>NC_071309.1:4183950-5576100 GCF_027563975.2 Plodia interpunctella | reverse complement strand
CACATCTCGGGAGAGGAAAGAAAGAGAAAGAAAAGAAAGAAAGAAAGAAAGAAAGAAAGAAAGAAAGAAAGAAAGAAAGAAAGAAAGAAGAAAGAAAGAAAGAAAGAAAGAAAGAAAGAAAGAAGAAAGAAAGAAAGAAAGAAAGAAAGAAAGAAAGAAAGAAAGAAAGAAAGAAAGAAAGAAAGAAAGAAAGAAAGAAAGAAAGAAAGAAAGAAAGAAAGAAAGAAAGAAAGAAAGAAAGAAAGAAAGAAAGAAAGAAAGAAAGAAAGAAAGAAAGAAAGAAAGAAAGAAAGAAAGAAAGAAAGAAAGAAAGAAAGAAAGAAAGAAAGAAAGAAAGAAAGAAAGAAAGAAAGAAAGAAAGAAAGAAAGAAAGAAAGAAAGAAAGAAAGAAAGAAAGAAAGAAAGAAAGAAAGAAAGAAAGAAAGAAAGAAAGAAAGAAAGAAAGAAAGAAAGAAAGAAGAAAGAAAGAAAGAAAGAAAGAAAGAAAGAAAGAAGAAAGAAAGAAAGAAAGAAAGAAAGAAATCATTTACTCGGCAAACACATAAAATCCAAACATACAAAAGAGTAACGAATATAGATCGAATACAATATGTAAGCCGAAATGGCGACCAGCTCAGCATGGTGCCATGTTATCGAGCCAAGGCGCTGATTTTCAGCTGGAACCAAGTACCAAAGTAGGTAAGGTGGCAAAATAAACAAGTTAATATGTACGGAAACAGAAACAAACAACAGCAAACAATAGGATTAAACATATACTGACTTAGGAAAAAATGTAAAAAAAGGAATAAAGATAAATTACATGGAAGCTATGGAATATATATAAATAATTCAATGTATTGCCCTCAATTTGCCGCAATAAAGTAAACTCTTTGATGCGTTTACGGAATATTGTAACAGTCTGCTCGTTTGCCTAGTTACTATGCGACAAAAAAATCTGCCCTTGTGTTTCTGCTTTATTTAATTTACCATTTTGTCGTTAACACATCAGACAGATGAAATGGTGAGCTGGCAGAATGAACTTCAATATGCGGAATGTCATTGTGGAGTCTTCCAATTGTGAGTTCCGTCAATGCAAACGAAAATTTCGTTCGTGAACGACAGCACAATAGCCGCCGGGCCCATTAGACGATATTGATGACGTCTTTCCAGCTTTTAAATTTTAAATGAAGCACACAAAATAAAATTATGGCATGAGGGCTAATTTCTCTTTTGCTTTGAAAGGTTTTTTATTGTCAAAGGTTATAGAAAATAAGTTATTGTTATGTTATTGTAACTAATTTACCTACTACAGTCTAGTTTTATTTTATGTTGTACCCCTATTTTTTGTGTGCTTGAAAATTTGAGGATGTTCTGTCCATGCATATTTCTTATATAATAAAACACACTTGTTGATTATTGTGGCTAAATTAAATTAAATTCAGTGGAATTAAATACTTTTGTATAATAATCGGAATATGCCGTTGTAGTAGATAATTTGTAAATAAGTATTTTATATAATATTCATAATATCATTCACAATAATATGCTAAAAAAATTTACCATTAAAATTAACAAAGATTTTAACATCATTGTTAAATCTAGGTCCCAAGACAGGAATATAACAGACAATTACCATAGTCCATATGACTGACTCAATCATTCAATTGTTTCGCACGATGGCGTTATTTGCATTAGCTGTATAAATATCAGTCATGTTTGATAACTCGACTAAATTGAAATATTGTATACGGTATGAAATTTAATAGCAATTTAAGGAACTTTTACGTTCGCTGGTTGATACGTCAAACAATTTCCGCGTTAAATTTGTTAATTAGCTATAGTTTTATATTTTCAAAGTTGCAGAATATCTCATTGAGAGCAAACAGGAGTCAGTACCCACTCGTTAAACCTTATCTTTGAACAACTAAATAATTTTGTACAGTTCAGTGGTAGTAAACGTGTTTTACGAGTGTGCCGAATACACGACACTAAGAAGCCTAGAAGCATCTTCATTTGGGATGTAAGAATACTAACTTTTAAATTTATTTGTGAAATTGGAAATAAATATACGTCATTTTTTTCAATAAATATAATGTTTACCGCAATCTTCTATTGACCTTATTAAAATAATGTTCGTGCAGTAAGCTGTTGAGGAGTTCCATCATTGGGAGCCGAATTTGGGTGTACGTACTTTTATACTTCTCATAATGAAACTGAAGGGACGTGACAAATCGGTAGGACAAGCAGAAGTGGGTGAAATGTAACTTGCAAGATTTTTTTGCAGACAAACCAATAAATTGAGACAGGTAAAACTAAACAAACTTCATAAGGCTTCGATTGTAGTAACTTACAATTATTTATGAAGGCATTTTCACAGAAGGAAGTTTTCACTATTAGTTAGACAATTTATTGCACATGTAAAATTGTTTAATTAATTACTAGACCCCACGCGGTCGCGGCCGGGTCACTAGTATTTAGTTATGTATGATTAGAGTGTTCAGCGAGTGTTCATGTGACTATATGTCACATCTAGTACAGTTAAAGTACTATGTATACGTATTTGGAGTACCTATATCTACAACTCAATTTCACCGGCTGTTCCATTATATTACAATCCAGGAAACTCACCCTTTCCCTTCACTGCTCGTATTTATACCCGTGTATATAATGTCCAATTAATTTTGAGTGTCTGGTTTGTGTTAATGTGTAGGCTTATGTAATCTTGTCAAGTGAATTGGTCATAATAAGAGAAATATTAAAGAGATGTCTTTATCTCATCGCTTCCTTAAATCACTACTAATATAATTTGCGTAATTATTTCATATAGAACTTTATTTTAATAGCCCGTGAGAAATCACCAACAACAAGTTTACCAAACTGTTTACCAACGAAAAGGATTTTGTAGTTGGTATTATATATTTCTTAACTACAAGGTACAATATTATTCCATCGTATAATCAATCGTTAAAAGGTTTATTATACCTTAGTATGATATTTAGGTTTGAAACAAACAACTACCTATTCTTTTTTTATTTTATTCTTAATTTATACAAAAAAAAACATAAAAAATACGTAAGTGTGGGCACTCAAACGCCAGCGTTATTTTAACTGCGGGTAGTGGGTTTGCAAATTGGGTTCTTCTTGGTCCACCCACGCATTATCATATTTATTTCATCCTTTGACCTACTCATTTTTGAGGTTGAACAAAGATAACAAAAGTTTCCTAGGTTGTTTTGTTGGATAAATAATTTATGTCGAATGATGTGCGTTTCGTAAGTTTCGTTTCATGATACGAGTATGTCTAGATTTGAGGTGACGATTTGGGTCTATTCTCGTTTTAAGCCATTAATTCGTAAAAAATAATTTAAAAAAATCATCAAAATCATTCTTACATTTGTCTGTACAATTAAATTTCTCTAATAGTTTTTACTCCTTACCAAAAATTGTTCGGCCACGCGAATGAAGTCGCAGGCATCAGCTAGTTCATGAATTAACATTTTTCCTGAGATTTCACAAATTTCTAAAACTACAATACTTCTAAAAAATAATTGTTTCGCATAATAAAGCTACAGTATCTTCATATTTATCACTAGGTTTACAAATACAACTAGAGTAGCATTTACTTGTGATATAAACCTTTTCCCATTATCACATTGAAGGAAACGCAACTCCATCCTTTGACACAACTATCGGCATCGATCATTATTATAATTCTCGAGAGGACGAACCAACAACTCTATTTTGTGTGTATTTCAATTATTGTTTTTTCTCTTTCTTTCGGATAAAACACATAATCTGGAAAACTTTTGGAAACTTTGCTACGTTATGTATTTTGTACTCTAGTTTTTCACAAAGTAATAGAATGAATCACATAGGACGTTAGACTCTTATTGTTAGTTAGTGTGCTATTTTTATTACTCGTAAAATCACCTAAAGGACGAACCATTTATATTTACCGATATCACTAGATATTTAGCGATAAAGGAGAAAAAACTATTTTTGTAGATACATATTAAGGTATTTTATTCCCTGCCATTCTCACAGGTGCCATTTTTTTTCGGTATCCAAAATGGAATACGTCTTTTTTGTATTCCTGCAAGCAGTTCGCCGGAAAAATATTACCTACACAAATTTGTAACTCATGCGGAACAGGAGAACAATAATTTGGTTGTTTCATTTCCATTTCCACGGGGATGACGTTTGACAGAAATTTTTGATTTTTCTGATTTGTGGTGAAATCTGAACAATTATATATGATATCCTGCTGTTTGACATTTACAAATTTCAAATTGGAGACCTACATGGGGAAATATGAACAATCAAATTTTTAATAAATAATTCTTCAGTCGTGCTGATTTGAACGATAAATAGAATTCTACATAGGTAGGTACTTGTATGTGTTCTTTTCTCGAAACGTCGTCGTTAAGAACATTGCAGTGTTAGACTAGATCGTCGTTACTATAAAATCAGGAATACACTATTTTCCAAATTAAAGTTCCACATAACAAACCCGTTATAACGAACAGAATTTTAAAATGCGCGGTGCACGAGTTTTGCATAAACAAGTAGGAGTGTGTATCAAACACTTCTTTTTTTCATGAGTTTCCGCATTCAATTAAAGCGTTTTTCGGCGTGGGTAGACCTTTATTGGACCAATATCGGGGTAACAAATTTGAAACTGACATTTTGCCCCATATGGCAACTGTACTATAGCAAAACAATATTGAGAATGTGAATAGTCAAAGTTACTATATTTCTATTGTTATAACTCTCGACGACTAAAGATCCCTCCTTTTGACAGGCCCCCTATGACTAAAAAGTTACAAGTTTTATGTGTTTGTGTATCTGTATGTCTGTCCGTGAAAATCGTAGTACCTAACCAAACGGTTTTGTAACCGATTTTGATCTAATTTAATCGAGAGTGTTCTTAGATGTGGAAAATGTGATGGGTCAGTCGTTGGGTTCGTTAATAAGTAATTATTCCCTGGAAATTATTGACATAATATACGTATACGAAATACATTAGATAAAAATGATTTTTGAATATTTTCATTTCCGTTTTTTAAATAAATTAGTTTAAAAATACAGAGTAGTAAAATATAATATGAAATGTTTAATAAAATCTAGTACTACAAGCAACATAAATATAAGTATATATTTAATCAAGCAAAGTTTGTCTTCTATACGCTCGGTGATACTAGCAGCTTCGTAGGAAATGAAGAGGGTGACGGGACGGAAAGACATACCCTCAGTTCCGACCTACAAACACGGCTCAAAGACGCCAACAGCCACCTAAATATGTCACATTCACATGTACTTTCACCGCTCACTGACGAAGAGAGAAATGTGTGGAGATAGTTATACTTTAATACAAAACGTCCATACTAATGTTATAAAGATAAAAGATTCGTATTTTTTGTTTGTAATGGATAAACTAAAAAACTATTGCGTCGATTTTGATAAAATTTGGCACATAGATGGATGAAACCTTCATAAGAGAAGGAGTAACATAGGTATAAATATGACGTATAGTGTTTTAAATTAACACCTAATATTTTGCTACTTCTATAGATTAAAGATTTTAAATTAATATCTTCATTTCTAACACTTGGAAAGTCCCATCTCATATTCGGATCAAACATTATATTTGATTGGAATATCTGGTGAGATCAAACCCGCAGTCGGAAAAAGCTCATTATTTATTACTTCCCGAACGGTGAGAGTGAATTTTAAAAATAGAATGAATTGATTAAGTGGTTGGCTTCGAATAATTATACGTTATAAAGCAGAAAACAGAATTTTGAAATTTCCTTTTTATTTTTCAATATATGTTTTATAAAAAAATACTTTTTACTATCCTTAAAAATTAAAAGTAGTTTTTCTTGGTTCAAGTTAATCAATTCCAACTCAGATATAGCCGCTGTCAGTACGTTCGAATAAGGGTTGAATTCCTTTCAAACCTTTGCTAACAATGTACTATTTAAATACTGTTCTTTCGCGTTCCCGTAGAAATTTCGGGAAATCCTAGATCTTTGCTTCTTTTCTGCTCAGTGCGAAATGTAAAGGGAAGGACTTTGCTCAGCTGTGGGAGAACATCTACAAGTTAATAAAATAAAAAATCATAGGTACTTTAGTTACTTTAGTTATACTGGCTAGCTAAAAATATTCTGAAGTCTAGAACTGCATATATTTTTGTAAGGGGAGCGATAAAAAGGTTTATCAGAAGGTGACTCTGACTTATTTAACGCCTTTTCTATTGAATCTACACTCGCGTGTTCCTCGGTAGCGAGCGACCCGCCGACCGATTCAATATGTGTATGTTATTTACTAAGTATCAGTATGATTTGGACGAACGAATTAGAATTGGCATTCCTAGAATTTTTTCAAGCAGAACCTATATTGTGTAATTCAATTAATCTTTTAGATTTCAAAAAAAAAAACTTAAAAACCATGATGCGTGGAAACGCATAAGTACCTTGATGGACATACCCATTGACGAATTGAAAAACAAAAAATATATAAGCGTAATTATAAAATTGCAAATGCGCATAGCAACAAGCTTGTCGCAACAGTTTATTCTGCATCCATCGTCATCGAGCGTGAGAGTGTGTATCCAAAGAAGTTCTCGCCGAGTTTCTCGCTGAGATTCTTGCCGAGACGTCAAGCGAGATTCTCGCCTGAGTCTGGAGCGCCCAATAAAAAAACTTATACATGCTAAAATATGTTTTATCTCTTTCTGTCAATTCCAAATTTATAGAGTGCGATACTTAGTGGCTTTTGGCTTAAAGTATGTTTAATTTTTTAAACGAATAACAGGGTATGTAGGTAAGCCCGTTTGAGAGTTTCACCTAACGCCATCACTATATGAAAATTGTCCCGAACCCGCATTATTTATCTCGGAAATGACAAGATCCCATTTTACTCGTAATACTAGGATTTTTTTAAGACTTCGGTACTTTTATCTCATTTTTAAAATATATGTGGGGTCCAAGTTTGAATACGATGTGAGAAAGATAGATAATCAAGAAAATCCAAACTAACTTTTAATCATTTTAAGGGCATCGAACGCATATATTCAGTACGTGTAACAGCAAAATTAGGTGGAATTTTAACTCACGTAACATAAACGCATGCATTACAATTTCATACTATCGTTTAGCAAAAGTGCTGGGGTAGGAATGAAGTGAAGATGCCTTGAATTTAATTATTTTTTTATATAATAATAGCTCAAAAACAAACATCTCCACGATAAAGTGTTGATGTACTTCTGACATAATCCATAGACACCGTGAGAACATACATCAATTATGAAAATTATTTTCTAATTAATTACCCTCGTCTTCTCTTGTTTAATCCCATGGAATGCCTATTATATTTCGCTCTTGGAGTAATTATATAATTGATTAGTCTTTCCTCGTGTTTCCTGGCTCTTTCAGTTGATTTAGTGGAGATTATAATCTCCACTTTATATTATTATTCTACTCGTATTCTTATATTTATCCTATTCAGAGACAAGTAGAGGAGACTGATATGCATAAGAGTAGGCGGATAATGTTGATTTCTAGGTTCTAGAAAGACACAGGTTAATGTGAAATATATCATTTTCCATCTTGACCTGACCGAGGATCGAACCCGGGATCTCTAGTGTAGCATCCGAGTACCCATAACATTATGTTACGGCTAAGGTAGGTAGTACTTAATAAAGTGAATTGTGGAAATAGAACCACTTTAGCTGTTAGTGGTGCTGTAAGTTCGTTCAGTCAGTAATGTATTCAAATTATTGTTACTAAGAAGAGCATGTGGATAGACAAGCAATGTACCCATTAACTTTGATAATTGAACCTTTGCCGTTTAGAGCACCAATTCGAATAGCTCCTAGCTTTTATAGGTGCCAATTGAGGAGTCAAAAAAATCTTCGAGCGAAGTTGTTATTTTGATAAATAAATAGTTCTCATTTTAATCAATATATTTAATTTTGTATTCAATTGAATAGCATATGAAAACTTGCTCTGAATATCGGACAGTCGCACGAGTGATTTTATAACAGCTTTTTCTTTTGGAGTACGGAATCCTAATGAAATACCGGTGCTCTAAATGGCGGTTCGGTTTTTAGAGATCCGTACATAGGTGCTATTCTAATTGGTGCCCTAAACATGGTTTCAAATAACCCTTTTTCCCTTTTTATAGTGAAAGTCTATATAAATGCGTATATAAATGAATTTGTTATAGATGTCACGCATTTTCATCCATTATATTTAATGCTACCGATTTGTCTCCTTTTCAGCCATATCCTGCCCTACCACATCTTCCCCGACTTCTTTTCCCATCAAATTTCAAATCCTATATGGCCTGTATCAGCTAAAACTTTACTGCATAATTAAAAAGGATAAGGATAAGGATAGAATAGGTAAGTAGACGAGGTAATAAAAATAAAAAGTAAATAAATGCATGTGCAGTTGTACATTTCATATTTTATTGACATGCTCCGCAACTCAATTGCGTGAGTTTTCAGCCCAACTAAGCTTTACCATCAATAGTTCTCGATAAATTTCCAATCTTGATCCGATTTCCATTGCATCAAATGAAGTTACTTGTATAATTGTAACAAAAAATAAAACTGAATTCTGTCAGAAAACAAACTCATTGTTTTCAGACAGGTCCAACTAATACGAAAATTTCCTTAAGGTTGATACTTCGCATAAAAGATCTACCCAAGGTACCATATCATACCATTTTGTACGTAACTATATAGGTATTCTCTCTGTAACACCCTGTACAACACTAAGGAAAAAATAATAATGTGTCCAAATTACCTAGATATCACTCTTTCTGTCATCAAAAACCCATATAATGTTCCCGTCGGTAACTCTTATCGTAATGACAACAATCTATAGTACACGGTGTTTGCTTTCGTTTAATTCAGTCTTTACTTGCCAGTAATCTTTCAACATATTAAAAAAAATTACGTAGATTCTCTGTACAAACTTTTTTATATTACATCATGAAAATTTAACTACCTATTTTTCCGTTTTGTCGTTGTCGTTTAATTTTTTGTTCTTTTTTACTTACACCCACTTTCCTTTTTTCAATGTAGATTCTTATTTCTGTAACTGGACTGAAAATGAAGGATTCGAAGTAAAAAAAGTAACTAGAGTACAATAATACGTATTATTATTTTAGTTTCGCACGAGCGTCGAAAAGAAATTGCCGCTTTGAAAAGGCTTTTGACAGTACATTTTATATTCACTCTACCGCCCAGACGAACGCTCAGCGTTTTACAATTTGTTATATAAATGTTGTTTTATAAGGACTAATGAACAGTTACAAGAAGAATCCAATTTAAGGCTATTTTAACGCGTGTTGATAGTAGTAAGGAAACAATAATCAATAATAATGTATATCAATCATTATTTTCAGAATTTATTTCCATGTGAACAAGTTAGAATTACATAACATTGTATCAAATTATAGTTTAGTATTTTAAATCGCAATATATTTATTTATTTATATCATTACAAACTATAGAATTAAGTAAAGCAAAACCATATTTTGGTTTGACTGCAGAATTAGATTTAGTTTTACAAAAGGAGTGCTAATAAAAGAAATTAAACAAAATGACTTCATAAATAGAAGAGTCAAGACATAACAAAAATTAATTAAATTTAATATTAACAGGCAATCATAATGTTTAACAAATATTTCATCAGTTGGTACATTCAAATAATTTGAGTCAGAACAGTCCAGTGTTGTCTCCTATCATTAAAAATAGTTAAAAACGGTCGTGTGAAAGAGGCTTTTTAGACTCTTGTATAATATTCCTAAGTAGTATACACCTAGATACTAAACTTCGTAACCTAATCATCACACAAAGTGAGTTCGGGCTGTCGACGAAAACGCAGCAGAGCATGTCCATTGATTAAGTGGCTAAGTTTGTTATTAGTTACAAGTTAAGTTTTATGTAAGCAATTATGAGTTCTGAAGGGCGACTGGCCGAGGAGTTATTTTACTGACGCCATTATTTTGTGTAGGATAATAACTGTAATAAGCGTGTTCTAAGTATGTAATTTATATAGTTTCACGTTTGTGCTGTACTGTATATAGATCATAAATCATGAAACAAATCTGTTGTTAAAGTAGGTATGTTTTGTGAACACTACTGAAACTTATATTTAAAGTCAAAGCCTATATTTAAATTTGGGTAAAATATTATTCAAATTAAGTATTCATGTGAATACAAAAAATGTCGTGGGTCTTATCAGCTGAGAGGCAACGACATTGTTCCCAAAGTATATTGCGTAAGGCAGATGAAAAACTACATTTTAAAGTGAAATGCAGGCTTGAATACAATAGTTGATATAGAATAAAAAAGAAGTAAAAGATTTGAAAATATTTAATGAGCGGGCATCGCACCCGACGTGGGTTCTGATGCTCTAAATGCCTAAAAATAGTAAATACATTGGGTACAAAGGTATATAAACACAGTTCGCGAGGTAGATACGTGGAGGTAGGAATACGCGGACGAAGTCGCGTAAAAAAATTTGCGACGTTCCTTCAAAACACCCGGCTAGTATCCGTAAATTAACGATGGCGCTCATCATTGTGCAGCTCTTTATGCTTGTAAGCCATTAGCGAGACGCCCCGGAACCGGAAGTGCCCTCGTTAAAACTGTAAAAGCTCATATAAAGAAGATGAGGATTTTTGAATATTCCTTTTTGTATCTTATCCTTAATTATTTCACTGAACCTCGCTTTAAATTATACTAATTATAGCATTTAGTAACTTTACTTATAAATGTCGGTCATAGCGTGGTTAGGTAAGACCATTTTCCTGTGGATGTGGTATGAAGTAACTAAGGAATATAAAACCAAAGAGTTAACGTCAATCTGGCAGACGGCCGCCGGTCATAAAATCGGACCCGACTTACTAAACGGGAACACACAAAAACGAGAAAGTGAAAGAGATCGATGACTGGCAAGAAATTACAATTTATTAACCATTACACAACCACCGCTACCTACATGAGTAATCATTAAGAATGCAAACCACTAGTTTTAAAACTACTTCCATAATCAGAATCATGATTGTTCTAAAACCGATTTATAATTATAATCGATATATCGTCAGTCTCAGAGCAGAACGCGTAATATATAAAAGTGACTACTTTAATCGATTTAATACTCCAAGAAAGAACTTGATTCTAAAATACGCATTGGGTCTGTTTCCTCGCCTCGTCTTAACTTTGTACACGGATTAAAAGGAGCTGAAGTGATTAACATTTTAATCCTTCGAGGAGAGGTTCATGGTAAGATAATCTGGTTTAATTAGTTACTGGATCAGTAATAGCAGGGTTTAAGCAAATACAGCTTACCTACCGATGTATCTTTAAAACCAGTAAATAGTAAGTAAATATATTATATATATACCAATATATTTTTCATTAAATATGATGAATATCAAGTTACTTACACATTTGAAAAGGAAATAGCCCATTGTTATTAGGTTTTATGAAGAATTCGGTACTCAAATTATTTAGTTACTTTATTCAAATATTAAAAACAAATATTTGCATGGAATCTGTATGAGAGTGATATGCTGTGACGTCCTAATTTTAGAGTCAAAAACACACAGAATCAGAAATAAAAAATCACAATCAGAATTAAAAATAGTAATCTCGAAATTAATGAAATTAATCAATTAAAGTGACTTTTAATTATTGCGCAAATTATTTAACCGTAAACAACAACAACTCCGATACATATACGATTCGATTAATATACATATTTTTAAATGAAGGCTAATTTTCAATGAACCAGATGATCATGTATTGTCTCACAATATATAAAGTAAAAAGAATACATTATAGAATTAGAATAATGTACACATTAATTTATTGTTATGGACTGGACGCAAGAAGTGGAAAATTGGGTGTTGGTAATTGGAAACAATTGACTGCCTCGGTGGTCCGTCCGTTGAATTTAGTTAGCGTGGGCGACGAATAGGTATCTATTCTAAACATTAGCCTTAATAATTTGTTGTGTGGGACAGGATCTTAACGCATTAATTAATCTTTTTTTTCTAGCGATTTAAATCCTACCGCTCCACGCATTTCTTGATGTCCTCGAACCTTTCAAAGTCATCCGACCATTTCGTACCAGTCCTTCCTCTTTTCCTGGATCCATCGGTTGGAATCCATGAGCTCCACTAGTCAAGTACTATTTTTGTATATTTTTTGGCAGGCATTCATTTAATTCAGACAAATTGTTATGAAGTAGGCAAGATAAAGTGACAACGTTGAAACTTGAGAAAGAGACGGAAATCTTACAAAACCTTACCCCAACGAGTCTGCTAATAACGTTGCTGCAACTGAAAATACTATTAATAAATAAGCGGCATGTGAAACACAAACCAAATTTTAGTTGTAAATTAAGATGATGAGAATTAATATTATAGAGCAGATCTGTAGTTTTTGTTCTTACATGTTTACAATTAAACAGCTAATTAAATAATATTATTTAGATAAAATTTGAAGAGGCATTTTAAGCGGATTAAATTAATATATTTCATTTTATTAAGTAAATACATCCCTAATAAAAAAATAAAAATTAACCGACCAGCTGGGTGGACTTACAGTATGGAAATTTGTTTTCATTTTCATATTTCACATAAAATTGTTGTTTTAAGTTGTTGTTTATTATTATGAGAATTTGCCTTGTGTTAAAGCTATCCTACATCGGTAGAATAAAATATTATAGCATCGAAAAATGAAGAATTACTAACATAACTCCAGTTTACAGTGGATAAAAACATTTGATCTTAGCTAAGAAATATGAATAGTCTTTTTAATAAGTGAAGCAGTTGCACAACAGTGTAGTATTTTTTTGTATTCTAAGTTAAGCTCTGTGTATAAATAGTACAAAAGAAATAAATTTCCCATTTTGTTTTGTCACAGCGTTCTTTTGTCCGTCAGCAACACTATAATCCAGTGTCGCAAAATGGCTTTAGCACGTGATGTACTGGAATGGTGGCCTTAACATAACAAGATTTAGCAAAAGGGCGAGGAATAAAAACAAAAGGCTCAATTTTGGCAATCCCTCGGAGTGATCTACGCGTGATCCTCTGGAGCGAATCCCGAAACAAAGGTCACTATCTGTTCTCTATCTAGAAAAAAAATCTTCTACTTGTAGCGATGGCACTGTTATCGCTATTTTGTTACAGAAGACATATGATGTTCGATATTTACGAAAATGTTTATTTAATTTTTTACAATTTTATTTTAGCATAAAAATTCGGAGGCGAACCCAACTTGACCTATTCGATCGATCATCCTGGAATAATTTTATAAAGCGTAATTATGATACGGCGCGAAATTGGGCCCACATTTTTATTTATTTTTCATAACATTCGGTATGGCACCTATGGCATAACGGAAAGTCAAGTAGGCTTATAAGGCTGACGTCACCATTCTTGATAGAAAAAGTACTGACTGCGGTCAAAGCATTGTAATTCTCTCGGTGGGATCCACTATCTATATACCTAGTCTTTATTTTGACATTAGTTTATACAAACCCACACAATCAACATGCCAATGTTTTGCCATAATTTTGTAATAAAACAACAATTAAGTAAATGGAACGTGTAATACACTGATATCATAAAGAGATAAAAATTCCACGTTTTGTAAATACATTATGACATTTTCATACATCAGCACGATTTGCAGCCTCGTATATTAGAAATATACGAGTATAATTATAAACATTGATAAAATAAATGGTTGTATACACGCAGGAAGTCATACACATAATTATATTAGTTTCTATGATTCAAGCTAAAATAATAACACATGCGTTACGTAGGACTTTCTGTAACAATAAAAAATCACAAAAAAATATATTATTAATAAAAATCATTGTAATGCATGGCGAATATTGAAGTTTTGTAGATGAAAGGTTCCAACTTCTCATATTCATAAGGTATTTTTGTATATAATTATCTACATGGAACTCTATAGTTTTGGAATATCTCTGATTATATTTTAAATCACTAAAAATATACATCATATAACTTCACGGGCACATAAAGAGCTTTTCAAATACGCAAGTGAAAATCGTAGTTTGATACAAATCGTAAACGAATTTCCAAGAACAATATACTTTCTTGTTTTCAAAGCACATATCCAGTAAGTAAGCTCTGGTTCAAAATACAATATGTATTTGTTTCGAAATTATAGTATTGACTATAGCATATTACGTAAATTGGACGTTGAGTCTAAAAAATTATATGTAATAAATAATTCACTATAAACGTAATATTACCACTTAACTGGATGTATAATAATTTCCTTCTGATAATCACCAAAAACAAATATAACAAACAGGACTTCTATTATTTAGAATGCTTTGGGATAGGAGAAAAAAAATGCAATATCTTTACATTGCAAGTACAATCAACTACTTATGACAAATATAAAATCTAACTTACATACAATAAGACTTAGGTTAATATAAAGAGTGTATAGCAATAAGGAAGACATCGATAGCCTGCATGAATTTCTTCGAGAAGAGTGTTTACATATTTTTTCGTACAGTGGGCACTCCACTACTTCTACTTATTTTTTATTTTTTTTTTACAAAACCAGGTTGTAATAATATATTAAAACTAAGGTAATATGTTATTCTTTATATAATATTTTTATATAACAGAAAACTAGACATCGATACAATCGATTATATCATACATACTACTGTTTTATGTTTTGTACAATTTTTAACAAATCTTAAATTTAGAATTTTGAAAACGTAAATAATTTTTTGTTTGTAATTATTTTTTTTTATTATAAAATAAATATAAATCAGTTCGGACTATTTTTCATTTTACTTGCAATAAATGGATTATAAATAATATCAATTTTGTGTATATTTTATAATATTCATTAGATATTACTAAATTTTAAATAATTTGATAATATGAAATGGAGATAAATAAACAAAAACAATTATATAATCAAGACATAATTATGCTAACAGTAACAACATTTTAACATTTGTTATATACTTTTTTTTATAAATCAAAATTGCCTTAAATCAACTCTTTATATGCAACACATAACAATAATTATGTATTATACATTTATGACTTTCTTATGACCATTCAAGCGTTTGAATACAACACCTATAAAACATTTATAAATACTCACTTAGATGATATGTCTTGTTCACTAATTGATTTATGTTATGATTACACGCACACATACTACTTAAGTCATTTCTTGTGACGTAATGCAATTTCAAAACGATAAAACCTCGAATTAAAAAAAAGTGTAGGTAATCTAAGAAATCGGATATAAAAGATAAACCTAAGATATAAATGTATGATAAAAATCTTTTATTTTTAAAAATGTTTAATTCCAGGAAATGCTATATATTTAAATAGACGGTAAAAATAAAATATAATCCTAGAAGAATAATTACGTTTTCACTTAATAAAAAAAGCAATGAGATAGCATTCGCGATGTCGTCTCACTCGATTGGTTTTTCTTCCTCCACAATTTATTTTCTTATACTTTTCTCTGGTTTCGGATGAATGAAGAAATCTGAAGAGACCACATCGGATGAATGGGGCACAACTCACAATGTGAGTTAGCACCTCACTTTAACAAAAATACCGAATAAAAATCTACATTATGTTAATGCCTTTACTAATGTTAATTTGATAGTAAGATTACAATTCTTTTTCATTTGTTCTAACTGATAATAATATTACAATACTTTTCCATTTGTTCTAAAGTTTTAATTTTTTTATTTGGCCATTTTAATTGGTGGTTGATATTATCGTTATCCTGAGTGCAGGTGTTACGGTTATGGCACAAATAAAAATAAATAATAATTTGAGGCATGAAAATTTAGACAGTGAATGACATGTAAATCATCCATAAAACATATCTAGTGTAAACGCAGCTATACTGCGAAATTTAGAGGTATAAAATCTAAATCTCGTAATAGTAGTAATAACATAGTATACGTCTTATATAGGCTGATGTGAGTTAATAATGATTACATTATTAAGTTCCTAACCGTTTCCCATCATGTGATGTCGACACAGATTATAAAAAAGCGATTTTTTCAAAAATACGTTTTCAGTTAAGCATTTGTTACACGTGCCAATAAGGTAATACCAAAACATAACGGGTTGAATAAAATTAAATCGGAATAATTTAAAGGTCTCAATTTAAGAACTAATTTCATTCTCCAATTCCTAATAATCAAATCGCCTTTGGCCACTATCATCCTATATTGGATAGGTATTCTAGCATTTGGGTACATTCTTACACACAACTATAAAAAGAGAGTGTAGATGACACAATAATAAACGAGTATCTAAAACACATGTTTACTTTGTTTTTTCGAAAAAATCAACTTGTGTTGGGTAGGACATATATCGATAAATAAATAAAAAATTATAACGTGAAAACCTGGACATAAATAATTTAATTCCACAACAAATGAGAATATTACTGTAAAATACAAATATTTAAAACAAGTCTTCAAGAATATTAAAAAAAAATTAAATAAAACCTCTAAAAGACTTATTTGGAGCGTCGTTGGCTCCACCAGTTGTATATTATACTGATTTTTTACTAAAGGTCCAAAGTAAAAACATTGTGCCATTTATATTCTCTTAGACTTTTTTCACTGGCTATATTAATTGAAATTGAAAACTCATTGGCCGATATCTTCGTTGAACTGTCTTGTGTAATCTGAATACCCCGTATCCGTATACTAACAAATATTTATGAAACATGGTAACTCGATATTATTTATCGTTACCTATATTGAATTATAATATTATATTGAAGTATCCATAACTGACTATGAAGGTGACTTATCGTGTAAAAAGAAATCCGTTGGTTTATAAATAGTATTTTTTTGTTTATATGGTAAAGTAATTGAATATTTTTTAAAATGTTTTCTAATATTAATTTATACGATAAGCCAACTACATCAACAAACAAATAAACTTAATTTAATTTCACAAAATGTTTGAAATATTTTTTTTTACCTTTTGTAACAACACGTATTATATTTTGAATTATCAAATTATATAAAGATCTCTTATCTTAATAGAATATTCATTGTGATAATTATATACATTATTTATTTGTATATTAATCTATCTTCTTTTCAATATCTAAAAATAATACAAGTAATAATAGTACTTATTTATATAGAAGATATAGCCAGTGAAAATTGCACTGTGTGTGTAGGGATAAGGGTGTCAATATCAGGTATTTTATAAACCCTAACATTCTAATTCAGTCTCATAATTGCGCATACACAAGTAAAAAGATTTATCTTATGAAGTAGTAAAAAAAGCCTTATTAAGCTCATTAGAAGAGAATTTAAAAATGATAAAAAATTCATTGTACGCATTGTAAAGAGAAGAAAAAATATAGCATTTTTACAATTTATATGTTTATAATAATAGAATTTAGTGAGAAAAAACATGCCATGTGACATCGAATGCGTAACAATGAAATATCTCATTTAAAAAGAATTGCTCTGTAGACCACATTCAGGTATAGTATGTATTATAATTGTGTTTAAGTTATATATAGTCCATATAGTCAGCGAACCTGTTAACTTGATTAATAGTATAAAAAAAAAACGTCCACCGAATTCGAACTTCGAACGGTCAACCGGTAAAGACATTTAAAAATATATAATTTTAAAAAATATTGTTACTAATTTGTCTTTATCTATTTTTTGTTAATGCGTAAATGTATGTGGTGTAGAGGGCGACTCTTTTCAGCTTTGACTTGAGATGATTTTTATGAAGATCAATTAGTAATTAAAATTCCAGAACTAGATGAATTTTGAAATAAGCCTTTTTGTTATTCATAAAGATTGATATTAAAATATGTCAATTAATTCATGACTATTTCCTTTAAATGAGAAGTGAAAGTAAAAATAAATTAGAACAATAACAATACAAATCAAAATCCAATTTAGTTATGTTTTTTTATAAATATACAATTGACGTTTTAATATGAAATCCATGGTTTATCCACAACCCTTATATTTATGCTTCAATAGCATTTCCGATTGATCGATTATACGTACCCTATACAAATAAGATTAAAAGCCATAAGGGCACACCAACAAGATTACTATAATGGCCAAATTAAGAGTACATCGATTTGATACATTTATTTCAGGGCTAATTATTTTTACCGGTAGCTGTGTGGGCGCGGGTTCGCGTCGGGAAGTTTTAGCTGTAAAATATAACAGATATACTATAGTCAAAATAGTAAATCAGATATAACGATCTTGACCACAGTCAGATCAGTCTTTCACAGTTAAGTACTACATTTGACCCAAACAAATAAACAGGGCAAGCTTAATGATACAATATTTTTTTCTTCCCTATTCACGGCATTTACATACAACCGTTCTATATCTTTACTGAACTATTAAAAATGTATCTTCCAAGAAAAGAGTTTATATTAGAATATTTCACATCTGTAATGGATCATGTCTTACCAGTAACAGTGGTGTTGAGCACATCCGCAAATCCGTCAAACTCAGTGGCGTAACTGGGTATAGTGCTGAGGCAGGTGATCTCGACAGTCTGGTCTGGGTACAGCTGCAGTGAGTCCAGGGGGAAGTTCAGGTCGGAGATGGTGGCGGAGAGAGGCATGCCGTGGTGGTGCCGGGACGCCTTCACCGTCCCGTGTGGAATCGTCAGCCGTTCGTCTACCTGTTAAAAAAAAGATTTGTATGTTATTTTACAATCGGCCGGCTGCCTGACTTCAACCCTCTTCAATTTCAATTCGATTCGCGAATGAACTATGTGTCCCATTCACCTCGTACGACTTCCACGGAAGAATATGCAGTGATCCACACAACGTTAATATTAGATGGTATGTATCGTTTAATATTCTATGGCTTAATGATGCAGGTACAACACAAACACTCGACCCTTCTCTGGATAGATAAGGATATTATGTGCCGCTATTAAATTGATGTCAGTGTAATTAGAATTAAACAGGTTACACAGTCAATCGCCTGTTAAGTTATCCGGGAAAGATTCTCTATATCGCGGCTATAGCGACGAATGGGCAATGAAATTGGCAGGTTGATATGATGTCGACTGTACAAATAACTGTTTTTATGTTCTTTATAATGTACTCTCTCCCTCTCTCATCTCCACATGTCCACGATGGCGTTCGGAGAGCTATGACGCCGCGCACTATATGACAAAGATTTGTGGACCATGGCGACCATGACGGACATCGTTATATATTTGTTTTCTTCAGAATACAGATTTTTTATCTAACTTAAGTAATTGAAGTTTTGCTCATACAAAAATAAATTCAGAGTCGTATTAGAAATTAATAAGGGAAAAGTTCAATTTTGTTGGTAACGTTATTCGAACAAAGAAAAATATAATGTTTCTAGACATTAAAGTAAATAAAAACTGTACATTGTAGGTACATTAAGTGCTTTGATATTTTCATCCAACCGAAAATTGATATGCTTACAAAGCAATAACCGAGCATTATGTGATGTTTCATTGAAATCGATGAAATGTGTCCATAAACTGTGTCATAAAAACATGCTGAGGTTTTTACTGACGATACTGTTTCTTTTATCCGTAATAACCGATTAATGTTTCGGGTTGCTTTCTGCGTCGGACATTTGGGAATTTTGTAATACTTGAACAAAACTAAATTACCTATATTATTTTAGATGAAATACTTACAGGAACAGTGACATCAAAAGAGTTATATTGTCCAAGTGGTTCAACATTATTAATGTATGTACATTATTTGCAATTGATTTTCATATGCCATTATGTAATGGCATATGAAAATCAATTGCGATTTTTATTCAAATACATTGTCATCATTAGTTTATATAGTGTTATGAAAAACAAATTATTTTATAAATTAAGTTTTTTCTGGAAAACATATTTTTTGTGTGTAAAAGCGAGTGTGGTTATCATCGACATGTCTTTCCTTTCGGAAAGTGTCTATGAGTTTTAAGTACAAAGTATGTTGTCATGTGCCACTTAGGTACGTACCTTAATGTTATTTATGAACCAGGTGAGGTGAGGTGCGGGGTACGCGGGTCCACTCTGGCACTTTGCTTCCAAATTTTCACTTGAAAAGTGTATTTTATGTTTTAGCTTTATTTTCGGACGGTGTTTTTGTCGTACTAAAAAAAAAGATATATAGAAAAACACACTGGATACTTTTATTCGATTACAATTTGAAATGTGAATAAATGGAATATGTGTGTTAATTAAGAAATAACATTCCTATGGAATTTTATGAACTTTTCTCAAAATTCAAGGCGATTAAAATGCAAGATAAATTTTACTCACCAAAAACTTGTATTTCGTGATAGTTAGAAATTTTAGAATACAAAGGAGTCTCCAAAGCTATCTCGCATGCGTATTGACCGGATGCCGTGAAGTCCATCTTATCTAAAGTGATCGTGGTCGGCTGCAGTTTGCTTAGCTAGAATAAAACTTTTCGGTAAGACGTTTTACTGAATAAAATAATCGTGAACATTCCATAACATATTCGTTACAATGGTTTGACAAATTAGATTGCCAAAGACAGTGTGTAGTGGAGAAAAATAAGTAGGAAAGTGGGATACTATGCTTCAGGACGATTTATTTCTGAGGAAAAATCAGGAATGCGTTTAGATATCTATGTCACACAAATAATTATTTTTGATCTAGACGAGAACTACGACTTCACAGCTGCAGCTTCATAGCTTTAAAAGGAGTACTGTTATTTAAGCGGCGCTGTCATAATAAACATAAATTCTCAAAATAACAGAATGCAAAACATCGGTAATCAAATTTTTGAACTATTCTGTTCTATTAAAGCTTAAAAGAATTTTATTAAAACACTAATACCAATAAAAGCATTTATGTTTTCATTATCGAAAATGCAAAATGTTTGCTTTATATTTAATTTTGTAGTTTCAATATAGGAAGCTTACCAGTACAGCGCTAATGCGATGTTGATTTTAATTATTAAAATATGTATGTATTAGCTTTTTCATGTTAGCTTAATTAAAAAATCACATACTTAGATACAAGTTGCTTCTAATATTATATTAAGTAATATTTTATAAAGTACTTTCCGCCATAATTATGGTGGCTTTTCCCATTGAGTTTTTCCAACTTTAATTAAACTGCTACTACTTTTTGTGATTGATTAATTGTTATTATTAATGTCCTGTGATATATTTTTGGTTTCCGGTATTAATTATAATGGATTTATAAAAATGTGATGCATAGTGCCGCCAGTGTTTTATATACGGCCTTAAGTAGAAATTCTAAAAATACTTACAATCATATTCGCACCAGTGACGTTGTAAAGTTCATAAGGCGGGTCTCGGCCTCGGACAAACTTCATGATTCTCTGTCCGTTTTGGTAGAACACCACCTGTGGGAAAGGGCGCTTTGTACATTGAAGAGGTGAATTGTTATAAAAAAATACTATTTTATTTTGTTAAACATTTTCATTGTTCACTATATCTACTTAGGAATCCGCTGTCAATGAAATTTGACTGTATTTTTAGAGGGACAAACAGTTTAGATGTAAACAATACGGTAGGAATTTTATAAACAAAATAAATTTTGACCACTTAAAAATTTATAGAATAATGGTGCATGGTAAGTGATCTGGTAGAAAAAAAATTATTATTTTCGGTAAATAAATCTAATCTAGATAATTTCGGATAACGATCAGTTTGTATTCTGTCGCCGTCCTTAAGGCTTTAAATTATTGAGTATCATCCTCATTCACACACCCTCAAACTTTCCTTTTATAATAATGGAATACCTAATAAATCACCCAACAAAACATCACTTTCGTAATACTAATATCACTGAATTGCCTCATGTGACTTTTACTATCAACTTTAGGGTTAGATTACTGCTCCACTTTGCACTATTTAATGGCACTTAATATTAACACGCATGGCTTGGCAGCTCTAATCCGAAAAGGCCGAGCAGCTGCCACGCTTCAACAATGTTTAAAAGGGATCTCGCAGTAAACCTTTACTTGAATTAAATTGGCGGTTATACTAACATTTACTAGACGAAGTTTAAAACATTCATTCAACATTTCTGTGCATTCGAGCCGATAAAAGTAATTTTTTTTGTGCTTGTAAAGTCTTATGTTTTAATTGTCTATTATTTATATATGTTAGTAAAAATATTTCACTTAATCATTCAATGTTATGCCCAATAATTGACCATAAAAATGTCAACATAGGTATGTTTCATCAATTTCCACCATATATATATATATATATATATATATATATATATATATATATATATATAATGAATATATATAGCTTTGAATATTTTGTAATAATATTCCCATAGGTATTCATGCGACAAATTAATGTATATTATGCGATAATAATGTATATTTATATGTAGGTATTTCTTCAAAATGTTTGATTAATCTCTACTTGGACTCAATATTTAATAATGCTCTCAACGGGCTTACTAAGACTTAAAAGCATTAATTATATTCAAAGCCACGAATCCGAAATATAATGAATTAACTAAGCATTTCATTCAATGTAAACAAATACTGATACCTAAATAAACATAAAAGAGCCACTGGCAAAGCATTTCTAATATTTTCTGAAACATCAGAACTGAGATTGTTGAATACACCACGTAGGTGGTCTCCGATGTTATACAAAAACCACACAGAAACCTTACATTTAATATTACAATTAATTGACATTTATGTAAATACTAGCGGCAATCCAGACTATAGGTTCCTTTGGGATTCGCAATTAAGCCTTGTTTTATTCTACTCATGTGTGCTATTTCAATAGGCTGTGGTTAGCTTTGATATCCTTATCATTACATATATTACAATAAAACAAGGTCCTCTACCCCGTCTGTCTGCCAGTTCGAGGTAAACTCAAAAACTACTGCACGGATTTTCATGCGGTTTTCACCAATAAATAGTGTGATTCCTTGGAAGATTTAGGTGCATGATTTATTACGTTTTTACCCGAGCGAAGACGTAACGGGCCGCTGTGATAAATAAACAAACCTTGTACAAGGCCTCTGGATCCACGTTGTGATTGCAGCGCAAGGTGGCACTGTTGTGATGAACCACGTAGCGAGGACCTCTCAGCTCCACCCAAACATCCGACATGCTTTGAACTGCAAACAATAATTATAATAAGTATACTTTATGAATTTATTATTTCAGAAATTTAAGAAAAAAATTAAGAAAGGTAAAACCTAAAATTTCTACCATTCGGACCAAGAAGATCTGATCTATTTTCCTAAGATGATAGTGCTTCTTATATTGTAGTTTGTATTGCAGGCCTATACTTGCTTCCGCTGAAAGAAAATATTGAGAGGAAACCTCCGCACTGCCTGGCTCACAAATCAGTTTGGCGCATACGACTAATGGCTGCTGACTTACGTTGTCAAATGCTTTTAGATGTCTTGAATAAGACCTAACCATTTTGATTATCAGATATTTTATTTTATTTATTTTTATTGATAAGGTACACAAACAGATTACAGATAAAAAAACACTTAATATAAATAACAGTAATTAAAAACCAATCTGAAATCCACTGGAGTGTACACAGATTTGCAAAATAAATACTAGTGCAAAGCTAAACAATTATACATAGAATTAAAATTAAGGTTATACAAGTATGTTTAAAGAATTTAGTTCATCCAAGGTAGATTTAACAATGTTCATCCAAGATAGATTTAACAATGCGTTTATAATGAGACAGGTTAGGATTGAAAATGTCTAGATCAGCGTTACGACGCCTAAGTTCGTCGAAATCGCGACACATTCGAACTATTGGGTTAAAGAACGATGTATTGTTTTTATAAGCAATCAGGCGGAAAATGCGCGGATCTCGCAACCGAGACCGGCCATTGAAATTAATTAAGTTAACAAGTTCAGGACAATCAATGGAGGAGTGGACAATCTTGTGGAGGTACACCAACTCACATAGTTGTCTTCGTCTGTCCAATCTAGTCACATTAAAATATTTTGCCCTATCATCGTATGTTGCGAGTGTGCGGATTAAACCGTATTTAAAACATATAGATCGTAAAAAGCGCCTTTGAACGCCCTCAATTTTTGCAGAATGGACATTATAAAATGGCGACCACACTACCGAAGCATATTCAAGAACAGAACGAACTAATACATTAAACAGATAAATCAAAGTAGACGGCTTCTTAAAATCTTTCATAATCCTTATAATAAAACCAACCAACTGATAACCACGATTAGAGATATACTCGAAATGTTCCTTAAAATTCAATTTAGAATCAAAGTAGACACCCAAATCCTTTGCCACAGACTTTTGGGCTAATAATTGATTCCCTATATGATATTCATATTGTATCTGACTTTTTTTTGTGGTGAAAGTTATGTAAAAACACTTGTCCACGTTTAAATACATTTTATTGCGAAAACACCAATTTTGAATATTGTCAAGATCACGTTGGAGCATCAGGCAGTCATTAACACCATTAACTACTCGAAACAACTTAAGATCGTCCGCATACAACAAAACCTCACTTGAAATATGTTCAACTAAGTCATTAATGAATATTATAAATAACAATGGACCTAGATGGGAGCCTTGTGGAACTCCAGATGTTAATTCGACCGGTTTTGATAAAAATCCTTTAACTGCAACGATCTGACTGCGGTTGGAAAGATATGAAATCAACCATCTTAACAAATTGCCATGTATCCCATATGCAGCCAATTTAGCCGAGAGTATTCTGTGGTCAACTTTATCAAAGGCTTTAGAGAAATCAGTATATATAGAATCAACTTGCTTGTTTGATGCAAATGCCTGACATATGTAATTTTTATATACTAATAAATTGCTAACAGTTGACCTCCCAGAAACAAAACCATGTTGAAAATTAGAGATGGCTTGCTTAACATGGCTGTAGACGTGTTCATAAACAAGAGACTCAAAGATTTTTGCTATACAGGATAAGATGCTAATTGGTCTATAATTTTCACATTTAGTTCTATCCCCTGATTTATGTATCGGCACAACGTAGGCATTCTTCCAAACATTAGGAAATATACCACTATTGAGTGATTTATTGAAAACAATGAACAATGGTTCGCTTAGCTCATCACAGCATTCCTTGACAAACAATGATGGTATACCATCTGGCCCAGGCCCCTTATGGGAGTCCAATGATTGGATTTTTTTGACTATATCTTCTCTGGTTATGAAAACATTATTTAGTGTTAGATTAAGTCTGTCAGGTAGTGCAAATGTAGAATCATTATTGTCAGAAATTTCATAGACCGAAGAAAAGTATGTAGAAAACAGTTCACAAATGCCTTGAGGGTCTGTAGCAAATTTATCACCATGACTCATAGATTCAGGAACACCCCTAGTTGCACCTGACTTTTTATTATTAACAAATTTAAAGAATTGTCTAACCTCCTTATCTAAGTTATTTTCAACCTCCCTCTGCATAGATTTGTAACATGCGTCCATTAGATGTTTGCTGCGACTTCTCAACATTTTATACGTGTCGTAATCCCTTGGGTTGGCAAACTTTTTAAATAATTTATGATATTTTTCCTTTTCACGAAGACATTGAATAAGGGGATAACTAAACCAGTACGGATATAGATGAGGGTTACATTTTTTCAGCGGTGTGTACAATAGAATAGCAGAATTAATTTCCTCGTACAAAGCTTCTACGGCGCTATCGATATCCAAACCATCAAATAGATCATACCAGTTAATTTTACCTAAATAATCTCTAACATTATCGAAGTTGCATTTATAAAAGTTAGGTTTTAAAACATTAGGATTCGGCTTCATAAGATTAGGTTTGCCATTACAATAGTCAAGATTTATCAGTAAAGCCGGATGATGGCGGTCAAGATTTAATAGTGGGTCAATTTCATTTACTTCTAGGTCATTTATAGTAGATAATACTAGGTCTAAGAGGCGATCGTTACAATTTCTAAAGCTATTGTACTGTTTGAGATCACATAACGCCATTGTGTCAAAAAGAAAGCGGTCCTTGGAGGAAACAGCAGAGCCAGGGGTAAGTCGCGAATCCAAATCAGATTTATTCCAGTATATTTCAGGGAAGTTAAAGTCGCCTACCAGTATAAAATGTCCTGAAGAGTTGTTATTAAGAATGATATTTTGACAGTGCGTCATAAATTTACTGACATCATCGGAAAGGAGATAAGGTGGAAGATAACATAAGCATATATTTAATGGAGAATGGTTTGAGGACTTGGGCAGTATAGAAATCCAGACATCCTCAAAGTTACTGTCCCAGGACGATCTACGAATAACAGTATAACATTTTTTAATAGCCACGATTACCCCTCCTCCCTCGTCCTTCCTCCCGTTATAAGAACTTTCATTTCTATCTCGCCTGAATACATTGTAACGCTCATCAAACATCTCCTCATTAAAAATACCTACATCCAAATTTGTCTCAGTCAAGCAAATTACATCGTAATCACTGTTAAGTATGTTTAAGTATAGCTGATGTGTTTTAGAACGCATACGATTTACATTTTGATAGTACATAAGCATAATCAAATAATTCAATTACAAAGTTATATAGAAAAAAAAAAAAAAAAAAATATATAATAATATGAGAAATAAATATAATTAAATAATCACTATAAATATAAAACTATTTGATTTTCGATAGACAATCCTTGTTTTTAATGTGGATCGCCGGAGAGTTCTCATCTTTCCTAACATAAATGTTTCCATATTTAACCCATACGTATCTGTATTTTCCTCGGGCTGCTACTCTGGACAAGGCGAAAAGCTCCTTGCACTCTGGTGATAGGTGTTCAGAAACGTAGACAGGACATTTGTCGCCCTGTATCCCTAAGTGCACAGAACTTAATGTGTTACCGGGGTTTGATTTGTTGTAACGCTTGACAGCTGACAGGAGAGTATCACGGTGGCGCATAGAGGGCAGTGATAGCAAAATGTTACGTGGGCGGCTCGATGCAGTTGTAGGTAACTTCGCAACTCGGCGACAAGTACTAATTTCAGTATCTGTAGTAGGTAAGCTCACTGCATTATACAGATTCTTTACGAGCGTCATAACATTCTCGTTTCTCTTTTCGGGCACTCCCTGAATTTCAACATTAAGGCTACGCGATACTTTTTCTATCGATTCCAGACGTCTTTGCAAAGCATTCAAATCTTTTTTCAGATCAGTATTTTGTTTCTCAAGTGACTTAACCTTTGCATCAGTCGACTCGATGTCCGATTTGAGCTCTTTCTGCCCGTCTTGTAAAAAGTCTGTAGTTTGTGTAAATTCAAGCCTGACTTGGTCAATAGCAGCAACTACTTCTTTTTTTATGAGGTGGCTCATACTAGATTGAAATGATCTCTTAAATAATTCAAACTTTTCATCCAATTTTGATTCAAGTTTAGAATCCAATAAATTCGCGATACTTTGCAGTGTCACTTCCCCTCCCAGAGACGGGCGTACTGAAGCAGATAGATAAAACACAAGGCTGACGCACTCGCGGTGTGGTTTCCTCCTTGATCGTTGAACACCAACAATTGGCACATACAGAACATTCAAGTTTTAACCAAATATTTATAATAAAGTATGTTTTAAATAGTAGACATTAGAAACCATTCAACACCATCATACAGCTAAGCAAGAAATATTTATTCACACACGGTAGTCTGGGAGAGATTACTAAGTATTATACAATACTCGTTATGTTCAAATGGAGGCTGTAACTTTGGTTAATGAAGTAATATGTTCGTAAGTATCGTCATAAATCTCTTAATACTATTTCCGCTCCAGTGAAGTGGAAAATACTACTAGTAAGGCAATTACATCATATAGTTTAGCATTTTACGTGGATAAGTTACAGCTGGAAAGTTATTACAAGAATAAAAAGTTATGTGATTTTTATTAAAAAGGAACAGTCCTTTCAATCCAGAGTATACGACGTAAGATGATGTCTCAGATTACGACAGCATCATCCGCCTACTCTGTAATCATAAATTCTTAAAATGTGTTTTTAAGAATGTTCTAACAATGTGTTTCTAGCTTTTCGCCCGCGTGATCTTCCCACGGCAAATGTAAGGTACAATTCCAGAAATGAAAAGTAGCCTATGTACTTGCCCGTCCATACATAAGAAATTTCAAAAGGATTAGTTGAGCAGAGAAAGCTTGAACAAACATGTTTTCGTGTGCTGATTTTATTTCTTACATGATGGTCGTTGTATGTGAATCGGAAGGTCCCTCGTTCGAATCCGATTCTTTAAATAGGATTTGTTAAGAATCGTGACGAGCTTGTATATAGCAATCTACGACATTGGGTAATTTTATTTTTCCTATATCAAAACCTGGTACCTATATCAATAGGTACCAGGTTTTGATATAGGAAAAATGCGATGAAGGTGAAAATTCAATTGTGAAGAAACCCGGACCGAGCTAGATAGCAAAGTAGACATGATCTTTATTTGTATCTAGTTTGTTTCAACAGTTGCGGAAGCGCTGTTATTACGATCCATCAATTTTCTTGAGGAAGGAATCTTCCTATTTTCTTGTTTTATGGCTCCAACGTTAGCTAAAATGATGATTTTGACAACGTCAAGGTTGGGAATAGCAAGGAATCATTACCAAAATCAATCATTCATAAAATTGACATAAGGTACAATTTAGACAAAATGGCGTCCTTAGAGTTTTCGTTTTCTTGCGCATATTAAAATTATCGTCAAAGTTTACTAAAGCAACCTACCCTTAGAAATCACTTCGATCGATCAGCTCTCTTTAACAGAAGGGATAGATATAGGACATGTCCTGGATATCGACGATAAATGAAGGCGATAAGCAATGGCCTTCCTGTCTTGTATTTATCACGCGACAGGGGCCAAGACCAGGATTTTGCTTTTCGATAAACCTACTTTTCTTCATGATACACGATGTTTCGGTAAACTTTGTCTATAATAGTAGTACACAACTAGGTACTAATATATATTTTTAAAAGGATGTGTTTGTCGCTAAAATGTACCTATCTACTAGTTTTAATCCGGTGGATACCGTAAGAGGTGACTAAGGGATAAAAAATAGTTGATTGTTAGTGATAGTATTCCCGAAAAGGGTTGATGTCAGGCATTGCTGAATCTACAAAATTTAAATAAATATTTTTTTTTGAGTGGACTCTAGGTTTTGGTGCGTCATAGCCGTTAATATTAAGTACTGGAAGCACGCTCACATATTAGAAAGCGAAAGAGAGAGTAGTTTTTAAAGCTTCCACAATAAATACTTATCGACATATTTTTTATGGAAGTGTTACCAGAAGAGCTAGTTAGTGCCAAGTTCAAATTCTGCTAGTCATGTATACCCAAATAAGATTCTATTGATAAAATGGAATATTGCAATATAATAAAATGGGCATGAATAACTTTTAGGTAATTATGTAAATATTATTTCTGCCGTAGTAAAAGTATTTGCTACGGCTATCTGAATAACATTCCCAGTATTTCAATAAAGTTGATGAATATATCAGTTTTAAAATGGAATTACTATTCACGGGCTCTAACCTTTTACCAATACAGGCAACGAAAACAAATTGAAAATAACTAGTAAAACACAAATTGGATTCGCCTACAGCCACTTAAAATCCTTACGCAACTTGAAAATGTAATATTGAAAGTATTTTTTTATTATTATTATGGAATTGCTTCCAATTTTAGCAATAGCTAGTTTGTTATATTTGACTCGTTTTAATTAGTATTTGAAGCGATATGGTGGTGTAACGATTAAGATGCCCGACTGTGAGCCGAAAGGTCGCTGGTTCGAATCCTACTCGTACCACATGAGTTTGTGTACCAATCTGACTCATGTATAGTAGTTTTTATCGTCTACCATTTGTTTCCGGTAAAACCTGTACTCTGGTTGATTATTTAATAGTGCCAAGAAAGTCGTTGTATGTGTTTCATTCCACGTAATGACCGAGTCGTATTCCTCATGGCTGACCATGAGGAAACGACTACGAAGAATTAGTATTTGTGTCTATTCAATAATATTCACTGTATTATGTTAATTAAACCGAAATCCTAAGTCGTAGGTAAGTGTCAACATAAAGAAAAAGTTAGGATTTATTTTTGAAATGAGACAGACAGACATTTGGACTTTAGTCTTTAATATATAAGTACTATCAGTAACCCCAGGCGAATGCGAATCTGCTTAAATACATTGCTTATTTTTAATGTGAGCTTTGTTTTTTCTTCGAAGGGAAAATGGCAATGTACATCGCAATCGACGATAGCGTACATATATCTAATGTGGATATTAGCTGAAATTAAATCTACTAAAAATATATAAAAAGATAAAAGAAGTTTGAAAATCGAATTCGTCTAAAATCTGTAACATATTTCTCTCCAAGATGAACAAACTCAACAAAAAAATTGAGTTCAGACGTTTAGGTACTCTCGTAGATAGATCGTCTTACGGAAGCGGACATTGCATTTCGAGGAGGTCAATCCTTTTGCATTTTATCATTCCAATCTTATTTTCTTTTATTGGAATTACTTCCTGTGACTTGATTGAAAATACTGTATCGAATCTGGCCTAGAATATATATGACCAAGCTATTTCCAATTACTCTCATTAGACGGATCGCACCCAAAAAGTGCTGCCTTGATCTTCTAGGAGGATACGTGTCAATGGCCTGAGAAACAGAGATGCTGAAATCCTTAATCCGTGCGAAGCACAAAAGAAGACCTTGGGTTTATAGGTTCCAAGACCAGAAACAACCGGCAAACGCTTAGAAGAGACAGAAATAAAACAGAGTTCTAGACACTTTTAAAAAAATGTAATTTTTTCAAGCTCAATAAAAATAATTGAAATTTTGAATCATTTTGAAGAGATTTATTTCTCTTCTTGTCAGTTAGCATTTAGATATCTTAATTGTGTATTTGACCGTACAATACTCGTGAAACCACTCGGAATTTAATAAAAGTATCTGCTATACCCGACTCGTACATTGTATGCCAGCACGGAGACTAATGACAGTGGGTGGCTCGTGTGGTCGACAGGACAGCAAGTTTATGAAAATAGTCTATATGTAGTCTTTCAACTAATACTATAGTATATTTGTATTTTTCAAGTTTTGTTACAGTTTATTGCATATAATATAGTACTGTCTTAATAATTTAGGAATATTATTGATTGTATTAGGTATATCGTTAAAAAATTTTAATTGCCCAAATCACCAAAATATGAATAAGTAATAGAGTAAAGACGAAGAAAGAAATCTTTTTTTTTTTTGTGATTTAAACCAATACAACATAAAAGTCTATAAACTCTTAACTTAATATATTTACGTTTAAATTTTAGATAAATTAAAGACATTACTATCATAACTCATAGTGCCCTAGTTATTATGCTTTGTACATTTATCAAACTCCGGGCTACAGCCGCCTAGCCGCTAGTACAGGTTCTTGATGCATACAAAGAGATACGACAAAGTTGAGATGTGTAGAATATATACTAATAGGTATTAATATGTCTTAATCGGCGTATTCCTCAAACGACTTCATTAGTAACTTAATCGAGTGGTTGATTGCATAGACCTTGAGGTTAATTTATATGTCTGTGTTTAATTGTCTGAAAAATTACTAATTACTGCACAGTGACAGTGGAAAACATCATGAGGTCTCCTCTCATTATTCTTATCGAAGTTGTTGGCAGTCTATGTAAACCACCACATCTCACATTTGAACCTTCCTAGTTTCAAATATGATATGTGGTTGATAACTTGCCTGTAATTGAAATTAGGAACTGTCAATGACAGGAAATTAAAAACCTCAACTTATAGTAATATATACGAAATGTGTTTCTGTTTGTTTCTCACATTTACACGACAAAGCCGTTGATATAGATATTATTAAAATAGGCCTAATTTTATAAAATATCTTTTGATAGAATATCTAGTTGTACAACTCGAGATCAAACGTAAGATATCATGGGCGGGGCTGCGGGAAACACCTATTGTAACAGCTATTGCTCGTGGTGAAGAAAATTTTCAAAGAACTTAATTTTATCAGAATGGCATCGACGCGAGATCAGACACAAATACCAGATAGAATGCTAGGCTATATTTATACATTTTACGTGGGTGAAGCTGTTGGCAGAATTTAAAGCTTAATATATGCGATGTAAATAATGTGCCTCCATTAAATTTGCCATACGGATATTTTACCCAATTTCTACTTAAAATATTTACTATCAAATATTAATTTTTGGTTTAACGTTAAAGCACATCACAGTGGAAACAAAACATACAATGTACTTTTTATATACCTGGAAGCATGAATGGCGAGAAGCATAAATCTGAAAACCGTAAATATGTAAGAATGGATTAAAAAAAATAATTTTACAAAAACTTCGGTGTGTAAGTCCAACTCGCACTTGAACAGTTGCGTAAATATATGTGCCGATTGATAGACAACTGATAAGTGAAATTAATTAGTAGCTAATCAACGTATCCAAGCGTTAATAGAGTAGGAAAGCCAATTAATGCACCACTGATTTCTGTAAGGAAGATAGAACTTGCTGCATCCAGTCAACTATAAACTAAAACACGTTAGTTTATTTTCAACAACTTTAGTGGGTTACTTGATTCGAAACTTATATGTTAGGACACGACTATGGAAAGTGACATTTTCCGACGTTTACATTTCCCGATCATGTTATTTTGCGACGAAAAACTTGTCATTTTCTGACTTTGACATGAATCGTTGATACGGTTCATGACATTCTCAGTAACACTTCTCGTCAAATAAACAATGATCTAGAAGTATACTAAAAATAGCAGTGGATGGCCGGCCTGTTTACTAAACTTGTTTTTCTTTAACAAAACAATGATTGGTTACAATACTCGCTTCGGATCCGGCTTAAACACAGTCAAGTTTTAATCGCCGAACAGCCGACTTAAATTTAGTTTTCATGCAATGTACAAACTTTAGAATATCATCAAATTTTTTAATAGTTCTTAACGACATATATTCGGAATATACTGAAACACATGTCTTAGTAAAAGTGAAAAAATATTAAGAGCAATAAAATTAAATACAAAAAATATTGTACAAATAACAGTTGTAATTCAAGAAAAATACTTTTGAACTTCTGGAAGACGTAAAATTTACTCACAATTTAATTTTTTGTAAATCAACGTGAAGGTTCTGATAAGACAAAAAAAATGGAAAGCAACGTAAGGATAATTTGGACTCAGCCCCAGGGATCAACATAAAAGACGGGTTCAATATTTGCTTCATAAATATTAATTTATGGATTTTTGAACACGAACTCTCGTATTAAGAAAGAGACAGCGTTATAAAAATCCTGGTCGTATTACAGTTGGGGAAATCTAAATTAATTTATTGTTTATTTGGAATTTGTTATCTGAATTCTCTTCCAGGATATTACTTGGTTATTTTCTTACTTATTGTTATGATTTCAAATGGTTTGAAAATTAATGTTATGAAACTTATAAGGAATAAATACTACCATTTATTAGTAAAAACTATTCGATGAAGTTTTATTTTTAGAAATACATGTCCTTTACTAATAATAAGATTCTGTAATTTTATTTTATTATTGATTTTCTATAATCATTAACAAGCTACGAAATGTGCTACAGTATTTCGTAGCTTGCTACGAGTTGCTACGGTGTGCTACGAAATAAATGTGAAGCAACACTTTAATAGGAATTCGCTATAAATTTTCTTCAATTATACTTATTTTAAGTTAACTTAATTTTGACTAGTTTTTTTATTATTATGTCATTTAACTGTGTCTATTAATTACAATTTTCTAACGCTATATTATTCATAGTAAGCGAGTTATTCGAATATAACCCAAAATAGTCTGCAGCTAAGGCTTTGATTACATTAAAATTGAAGTTTAATTGTGGCGAAATTTCCATTACGCTCCAACATGGCGGGTGATAAGATGTGGGACGTTAGGTAGCCATGTTATTTACGTGTTACGAGGTTACTACCGGCGTACACGCGATACCATGTATCTAATTTTGGTTTTACAACTCGAAAAATTTAGCAGTAATTCCTCCTTCTAATTAAGAGATTATCCATAAAGTATGTTAGTGTGGTGTGTGTGCACTAAGGTGAAGTAAGGAAATGAACATGTATTAAGGTGTTATGCAAAGTAACAATTAGTATTTATCCATATTTCTTTAGTTAGATTATCAAATTGCATCGATTGCGTGTTAGTTTTTACAGTCGGTGGAGAGGGAAATGAACATAAACAGTGCATTATTTTCTGATGCTCACCGACTGGGGAAAGATGGTATTCTAAATCAAACATTACAAGGATCGTCAACTTTAAAACTAGTCAAGTAACATTCAGTAATTGGCTCGAAGTTCGAACTAACAAATATTGATTAAAATGTTAAAATTTAAACATTGTCTTGTTTGGGATCTCTCAGCAGCAGACGACTATACTTCCAAATCTCATGCTATCTTTATTCAGACATATGTTATATGAAAGAGATAGCACGAGTTGAGGACATCTTTTGTCTAAATTGATTTTGAATACTTTAGCCGCAGGTTCTTAATAACTTGGATCTATAGTCAACTTTAAAACAAGTTGCAATGTTCAAAGAAACTCCTTACCTGAGGCAAACATACCCTTCAAAGACTGAATCAAAGTGGTTCTGAAAATCTAATTAATGTTAACCAAGCCTTTTACAAAAGGCACAGGAAGGTCTCGGGGAAAAGATAAAAAACTGAACGAACTGAAAGTTCGAGAAAGTGTATTTGAAGGAATTACAATTTTTCAAACCGTAAGAGTTATTCTGTTTTATTTGAAGTCCTGGCTTCGCACGGATGCAATATTATACTTGTTATATAAATATTAACGTTCCTCTTGAATCACCATATCTATTTAAAAAACCCGCATCAAATCATACATATGGACACACAGACAACGGGAAGCGACTTTGTTTTATACTATCTAGTGAAAACAACCAGGTGTTTGGATTCTGCTTCGAATAGAACCATTCTATACCCCTGAGGCGACGCAACAACGCATTTCCAAAGACAGTTGAAGTCAGCAGCAGTAAAACTACAGTCGAATCTTCAAAATGTTAAGCTTTATTTCTTGCGGATCACAGGTCTCATATCCGTGAATGCAATCGTAAATACGCACTGATGAGAGATGAAATTGTAATGTAAAGCGTGATCTGATATCTGCTCCCAGTGCTCAACATCTTAATCCTGTCTAAAGGAGGGATTAGGGACAGATCCAAGATCTGTGTACGCTATTACTCTGTGATGTGGACGGAGGTTGGATGTGTTTTCGAGGGGCGCATATTGATATAATTTTTATATAACAACGACGACGGCTAGGTTTATTATTGAATTATTTAAATAAATACCTAAAACCCATTACCGGTCTAACAAAAATGCATTATGTAAGTACCTACTAGGTTTTCTAACTGCAGTAATAACAAGTTTGTAGTAGTAAATTCCCATAAAAAAATTGAAATACGGTTTTCGGTTTTTATTATTTTATTTGTATTATTAATTATAACTTTTTACCTAATTTCATTAATTTAGGTATACGGTATAGTCATAGTCATATTTTTTGATCGCACTATAAATTACCAAATTTTGGATTTTTCCCTTTATATCTACTGTTAGTTTTGTCTTTTTGAAAATTCCCATCATTCTTGGTCAATTAAGTACCCAGTGGGTTTAAGTTTTTCTGTGAAATTGCAAAATTGGCGACATGAATTGTCTTATGTTTTTATCGCTATAATTACTAACTTTCGGATTTTTCCCTTTTTATATATTGCTAATTCTACCTCCTGGCTAAGTTTCAAAGATACAGGTATCTTTGCGGGCAAGGGAGAATGTCTACTACTACAATTATGATAAATAGCATATAGCGATGAGTACATGGCATAATATTATATAGTTATACGTCATCTGGCAGCCTATACTTAGTATAAAATTAAATATAATAACAAAAATGAAACATGCAAAACTGCATTACAAACTATTTAATAAAATTATCATTGTATGGTTTAAAGTAAATTGCGGCCTAAACATTAATTACGTGTAATTGTAACGTATTACATTTTAATAAACGTAAGAAGTGCGTCAGAGTGCGACGATCGACATTCTCAAGTCCTGTGACGGTAATACACAATGTTCGTATATCTTCTAAATGGGTCTCCACTCAACGCCCCTCAGAGTGATATCATATGGTAAACCCAGTTTGAAGTACTCCAAACTTGATAATAAACCGGTGCCTTTGAGATGAAAGACATAAATTTCTGGAAGCGAATCGCTTTTGTAAGAAATATGTGGATGCTATGCCTACTCGCTATTAAGATACGAAATGGAAGCGGCGGTGGTTCTGTGGTTAAGACCGCCTGAGATCGAAAGGTCCGAGGTTTGAATCTTATCATGTTATAATTAAATTAATGCCGTCATTGCCCATTGTAATCATCTATACTTATTCAGAAATCTTTAGGTATCTTTGCTCTGCTTTGGGACGTAGCGAAGAATTAAATCTTAATCAACTTTATCATAAAAATGAAATGAAGCTAGTTCACTTTATGAGTCATTGTATATCCACGTGTGTGTATTTATAAATATTTTGACAGAGTCTATTACCGCATACGCGAAAAGAAAACAGGATGTTATCTTTTCATATGTAAGGATAGACCTGTTTCTTTCTAAAATACAAAACGACCTCCCTCATACATCATGTTAGTGACATCATCCGACAGGTCATTCTCTGACACTTTTTGTGTGCAAAATGTCCTTATCTGAGATTGATGAATAGCACGTTTTGTTGATATACGCAACGCTTAGAATATTTTACTTATTACTTTGTATACCTCAGGCTTACAAGCTTAGTTAAAAATTGAAAAGCCTGAAAAATGATTTCTTGCTAACAACACTCTTGCAGATTTAAATGGATTTGTTGTGTCACACATGGTTTTTAACTTTTTTTTTTTAATTATAATGAGATGAAAAAAAAAACTGGAATTGAGCGGGAATTGAACCCGCGCCCCTGTCTATTATTTATAAACTATTACTGATTATTATATTTATTTAATAATTAACGTACGTAATTATATATCATATAAAAGATGTTTTGAATATCTTTTTTCAAAGAGGACATTGAACATTGGAATATTGACTTTGAGTTATGCTATCGATCGATGTGTTAAAATAAGTTTAAATTAGTACAGTCTCACTTCGCGCTAAGATATACGTAGCTACGAAAAAATATAGACATTAATATTCCATCAAATAGATAGAGTCTTCCAGAGATTTATTTCATTAGAATGAAAGATTTCAGGAAATTCTATCTGGGAACAGTGCACGGATGCTGCGAATGGTTAGCTCTGGGAATAAATTGAGCGTAATTTTATCACCGGTCCCTTTTCGGCGAAGTTTGCCGTTCCAACCAAATCGATAATGTACCTCCGGAGAAAACTTTCAAACAATTAATTCAACTAACAATACTACGTGTAAGGGTTTCTAGGTAATCAAATAGATAACTTCATTAAATCAATCCAAACAATAGGAAGGATTAACATACAATTAATAAAATGAGAGAAACTTCAAAAGACTCATTAAGTGAAATTTATCAAAATTCGAGTTGAAATCACAGGTAATGTATATAAATAAATGATAATTTTGAAAATTAATCAATCATTTTAAATAGATATCTACTTAGATAGCTATTTCATTTACAACGTAAAAATATAATAATAGTGGGCAAAAATCTTTCTCGACGCATAAGAGGTCATCAAATAAGTTTTTTGCCTTGGTGTTCTTATGTTACAATACTGATTTGAAAATCTTTTGTCATAACATTAGACGGCTTTTTATCCAAAGTACAGTCAACATTGCCTACATACACCATATATATGCGTCGGTAATAGCGGCGAATTTTCTATGATTTCGGATAGGTTTTGGTGCTGACTGTACGTATTTTTTTATTATGTACGATAAAGCTGTTCTTCAATCGTCGGTTTCCCGCAAGCTCGGGAGATCCGTACTTATCATAAATAATGTGGATGAATATTTATAGGGGATGAGGAGCTACAAAAATGATAGTGATTACGGTTTGAGCGGCCGCACTTCTCGTATAAAACACTCACACAAATTTGAGTTTTAAGTCTTACCATAAAGCTACTCTAGATTTACGAAGGATGGAAGGAAGGAGGATTTAAGTTATATCTATTTTCAACATTCCCAAATCTTGTACGTTATAAACAATAAAATATATGATCAGATTAAAACTTGGGACTAACAAAGTCAAAGTACGTCAAATATCGTCTTCTAGTTCTATAAGCACACACCAGAACTTCAAATTTCAAACTTGTAGGTCATATATTTCCGAAGTTATGCGAAAGCAAAGTTTCTCGATTTCGATAGTGATTCATTTACTCACTCATCGATCATCAAAATAGAACTGATACTTCCCATAGACCTAGAAAGCTGAAATTTGGTTTAATGCCCATTAAATCCTACACCAAATTTCAGGGAACTTAAAGGGACAATTATAAAATTTAGGAATATCGAAGATCTGGAGTATCTGGTAATGCCAATGAGAAACCGAAAGAGTCCAGCTAAGCTAATATTTATATGAACATATTGTCTTGCATAATTTGTTCAGCTTGGTGGAACGCTTCTGTGATGTACAAAAATTAATGTCTATAAATTAGGGGAGAAATAGAAATGTCGCCATAACAAAAGTTATTCAGTGTGATGGGCCTCTTCTATTGAGCACATGTAAAGAAAGTGATGTCTGATGAATTTTCATATTTCTGGTGTACCTTGTGAGAAATCTTAAGAGCCGAACCAACTATTAGAGATAATGCTTTTGAAGAGTAAAAAACATTTTTATAACCCAGGATTACCCGCAAACATGTCGCCAAGTATACATTATATGATGTACATAAACATAAACCAAAAAGTCACTAATGGTGGAAACGCACGAATAAATTTTGTTAGAAACCTCTCCGAGCGAGTTGGTCTCGTACGTGAGTAACAAGTTCGTCGATCACGAAACGTGCACACGTTCGTAATGTTGTTCTGTTTGTTCTACTCATTTCTAATAATGGTGAAGTACTTTGGCTTACCAGGTATGAAGTTCGTATGAAATTGTTAATCCTCGAGATAACTATCTGACTATGAAGGCCATGGTTGTTTATTCTCCACTGAATAGGCGCGCGAAAGCTTTCTGCTGATAGAAAACATATTTTTGAACCTAAAATCTGTTATATGTGGCGCGAGATTTTCGCGATTCTTGGCTTTGTCTACCCTGTAAAGATTAAAGTCTTAAAAAGTATGTAAATATACTACGTAAGTATATTGATACTGCACCTGTTATGAGAAAAGTCGATGGTAACGTTTTGCAATTGTAGTGTGTTAGTTACCATCTCTTTTTTCCCCACTTTATTTTTTTTTACCTTTAGGTGACATGTACCACTGCTGGGCAAAGGTTTACTTACCTTTTAACTTAAATTAATAACTTCTGGAAATAAAAAAAATGTCGCTTTATCTACATAGTTAAAATGAATTTTCATTGACAAAATATTTACCTATGTATTGTTATTTTTTGATTTGGTATCATATTTTAGCGTTTGGTAGCATTTTAAGAAAGTACACAAAGTAACACGTCTTCAATACTTTGCTTTTTAAAACTTTTACGCATAAAGTTTTTTAATCAGAGTTGTAGAGTTTTCGTAGTGAAAAATGGAGCTAAGAGCCATAGATGGCTAGGTACTAGTTATGTCGATTGCAAAAGAACAAAAAGTAATTTAAATTGCTAGCTTCATTTGTTTATAAAAGTTTAAAGCACATATAGTTTCTAGTGACCGTTAGCTTAATAGCAGCCACTCTACGTATATCGCTTAATGTTGATTCATATCAACGCATATGTGACTTTAAAGCTAGCAATGTACGTCAATTAGCCACAACGTTGCTGGTCCTATTACTCTATATGTATCATTAGAGCTATAAATGGCCAATTAGTTTTAAAGCAAAAGGTTTTGAGAGAATACATATACAATTTCGTCTGAATATTTTACACATTTTTTTACCGAAAAAGAAACACAAACTTCTATTTACTGGGCAAATTCAGTGTGGTTGTCTTAAATAACGAATTAGAAAAAGGAGACTTGTCTCCTGTTATTTTTAATCTGATCTTGGAATATGCACTGCAAATGAATCTACTAAACTCGGGAGTGTAATTAGGTAAAAGGCACAAGGTAATAGGATGCGCGGATGATTCAGCCTTGTTGGTTGAAAAACTCGAAGGAGGAAGGGAGGATATGGGATGACAGGAATAAACGCCACTTGATTTTGGTAGTAGAGCGAAAAATTATAGGCCTAATGAAGAATTCATATGACAAATAGTTCAAGACTTGAGTCAGTACTAACGCATGGTCTTAACCAGTTATATTTTTTTTAGTTACAAACAATCGTTTGATTGGAACATAAACCAAATTGAAGGATGAAATGAAAGCATTCAGTCATGCTCTACGTGATTTCTTTTACACGAATAAAATAAAAAGTTTTCTTCAATGAATACAATGAGCAAGTTATTAGGCGCTGGGTATGGGGGAAAAACCCGGCTATTTTAGGAATATCTATACGTCCTAAAATAGCCGTGTTTGTTCCCACTATGCTTAAATAAATTCAGAAGTGTCCTTCTTTCCCGTAGAGGTAACAAGAAATAGGTAAGATATATATATAAATATATAGCTTATCAGTCGGAGATCGCAGCATCGGGTAAATAACGTGAAATTATCTATTTTTGGCGAAAGAAAATGTTTCTTATTTGTAACACGAGCGAAAAGTTGGAAAAAATAGAACGTGTATGTTAGCTACTGAAACATGTTTCGTTTTCACCTCGTTTCACTTCAACGGGTCCGCATTTTTATTATGTTTCTCTGTATTGTATTATTTTCAGCATCATTTTAGTATATTCGCTTTTGCCCACTGCTTTTCCCTAGTTAATTTGCCTCCCAAAAAAGGATCGAAGTAAAATCTTGAAGTTGAACCCCTTGAACCCCTGTTTTACCTCTTTAGGGTTGAAATTTCCAAAAGTCCAGTCCAGTCAATTTTAATTTTTGTCTCCCACCACAGGACCGCAAATAGGTGGAGATTGTTGTAAAAAAGAAACAGCGGCAGTAACAGATAGACTTTCGCATAATATTGTTATGGAAATATGAATTTTTGAACGATATTTGAACTATTTTAAACTTATTTCTATTTAGATTAATTTGGAAATAATTTGAAATATTTACGCTTCTCCGAAAGTTCGCCATCATATTTTCTAAGAACAATGCAATCTCCATATAGAGGTATTGTCACAATTATGTTATGCATATCTTATTATTCATAGCTAAGCGTTTCAGAGAGCGAGGGAACCAAGTTGTAGCCAAAATTGACTCTAAAGTGGTCGATGCCGGTACGCAAGTACCGCTAGGTTGCTATTAAATATTTATATTCGTTGCATAAACCGGAGAAATCGGAGAATCTTCTAGAGGTTTGTTGAGTAGACAAAGCGTGAAGAGGTAACAAAGAAACAAAAAAACAATAATATATATATATTGGGATAAAACACTCGCCAATACTAAGTTCTAAGTATCTACAAACACAGAAACGAGCACAACAAACCAAGAAACTCATACATATGTATTTGCCCGTGCCGGAAATCGAATTGCCTTCAGATGGCGGACGGGCTTGGAAATCACTACGCCATGGAGGTAGAGTATACAAATTGTAGTTTCCAGAACAGAAATTTGCATTATACTCGATCTTTGGGTTTGTGCTCGGTCGTCATATAAAGTCAGATATAACTAGTTTTACGCTAATGACCGTACGGCTACAGCCATTTTGACGGCAGTAGTTAGATTTTATATGTTAACAATTGTCTTGTTTATATAAGTGTATAAGCGATTGAACGATTCAAAACAATTCTAAATGTCTGACAACTAGGGATGCCGAGAAACGTGCGGATAGGAAAATTTAGGAAAGTGGACCCTGTGCTTCGACGTTCAATGGCTGTGGAAGAAACCGGTAAAACGCTCAGATAAGAGAGAAAGAGATTCAAAATTATTAAAAGCTCCTGCGTCAATGTTCTAACTACTTATTATATTTAGTACATTGAATAAACAGTGACAAGGTTAATACTAGGTACTTACCTTCAATCATTCCACTCATATACAAGAGTAGTAGTCGAAAATCCAATACACCACGCCACCCCATATTTTTCCAAGTTCTCACAATAACTTCACATAAAACTGTCAAATATTATCACAAGTATACTAAAATAACACATTTTCCTCTTGTTACTCGTGGAAAACCTGTAACAAAAGTAAAAAATAATATTATTATTTTTATAAAACTTTTTCTTTCTGTCATATTTACAAACATTTTAATAGATTTGACGTGAAAGCTAGACCTATAAAGGAACCTTCTCACACCAAATTTTAAATTATATATATAATACCTCATAACGCTACAAACTGATGAAAATTGATTCTAAGTAACTTCGCAAAACTCTCTGAACAAAATATTAAGGGGCATTTCTGATGTCTTAACATCAGTTCAAGACTAAAATATTGACCACAGATGATAAAGAAAAAATAAAAACGGTATTATATTGCAATGACTGGCCGGTTAGGTATGTTTGTATCTTTTCAGCCTGTAATAATTATTTTAAGTTCAGTATAAAATTCCATGAAACAATATAACATAGATGTATACCTATGTTATTAATTGAATTTAATTATGCTGACAACAAAATTCATAATAAGACCAATCTATGGTTATTATTGTTTATTATGAAATTCCCTGAAATACATTTTGTATTAACTTATAAACAATTTTATTAAAATTAGATTGGTTATTTCACAATAAAAATAAAATCTATGCTGTTAACCGAAGGCTACCCTTTTTCATTTGTAGAATATTTTATATTATTACGTCTCCTCATTTGATTTTACAAGACAAGTTTCAGATTTGTATAGTTTTCCTTCTCTATAGAGTTCTTTTTATTGTATTTTATTAGACGGAGGTAAGGATCGCCGAAGTTCGTCCATTGAAGTTCGACCATAGGTTAAAAAATAAGGTATTATTTTGAGAACGTGGAAAAAAAAGTTAGGTTCCGTAAACTTATGTTTAATGTCACCATTTCTTTTTTTTGAGATTCGGGATCCTTTCACAATTGTGTAAAAGAGCTTCTCATTTGCCTGGCGTGCCTTAGAAGAAGACTAAAAATAAAAATAACGAACAAGGAATCAAAGAAAATCTAAAACTACATAAGTAAAAATATTTCAATTAAGTAAAAGGAAAGCGGCTATTATAATAAATTCCGGCCAGTTCAAAGTTCCTATAAAAATATTTTACATTTAAAATAAATGTGAAAAGTTGCAAAATGAAAGAAAGCACATCCAAAAGAAAATTAATTCTAAATTGAGTTCTTATCTAAAACGTTTACTTGACTTCAAACGTTCGGAGACTGACAGACAATTACTTAGGACGTTTGATTTCTTGTTAATGTACAGTCGACAGCACATCAACCTATACAAATTTATTGCACATTCGCTAGTCACTTTGACTTTAACCGGCACGCCCCCAACCATCAGACAAAATGTCGTACTTTGCGTTTTTCTGCGCTGGTTAAAGTTGTTTGGTACGTTAAAGTTGACTGATGGGATGCACTCTGAGATGTGGTTGACTGTACTAGCTTACTAGGATCCTAATATTCAAAGAATATTGGTTCTTTAAATATTAGGATCCTGGGCTCTGTTATAATATAAGTGAAACAAAAAATTAAATTAACATTAGAAACACAAAATGCTCTGTAATTTTGGGTGGACAGTTCATCCCTTAATTCCTCTTGAAAACCATATTGAAACTAAGATTCTCTAGTATCTTTCTAACTCAGATGGTCACGTCAGAATTAGGACGCATCAGGTGGTTGAATCTACCAGCTTAAAGTTAAGTCCTTTTGATTGATACCGGCTTCTATAAAGTCTTTATAAATCCTGTATAGTCAACGGCACATCAACCTTAAAAATCCATGACAAATTCGCTCTTATTACAGCGGCATGAAGTTGCATAATTGTCGTTAGATAACTAACTTGTCCGTGGTCGACTATACATGTTGCAGCCAATAGATGTACTTAGTTTAGATATAATCCAAAGGATTCGGAAGGTAAAATAGTGAGGTAAATAGAAGGGTAGGTCAGGGTCGACCTTGGTGAACTGTTATTAGACGTTCATACAACTACCTAAGCACACATGATAAATAAGTACATGGAAGGAACTTAAGTAGGGACAAATCACACAGATTTAAGTATAATATCCATACTGAGAAACAATATTTATAATTTTGTTTTTGAATAAACTCAAAAACTACTAGGCCGATTGTGATGAAATATGTCACAGAGATAGGCGAAATCTACAGGAGTGACATAGGCTACTTTTTAGTATGGTTTTACCCGAGCGAAGCCGAGGAGAAACTATATTGATTAACTCCAGACGACAGTAGGACGGGAGTTATAAGTTTAACGTCTCTGTTATGTATGTCATACTTAAATTAACTTGCAAAATCCAGGTCAAATTACAAAAAAAATTATAAATATATTATCATTAAAACACATAATAAAGAGCAGATAACTATGTAAATTATTGTATGTAGTATACGTTCTTACGTAACACATAAAGAAATGCCATTTCCTATTCTTAAATATCAACAGCTTTTGCTTTTATGAAATTAAAAAAAAATTGTTACGTGTACATAAATAAATAACTGAAAATTGAAAAGGAAATTAGTAGTGAGTCAACGTTGCCTGGTACAACTCACCCTAATTCGTTTTTTCTACGTCTTAAGTTAACACATAGAATATACTTAGTGTACATGCAGTCAACCTTACGTTAAGTGGTGGTAATGAGCAGTTGTACCTACAACACGTAAACTCTGGAGTCGAACAGAGCAAGTTTTAAAACAAATAACTAGTGACATATTAATTGTAAAAAATAATTAACGTTATAAAAAGCAAGTTTTAAAACAAATAACTAGTGACATATTGTAAAAAATAATAAACGTTACAAAAAATACATATCTATGTATACCTAATTCAATAATGGAGTTTATCATGAACTATCGTCACACATCCATCTTTACACCATAAATATACAAATCCAAATAAGCATGTGCATGTGGTCTGAGAACAAATATCTAACAGTAACAATACTGTACCTAACGTATGGATCTTTTTGGCTTAATACTTAAGCTAATAGTCGAACGAACCCGCCCTAGTATTCAACAGAGGAAATCTCGTACCGCCCGAAGACCAAAAACCAAAAATAATTTTTAAACTCTTTATACTATTTACTCTATTTGTACACCGTGGTGTAGTCCAGAAAAAAAAATTGAAGTTAGCCCCACACACGCGACGACAAAAATTCTGGATAACTAGAACTTCGCTCTCAGTAAAATCTATACTATTATTATAAAGAGGTAAGCGTTTGTGAGTTTGTATGTTTTAGACGGGTAATCGTCGAAAGTACTGAACCGATTTCAAAAATTCTTTCACCATTAGAAAGGTACATTATCCAAGATTCTTATAGGCTATATTTTAGCACAAAATCTCCACGGGAGCGAAGCCTCGGGCAACATCTAATCTCGTATATCTTTGTTTGGTCAATCATTCTATGATGATCATGATCTTCATCATGATTTTACTGGTCTGGTATGACTGCTTAAATAAGCACGTTTATCCGTATAAAATTAATCTTTTTTGAATGTCTCAGAACAGGTAAACTATGGAAAGACGACTACCCGGGTAGAAGCGCAGATTTTCAAAATTCCTGTCAAAATTATAATAGCTACCAACACGGATAGTCTTGGGTACCAGATGCTATCATAAACTGTAACCAATATTGAAGTCACGCCACGCCTCAAAAGAATATATATATTCTGGTCAGCAAAAAGCGCCGCTACCTGGTTGGACTAGCACAAGATATTTTGAATGTAAAATTCACTAAGCAGTTATACCTACTACTATCTAGTAGCACTATCAATATAGCCCATATATCATTTTTATGAATGGGTAGCACTTAAGAGATATGATGAAACCAATTAATTTTGCATAAATTACATAAAAAACATCAATATTTTATACAACATTGAGCTGGGCTGGCTGAAAGTTGCAATATTTATTCCAGTAATTAATTTCCTACGAAATAGTTATCAAAAACTGATAAACTTTCGAAACTTTCCTGATTACGTGGCAAAATTTAATTAAAAATACACAATAATTATGTAAATCCAGTGGATTCTATAAAACGTTCGCGGAATGTAATAAAGGAACAATAAAAGTGAGAATTATTGCACAGGATCACATTAAGTTGAAGTTACAATAACGACCTGTTGAAGACGTATGTTGCTTGTTGCGTCTCACTCGCACGCTATGGATGTCGTATTTCGCATCTCGCGTGGAAAGAAAATGGGCTGACGAGAGGCGACCGCGCGAGGCCGCTCTTCGGTGTTCACTGTCGCACCCCGCGATCTATAAGCGCGTACCATAGACAATTTAACTTCAATAGACAACTAACAATGAACAAGTTAATTGTACTCAAGTAACTTCCGTCTTCTGTATCTGTTTCAACTGAGATTTACACAACATCTGTCTTATAAAGTTGTGAGGAAATCTATAAAGAGCTATATTAGTTCACCTGTAATAATTGAGCTATTTATTTAAACTTTAGATAATATTTTACTTAGAGCTAGAAAATAAATACTTTATAATAAAATACGCTGAATGGCTTAGGAAGAAACCGGGAACACGCTCTGATGAGAGATAATAAAAAAGTTCGAAGGATAAGTTAGACCAATACTGAGAAAATTAAAACTTAAAATACTTTCCACAATTCAAAAGGTAAATTATAATTCAGATCATTTTATCCGTCAAGATTCGTTTTATTTCTGTATATTCGTCAAGAGATCTTTTCTCCTATATGTGTGGGAGTGGAGATATTTCAAGTCAAAATTTATTTCAATACAATAGGAAAAATAAAAAATAATTACCTATTTAGTATGGTGATTCATTATACATTTCACGTTTCTTATGAAAATGTTATTCAATTACGTTAATAATATATTTCGATACTGTAGCGGTTCTAAAATTGATCCTAATGGCCGTTGGTTTTAATCCATAATCAAATCGAATTTGATCCATCTTTCCAATATTGGTGTATTACATAGGTTTTTGAAATCTATTGACAATGTTATCTTTACAAAAATCGTGCCCCTCAGCGTACGATTCCAGAATAAGTGCTTTGCTAAATGGCTGTGGACACCTGCCCACGACGAAGCGCCTAATTCTGCTGGAATAACAATATATTTTTAAACTAGAAGCCGTTTCCCTCAGGATAAAGATACATATCAAAACTTTTATAATGAGTGTTCGGTGTTTCGGAACTAAGTTCGGGTATATGCAAAATCTAGGTGTAGACTAGCTTTGAAACTTACATATATTTCATAACCGGATAATACCCTCACGATTTTATGAAGTTTACACGAGATGAACTCTGCTCGAAACTGTACACTATAATAAATCAAACATCATACTAGATATTTCTATTATTACTAAAATGTGCGAGTACTTGGCCTTGGCATAATATGTATTAACTGTAAAATGATATTGATAATGAATATTATTACTGGGCTTATTATTTTACTTTTACAAATTTAATATTTTAATTAATAAATCTATAACAAATTAATTGTTGTTGTTCGTCATTATGAAATAGGTAGGCGAAATTATGGCGATTATAAAATTGCAGTTAATGAATAGGTTATAACGTATATATCAAAATAGTATACGGGTTTTAACCAGAATCTAAGATTACGTGTTTGTTAGAGTGAGTAGCACCAGTCACTTGGCGTTGACTTTAAGCTGTGCGTTACCGATGTTAAGACAAAATGGCGTACTTTGCGTTTTTCTGCGCAGATTAAAGTTAATGTCAAAGTTTACGGTGCAACCGAATTTAAAATTTATTGTATGTCAAATGACAAAAAAACCGGTCAAGTGCGAATTAGACTCGCGCACCGAGGGTTCTGTACAAAATTTTTAAGATTCGACTTTTAAGATACTGAAAGTAATCGTAGACCTGGGTATTTGAAATGTGTATACATTTCAACTTGATACCTTTACGCGTTCCTGAGAAAAAGGTCTTGACAGACGGACAGTCAGACGGACAACGAAGTGATCTTATAAGGGTTCCGTTTTTACCTTTTGAGGTACGGAACCCTAAAAAATGACAAAAAGCGTTTTATTCAGCTAAATAAATATATAAATACAGGAGTACAATCTGGTGAGCTTTGTGTCGTTTGCGTTATATTGACTCTATTTGAATACTGGCGGCAGTGTTTGTACTCCATTGGTCTATATTTACACAATGCGACGAATCGATAAAATTACTATCCTAGGCTGTAGTTTGTTGCTATGCCAGTAACAACGCTAGTAGCTTGTAGCCTTATATACTTAAAATACACTTCAATTTTAAGTGTATTTTAAGTATATAAGGCTACAAAAAGTTCAAATTTCTAGATGCAAGGTCAAATTTCTGAATAATGAAAAAAGAATTGCTGAAAAAATAAAATGATTGTGCTTCGACTAGTCCTCAACAAAAAAATATCTGATCTATGTGTCTGGCATGATAAATTAAATAAACAGAAGAAAAAATTCAAATTCAAATCACATTATTAAGAAATTAGACCTTCACAGGCACTTTTTCTCGTTACATTCTAAATTTAATAATCTGCTGAGAAAAAATGCCAAAAGAAACCCATTTAAACAGTTGCTATTATGCCAGAAGGGCTTGTTATATTATTCTAATATGATAAAATCCTTCTTTATAATTATTGTAAATTTGAAAGTTTTGTTGTGTATGATTATGAAAAATTACTCAATTATGATTCACTGGTATCTGCAGATGCCAGCGCCATGATGTATCGATGTGTTATTTCAGTGCATATGCTGAGCGGAGGCCTAGATCGACCATTATTTTGTTTATACTAGCGGCCCTTCCCGGCTTCGCTCGGGTAAAATATAATGAATTATACACCTATACCTTCCTCATAAATGACACTATCTATTGGCGAAAACCGCACGAAAATCCGTGCAGTAGTTTTTGAGTTTATTGTAAACAGACAGACGCGGTACAAAATTCTAAAGCCAAGAAAAAAGTAACAATACAAAGAGTCTTCGCATAAATCTTCTGAATCTACAATGAGTGTAGGTAGGTAGGAGCATTATCAGATAAATAGTTGCTTTCAGTTAGAAATTTAATCAACTTCCCTTCCGCTTTTGGCGTTGAAGGTAATTATAGTCTGGCTTCTCGATGATATTTAATATCTTTATAGTTTCAGCAGTTTGGTAGTTTCAGGATACTTTAGTCTCCAGCATAAATTACGTTGTAAATTTTATCCCCTTAACTATTGGCAAATAAATATTCATTAAAAATTAATTAAAGCTTTTTACAAACAATTTTTTATTGTGGTGTGTGTTTCTGCCCTAGAAAAGGCGTACGAGGCGACTAAAGGACACAGAGCCTACGTAGCTGATAGGTAACAATAGCATTCCCTAGGAGGGTTGACGTCAGGCAGGCGACCGGTTGTAAAATCACAGCAGAATCTTAAAAATTTCAAGGTTTTTTTTTAACGCAGATCCCATGATTCGCGACTTCTTAAAAGATGGATATTTAACTCTAAAATTCCCACGAAAAGTTAAGTCTAAACTTTTATAAAAACGTGAAAAATGAGTCTTTATCTTTACCCTTTGAATGTTTTTACCGTTTGACAGCTTTATTAATATAGGCTATTAAACCAGATGGGGGAAGTCGGGGTGAGTCGCTAGTGTTAAATAAAATAGAAACCAGAGAGTAATGGCGCGTACTTCCCCGAGTTAATTGACATCCATAGCACCCTAGAGACAAATAAATGTTAGAGATTAAGGTATTGATTTCCTCTCGTTCTCGGCCATTGCAATTAATGGTTGGGGATAATTTCATCCGAACCACAAACAATGCAGGCTACACAAACACAAAATAATCTAGCTATTTATAGATCAGTTGAATTGTTCTTATGTAATAAGAAACATAGTATTAGTACCTAAAAACAGGTTTCAGGGCGTTTCCATAATCATCATTTTTTAAAGGAAATTTATTCAAGTATAGTCTTAACTAGTTAACATTGACTATTTTTATTTTGAGTGTTAATAACATTTTAAATCTTGAATTGATTTGAAATAAGTGATATAATGGATAATTATCCGGAAGCACGACTGTGTAGATAATTATAAAACTAGCTACGCCTCGGTGCTTTGATCCCGTGGGAATTTCGGGATAAAAAGTATGTTTTATAAGTTAAGTTATATTATACCTGTGTATCTAATTTCATAACAATCCGTAGTATTGTAGGATAGGATATAACGTCACAATTTAGTTTTGTTTTTTATTTGTTCTAAGTTTCTATTGAAATATTAAAAAAGGAAAATGAAAGGTCATAATTAAAATAGACGTAAAAATTAGGTTGAATGAAACCGAAATTTATGATACCTACTGAAACTATGTCGGTGAGGAACTTAAAACTCTTGACCTTGTTTTCGTTTTTCGGCAGCTGTTTTCTATAGTCCTTGAAGCTGGGATGAGGATTTGTGCTGCGAATGGGGTCGAGAAGGGGGTAGAGGCCAAGCGCACTGATCTAACAATGATGGTAAACAACAGCTTTTAAGTGTTTTTGTCGGATTAACAAGAATAAGTTCAATGGATGAAAGACAAACCTCGCTGGAAGTTGCATATGCATATTACCACACCTGTTTCCCATGTGGGTAGACAGAGACTAGGCATTTCCACTTACCATGTATATTTTGATATTCATACATAGGCAAATAGACCAAAACCGATAAAATGTTTACATTACCGATCATGTTCAATGATTAACCAAAAGATAAAGATCATTTATTTTTCGAAAACCAAGAGTTTTTCGTCTATGTTAATAATTTTTTAATCTGCACACGAAGGGTAAGCAATCCATCACCGTCTGGGGCAGGTCTCGTTAACATAATGAATTAGAGCCTCGTGACAGGAGACCGTCTTTACAACCTGAGCTTCAAATTTGATGGCAAGTCACTTCCACGTCACCGCTCACCCCTGGTCTTCCGCTTCAGTTGTCTGGGAACTAATATGTTACATTTGCCAGGTTATGTAATTCGAAATAATTTAAGGTTTCAATGTTGTAATATAACACAATGATAAGGGGGTTCCCCGAATAGGCAACCGGACTAAATTTTGATGGAACTCACAAATATAGATTCATTAGTGAAAATACTTCAATATTCAAAATATCTCCCAAGCCATAATAAAAACAAATCGCATTTTTTTGGCGATTTCTTGACTTACCTATACGCCTCATACTAATTATTTCACTTGACGCCATGGGCAAAAATCGACTCTCCCATAAAGTTCGATCGTTCGAAAGTAGCAAAATTAGTTTATTGATACACATTCTACAATATTATTGTATATTTTTGGCAACGAACGTACCTTGTTCGATACTCATACATATACTTCTATGTATATTAACAAACCCTTCAAACATAATTTCGAATATTTGTAATGTCATGACCGCCGTCACAGGTTTAAGAAGCAGCCACCTTACATGTTCAATATTTGACACTTGTCATGTCCATTTAGTATCTCTCTTTGAACAAGTACCGTAGATAATATTAAATTCAAACAGCTTCCGCCACGGGCTCTTTATGGTATCGACCGCTATAAGGGGATGTCACTAAATATAACTAGTCAATAGGTAACCCTTGCGGGCACACTTCCGAGGACAGTATATATATCTGATATAAACGCAAAATCACACTTATTTGATGCGTGGTAACGACACGCTCTCAATAGGGTATATTACTTGTATAAAATAAAATGTATAAAGGTGTTTACACGAAGGTACAGATAACAGATATAATTCAATTTTATTATCATTTTTATTAAACTATTGGTTACTGTCTTTAGTCTCTCATATATTAATTAATATATGCTGAACGTTTTCAGGGCGAAATTGGATGTCGACTGACAAAGACCGCCAGGAGTGGAGAAGACTGGAAGAGGCCTACATCCAAAATTGGATTAGACGCTGCTATAGTTAGATGCTGAACGTTTTCAGAACGTTTTATGCTTTTCAAGTCCGAAGTGGTGACGTCACTATAACATCAAGTATTTCATTCCACACGTGTGGTTTGCCAGCAGTTAGAGTCGTGAACCTTAGAATATAAAATGTTTTTGGCCAGCACGCAGCGGTAATAATGCAAGTTTAAAGAAAAATATTGTTTTTGAGAAAAAAAATATCTGATTGTACTTGTAACAAAATATTCTATTCTGACAGTTCGGTAAGGTATTCTTAACCATGTAAAATTCTATTACAAGCATAACGGTTTATTATTATCCCCATATCCTAAATAGAGGCCTACTTAGGTACAGTTCCTTAGTGTTATGCTTACTATTGACTATTAAATATCGATGGAAAATGATCTTTGCAATAAAGCCCTAAGGTTCAAAATAGCTCATTTGGTGACACGGCTTTCATTTTCCATAACATCAAAGGCCAGTGGCCAGCTGACTCTTTTATAATTCACTGGATCACTAGCTTGCCGATACCTGGATCCCTTCTGAGATAGTGCTTTGTTTTCACTATCGAATCGCATTAAAACTTATCATTGAGGCTGTCGTCGTGTCAAAATTCCGTGATGTGATTGGTTTGTTGTATTCGTATCTCACTAAGACTCAACAGTTCGTGAGTTGCCTCTATATCAGTGAATAGTCTTTATCTAAATATTGCCTGTGCATTTTTTATTGTGCTCACATAATGTATTTTTTTAAATGCAATTAATTGTAGGTACCAAAAATTGTATGATGACTGTTGCTCGCCATTGTTATTATTATAAACGCCTTACGGTTAAAATACAATGTGTGTTTTACCTAAGATTATAAATATATATTATCTATATTAAATGAGAAGTGCAGCTTAAGTACATTTAACATCGTGCGGAGGCTGTAGTTACAAGAGAGAGCTGCGATATATAGAAAAGTAAAGGTGTGGATAGACCTCTGTAAAATTGTTTCCAAGGTAACTGAAAATATCTAAATTTTTATTCCTTTTACAACTGACCACAAATAGATATTTATCTAACATGAACAAGATTCTCGTTATAATAGGTATAAATATTGTACTTGAGACTTGTGACACCTAGAATATAGAATTAGAAAGAAATTTTGCAGAACACTTCCTGAAAGTCTCCCCATTCTGTTTTCAACCACTTTTATCCCTCGCCACTTGTTGCCATCCCTTAATAAACTATTATTAGTTAATTAGTGACTCTATTGTATTACTAGATACAAACATTGAAATTTTTTATAATTTAAGTGAAAAAATTTTTTTTTTTTAAATTTTACTGCTGTCCATGTCACTTAAAGTCATGAAATAATAACGTCAGGCATGCGCTGCCTACTTCTTAAATGGAGTTCGGTGCCAAGTTATATTTATATAAAATGCCTAATTAATCAATCACATATCCCCTTACTGTACAGTATCTGGAAGTCAGTTCAATAAAAAAAATACTTTTCATTTTATCAGGCTGTTCTAGGCTTTATTTTATAAGGCGTTCGCGTCCTCATGCAATCTCGTTTAATTAGTACTAGCTACAGAATCCCGCTGGAGTGTATAATATCCCGGGAGGATCCAGTCAATGCAATTGTCTTCTGGTTAGGCACCGTTGAACTGAGAATGTGGAATCGGTTAATTAAATTTATACCGCTAACTAAGGTACAAATAGAATTGCTGTTCATTACTGAATGGTAGGTTACATAAATGAGAAGTTATCTAATGAATAGTCTGCATTTTACAGTACTTTGCAGCAAAATCTAAAATTGAAAATGAATTATTGTTTTCAATTCGTAACGGCCGTTCTTACGCGTTTGATTTTCGCAAAAATGGTATTTAGAAATGTCTGGAATTTTGTAAATCATTGTATATTATTTTCGCGGATAAATTTAAATAAACAAAATAAAAGAACACAGCTGTGAGAATGTGCGAATAAATATATCAACTCATAGAGACGCACAAACGATCTTCAAAAGGTAGACGTTAAGTACATGGGAATTATATTTATATGAACGGGTAGTTTTTTAAAAAGGACTCTGAAGAAGTGCCTGTTTGCTATTTTATCTGGAGTACCACAGATATTGATCGATTTTCGAGAACAGCCTGCGTACATTCCACGTATGTTCATCCACTTTTACAACTGTAGTTAAGCTGAAATAAGCACATTTGGAAGCATAAGGTGACTATAGTTATCGCATTCTTATTCTGAACCAGACGCGGTCGAAATTCCGCTTACAGTGCGAAAAGTTTGCAGCTGGATGGAACAACAAACTATAAATAATTTATCGGTTGCATAACTACTTCTTTATAGGTTTGAAAAATCTAAAGTTTTAATATATGTTTGATTGATAAATCTATCACGCCAATGATTAAGTTCGCCGAAATATGACTTTGTAAATAACTTTATCGGTCAAAATACTGTTTAACTAAAGTTTTTTTTTATTAGTGTATGATATGAACAGTGATCTGGAATTATTTATTTATAGGATTAAAATAAGATTTTTTTAAACATATCGCTCAATCCAAAAAGTTCTTTCTTGTCAATACTTATAATTTTTGTTTCGTTTGTAGTTTTTTAATATTGATTATTTAATAGTGGCATTCGTTAACATGATATATTAAAAACTAAGTGTGCGTTAATTTATTATTAGTTAAATCAGTCCTAAAACATAAAACCGACAAAATAATTTATTATCTTACATATATTCTATGAATAAGATATAGAAAAATAATTATAGTTAGATATTGAAGAAAAAAATTACCATTTTTTTTTCAGTCTGTTTGTATGTTTGTTCACACATCACAGAACAGCACTAACTATTGGATACAATTTGATGCGGTTTTCATAGTTGTATAGCGGATGGTCTACAATAAAAAGTTATGAGCAAATGCACGAAATAAACTTGGGCGAAGCCGCGGACAAAAGCACTAATAATAATGAAGCAGCAGATAGAATACAGCTGTATCAAAACTAACAAGTAAGAAATATTACTTTTGTTTTAGCATAGAGTATCAACGAAAGCAGTAAACTTAGTTTTGTGCGTACACGGTCCTAGTAATAAAAAGAAAAGCTTCGTACACATTTTCGGGTCCCGGGAGATTTGAAGACGGGCTCACCTTACGCATTCACCCTCTTTCATATCAGCGAATTGATAACATCAGTCAGCAATATTCTCAGCCAATTTATACGTTTGGTGAATTTATTAGCAATAAAGCTATGATGAGCAATATATATACAACGATGACTTTGTGATATTTATGACGGAGATCGTAATAAAGCGAGTTTGTATGTTTTATCTCTGTTATCAACCCAACCGTTGCAAGACATGATCAACTTTGCATCTTGATAATAACAATCTTCTGTCGTGTCATCAAAACAGTAAAGCTTTACGATATTTGCCAGCCAAAACGCAGATAAAGCCATAAAAAGTAAGAGAATTTTATCCGAGAAAATGAGGAGCATTGAAAACAGACAAAGTTTTAAATAAAACTTTGAAAATTCAAGAACTATATTTTGAACGATAGTGTTTATTGCGATAGTATACGATATGTCTTTATAAGATATGTCTTGGCGATGACTTTCCATAAAAAAAATCCTTAAAATTACCTGTAACGTCTATGATAAGCTTAATTAATCAACTGTTACTTCTTATTCAATTCAGACTTGCATTTTTATTCCTAGAAGAGTTTAGCCTAGAATTTAGTAAAAATGGGTTTTATTTATGATTGTGCCGCCACGTTGAATATATTGGATCACCGTGATTTAGCAAACTTTTGAGCCATTAATCAAACTGACTATCACTATGCCAATTAACACATTCAACGCCAATCAGTGTCCAACTTTGCACGGTATTTCTGATATGGGAAAAATAAACAACGTGTCAATTGAATTTTTGCCTCAATAGACGAGATAGTGCATAAGAATAAGTAAAATGTAATTTTACAAAGGTATGCCTTTGTAAAACTTCAATTCCTTCTTCAAAACCTTTGTAAAATTTCAATAAATGCGGTGATATTTCGGTATGATTTATCATTCGAAGTTGAAGATTTGTATTGGATATGACCAGTGAGCCTGGGATATTATTCTGTTAGTTTTAGTTTTTCGATTCGCTAGCGCATATTTGAATTTCAAACAAATTCTCTTATCGCTATGAGTTCCAATTCCGCGCTTTATGATATCGCGTATAATTTCACATGAAAAAGTCCTATCAAAGAAATAATTTGATCCCAACACAGTATTATAATGCAGTTACATGGAGTAATTTATAGTTTACTGTAATTACTAAAATTAGCACAACTTTAGATTATTTTTATATTAGCATACGTTTAACGATCTTATTACGCCATTCATGGTGAGTCACCTCACCAGGTGGGAGACAGACAGCGTCACCCTCTAACACACCTTAAATATTTATTTTATTCTGAGATTTCTGACGTGTTTTCGTTTCATGTGGATTACCACATGCAAAATTGACAAAAATTAAACGAACTTGCAAAAATTATAATATTATAGACACAGTAAAAAATGCCAATAGGTGAGGAAGAAAATGCTCGTAAAAAAAGTACAAAAGATCTCTACGCCTCGCTTGCTCATGTCAATAGTGTCAATATTTTTTCTAATAATTTAAAGAATGCTTTTATAATTAACAAATTTACTGAAAATTGATACATAAAATCTTATGGTAAAACCAGCTGAAACATCAGCTAAGCCACGTAAATTCAAAATGTTCTTTTGCAGCTCTTCAAAATGATAAGGTAAAGGGTACTCGCCTCACACAGGAAGGAAGCCTCGCTTCTCTCATACCTACATACATACATCGCATCATTTTATCATATAGACACTCCCTTCCCGAGCAAAGTGAGTTTCAGTATAATAGAATGCAAGAGTTTCTATTTTCGTGAAATATATAGAGATTTCCCGTCACTTATTATATTTGGTGAAAAGAGGTGAAAATGCGAAGCGTAACAAGTGATTTGTTGGTTCATAAAATACAGGTGAAGAAATTGAAAATTGTGGATAATGCGTGAGACTTTTTTTTTACTAAATATTTGTTGTGTGTGTGTGTGTGTACTTAAGTGTTTGTGTAATGTAATGGAATTATGGCAATAAACCCTATAATACGAACTGAAATTTTTATACATTTAAAGACATATCCGTGTTTGTGTATTGTAAAAATATAGACTGCAGCTAAATTCAAATGTCTAGGCTTACACTCCAAAATTAAGAATAATAAATTAATAACTTGTTTCTTTTCCCTTTGTGTTTGTAACTGCATCTTTTTATGGGATACGTCCGCCGTTGTTCGTGTGTTTTCTGTTTTTATGTCTTTGTGTTTTCTTGCAATAAAGTTATTCCAAACAAATATCGATGTGGTTAAAAATACAGGAAATAATATGATTCTCTTCATTCTGAGAAGGTTTGACCCAAACCAATTCTAAAATAGCCATCATAAATGCTTGTAAAAATATACATTTGGGATAACAAACGTTTCCATTTCATCAAAAATAATAAAAGGCGCAGAATCCACAATGTTGTCAGAACATTACATTTAATTCATGATGTTGAATTTTTAAATGTGCGCTCGAATTCTCTGTCTGAAGGAATTTTAAATATGAAGTGAATGCGAGTAATTAACTTTTATGTTACTCATATATAATATATTTATATATATAGAAAATCATAAAGAGTCTTTGTAATGGATTTATGTAGTATTTCAACCGCAGAATTCTATAACAGTGATTGATTTACATATGTATGAATAATACTAACCAAGCACGTACTTTATTATTATGATCTAATTTATATTACATTAACCTAATTTATTTTTGTGTTACATTATTATAGAGACAGATGTTGCCCGCCCGTGGATCCGCTTTCTATAAAAAATATTTTAAATGCTTTTCATACTTTGCATCTCTTACTAAAATCCTTAACAGATTATGTTATATCTACAATAAAAGAATATAAACAATAAATAAATACTCGTATACCTGTAATTACATTCATACACGAACGAAAATACATATTTATTTAAAAGCCTCCTTTCAAAGGATTGGTCTTCAATTCAAATCCCTAACCGATTTTTTCCTGGTCACTGAGTAGGGCATTAAACAAACAAATAAAATAAAGGTATTGGGAGAGAAGTGGCAGGTTCTTCTAAAATTTCCCGCGGGTAACAAGGAGTTCAGCCGCACTTGTAGAACGGGACACAGGCGAGCGGTCGATGCGGAGCGCGGGCGGGGTGCGGCAGTGTATCGGTGGCAGCTGACGCGACGCCCGTTTTCGCCTCGTCTTTGCTCTAGAACCAACACGCGGTATGTAGCAAAAAACATCGACGCTACAGGTGCCCGTGCTGATCGCCCGGCGCATGATAAATGACACCGTGTTACCCAACGGGTTGAGTGCCAGGAAATAGGCCGTAGTCGCGAATAAACAAACAATTTTTCGCGCGCTCCACGCCTGTTGCGTAAGATTTTTTTTTATTATTCCATTACTATATTTTACATCTATACACTGTTACCTATACGAGATATGAAAGTTCTCGCTTCCAATCTTGGGAAGCGGCGACGGCTATAAACGGATATGTGAACTTCAATTATACGTTTTATGAGAAAGTTATGTGAAAACTTTGGATTTGATGTTGATAAGGATCAAAATCGAATGTCAGTGTAATGCGCATGATCTGCGCAAGAGGAACTCTATGTGACTGTATTTTAGGTATATTCTTTAAATTTCAGCTAACGCCTGTACAAGTAATAGGGTTATAGCGATATTTCCTCTGACCTAGATTCATTTTGCGAAGCGCCTTACAAGGAAGTCGTCCATCAGAGGTACGGAAACTAAAGCGCATAGCGCAGGTTTCATAGACTACGTACCTTGTACATCTATAGCTAGTATCTTGACTTAAGAGGTAAAAAATATTAAATTGTTTTCATTCGAACAATACCTAAATTGTTTTCATTTGAACAATACTTCTCATCTGAATGTTGTTCCGGTTACTTCTGCTGCCATAGAGCGTTCGAGCCCAGGGTCCACTTACCTATAAACTTTTACTCATCTACTTCGCTCGGTCGTCGGCATTCCTAGATGTCAGACCATTGGCACGCATATCATCCTTACAAAGCCAGTATTTCTTAGGTTTGCCACTAAATTGTTTTCACTTGAATATATAATAAACTTATGCATTAGCTGGCTTTCCCTAACTTTGGCGACTCGTATTGTCGGGTTGTTTTAACTTCATCCTAAATAAATACTTCAGAGCCGCAAGGGTTACTTCACATCTGATTTGGTATTCGTGGATAAATATTAGCTTAAACTACTATTGTTGTAAGTTCTGTTGTATAGGTTTTGGTGTAGTAATGGTTTTTTGGTGATGCCAAAAGGCGATACTGAGATTTGAATGTTTATTGTTAAATGAGAATTAATGTTCAATGCAGTTTTAAAAACAATTTTCGTAGATGATAAAACATTTTGTTTTTTTAATGCAATTTAATAATTACGTATTTATTTTCAAACATAATGACGCCATCCACAAGAAATGTATTACATTGGTAAACCCACACACAATATTACATTGGTAACTACGTACAAATTTTATTTATCTTTTAATATTTAAAATTATTATATTTAGATAAAAAAAATAAAATAAAAAATATTTAATTTGAATTACTATAGAGCTTATAACTAAGGATGGCTACGACAAGCGAAGTGGACAAAAAAAAAATACGAAATCGTATCCTGGGCTCATACAGGCTAAGATAAGGAACGCTCATATTAGAGAAATAAACACCTGACTGGACTCTTCCCACTACTATAGCAACGACTTTCAAGGTCGTCCTTAATACACCTACGTATTTAAGTAATGCGGGTGGGATCTGCCAAATTCATGAATGCTGTTTGGCCACTTCACTATAAGCTGTGGGTGGGTAGGTTGTTTGCATATTCTCGGTCGATGTTTCTTTGTCGCACATATGGAAATTAAATTTTAATCTTTTAATGCGTGGGATACAAGACAAATATTCGTGAATGCAAAACCGCGACTATTCTACTTAATAGTTATTATTACCATGAATGTATTACCAATCGCAGACAGATGCAGACGCGAATGAATAAACATTCTCACACGTAATTTGTGTGAGAGCTTGTACTTAAAGCAATGAAAAGCCAGCGTTGTATGCCGAATCCGCAAAAGTTCGGCAAACTGTTTCGTGATAATTTATAGACGGCATAAGATTGTACAATCTAATTTGCTACGACGACTACGATGTGCTACGTGCTACGATGTGCGCTACGGCGTGCTACATTTGGCTACGGTGCTACGCAAAAATGCTACAATATGTAATAATAAAGTTTGGATTTGTCTATTGCTCAATCACTTACTGCTGGAAAGAATACGATAAAATTGTGTATATGGGAAGTATACAATCAATCACAAGTAATACATAGGGTACATTTATTCCGAAATTCCTATGAGAGCGGAGTCTTATTATTATAATTTATAAAAATAAAAGTTATAGTTTTTTGTGTTTATTACAACAACTATATTTTGTAAAAGGCCTACATCCTAGTAAATTGTATAACATGTAGGTACGATTTTAACCTTTTCATAATTCATTTCATAAAGGAGACGGCTGATGTACATTATTATTATTTCTAAACGTCACGGTAATTAAAAGAAAAATCTATATTTTGGAGTGTGGGTTTGAATTGTTTTGTTATGCGTTTATATTCAATGAAAAAATAGGAAAGGAATTTCAAAATAACAAGGACAATAACAAAAGAAACGATTCTATTCATTCTTTAATTGCACATTTTTCCTCAATAAGAAGCCCATTTTGTTTGTTTGGCAATTCTATGGTATCAGTACAGTCATCAACAAAATTATCCTTTCGGACGTTGATATTCTGCGACTTTGACACTTTACAACAAAATAATAATAGTGTTCCGAATGTAAATTAATTTTATGGAAATAAAGCTTAGTTTTTAGAACGGTAAAAATAAAATCGTGCTGTAAAATTGGACATACCTAATGATAAATGAGTAAATCTAAATAAACATCTATGAAGTGAAAAATGAGGATAGTTATTTCCATTTCAAAACTAATATATTACCATATTCGGCATTAATAATGAAAATATTGCTTTATAAAATAACTAAATTGCAATGTACAAAGATTTTAATTTTAAAATCCGATGCTATCAAATATAATTTCATAAATTTGATTGAATAAGTAATCTACGTTACTTAATTTAAAAAGTCCACTAATATTTTCTGTTCACTAGAAAACGGGCTGGCTTCCTTCAACAGTAATATAGCGAGTGGAGAAAATGGAACATCTGTTATATTTTATCACTTTAATAATTTAGGTTGTATATCTTATTTCATTCTAGCTAAAATAGTGACTAGGATCGCTTTTTACAACTATTTTTCAGTCAGACCGATAAAACAATTCACAGTACTTTACTGAATATTCAGCAAATATTAGGGACGGCACGGACGACGAAACACAAACACCAATCCAACCATTTTGGTGCGATTTCAAACAGTATCATGTGTAGACTCCAAGTGGGTCATTGATATAGTATATATACATAAAGTATTACCATCTTACCAAATTTCACCTGATTTGACCCAATAGATTCGGAACAAATTGGCTGTGACAGACGGACGGTGATCCTAGTTTTTTCGGTTTTATAGGCTTTCGTTTTTTTTATTTTTTGTACGGAACCCTAAAAAATAAACTTTAATTAGCGACAAATATTCTGTTCTTTTTTATTTTGCGCCTCATTACCGTCGTCAGATGTCGCTGTTAAAGAATCGGCAAAATAACCGGGTGTCTGAGCACAACCATTTAATTCTCATCATCTCGACACGCCGAGGTCGCGTTCGTTTACAAGTTTAACACATGCGTAATCAAACTATACTTCAACTTTAGTCTATTTTCTATTTGCTGCCAACTTCAGGGCTTCGCTTTCTTTATATTTCCTTCATAAAAAGTTTATTGTGTACATATGTTCGATATAATCTACACGTGAAACATTTTATTGAAAACCGCCCAGTAGATTTTGCGTCATTAAAATAACGTATTGTTAATTAATTCTATATATTTTTTTATATATATTGGCTATTAAACACCATACAAATTAATATAAAAAAAAACAACGATTTTCACCTTTTAACTATTGATCGGACTATTCATGTGTAAAAATTGTTTTTTTTTATATAGCTATAATATGTTATAGGTACGTTTCTACATACCTGTTCTAATCACTCAAACCTGCTCTGAAAATTTGCCAGATGTTTAAAAAGATCAATTGCGAATTTTTGGTTTTGGGGTTGTCTTGTCAAAATCGAAATCAAATCATTTATTCGGAAATTAGGCCTTCACAGGCACTTTTTCACGTCATATTCTAAATTAAATATAATATATTCTAAACAAAAAAAAAATAAAAGATCGAGCTGACCAGTTCCCCCCGGCAGCACCCGTTCACGAGTTGACGCGTGAGTCAGCCATCGCGAAGCTCAACCACAATAGAGGGAACCTCCCGACCCGATCCACGATGCCGCCACCGGTTTGACCATTTGTATCGTCGCACAGTATGCATTCATTCTTAAAGTCATGCTCATTTCAAACTATTACACGAATTACCTAGAGCCTTATTTCGTAGGAAGCACCCATACAATTGTTGAGTTCTCTCTAACACCTACTTATTTTACTTATTGGAAAAGCCGCCCACACATTTTAACAATAGCTCTGAAGGCACTTTGTTCCGCCTACATTAAAAGATCGATACAAATCATATAGGTACTTACATGTCGAGGAATTGAATAAATCACACTAATATTCAATGTGAAAGTATGTCTATCTGTCTCGTTTTCATGGCTTAACCACTGGTATTTTGCTGATGAAATTCCGAATTAGAAAGATGTAGTTAATGACCCGAGGACAAACATAAGCTACCGGGGGGAGCTGCGGGCGACAGCTAGTATTCAATAATTAAGCGCTAGACATTTTTTTTTTGCTTTTATATATATATGATCTAAACGAGTAATACAAAATATTTATTGAACATGTTCATTTCATTTTAATTGACATAAATACAATAATATCCAAACATGATTATGGAGAACGAGACAACATTCTAATTAATAATTCTTTTGTTAATTTTAAGCGTGAGTTGCACAAGTCTACTCAGATTTTAACTTGAAGCCGCGCAGAAAATCGCAAATTATGCTATGTTGTCCAAACGACGGTGGCGTGCGGTCAACGACAAAGTGACTGGTGCAAGCTCACCTTAACAAAAGTAATCATAAAGTACCTTCCATTCCAGACTTGCAATTAATAACAACGATTGCAACAGTAATGACCATAGAAAATAAAGAAAGAGTAGTACTTAATAACAGCGCAACATATAAGCAATACACGCGGTGTTTCCCCGCAATTGCTTCAAAATTGAACACAATTTTCTCAAGCTTGAGATTCAATAAACCACTGCGTTTTCTAAGAAACACACGGGAACCATTTCAATTTCCGTGATTTAAGGTGTCAGCTGCGCACTAATGAATCAAGGGAGACGACATCCTTTTACGTATTTTGGTTTCAGCAATTACCTACTACATTTCCGACTTAATTATCTCCAAATAAGATTACGTAACGCCATTTCATTTGGGAAAAACTCCGGTTTCGCCACAGTTAATCCATTTCAGGTAGTTTCAGCAATAGTTCTTCCTCTTATTGTTTTCATTGTAAATATCATATTTCCGTTTCGTAAAAGAAGAAAAAATTTGAATACGTTAATATTACTCATTTAAAACATCGCGCGTGTTATGATCGCTATAACGCTAATTAAAATGTCAAAGTACATTCATACAATCATATGTAGAGAGAATAGGATTTTTTTTAAACCATATTGATATTAAGGTACTAAATGTCACATATGGAAAATAAATATGAAAAGAAAACGAAATGGTAAAATACGATTGGATGGCAAAATATTACATGTTATTTCGGTGATAACTAATTGAACTTTTCACAAAATAACAACACAAGCATCCAGCTTATATGTTACATTTATTTTCTCTGACGTCGCGACGTCGTTCGAAGTCGACAACATAAATATTTGCTTGATTGCAGAAAACATAATAAATGTTACTCTGCGTTCCTCCAAGTTATATCATCCAATACCATGTTTAACTAATATCGAATAGGGTAGATGACAAGATCAAAAAATTTGAAAAAAATGTTCTGCTCTCTATGAAAAACATGTCCGCTTTTTATGGTCCAGAGAAAATAGATAATTCATGAATTATATCTATTTTATCTAGACCATTGTGATAATTCATTGGCTGCAATAATGGCGCTGGATCATTATACGAAGATTTAAAGTTGATTGGAAAGTCCATTTAAAAACATAATAAAATTATACCATCGCAAAAACTATAATTTTGAAACAGGTTAACAATCGTCTTTTTGCTTCCTCAATAGGGGCTCTGAATGGGGGTGTTTCATTCACACCTCATTGACGACTGGTAACGATTCACCCGCTTCGTTTAAAACCGTATTTATATCTCAACTCTACCGGGATGTTGAAGCTTTTTCTAATACTGTTTAATATTTAGTACATTCTTAAGTATTCAAAATATCTAAATCTATAAAATATAGTATCGTTGAGTTAGTCCATAACATCAACTCGAACTTAGTTTGGGGGCTACCTGTGTGATTTGTCCATATCTTATTTATTTAATTCTAATTGATTAAAACACTACTAGTTTTCTCGGTTTACCTCTCACATGGAGTACAGGTATCTTTTCTTTTCATACAATAGATACAGGCTTTACTTAGATACAGGCAGGCTCAAAATATATATTGCTTGGCCAAAATTTTTGTTTCGAATTGAGTACGATACGTACATTTGCAGTTCAAAATATTGTTCCAAAAGCTGACGAACAAAAATAAAATATACTATATTCTTCTTGGCTTAGCAGTTTTAAAATTAAGTAAAGTGAATGAGTGCTCTTCACATTTTTATTTAAAAATGGGCGGCCGTGTGTGTAAAGAAAATCTGTGACATGGTGACACAATAGAAAATATTTCATACTTACCGAGAGATAGTCGACACAATGGACGGTGGTACACGCGTGGCATCTAAACAATATAAAAGCAGTACTTTTTCATTAAACTTGTAGTGAAATGTACACGACACTCTCTGGCATTGTTGATTAAACTTTTACCCGTAGATCTTCTAGAAATCTACTTAATAGAAAACTGTTTTATTCAAAACTTTGTATAATAACGATTTTTACTGCTTTTAATTAAGCAATACTTCCTTAGTAATATTTCAAATGCGAAAGTCTTTATGCCTATCATGCTTTTGCGCCTAACCCGTTGGACCGATACTGATGAAATTTGGAATAGCTATAGTTAATGAAGCGAGGTACAAACAGAGGCTAGGGCGAGGTGCAGGAAACAGTAATAAATTGCAACTCTGGGCTCTTGTGGGATGGGACTCAATTTATGAAAATGCAGAACAGATGAAATGGCTGGCCATTTTGGTATTGTGTTCAACGACATGAGGCTAGTGCATTGTCCAGCTTGAGTTTGAGTGCTATTGTTTTCAGAACCATGTCATTTACAATCTTGTTTAGTTTCAACCTGTTTCAACATGTTTCAACCATATTTCTACATACATGTCGTGCGTTTTCCTACTCTTATTGTTTAGTGTTGAATTAAATATGTATTCTTTTCTTACTCTTTATATTTTTTGAAAAAACCTTATTTACTTTTTAGCTAGTAATAACAAAATGATGTATTAGTATTATGTTTCTATGGCTCCACCCTAAAATAGAAGCACTCCATATCTTCCCGTAGGTGTCTGGTGTATCCATAGCGACTAAGGGACACAAAACCTTAGCAGCTGATAGACAACAATATCATCCCCATGGAGGGTTGACGTCAGGCAGGCGGCCGGTTGCAAAATTATATACGAATCTTCAAAAGTTCAAGGTTTTTTATTATAATGCATCTGTGAACATCAAAGATAAGAGAGAGAGTAGGGATTGCATATTTATGGATATTTTAATATGTTTGTATAAGAAATTGCTAGAAATGTATGTTACTTTTTTTCTATTTTTGCATTCAGTAAACTATTTACGAGATAAATTATCGCAAAAGTAATGTAAAATTAACCTATGCTTTAAAAAATCATAATTATAAGACATGTATTGCTGTAGGAATTTGTGTTCAATACCATCTGTATTATATTTATTTAATAAAACTTATTAAAAAACACTTTACTGTCTCTTCTAATGACTTTTTGTCCATAACATATTCATTCGTAGTAGTCGTCACCGTGGCGTTGTGTACAATGACAGTACTTTGCCTCGTCTGCCATTTACATTTTCCTTTGACCTTCCTGTAATTCTGCGAAGCCACATAACGGTAAAAACATAAAAAAGCGACTGTCACAACAAATGAAAGGAAACCATATTTTTCTATTAGGGTGTCAAAGGCCAACATTACCGTCTTAATCTGAGTCGCTATATCATGGGCACTGTCACGTACGATCATAAAAACATCCTGTCTTTATTTTTGGGTTATTTGTTATGGTTTTTCACTGTCGGAAGGACTACAAGTGACAAAGATTGAAAATATAGGAAAGGTCCAAACACTCATTAGATAAACGTTTGGCTAGTAAAAATATTGTTTCTTTGTACTAACTTAATAATTCGATCCTCATAATTAATTAATATGGTTCTGGATTTCAGTTTCTGTTCATGTATGTTTGTCACATTAAATAAGCGGTGGGACCGTCCGCCTGTGATCAAAATGCCCCAGTTTCATATTCTACTCGAGCCACATGAGTTTGTGTATCAATTATATAGACCACCAATTATTTTAGAGTGTGTTATATATAAATGACTACCCACCGATATCTAGTGGCAAGTAGTCGTAAACTATAATGAACTGAAATTGACCACCACTTACTTCCGGTAAAGAAAATCATCGTGAGAGAAATCTGCACTGCACACTGGTTGACAATTTAAATTCACTATTGTGCTAATAGTATGTTAGTAGGTAGTTGTAAAAGTCATGACAAATGCCTTAGTTGACTTAAATAAAACATTACTATAACACACTCTATACTGAAAGACGTAGAATAAATTTAACTAAACAAGACTCCTTTCAGCGCATACCACCGAAAAAAATAACTTAATATTTTTCTACAACCAGTATAGTTTGGTACAGACACTTGAGCGTATTTTTTCCTTCTGAAGTTTTAGGCAAATTTAATAAGTAGGGACGGAGAAAAAAATGTAAATTGACGAAGTTTGTCCACAAAAGGGCCGACTAACGAGCGACAGCGACCACCATGGAGCGACGATCAATAGTTCCGCCCATCTAGGATAATTTAGCCTAATATTTGCTGACGTGAAGGGCTTCTTGACTCCAAACACTCCCTCAGTCTCCAGAAAAAACCCTCACAAACTTTATTTTACTCGTTTCCATCCGATACGAATTTTCAAGCAAACAGCTACCAATGACCACGTCGATAAGGTAAAATGTACTTTATACATACAAATACGATCATTAATATTATTTATTACTTCTCAGTATTAAACATAGGTACTCACAGAAAATGTTAGTACGATAGCCAAATTTAACGAAGGCCAAAGGTTATAAGTAATTTATTTCGTTTTAAGCTTTGAAAAGTCGCTCTATTTTAATTTATAATTCTTCTTTTGATCTCGCCTTTTATTGCTTTTTTAACAATACTAGCTCGCTCGATTGGACTTGCACTCGCAATCGTTTATTCTAAACTTTGCCTTCAGCCCATTGCTATAGCGCTTTTCTACTTTTAGTACGTTTTATAAAGAGTAAAACCTACTATCAAATGAATAATTAACTTCGAAACAAGCAGCTCCTTTGTACTTGCTTTCTAAATTACTGTGTTTCTTTCTTATGTATATCTGGCACACAATGTAGCGATGTTTAGAAACTTGTGATGTCTATGAGGTCAACAAGCATTCTTGGAAATTCATTAGAATCTTCACAAATTCAAATCAATTAAAAAAAGTTACACACTATTCAAGTTTGTATAATTTTTAAATATACTTTTTGAAGAAACATTAACGTCTTTTTTATTTTTGGCGATGGAGTGATAATTTATAGGGCGCAAAACATTTATGTCTATTTGGCCGAGAATATCCGGCTCTCTATCTCCTCCAATGCCTAAATGTAATAAAACCCTTGTCTATATGTATGTAAACATAGGTCCAGACGAGTATAAAAAGGCAATGTCTAGGTATAACATCTCAGACTGGCTGCGCCTATTTAGGTCTAGACCGAATGGTAAAGGCTAAACCTAGGTTTAGCCGCCCACTTCGAGGTTTAGCCGTACTAACATGTATAAAACAGCTAGTAAGTATGGGTAAAGTCATAACTTTTTTGTAGTAAATTGCATTTACAGTTTGCTTCCGCCTTGAAACAGATTACCTGTTGTACAACGATAAACGAGATGCAATTTATTTCCTTCTTGCAATAAAGGCAAAAGCTAGAAAATAATTACGCGGTAGACTTAAGTATTTGCTTAACTCAAGTTAATTAGTTAGTGGAGCAGCTGTGACGGAGAGCTTAAAGTATCTATAGCTCTATAGATTTTTATAGTACTTTGAATACTTTAACTTGAATACAACATTGTCACGTTTTCTTTGACTATGTTTTTATTATTTTTAGGGTTCTTTATCTGGTTTACAAATTTATGTTGTCTAAATCAGATCTAATCTGAGACCTTTAGATCATAATCGAATGTCTACTTTGTAACCGGTACAAATGCGCTGCTCAAACAATTGTTTATCTATTGTGGATCATTACCGCGTATCAGAATAATGCCATGTATCTGCATCTCACTATCGCATACACTTTTTCCCTCAGCCCTCGATTACTATCATAACATGTTCATCTACTATATTATATTACTAAATATTAGCAACGTTTTGTATGTATAAAAGAAAAATAATATCATGAATAAGCCTATATTGTGCCTCAAATGTGGTACTTGTAATTTTGAGAAATATCATATAATTTAAAATGGGTCAAAAAGTAATTTTTTATATTCCCTAATAAGGAAACTAACCAATAAATTTTGCGGAACAAATGTGGTTGAACTAAATATCACAGTGACATGTACATTTACATTTACACGCCAAAAAGATTTACTGACTTTAGCAAATTCATGTCTCGTAAAAGCCTTTCCGGATTCTCTCGTCACGATCTTGTAAAGAGCGATGCTATTCTTCCAACAACCTATTTTAACTATGAATGTGACCTAGCGCATAGTATCATATTAATAATAAATTTTTAGATACTGCTCCACGTCAAAATTTTAAATCAAGATTTTATTTCAATTACTTTCGGATGAAAAGGCATATCCACAAATATCAATATTTTTAGAACATAATAGGGTGCATAAAATAAAAATATGTATAATTGCATACACATATGAAACCGCCGTAATCAAATATCATATTTATATATAGTAAGTTTTAGTATATTTTTAGTTCCGATTAAACTATAATCGAAACGCTTTTAGACTTCAAGATTTGTGACGTCAGTTCGACCCCATTATCATGTAAGCCCCATATTTTTTTTTGTATTTGACATATGAAAAAATATATGATTTGACTTGATGGCAACCAAAAAACTGAACTTACAATAGTTATAATTATTACTTACAATAATTGTAATACTGACATTACAAAAGACGGAAAATTAGTCAAAAAACAGAAAATAATATTTTGTACTTGTCATAATTTTTAATTATCCCTATTGTAGTATTCACATTAGCAAATTTTGTAGGTTATAATTTTCGATCAGTTAATAAAAACGTAAAGTACTTTATTATTAACGTACGACGTTTTTACGGTTTTCACTAAGATATATTATTCATACATTGCCAACCTGTTCCCATATTAGTTCCCAACTTACTACCAGTTGTTAAGTGATGGGATAGGTTTATCTGATCCCGACTTTACATAGCATCGAGCGGGCGACAATTATGAGTTTAATGTTTTCTGTTATTTTAAAACAGTAAAGGTTATCTACTACAAAGATGCCTGTATTTTCATCATAACCAGACAATACTAGACTTCGCTATACCTATTGGAAATGTACTATACCTTTGTAGAAACTTGAGACTATCATTATTGTACCTACTTATGTACTTAGAAATTGATCGAAAATATGTGCTTTGCTCTGTACAAAAAAACAAACCTAATAACATATCTTGGTACTGGCCGATTACTAAAATAGAATGTAAAAAATTGAACATACATGAAATTATTTAGAGCCGAAAATGAAAAGGTCATTTGACCTTTCTTTACCTATTTATATTTTGTCCGCGAGCCTTGTTTATGAACAAGTGAATACAGTGCATTATGGTTTCTTATTTAAAATTTTTTCAGTTCTCTTTTTCATCACCCCTAATTTCCATATCGACACTTCAACCAAATATTCAACCACAAACAGTTCAATTAACAGCATTGTAAATCTGATATCAAAAAGGCAAGGTAATACTCATTGTCAAAAATCTCTTGTAACAAATTGATACCTTCCGGGGCGTAATCACCGAAACAATATTTCAGGAGAGCCAAAAAACATTTTTCGTCTAATGTTTATAGTCACATTGAATTAAGATATATCGGTGTTTTATTCAATAAAATGTAGGGACGTCGGGACATAAGCAAACCCTTTATTATCGTGTAGGGACGAGGATTGATGTAGGCCGATACGACCCGGCCGTCCTTCGTATTGCAACGCACGCATTTGATGGATATCTTACGAAACTCATGATCATGAGATATATTTATATTAACCATTATATTTTTACGAAATACGATTTCGTTCATTTAAATGTTATCAAGAGGGAAGATCGCGGCAATTTGTGGCATATAGTTCTGCCATCTCAAGATCCTGGGTTCGATTCCCGGTGCGAAAAAATATATCTGTTTTCACAGATTTACGGTTTTAGGTGTTTTGTGTTCGTTGCTGTTTGGGTTTATAGGACTGCGATGCAAGCTTAGTATGGTGAGCCGTTGAAAACTTTCCATTATTTAATTAAAGAAAGAATCGAATTAAGTTGTAACCATTAAGTATTAGTTATACCTACTTATTATTCTAATGACTCGCAATTAAGAGGACCATGTTTCATTCCTTTAAAATTGTATATTTGAGCTCGTCCATATTTACTATTAAAAGCCTTTTGAACAGGCGAAGCTATTAAAACAGAGAACATGAGTTGTAATATATTTTATGTTTCTTTTCAGAATCATCATCAGACATGTGACAAAAAGTGAACAGAGGAAATAGAGAAAATATGTCTAAATTAAAGAATATATTGTGATATAAAGTGCTAAATCCAAGTGTGTACATGATATTATGGCATAGAAAAATATTTTTGGAGATGCAGAAAACAAGAATCCCGTCATGGGGCTTCTACATTCCCTTTCTACTGTACGTTCTAAAACAAGGTGAGTTTTATTTAATACACGTCTTGCACGAAACGTTGCGGTTTTAATATAGAAAACTATATAGACGACGGCCGAGTGTAACCAAATGAGATAGAAGATTTCCATACAACTTCCTAGCCCAATCCGGCTAATTTCATACAAAGTTGTAGATTCGACCGGGTACGTGATGAGGGACATAAGATAACAGCGTTCTGTATCGTTTCCTTCTCATGTATTTCTAATAAGCATTCCTTTCTATTTCTTATATGAGCTAAATAAGACTTGAGGGATCGACAGCATTTTACGTCACATTCGGCTTGTTCGAGTATGAGAAAACTAATATTTTGATTAGTTGCTTCTGCCTTCTTTATATTGTACCCAATAATAGTATATAAGCTGTCACTCAATTTCAGTTTCTACTTTACAAATATGCACACTATTTTTGCACTAACGTGGGTTTTTGCAACTAAAGTGGGTTGCATCAATTAACTTTAACCTGCGCAGAAAAACGCTAAGTACGCCATTTGATCTAAACAAGGTGGCGCGCAGATTAAAGTCAACGGCAAATTTGACTGGTGAAACTCATCCTTAGTTACTTAACTCAGTTTGCCATTTACTACCGATATCGTTAGGGCGGCCCACGGCAGCCATACATAGTAAACCAAGTTATAGGTATCACATATAAAATATGCATTAGTTTGTTCGAATTCATTGGATCTATTTATTTATTTACCAGTATCCTCGCGCATATTACGTAAAAATGACCAGCATTTAGATTGGTTCTACTTTCAATCTGTCCTATCAATTATATAAAATGTATAATCATTTTAATGACCATTCAATAATTTATGTATACGTTACGTACGTTACGTATTGACGTCATTTCAATGTTAAGTTTGAATAATTAACCTTTAATTTTAGATGCTGTCCGTATTCATGTTTACTATAAATATGACATATAATTAATTACATGGAATTAGCACCTTGATTATAGATATGCAAATATTTTTTTTATCATAAAATAGGCGGCCCGCCCTGGCTTCGTTCTGATAACACCATAATAAATTATAGCTACCAGGAATCACACTATCTATACCTATAATCTTTCTATCAAAAAAGAAAGAGGTGATTATCGTACAAAAATCCATCCGCAAGATTTTTATCACATAGATAGACGTGACAGACAGGAGATTTCTTTTTGTAATATGTAGGTAAGGTTAAGGCGCAGTGGTTAACACGCTCAGGCTGTGATAGTGGCGGTTAAGACACTCTCATAAAGGTCGGTCATTGGATGGGTGACCAAAATTACCGAGCAGAAGATATGGTTTAATGGCTGTTGAAGTTGAAGGATATCAAAAGTAAGCCACGCAGCTCTCATTTACTATTCAACAATACGCAATAGTAATTTATTATTTCATTGTTTATTTGGACACTCCCAAAACCACGTTAATTAATTATGGGCACATTTCGAATATGCAAAATCTGTTCATACCTTGCCTCCCAATAATGAAGGCTATTTAGTTTATCAATTTGTGGTTTCAATTAATATTTTAAAAGTGGTAAGGGTCAACATAAGTGGGAGGAATCTGTATCAAACTCATGATTGCCCGAGAGATAGATAGACAATGCTATCATGAAATAACATTCTGATGAAGGCAGTAAAATATTTTTTAGCAGTTTATACAAGGTAAGTACGTACGTCTTAGTTTTGTGACGTGTGGTTCCGCTCTAGAAAGCAACTAAGGGATGAAACTGATAGGCAAAAATAGCATTTCCAACGACGAAATTGACGTGAGGGAAGGGGCCGGGCGTGAAATCACAGTCAAATCTTAAAAATTGTGAAGGTTTATTTTTTCGTAAACAAGATGAGTGATGTTTTAAAAATCGATGTAATTTATAATGATCATTAGTCATTTATTTTTTAAGCTGGTCCCTGTAATCATTTAACTCGATTCTTTTCCGTTCCATCCCAAAATATATTTTTATTCCGGCGGTTATTTTTATTCTCAGCGGACACGCAATTTGCTATAACTGAAATATAAAATCCTAAAGGAATAACCATTTTTTTTTGGTAGAAGTAAACCGAATGATTCATTACTTTTTTCAATCAAACAATTGTTGGGAGATCACTACATGTATCTAACTGAAGATCTATTAACAAAAAGAAAAAACAATCCAGCAGTACTTAATGTAAAAGGTATATTTATAGTAGGTAACATGGATAGAATAACTGACTTGTGATTCTATATTCCTTTTGAATATGTTGAATATTAAAAGTTGTTAACCGGCTGAGATTGAACATGAAGTTCTTCAAAAAGGGCGTAAAAGAATATTGCAGCAGCTTATTTTGCGGTGACCACTTCCGATCAAGTGGACCGCATGCTTGTTTTTAATACTACTGAGAGGTATACATCCAATCCAGCAACTAACATACGAATGTAATTAGCAATGTAATTCAACATCCTAATTAAGATTACCAATCCTGCGGTATGCATCTGATTAGACCTACTGTAACATGAAGCTGTAAGCTACTGTACAACATAATAAAATATACATACATGTTGCATGCTAAGAAAACAAATATAATACCTATACGAAGCTTGCTTACTGCATTATTTATCAACTGTTAGTTACCACATAATAAGAATGCTAGAAATTAATGTCACGAGTGGGCTTTAAATAAAGAAGTGGGAAGGATATAAGTATGTTCTTCCCTTCTCATCTGAAGAGCATTATACAGACTAGGGTAGCTATTTGTTTATGCTCTTGAGTTCAGATACAGTTTCCCTGATTTGATTTAGTGATCTCTCGAGCCTCGACCGGACGTGTTGAGCACGTCATTGTCACGTGACATGTACCGGACGCGAACCGGATGCCGGACACACGCCCGGTTATTAAATGTGCCACGCAAAGCACAACTACTTAGACGTGAATGTATTTATCTTATTTTACATAATTACTCTATTAGATTTTGCATAAAATGTTTGCTACACTACTGTGCTTTAGCATAAGGAAAAATTAATTTAAATTTGGTAGGAAAGATACTACTTAATATAAACTTATAAGTAAGTAAGCAAATTCTTGCATCTTACCTAATTTAATTTGTAGTAAAAGCGTAGCGAGGTTTTCGTAGAGTTAATTTAACATTCAGATGTAATAAATCCTCTGAAAATATTGAAATTTCTCAGTTCAAAATTCACGACGGCAGCGAGCGGAAAATTGAGGTTTTTGAAAAGCAATAAATCTCAACGAGACGGAGAGGTGGCTGGCGTTTCTTTCAAAATAATGCTAGTATCACGGGTATTGACAGAGAAAACTATAGACCTCGTTATGACTTACGTTGCGCTCATACAAGAAAGAAAAATACGTATTAGAAATACACGAAAAGAAAATAATCGTGGCAGATAGTGTTATATTGTCTATACTGAATTTAAAAAACCTGAATTTATATGTATAGATGATATATTTTAGCCATTGACTTATATGAGCACTACATATAATAATTATGTACCTACTAACATACTGTAGCACGTACTTCTACTGCGTCATTTCGCGTTTTGTCAGTTTTATCTTTGTACTTATCAATTTATACAAAACTCGCCCGGACTTCGAACGGGTGCAATATTAGATAGCACATTCCAAAACTTTCTCCGATCTCTTATAGTAGAAGATTATGTTACTTGGGATGTTATATACATAATAAACCTTCCTCTTGAATCACTCTATCTATTAAAAAATCTTGCAACAAGATCCGTTGCGTAGTTTTAAAGATCTAAGCAAACATTGATAGGAATGCGACTTTGTTTTATACTAAGTAATGATAATAGTGATGATAGTGAGAGCGGATATATCTGAGCAGGCATTTAGGTTTTTAACATACAAAAAAACTTACATTTTTAATTATAACATTTTTTTAGATTAACCAACAAAATAATTAAACCAACCATTAATTATAAAATTTTGACCAAACCAATAATTAAAATTTTGAACAGATAATCCGTTCAAAATTTTAATTATTGGAACACGCGAGTTCCTGGTAGTCTTGCTATTTTTTTAAATTATCACTAGCTGGAACCTAACCAACAAATTTTATTTTTTTAATTTTCATCCCGCTCTTGATCAGAAAGTAATAACTACAGGTATATATCAGTATTTCCATACCGCGCGATGCGATGATTTCACATTTCTAATAATTCGAACCCAATATTTAGATAAACGTGAAAAAATATTTATGTAATATAATGCAACACGTACAAAGTAAAAAGATCCATGTTTGTTTTCGTTTCCTTTGCATGAAAGATATGAAAAAAAAATGTTGGTTCTTTCAGGTCAGCAAACAAGTTCAGACACGTTTGTGTCGTACACTTTACAAAGGGGTTTATTTATATGCAATGTACATTTAAAGGGAAAAGGTTGCTATGCTAAGCAAACAATTTTACTAAGCAAAATTTTTCCTCCTACTTTCTTTTCCCCGTACCTAAACAAAAAATAACTACATATATTACTATGGAATGTGTAATTTTCAAATCTTTTTATAATCTTGTTGTTGGAGTTGTTCTTTTAGTTATGGAAAGTGATGACGATGAAATTATTATTTTTTCTTTTTTTAGTTCGCAAACTGGTTGTTATAAGTTCCAACTCAAAAACCTATATAAAATCAAATACTATACAATTTGATCAAATTATTTCGAGCGAACAGTACGTGCACAAATATTTTGCTCGCCTAAACTCAGAAAAACATACAATAAAAATAAAAACAAAAAAAAACTAACTCAAAATGATAATAATGACTGATAAAATTGGTCGATGCACTGAAACTGTCAATGTCATGGCAAATTTGGTTGCAATGAGGAGAATTAAGGAGCTAAACAAAAAGTCACGCGATTAACTAGTTTAGTGGTCTAGATAATGGAATAGTAATCATATTCATATAATTACTGTCAAATAAGTTCAAATATTTACAAAAATAACTGATAAAATATTCCCAATGGACCAACCAAAAAGATCCGTTGAGAATTAATAATTAATTGTAGTTTCAGTTGGTCTGAGTAGAAAGACTGATGGTTTTCAGTAAATGAGAGCGTTCTTTCAAAAACGTTTCATGGCTGCTTTTAATTCCATTTTGTATTATAAAATCAGAACGGAACATAAAGTATTCAGGCATGTCTGCTATAAACTTCGCACTCCCGCGAATGTACGATGAAATTGAAACTCTAAATGGAATGTGACCCTATTACATTCGGAGTTTCGGACGCGGGCGGGACACTCGCACCGTGCGACTGTCATAGCAATGAGTTTCACCTAATATTTCGTTTATTTATTGTATATACCACTACGAAGGAATGAGAGCTAAATTTGTGCTAATGTGTTAGTATATAAATATTGCATATAAATACATAGATAAAGACATTGAGGCCATTAGCCATCACGTGGCAAGGGAGACAAGAACATTTCAAACTTTTTGTAATTTGAATTAAATTCATAGTATAGTGAATAATATTATTATAATAATTTGCTACCTGATTTAATTATACATTGATATTATTGCAGAGTTTCCTCTGATCGTATCATTGAAATGCGCTCGTATATACGTTCGTACATATAATTCCCTTCTGGTCCAGCAAGGGTCAATCGCTTTTCCTTAGTGTTTTTTAAATCAATTCTTCTGATCGATAGTCTGGATATCTTATTTCTTTGAACTCGTCTATTTTTATATTCAATTGAAATATAAAGCAAGAAATAGGCTTAGTAAGTCTAGACAAAATTGGATAGTTATTCTATTGTCTAATTTATGGCATAAATGGATACCAGATAAATAGAATTAAGGTATCAAAGTAAACTTCAGTAAGTCGCACAAATAATAAACTAAATAAATAAATATATTAGGATAAAATCACACAGATTGAGCTAGCCCCAAAGTAAGTTCGAGACTTGTGTTATGGGATACTATATTCTATAACAAATACAATCACATTGAACCCGGGCCAATCCAAAAAAGATGATGAGAAGATGAAGATTTTCCATCATGACCCGACTGGGGTTCGAACCCGGGACCTCTAAGTTCAGTGGCAAGCACTTTACTACTGCGCCACCGAGGTCGTCAAACTGGTAAAGAAATGCTGCTCATGAAAGGCCTAGCCAGCACTTTTTAGATACTCGCGTAGAAAATATCTTCCGATAGCGATACCTAGGTTACGGCTGCGCTTTAAATAGACATGACATTATCCATTTTACGATCTACGGGAAAAGACCGTAACATTTTTCATTTCCCACTTTCTCGTTTAATGAGGATAGGATTACGAAAGTGTAAGAGTAAGTAATGCTAAGAAATTTTCCCAAGATATTTTTTGATTGATCAAAATTTCTGCATTGGATTTCCTAAAAATCTTTTCACCCGATATTGTCACCTCCTCACATTAGGTCCTTATTGATTTTAATCCTTAATACACATAAATAACTTTTTATTGGCATTATTGCGAACGCTAACTAAACCGTATGAGAGGCGTCAATAATAATGTACCAAAAGGGTCTCCTCTCAGCATAACGACGTAGTGGTAGCAGGAAGTCATATCAGAGGCCTTTAGACTTGAACAAAATTTGACACCAGTGTTAGCAATTACACACTAATGAATGAGCATGTTGTGGCGACAACCACGACGCTGGTCCTGATACCAAAGATAGGTACTATTATGATAATGCTACACTTCTACCTCAGGTTATGGTCAAGCCACAGACCTGGACGTGCGGCTGGCGGCGCCGAGCTGGGTCGCGCGCGGGGGCTCCGCCACACTGCAGTGCCTGCACCAGGTGCCTCCTCATCTGCTCTACAAGGTGGAGTTCCTCAGGTCCCAGTCTAAGCTGCTGCAGTACGTCCGCGAGAGAGTGCCACCCTTCACTAATTACACGTTCAGTGGAGGAAAGTTGAATGTAAGTTTGTGCAGAGTAAGCATTCGCTGAGTAAAAAATAAAAATTTTAAATAAAAAGTACAATTAGTATAGAAAAACAAATTATTATTATTTAATGTAGAAGTTTTATAGTTTCTCTAAATAGGACACAATAATGAATTTAGCTATAGAAACAGGAAATATTTCATTGAAATATTCATCAGGCTCCATTTTATACATCATACTGAATACACTAAATATTGTTATATTTCCTGCGCATATTAGAAATTTCATAAAATATTTTACATAATGAAGCCAAATTTTAGTGATATATGTATAACTGTTCGTCTTTATTTTACTTTGTACTTATATTTATTTTGTACCTATAGAACATATGAACACCAATACCTGTGTGCCGCCTGCCGCCGTTTTGCGTTTTCTTTGCAGGTTAATTTTAACATCAAAATTGAATAGTGCAACCACAGTATTGGTTTTTTAATCAATACAATACAAAATATCTCTATTACGCATAAAAATAATATTAATGCAAAATAGTATATACATATAGACCAAAATAATATATACTTATTGCTAATTATATCCAGTTATTATCGTCATAAGTATTGCGACATCAAAAGGTACAATTTTAAAAGAATAACTGGCAATTATTAAACATAAATACATTTATATTCCGAACTACCTTGTGATAATATCGCCCTCTGTGATTGCATAAATTCTATACAGAAAAAACATAAATTTACCTTAATCAAGTCGGTTTAGAACAATATACCTACTTAATTAAATTAAACGTTCGCCAGACACTTCCAATTTATATTCCTTGTTTCATTATATATAAAGTAAGAAATATTCCAAATGAAATAGGCATGTAGTAGGTGTGTGTGTATACAATATTACATATGATCGTATTGAAATGGCTTATGCTGTGACGTATCTACTGCGAACGAACGACGTAAAAGAAAATTATAAGAACCAGTAATATAACCTACCTTAATTATATAAAAGAAATAAAACAAAAATAATAATGTATTAATTGAGACAAGAGATAATGTAATTTTTAAAGCTTATTTTGAGTCTCAGTGCTAGGCAAAGTCCTCTACTTTTATAGAATATGATTAAAAAAAAAATTAAAAGAAACGTCAATTTGCTGGTTACTTGGTGAAAACATTTTATAAATTTAGTATCATCGTTGAGTGAAGTTATGTATGTAGTATATTTGATGAGTGAAATATAGAGTCAAACGATTTGTTTCCGCGAAATAATGAAAAATGAAATAATGATATAAATCAAAAATTATATAAGTACCATGCTATACTTAAGTGCAAATGATGATATAATATCCAAAATATTGTAATTCATGGAAAACTTTATGTCCTTATGTATTTTTTATTTGTATTAGATTGATAATTTCCATCAGCAAATTAATTTATTTAGTTCATAGAAATAGAATTATATTGCTTAAATCAACAATCCTAGTCATTTTCGGTACTATGTGTGTACTATGTAGTATCGAAATAGTATCATACATACGTACATGATCAAACAATAATGGTTATAAGTATCGCTTTCCCATTTTAATAAACGTAGTTGTTAAAATACAACCAATTGCGTAGCTATAATTATTTAATCGATATATTTTTTATAGGTACTCGATTGTTCTAGTTTATGATATTATTTTAATAATTGTTAATTGCTCCTATTTATTTTAATTTGTTTATTTTAATTCGTTACGAATAAAAAATTGTTTTTCTAATTAACATTCCATTGTGATTTTGCGAAATAAATGTATGCAATTAAAAAAACTTAAAATTAAAAAGACTGAAAAAGTATTAAAGTGACTTGAATAAAAATTTAATCCTGAAATTATAAGAACGAAAGTCGCAGTTATCTCAATTATAGAAAAAAACACATTTACGACAACTATTTACGATTTATTATAAATAAAATAAAGGTTCATGGTATGTCACCAATTTGTCCCCAGATGTCTTTGGCGACGGAGAACTCTATAACCATAGACAACATGGACCCGTCTGCCTCGGGGCTGTACTGGTGCGAGGTGTCCCTGGAGACGCCCATCTTCACAGCTGCCTCCCCCCCTCACCAGCTAACAGTCGTATGTGAGTGAAATATGATTATCATTCGGAGTAACACCCGCGCTGAATACTTAATGCTCGTATTACAATGAATAACTCATACCACGATACATTTCTTATATCCCACAGCGTATATAAAAGTGAATTATCTTATGTAACTTACTAACGAGTTGACATTTCCCTCATGGTATCTTATGATGATAAAATAAGTTAAATTTTACTAGTAGTTAAAATATGCTTGATCTTTACTTCGGACAGATGATATGACTTAGAACAGATAGCAGACGAGAGAAGTGACCACTAAAACGCATAGATCATCATCATAGGATGCGTGTAACTATATTTTTTGAGCCATACCACCTACGTAGTTCTAGAGAACTACGTAGGTGGTAAGGTAGACCTTACTAACTTTGTCGGGGTGCAATGCGATGCGACGCGACGCGAAAGTAACAAATATATGGATATACACAGGACACATCAGCAATAATCGTCCATCATTTGATATTTTCTCATCTAGTCGCGTCGCGCCATTTTGTATCTGTGTAGAATGCGATATCTTGTCCACCAGATTCTCAAAAGCACCCTCCGGTCATCACCTTCGGCAAGCCAGACGTGGTGGTGGGTGGTCTGCTCCGGGCGAACTGCACCAGCGCGCCGGCAGCCCCCGCGCCTCGCCTCACCTGGTACATTAACAATGAGAAGGTAACTTGAATATCACTACAATAAATAATAATAATACTTCAAATAATAAATTAGTAATTTAAGAAAACCCCCTCAGAAGTTTCTGGCATCATCATTTCATCTGATAGAAAAGAGGATGGTTTCCAAACGGCTGAACACTCATTTTACACTCTCTCACTGTCAATTAAATTATCTTCAAAAAAAAAACTAGATTAAAACACTGTTTTTATATCTGTGGATCAAAATCAGTTCAGCAGTTTGACTGCTACGATGCCACGGACAGACAGATACACAGATACGTTAAACTTACAACTCACCTCTTTCTGTCGTCGGGGGTAAAAATATACCTAGTTACTTATGTACATTAAAACATTTATTTATGAACGAACACAAAACTCGTGGGAGAGGTAAATCACTGTTTGTTTATTACAAACCCCAGGGGCGATTTGGGCTAACGCGTCTTTTTCATTAATATTTTTGTCGCGTATTTTATCATTCAATTTATTACAAAATAAAGAAAGTACGTTTATTTTTTGTTGTAAATATTTATTAAGTTTTTATACTTTGGTTTGGTTAGATTTTGTATTCTGATTCTTTTTATTTCTTTACTATGTCAAATTTGACGTTGGTATCACCAGCGCGTCGCTGTTCGTTTAAACTCTCTGCTCTGTACACGTTAAAGTTAAAGTCAAAGTTGACGGTGCAACTCACCCTAATTATACCTACGAACCGAATGAATTAAACTTCTCGGAGATTCTTCTCATAGGCGATTGGCTTAGCAACATATCTTCATTGAATCTCTTTCATTTCCATCAAGCCTGCCATACAGCTAAATATGGCCTTCGAATTTCGCAACTCATAACTTTGTCTAATCCGTATCTAAGGTAGACGTGATGTTGTATGTAAATAATAAAAAAGTAGTTTGAATCTTACCAATAAATTAATGAATTTCTCGTCTCCGAATGTCAATACCTATCTAAAAATCATTATACTTTTACGTAACATTCCCTTCAATAACCAATTTGTCGGTACATTAAACCGCGCTCATTGCTCAAATCTCCTTAACTGGATTTCCTGTTATTTTCACATTTAGTAAACAATCCAATTTATTTTTGTGTTTCATTTAATTCACCGAATGAACCACGATCAAATAAATTGGGCTGTAAAATAAACAGATTGTTTTACATAACCGTTTCAATTTTGTTTACTTTTCTCGAAGGAAATATAATATTGAGTTGTTGACGTCTTAATCCATAAAAAATCGAAAATAAATATACAACAAAAGAGTAGGCACTTTAATACTATCTTGATGTGACTGAAAAATATACCAACATATCAAATAAAAATAACCTAAAATAACAAACAGTCAGAATGATCTCCGTATTCTTAGGCTTTAAGTATATGGTTTTTTATCAAACTATTTTACTTTAGGTGAGTGACGACGCTGTGAGATATTTCTCATACAGAGTGTCAAGCATGACTCGCACCAAAGGGGGGGCAGGGTACCGACACAGGAAGCACCAACACCGGTACATAGCTCCAGAGTTCAACTACACGGCTAAATATTGGGCCCTGGTGAGCGAGACAACCACCCCGCCACCAGCCAACCACAGCAAGCACAGTAAATGCACCCTCAAGGAAGCCCAGAGCGAGGAAATGTCCAAGGTAATTAAAAATCATCAATTTATGTACACTCAATAGTACATCAACCTACCCAAATTCATTGCAAACTCGCCGTAGAGGTTCATGCAGGGTAACTTGATGTGCTGTTGACTGTACAACAAATAACCTTTCTGAACACTATGAGTGGGTTGCACGCGCAAGTCAAAGTCAACATCAAAGTTGACTGGTGCAACTCACCCTATGTGCACAAGGTTATAATTAACATATTAGAATTCTCATTTGGGACAGATACAAGAGAGACAACGGACTCCGCCTGTGACGCCTGTGTCTCTGTGGGTGTCGATAGCGGAGCTGAGGACTCCAGCCCATGGCAGACTACAGCTGACCTGTACTGCTACTATCCCTGACGAAGTGGGACCAGGCGAAAGATTCGCCGACATTAAGAAGCAAACTGTCGCCGGTAAGCTACTAACCCTTTCATTCATTTATGTCACACTAATGTGACAGAGTCAGTACCGATACCCATAATAAAGTGCCTTGCATGTCAATGTAATTGAAAAAATATTATTTTCTGTCATATTAATTTTGCAATCTTTTTATTTTAAGAAGCATTGTTAAAAAGCATCTATAAAACAACTGAAATGTATTCTTATCCAGCGCTGTACAGCCAAAATTTTATTTCGATTAATGCGAGAACTGCCGTAGAAATGCTACAAACTTCGAGTTCGAAAGTAAATATAAACTGAATTGCTAATACTTTTGCAGTTGCGTTAAACGAACTCAGCTTGAAGAAGCCACACTCGGAGACCAGCCAGGCCAATGCTACGTCAACTTGCCTTCACAATTACCACCCACTATGGCTCGTTAGCTATGGACTCATTATACGGGAGTTTTCGCTCCAATTAAATTGAATAAATTGAAGATTTGCTTCTACCATCTTGTTCATAAGTGATTCATTTGTCACTTACATACTGCTACTTTTTAGATTTATTTAAGCGTTTATAAAAATATGTAACGAAGTTATATTACATTTTTATGCCCCATCGTCTCACTTTCAAGGTAAAAATGGTTGTCCCGTTTATGTTTGCTAGATTCTACGAATTGTTCTATTATAGATATAGATTTTTATATATTTTAAACATACGTACCTTTTTACCTGAATTTTCAAGTTACTGTGTTCAAATTGTTGTGAAAATAGCGATTTGCACTTAAACATTCAAAACACAAAAAACAATTAACGAGTATCAAATGTTATTTTAATTATCCTAAATAAAAGTTGTTTTACATTCTTGAGCTTCGATAGAGTCAATTATATATGATAATGTTCATAAAAAATACTAAGTACTTTGTGAAAATTTTATGACAATATGTTATAATTTTTATATGATGAATCGAAATATCTGGTTTTTGTTTACAATAAAAAATATATATTTGCCATACCATATTATTCACATTACAATAAAGTCATACAATTTTAATGTATGTGATTAATTAAGTATGTACCTATTATTTAATTTCAAATATGTATTCTGAACACAAATGGCATATAAAATTTTTTATCAATACCTGCTCATGCTATTGTATAAGAATATTAATAAATATCATTAGCAAAATTGAATACAGATACAATACACTAATTTGACGTATCCATGGTAAATTATTCTGTAGATACTTACGTTGATAACATATTTTCTACAATTTGGATTTTGCCAAATAAAACAAAAACACCTACAAGAATAAAAAGTGAATATGCCTTCATAAAATGAAGTGTTTAGAGTAGATTTGAAAATATTAGAGATTTAATAGTAATTGTTGTGTACTTTAAAGACCCGTTTACCTAGAATTATTTAGTGTCTGATCCCTCTTTTAAAATAACGGAAATAGGTCCTTGTCATATTAATTAAAATAAATTGAATTGATAAAAAAAATTAAACCAGTTTTCATGCATACATTTCGGCTTAATAATATGAAAGAAAATGTAAAAAGAAAGTTTTATGTCATATTTTCCTCATATTTTATTTTTTGTTAAGGATACCTCAAGACGTTGTCCTAAAAGTACCTAATTAATTACGGTTTCATGTCACTATTTCCAATCACATTATTTTCTCACTTTGATATTACGTTATTTTAATCTGTTCTTAAATTAATACCACTACAGGATGGTCAAATTAAAAATAAATCATTCCCCTCCCTCCATTCTTTGCTGTCGAGCAAGATGACATTAAAACAAAATAGTAAATTTTATTTAGATGCATTTAGAATGTTGGAGTAGGTCTAGGTGAATTAAATATACATAAATAAAGGTGACAATAACCATTAAAAGGTAAAATAGGCTATTTATTAGTTTTTGTGTAATATATTTACTGCTTTTTTATTCTGTCGCTTTACTCTTTTAGGACAACATCTGAAAAACTTCAAAAATTAAATGTTAGACTAACCAAAGATATTATTATGTTTTAGTTTCTGATTAGTTATCGAGAGCACTCTACTGTGTTCGTAATCGTAACATAAAATAATAATATTTCATGTGAATTACAAATAAGAAAATATTTTGAGATTTCGATTATTACCTGTATTTGGCAGAATATTTTCGATATCATTAGTGTTACGCTGTAAAGCAGAAATATTTATATTTAAATTAATTGCCGGAAAAGAGTCGACGGAAAGAGAACACGACGTTTATTTTGTTTTTTTTTTCCGAAGAATATGCCAAAACAACATATACAAACTTACAAAAATTTCATCTTTATATTGTAGATTGTTTTTTGGTGATTTTTCTGTGTTTTGTATTACGATGTAAGAAGTAATATAATAGTAAAGCGGTATTAAAAAAGCAATCTACTATTATTACTATATTTTCATCTTAAATACACACGACAGGATTTCCATGAAAACCCCTACAAAAATCACTCAATAGAAAATGATTTCGAGTTTTCCCCTAATTTTATAACATTTCACCGACTTCTTAGTTATAAAGTTCTCTTTCCTTATAAAAAAGTCGATTCTTTATTCCGGTGTTGAAAGTCTTCCTGCAGCTCTTTACACTGACTATTGTAGAAAATTTATTTGTTAGGCTAAACATGTGATAAGTTACAGATATAATGTGTATATTAAAGTAAAATATATTTTCAATTAGATCGATTGTAATCCACGTGCTACTGTAATTAAAATATTACGTGTATATTGATTATAGAATAGGTACCTATTCTACCAACTTATATAGTGCAGTCAGACCGACAATAGCTTATTTGCACAATAAAATGGCAGAGTTCATTTATAAGAATATTGTTAAAATTTATTTAAATTCCACTATTTTACTTTTTTATATATATAGTTTTTATATATACATATATTTTATTTTATTCCTTTACCTTGAACTGCCCTGTCATTTTGTATTCAGTTTTCTGAGCATGTACTTGATGTAATCGAAAAATACAATAATGAATTTGTCAAACTTTTTTTAACTGAAGTAATAGAATTAAACTATATTAATGTAAAATAAGCCATTGTTGGTTGCTAATTAGCATTTATGGGTACTTAAAATTAAAAAATACTATCGCACGATGTCAGTGATGAAATATTAAAAATGCTTGAAACATTTACCTTGTTTCTTTCAGAATTATTATTCTTTTTCCTCGTTTGGTAAACAGGATATGTAGAAAGAGAAAGGAATGAAGGTGTGAGAGAGGTGGCGGTAAGCAAAGGTTCTTATATTGCTCCAAAGAGATGTTGGACAACCATGGGGCTTATAAAAATATTTACATTCTGAGAATTACAATACAATTTTTGTATTCTTCTTTTTAATGTTTTTTTTTTACTTATAAAATATAAGTAAAAAAAAACATTAAAAAGAACTTCACAATATTTATTAACAAATCACAACTAAATCATACATACTTCATCAAAATCAATCTGTATCGTGCCTGGTTTAAAAGAATAATTTAAGAAATAGCACAAAATACTAAAATATTTTATATTTTAAATGAGCAATATTGAAAATGAAGTCGCAATTGTTTTTACTGTTTTAAAATGTACCTTGTTATCTAAAGACAAAGCACATACTTATTATGCTGTCTCTAAAAGTGTACTAAATATAAGTTATCAAGAATTCTGATTGGAAGTCCATAACTTCGCGTATCGCATAGATATCGATCCGAAAAAGCTATGAATAATTCAAACGCTATTCACTCGACTTGTTATCGCTCATAATTCGACGTGGTCCTACCAATAATAATATTCCGCTTCACTCATTGTATCCATAAATTTTATTATGGCATAGGAAAATAAACACATCGAGGGATTCTTGATTATTTCTCTGTTTGTGACTCTGTCAGAACTTAGTTATTACCATATCTGAACCGTAGACAAAAGAAATATCTATGATCCAAACCGTTGTTCACACATTGATAATATATTTTTGTCTTGCTCATAATTCAAATGAACCATTGTTTTTGAAGTAAATATTAGCTATATTAATATTAATAACCCAGTTTCACGGGGGGACGGGACTTTTAATTTCAACAATTAGACGCTACTATATTATAATTATTTATTTACTATTTCCCGATGTCACACTAGTTGATGGGTCCTGCCCGCGATACCGATATTAAGGTTGAAAATTTTATTTCCCGGCTTTCACACTAGTGGTGTGATGGCTAATGGATGCGACTGACGTCTGTGATTCTATCTTTACCAAGGTTTTTATTGAAATATTCACTTTGAAAATGAGATGAGGAAAGGCTCATCTTTGCGCATTCCCCATTTAGAGCTGTGACGCCCCAAAGCCCATAAAATTTTGAAGAATTGGATGATTTTACAACCGGCCAGGAGAACTTTGCTTGAGAACCCATTTTTTCTTTTGTAATGCTATGTGTCCCGTAGTCGCCTTTCACGGGAGGATATTAAATGGTCCTATTCAAGGCGGGATTACAGGCCTTAGAATAGGACCATTAGAATCTTTTATTTCATATTCAATTTTGTTTCAGGAAGTCAAATGATCGTGATTGCAGAACGCTGTTAATAAAATCAATTATGGTGTATAATCAAATTAAGTGAGGATTTATTTTCTACCTTAATCATCTATTCAAAAATTTTATCGATCAATTCAACAAATTATCGTTTACCTTTCGATATTATTACAGAATGTTATTTCATCGAAATTTGCGTATTCATCTGGGTTTGTTATAGAAGATAACAAAGTTTATGCATAACAGTTATTGGGGATAGGCCACCTGTCTGCAAACTTCCAATACTAAAACCGGAAACTCACGGGGTTACATTTCTCAGAATTATTTTGAAATATGTTGCGATTCTTCTTCGTTCTATTGTCATCTAATGCTGAATGTAGGCATCAACAAATGCACGCCTTTCTCTTCGGTTTTGTGCTTTCCTCGTCCATCTCTTTCCAGCGATGTAGACCAGATCGTCCGCCCACCAAGTTCCGGTTTCCAACTCCAGTTCTAGTGTTGCGAGTATAATTTTGTGTATATTTGCTGTAAAATTAAATTATAAGTAAATTAATATTATTAAAATCATTTACCAATTACCAGAATAACTAAAATGACGTTTAAGTTAAATTCCAAGACATATTTATTTATCTGTTGAATAAACCAAATTTTTGGCCGGATGATCAGCGTACCAACGGGATAATTTTATACATAAATGGAAAAAAATAGAAGCATCTTATTTACCAAATTATATTTTTCATTCCTTACCTTCTACCATTCACGATGTCAATGATTCCCCTATTTTCCACACTTGGTAGTCACACAATTCGGAAAAAAAATGTTCCCGTGAATTTCATTACATCCCGCAATGTATTTCTACTGAGAGAAATTATATATAAAGGAAAACGAAACACAATGAATTAAACATATTAATGCGGAAACATGCGGAAAGTTGGAGCTTTCAGAGCCGAACTTTGTAAATGAGGCGCAATAAAGTTCGAGGATTATTATTACTAGGCGCTCTTCTCTCCTGGGAGATTAATTTATGAATATGCAGCACAATATGTATGTAGATAAAAAAACATAAAGAAAAATAATTTTAGATAAGAATTTTTAATATTCATAAGTCATTAACTTAACACTGACTGTTTGAGTTTAAATGAAAAATCTCATTTGATATTAGGTGCTATAGAATATAATCGAAATCATCTAGTCGTATATGCGAGAAAGAGTAATTAACATCCAGTCAATTATTATCACAAATTTTCACGGTTAAGATATTAATAATAGGATATTAAGAAAAATATATCAGATGTCGTATATCCCTATTATTGATTTAGCCGTAGGTAGGTACATACTCGTACTTAACAAGCATTCGTGTCTGCAGCAACTAGTGTTTTAGCAACAGTTGCAGCGTAAAAACCACAGATTAAAATACATACTCTTTAATTACGTCGCTTACTTTGGTTAGAGAGACAATGGAATGGACATAAAAGTTCATTATTACTTTTTGGCAAATATTGTCGATTATCTGTATATATTTTAGTTATTTCTATTATTCAAATTTTATTTCTGACTAGCGGCCCGTCCCGGGATCGCTCTGCTATAAAATGCTATGCTGAAAAATATAATAAATTATAGATCTACATTAAAGACACCTTCCTCAAGAATCACACTATCTATTGGCGAAAATCCGTGTAGTAGTTTTTGAGTTTATCGCGAACAGACAGACATGACAGACGCGTCAGAAGACTTTGTTTTATAATATGCAAAGATAAGGATAATAAGATTATTTTGTTTAAAAACCAAAGTTTTATTTATTTAAGTACTTTTACGAGACAAATCAGTCGGTCAGTCAATAGGTAAAAAAATATTTGTCTTTCCAGCAGTTAGGGTAACTGCGAAAGGTACAAATCGGCTCAGGACTAAGTGCTCCAACTGCAACTAGGCAAAGAGGATTTCCATGTAAATGCGCTTCGGAACTAAAGTGATGCTACTGCATCCGCAGGACTTTTGACATATTTTAAGATAATATATACTTGATTGGACTATTCTCAGCAACGTAATGGAGCGGGAGCGGTAATGATTCAGCGGTTAGGACTCTTGTGAACCGAAAGGTCTCAAGTTCAAATCCTACTCGTGCCGCATGAGTTGGTATATGAATCTTACTCATGTATATAATTTCACTTGATTTCCGAGAAGGAAAACATCGTGAGGAAACCCACATACTGATTGACTATTGAGTTTACTAGTTTTAAGCGTCAATTTACAGTCACTCGATGGTAGATAGTAGTAAACGTCATGTTAGATACTTTTAGGCGACTTGAATAAACCTGATAGATACAGAAAATTCACAATAACTAAATGCTGTACAAAACGACCATCATCATGATCAGAAATGTTTTTGTAATATTTTAATGAAATGTCAGATGCCTTTAAATGATTTGAATAGAATCTCACATCATTGTAATTACACACTCAATAATAAATGTAGAAGCTACATTTAGAGTTTGAAAAAAAAAAAACAATAGATTGCAACTCTGCACTTTATTTGCGTATTTTGCGGGTTGCAGCAGGTGGCTGGCCCGAAAGTCAGGTATTGTCAATTTTGTTGTTGATAGTTTTCATTTGCGAGTGTAAAAACAAAATGGGTGTAGTTTTATATTAAATCATATTATTCTGACTGTGGAAAAAAATAGCAGTGCTCCTTTTATTTTGAGAACATGTAAAATACTTGAGTGTAGTCTATTAGATTGTAATCTATTTTTTATTGAAATTTTATTTTATGTTGTAAAAAATTACTTGCAAGTTTTATATATTATATCAAAAAAACATTTTTTATTATTGTTTCTCCTTTTAAAAATTCACGGCGCAAAATCCGGTCTTTTGAGAGGCTTGCGTGGGGATATAGATCCAACACGTAGAGGCCCTTTGGAGAGTTTTGATGTAATGTAAGGTCATTTATTTATTTATTATTTATATATCATTTATTTATTCATTTTTTACTATTGTTCGTATTTATTAGTCGTCTCCTTTTGCGTCACTGATGCTAACATAACTTTTATTAAATATAAAAAAAATATTACATTTATCATAAAGTATGATTTATCTTTTTTATATATAACAGGTATATTCAGTTTAAAAGTAACAAACGAAGCAAATATTGAAATCTTAAAGTACCTACTTATTACGAGTAAACTCAAGTTATAAATTTGGTATGCTTCATCTAACTTTCCAGTCAGGTATTCGTCTCAAAAGTTGTAGCATCACTTCGTCTCGAATGTACTCGTAATGAAGACTCCGAACGAATGACGAAGTAAATGCCCTCAGATAAGGCCCAATGGCGCCGTAAAATGCACCGTGTTGGCGATAACTAGATAGGTATTTGTATGAAAATATTAAAATAAATGAGCTGTGTCATTTTATGGTCTCGTGTAAGTTAAGAAAATCGGTGTACTGCAAAAGTCTTACTGTAAAGATTGACTATTGAAAGATTGACCCCCAGTGATACAAAATGATCCAACCCGCGTAGGCACGAAGGGCGAGGCGGCCTGCGAGCTGAGGAGCGCGCCGCTTCCAGATTATTGGCCGGCTATGTCTGCCAGCCTCAGCCGCGGTGGTGAGCGAAAACCATCTGCGACGATTAGACTCGCGTGGGGCCGCCAGAACCTCTCTCCACCTTTTTGTACACAAAAATACATCTTAGCAAAATACTCTCCAATATTGCTTGAGAATGGCGCATTTGCTCGAGTGTACCGACTCTATTCGTTAAAGCTGACGTTTGTCGTGCGTAAACGGCGGCCTGCATACGCCACGCCACCGTCTTCAATAGGAAATCAATTTCCCTCACTCTCGACGAAAGGATATTGTCACATCGTTAATCATTATCAGGCGTATCGTAACTTTTGAAATGATTAATGATTACAAGAATTTTGTTTACTTTCAGCATTGTATTTGTAACGGTAAATACGACGAAAAATTTGATTGACAAATATATGCTTACTTATATTTTTTTATCCAATGGCAATGTCCCCTCTAAGCAAACCTTGGTTTTCAATACTTGACATTTCTTATCGCAGTGTCGCGTACATTGGGATTGCCCAGGATGTTCGCCGAATCCCAGGATTACATGCTAACTTGCAACGAGTTATCGAAAAGTTAGAGCTTCAAATACGTATGAGTGAGTAGGCGGGATTTAAACTTTCAAATATATTTTATTAAAATTTGAAATTGGTTTTAGCGGGTTCAATCAAGTTTCATATAGAGTTTTTTCACGCATTGACATATATTTTTATGTTTTTATAGCTTAAAATATATCTAATGTCAATTTAATAAGAAAAACAAAGAATACCTATACATTTATCATCCAAATGTTTAAAGGTTAAGGAAATTTGTCTCCTAAATCCGTTACAGCGATTTACTTGTCAAACAATAATAAATATAAAATTAAGTATGCGTAAAGGTATTTAATAAATCGTGACAACAAAATTAACGGAACGGAAACAACGCAAATAGAATAACCGGGCGGCCCGTGAAATCATGTTGATCGGTAACGCAATTACTTCGGGGGCTGGAACAACAAACCGAATCGAATTACGTCCACTACCTCCAATTAGAGCTGTATACACGAGTATTGTAATCAATAACGAAAATACATAATAACTGATTTATAAAAAAACTTTTTTAATTTTCATACTCGTAAATGACAACGACATCATCACTACATAGTACATAGTATAAAACAAAGTCGATATCCGCGTAAGTCAGTTATGTTCTTTTAAACCACGCAACGGATTTTGATGCAGTTTGTGTTTGTTTGTTTGTTTGTTTGTTTGTGTAGGCACTGTTATTTAGGCAATGTTTTCCCGAAGGTTTATATAGGCCTCGTGCGATATCGAGCCGTAGCAGTAGTAGTAGAAATAAAATAAAAGAAAATCATATCAGGCAGGTCAGTAGTAACATCATGCAGCTGAACCTTCATTTAAAGATTTATTTTAAAGACCCTTGCAGCTGCAAATGAAACCGAGATCACGCTCACGAGTGAAACATTTTGAATGAAAAATAGGTTGTTTTTTGGAAAATGTTCTTGGGTCTTTATTTGTTCTCCTGTCTGTCTATCCTAAAGCAGTTTTTCTTGAATTTTGAAATGCAAACACTAAAAAGGCTTCTATCTGTCCAAGTAAGACAAAATAACGAGTTTCTGCAAAGAAAATTAAACTTGGTGACAGTTTTTCTTCAATTTTGATATAAGGCATTAAAAAGGTACAGATACTTTTTTATGAATTTTGTGATATGAAATTATAAAACTATATTAATGTAGGTGATATATTTATATTCTGATATACAACACCAAGCCTTATGTCTTTTGAAACCTACGGAACATTTGAACCGTTCATTCGTTGTAGATTCAGAGCTCGCGTCGCACGTTGTATCCCAAGAGGCGCAGAGGCTCAAAGCGACTGCCAGCGGTATAATGGAGACTGTGCTCAAACTGTTGCCCTTTACACTCCAGTTGACGACTCTTTATACGGAAATGTATGATCTAACTGCACCCCGGGCCTCTATTTCCTATGGAAGATTCGGGAAAAATACAATAAATGTTTTGGACTTTACTCAGATTTTTATCTAAATCTGTCTAGTATCTTTTGCATGAAGAACTAACAAGCAACCGTACAAATATACTCATTACTCATCCTTCCTAGTTTTTTATTATTTATGACATAAGTAATTCAGTCTTGTTTGATGTAGTTAAATATGATGTAGTATATTTAAAAATCAAATCTATATAAATATAGTCCTATTTTCGCGTAACGTAAGGTAAGATACCTATATGACTATGAAATTAATTATTTTGCCTACTTAGTAGTATAAAAAAAAATGTAATACGTAGATCGTAGATCTAACAATTTCGAATATTATTTCTTTCTAGACGGGTCGACGATGTAATGGAAATTTCTGGCAACAACTGACTAAGAATGGTCCAGGATAGAGATGATTGGCGTAGACGGAACAAGGCCTGTACCCAGCATTGGGTCACTAAGGACTGCAGATCATGATGATGACAGCTTGATAATGTTTCACCTAGAACATCTATATATACATATATATATAAACCTGTGTGTTTGTGGTATATAATTACTTAGATTTAAGTTGAAGGTGACTCGCCCTATGATATTATAAAACTTATACTGTTGCAAACGAAAAGTTTTATTGCAAGTGGCAATACGGGTACACCCAACTTGCATAAAGCAAAGTGCAAATGCATTACAACATTAAGGTGCCTCTTGTATTTGCCTACATAAATGAAACAAATTTGGAATCAAGTACCGATGTAGGTATAATTGATTTTTGCTTCGGATAGCCTAATGTTTAGAAAATACTAATAATGAAAAAGAAATAGATGTAATAAAATGAGTTTTCAGTATATTTTCTTGGAATCGAGCAACGCCGCTGGTAGTGGCGATGCTAAACCGTAGACGTAAATTTTTTGCTCGACCATTTTTTTACAATTATGACTGTTACTACTCACGTAGTATGTATTTATTTGGACCGAAAGAAATACGATTACCTATTCTTCATAATTTCAAATTCTTTTTTTTTTTTATTTGGTTTACATTACATCAATATAACCTCGACTTGCTCACTCTCTCAACCTGTATCTTAAACTAAACTAGAATCCAAATGCGCGACAGTATAAATCAAAGCCCATCCAATATCCAGTCTGCAAAAGCTGAAATTGTTATGCAAAGTCACGACGGCACACTCGACCGACATACTGAATGTCATGTTGAACTGCAGCACCAGAATTTTTATTACACTATGCACCATTTGTCTTTGATTTGAATCGTAACAGATTTTATTTGGTTTGATATTCATGTACCTATCCTATAACTTAATAATAAATACAATAATTTTGATGTATGTGAGTGAATGAGGAATTTATGATTGTTCTTCACACATAATCTCAGGTGTGATTTTTATTCAGTTTTATTCAGTGGTAAATGTTGATGTAATTTAGTACACGGTCAGAATATATCCAGGAATTCCTAATTCGATACTTTTTATCCGGAAATTTGTACGATAGCGAACACAGCACACGCAACATGTAACACAAGTATAGGTAATAAATAAATAAGTAGTTTTACTTAACTTTTCTATCAAATCGCCTTGATATCATTGTAGGTACAATGAGAAACGAAGTAGGTATTTTAAGAAGTTTAAGTAAAGAATCATGTAATTCTCCAAAAGGCTCACTCAGTGTGAAGGTGAGTAGGTAAATCGTGGTAATTTTTGAGTTGGCTTGAAGTATCAATGCACATAATATGATAACGTTGGTATGAACGCGACTTGTCACCGCGACCCCAGGGGAGCACCACTTCGGAATGACGAGGCGGCTCCCGCCGTTTGATCACCATTCATAATTGGATTTTAAATTAAACAACTCTCTCAATTATAATGGGTCACCAAAATAGCCGGCTTCAAAATTGAACAAAACCCTTGTAGGATTACTTCGTTGCCCGTATGGGTTTATTATATTATATTATAATTATAAAATAATATAAAGCTGGCAGCTAAGCTGTGTCATTTTTCTGTACGACTAGCTATTTGCTTATTTCAAATAAGTGATACTCAGGAAATTCACATATTTATCTACACTTAAGTGATATCAAATAATCTTGGGACAAACATTATGAAATAGAGTTCAGTTTACTTGAAAGTAAACCTTTTATAGCCTTAGTTTAATAGAAAAATAGATTGAAAGTTCACATTAGAGAGTTGAGAAGTTCTGAACTGAAAAGTTTGATTGCAATAGAATGCACAAAGCCGCCGGCAATAAAGAATAGACGGTATCTCGCCTTCCGGTCTGCGAGAATAGCTAGACTGAAAACTAGGAAATTGCTCCAGTGAAACCTGCTAAAGAAAAGTTTTCTATACAATGAGGTGAAACTTGTTTTCTAATAGCTTTTACTCGTTTACTAAGAATATACTTATTTACTTAATACTATTATTAATACGACAGTCCTGTCTGTCTGTCACGCATGCCCGGCTATACCGCTGGGCCGATTTTGATGGAATTTGGAATAGATACTTATAGTTAATAACACAGCTAGTAAAATAAATTAACACAATAGGCACACTAGCATGTCGGTTGCCAGGTCGAAACCGCAATTCTACGTCTAATAAACCTTAAAAAATAAAGTCTTTTAAAAAGCATAACAAGAATATTTAGTCACCCTTATCAAGTAGCCAACCGTCTCAACATTAAACGAGAAACTGTATCTAAGAGACTCTTGGAATGTAGAATAATATGAAAGCAAGTATTTTATTTTATAACACACTTGCAGCTAATTGAACTGAGGCGCCTTGAAGTTGTCTAGATTCAAGTTATATATTTCAGTTACTATACTATCTTATATACAATTAAATTATTATAAATATACGTACGTATAATTTACTATTACAGATACCTACGAGTATATTAGTCGACAGATAGATGGTATCGGATGTTACCTACATTCGATTTGATTGGACTGGAATGAAAGTCGATGGGAACAGCACTGATCGCAATTAGAAAGTTTGAGTCTTTAGACGTTTTCGTAATTAAATTACGCTTCATTAGCTGAGCGGACTAAGCAGAAAGTTTGTATAAACTTGGATGAATTTAAGAGGCTATTTCTAGTTTCAAATTTTTCAAAAGAGATATGTATCTCAATCTATCACTGTCTTTCATACGACTAAACCGCCAGGATTTTGATAAAATTTGAATTAGATATTATTATTGACCCGAAGTCAAAAGTAGGCCGTCGTAGGCGTAGCCTCGGGCTACAAATAGTTAATAATGTACCACTTTTTACACCTAAACGCTTTCATGATCATTCGCCCTTATTTCAAGACAGAGCATCAAGTCCAAAGTTCGCTTTCCTACTTTTCATATATCTTGTGTATTTTAAATAGGGTAGTTGACAAGGTCAGAGAATTGTTAAATAGATAATGTATCTGTCGAACAAACTCATATTTCTTTGCGAACATTTTAGCAAGTTGTGAGGTCACTTGCTCGTGCTATAATGACACGTATGGAGCGTTTGGATGAGTCCTAAAAATGATTTTATCATATATTTGAAAACATTGTTATTATCACAGTATCTTTTACTGGTGTTACTAAAAATATAAGAGCCTTCGAATAGTCACCACAACAATTAGCCCTCTACCCTATTGTCAGATCATTGACAACATTGACAACAAGCCCCGAACCCGAACCAAGCGGAAGCGGCCTACTCAGATATTTTTGCTTGTATCCAAGAGTGCGCCTTGTTAATATTAATATTACTTGGGATCACAAATCTGTTATCTTCTTCCTAAATCAACGTGATGTGGCAAATGAATTCATAATAAAGCTGGGGTAAGAAGGGTTCAAACTTGAGGCTGAAGGGTTGATTTATCGGCGTTATCTGACCATCGGACTAAGAAGCACGCCCGCCAACTTCCGCTTTATTCAATTTCATACTGTGATAAGCCTTTGTTATTGTTTTATAGTAAGTGTTTCAAAATTTTTATTTTGTACTTTCAGCTCGTCCTCGCTTCGCTCGGGTAAAAACATAATAAATTACACGTATAAACCTTTCTCAAGAATTACCTCATCATTAATAATTTCCTCACCTCATCTACAGCAGTTTTTGAGTTTATCGCGAACAGACAAACAAACACAGTAGAGAACTTTTTTTATAATATGTAAGGATGAAAGGATACTGTAAAATTTTGTAATTAAACATTTCTGTGATCTTAGTTAAAAATATTGGCTCCGATTGACGATTTTGCGGACAAAATATAATTTATGAAATGTCGCGCCCACGTACCTGTGTCTTTCGTAACCGAATCTAAACCCGGAATATAAATTCCACGGAATTCTCACAAGTGTAGTATAAATATTAAACTAGAAATAGTTGATTGCATTTCCTTCAGTTTCCCGCAATAAACTTTTTATGTGTTTACGGAAGATGCTACATTGCAAAACATATCTGAATGTCCGAATACAAATCATACGTTAAGTTACATAAAGTTATTTAACGTTGTCTGTATTTGGTGAAGGCAATATCTGTATAGCATGGCATACCTAGACTAGCACGCGTCGGCATGCTGTAATTCGACGAATGTTTCATCAAATATGTGGAGTTTAACATCGCGGCCTAGCTCTCGTATCTACTGGGTGTCGATTCTGCTAATTCAGTCAGTATTATTTGATAAGTACCTGTTTGGATCTGTCGAACTCCCTGTAACCAATGTGTTACGGTAGGACTTTAAAGTAAAATGATCCTACTGACAAATGTTCAACTGCCGTTGCAGAATAATTGGAGCATTTATAAAATAAATTTCTTCTCATAAGCGATAGGCTAACAATTATCGTTTCACTAACGAGTCCGCCATACAACTTAACGTGGCCATCATGTTTCCCAACTCTGGGTTATGTTACATCCATTTATAGATTCAAAGATCCTTAAAAAGAAAATCAAGAATCATCTGATCTACTTGGATCCACTGGTCAGAAAGAGGTTTATCAAAGTATCGTTCTTATTGCACGTAAATAAGAATAAAGTATAATACAAAGACACGACACTGATTTGACGTTAGTTAAATATATACTCTTGTATAAATGCAGCCCGACAAATGTAACTCTCTAGAGGTAAAACCTTCTACCTTCTACATTCGCTGCATGCACACCCATGTCGTATTCTGTCTTTGCTTCGTTAATAAATAAATAGATTCGTTCGCCAAACTTGAAAACTTTTGTCCTGGACATGATTAACAAGTATGACAGGAACAATGAACCAAGAACATTAACAATATATGCTTTTGTTATTCTTTCTCTCTCTTTCTCACATAGTAAGCATTCTTACGAGTAAAATCTGGATGCTTTCAGGATTATTTCATGCAGTTTTGTTAAGTACCTGTGCCAGAACAGAGTTTTTTGGCAGTTGTATGTTTTTGAAACATTTATAAATATATACTGGTAATAAAAACGGGCCAGGAAAGTGCCTCTTTCTCACCAAAAAACTGCGAGGTAACAGCACACTTCTTTGAGTGCTGGCATCTGGTAGGGTACACACAATATTACTTTATGTCCTATTTCGTGATAAACTTCTGTTATCCTTCCTCACACAATTAATTTTACGGGTTGGCAATTTGTTATGGATGCGCTGACCTCCTTGCCATCGGTTGTTAGGATAGGTATAACCTGTACGCGTTTTCTGCGCTGATACACGCAACTGAAATGTTTCATTTCACTACATTTTCACGTATTTAAATTGTGGTTTCGCAGATTAATATTGTATAAAATACAACAATATTATAATATTATAATAATTTTGTACAAAACAAAGTTACTAGTTACGTTATCAATTACACACTATAATATTTTTAGGTACTTTATGTAGGCACCTAATTGTGTTGATTTAAAATTAAATTCTGCTCAAGCATTACTTAGCAGATACCAACCCACGGAAAACAGCTTTCACAAGAATTAAATTCAAACCCTTCAGTAACAATAAAAATAAACATTAAGTTTAAGACCCTTTTAAATAAAAACACGCCAGTTGACTGTAAAGTGTTTCGTTTATAATTTTGTAAAGATCTTTTTGTAGACACCAATAATCAGCAAACGTTGGTCTTGCTTTCGTACCTGATGCCCACAATATTTTATAATACCTACATCCAAAGAACCAGCCCCTTAAATGATGATATAATACCTACTAACACAAAACATTTGAGATATACCTATCAATTTTAATGGCGGCGGTGGACGTGTATGTGGTGGCGTTCCATCCGAGATATCCGTATCCGAGACACATCCTTAGATAAAATAATGTTTATCATTGGATATGTGTCGAATGATCTTTAAATACCACCCAGCAAGGTTCTCTTTGTACTTTCCTTCTCATCGGTGGAATAGCAACAGTATCAATTAGCTAAGGAAATGAAAACGAAATTCATTGCGAAGAGATAACAAAAGATTTTTTTCCATTATATAATTTTTCAAGAGGCGAAACAATAGAAATGAAAAAAAAGGAATTTTATCAGCACAACATTGGCTTTAATAGGATCTGTGCGGGATCGATTTATGTAATGAGAACTAAGGATCTGCGGATACACCACATTGGGCTTTAGTACTTTTAGCGGTAATATGCAAGGGAGGATATTGGGGTTAAATCCGTAGGGCGAGGTCAGAAAGGCCCGCCGGTTATAAAATTTCATTAAAAAGCAAAACGATGTTGATAAAATGTGTCTGATCAAAGTTCAAAGTTCACAAGTACATATATAGTTCGAAGTACATAATTGGTGGTGAGTTCGGAATTTAATAGGTAAAAGTGCTCTCTCTTTCTCGTCCGCATTTTCCTGGTTACCTCCCCAGCCGTAAAGCGTCGAAGCTCAGGGTCCGCTTTCCTACTTTTTCTTACAATCTTTGGTATCCTTATTCGTTAGAGCCATAGATAAAAGAAATATATATATACATTTTATCTATGGTTACAGCATTGCATACTTCACGTAGGTCTGTTTGAAAAATATAATTTGATGATTTTAAATACTCGTTCTACTTAAACACCATAGATTTAAACACTATTTACAGAAATATTTTTCTCAATTTGTTGTATTTGCCTATCATCCTCAATATTTTATCAGACAATATACCAAAATGTATCTTATTGAAGTTAACATAATTTGGAAGTTACATGGTCGCGAAACGACAGTGATGTATTGCAGAATCAGACGATTAATATTCCGTATCAAATTATGAACAATATTTAACTAAGGGTACATGCTACTTCTACTCGTGTTACAGGGTAATTTTATATTTCTATGAAGACTCAGGGCACAGCTGGTAACTATGTCATTAAATAATTACATTCGAAAAATCAAAATTATACGAATATAATTCCGTTCTGTCTAGGATTGGTTGGTACCTAAATAAGTATAAGCAATTCAACTTTATTATATTATTATAATGAATAACAATTCTCAAGCTATCCAATGTTTACCTACATGGAAAAAAAATGTTTTGTCATGTTATTTAGCCGAGATGTATATCAATACATCACAGCTAAATAACATCAAATAAATCAAATATATGATGGTATCACATAATCGTGGGACGATATTGTAAAAACAAAATTAGTCTGAAGAATTATTTATAACTACTTATAGGTACCTACCTACTCCTTATACATTCATAAGGAAGGTCTGTGGCCCAGCAGTGGGGCCATTAAAATGGCTGATAGTCAGATGAATCTGCAGAAAAAACCGAATACATGAAACCACATGGATTTGACCACGCATGTGTTAAACAGAAAAAAAAACACCTTAAGCTAATCATGTGACCACACTGTTTTTTTTTATTTGTCTGAGGAGAGCAGTAATACCTATGTAACAACGACGACTACAAAAACACCGTTTTATTCAGTTCTCGTAGCAATTTTGGAAACTATTTCTGTGCTCTACAATCCTCAAGGTTTTAGTATGTAGATTACATACTAAATTTCAGCTTACCACGCCCAGTTTCGGCAGTATCCTATCGATCAACTTTAAAAGTGTTTTTACATATGATTGCTGATTTGATTGCTTTTTAATATTTTTGTCTAAATAAAGGACAGCGCCCCAAATAAACGCAAGCAAAACCTCATCTTGAAGTAACCTCGTTTAAAGTCCTTAGTTACGGGCAGCAGAGTATAGCGAAAGTTCCTGTGAACTAGTCCTATCTTACTCAAATCCCCATCACGGCGCAGCTTTATTCGGTCTAATTTAATTACGGACGTTGATGACCTCATCATCGCCCTTTCCTGCTCTGACCTTTGTTTTATTTAAACCCTGAAAGGTTATCTGCTCACCCATGACATTGAAATATTGATATAGACATAGCCTTAAGTGACGACGGTATTCAGGCCAAGCTTTATTTTTGTTATTTTTCAAAAGTAGAACAGCTGGCTGGTTTATGTTCCTGGCTATTCCTGGCTGGTTTTAAGAACATAAATTTTTATGTCTTTAATCACTGAGCAATGGCTAAAAATAACTAGGTACCTACCTTTTCGTCATTTTCTCATGTGTGTATGATCTGAGGGCCCACGTTATTTGGACTTCGAACGGATTCAATTCCTGTACATGATGAAAGTCATATACACAGATAAGGTATAAACTCTCTCTCCAAATAAAAAAGTTGTTTACATCGATCGAACTGTTCCTTAACAGAACCGTTCAAAACAAACGATTCTCTCAAAGAGAAATAAAAAGTAAAGTAAGAAAACTTTCTTATGATCTATAATGAGTTTTGTTTTAATTTTCTTTTGCCAAGGCGATATCTTGATGCGGGACCGCGTGGCGACAACCTAATATTTAATGATAGTCAGTAATTCAGTAGCGAATGTACCTATTTTCAAGATAAAAGCTCACTTTATAACATGAAAGTATATTCGAAATTTAAAAAAATTAAAATAACGTGGCAAATTAAACCTGACTGGAGGAGAACCACTCCAGTCAGGTTGTAAATAGCATATATTTGATTTGTAAAAAATATCTTAAAAAACATAACTTTAATTCATTGTCTTTGAAAAAAGGTAACATTCGCTTTAATTTATGGCTTTCCGAATAAAAGTCACTAATCTAGAATATAATTCTTACCGAATAGTGAGCTACTAACGAGTGGTATTCACAATTTAATTTGAATAAAGTCATGCATCATCGCATGCGCTCACCAAATCTGAATTTAAATTCGAACGGGAACGCGACGGGATACAAATGAGGATATTAGGGACTTCACAAAGACAGGGGTGGCAAGATTTTCACATTTTAAGGTTTACTTTGCATACGATTTACTTTCTACCGTTGTTAGCATTTGCATAATCATATTCCCAGGAATTACATACGAGAGAATGCTCACACCTATTTTTCACTGATTCTTTGAAATATTTTTTGTTTTTTAGGACCTTTTAGTTTGTATTCAGTTGGAGGATAACAAATAAATCTTCATAGTCGTATTCCTCAAGGCTGAGGGTCGTGGTCATTACGTGGAATGAAACACACAACAACTTTCTTGGCATTATTAATGGAGTGGCTTGCCATTGCCTTCTCCATTTCACACACAAGTTAATAATAATCAACCAGTGTGCAGGTTTCCTAACGATGTTTTCCTTCACCGGAAGCAAGTGGTGGTCTATGAAACCTAATACATGAGTCAGATTGATATACAAATGCATGTGGCACGAGTAGGATTCCAACCTGGGATCTTTCGATCCACAGGCGGGCGTCTTGTTAAAAGTTATAAAAAGAAAATATGATTTCTAAAATTCATGTCTATTAATCATGCTTAGTTGACCATTCGTGTAACAGAGATTTTAAACTCCTAAAGGCCTAAATCAGAGAGCTGATTGATTTCGATGCCTGCCTTTGAGCGGTGCGTAGAGCGTCATGTCGCGCGGCCATCTTCGCCCACCACAGGTGCGCAACAGCAATCACTCATTCACCCATTCACCGTTCCAGGTCGTGGCCATGGTGATATTTTATTGCAGAACATCTGATGACTTGAGAGTCATCACAATTTTAAGGCTTTACATTGAGATGAAAGCCTTAAAATTGTGTGACCTCAAAGTATGTGTCAAATTCAAATAATTCGTAAATAATTCGGCGTGAGGTTCCAGTCTGGAATAGAACTACACCACTCAAGTTTTTGTCGTACAAGGCAACTAAGAGACACATATCCTTAGGAGCTGATATACGCGTTAAAAGAATAAAGCAAAAAAGTAAAGTTTGGTTGGAAAATCAACAGTCAAATCTTCAAAAATTTTTGATTTATTTTTTACCAAGGCCGTGGGTTACGCGGCGCCACAGCCTCGAATGCCGCAAATAAGCGAAGACGAAAGAGATCTAAGTAATAAATGTATTATAGTAGCTTTGTAGTAAGTCCATTCACAATACAGCAAAATGCAATGCATCAAAACATGCACGCACGACAGGCGGAAATTGAAAATGTCACGCTGTGGGCGGATATAGCAAACTCAACCTTTACAACTTGTCGGTCGAGAAGACGAACTACATGGTAAGTTCTATTAATATTACACAATATTTTTACCTACAATGCTTTTATTTGTGTCTTATAAATTTAACACACAATAAATAAAATACAAAATAAAAACACAGAAATGAAGAGTAACTTAGAGAGTAATAACCAACCAGTAAGCGAGTATTTTTGATAATAAACAATTTAATAAATCTTTATTTTCCCAACAACAACCCAAGGCTAAGAACGAACATATGCTTACGTCGTGCATTTTAAATTGCTGACCTTTAGCCACTACTATTAGCTTATTTTTCCTCCACTATTATTATCATGGAATTAGTAGGTAGGTACCTACTAATTCCATGGTTATTATCCACACAAAATCATCTGGAAAAAAATAAAAATCTGTCAAATTGAAACGTTAATCAATATGTCCACAAAATTACAACTGTAATTACAAAAGTTGAACTGACAGCGCATGGGAGCTGACACAATATTGATTTAGGAGTTGGTAGTTCATTCCGGTTAAAACAGTGAATATTTGCTAACTTTTGGGTTCGGCTTTTCATGTTTCGTAAACAAATGAACTTGCATAATTATACATAGACGCGGAACACATCAACAAGTCTTTGTCTGTCAACGGACTCATTAAACTTTTCTTATTTTTTTAGTATGCTAGGCTGGAAATCAACAATTGGCAAGACATTGATGAAAAACAGAAAAAAAGTTCTTAGTCTTATTAATTTGTACGTGCAACTTTATAATATTATAATGATGTTTCAAAGTACATAAATTCGATTACCATCTAATCTATTTATCATTACCAATTAGTTAAATATAGTGCCTAATTTTAATTGTTTTCATCCGCCAAATATCGAAAAAAATTGAGAAAATTTCATTAAATAATTCCTTTTATTCCTTCGTTTATAAAACTAGACACCTATCTGCGTTTTTCAGCGAAATTTTTAGTTAGTTTTAATCTTCAGTTTCATTATCGCGGACAAAAGTGATCATACGATATGAAAAGAGCCATCAATCTCTTAACGGGTTCAGAACGTGCTTTATCGTGAGTTTGGGGAATTATGTAAAGGAGCCTTTGGGGCCATTTGGCCAGTCGCCAGCTCACGGCGGCCGTGCCAAACGATTCAACAGGTCAATATTACCACCTCGTAAAAGTGGCTGGAAACAAATTAATTAGATAAAGGAATTTTATTTTATACTAGCCTTACCTTACATTAGCTATACGGTTCTGCCCCGTAGGAGTTTCAAGAAGAAAAATATCTTTCACATCGGTAAATCTAAGCGTAGGTACACCAAGGGCCTTCGAAAATCGTCCAATAGACTACGTGATGAATAAGAAACATACATACTCATAAATATTAGGTACTTGATTACTTTCCGGTTTATTGTCTTAGAAGTGCAAAACTGTTTTGTACATAACCCGTGGTTTCGCCCTAGAATAGGACCACTCCATATCTTCCAATGGATGTCAATAGGCAGTTGATAGGCAACCATAGCATTTCCAAGGAGAGTTGACGTCTGGCAAGCTGCCGGTTGTAAAATTACAAATTCGAAATATTAAGGTTTTTTTACGCTTACCCCGGACTTCGCGGCTTCACAACCTCGAACGCGAGCGGAAACATGCAAAGATGAGAGTTGCAACTTTATTTAAGTTAGGTCAATAAAATAATTTTGCCTGTCTGCTTCTGATTGTAACCTATTTCACTAACTAAGTATAAACATTGCTCGGATAGTGGGCGACATGAACGAGGGTGAAAAGTGAAGCTAATTCATTTCCTTTCATGTACATACCTCGTGTATAGTGAATGAAATCAATACGGCCGTGCCGCTCCCGGCTATCGTGTCGCATCTGTTTGTTTGTTATCAGCTAATAGTCACCCGTAGAGAAGCCATTACTGCGATGCATATTGATCTGTCATTTCATAGTAATAATGTGTTCACCTGTTGTGTGTAGTTTGTTATCAAATATACACTCAATTTACTAATAATTTTCTTTATTTTACAGCGCGCCACGTAGTCTTCGGTGGAGTACTGTTATAAAGTAGGCGCACAAGCAAATGATTACTAAAACTAGCTTCGCCCGTGTAAATTTCCCACGGAAACAGGTAGTTTTCGGGGATGAAAGGTACCCTATGGAGAAGGACTTCTCCATACTTCAGACTACATGCATACGAAATTTCAAGAAGATTGGTCGAATAGATACAACATTCAGGGGTAATAAATAAACAAACTTATTTTCGCATTTATAATAGATAAATAAACACGGACAGTTTTTTTGACTATGTTAAAAAATATTGGAAATTGACTAATTACAAATAATTACTTTTCAGTTTGCTTTAGGTATACGATTTGTAGGCGACGACAGCCCGAATGTCTCAATCGCAAACGTCTTAAATATGTAAAAAATGCCATTATTAGCATATTTTACGGCCTTTGACGTTTTAGTTATGTTAATAAGGGAATGACCGCTATATTTATTAAGTCTAACTTGTGAAATGTACTTAATATATTCACACACCAGTATTTGATTTTGTGGATAAGTTAAGACGAAATGCTTTGTCTAGAATTCAATATCTTTCCAATATCCGATGTGAAAACATTTTATAAATAACGGAAAAATCCAGCCACAATAAGTTGCCACTCCAACAATAGCTAGCCTTTTGTCCGACTATTCTTTTCCATCTTATCTCTCAATAAATTGGACATAACAATACACGGTATGAGATGTTTATTAACATTACGGCCACAGATAGTTTATCCTGTCATACGCGTGATTACTTACTCCGTTTACGTAATAGTTTATAGGGTGGGTTACACCGTCAACTTTGACTTAAACTTTAACAAGCGGAGAAGAACGTAAAGTACGCCGCCATTTTTGTCTAAACATCAGCGGCGCGCCGGTTAAAATAAACATGAAATTTGACTTTAACGTTAACCGGCTCAAGACTTTCAAAAAATCAAATTTCTTTTTCGTATTTTCAGGATTTGCATTACTGACTTCTAAAATCCAATAATAGCTAAACTTCTAATTTGTTGTTTCTATTAGACCTATGTTAAAGTTAAAGTTAAAGATCATATTGAAAATACGCTTCAAACATCAGTATTCTAACAAATCACAAATTATATGGATAATGGTACATTATATAAATTAAATACCTACATTTAATTTGTGATACATGTGTGAAGATGTTAAATTTAAAAGTGTAAATATCAATAAAATTACATATACCTACCACACATGAGCAAGAAGTTCTATTTCGTTGGTTTCATCATCTTTCGCTTAGAGACAGCTATAATTTGGTAAGAATAACGTCTAACGTTTTGCAACATCGTCTAAGAAATTCAATAAACATTGCATATTATAATGTTGTTTTACATTTTGTGCAAATTCAAAATCGCCTTGGTCGGCTCAGGTGTTCTCCGGCGGAATTAGGAACGCCGGCGAGGAGTTACGACGTACCCTGATTTACTGTGTACCGCCTCCGTTACTTCTATAACTCAAAAACAAAAGGCTTTCTCCTTTTACTTAAGAATTAGCGGCCCGTCCCAGCTTCGCTCGGGTAAAACCATAATCAAATCAAATCAGATCTGAATCAGTTCAGAAATAAAACCTTCACATACACTTTTTCGCGTCAAAATTTATATTATTTCGTCAAAATTTATATAATTTATAGTATTTTCTCAAAAAAACAGGTACTGGAAATAAGTCATAAGAAAGTAGTAAATTACATGTTAGAACGAATAAGTAGATACAAATATTTTCAACGGTTCGATCATTATAGTGATTTCAATTATACCTATTTGTATCAATTTGCATAAAAGTAAAGTGTACTAGAAAATAATGCGTTATAAATCAGTTTTGTTCCGACAAAAGCCGACAATATCGAACGCAAAAATGCTGCTAAATGGGTTCTGGGGTTGTTATTTCTGCGATAAATCATATTAATTGTTCTCGCCCAGAAAGGGTTCCGACTTATATTACCCGGATTGTAAAATGTCAACCCATTTGCAATATTCCCCGGGAAAGAAAACGTTGTGTAATTTAATTTTACTGCTACATAATTTAATTAATTAATTAATTGTTCATAATCTAACATTATATTAGTGCTATTATCACATTGTTGCGTAAGAACAAATCAAACAAACAAATTCTTGCTATGTTCCACTCAGTTCTCTAATATTGGAAATTGATATTATACGTTTAATCAACAATGTAAGTTATTTTAGCTAAGTTAAATGAAATTCTAAATTATTCTAAATAGCCAAGATCTAGAAATAATCGAAACTGAAGTTTTACTGTAAATATTTTATCATTATCATCTTCACGATCCACATCTTTATCCTTTCTAGATGGCTTGAACGAATTATAAACTTGAAAAGAAAGAAATCTGATTAAATTAAATAAGATTTATTTCTTTGTTTCTATAAACTTAGATAAACTACACTTATAAGTACTTATTAAATTGTTATTGTGTGTATTCGAACTCCGAAGCACACAGTAAGCAATAATAAATTATTAGCCTTACGGAATCCCGCCTCAAAATTATGCAAACAAAATCGAATAAGGATGACAAACTACAATCCTTGTTACTAAATCACGTTCCCAAGCCGATTTGGTTTAGTAGTTCAGTAATTAATACGTAAGTATCGACTGACTACCAAAATAACCTGGAGAACATTTAACAAGTTGATCGGGTCGGGTAACTCTAACACCGAAAGTTGAGCCTCCGCTATTAATCCTTACATCTTAACGATTGTTTTCAAGCCTTAAAAGCCATCTGTGGAGGCGACGAGAACAGAGTTTGCAACTAAAAGGATCTACTATAAATCTGTTATAAACGATATCCTGATTGGATCATTCGACTGGCTTAACTTTTGTGGCGTCGCGAGATTTTATTTAAACTTAACTCTTTAAACAGTTTACTTGGTATTTTACTTTTATGAAGAAGTATTACGAAGCTTTGAGAAGAGTTTTTCGAACTAATAATAATAATAATAACGATTGTGTGTGAGTATAATAATTACTGTTCTAAAGACTAGTTTTAATTTTTCCTGTTAAGGCGCTTTGTGCCCACACATTAGCGCCACCTCACATTTTTATACATAAATAAGTTTCTTTACGAACCTGTTATACATCACAAATATACTACTTTATCAAAAATCTCAATCAAATGCAAAGTCATTGCGCAGATTGATCAAAATAAATCTTAAATTGTAACCGAGATGGTAACAGACATGATAGCACTCTGAAAAAATGTTTTATTCCCTTACAAAAAATTAATGAGCTGTCATTAATACCATGGAAACATTTTTCGTAATAACGTTCAATATGATTTTGATATAACCTAGAAAAAATAATTGGAACTCACACGGTGCTTGTATCGCCTCCAGTATATCGATTTGTTGACTTTTTCACATACTTAGCTCGACTTTTATCAGGGTTGATATGTAATGATCTGATAGAATAAGTGCTCTCAAATTGGGCTGAGCTAATTTATAAGGTACCTGGTATATTTCGCTCAAAAGAATACTGCAAAGAACTATGCCATTTTATGTACCGGTGTTTCTGTCTCACAGGCCGCTGTGTACGATAAACCAATTCCCTAACCATAAATGTATAGAATAGGTCCGCCATTCTTCCACTGTAGTTAAGTGGGTCAGTCTTAAAGCTTATATTTTAGGATGTTCGGACAAATCCCAAGAGAATAAATGAGTAATTCTATTGTTTAAACAATCACGCGGTCATTAATAAAAATGTATGTATGTAACTACTGGGAATTTCACGTCTGTACTCACTGGCTATCGGCAATGTCCTAGTGATAACCGTCTCCTACATCCACACTCGCCTACGGCTCTCGTGACACTGATATAGTGACATTATCTACTAGACACACGAGACAGTGTATGTAGGTTCACATACGGTATTTAAAGAATTTATATTGCTTTTTGAACTCGTTCTAGAAATGGTACTTATTTATGACTGACACTATTACAACCAGAATCGCTCTTGAACATTATACCTACTGAACCTATCTATTCAATGGACAAATCATCACTTTCTGAACTGTTAAGGTTTTTGTCTGGAAAATTGACAAATCATCACTTTCTGAACCGTTAAGGTTTTTGTGGTCCATTTACCTTCTACTCTTTTAAGGTGGACCACATTTCTTCTCAATTCCTTTCCAGTCTCGTCATTCCTGACCGTGACATCTCCGTGTTTGGTGGACTCAACTGTATAGGGCGTAGGGTCGTAATCCGAGCTGAGTTTGTTTGTCTTTTCCATATTCTTAATATAAACCTTGTCACCATCATTCAGATTTGTTTCCGTAGCTCTCCTCTTCTTATCTCCTTATTCCTTTCCTTTCTCCTTTTGAATTTTGTCCCGCTCTCTAACATCCGTATCAATATCAAGGCTATCTAAACCATGTAAAGAAGGAATTTTATCTTTATTTTTACGTCTGAAAAATAGTTCCGATGGAGTCTTTCCCGTTGTGGAATGTGGTGCTCCCACAGACTTTCTCGTAATTTTTTCTTTTCTATAAATATAATCTATTGAAACGGCTCAAGATTAGTGATCTTGAGTCGTTTCAAAATGTCCCGATTCTGCCTTTCAACTTCCCTATTTTGTTGAGGCCAATATGGAACCGTATTGAATAATGTGATGTTACATTCCTTGCAGTATATTCGGAATTCATTGCTAACAAACTGTTTACCATTATCTTCTGTAATTGAAACTAGATATCCAAGTCTACTGAAAATTTCTTTAAGCAGCGTGATAATCTGAAGTAAGCTAGTGATAGATTTAGTAATCTTAACTTCTTTATAAATACAATTTTATTAATTTCCTAAGCTTATTAATTCAAAAGATGCACGCACTTTTTACATCAGTCTATTTATCAAATAAGTAAAAGACAGATCATGTATTTTGAATGTATAATCACATTATAAGAATAACAAGCACTTAATTAAAGCAGAAATTATATGGAGTTGTGACGTACGTCAACTTACGTAAATTTCAAAACTATGGAAAACAACGGAGCCGTAACGGAACACGTCTGAACAAATGGCTATAATTCTATACGGCCAAACATCGGATACAAGTAGGCGTTGAATTGTTAAAACTTTAGCAATTTCCAACACGGCAACTAACTACGTCGATATTCGGTGAATATTCAGTTTGATGTGTGCTGAAAGTTCGAGAAAGCGGCAACAAGTTGTGAAATTGTCGCGTGTCGAGCCTTCACGCTACAGCTCTATTCATACTAACTCAATGTAATGATTCTTTGCTCTGCCATTAAATTTACTTTGCTTCCCATGTTATTTCTCCTAAAAAATGGGTTAGTTAGCTAATATATCTACATTTTAATTATATATTTGTAAAATGCATTACAAACAAATACAATTAAAACATATTATGTACTTTCTATCTAAAGTACGTTATATTTGAAAACCTCCGACAATGAACTGATTATGTCACCCTCAATTCGGAAGCTGCCGTTAAAATAACTGAAGTTAAATAAAAACACTCATACAAAGTACGATACGCGATAGTACATAATATTGCGCTAGATACATAAGGTGGCGCCATAGAAATTTTGCCCAAAGCATTCGTGTAGTGCTAAAACCGTCACTGAATAGAGCGTCGGCTCCCAGGGTCCGCTAATGACCAATTGTACCTATAAAATAAAGAACGCAGCGCACACCCTCTTTTTTCCTTTCGTAAAATCCAAATACTTTCACAGGTTGCTATTTTATCGTTAGACTGGGAATGAAAATAAGTAGGCAATTTTCTGGGACAAAAATAATATTATTTGACTAGTTTTTTATTTATTGAAAACTACCTAATACCCGCGGCTTCGCCCGCGTTAATTTCCCACGGGAACAGTTATTTTTCCGGAATGAAAGGTATGTCCTGCTCCATACTTTAAACTATATGTATGCAAAATTTCAAGAAGATTGGTTAAGTAGATGAGCGTGAAGCGGTAACAAACTAACAAACAAGCTTACTTTCGCATTTACAATATTAGTTAGGATTAGAATCGACTCAATATATTTTTCATAACAACGTTTAGGTATGGTAAAATCTAGTAATATTATATGATTTAGTAATATTATAATTATGATTATAATTATATGATTAATAATATACTTAATGGTGAAAATTATTATGATCCATGGAAGTTTGTAACTCTTTTTACGTAAACAAACTACAGAATTAAGAGAAACTACAGAATTAAGAAGGTGCCCAAGGGTATCTAAACCGTAGTTTATATGAGAGCATTTATTTATCGAAATGAAATACCAGCAACATATACCGAATCCGACAAAGTTCGGCGAACTGTTGGCCGATATCCATGGCACATGTAGAAACAGCGCCATCTCTCGCAACAGAAATGAACTTACCAGAAGTCTTGAAAAACGGGATGAGAAACCTTTCTCCGTTGCTAGCTACACACTATCACCGAACTCTTGAGAGATGCTGACGCGATTTCACGAACATTGTATAGTTTGTATGAGAGCTTTTATTTGCCGCTATGCAAAACCAGCAATGTATGCCGAATCCGCTAAACTTTGGCAATTTGTATGGCCATAATTTATTATCAGCATAATGCTTTTAATATGTACTTCCATACATATTTTTTCTTAACCGTTCCATAGATGTCAGAGACTACCTATTTGGCGAACTCAGACGCGAATCAACGTTCATTGCTGCTTAGTCGCGCTATGTTGCGACAACGCAAGACGTTGAAGCTACGTCTTGCTCCATTGTTTTCTACATGGAATTAGTAGGTTGGTTGGTACTCCATGGTTGGTTGGTTTTCTATACTTTGACACTGAAACTTAATTTCTGCGTTGTCTGTCGACCGACGTCAAAATGACGGAGCGCGACTGAGCAATGGGGCAAGGCGTAGATTTAGAAAGCGCCCCGCGCGTGGTACCGATGGTTTTCATTTTCCCTTTTTTCAGTGTTTTTTGGTATGGAATCCTAAAAATACATTAATACATACAACATATCTGCTTCTGCTTTTTATCCTGAAATTCCCACGGGAGCGAAGCCCCAAGGCGCAGCTAGTACGACATATTTTGGGAATCAGAAACATTCACTTTCACTCGCAGGTACTCGTAGGGTCCATACCACGAAAGAAGTCCCGCAGACGTGGCGCTACTGTCGCTGCAATCAACAATGTGGCCTATCTATTAATAATAGTTCCTCATAATTGCCACGGGCCTTCTTGCGTGGTATGGTCTCTAGTACTGTTATTCGACGCTTTTTATTATGCAACAACTTGCTTTTGCAGGTCGTTTAAGTACTAATTTATAGCTTTAGTATTTCCTAGATCAAACTTTCTAGGAACCACACAATTACGTATTGGTAATCGCAATATCTGTCTGAATTCATATTCATACACTACCTTCTTTTTTAGAGTTCCGTTCTGTGGATAAAAATAACCATTACACTTAGGGTGAGTTGCACTAGTCAACTTTGATGTTGATTTTAATCTGCGCGCCGTTTAGACAAAACGGCGTCCTTTTTCGCTTTCCCATGATGCCGGTTATTTATCGCGAAATACTTGGCTAAACTTTGATAGATTCGGCATACATTACTGGGTTTTCATTGCGGTAAATGAAAGCACTCATAAAGACCTCGAAATGTTCGTGCATTCACGTCTATCTGAGTTTGCCGATACTATGTAGCCGGTATTACATAAAGGTTAGAATACAATTATTCATCCTATTTCCTACTAAACTATAATACGCCCTGGGCGAATATGGTATTCCAATAGTTTCCATAAGGTATTATATTATATTTATTGTGATAACTAGGAGCCCGTCTCGGTTTTGCTTGTGTATAATAATAATAAAATATATCTACTCGTACACTTAAACTTTACCTACTCAGGAATCACTCACTTTATTCGTGAGAAAAATTCGTAGGGTAGTTTTTGATTTTGGCGCATTCATACAGACAGACGAGAAAAGGACATCTTAAAGGACATCTTTTTATAATATAAAGTGTAAGAATAAAAAATTTTATTTTATAACTAGCTTTTGCCCGTGGCTTCGACCGCGTAAATTTTCCGGAATGAAAGTACCCTATGTCCTTTCTCCATACATTAAACTACATGAAGAAAAGTTTTATTAAAAATTCTATGTTGGAGAAAATTGATGACATAAACTCAAATTGTGAAAATCGGACCCTAGAGCTACGATCTTGTAAGAAATAAAAGATAAACCTTATTGGCTTTTACTACCAAAATATCAGAAAAAAAAGATATTGTTATAACCGTCATCCTTCTAAAATGTTAAAACCATTAGAAGTTTTTAGGTATTTTATTGACATCTATCCAAATCTTGAAAGGCAGATAATATTTGAAAAAAGTCGAAACTTGTATTTCGAACTTACAAATGATAAAAGTTTTTATCATTTTCAAGCAGATTCGTCGGTTACCTAATGTTATTCCTGTCATTTTTATATTACAAAATCAAAATAATAAAACAAGCAGAAATATTACGTTTACAAAGTGCAATCTTTTTAATTGTGCACTTATATCTGCACCTAACGGATATTTATCCTCAAATAAACAAATAGAGGAATTTATAATATAGTCCTGATCCAACCAGACCAGCCCCCTATTTTTAAAGTAAAAAAAATATATATCATTATTACATCGATACTTACGCATTGATATATAATATGTTGAAGTTCTTTGTATCATTATAAGTACCTTTCTAGGATATTCATCAGTATTCACAGAAAATCTATTTCGTATATTCGTATATTAGCTACTGTTGATATCTCTGAATAATTTTCCAAAACAAGAAATATTAACATTCCCTGTTCGTTAGTATATGTAATTTTATGATGTAATGTAACGAGTCCTTGTGACAATAATGTCCCAGGTTACGCAAAATCTCAGATAAACACACAGGTAAGCAGTCTAACTGCCAGATCTTTAAGGAAATAAACATACAAACCAGTTAAGATTGTATAAAACAGCTTTCCTGCAGCAAATGACTTGCGTATGCTGTTCCGTTTGAGGAGATTCTAAAGACCTTTCTAGTTGAGGGGAGTGGGGCGTTTCAATTCGAGTGGCTTCACATTCGTCAGTAAATAGTTAGTGATACTGAGAGCGCCAACTTCAAAATTGATTCTGTGACATAAACTATCCAGTGTATTTCTTTCTGGGTCTTGTGTTAACTTTAGACATGGGATACAAGTGAGTTATGTGACACTTCTGTGTTTTAACCAATTTGTGTTTTCTCTATAAACTGACGGTGACGGTCATCATGAGGTTTGAGTTCTACCTATTTATTTTATACCTTATATTTAAATTTATTTGTTTTATTTTCATGTTATTTGTATAGTATTTTCTTATTCTTATGCACTATAACTCTCTATGATATCTGTATAATTGAACTGATTATAACAATTTTCTGTTTCGATCTAATAATAATTGTATCTACCTATTATATCTCTATACTATCTCTTAACAAACTTCTATAACACAAAACAATTCTATTGATGTCAATAACCAATACAGTTATTGAATGAAAATAAAATTATTTTGTTATTAGTAATCAGATAAATATTAAAGTGTGAAAAATATATAATTGTATTATATAATAAACCTCTGCATCGTTATTTTATATGACGATGCGGAGCATATTTTATGCAGCAGTTTTTTTTGGAAAATTATATGTAATACATCAGACTTATTTTCTAAATAATATAATTATTATAATTTCTATCCTAAGTTTCTTCATCGTTAGACTGAGATTTTTTCATAAGAACAAACCCAAATTAATAAGTTTATACTTGGTAAAGGAATAAGCGCAGCTTTTCATATGTCGACACAATGTTTTCACAAGCAATCTGAAAATAGGCAAAGCTTTCATTGTGACTTCGGATTATTTTATCTGTGTAAAGGATGTGTACCGTTAACATATGATAAACTTACCCAAGCTCATTGCAAAAGACCGCTATAATCTTCGCATTTCATAGCACTCCTTGCAGAGCAACTGCAGTTGAAGGTACCGGCGGTTGCTGGAGATAAATCAATACAAATTAGCGCAATTTGCTACAATCGAAGGCAAGCTCATCAATAATGTATATAACCATTCGTTATGCCGACTACACACTATTGCCGAACTCAAACAGATGCCTGCGTAAGTTTATTAACGTAGGAGAATATTGCGTAGTTTTTATAAGTTTATATTTTCCCGCAATGACAAACCAGTAATGTATGCAGAATCCGTCAAAGTTCGGCGAACTGTTTCGCGATAATGTTTAACCGGAGTTAGATGAGGTAAAACTAAACTTTGAAATAGACAGATCAATCATGGAGTTTTTATTTCATCGAAGCTGCAAAGTTACACTACTTGTACGGTTTTAAAAGCGAGTTTCTTTGTTTTTCTATTGATAATGCAAATGTAGTTTTTAATTTGTGGCGCATATAATCCACAATAACTAGATTATGCCCAGCATTTTTTAAATAATATTGATTTGTTAACGTTGCGTCTAAATTCACTAGTCACAAAGTATTTTAACTTGTTAAACTCTTATACCTAATTATTTTCTGCTTCGTATCAAACTCTTTTATTTATACCCCTTTATCGACAATCATATACTAATTTTTTGCAATATTTTTATGTGCTTTATTTTTAAAAGCTTTCAACGATTCAAGTTTCATTTATTACATTCAATTATTTTTCCTGCTCTGAAATAAATCCCAGCAAATGGCCTATTAGTGTATGTTTCGCTGTTATTTGATATGAATCTCGACAATACAGTTCTCGGAAATTAACGTAAGTTTAAAATTAAACTCTCAAGTGTTATGTTGCAACTGCAAATAGATGTTACCGGGTAGATGTTCATAAAAAACACAAGTAAATGAAATTTGGACTCAGATTTTTAATATATCTAAATAAACTTAAACTAGTAACTAATTTTGTCAACAGTGAAACAAAAATACCGAGCTTGATAAAATAACTTTTAGAAAAAAGAAACACATTACAGACTAATTTTTTTGCATGGATCAATCGTACGTAAAGACTATGGTATCAAACACTAGTGTCGTGCAACCTCAGACAGCGCATACATGGATATTAAGTAACCGAAATTATTACGAAAAAAATACTTTTTACGTTTTTATCTATTACGGGGTTTCAAATTTCACTATGGTTGCAAAACTCTCACAAAGGCCACATTTACTTAAATAACGGGCTAGTATGTTGTAAATATTATAATATGTCTATTTGGATCTCAATGGGTCAAATCATTATTTTTGACCTGTAAGGTTCAATATTTAGTTTGGCAGAAAATGTTGTTGTTCTGTCTAATACCGGCACAGATGCCGATGCGAACATTACGTAGCTTGTATGAGAGATTTTATGTGTCGCAAGGAGAAACCGGCAATGTATGTCGAACCAGTCAAAGTTTAGCGAACTGTGCAGCCATAGCGTATAGCCGGCATAAGAAACATCTTATAAAATTGTATAATGGATGCAGTGACGTAACCGCGACCGGAATAGAAACTAATAGCTCCACTGACCAAAAAACCTCAATGATGTTACGATGATACTATTTTTATAATAGAAAAACGTGCTTAAGGTTGATTTCGTATTTAATTGTGTATACAAATTAATGCATTTAAATAAATGTCATAAATTTAGGTGTCGCTATGGGTTGATTTTGCCTTTATTTATTGAACTAGAGTTGAATTAAAAAAACCGATCTAGTGACAATCATTATTATTGTTTAATTCCGGTTTGATTCATTGTAATATACTTACTTTAACATTCCAGTCTAATCCAGACATTTACAGTTTATTGAAAAACAGTTGTCAATGTAACAAAACAAGAAAAAAACAGCCAATGAAACTAATCTATACGAGTTCAGCGGATTATTCAAATATCATATAGGTATAATATCTTGACAAGTAATTTAGAAAAAAAAATAACAAAAAAGCAAAGAAAATACGAGTAATGTACCATCGTTTTTTTTTTTTTCAAATTAAAAAATGGAATAAATATTAAATGAAATGGTCTGTGATTAAATGTCAAGACTGAATCATTCTGTAATATTAACAAAAAAATATCCTGCAAACACTTTTGTTGTCGACTGTTCTAAAAATATGTTAAAAAAGGTTAATTAAAAAAAAAAATCTGATCCCTTATGGATGACACCGAAATAACTAAAAATTTGTTATTCGAGCAAGTTATTGTGGGTTACTGCTATTTCGAATATCAATGAGTACTCAGTTGAGTGATATGACGTACCTCTACATAATGGGTTTGCATCGGGATAGCAAACTCTATTGTTTTCGAAAAGGATCGGATATAGTTTCTCGGCATCCTACGAGAGCGACGGAATGCTGTACGACGCTATGCGACATCATCTGTGTAATCGGTGTACCTACTTATCCGGAAAGGTAGCCCAGCACAAGTAAACACAGATAGGTGGAATAAGGCCGCACGTTGTAGTTGTAGGTACATATTATATATTCTTGTTTTAATTTATGAAAGTGTAACATAATTTTCGTACAACGAAATTAATACACAAACAACATTTTATATTCTTTGGCAACGTAGTCTCGCGCTGCGTCCCGCTTCTTGTCGCATTTGTCGCTCGCCTACGTCGCTGGGATACTGTCTCCAGTTTCAGTTTCCATTTTGCTTGTTTTCCCTGCGTTGCCTCTAGTGGCATTTTCACGATATTCTATTATTTGTTTTCCTCTAAGTACATGTCAACAATGCACAAAGTCTGCACTGTACTGACTACCGCAAGTCAAGTTACTCTACAAGGATTTTTATGCGACGGTAATAGCTATAAATTTGTTATGGATTTGGATAGCTTGATGTGCTGATAAATTTAGCTGAGTGTAATAATAAGCTTTGTTATTTAAAAATAGTATTTTTGCATTTATTTGTAGTTTTTTATAGGCGTTTCTTCGTTGGAAGCCGATTCTGGTCCACCATCAGAAGTTGCTTATCACTATAATGCACTGCCATCGGATCTGAAGCCACGTATAAAATCGCATGACCACGCTGTTAGCCGTTGCAGAGTTCTCTCGGAGCCTATCCTGGGCCATTAAAACTAAAGCCACGTTGTAAAATATCATAACCTTTGAGGACATAGCCTCACAACATAGTATAAAACAAAATTGGCCTTCGCGTCTATCTGTTTCAAAATACGTTGCGTGGTTAAAAGAAGTAAGCTTCCTTCTTTTAACCACGCAATATATTCGGATGCAGTTTTTACTGTTATTTAGGCCGGGTAGCTAGTAGGTACCTGGAAACTTGAGGAAAACCTGGAAAATTGAGGCAACTAAATAGTGTAAAACTTTATTGACATATTACGATTACATTTGATTACAGACTCCTCATCTTATTGGGTCTATTGTTTGGTGTTCTGTACTCGCTACATCTCCTAGCCAAAGACTACCAAGCATTGACTGCAGCCAGCAAAATTCTAAAGTTTCTCTTCAAACGAGATGTCAGCTCGCAAAACTACACATTAGTAAGTCAGTTTGTTATATGGTATATTATTTATTATTTATTTCAAAAATATATTGCAAAATTTAACAATAAAGTGATTTAAAAAGAAAAAAAAAGAAATTTACTGAAGATGATAATGACAAAATACATAATAAAACATTGGTCACAAAACACAAGTTTCATTTTTACTGTCACAAATGTTTCATGAAGACCATTAAAAAATTAGCTCTGTAATAAAACAGAAAATTTAATTATCCACGCATTTTCCTCTCTAAGATTTGTATTTGCATTCTTTGAGGTAGATACTTAACTAATTGGGCAAATATTTAAGTAATTTAAGGAATCTATAAAGTGGTAAAAATGTAAATGGGAAAATGGAACGTGTATGTTATTTATAACTGGGTAAATATTAAATAACTCGACAAAGTAGTCTCTATTTGTATTAAAAATATAAGTCAATATCATTATCATATTATTTGTTTATAATAATATAACAGGTTTTTTTATACTTCTGTGTATCATGGGACCCATCTGATGGAAAGTGGTCACCGCAGCCTATTATATAAATCATGCCGCGTCTTTTGGTGTGGCTGTAGATACTTTATATACCTACTTATAGCTATATCAAATGCTTAATAAAAGTAAATACATTTTCTCATTTCAGAAACCTAACGTGCGATGGAGAAAGATATTGTTATACGACGCGACACAATGTGCCCGATTTTTTTACTGCAGCCTTGGAGCAGACACAATGGACGCAGAACTAAGGGGGTTCACCTTTATGCTCACGTAAGATACTTGTGAATGAATACAAACTGTTACAAAATAGGTATATTGTATGATCTGCCCGTAGAGTATCTTACTAGGTGGGCTATATAGGTATTTAAATAGGCAGACATAAATAGGCATAGTATTGTTGATAGGCAGACTACCAAATATACCGATTATTCGTCTTTTCGATATCTCTTATAGTTCAAATGGTCCGTAAGGCATAAGCTGTTCCAGTTTTCATAAAATATATTAAAATGTTGTACTTAAATGTTGCACCGGCTTTATAGCTATACAACATAGAAGTTTCATTCAAATCCGTCCAGTAGTCCCGGAGATTAGCGTTTACAAACATAAACAGACAGACATTTTACACTATTACTGTTTCTTCGTCGCCGTAAATTATTATTATTTTTTGCCAATATATTTAATTAATTAATCGTTAATATTTTATGTATTGATGATATTAATACTAACTTAACTTTTTCAGATTAGAACCTCGGGAAGAAGACAAGTCAGCTCTAGAAATAATGAAGCGAGCTCATGAAATCGGAAGTGCGTCCGGTGAACCTGCGTGCAAATACCACTATCCTATTTGTCCAGTCAGCAAACATATGTTATTTGAACTTGTTAAATATCTTGTAAGACATGAAAAGTGAACTATTTATAATTAAAAATTTGATAGTGTGTTTATAGTCATAGCAAAACCCTTAATTGCCTATAATAAGTGTTGATTAATGATTGTTATCTTGGTAAGAACGACATTAGGTTATAATTTGTGGCAAAAATGTTGGTCCATAAAATTTTAAGTTACTATTTGTTATCGAAAACCACATAACAAAAAATACTCTTTGCGAATTTACGATTTTACTGTTCTTCGAACTTCAAAGATTTTCGCACTCACACATCAATCTCCTCAAAACTGCAAATTGACCGCTATTACCGTGGCATATACAGACTTGCAGGGCAATTTGATGGTCGACTGTACATCACAATTTCTATACTAAAAAATGTATATAAAAACTATGAAATATATGTGCATCTTTAATCTATGATTTAAGAATTGGCGTGCACGCACATATTATTTTCCTTCTGTGATCTACAATCAAGAGGAAACAAACATAGCGTTACGAGGCGTGCGCCATAGATGAACCGCCACTATCGATACCACAGATTCATGTAGGAAAATTATAATAATATAGATATGGCATTGTTAATCTGTATCGGAAAGCGTAATGCCAGGTTGAGGCTTGCACACACAAACGATCACAAATAGGTACAGTCAACAACACATTATGTTACCCTGAACCTCTATGTGGCGCGGTAATAGCGGTAAGTTTGCAATGAATTTGGGCAGGTTGATGAGCTGTTGTCTGTACAACTTTACAGAAATCAGAATATTTTTTTAATTCTTGTAGTAATATTCTTGTTTTTTAGTGCTTATATAGCATATAAAGAATAAGAAAGATATCGTTTTAAAAAAATAATACATGTTTTTTTATTTCTAAAAGGTTATGATGTTCTTTCTTTATTTAAATCCACGTTACTTTGAACCGGTATAAAAAAATAACATCGTACTTATTATAATATGTAGCTAACGAGACTATTACACAGACCGAATTGTGTAAAAGTATTTTCTTATTTTTGTTTATTAATTTTGACAACCTAAGATTTTATGTAGATAATTTTTATAAAAATGTTCTGTTAAGATTTATTTTCTTGTCGGAAACTTTGACATTATGATTCCTGATTCTCATACATTTTCCATAAGTTTTACTTATTGGTTCAGTAACAACACAGACTGAAGTGGTCGATTAGGAAGTTATATGTTCAATATACTAAATTAGCAGCCAAGTTTACTCAGCATAACATATGTAGACTGCTGGAAGACCGAATCATAACTGCCAATCGGAACAATTTCATTATGTAATTTCATAAAGAGCCTCTAGTTATTGTTCATATCTATTGCGACAAGGGCTGACAATATGTAGATTTTATTGATAAAGGTTAGTTACCACTAGTTACCAACGCCATAGGTACCTATTTTCTTTTATAAGAGAACGAATATGTGGTTCTACTGTAGCTTTATGATATAAAATACATACCCGTATATGTACATGCATATGTTATTACACAGGATATTTTTAAAATAACTAGTTATGAATGATGAAACGTGAATTTTTTTCGTATTTCTTTCATTGTTTCTTTTGAATATTATCGTATTCCATGTTATTTGAGAAGATGAGAAAAAGTTTCCCTGTACAACTGCATCAATTTTAAATATAAAAAAGATATATGAACTAGGAGAATCATTAACATAATAATTGATATGACATGAGAAAAGTTTCTTTAATTTTATTTATACAATCATATTTATTTTTGCTGCCATATTATTAGGATTTAGTATCAATCACATGTTAGTGTGATGAAAATATTTTATAGTTATGCAGGTCCTGCTACAGTAATGAATATGCAGTAAGGAATATGCATGAAACAATGTAGTATTATGTATATATTTTTTACTAATAACTAGGTACGTAAAAAAAAATTCTGTACTTCAGATTTAATTTAAGTATTTAAGTAATTGGCCTTTTGAAGAATTTCAATATTTGTTTGCGTGTTTTTTTTATTATGATTATATTTATTTTGTTTTTCCCCATAATAACGATTGTACTGAGACAAAAATTTACAACGACTGTGCAAACTATGCGTCACTTAGTATTGTTGATTTATTATTATACCTATATATCGATTGGCAGCAAAAGCGCAAACTCTTGATGATCATAACTAAAAATATAGGTAATATGTACCTATACTTTTATTATCCCTTATTTATCCCTGACTTTACGTAGATCCTACCGTTGGACTAAATACACCAAAGTAAGATAGAATACATTCGATATTTTGTAAGATAATAATAAAAAAATAAACTGATGTCGTGTTTTATTTCGTAAACATAATACCAAACATATGTACCTACTAACAATCTGTTCCCGGGCACTATGAACTCCACTCAGACGAGCAAAAAATATAATGAATAATAATTGAACTATAATTACATGTCGACGAGAATATTCCACGAATACTATGTATTCTACGAACACGACAAAGGAATACCACAACGGCCTTCTGAATTAGATCGAGATCTATTTTGTACAATATCTGTACAAATCGTTCTATAAACATATAGCACTGTTTTTATTATACCTACAGACCTCTAACGCAGAATCAGTCATTTTAGTCAGTAATTTACGGTAACATTAGTTGTAAAACGAAGATGAATACTTTGAGAACTGAGGCATCATCTAAAGGATAAAGCTTGAATGTTGCAGTGAGTCAGCTGAAATGCAATAAGGTGGCTGTTTTGTCATTTGGCTGAATCAGAAAGTGGCGCCGTCTCGTCGCGCCGCGCCAGTGGGGTCTGTCCTGCGGAACCGAGATAATAGAACCAAGGAAAGATGTATAATTTGATTAATTCACTAGCAATTATTACGAAAGCGGAAATGAAAAACAGAATCATATGAATGATTAGGGACGTTTTAATAAATTTTGTCTGAGAAAATGCTCTTACCAACTAACCAAATATTGACAAATTTTTATAAGCAAATCGCGCTAACAACTTCAGATGAATCGCCATTGAACGTTGAACTTCTTACGTTCCGGCATATTATTTATCGTGTCGGTTTTTTTTACTCTTTATATAGATCGATGCATTTCAGTTACAAGTTTCTCAATGAAACTTGTTGTTTGATATAGATATTACCTCTTGGTTTACGGTTCAATTGGGATACAAAAGACTTTTTAACTATTTTCCCAATACCAAAACATTACAAAAAATAACGGAACGATCGAGGTTCAACTGATATCCAGCAAACATTATTAACGCTACTATAATATTTTGTATATATATGTTGGCATCTTATTAGAAGAACAACCAAATATTCATACGAGAATGTCAGTAAATACATAAACCGACTAACATAATTTGTATAAATATTAGGCAAGAGATATCCAACGAGGGTCGTAAACCAACAGCAACAAATACATTTACCAGATTGGATCTACGACACTATAGGTACATAACTTAGGCACCCCTATTAATATTAGGTGTGTGAGATACTCAGATGTAATATCTGCTCTAGGAAAATCAAGTTTCCTCAGTTTTTTTTCTATCGTCTATAATAGTTTAAACATAAAAAATATGCAATAAATAAATGCCGGCGTGAAATCCACCATTTTATTAATTCTGTGCAATAAAGTTTTTAAATAAATAAATGTGAAAGCTGCCATGTTATGTAATATTTGATCGATATCAAGCATAAGCCTGACAAATATGCTTAAGAATATTTAATATTCATACCAGAAAAATGATATGTTTGCACATATCATTTTTCTGGTATGAATATTTAATTTTTATATATTTATATATTTATAAAATACTCATTTATTAGTAAACATGTAAATAGCATTTGTTAACCTAAACCTTCATACAAACATCCATTAAATATTAAAAAGATATTTATTTTTAACTTACAAAGTAGAACACTATGATTTTTTACTAAACACTATTATAAGAGTTCCAAGTCAAATAAATATTTTATTTCTTAACTAAAAATCATTAGGTATCTACTTGACAGTGTACGAAACGAAGGAGTCAGCCGACAGACATGCTTGTTCTATCCAATCCAGGATATAGCCAAATGGGGTACTGTACTCCTCGAAATTGGCAATTTAGTGGAGGTGGTGCTAATATCTGACGACGATACTTTTAAATACTTTTTACAAAGGTATATTTAGTTTCACCTGATCTGTCGATTTTTAAATATCGAAACTTCACCTACTTACTTCCACTTGTACTACAGAATTGAAATTGATTGCATTATTATGATAAGCGTTATCTGACGGTACACAGGATCGGTTCCCAAAAAGGAATACCTCAAAGGTTTTACTACACGCGCGTCATTTTTAACTCCCACGACAAAAGGAGTGGAGAATCGTAGCAGCCAAATGACTGAACAGATTCTTATCTAGTTTTTTATTTGTTTCAGTAATACCTAAAAGGGTTTTGATACGAGGTAAGCAAATAAAAATACTTTAATTCACGTATTTCATTTAATGAAACACATAAATTCGGGTTGGCACAACTATAAGGTAACAACAATGGAAAATATTAATATATAAGAAAGAGATTCAGTCATAGTAACATTTATATGTATTACTTTTCTTAATTACTCTTATAACAAAACAGACCAGTTACTAATCTTCTTTATACCGAGAGGGTTCTATTCTATTCAAAAATAACCTAAAATTAAATTAATTTCCCTCGCTTTTCCGTTCTCCATGCATCATTACAAATACTATATCAGATATATCATGTATATCTTCATTTGTAACTCATTAATGCCAAATTATATATATATAACAATTTGGTCCAAATCTGGTTAATTTAACTAGATTACCCATAAAAACGTTACCCCAAGTTATCTCGATATAATGACTAACTACCCCCCTCGGGGCTTTCGGGGAATTTCGGGATTATAAGTAAGTATATTCTACTCACGTTCTAAATTTCATCAAAATCCATTTGCTCATTATTGCAATATTAAATAATAAATATTTTCACTTACATTCAAACTTTCGCATTTATTTTAATAGATTAGTAAAATAGAATTAATAGACGACTTCATAGTTTGTGACTCTCATTTACTGTCTTATTAAAACTGAAGTGTTTTTAGATTGTCTAAAAGTACTTGTCTCTTGACCTGTAAAGTACGGTAGGTACTTTATAATACCTACGTCCTTTCGGAATAGCTATTCAGAAATTCCCTCTCGATAAACTATGGTTAGTGTTTCTGAGTAGCAATAATTCCCACGCATTCTTTGATTTTCTGTTAGGAGTTCGTACGAGGAAATTAATGGATATAAAGCCTTGACAGCTGACAGAGGCAACAACAGTATTCCCAAAAAGGGTTGACATCGAGTTGACATACGGTACGTGAGCCGTGAGAGAGATGGGAGTTATTTTTCAATATTTGTTTTTTTATTTTATTTTTTATTACTGCGTTGTTATGGATTTTAATACAATATTCTAAGGACTTTCAGCATTATATTTAATCTTATTAAACTTATACAGTGGAAACTCCATAGTTATGGCTTAAAATTTCTTGATTATATTCTAAATTCAGTCCATGCCACTTAGTAGTTTTTAGATACATTTTCAGCCCCACGTAGTTTTATGCCATATATATTTTTAATTATTAATAGTAATTATCTCACAGTATATATTGGTAACTGTTAGTTATTTATGTTATTTTTTTATAATAAATAAATATTTGAAAACACATACCTAGTGCCTCAAAAGTTAATATACAAAAGTTCCAACTAGAGGTAGTAGCATCGTCTCACTGTGATTAATTTATGGAAATTAAACTTCTTAAACAAAGGTACTTAATGTGCATATTGCATTGACTAATTACAATATATGTTTTTGCAATTATTTTTCTTGTTTTATGTTCAGTCGTCAGTTAATTTGACCTTGCTATTATACTTAGTACGTTAGTGGCTTAGTTTTACGTTACACACAAAGTACAAAGTTACTTTTCGATAAGCGAATGTAACATTATGGATAACTTTGTAGCATCATAATATTTATAAAAACTTTCTTACGTCTTTTATATCGAAATAATAACAAAGTCATAAGGTGCTTTCATTTATATCCTACAGTTTTTTTTATGGACGATTTTAGTAGCGACCAATATAAAAAAAATCTTTAAAGAGATGTCCATATTACAATATTTTTAGACTAACATCCTATTCGTGATAATATCCTATCTTATTCGTCACGATATTTAACGAGTATAAATAAATCGACTCGTATTTTAAAATTAGTTACATAAAATAAGCAATGTTTTTCTAGCTAATTGTTTATAGATTTTTAGTTAGGTAGTTTTGTTTTAAGGAAACGTTACAAGTATGGTTTTGTTATATAAAGTTAAATAAATAGATCATTGATAGGTAACAATATGTCTCGCTCGGAAACACGGAGCTAGTGCTCGGATGGCGGCGGTGTTTGTGTGGCGACACTCCCGACAAAATGTTGATTAACACACTGTCATAAGTTCGAGCAGGTTTGCGTGTTCCTTCCTTCCGTGGATCCGTACTTGATTGACTTTAGGCTTTACGAGTGGATATGTGGCAGCCGATACGGCGATGATTCATCTCCAAGTTCACATGTGGACAATTATTACTATACTTAATGATATATTTTTTCTAAATATATTATTAATTTTACTTTAAAACTGAAGGGAGCAGTAATGTGATTGAGATGGTATATACAAGATAGTAGACATTCGCTCGATTCATAACTGCCGAATCTGAAAAAAAAAGGGTTTTGGCTAGGACAAATAAATTAACTCAAATTTACGTGGCATAAAATTCCAAAATAGTTTATTTTAATAGTTTAAAGTTTTTTGCGATTTTTATCAGCATAAGTTTGATCGCTGTACAAACCTTTTTTGCAATGGCCATGGACAAACGTGCGTACTTATTGTAACGGATATTTAAATTTTACCAGTTTATAAAACAAAGTTATAATATGTATACAAAACATGTTGTTATTAATTATTCGACAAAATTCCTGTTTTAGTATATTATTAAAACTTTTGGGTAACTACCTATTTAAAAATAAATCCGAGCAACAAGGCCTTAATTATACGTAATAACGTTCTAGAAGCTGCTGATTAATTTCATAGTAAATAACTTAAGAAATACATTACTTATAATATTATCATAGAATTGGTAGGTAACCTAAAATCTGTTCAGAATTAGATTTCAACATCTTGACTTCAATTAAATCTGACAAAAGAACAAACGTTTACCTGCTTTCGCTTTCACCGCAGTCGGTTTTGGTTTTATGTTCTCTAGAGCCTCTTCGCGTTGGTTCCATGCAGATGGGGTAGTGGTGGGAGGGGTATAATCCAACATGGCCGTCTTTTCATTCGTTCTCCAGTAGATCGAATATATGTACGCCGCACATTTCACCTGAAATTGCACTGTAATTTTAACCCTATCACTGCGACACTTTATATCAGTTGTCGTGCGCACAGCCCGAAAATAAATACCTACAACGCAGGTGCAACACTTTACAAGCAGTGATTTTTGGTCGGATTGCGAAAGTTTGTAAGAACGTATATGTGTAAGTATGTATGTTTGTTATTTTTTCACACAAAATCTACTGGACCTATTGTTATAAAATTTTGTACACGAGTACTACTTTTTATCCCGATATTGTCACGAAAGCCCCGGGGCAAATTCAAATTCAAGAGATCCTATAAAAGTACTATGTCGACCCACTTATACTAAGCACGGTAATATTAGTTGATCACTCCGTTGATTCCCGCGCGTCAATCATTATTGATGGTAAATATATCACACCTGAAACAATATCAATCAAAGGAAAATAAATATTTCTTCCTGAAAATAGTAAGAAATCAGTTTTCTTCTGTATTGATATTGCTTCGATTTTGTTTGTCTATTTTTTATGTTCATTTTTATTAGAACATTACTCGAATATGTGACATTATTGTGTTTCTTGTTATTTCATTATCATAAATATACTTATATATATGACATCATACACTGAGAGAATTAGATTTACCATCTTACATTCTGGGAATGAAAGAAAAATATAAAATGTTTACGCTACTTCTCATCCGCAAGGTAAATCAAGGAATAGGGCTATAAACTAGTCTTCTCAAAATCAAAAATCAAAATCAAATCATTTATTCAGAAATTAGGCCTTCACAGGCACTTTTTCACGTCATAATCTAAATTAAATGATGTTTACCAAAGCTACAAAATACTAGCATTTCGGAACGACCACTGCTGAGAAGAAATGCCGAAAGAAACTCATTCAAACAGTGTTGGTCCCTATTATGCCAGAAGGGCTTACCATTTTTTATATATAAAAACGTGACACTGTATTTACTTTTATACCTTTATTTTTAATTCTTTGTTTATGTGTCGTCTCTGCACAGTGAACTGTAGAGAACTGTATGAGCTCATCAGACCACTCGGCGAGACGCCGTCAACTCGACGATATATGTGTTGAGGCCGTGCCTACAACAAAATATAAAAGTAACAAATTGTTAGAACATATTATGAGCAAAGGCTAGACGTGCGACCACATGGACCCTGTTGCATAATAATAATAAATTACTGCACACACATAATTATTATTTAGTTTTTATTTTAGGTAAGTTTAATTTAGTTTTTAACAATGTGTTACAAAGATTTAAGTGAATTTTTCTACGGGAATTTATTTTTCATGGATAAGTTATTTGTGTATTATTGTGGCCACTTACATCCATAGTGTTATCTGTATATATTATGTGTGTATCTGTATCATTGTAAATAAACATATTTCCATTCTATTCTGATCTATAATAATAATGACCACACTGTAATAATAATGTCCACTCTATAATAATAATGACCACTGGACCATCTATATTTCGATCAGGCGATCTATATTTTGTTGAATTATTATGTGTACCCTCTTCAAAAGCAATAAATATTCATTTATTCTATTGAATTTCTATGTTACGGTACATACCGGGAAACCGTTGACGAAGAATGTCAGGTTGGCAGCGGGCAGGGACTCTTCACTGGAACAGTTTGCTACTAATTTTGATCCCAGCTTGTACTTTCTTTTCAAATCCGTCAGTTCAGGATAATCTTTTGGCAAATCTGTTAAAATATAAAATTTTATACGGTAACGTGTATCTATATTGTAACGGAATGTAGAAATATGTATAGCTAAAATCGACATCATATCGTCTTACCGAAATTCATTGAAAATGTCGAGACATAAATGCCAACAATTTTTGTCAATATATAAAATTCTCTAAATAGAAAAATGCCAATAATAACTTAAGCACGTGGGTACGCTTACCGCTCTGGTTGGTACCTGGTTCAAAGGATGGACCAAGGAAATGCCGCATTATGCCGCCGCGGTGGGCACCATTGGGCTTTTTAGTCGGGGTGGTATTTTTGATTGAGTTTTGATTTTGTAAATTAATCAATTTTACCAAGTTATTATAGTGATAGTCAATGTTAAATCTATAAATAAAGGGCACTTAGGATGAGTTGCACTGTCAAATTTGACGTTGATACTGGCCGGCGAGCCGCTGACGTTTACACAAAACGGCATACTTTGTTTTCTTCTGCGCACATTAAAGTTAACGTCAAAGTTGGCAACGCAAACAAAATTTATGTAGAACTTACCGACAATGTACATGTGTCTCAAAGCCCGTAACGTTTCAAAAGATGGGTAATCAGCCGTCACCTCGCACATGTAGTGTCCCTGCGCAGCGCCGCGGCTTCTGGGGATTATTGTCAGCTTCTGTTCTGTGGTTTCTTCCCTCTGTATAAATGATAACACTTAGGTTCGGTTGCATCTATCAATTTTGACGTTAAATTTAACCTGCGCAACTTAGTGTTTACTAAGTACTCCATTATATCTAAACGACGGCGAGCTTAAATTCTATTGATGCGACCAACCCTTAACAAGATTTTTACAAGCTTTTATTGTCGTCAGAGAGATCTTGTATCATTTAACGTCTGACAAAAACCCATGTCTACATTCACCCATGTCCGTGCTATAAAACGTTAAGGAGAAGCCGATCCTGGGTACACCATCAGGTCATGCTTATCAAAATAATGCATTGTCATGGAAACTGAAGCAACGTGGGAAATTTCAACTCTGTAGGACGACTTAAAGTAGGAAAAAACTAACTTTGATTAGCAAAATTTTAATACTGACAGACAAGCAAACATCGGGACAGGTGAAACTAAATAAAAGTTCGTAAAAAATTATTCAAAACAACAAAACTACAATTTTATTCATGAAAGATGCATCGAAGATTGGAGTAACTAGGTATGTTTTATACAATCTGAACGGTACTCTCACAATATTTTCGAGTAAGTACAGTTTATTTTATAAACATCCCACGCAAATAGTTATAGAAAACAAATACAGTTTGTCCTAACCACTTTAAATGATAAAAAAATGAACTTACTACAACATCTATTCCATCAATAGGAAAAATCTTCAATGGCGGCACACTACGAGGCTCGTAGCGACAAAACTCCACATTCTCATGATGCCATTTCACCTGGTATAACTCCTCAATGTACATTTTTTGTTTTTCCAATTCGAAATGACATTCCAAAACCACTTTAGCATTCCTCTCGGCGGCATCGGGTATTTTTATTTCTATGTTTTTAAGGCAGTAAGATTCTGTAACAAGGGGTAAAGTTTTTTTATAATTACCTAAAAGACAAGAACCAAAATATTTTGTTGAATTAAAAATCACCGTCGTTTCTTACCATCATAGAATTACTACTGATGATTTTTATAATCATTAGATCCAACAATAATGTAACCAATTACCATGTAACGAGTTTGGCAATTCTACAATAGGCTTGTAAGTTTATTAACTTCATTATATAAAAAAAAACAATACGCTGCTTCGTAACTAGGTCGCGGTCTACCGGGACTGTAATCTCATATCAGAACTAATTGAAAATATGATATTATAACCTCACTCATTTTATTTGTATTACAATCAGCCAGGCAAACCATTTACCATTATATATTATAATAAGTAGATAGATACAGTCAACCTCAGGCTACCTAAATACATTGCAAATTCGTCGCTAATACCGCCACATAGAGATCAAAACAAGGGAAACTTGACATGCGGTTGACTGTACTTATCAGCAAGTTACACAGCGAACTTCAAAGTATTTTGAATAAATAAATTTTATCAAAGAATGTTTATCAATGAATATAAATGTAAATAGGTATCCCTATTGTACACATAAGAAAAATATCGCAATTATATGATACCAAGTAATAATATGTACGAGTACCAATACATGCCATTTATTTATTTACTACATACCTCTAACAGTCCATAAAATTAGTTGCAATCGTAAACTTAAAGTTATAAATGTCATAATTCTTAGACAACACCACACTCAAACATACACTTCGTAGGTGAGGTGACACTGTTTTCTTATATGTATTACTATTTTTATTTTTAATAGAAAAAAATATTATGAATTCTCGGATCGTAAATTTGTTATTTGCCGTCGTGAAAAGCGTCCGCTGCCCTCGATGTGGTATGAATACTGAGGGTTAGGGTACATCATCACCCCTCGCTCTTACATAAAAGACAAAATTACATATTTATGCATTTTCTTTCATCAATAACTGGAGCTTGGTAGGTTTTGAACGTGAAAACAAAAAAAAGGCATTATTCATATTTCTTCTAGTGTCCCCAATGTGTAAGACTTAACCCTAAACTAGAAAGTTATTTTTCAAACAATTACCTGCTATTGCTCGTAACTTCGTTCGAATGTAAAAAATCTATTTTACCTGTACCTGTATGGCATATCGGAAAATCTTTAGCACCCTCCTATACTTGCCGAAAAACTTATATTTTCTATGTGTCGGAATCAGCGACGTATCATACACTCTGGATTTTTTTTTTCAATTTTTCTATCGCGGGTATACGAGAAGAAGATTCTATAAAAAAGATTTATATTTGCTATGTTGTATATATATAAACTAATAAGTAAATTGACTTGGTATGCCGATGTAGTGGACCCCAACGTGTAGAGTCGCAGTGCCGGATTTAACAGTAGACGTAAGTGTCAAGGGCGACAAATTTGAAAGGGGCGACAAAGACCCAAAAAGATTTTAAAATTATACTAGATCAAAATCAATTTTCTGTATCTGATCACAAAATCACAAAAAAAAAACTGTATCTGAACGTTTGTGAAGAGCATTTCGTAAAAAAATAATATAATTAGAGTAAAAAATCATTAATTTAACTCATCATACACATAATCATTTAAGTCATTGAATAAAGTCATAAAATAAAGTGATAAATATTTGTAGTCTCGAACAAAGATTTTTATGTTTTACAAGTCAGTAGAGGCATAGCATGCGGTAAATGTATGGGTCTATATTGGTTTCTCTATTTTTTTTTGTATTCGTAATATAGCTTGGCGCACAAACTTTCGGCACAACATATTTAAAACTTTTTTGTTAATTTTAATTTAGTATCGCCTATATTTCCCTAATGTTTTATCGCCTTTTATTTACTAATAATATTTACTTATACTAATTATTATTTAGCACATAAAGAATAAAAAAAATGAAAAAAAAATAATATTAAAAAAATAAAGAAAACAAAACAAAAATAGTGAGACTAAAGTATTGCAATAATAAAACACTTGGTTGCATAGGATTTTACCAACTTACAAAAATAAATGAAATTTCATGAAAATTCCAGAAACATTTTCATGTAAAAATGTTGCCAAGACGAGTTAGCGTCACAAACTCTACACTTTAGTCAAAATGTATGAAAAAGTGGTCAGATCTCATGTAGAGCCAAGATTTCACACACTCTACATTCTGGTTAAAATGTGTGGCTTGGCCGTTTTGCTACCTTCACGTAGATTTCATATAGGTATTCGTTATCTTATTTCTAGAATAACGATAATAAATACATTTGTTCATCAAAAATCTCCGTTTTTATAAGCTGTAAACCAGTTATTTAATTTCTCCTTGAATTGTTTCTCTCTGGGGTGCGTTTAAGAGTAGTTGGCAAGATAAGAAGTGAATGTAGACAAGCGAGGGTCCAGCTTAGGGCTGATCCCTCCGTATCGCGCAAGTGAATTGTGTCGGGGATGCACCCTTGAGAATACATTTATTTTTATTTATTATTGCGATCCAAAGATCGCAATAATAAAGCCAAAGCTACTGTAATATTCTCTGTCCACAGTTTCACTTTCGTAAAATCTCTTCGTCTACTGGGCTAGTTTTTTCATGGTTTTTTAATATTATTTCAACGACAAAAGAATAACGAATATAATATAGCCATACCCAGCAAAGAAACCTAGAATCAAAACATCAAGTATTATTTGTAAAAACGTATTGATTTGGCACAAATCCAACACGAAATCGCGAAGTTCTTGTGAATAAAGCACGCCGCTGAGTTCATTCACCCTGACAGCTTTAGATCCAGTGAAGAGGTCTTAAAATTAAAAATATAATACAGGAAAAACCAGATACCTACTGGCTGTGCCCCGGGTCATCACTCCTTTAGGAATTTTGGGATAAAGAGCAACACATTACAGGTTTTATGCTACCCATGTGCCAAATTTCATTGAAATCTATCCATTTGATTTTGTGTGATTGAGTATCAATGTTCTTCATATCATCAATCATCAATATCCGTAACTGATAGACATCGCATAACCGAAAGGGACGTAGAAAGTCGAAATGTTGTATGTAGGTTCCATGGGGGAGTAAGGAAGCTCCAAGAGAGAATTTGCCGAAATTCTTACTGAAACGGAAAAATGTTTCATACGCGAATACGCAGTTACGCAAAATCTAATTATATTTTGGGCAATTTGGAATTAAATCTTCCGTAAAACAGCATCACCACATAATTCACATGTTTGAGAGCATAACTTAATAATAGCTAAGTCTTTCGGTATGCCCCTGTGTCTGTTATTGCACTATTTCTCAGAAATAGTTGCCGGTTTAGTTTTGGTTTAGACTGGATGCAGTCGCCAACGTGCGGATTACGGGACAAGCTAAATTGACTCATAAATAAATGACCAATATACTTAGCTTAAAGTTGTAAAATAACATTCGTACTTTAACTTATTTTGTAAGTTACCACAACTTGCAGCTTTACATTGACTTTTTTTACAATTCCGTCATTTTCCAACAGAAATGCTCAAAAACAGGCCTAAAGTTTGTATTGTGAACTCGTATTTTCAGTTATGTAATAATAAAAATTCATTTATTTTTATTAAATTTTATAAAGACTAGAAAATAAATCAACATGTTTACTGAGTCTTGCACATATCGCTAAACAGTACCACATATTATTCTAATTAATAACTTATTACAGAAAAAATAAATCCAGAGTAGATCGTGTTTTGTAATTTATATCACTAATAATTAACTAAAACAAATACAAAGTTAAACTTTTTAATTAAGGTCATTAATTAACCAAATCATAATTAAAAATTAATTTATATTTGACCTTCTAGTCAATTTGTTGTTAATTATGTTGAAAATTCTAATAACGCATGTTCAATTCACCGGAATTTATATTGCAATAAACACGTATTATTAAAATATGAATTGTTACCAACATACCATAAACAATTATAACGAGCAGAACAATCCTTATTCTTACTGATGTCATGTCCATAAAACAAAAGTCACTTGCTAAAACTTATAATATTTTAATTAATTTCTTCGTAGCACATCCGTAGCCGTACCGTAGCGGTCGTAGCAAGCTCACGCTACTCCGCCCGAATAACTACTGACGGACGGGGGAGTTCCGATGCTTGGATGCCAAGCTTTTCAGATACCTAAAGTCTAGGGACTTTAGGTATCTGAAGTAGTACTTTAGTATTCCGTGCTAAGAATTACTTAATAATGAGGCAAAAAATATAGTATGCATCTTTCGCAGGTGCATACTATATTTATATGATTTATACATTATTATATAAGAAGATATCTTCTTTTCGAGTCGAAATAGCAGACCAATTACATTAATTTTGACCGGTTAAATTAATATCTGAAAACATTGTTATATGTAATTCAAATTAAATGATAAGAATTAAAATCCTACTAATACAATAGAGATCCCCAAAAAAAAAGAATACAAAATAAAAATAATAATTTACATGTGTAGATGTTTGTTACTCAATCAGGCAAATAATATTAGACGGATTTCAATAAAATTTAATATAGCGGTAGCTTATAGGGTTTTTATCCCAGTTTAACTTAATTTAATAGGATGCCTATCCCCTAAAACATAGTCATAACAGAGGTGTTATTTTTCATTATTATTAATAACAGAGGTGCATGAATTCTAACTCATAAGCATGAACATGATTTATGTGTCATTTTACTTGAATTGCCCCGCTTTATTCAAATAATATTCAAACACGTGTAGACAAAATTAGTCTAATTTTTTTCCTTCTTTATCTAATTGAAACACGTGTGTTTGTACTCAAAAGAAAACTCGGTCTACAAATAATGATATTTGGATACTGAGATGATTGATCACAGAGGGAGGACAATGACCGAGGATCTTTGTGAAGGGGAGTTGTGATCGATGCGACCCTTAGTTCAGTTTTGTTAGACAGTCATCGTAATAATCTCTCCTAGTACTAGCCATGAGAGTAACTGAGCATTTACCCTCGTAATAATATTGGCGGGCAATTAATACTAGTTTGATCCCCTTTCGCGGAAATTCTAGAGAAGTATTTAGTAATTGAAAACTGATAATGGATAAAGGGTTCTAATAATAGGAGAAATTTTCGAACATATTCCTATATTATTATTTATTATTCTACAACTCAATTTCATGTGCGCGCTGTAGTCACTTCTCCATTAATGCTATCGTAGAAAAACGATACTGGACTTAGAATTATTTCCCGTGGTCCCATAAGTGAATGGGTCTATGGTTAAGTGTTTTCTTTCCACAGTCTCATCAAGGGGAAAAGAAGACGCTAACCACCTATTTTATTACTTCATGTCATAAAATGCATTATCATCACAAAGGAACCAGTAAAAACTGTTACTAGATAATATAAGACCATGGATTACCAGTACTTCGGTAGGTACCGAAGTTAGAACGTAGAGTTAGTTAGAACTTATTCCATGTATAAGACTGATTAGATAAGACTTATATTGTTATAAATCGTGTTCAAATAAGCCTTCCTGTTTGTATTACTAATAAGACGGTACAGGGCGGTAAATTAATTAATTTTAATTTGAGTCGTTACCCATCAGTATCGGATTATTCGGAGCTCATGCAAGGGAGGCAATGTGGCGTATAGTCACGTACGCGCGCTTCCGCAGACATTCGTATGATTTCTTAATAAAGTGCGAAGCGGGCGAGCGCGGGGCGCCCATATCAATAAGCGAACGAGGGATTTTAATGAAATTCCGACGAAGAATTCCGCTCCTTGGAATGCTCCAGTTTTCCACGTCTTATTATTATTATAAATGAGTAGTCATTTTTCTAGGGTTACATATTAAATTATTTTATGATTTACATCACTAAATTATTAGGAGATAGGTAATCTCTGTTATGCAAATAATTTACATGAAAATTGTAATTATTTTCAGATTTAGGTAGATTTTGATGGAATTTAGTTTAGAAATATATAAGTAATTAGTAAAAAGTTAAACAAAGTTGAATTGCCAACAATATCTGCGTAAAGTATCTACCGCAGCTGCCAACAGCCAGACCTTCGGTAGCTTTCGGTTATTTTGTAAATTCAAAGTTTAATTAAATCTGAACATTGTTCAAACATCAACTGCTTCACAGGTGAGAATATTGCGAAAATCTGTCTAATGTTAATTAAGAATCGTCCGCGAAAATCTTGTTGTTATGATTTTTAGTCGACTACAATAGACTTTCAACTAATATCTTAGAATCTTCTTAAAAAATTCCCTGCTACATCTACAGACTCTTAACCAGTCAAATGTGAGTTGGACTCGTGCACCGTGGGTTTCGTAAAATGAATTATCTTTTTGGTTTGTATTATGCCTTACTATTTGCCAAATTTCAGGGTTCTAGGTCAACGGAAATTACCCATTATAAAAATCACGTAAAGTTAGATTTAACTAAATATTAAAGGGCGGTAAAATTTCAATAACATAGTTGTGCAAAGCGTCGGGACCTCATTATATCTGTCAGTCGTGTCAGGTGTATCTCATAAATTATTAATTTCTATTTTCCGGTAAATTTGCAAACTACAACTATTCCACTAAAAATACACGATATGGAGAATTTTCGATGATTTCCATGGTCATTTAAGTACGAACAAACAAATAAGATTGGCTCAGCCAAGATTTACAATTTAAAAAGAAGCGAAAAAAATCGTAAATCAATGTACAAGCCCAAAGCAGTAAAATAACAGTTAAACTCGTGCTTACTACGACTCGTAAAAGGCACAAATTGACTTTTTTGCTGACGCCGTATTTTCCATTTAAGTACGATGCGCCTCAATATCTACCTATTAGGTACTTTTGCGACTGTGCCAACCAAGAACATTAAATTCGTTTTATATTAGTTACATTATATACCTATATCTGTATTATCATTATTATAGTACAAAGGTACATTCAAGCTCAAAACTTGTAATTATTGAAATGCTTCAACAATCCATACCTATACATATAATATCTTATAAATATATTAATATCATAAACGAGAAGTCTTGTTTGTTTGTCTTCCTTTAAAGTCAAAAAGCTGATTTTTAATGTGGACATAGTTGTAGAACTTAGTAGTTTGCGACTGTGCCAACCAAGAACATTAAATTCGTTTTATATTAGCTACATTATATACCTATATCTGTATTATCATTATTATAGTACAAAGGTACATTCAAGCTCAAAACTTGTAATTATTGAAATGCTTCAACAATCCATACCTATCATAAATATATAATACCTTATAAATATATTAATATCAAAAACGTGAAAGTCTTGTTTGTTTGTCTTCCTTTAAAGTCAAAAAGCTGATTTTTAATGTGGACATAGTTGTAGAATTGAAGAATGACATAAACTGCGTACGAAGCCGCAGACAAAAGTAATAAATGAAGTTTTAAGTCTTATTTCATTCCATATTTCATATAAATTGGAACTTTTATAGAAAATTGTATAGGTAGAGTGAACATAAATACTTATTTAAGATGGTATAGGTAAAGTATATGAATCTATTTCTTAGCAGTTCTTATAAACTATGACAGTAAATTGAATATATCCATTTTATTCAAACCGAAATATGTAGTAGAAATAGGAATATTTACTACTATCAAGCATTACCAGCGGGTCGTATCGTATAACATACTCAACTCCACTTGAAATATGTCTCACTTCGTGGTGACATGTGATCCCAATGTTTGCTATCAAGTACAATATCCTTTTTTATCGGAATGCCAGTAAGTCATATCCTCGACGGGAAACCATACTAAGCTAGCGATACCTTATCAACTGTTTTTTTTCAGTTAATTCAAAATATTATTGTACATTTAATTCAATTTTTTTCAGTCTTTGTATAATCATGAAAACATACATAATTATGTCGTCTTTTTCTGTGATTACCACTTGCCACTGTCTTAACAAATCTCACTTGCTTCCTTTATACTTACAGCTGACTTCATACATACTCTCCGGTTATGGGTCCTTCTAATATCTCTTCTAGAAAACATGTAACATGGTTATTCAACTGCTATCTTTTACAGGATTAATAAAAAATATATACAATATTTTAGCATAGCTAAATTAAGTATTGTCACTATCGTACTTTCGTACTTTACAAAATTTAGCATGCACAGAACAAGACAAAACATACACTTCTATAATGCTTTCTCTTTTGTATAAATAACAGAATTGGCCTGTAACAAAAACCAACCAGCAAACACTCACGCAATTATATTACTAGGAAGCAGGATAAAAAAGCGACTGAGCTAAAAGTTGAATCTTATTACTCTCAAGTACCTACCTGCCTACACGTACTTACAAGACAATAATTTTTGTTCAGAACTCTGAAGTTCCGTTCTAGCTATTACAAAAGTTGGAAAGTCAACGTCGTTAAGGCCCGTGGTGGGTCGGACTACCGAGCCAGTTACGGCCACCTGTCGGCTAAATTAATTCCAGATGCTCTGTTCTGGTTGAGCTTCCAGAGTTGACCTCTGTGAATGTTAGTAAGGTTAGTTGCACCAGTCAACTTTGATGATAAGTTTAATCTGCGCCACAAATTAAAAAAAAGGCAAACTTTAGTTGTTGTGCGCTGGTTATAGTAAACTTCAAAGTTGGCTGGTGCTGACAAGTGCAGACTTCTAAACAATCTTGCGCGCTCGGTCGTAATCCCTTCTTAGTCGGTTATCACAGTCAATATAACAAGTACACTAACGATATAACAGTAACTAATTTTCGAAATATTTAATCAAATGAAAAAATTCAGCTATCGAGCGGGAATCAAACAAGGCCCCGGGCATATCAGAACAGTACCTAGGTACTCTATCGAGGTTACACCAAGTGGGTCATTAAAAGAAGGCATGATATTAAATTATCCCCACATATGCCCATAAAGACAACACCGTGTCTTTATTTCATATCGTGTGTATTACTGCTACCTAACATGAATTTTACCATATCTATCCTTCCATCTAGTGGCAAGTAGTTGCATACAAACTAGTGAATTAAACTATCAACCAGTGTAGAAGCGGCAAACTGGTTCCTCACGATGTTTTCCTTCGCCGGAAGCAAATGTCATCAATACGGTTGACATTTTTTCGTCTTTTCTAAGAAAACTAAAGGCACATACCTCACCTGCTTCCCGGTATGCTCCTTATTTTCATCTGGTCTAGTGATGAAAAATTGTCTCGAGTATTCAGGCGGCGACATATTATCGTAGTAACAACGGGACCAGAATTGTTGTGACGCAAAGTTATATGACAGCCGAAATTGAATAACGTCGACTCGCGAATCTTGCGATGTCACTGTATAATACAGTACAACTGAAAGTTGCCAGGCCACCCCATATGAACCTCTATGCCGAGGATATAATTGTCATATTGCAATATCCGTGGTTTATGTATTGTAAAGTAGTATGGAAAAATATTTACGATATGCTGTGTTTTTTTAGGTTCATTTGGTTTATTCATATCATGTTTGAATATAAGCATTTTACTATTTCAATGGAATTTTGTTGAAATTCAAATGAAGCGCAATTTTCATTACGAAGAAGAATCTCACCCACAGCAATCTACTTTAATTCTGAACTTATTTCTTCCTAATATCGCAAAATGTCTAATAACAAGTGGAAACCACAAATATTCAATCATATTTTAATCAATGTCTAAAAAAAGCTACATCAATTACAAATGTTGGTAAATGTAATATTTATTTGAAAGAGCCGAGAAAATTAGAACAAATTGGTGAATACGTAAAAACGTGATTGGGTTGTTCCAAGTGCTCCGTAATGGAGGAGGATTTGAACAAAAAGATTTAGAACCAAATGGAATTTGCATTTCATTTTTTTATTATTATTTTGACAATTTAATAATTGGAATTTGTTGCCTAAGAATTCTGTTAATTGAGATAATTTAAACATCTATAAACCATCCTACACATCGAAATTGATAAAGATATGTATGATGTTATACTTACGGAATTGAATTTATACACTTTTCATTTTATGTTCCTCTTCCATTCGATTCGAAATCCCCAAATAGAACAGTCGACAGTCGTGTGTATTAATTCGGCTGTATCTCATTAAATACAAAATTAAATTTGAGGCGCGCGAGATTCACTCGTGCGTCGCACCTCATCTCTATATTAGCTGTCATATATTTCAAATTTCACTTCATCTTGCGTATATTTCCTACCTATGTAAAATTAAATTTATTAAAATTAATACATCGTTTATCAATTGTAATGTAATCTGGGGTTTTAGTTGGCATTATAAGTAGTTATTATATACAGTAGGCAGGCACTTAAAAGACAATGGTTGAAATGGCAACCCGACCTGGCTTCGTATGAGGACTATAAACCTTTGGGTATAAGTTGTCGAAATAACAGCGAATACTGCATAAAAATCCGTTACGTGGTTTATATGAAGAAAATTTAGAAACAGACAGTCGTGGAGGACAACTTTGTTTTATACTATGTAGTGATAAGGACTCACACAATAATCATTGGAATTTGGCCTCAGGGTGCCGCTCCCGATGAAATTGCGAGATTAAAAGTATGCAGTTTATCCAGGTTTTATTCGTTTTATTCTAACCGTTCACTCCGTATCGTCAAAATTGATCCAGTTGTTCCACGAAACATACAAACTCACAATTTTTAACGTTTTCAATTTTTATAAGTCTGTTTATTGGTCAGCAAGAAATAATGATCTACAGTGACCTTTTAGCTCTGATTGGCGTTATCTTGATCGCGATAATGTTCAAATTGTAAGCTCTAATGGACTTGTACAAAATATGGCCCACCTACTTTTACTGGGGATTTTCATGTTGTCGAAAAAAGTTCACATTCGTATCATAAATCGAGTCATTTTTTAGAGGAAATTTGTAACATTTGTGGTTTTTTTATATTCAAATTCTAATAATAATTATCAAATTCATATAATAATATCGAAAATAATTATAACTATTTATTTTTCGCTTTCGAGAATCCCCAGCCTCAAGTTATTTAAGAAAGTATGTATGTATAACATATTATGTTTTATGAATGAATGTAATATTTCTTCTAAATAATGATTCCGCAAGTTAAATGGCTTCTCCGTGGTGGATTCCTTGCAATATAGTAGCATTCGGTGGCAGCCACTCGCAGCTGGTATGTTGCGAAGAACATATCTGAAAGAATTATACCTAATACATACTTAACTATAAGTACATATATTAAACTTGTAAGTGGGCTATGTACACAGGAGATATTAAAGAAATTAAATATGGGGTGTCTTTATAGGATTAATAGAAGTCAAAACAATTTTTTAAAGATTTTTTGTCTGTCTATATGTTTGTGCGTCCGTTCAACAATTTGAACGGACACGCTCCGTTCAATAAATTTCGAGAAACTAAACGTGCTAAACGAATCGCGACGACGGTATACCTTCACAATGAGCACATAACTCCTTATCCATCCGTGAAGAAGGTCAGTGCCCCAGCAGTGGGGATGTTTGAATGGCTGTTGATGATGATGATGATGAGCATATAACTGTTTGAGGAATACCTGACAACGGCAATCTTCAGCAGCAAAAAAAGTGAATTTGTCCGTATCAGGCTCCACTCCCGGGTCGCAGTGGCGCAGGTGGACCAGCATTTTGCGGCGCGAGCCGTACACGCATACCGGGTGATGAGATATCTTGAACGGAAATTCCCAGTCTGAAACCTACAGATATAATTAATGTGTGATTTTGTTAGCTTTAATCGATTCTTCGATTCGTCAATCGTCAATTTATTTTTCTTCACTCTGAAATTCCGAATAAAGTCATTTCACATGATTTACGTAGATTTCTTTATTATTATCTTTCCATACTTGCTTAGATATTATTATTAGTTTGTGGCATTGACTTTTTAATTAATTAATTTAAACTATGAATATCTTTTATTACTTGATCTCTTTCAAAATCATATAAGATTCATCTAATCATTTATATACGTAACAATATAATCTTCATCGAAATTTTACTAATGACGTAATAAATGCAATCTGTCGCCAATGAAATTGTGAAACTTTTGATCCCGATAGCTATACATATAATGACTCTCGTGTTAATAGGTAGGTACCATCACGGGCACAATTAATAAGTACTTTGATCATTGAGCGGAGAAAGGGGCAGATTTTCGTTCAGGACAATTGCCCTTTCTTGCAAGAGTAGACAGAGAGCTACATACATAGTGTATTTTTTCCTCCGTGTTTGTTTGAAGTAATATGGCAATAACTAAGATATCGATACGATTACTAAGTGGTAGTAATTATTACCTTTCTCATGTCTTTATACATTTGATCATAAATTGCCGGCACTGCCAGCTCATGAACTAATCGTTTTAAGACATAATCATAGAGATTCTAAAATTGGTCCAACTTTTGTTTGGCTACTAAACTAAACATCAACAAAACATCAATTAGGGTAGACAATATTTATTATAAGTTTCGGCAAAATTAAATTATAATCAAAAATTGTAAACGAGTCGAAGACTTCGAGAACTTCACTTACTTCCCTGGAGTCACACCGACCGCCACAAGATGGGACCTTAACATTGTCCCAGCATCGCAAGCCCTTGCTGTCCATCTGCTCGGCACGAGCGGGAGTCATCCTCTTTGTACAGGGCTCTAGGCCTCCTGCTGCCACCAGGTACAAAGCCAGAGTTTGCACCCACCACTGATATACCCATCCGCTACGGTTCATGCCTGAGAACAATAGAAAAAGAAATATGGAGAATCCTTCCTTGTCTTCCTCTATAGTCTAGTTTAGTAATTTTATTAAAACTTTTCCAATCGCAATGAAATGTTAGGCCAGAATGTATTGAAAGGAGTCCTCATACTTTATCAAGACTGCTACCGCGTGCACAGTACCTAATTACATCGAAATGAGTATCTTTTTCATTGTCTATCTTTACGTATTATTTTTTAAAGTACCACCCCTTTTGTCTTTTCTGTTCGGTGCTAAGGTTTGACAGGCAGAAAATGCTTTACGGCACAAGACCACCAGTTGTAAAGTTTTTAAGTTCTTTAATAAAGTTTAAAAACTTACACTTGCCCATAGCTAAATGCTCTTCTCTTCACAGTTAAAATAAGACTGGCCAACGTATCCTTTTCTTTATAATTATTCGTGCCGAATGAACATTATGATTTTGTTTCAGACCATTAAACTTGGAACTGTGATCGGTGTCATAAAACACAGATAGGCAAATGAAAATAAAAACGAAATAAAACCAAATATTAAACGCGTATCACTGAGCATGGATATATAGTCGTACTGTGTTTATGCAAATTAAATAGATCATAAGTATTGTGTGTATAGTTTAATCCTACCACGGAGTACGAGGCAACTAAGGGTAGTCTAGACAACTGATAGGCAACAATAGCATTTCCAAGAAGGGTTGGCGGCAGACAGACAGGTCGCAATCACAGTCGAACTTTTAAAACTTTAATGTTATTTTTTATGCTGATGCAACGCAATGCTAACGCTGCTAACGCAACTAGAAACACGCGCATATGAGAGGGAATACAGTAAATTAGTTTTTTGTATTATCTTTAAAGTTTATAAGCAACACAAAAATTGTCTAAATACATACTAATACATTTTATAGTACGGTTGTTAGTCACGTCTCGAAGTACACAACTCTTGAACCTCAAGGCTCTAGCTACTCACTAATTGATTTAATATCTACAATAGATATATAGATATTTTTCCTTTCATTCGAACTCCTATCAAGCGGTCGAACTAACAAACTACATTAGGTAGTACAAAGTATAGAAACCGCAGTCATTTCACAGCTGAGCCACTAATCAATGGTCGTAATAGGCCGGGAACGGGATTAACAAGTTTAGCAAAAGGCCAGTCCTGCACACTACTCCTGATTAGGTTTGTAATAGAGTTGTGTTAGGACAAAGGGTCGCGCTTACAGCGACACTTACACGATCTATGTTTACTAACGATGAACAAGTTTAAGCTGCTTTTCCACTAAAAGCATGATAAACATTTGTGGCCTACCATATGTTACCTGCGAACTCTTGCGATGTTTTTTATATGTTTGTTTTAAATTAATTTTTTGAAAATTTTAATTTCTCGTCCAATAAATTATATATCTGATTTTAAATATGGAACGCAGGTATGCGAGTCATGAGTGCAGGCTGCTGTGGCGCAAGCTGCAGGCCATGCAGGCCGTCTTCCTAAGATATTTTTTTATTCGCACTGGCTGTTAGAAACTCACAAGACGGCAGAAATTTTTTTTTTATTAATTTATGTTTTAAATGTAATAGGCCATTAGCGAAAAGCACAATACTTACTCCTGATTAGGTTTGTTATAGAGTTGTGTTAGGGCCAAGAGGACCCCAAGGGTCAGCTTACAGCGACAGTTACACGATCTAGGTTTACTAACCATGAACAAGTTTAAGCGCCTTTTCACTTTAAATATAAATTTATTTGTTAAGACATGTGTATATGCACCTTTACTAAATGTAACGAATTCGTTTCTTCCTCACTGCGTATCGTCGAATTGTCTGGTGTCTGCGACGTGACTCTTAATTATAGAGGCAACATTATTTCGGATATTGCAAAGTGTAAACAAAACAGAATAGTATTTAGTTTAGAGTTTAAAAGGTACTCGCTCGGGTAAAACCTTTATAAATTATACATTGATACCATCCTCAGGAATCACACTATTTATTTTTCTTAAACCAGCATCAAAATCAAAGTTTGTCCGTTTTAAAGATCTAAGCATACATAGGGATAGGCAGCGGAAAGCGACTTTGTTTTATAATATGATGTAATGTAGGTACTTATTTAAAACTGGCTGAAAAAACATGCGGGAAACGACTAAGATGAATAAAATAATAGGCATACCAGTACATCGCTGAAAGCCATATTCTCAGATAATTTCTAAAGAATACCTCCTTACACTAAGTAAGTAACTAGTAGAACTCTGGATTGATAACATTTTAATCCTCTAATGTATTCTTACAGTGCAATCCTTGAAGATACGTAGATACACCTAATCTAATCTTACTTTGCCGTTGCCATTTCAAAATGTTAGAAATACCTGGGTGATATCTATATGAATAAGGTTTGACATGGCAGCTTCATGTCATTATAAATTTATTCCATAAGGTATTACAAACAGAAAAGATTTGACAAACTACAAAATAAAAACATTTTGTTGTTTGTCATGAATAAACTCAAAAATTGCGAGACTACGGGACGAGCTACCTAAGTGACAAGTGGTATCTACTGTTATAAAATATATATATATATATATATATATATATATATATATATATATATATATATATATATATTACCTTCAATGTTTGTTTATTTATAAACGAAAACACAAAGAAAGGCAGTAAAAAAGAGACGCTTATAAAGGCGAACTTATCGCAGAAAGGGATTTCTTCCAGCCAATCAAGTTTTTGTAACCATTTTCATTGGTAAACAACAAAAATATGACTGTTGAATGTATAATTAGAATCGTAATTAATAGAGTTGTGAGATGTCGATATAAATTCGGCGCACTTATGTGGTGGTCAACCCTATTATTAAAGTACATGAGCTACGGAAATTATCCATTGATACGTAAATTGGTGGTCTTGTTATGGTCGAGAGGCTAAAGAGCCTGTAATCAGAGGCTGTTGTAGATGTGTCAATGTTGCGGCGAAAAATGGAGTCCACTCCCGTTCAGGATATTACGTTGATGGGTCAATCAACGAAACACAAACGGTATTCGGTCAGATTGGAAGATTCACTTTTGCAGATAATGGTTGTCGAATAACGATTTGTATAACATAAGCACAGATTAATCTACTCCCAATATTTGAACGCATTGCTATTTATTTCTTATGTATAGATATTTGTTTTTAAACCATCGAAATGAAATCATATTTTCAGCAACCCTAACTGACAATAGGCAGTCGTATTCAAAGAACCAATTAGCAGAGGATCAGCTGATATTAAAAATAAGCTCCCTTTTAAGTTCTTTGAAAATGTTCTTACGCGTGTGTGAAAGCGTTTTTATGTGCGTTCTCACGCACGTAATTTTATTGTCAAATCAAAGAAATGACAAATTCCTTAGTACCTATGTAGGTACCTATGTACCATACTTTGCAAATACTTCGATAATTTACTCCAGATTTATGTAGGCGGGACATTGATACTTGCGATACTTGTATAACTATATTTTTGTAAATAAGTATATACCTAGGTACCTACCTACTTAACATAATTCAATTAAATTCATTCAATTCAAGTAGGATTACGTTATAAAACGTATTGTACCTACCTTTACAAAAAATATTACCTATATAAATGCTAATGACATAAAGGAGAGCTTTGCAATTAATAAGGGTTAGTGGTTAAAACAGCCATATGGTATCTAGATCTAACAACGCCTTCATTAATTTACAACAAGCGGAGCGTTACAAGATTTTAATAAGAACTTCATTAACAACAAACAATTACGGCTGGCTGATGCCTATTATTTTGAAAGCAATGGCAACTTGCGGGGTTTCTACAATAAATTAAACAGAACAGGAGCATTTACCATTCCGAAAAGAAATGAAAATAAATTGCACCTAATTTGGAATCAAAATCGGTGAAGTGAAATTGAAATTGGGATTGAGCCACGTAATGGTGCTATTCGCTAGAGGTGATCCAAAGGACGCTTTACATGACACAAAACTTATCAGTTAGTTTAGATTTAGAACCATTCACTCTATAATCGTACCTAATTGTGCTTCAATTTAATTAGTTAAAGTTACATAATACCTAGCAACTTTTATAAAAATATCGTGTAAACCTTACCTACTCTTCAGGAGTACGAGATATTCCTCCTCCAAGCGTACCTATTAGCAACTAAAAGGTGCGCTTCGAGGAATAATTAAGATGCGCTTCAAAACGGATGCGTTTCGAGGAAAAACCTCAGGAGTACGAGTATCTACTGAGCCAAGGCTTAGGAGGTATGTGTGAGTAATACCTAATACTCTTGAGATATACCTGATGAGTGGGTCATTAACTTATCAATACATTTTTTTGTTAATCTGTATTAGCTCACTTGGCTTAATTGCTCGACATGGCCGGTTATTGTTGACTTAGGTATTTGCTTGCTTGGGTATTGCTTGAGGTACCTATAACTAATTATCAATAGCTGCTACGTTGTATAAAAAATTACTCCTTATCTACCTAAATAATATAACATTATTTAATAACGTTTGATTTAGCTAAGTATATAACGTCGTAGTATTACTTATTATTAATTTTGTGCAAATTTTCACCTATTTAGTAATAAATAGGTGAAAATTTGCACAAAATTAATAAAAATGACAAAACCTATCCTTACATAATATAAAACAAAGCCTTCTGCCGCGTCTGTCTTTCTGTCTGTTCGTAATAAACACAAAAATTGCTGCACATATTTTCATGCGGTTTTTACCACTAAATAGTGTGATTCCTGAGGAAGGTTTAGGTGTAATAATTTATTGTGTTTTTAACCGAGCGAAGTCGGGACGGGCCGCTAGTTTATGATGAAAATCTACTACTAAACTAATTCTTTCTCGATATTTGTAGATACCTAATATTGACGCAAGAGCTCAAGAATGGCAATAGCTCGGTCGGCGGCCGCGGTGACGTGTAAAGCGCTCTCTAGCGTCCAGTGTAATTAATGCCATCTCAAATACCTCCAGGTAAGTAATAAAAGTAATGGAGAGCCGCCGTCGTATTTCCTCCATTGTGTTTTAGTACCTACGATATATCTTCTATAAGGTGTAGGTAGCGAACTAAGTATATCAAGAACAAAAGCACCTATTTTGAGATGATGACCAAATTAATTATCTACAACCACAGCTACTTCTTTTTAAGGTGGAGTCCTACTATTTTTGGTGTTGTCTCCGATGCTAATTCTTCTGTGTATAAGTTACATCAAACTAGATAGCAATTGATTATTCTTTGCTATACCTAGGTACCAAACTCTAGTTACCTATAGGCGACCGACAGCACTAAAAATGGGAGATAATCTATTTAATTTCTTTTCTCCGTTCATTAACAATCTGTAGCAATAATTTCTTATAATATGATATGTACTTATTTTCTTCCTGTCTGCCTGTGGTCTACTGAATAACATTAAGATAAATTTAACCAAGATTCAAAAATAGTTTAAAGAATCATAGGCGACAAAACCGCAGTGATGCGCACAGTCATTAAAAGGTTTAATTGCTAGGTACTCATTAATGAGTACGGAAGGGGAAAATGTCCCCCATACAATACCTACATGTTTTTAAAATATTTTATTGACGTGAAAAGTTCTATGTACAAAAACCCTTATTTGTAGTGATGATTTTCAATCCTATGTCCACTTTTATAAATATGGACCACAATGAACACGTATGATAACACCATATCGATTGTCGCGTAGGCGATGGGGTAAGGAGGCCCGCAAGCTGAGGAGTAAGTAACTAGGTGGTTTTAAGTTAAGTGTTTTAACATAGACAAAATCGCGCGGGCCGCCAGAGCCCGGCACACTGGCACACTGGAGCCCGGCACATGCCGTAACAGAAGCATTTTTTGTGATATTATTATAGTAAGTACTTCTTTATTACTAAAATAAAATGAAATATGTTGTCGTATTCAATACAAACCCTAAAAACCGAATACCAATAGCTATTATCTGTGTGATTTGTCCTAATATATTTATTTATCATTTATTATGGAGCAATACCTACTATTGGTAAATTGATATACTATCGATCTTATTGCTCTGCAGTATTATATATAAACTATTGACAATTTTGCACAATATCCAAGTGATATTGCAGAGCAATACTAAAGATAGTATAGATTGTCTAATCATCACGATTCGATACTGTCGACAGTATAGATCTTTAACACAGATAATATGTTCTTTACCAATTTTCTTGCACCAAAACTGCCTATCGATACTATTGGTTTTTCTCAAAACTATCGAAACGCTATCGATAGTTGATTGTCGAGAGGCAACACTATGAGGCAGGCAGACTGTCTGTCTCAGTCTGTCTACTCAATACAAAAGACTTGGCTGTATGGGGTAGTACCCTTTGCCTCCTCAATAAAACGAGGGAATAAACATTGAGGTCTACGCTACGCTGTCAGTTGTCAATGCAAAAATGCGTAGGTACTAAGGCAATTGTCATTTTTATTTTACCCAGGCAGGCAGATTGTTTTTCGAGAACGAAGACAATCAACAATGTCTTCTCAATTATCTGCTCTTGAGCTTCTTAAATTAGGAGATGAAGGAAGAGAAAAACCATTTCTCAACAAAATTTGGCCTCAATTGCTGGGTGTATTCTTTGGAGTCGGCAGCGCAGCTGCGATAAACTTTGGCACGAGACGTCCTTTATTCAGCGGTAATTATATAAGATGAAAACAAATCCTTTTGTAACGTTAAAACTATAATCAATTTGTATCGCAAATGGCTTATGGTCAGAGTTGATCGCCCAACTTCAAGCTACATAGGCCTGCTTTGTAAGACTACAATTTCGTTTGTATTAGGAAGTTCATATTATTATCAACTTCAAAACATTGTCTTATGCCGATCAAGGTTATATTGTACAACCAACAACACATCTAGTTTCCTGCATGAACATCTATGGCGTGGTAATAGCGGCGAGTTTGCAATGAATTTGGGTAGATTGATGTGCTGTTGATTGTACCTGTCTACTATAATTCGTTGCTTACGCCTATACTATTATAGTATATAGTAGATTTATATTTCATAACAAATATACCTACTCAATCTTGCCTTAGCAATTAGGAATTATAAATAGATTACTGACTCTGGGGGAGAATAGTGACCTAAATTGAATATGGTAGGGTACTAGTTTTCTACTTATCTGCAGAAGACCAGGTTGTGGCTCACATTACCACATATGCTAAACAGAGAGCATTTTGCTTCAAGCATTACATATTTGTAATGTGCTGTTTGTACCATTATGTTTGAGCAAATAATCATTTTTTTCAATCACCATCTAAATTTAAGGTATATACAAACATGTTTTGGGAGTTGGAGCAATGACAACAATCTTCACCTATGTCCAAAACAGGCGCAATGAGTACTATGCAGAAAAAGATGCTGTCTTGAGACATTATGTGGAATTGCACCCAGAGGATTTCCCTATCAAACGTATGTATTATATGATAATAGGATAAGAATGGCATATTTCCTCAATTGATCAAACAAAAAGAGGAGACTCCAGCAGTCTTGTATTGGTGGCTCTTATAATAGTTTACAAAATATTTTAGTTCTATTAACACCATGAATTTCTGAATGGTGTGATTCCTGCCTTCATATAGGTCATGTAGTGATAAGAAGCCCTAGGTCTAAAATCACAGTGTCTTCAAAATAGAAAGGTTCATTTTTCAAACATAAGGGGAAAGGGGCCTCATAGCCCGAAAAATTACTAGTAACATGAGAAGATGAACTAAGATATATACCATTGAGTAAGTAAAGGTAAGATAATAATGTAAGGAAAGCTAAGACATAAGGAATTAAAATTAATCTTTTCTTTTACAGCTAGACAAACAATTGGCGAAATCATGGAGCCCTGGGTACCAATCCGATAGATAATTACTTACTAGAATTTGTAGAATTTAAAAAATGTTTAATTTATGAGTCTATTAAATAATTACCACATACAAAGAGGTTTTGTTTATCCATACAAAGTGAACCTCCAGTATTCCAGCTCTTCCTGTGCTAAAGATTAACTTATTACTAAAATACATACATAGCATTGTGTTTTCAAACATACATTTTAATATCATGTAATTGTCTGAATAATATGCAATGTACTTTGATATGTAGTTTGCAGGCAGTTTTGGTCTAATTTGAAGTGTTATTAAGAGATGAGAAGAATAAAAACATATTTCTAGAAACTATATTTTTTTTATTATGACATAGAAGTTCCACATAATTGTCATGACTGCTACCAAGTATCTATTTAATGCTGAGATAGTAAAGCAGAAAAATAAATCGCTAATAAAGGCAAAGTAGGCCTTTACAGTAAAATTAAATGTCAGTCGCTGACCCCACTTTGTTCAATTCATAAGGCGCTGTAGCTTTTCATGCTATGTAATGGTTCATAACCCTTATGATACTGAAGGTGATGCTGTGCTAAAGCAGTTAAGTATTCAAAGCCTTCTCCACAAATGGCACAATTATGACTATCAGCAACATTCTTTGGATATGGGTGGTGAGTAGGATAAATATCCTTTAACCCTCTATGCTCAAACGATAATATATTATGACTCTGTTCAGATGGATTTTCATGTGGTTTGGGTTCTATTAAATGCTCAATATGGTGATTCGCATCCTTCACAGGAGTTGGCAACACAGGTGCGACATCTTTGCCCACATCTATACCAATTATATCTATGTTGGCATTATTAAATCCGTCATTAGGATTTTTAACATTCTCCTCCGCGGCTTGATGCTTCTTTTGCTTGTGTATTTTCTGGAAAATAAAATAATAGGTGAATCAGAATCATGCCAATTGTTTACTATAATAATTAAACTAATGGATATCTACTGCTAAATATTTAACAGACAAAATGAAGCAGAAAGTACGTTTTGCTTGACATATCTAAAATTAGATTTATTCTTCAACATTGCCTTTTTCCAATTTCTTACCCATTTTAGGTAAATATGATGTGCCCTGGGAACCTATATGTCTGGAGTCCCTTCAAATCAATCAAAATGAAATCTCAATGGATTTGATTTATTGAGTACTTCGACGGAGTAAATACCTACTAATTCCATGGAAATTTATAATATGCGCCATAAATTATAGAATAAGAATACTCCTCTTTTCAAGAAACCCTTTATTCTGTTTTATATAATTTTTTCGTTTCACTTCACGTGAGTTGGTAACTGTAACCCGCGGCCTCACTCTCATTGTATTTCTGTAATTGATTCAAATCGGTAGATTTGAATTCCTCTTTTCTTTTTCTTCTCAAAGAGGCCTATGTTCAGTAATCGGCGAAAAAGATTGAAATGATGATGGTAGATTTTCCTAGCATTAAATACAGATGACTTACGAGATCCCTGGCCTGCACGTAGGCCAGGCCGCACACATCGCATTTAAAGTTCTTGACGCCTCTGTGCTTCCCCATGTGACGTGTCAGCTCGCTCGACGTTATAAATGACTTGTTGCATATCGAACATATCTGAAAAATAACATAAATAAATGATGAGTTCAAGATAAATTATTTACTTTCTCAGAATACCAGTGCCTATATATTTTAAGTACTTCAAGGCAAATACTGAGCATAGACCTATTTATATTTATTATGAAAACATTATGATTTTTTTACACCCCGTTAGAGTCTGGGGGAATTTCGTAAATAAGAAAAATATTTTTTCGAATAGTACTAGTGAAGAGATGGGAGTTTTTAAATAAACCTATTAATTGTTATATAGTATTGTTGATTGTTAGATGTTTTTAGTATGAAATACTATTTTGTGCAGTAAAATTTAAATAAAAAAGACTTTTCAACTAATACTTACATGATCTCTCTGGCCTGTATGTATTTTGAGATGCGCCTGAAGATTGCCTTGAGCCGAAAACCGTTTACTGTAATAAACAAATACGTATATAGTTTAGCGCTCTAACTTTGAAAATCACTCATACCAAAAATATTTTCGACATTTCTATCTATACTATTATTATAAGGAGGTAAGCGTTCGTGACTTTGTGAGAGTTTGAATGTTTGAGGAGGGTAATCTCCGCAACTACCGAACCGATTTCGAAAATTCTTTCACCATTAGAAAGGTACATTACCAAGATTGCTATAGGCTACATTTTATCACAGGAGCGAAGCCCCGGAAATATCTAGTTAACACTAGATTAAAATCTAGTTTTAATAGATTTTATTATCTAGTTTTTTTTTACGACCTCGGTGGCGCAGTGTTAAAGTTCTTGCCACTAAACCGAGAGGACCCGGGTTCGATCCCCGGTCGGGTCATGATGGAAAATGATCTTTTTCTGATTGGCCCAGGTCTTGGATGTTTATCTATATATGTATTTGTTATAAAATATAGTATTGTTGAGTTAGTATCCCATAACATAAGTCTCGAACTTACTTTGGGGCTAGCTCAATCTGTGTAATTTGTCCTAATATATTTATTTATTTATAATTGGATTATCATATTTTAAATACAAGTTGTCAATCATAAAGGGACCCAAATAAGGATTTTTGTCTTAGTCAATTGCAGCATACTTTTAACTCTAACTAGCGGTAACAAGACAAATTGATGTAGATTCAACTGCTGTTGACTGTACAAGATATATTTACCTGCAAACCTCACATTGAAAAGGCTTCTCTCCTGTGTGGATGCGTAAATGTATAGTCAAATTGTGTTTTTGTGTGAACCGACGAGTACAGTACATGCATCCAAAAGGCTTGTCCCCAGTGTGTGTCCTGAAACATTTGTCTCAAAATATAAGTTATTGATTACAGTTTTGTTTAAAAAGAGTAAAGTTTGCTATTATTCACATTGGGTACCAATCTAATTTCAATGTACATATTGTTGGTGGACAGAGGACTGTTTTGGACTGGAAATAAGCATAGTCTTCAGTATTGCAACCACAGGTTACAACCTTACCTTACATGCATTTCCAGCTGTGCCTGGCATCGGAACTGTTTATTACATTGGTAACAGTTATGCTCTTGTTTAGGCTTCGGCTTTGGCCCACGTTTTTGTTTTTCAGATTCTGCTTTCCTTCTATAGTTGCTGGTAGGTTTTCTTTGGTTCATGCATTTACTGAAATGTTAAAAATTTTATTAACTGAGTCCCTTTTACTACTATTTTACTTAATTTGTACAATTTTATTTACCATTTTTTTATAATTGTTGTTCTAATGGGCATCTGGAAAATATAAATAACAAAGTGTCAAACAAAAACAAGTGCCAAACATTTTTATATAAAAGATATGTTGATTTGAAAAGTACTTACAATAGGATCAGTCATCACAGCAACATCAGTAAATCTGAAATGTATGTATTTTTTAATTATACTGGCATTACTATCATTTAACAATATATTAGTGCCATGCATAGGTACTATATATAATACAAGCAATATGTACATATTGGAAATATTAAGAGTAATTACTGACTAGAAATTAAAGATACTATGTTAAGTATAATACTTCTCTATTGTGTGCAATCCCAAATACTGGCGCAACCGAACATCGGCTCTTTCACACGTTTGTTTGAAATGATATGCAATTCCAAGTTTGTACACACAATTACTGCACATTTGTTCTGGTAATCCATCATTTTTGCTTATCTGAATACATGAAAATTTGGTAAGTAATTAAAAAAGTAATTTAGCTTTTGAATGCTTTTATGTTAGACAAACTTACTTTAATATTGGAAGAATACTCTATCATTTCACATAATGTGAGATTAAAGTTTTTGGTGAATATTGATGAAAGCACTCCTTCTTCTAAACATATTCTACAGATTTTATTCATTTTTTTGCAATACTTTCATGAATAGGTTAAAGTAAAAATTATCTTGAGTATTCGTTCTTTAAATCATTAAGTTTATGTTATATTTATTTAAAATCGTCTTATAAATCGTTCGTTTTAATAAATGTAAACATACATTCACCAACCAGACAGACAATCACTAACTGTCAGTGACACCAGCCAGTCACTGTCCAATTCAGTACCATGGATTTAATAAATATTTCGTTGTATGGAGTACCTACTAATAATTTTATTAAATGTGCAGTAATACTCCCTGTATTACTGCACATTTATCCCGCTAAAGTACAGCAATGTATGTTATGTACACAAAAGCTTTGCCGCCTTTTGCTATGTTTATTTTAGAGTAGTTTATTAATCCTTTCAATATGTAAAAATTTGTTTATGAAAATATACTACAATGTAGCATATTCGGGTGCCGAAATATTGAAAAATCGTTTTCCAAAAGATAAAAAAACTTCTAAAACGATGGAATACGCCTCACCTCACGAAGACTTATAAAATATGGACTTCATACAGGTAAGATCTTCAGTCAAAATCCAGTTTACGACCACAGTTGACCAAATAAACAGAACAGTGTAGTAGTAACCTAAAATAGTGTACTTTTTTTCCTTTAAACTGGCACCACGACTGCGTAGAAGGTATTTTTGGTCGTAAATCTGCAACAATATTGAATATTGGCGGTTTTTGCCTCCATTGGCAATGTAGGTACCTTACTTGTACCAATAGCGCCATCTGCGCTGAACTTTGCGTTATATGCCCTTTTGGTAGCGCCCTCCCACTTCATCCCGCCCGGCCCCTCTTAGCCCCAAGACTGCGTGAAGACGTTCCATACTGTGGGAATCATATTCGGCCAGCTATGATATTATTATGGAAGTTTAGATATTAAAAAAACACTCTTTGAAAAAAGACAACATCTATTTCAAGTATGTAAGGCTACATTTATTAGGTATACATCATGTAGGTACATATTATAATAATAACATTCAAAAATATGTAAGTAAATATATATGTGTGTAACCGACACTATAATACATTCTGTTATTTCAACACAATTTGTCATTTTTACTTTTAGGTATTAATTAATAGCAATACTATATTTAAATATCAACATTTACCTCATATTCAAAAATAAAAAAGCACAAAGAACCAAAATAACCGTTGATGTTTTATAACGATAAGTTACGACGGTAAAATGCTAGAATTATGTAAGTAATTTATTAAATGGGAATTTGCATTATTTGCCTACTAAGTTTAAACAAATTAATTTGATTTTTACTTTAAGGCACAGTGAGTAATTATTTAATGTAAATTATTATCATATTTCCAATACAGTAATTAATAGATCCTTAACTTTACAATAAATATTATTTTCATAAATAAATAATGTGTACATAATACATTTAGGTATTATGATCATAGGAAAATTCACAAATTGGTTATATTTAGCACCACATTGTTATTCCATTGAAACAATAAAATAAACTGATAATATCAATAGCTTACAGCTATAAAAATAAAGGATGTGAATATAAAATAGTTAAACTTAACGAATAATAATTTTACGTATACTTAAAGTACGTCAACAGAAAATAGGTCAATAAAGAATTTACCCTCTTATTGATAAAAAATGTTGTTTTGGTTGAAATTTGTTTTGTCTCGTTCTCTCAATGTCATATATTATAAAGTGAGATTGGGACAAAACACATTTTGTTTTTTTTTTTTTATGAACAAGATTGTAAGCAACTCCTGCTTCTGCGTATCATACTTTCTAATGGTGTCAATATTAATAACGTAATAAATAAAAGAGAAAAATAATACGCCCGCAACGCTACTATGATTACCTTAGTATTGCACAAATTTCTGGGCAGCGGGTAATCACTTACTAGGTAACCCGCATTAATAACACTTAGCAACGCGATGAGTCGATGTAGATGTCAATGATCTTAAGATACACGAGCGTGGAGTATGCCGTTCTATACTACAATGCATATACAAAGCAAACAGTTCAAACTTTGACGGATTCGGCATATATTACCGATTTTTCATTGCGGCAAATAAAAGCTTCCACTCAAACTACGCAATGTACATTCCGATCGGCTTTACACATTGGCAACGGCCGCGATGAGTTTGACGTAGATGTCAATGCCCCTGAGGTAGACGTCAGCCTTGAGGAACTCATCGTGGTCGTGGAGGAGCACGGGCGTGTGGTTCATGGGGGAGAAGCCGATGGCCGGCAGCCCCAGGCTGCGGATGTAGCGGCTGTCCGTGCCCCCCGGGAATATGCGCCGAGATAACTTCAGCCCCCTGTAAATCAAATTGAAAAATTATTTTTCTTTAACATCCTACGTGCAGATATAGCCCACTTAGTTTTAATTTATACATAGTAAGCATGCCCTGATGGTTGATGGTGAATACACGATCAATGCAATCACAAATTTAAGTTAGTCAAAGTAGATAATTGAAAATTTTTTACGCCAAAAAATGTGACGTCACTATCATACATGCCCCATATAAATTTTTGTTTTTGAAAACTGGAAAAATGTTATTTTACGTTTTATTTTACCTACTACCATTTATGTACAAACATAGGCTAGTTTGATTAATGTTTATATATCGTATAATGTACAAACATTTCATCTGTTGCCCCTTTAAATGCTGTCCAAAAAGGATTTGAAGCGTCCGTTTTAGTGCACTCTACGTATGGATTTCTCTGTTCGAACTCGAATGTGACACCTTCGCCCGCGTCTTTGCACCATGCTTTAATCTGAAAAAAAAGACAATTTTGTTATTAGACGCTTATGAAGATTGAAACAAATTAGTGGCAACAATAGTAGTAGTGTTTTGTCCATTGTACACGGAGAAATGAAAGTTTCTAATAAGGGTTAATGTTCGGGCCGGAGAAGGAGTCGAAGGCCGCGAACACAAAAATTGTAAATCCTACTTTCTTTCGGGTACATACAACACCATATTATGTGTTATTGTTTGTCATAGACAAACGCATGATAACATTTATCCAATAAGCATTCAACTGGGTCATAGTTAGACTTTGGAGGCATTTATATTATTTGTCATTGTTAAAACTTTTAAGTTGTTAGGTAATTTATTCAATTAGTCTTCCCATTCGGTATAGTTTTTATAGGACAATGGTCAAATAGCATGAGGATTGCCAGATGGTAAGCAAACACCATAAGCAAGGGTTCCCACAACCTAATAAGATGAGGCTTTTTGATAGACTCACCCGATTTTCGAACTCCGTGTGATCGACCGTGACAGCCAACCTTATATCAAAAACCGCTGTCAATTTTTCAGGAACAACATTTGATTGCACACCTCCCTGAAACATATAAAACATTAAATCAACAAAAAGTAACACTAGTTACTTTTCGTTAATTTAGGCCATTGATAATGGCCATTAATATTAACAAAAAATATTGGATTATAATTAAGTTTATTTATTTCTCACATTCTTTGAAATTGTATAAATAATTACATAAAACTTAAAGTAAAATTTTAGGCATTACGATTATTTACACTTACCATAAATTTTATCATAAAGTAATATAGGAAAGCTTGTAAATAAAACATAATGGATAAAAAAATTGTTTAAGGATACATATCAAAATTATTTTTTTCAAGTACAACATTAAATCTATGTATTCCGTAATCATTTTATTTAAGCAGTTCTATATACTATATATCTATTGTAACTAGCTGTTGCCCGCGGTTCCTCCAGCGACAAAAAGTAACTTATATCACTCTCCAAAATTATCTCGACACAAAAAATCACATTAGTTAATTCAAGGACAAACAAACATACTTTCACATTTATTATTATGGACATGGATAGCAACTTACGTATATTTGTGTTAAGTTGATTGTTGTGACGTCACCTATGTACAGTGTGGGATCATTTTCCAAAATCCTTTTTTGCTCTTCCCTCAAATCCATGAATTTGTCAATTATGTACCTTAACTGTAAATAAAATCGTTGCGTGACTAACAAACCGACAAAACGAAAGATCGTTTGACTATCTTCCACCTTTATGCGCATTTTACCATAATTTATAATATTTCAGCTTTTGTTTTTCAAATCGATTGACTTCAGACCCCAAAGATGGTTTGTTTGTAATAGAATTAATCATGTGGAATCGAAAGGTCCTTCGAATCCGGTTCGTGTCATGACTTTGTGTTTTGTATAGTGTAATCTAGCCCGCATACCTATCATTTTCATAAATACCACTAGCTTCCGTTGAAAGAAAACATTGTAACAAAATCTATATAATGGTTGATGGTTCACTAGTATATACATATACTCGTATACTAATTGCAACTAGATGGCAACACGTTTACGTATATCAGATGTACCAAGTTATTAATACACTCGATAACAAAAAAAGAGTCATAAAATAAAAGTTATTTGTATATACCTTTTCCCCAGCTGTGTTTGGAATTAAAAGTGATCCATGGCCTGGTTGCCCGGTGCAGTGTACGTGTATTTCTGATAACAATACGTTTCAAATTATTCACAAAAAAATAGAATATAATTCAAACTTATTTACCAACATTTACAAAGGAAGGAATGAATAACTACTAAAAGCATTATCTACTACTCAACATTGCACAAATACTCAACTTAGAGTTTGTTTGTAGAAGCGAAATGGAATCGCTTTCTCTGTCTACGCTAATAAGCATAGACAGTAGATGTCAATTTTCTTAAATTAAGTAGTAGTTATAATTCTCTTACGCCAAATGCTTCTCTCGCCATTGAAGATGATGAATTCTTCGTCAGGGTTCGCCATTCCTTCGTCCAATGCGAATCCGATGTTCAGGGCCTTGAACTCGCTAGTGTGAATGAATTTCTTCATACCATCAAGACCTCCAATCTCCTCGTCTGTAAAAAAATGTATGATATACATATATTTTGTCTTTAATGAATGATCCCGAGTTTTTTCTTTTTGTCTCTGTCTATATTTTTGGTATATAAACTCCTACGGCACGACTAGGATTCAAACCTGGGACCTTTCGGACCACATATGGGTGGTTTTTATCGCTGGACCACCACCATATAAATCCTAATACACCGTACCAGGAACAAAAGAGATGTGCAATGTCCTCTTCAGCTGAACTCCAGCTTGTTTCAGCTTCCTGATCGCCTCCAGATACTGTATGCCGACACATTTCATGTCTTGGGAGCCCCGGGCAAAGATCTTCCCTTCGTCGTCGATGTGCCCACTGAATGGCGGGTAAGTCCAACTTTTCTGAAGGTGAAATATTAGTACACTATTATTTATTAGCTGTGAATTTGAAAGAAATAATTGCACTCTATGTCCCTTATCACATCCTCTATTTTGTCACATTTCAATTTTAAAATTTGAGTTTGGTATATTTAAAAAAAAATTAGGTATTTTACTTACTTCAAATACAGGCACGACATCCATGTGAGAATTTAATAGTATCGTAGGAAGGCCTGGTTCTTTGCCGGGCCATGTCAACACCACTATAGGCTTTTTTGGCACCACCTCGTATACTTTAAATGACAGGCCGATTTGTTGTGCCTGATTTTTGAGGAAGGAAACACAACCATCTGAGAAAAATAAATCAGTTTATTTATCATCATATTATATCACCATGCATTGTATTAAAATGTATGTATCTTCCATGCATTTTATTGAATTTAATTACTTATGTGCTTATAGTTTATTTACCGATAAGGTACCTTCGCCACTTTTCACACTAGCTGACAAATCATAATCAATGTTTTACTACGTCAGAAACAAGTAGTGGTGTGTGCAAAATCCTATGGGGGTCAAATGAACAAACTCATGATATCGATATCAAATCTAATAAAAAAGGAGCTTGTCTCCTAAAGAAATTGATACAGTATCACGTTTTTATCTTTAACGACGTAGATAGAGCAAAGTAAGTTTGTAACTAGAAGGTCACGCTTAGCTGGTATTGCTATATTGGTAAAATTAAGCTAGCGATAGGTAACAAGGTTGCTAGGCTTATCGCCTATAAGAATGTCCAGTTAACACTTCCCTACATCTACTTTTACAATCGGCGCGAGAGAAGAAGCAGCTGGTACCTACATTATGTTTTTCCTTGGCCCCCTAAAACCAATACTAAGATAGGCGTAATATGCACCACTTAAATTCACATTATCCAATTCTGTTAGAGTGCGCTCCCGCTAGACCCTATAGACTACGACTTGCCATCGTGTTCAATTCACAGTATCCTCATTAAATAATAGTCGGGTTCCCACTAGGTGCAATTCCAATGACTGATAGGTAAAGGTTGACTGGAAGAGAATGCTTAGCATTAACCGTCTTTTGTACCGTTTGTATCATTGGAAAAACGATTTAGATAGGTAGGTAGTTAGGTATATAAATAGTTTATGAAATACTAGGTGCGCCCCGGGGCTTCGCTTCCGTGGGAATTTCGGGATAAAAACTATCCTATGTATTATAGGGTAGGTACCTTTTATTCCGAAATTTCTACCCGAGCCGAACCACGGGGTGCAACTAATAATAATATATTCTTATGATATGCATATTTTGTACAGACATAGTGATATGTTTATCTGATAATGACTTTATACTTACTATCTTTAAACTAACGAGATAATAAGATACCTAGTTAAATCAATTTAAATATAAGATTTACATACCTATAGTCATATTTTTCTCATAAAAATAATATGTAATAGTGTAACTAGAAGAAATTAAGGCACCTTACCTAAGTAGGTACCTAAATTCTTTCTAAGCCTAAATGAGATCAAAAAATGGAGCAATATGCAGATGATTTAATGTAAAGGAAATCATATCATGATACCTAAATACATTGTTGTCTGTAAGTTACTGCTTTACCTACGAGTATAACATTATCATATCAATAAATGAAAAGGAAAATTTATATATGAAAATAAATATAGATTAGACTTTTTATTTTACTATAGATGCTATGGCAGCTTTTTTTGCGGGAATAATAATATTAAATAGATGTTTTTTGCTACTATTTAATTTTCTTTAAAATAAGTAAATGGAACTTCTTATAGTATTAATTACAAAATCTTACCATAATTGACATCAGGCTGGACACTCGGAATCTTCAGATACTCGACAAAGTTGGCCACCGCCGGGTTGTCCAGATAATTAGTCGCCATCACCGACTACGTGTAACCACTAGAGCGTCCAATGCGACAATGAGACACGGAGACATATCACAACTGAGAAGTGATAATACGTACCTAGTATAAATATTGACAATAGACATTAAAGAATCATGTATTTGTGTAGGTATTGTTAGATAATTTATGTAATGATAATGGCATGGTGAGTCGAGATAATATAATTTGTTTGAATGTAAGTACCTATATTTTTTACATATAAGTAGTTATGTCTTTTGCTTAGTACATTTCGATTTTTCTTTCACGGTTCTATTAGAAGAAATTTCTTTAGAAATAAGTTCCTGCTTAACTACTTATAAATAGGAAACTAAGAAGTAAATATTATATGCTTAGTAAAAATTAAAATTTTTTTAATTCAGAAGTAAATCCTAATGTTTTCTACAGATACTTTTTGTTACCAGAAGAATCTCTTGATAGTAGCGCCATTTTGACCAAAGTTGATGTTTGAATAAGTTAATGTTTACAATTTTTTGGGTATGGTAACTAGCACATAATATTTTTATTGTGTATATTTGTAACAGCTCCGCATTTTGTTTAAGTGACTGTGTAACTAACAAACCTATTGTCAGTGTAAATGAAGTGATGTTTTTATTAAAGTTACCATTTTCTAAAGCCAAGCATCAAAACATTATATTTATCTAAAACCTGGTTCACATTTTCATTATTGATAAAGCCCTAATATTGATTAAGCCCAATATGCATTTTGATCAACTTATACATCAAAATAATGAACAGGAAATGATGAATATCATGTAATGTGTAAATATTAAGTAAAAATTAGTACCTAAAAAAAATTGGACAGTGATTAGCGTTATAATCCAAATTGATAACTGCACTTAACACTAATTAAAATGTGAACCAGGCTGGATAGGCACTTATTAGTATCATATATTTACTGCAAGTGTCAAGCATATAGAAGTCCATTCTATTTGTTTACAAGTAGCACCATCCTGTACCCATCCATTGTCATGTTATGGTCATGAACTTACACTTATTATTATTACACTTACTTAACTAATCTTTTGATAAATTAGAAATTAGGTCATTCAGCAAACATTAAACATGCAATACCAATATTGTTAGTATTGATTAGTTGAATTTTGATAATTTATTTATATTTACATTTATATTATTTACTAGCTTTTCCCCTCAGTATGGTCTGTGTGAATTTCCAGACAGACATACAAAAATAAAAAAAGTGTATATGTAATGGAAACATGTTATTAATACTATGCAATAAAATGCTGTTATTTTGAAATTACAGACAGAAACTATTTGTATAGAGGTCCTGTGTGAAATAGAGAAGGCAATGGTGAACCACCAAATTAATATTGCCAAGTCATTGTGTTACATTCCATTTAATGCCCACAGCCAAATATTATGATCCTAGAGGAATAGGTACGATTGTAAGGCCTTCTTTAATTATTTTATGAAAACCAACTAGGTATATAGATTATAGATAACAATATGTTCTGTAAAAGAACAGAATTAAAAACGCAAGTTCACAGCATAAAGATTTTGAATAATTTTGAGCTATTTTTCTCTTCTTAGTGATACTTGTGGCATCGATTACTAACGACATTAGTTAGGTACTTTGATTTATTTACAGACCATCAAACTGAAATTGCAAAAGCGTAGTTTTTATGAATTGTTAAAGAAGAGATGCTTGTGGAAAGATGCTATTTTTCAATGAGGTACCAGCAGCACTATTTTGCTTTCGTTACAATAATATTAAATTGAATTATTCTACATGTCAATACAAGTTAAAATTAAAATATTTAACCATCCATCGCTACCTACCTATATGAAACAAAATACACTAAAATGTCAATGTCAAAAAAAGTTGTAATTTTTGTCTCATCTACAAAATATCCTTAGACAAATATCATGGAATAGGGCATATTATGCAAAGATGGCGCTACGGGTACAACTAAGGTACACAAACATTATCCAGAAAATAATAACACTATTTTAGGTTATGTTCTGCATTATTTGGTCAACTGTGGTCATAAACTGATATAAACTTGATTTTGACTGAAAATCTTACCTGTATGAAGTCCATATTTTATTTATTGTTCCATATTTTATGTATTTTATTTATTGTTCCGAGCTTTTTTCGACCGTTTACTGGCTCGAAAATTTTACAGCGTGAGGCGTATCCCTTAGATTTCTAAGTTTTTTATCTTATGGAAAATGTTTTTTCCCAATATTTCGGCATCCGAATATGCTACATTCTTGTATATTTTCACAAACGAATGCTTACATAGTGAAAGAATTAATAAAGTACTCTAAAATAAACGTTTTAATCGACATAGCAAAAGGCGGCAAAGCTTTTGTGTGTACCTAACGTATATTTCTGTACTCTAGCGGGATAAATTTGCAGTAATACTCTCTATACTATGGACATTACTTCAAATTTCTTTTTGTTATGTACACGTACGGGGATTGGTGTGGAGCAACGCGAGAGCAGCGGCCACAGAACAAAAGTACTCCTAGCGGAGGCAGCGGCATGCAAGAAGATGAACCGTGAAGTGAATGCGAACTTTAATATATACGTACCTAGCTATTTTTGTGTTGGTATTGGCAGGAGTGCAACTGAACTGAATGAAATGTAGTCCTATTTCCATAAATGAATGAAATGAATGGTTAGTAGTTTACATTGTTAAAACGGATTTGGTGCGTGGTGAATTTGTAATATTTTTTGAAATTGTTTTTATTGTAAATATCTTCTCTCGTTGCATTGGATTACATTTGCACTAAACCGTTTATATTCATAATAAAACTACCTTGGAAACAGAATCACAATATATAATTAATAATTGCATTCTGAGTGCACATCTAGGTATTCATTTCAAAAATACTAGCCCAAGTTTGAAATCGTTTTCATTGGAAAATGGAATTAGATTATTATACAGTTACTTCTGAACTAGATGCAAGGGAAGTATTGCGATATCTTAACCATTTAGGCATACGTAATATCAGCGGCGAAGTTTTGAAATATTTCATATCAGGTGAGTTGAACCATTTGCTGTATTTTTTCTTTCAATCAAGACAATATAAATAAATATATTAGGACAAATCACACAGATTGAGCTAGCCCCAAAATAAGTCGAGACTTGTGTTATGGGATTAGTATCCCATTCTATTTTGAGTTAGTACTCAACGATAATATATTTTATAATAAATACATATACAGATAAACATCCAGACCCGGGCCAAAAAGAAAAATATCATTTTCCATCATGACCCGACCAGGGATCGAACCTGGGACCTCTCAGTTCAGTGGCAAGAATTTTACCACTGTGCCACCGAGGTCATATAATTAATATATATATTAAAGGACAAAAATACTGGTTCTATAAAATTATTGAAATGTAAATTTGTGATTTTATTTCAGATCTTAAAAAACTTATCAAATATGACTTACAGCAGAAAGAAAATTTGGGCAATGACAAACAAATTTATACAATAGGCCCAGAAAGACTGCATAGTGCTACCACATTTTCGTCAAGGAGGCGGTCAAAGGCCAATGAAGAAGTTTCCATGTGTTGTAGCAGAGAATGTGCAAATCATAAATTTAAACATATCAATAGATTGACACATTCCACTCCCAATATACCTCGAAAAGTGGAAACTACAAATATTAAACCACTTCGAAGAGCATGCTCTTGTGTCAGAGCTGAAAAGAAGTCTGAGGCCAAGGAAACAACTCCAACTGCTGTAACTAGCTGTTCCAAAAACTGTAGGTTACTTTGTTTCTATTTTCAGTGTTCTTTATTTGGTCAGACACTGCCCATCTTGTGAAATAGTTTTTAATGATATATTTGGTCCATATTAGTTTACAAAGTGATTATTCTACATCCAGATAGCTATGAATATCATTGCACTTATGCTAAAAGCAGCAGTAATGTAAAATAATGTACCTATTTATTTTTCAGTAATTAAGGTTCAGAAGCCACCTGCTAAGAAGAAATGTGACCCTGTATCTTTATACCACTACTATACTTCTCTATGGGCCAAGTACAAACCCAATGTCCCTGGAGAAAATGACTGGTCAGAGTTAAGATGGCATGTCCGACAGAAAATGGCAGGCAATATTGTGAAGCCTGTTCAGAGTAAAGTAAGTAGCAGCATTTAAATGCGAGGAAAATATCTGTATCAGTTCAAGGTCTTATAGTCAATTAAATGAATATATTCACCTACTGATAAAATAGTATTTTCTTTTCTATCAAAACTTTACAGTGCAGATGTTGAAGCAAATTAAATTTGTTAGAACTGAGTTTATGGCCTGCAATAAGAAATGATGTGTTAATTTAAAATAATCATAGGTTTTAACTTCTTGACCATTTTCCCACTCATATGGGGTCAACCAGAGTTGAAGGGGTTAACATACTAACCTCTGTCACTTGCCATATCAGTCAACAGTAACACTCCCTTCTTATTTATACTGTCTTTGACGCAATCCACCTTTTTCCTTCTTGGGTTTCTCTCTATTTCTGGTATCTTTGCTTCCATTTTTTTAGTGACATTTTAGTAATAAGGCTCTTTTCCTATCTCCAAATGAGGCCGTACCATCCTAACCGATAAATATTGCTCTCTTTGTCTTATAAAACCTCTTAGACTATTGGAAGTCCTATTTAGCTTGCAATATTTGTCCTGGATGAACATACATTACAAGCAAAATTAAATGTATTACACACATTTCAATATTATTTTCATCAATTTAAAAAGTTGTATTGTGACTACCTATGATTAAATATAAAATATTTTTAATTGTTGCAGGCTGCCGAGGTTTAAGACTAACCCCTTGACAATAATTGATGTTTCCAGTTCTGTGATAAGGAAGTAAATAAAATTACATTTTTTAATATAATTTATTTAATTCAAAACATTCTCCAAATCTTCCTCACAGCAATAAGCTATATTTGTTCTGCTCTTTCATCTATTGATCACAAAACTGACCAAATTGGATGAAGGCTGAATTGTATGAAGATGACCTATTGATTTGTTATAATGTTTACACTTGATCAAGTTTAAATGACTGTTGTTTATCATGGTTTATTGAATGAAGATGATGTAGTATCCTTTCCTCAATTCTTTCTGCAGCAGCCAGTGTTAATACAAGGGTGTCATGTTTTAACATAGAATATACATTCAGCCCATATACTGGCATAATATTGACATGAGGAAGGTAATCTGTTGCTACTGTTATGTTTCGTGGAGCATAATCTGTACTGAAAAAGATAAAAAAATACAATAAATAGCTGTATTTTCCCTATGAAGCTGGTATACCACATCAAACACCTGAAGCCTCAACATAAAGATTGAATATATACAATATATGTATATATATATATATATATATATATATATATATATATATATATATATATATATATAATAATAAAATGTATACCAATACATTGTCTTGAATCTATCATATTCAAGGTTATGTATGCAGTGGGTTAAGAACTCGCTTAAAATATAATGTTTCGGAGGGTATTCATATGTTATAATAAATAATATTACTTACTCATCAACCAACAATACTGAAGGCCCCCAATTTCTTTCTTCAATTAATTTTGCTAAGTATTCAGATTCATCTGAAGGTAATTCTAAATCTTTGACTACATGCAAATCATCTTGAGCCAGTTTTGCCGATAAGGTTGAAGTGAGTCCTTGTAATCTGGTATAAAATGGCAACATGAAAAAATGGGTTTTTCCTGAACGTGGGCCATGGGCCACCCCACCGCCGCGCCATAATGGAGATCTTATAGAACCGTGTCTGGCTCGGCCCAACCCTTTTTGAGGCCACGGTTTTCTACCTCCACCTCTTACTTCGGCTCTGGTCTTAGTTTGTGCCCAAGATACCCATCGGTACTTCCTTTGCCATATAACATTGTTGTGAATAATGTCTATTCTTGGTACTGCGGCATATACGTCAGGATGCAATTCAAATAGCCCTAACTTTTTCTCTTCTATTGAGTCTAGATTTTCAATCCAAACTTCTCTGGGTTTCGTATAAATGGGTGGAAACTTCCATTCCTTCTGCGATATTACTACATTATTGTCTGTAGATACAGCAGGATTGGTCACATTTGAAGAATATACACGAACTTGAGAAGCAAAAGATATATGCAACCTTTTTACTGCATTTATCAGCAAAGACACCATTCTAAATTATTTTTATTCGATTCACTGTTTATATTGTTCGCTTTCAAATCAAAAAGTTGAAATTTGAGGTTAGGTAATTTTTTAATACTAGTGATGTAGTAATGCTGATAATTAAGCCTCTATCGATAGGTAGGCAAACTATCGATATGTAGGACATACATATCGATAGTTTGACTATTGCCAACCTATCGATAGAGTTTACCTGTACAGGGTTGCCAAAGCGGAACGAACGAAGAGATCGGAGCTTTGAACTGTGCCAAAAAAGGTTAGGATTTTGTAAATACTTCGTACAACATCGTACGGAGTACCTACTATTAGGGAGTTACTGCACATTTATCCCGCCAGAGTACAGCTCTGTATGTTAGGTATACAAAAGCTTTGCCGCCTTTTGCAATGTCGATTAAAACATTTATTTTAGAGTACTTTATTTCCTTTCATTAAAGCATTTGTTTGTGAAAATATACAACAATGACTATATATTCGGGTGCCGAAATATTGGGAAAAATCGTTTTCCATAAGATAAAAAACTTCGAAAACTATGGGATACACCTCACGCTGTAAAATTTTCGAGCCAGTAAACGGTCGAAAAAAAACTCTGAACACTTCACACGTGAAGACTTAGTAAAATATGGACTTCATACAGGTAAGATTTACAGTCAAAATCAAGTTTATATCAATTTATAACCACAGTTGACCAAATAATGCAGAACATAACCTAAAATAGTGTTATTATTTTATGGATAATCCACTAAATTCTTCCTTTTTCGTTTAAACTCGCACCACGATTGCGTAGAAGGTATTTTTGTCGTAAACCTGCAACAATATCGAACATTTCTGCCTCCATTGGTAATGTTTGTGTACCTTAGTTGTACCAGTAGCGCCATCTGCGCTGAGCTTTGCGTAATATGCCCTATTGTTAAAATATTTGTGATACCCAATAAAGAACTGCATCTAGATTAAGCCCGCTAAACCTAGTTGTATTAGCCGCACTTCGGGGTTTAGCCGTACCGTATGCCAGCTCCACACTGTCGCTGAACACATACCGACGCGATTGCTCCATTGCGTAGTTAGTATGAGTGCTTTTATTTCCCGCAATGAGAAACCAGCAATGTATACCGAATCCGTCGTAGTACCCATTAATTCCATGCATAGATAGGGTTTATACATAGGGTTTTTAATAGAATCAAATTTTATATACCTACTAACTTTCGTATATTAGTTATGTATGTACTATATTTATTTTAAAGTAAATTAAATAATTGTGGATTAGCATAGTTGACTAGTTCGTGCCAGTTATTCGTTCCAAAACTCGTCTCATAGCACGTGGACTATCCAATGGAACCTGAAAATAAAAAAAAGACATTGTAGACAATATCTTTTGCTTTTGATTTTGTTATTTTCTTGATATCCTAGACTAAAGCTATCATGAGGTTTATTCTTGGACATAGAAAATTATATTTAATCATCAGACCCCGTCATAGATGTGATGTACATTTCGCTCATACAAGAAAGAGGTGAAGAAATGGTCTGAACCAGCTTTATTGAATTTAACGTCTTCAGAGTAGAGGTTAAAATTACCGAAAGCTTCCGTACCTAAGTTTGAAAGTTTCGGAATGTTTCGAGAAATATTCGCGAAAACTTCCAAAGTTACGGTAATTTTGAAAGTTTTAATAATCGTTTACTTATTTTGTTTACAATAACATCGATGATGGTTTTAAATAGTACCAAGCGAGTGCATTTCAAATAGTAAAATAGAGTATATAATATCGACGATATAGGTATTATTTGTAAATTTCAGCAATTTTCCAATGTAATAAAAAATAGTTTAAATGTTAATGTTAACGACCATAAAAGCTACAGACAATATAATTATATAATAATAAGATAAAAATGCCGCTTTCGGTAAGGCCTTTTAGATTATCAAGCAAACTAAGACTTTTTGGATACTTACATAATCACCTACATCTAAATAAAAAAAAAATAAACCTACTACTTTTATTCAAATAAAAAAAAAAACAATAACAATAGATGCAATTATGGCATTACTTAATACAAACACACATACATACTTACACGTTACCTCGTATTTATTTACTTATTAGTTCTACAAGTAGCTGTATAATGCAAAAAAAAAGTGAACTGTCGGCTAAGAGCATTTTTGTGGGTAGCAATAGTCTTACTTTTTATTATATAATAAAAAGTAGGACTATTGGGAAAAATAGTAGTATTTTTCCAATTTTTATATTATTTAGTGCTATTGCACGGTTTCCCAAAGCACAGATTACTCTAGCTTGGAACTATTGTACCCTTTTTCAAATGTCTTATTTTAAGTTTCTGTGTATGTTTCATCTTTGCACTGCAGGAATATCCATGATGATGATTACCATTCGAGATACAGGCTCACACCTAGTTCGATGGTGAGTTAGCTTATGGATGGTCCGCCCAACGTGGTGCACTTTTGTTTTATGTTTTTTTCTATTGTGCCAAGAAACTGCCAATAAATGCTTTTAAAAAAAAAAAACATTTGGAAATATTCCTGGCAATTTTCATCTCTACTTCAGAGACCCGAGCAACGATGAGTTTTAGATTTACTTATTTTTGGCAGTTAATCCATGAAAATACTTACTGAAACCCCAGCCACATTGATCCAATAGAATTTCAACTTTGCTGTTTCTTTAAAATATCCTTGCACGACTCTATCGACGACAAGAGTTTGTCGGGTACTGTTAATGAACTGATTTTGTCCACTCCATTCCAGATTATTTATCCATTCCAGTTGACCTGCAATTAAAAAATTAGGTAAGTAAGTAGGTACCTGTTTTTAATTCTTAAAATTTATTGGTACCATTACCTACCTTTTCCTCAAGTGAAGCGATTTCTTTATTTTAGACAATATTGAATTTTTTTAATTTGCTGCAATGTGTTTTGTTGTTCATATTTATATATTTGACTTATAACAATAAATTGAATTATGATTTATAAAAATAAATTGGATCTTAATGATCCCATGTTTATTACTTATTTACTTACCAGGAGTATTTGATACTGCATCTAAATTACCATTGTATATCGATACTGAGACGTTCGTATTTTCTAGTAAATATTCCACTGCAAAATATTAATATTATTTAAATTTATAGTATTATAAAAATATAAATACCTAAATAGGTATAAATCTATATATTGTTTAAAAATGTAATTCTTAATTAATTTAGTAATTTCACAAACAAAAAATTCATTAAGATTAAAATCAATTTTCAAGCATTTTAGATAGACAATAATACACACGTGTATAAGGGTGTTATGATCTAAGATTGTGATATAATTAATTTAAATTAGGTTAAAATGGAGGTATATTGGTGAATAGGTAGGTACCTACCATCATCAGCCATTCTAATTGCAACATTTTAAAATGTAAGCATTTAAATTATTTTGAAATAAAAATACTTAATTAAAACAAAGTGTAACGTTAATACATTGCAAGACCTGTATGACTCCAGGGAAAGTGTTGTTTCGTTGGTGTTGTATTGGTCCTCACAAATTTAGTTTAGCGTGTCGACACGCTAAGAGCTAATGAAATTATAATGAATTGACATTATCATACCTTTGTCTACAGAAGGCACCATTAATATATCCCTGAAAGCGTTCAATGCGGCCCCCCTGGAGCTGTCGTACTCCACGTCGGAGATTCCCAAGGCTGGAGCCACTGTCTCTTCCATAAATTGAAATAGTTCAGACTTGGATCGCAAAGCACGTTGCATGTAACTATTCATGCCGAAATTATTTGAATCTAAAAATGTTTTATAACTAACTAATAAATACTTAGGTACTAGATTTCTACGACGACTTAATCTGTGGAGGAGGCTGATTGTGTAAGCATTTAAAAAATCGTAAGTAATTAACTAACTACTTATTGATGCGGAAAATATATAACCCATCCTATCGCTAGAGTGACATAGTTACATAGTAAAATATATCAAAGTAGGTATAGGTATACCTAGTCTAAGTGGTTACTAACTTGTAGATGGTTCTTTGGTCAACTTTTCGACGATATAACCTATGTTGACAGCGATGGCACCAGCGTTGTCATTGACGATATCACCCAAAGTCAAGAAGTGATCAAATGCATCTCCATAGTTTTCGTTGTATATCATCGTGTTTGTTTCGCTTGAAAAGTTTTCGATAATTTCGCGGCCTTTGCCATCGATGTATGCCAGTTCTTCAAGGTAGAATCCCAGTTTAGTAAGCGCTACAGCTGGTGATACTATGCCGTTACCAATAATAACACCTTGTAAATTATGATTGAAATTCTGAAATTAATAGTTTAAAATCAATAAGAGATACTTCTCGCGTCATAGGTTTTTAATTATTAGATCAATAATGATGTACACAATTTGTTTTATAATTTAATATATATTTACTTACATCTGGGCTATTAGCTAATTCTCTCTCATCTGAGCGTTTTCCCGGTTAGGTAAGTACTTAGGTACTTTCTCAACCGCCAAGTTGTCTACCCTTAGCACGGTCGTCGGTATCCTCAAGTCAATATTCGAAGTGAAACCAATAGCACGCATAATCGTTCTTGAAAACATTAAGCCATAACGGTTTGGGTTTACCTCTTCCAGGTCCGGACAAGAATGCCATGGCTAGGCATTTTGTACGTAATTGTTGGCTACTTATTTCCATAAAACGAAAATAAGAAAAGAAATCGAAACAAATCAAGTATTATTTAATTTACAACTGTGCAATTACTGGCTGGGAGCGACGGTCAGTAAGAACAGCAGGAAAAAGTTTTGAAAAAAAACTCACAGTGTCCGTTAGCTTCACAGCCAGTGCCAGAGCCAGCTGTGCTCCATGGCCTTCACCCATGATGTATAAAGGAGCGTGCGTGTAAGTTCTGTGACGAGAATAAAATGACTCCAAATTGGACACCAGAAGATCGGCTGTAATTTAAAAATGTAAGTGTGCCAAAAAGAAACTAAGACAATTTTATTAAGGTTGAATCAGTTATCGATCCCAAATTTGTCATTTGTACCTAAGTATTCATTATTCAATGTTAAATTCTTTTTTATTTGTCTTACCATGTCCATCAAGTGTTCTGGGTATTCTGCTTTCACGTTGAACATTACTAAATCCTGTGCCCATGGGTGCATCCACAAATAACAAGTTGAATGAATTAACCTAAAATGTAAGTGGAATTAATTAATAGATAAATCTATCTAATAATTATCAACTGAAATCAAAGCATACGTAAATAAAATATATTTGGCAAATGGTTGGGATAGGTGAAAGGAGGCCTATCACCAACATGGGGCACGGAGACAGATGATGATGTTGGCAGATTTAACCAAAATTTGTTGTACTCACCCAAGAATCTTCCCTAATATTTAGATTGATATCAAGAGGTCCAAACATTCCAAAATTTGCCCAAAGACTCGGCGGAATACCTATGACTCCGTCCAGAAATAAAATTATAGGTCTATTTGTTGGTGAGAATGTGATTGTTGGATAAAACAACCAAAACACGTTTCCCGTTCCTGATATTTCTGTGAAACCTGCGTATTGTGAAACACCCTCAAATCCTTCTCCTTCCAAATCTGAAACATCAAGTTCACTATTACAAGTACTTATGCATCAGGTTAGTTTTGCATCAACATGATCCTAATCAATGCTATTTAAACATTTTAAAATATTAATCAGATATTTTTTTGTTTTACAGACGCTGTTAAATTATTAAAGAACTATTTGTAAGAGGTGCTATTTCTCGCTAAGGATAGGGAATAATTTTGCCAAATTGTCGGCCAACCTTCGTTGATCGGAGAGGCATCCCAAGAAAGTCATTGCCCAATATATCGGTAAATCTATCGTTAATTTTATCTGTTCGTCGAACTCAAGTAGTGAGAACACTCATCTTTTGATCTTATTATAAATTAAATCCAGAATTATTTACCGATGATCGTGATTGCTCCATCATCGCGTGTCACCAGCCACCATATCAGAGCACTTAACCCTACAGCTACCACTATAGCAGCTACCACCGATATTATTATTACGGTTCTTTTCCTCATCTTTATTCAGATTTACATGTACGACTACTTAAAAAACTAATCCAATATTATTTCTTACAGCCTAATTGCATATTTAGTCTATTATCTTTACGATACCAACTAATTATCTATGTATTAAATATTGTTTATCAACGAGTAGGTATATTGATAACTATTGGATTTACCTACTACAGAAAATTCTTATTACGATTAGAAAGATTTTTTTATATATATTTTTATATATTAGGACAAATCACACAGAATGAGCTAGCCCCAAAGTAAGTTCGAGACTTGTGTTATGGGATATTAACTCAACGATACTATATTTTATAACAAATACATAAATAGATAAACATCCAAGACCAGGGTCAATCAGAAAAAGATCATTTTCCATCATGACCCGACCCCGATCGAACCCCGGACCTCTCGGTTCTGTGGCAAGAACTTTACCACTGCGCCACCGAGGTTGTCGTAAGATCATTAGATGATTAGATGTAGGATTTCAAAATCGATCTACTAATAATTAGCTATCATTAATCATACTTACTATTATCTAACCTATTATTTAGCTATTTTTTCGGTACAAACCACGGCGATCTCTTCAAACGGGGATGTCCATCACCATTTTATTTACCAGAGGTGTAGATCATGGTATAATGGTCGTATGCATGGGTACCCTCACTCTCATGTATTTCTGCTGGGAAACAACAGCGTTTGCATTGTTGTGTTCCGGTTTGAAGGGTAGAGAATCCAGAATTGAAGATAGGCCATGGTGGATGACGAAGAGAAGGCCACAAACGAAATGTCATAAGACTTGGCAAAAAGACAGTTTTTTATCATTTCCTATACGTATACAACCTTATGTTGATCTTGATATCGAGTTCCGTTCGGCACAACCGTTGATTGGTTTAGTTGGTCGAAATGGAAAACATGGATAGATAGACATGTTGTTAAAAAAAATGTCGGGATTTATAGTATGTACAGTCGACCGCTATGACTAGCGGAGTAACTTGACAGTTACGCTGCACGGATCTTTATGTCACGGTAATAGGGGTGAGTTTGCAATGAATTTGGGTAGCTTCATATGCTGTTGACTGTAAAAACGAAGTTTCATCTTTGCCCGAATAATGTTACTTATTTATGATTTTTACAATACAATTCTAAAACCTGAATGCCTAATCAAACTATCGATCGACATAAAGTAGCGGGAGTGTGTAACTAATAGTAATATCAGTATGGCAATTGGTGTTAATCAGTGCGATGCAATCATTGCTGTAGCATTTTATCGTTTGGCCTCGCCTCGTCACGTCTTATACTGAGGACTTTGCGGTCGAAACCGAGCGGTGAGCCATCTCTCCTCAACCACAGACCACACATGCGCCTTGTCAGTCAACAACAGAATGCGCGCGCATGCGAGTCGCACAGTATTTTTTTACCCTATCTACCGGCACCAACAACTACACCAGTATTGATCGGGCCTTCGTCGCGATACGGCGTCTCGAAAATGCCATTCGAAAATTCTCATGTTTCACTGTTTTCCGATTGAATATAACGCCTAAAGGTTATACTGAAGTTATGGAGGTGTGAATTGATTGTTAAAAGTGTTTTGGATTAAGTGCCGATATGTCTAAGGTGAGTATCGATGAGCAACTTCCAAGGGTTTGAAGGTAGTTTACTAAAATCACTGCCAAGGACGTTGTTTGCTGGTTTCTTGGTGGAATAAACTATGTTTCATACGCTAAATGTATTACTACGTATACAATTTCAAATATCTTCATGATAGTTTCCCTGTAATGATCTTTCTATGTAAGTTTTGCTTGAACTAGTAAGTATGTTATGTTGTTAACCGTATGTACCACAGTCGTCGATGATACGGTATGGATGGCATTAAGTTACTTGTGTACCTATGTACCTAAGCATTATGAGTTGTAAAAATAACCATTAGTGAAATCGAACTAGAGCCTGCTGGAAATAATTTGTGGTCTAAGGACAAAAGATTTTCGTGCTACCTCCCTCCATGTAACTGGCAATATTCGATAAATGCGGGACGGATAAGTTTTTTTTAAATGGTGTCTAGATGGAAATTTGAATCTTGGAAGTCGAATAATAAATCACAATTCATCATCGTAGGTTTTTTGCTATCTTTGTTTGAACCATCTTGATATCCATTTGTGTTCTTATTTGTTTTATTTATTTATATAAGTACTTTATTTATTTATATGACTAACTTACGTAATAAACTAAACGCTATTTAGAGTACCTGTTTACTGCGAAAAACCTGAGTTTCTATATGTGAATGTGGTGCGATTGACTGGTGTTCAGAAAGTAACTTTGTTTAAATAATATAATAGCGAGCGTATCGAACATGAACAGAAGCTGATTCTTCAGGTTTCGTGGTTACGTCACCGCCAGAATTCCTGCACGGGTCAATGGCTTTACTTTTTGTTCAGGTGATGTCGACTGTGCAAAAAGTAAATTGCCTACCTACTCGATTAAGACTAAGGGTACCTACCTTCCTTTAGGTACTGGAAATTATGTAATTGTATGATCTAAGAAGTATATTTTCAGTTGAAAAAAGAAACAAGTAGGTAGAATGTACCAGAAAACCTAATATATATATATATATATATATATATTAGAGTAGTTTTTATCATCCACCACTTCCTTCCGGTGAAAGCAAGACGAAGGAAAATATCGTGAGGAAAACTGCAAACTGATTGACAGTATTGTGTATGTAGATAGGTAGTCGTAAAATTCATGTCAGGTGTCATTAGGTGACTTAAATAAAATCTGACTCCAGTTTTAACAATAACACACTCGAAAACAAAGAGGAAGAATGATATGGCGAACATAATAAATTAAACAAATTCAAAAATAAAATCTTATGCAAAATGCTGCGTTGCGATATATCTGGTTTTTTGAATAGGTTAATCAAATTAACATTTAAATAAATCCTTGTAATTCGGGTTTGTGAAGTAATATAGGTAGTTTAGGTTATATTCATTTTTAATTATTGTGACCATATGTTGTAACCATATATTGTAACACTTCAATATCTAATGATATTTGAAAGTTGTAGGTATTATATAGGACCTATCAGGATAGGTCAAAATAATCAGTAGCAAATCAAAGGAATGTTATAGACGTACGTAAATTAGGTGGTGGGTTGGATTTATCTACCCCAAATAAAAGTAGCCGATTTAAGTTTACTAATACCATCGGACTAACGCCACTGGATCTGATTTACCTGCCACCGGCTGTTAAAATTGTAAACATCTGGCGAGTTAGTTAAACGGTAAGAAAATAATGGGTATTATTTTTCCATACGTTATAATTTTTAAATTGTCATGTGACAAGTATAGGATGGAACGTCCTACCACACACTATGTATTCATTCAAACAACTGTCTGTAAGTATCGGATGTGGATGAAATGAAATCGGTGCTGTGTCTTGGATTAGCACATGCAGGAGGTTATTTTCGAGGAAAGGAATTACATCGAGTGTAATGATTATACTATTATCTACTACCTACCTACCTACTTCAGGAGAAGTTCTTTTTGTAGGTTATATAAAATCTAATGACAAATTAATCTACTAACTTCAATGGACGATTAAATTATAAACTTAATTTAATCGCCCATTTAGTGGCTCTGCTATTATCAAAACAATAATTAAATTAATGAATAGGAAATGTGACGATAATGTTAAATACACAACCTTCAATTTACATTTTTCGCGAGTTGCCTCTCACATATTAAACAAGGATGAGATTAATATCTTATTTTAACGTTGAGTTCTTTGGTTTGCAAATTGAACCCTATTTTAATAACGCTATGAGTTTATATTTGTGTTTTCTTACCAAGTCGAGATCGTGATCATGTCAATTACCTAGGTATTGCATTTATGCTTAAAGGATAAATAAATACAAATATATAAGTAATAGGTATGTAAGTAGGAAATATCGGCTATTCTTATTACCGGTTGAAAAAAATGGCAAAAGTCGACCGCACGCCACAATCATCTCGATTTGAGGTTTCATCCTAAATTTTACATAGACCTGTATTGCAATAAAGTTTTTAAATTCATACTAATATAAGTACCTACTTTTTGTTCAAGTTTTGTTGAAGTTCAAGTTACCTACTTAGTCATAAAACTATTAATAAATAGGTAAGTTGAAAAAATACTTAGTGCAAGTCTAATGATGTATATCATTAGACTTTCACAACGTAGGTAGCTTAATTCGTACCATTTCATACTATACCCATCTAGCTACCTACGTTTTTCTGTATCTGTTCCAATCTTTGTTAATTGAATCAACTCAAGGTGAGAACTCAAGAAGGTGGGACTTCGTGGGGCCTCCTCAATGTGTGAACGTTAGGAAATTTTAATATCCTACGTGACTTGATGAATATGAAATAAAACTAATTTGATCCTAATAATTTATCTCGGTCTTTTTATATTAATGCCGACCATAAGTTAGCAAAAGTTTAACGATGAACCGTCTACGATGTTTTGTCCTTAGATATAAGTAGTACCTACCTACGCTAAAAAATCATAAAAAAAGTACTTAAGTAAAAAACTTACAAGGAAATAAATTAACTGATATTCATTATCACGGATTGCCGTGTTCATTAATATCACAGTTGATTTATTTCCTGTATTGTACCTACTATAGTTGTGTAGCAGGGATGGAGTTTTTAAGTTGTTCAATCTGATTAGGTATATTTTAGAAACGCCTTTCTTGATCAACTGTGAAAAATCCTAATCATTTTATTAAATGATTAGGATTTTTCACAGTTATCTCTAGGTTTACATTACAAGTCTTGCCTTACATGGTTCTATGGAAACATGTCCTTTTATTAGGTCCTCGTATGTTTATTTATAAATCTAGGCAAGTTCTCTTTGTTTCTCAGTCACGCACGTATCGTCTCGATGTGCGATTTTAGCATATTCCTAGAACTAGAACCAAACCGGATTCTATGTTCATTGGGTTATTTCCTTTTTTAAAGGCAAGGTAACAAACAACAACAGTTACCTATCTATCCAATCAAGTCTATGGCATACAATAATAAATAAACTAATTTTGCTCTCCTATAGGTTCACACATTGACCGAGCACCTAATGGGACTTGTCTAGAAGTTATATGAAAATATCTGTCTACCCGCGACTTCATCAGCGTAGAATACAGCATAATACAAATTTTGTGTGATATCGTCTTTGGTCGTAATTTCAAAATGATTTTCATATAAACTTTCATCCCTCATAGTCTCATATTTTTTGATAAAAAAAGTACCTAGCCTACGTTTGTACGGGGGTCTTCAATATGCACAACAAAAACAGACTAACCGACAGACAGACTTTTGCATTTATAATATTAGTATTGACTAGTATCGATATGGGTAGAATAGATTCCAAGTACCATGCTTACCTACCTAAGTATCTACTGTGTTCAAAACATCCTGTGGTCATTTAGGTAGATACTACCTATATTAATTTAGGTGTGTATTTCATGAAATTAGATTGCCGTCATGAAACTGCTTGGCGTTAAAATCTGTAGCTCCTGCCGCCGGTCCACTGCTCTAAAAGTCCAAGTCTTGATGGAAACTGGAGCGGAATTATTAGCCAACCTGGCGTATTGTGCTAATGGCTTGTGTACACGAAACGTTCAATAGCAGGTTTATATGGGCCCCGAATTGTATTCAAAATTATCGCAATAGCGTATAGCCTTCGACTTCGTTCGCGTGGCCGAACAATTTTTAGTAAGGAGTCCAAATTATTAGAGAAATTTAATTGTACAGACAAATGTAACAATACCTATACATACAGAAGATGCTAATCGGACTGAAAAAGTATATTTTCTATAGTTTAGCTGAACTATTGTGACTCTTCTTCAGGTGTTCCAGATCTTCGATTTTTATACCGTAAAACGGGGCTATTTAAAATTCATGGGGCTAATTGAAATTATAAAAATAAAATATTTGGAACCTCATAACATTTTATTTTTCTACTAATTGGATATTTTGTTTTCGTCTGGCAACACTCACTCTAAAGCTGTCACCACGCAATGAAATTTTGAGGTTAGAAATGACATGTGTGTGCTGCAAAAGGGGCTTGCAAAAAATATTAAAAATATTGCTTAATTTATGGCTCTCATACTTTTATTTGGTAACTAGTTATTTTTTGAGGTAAGTTGAACATGATATTTGTATTATATCTTATGTTTCCTTGTGATTTTAATGGATTCTATAGGCTTTTTCTAACTACGTTGATTCGCCATATTTGTTTTGATTTATCAAACGGGGCTTTTTGGTACAGTTTTGGGGCTATTTAAAACATAATTCCAAATAGCCCCCTCTATGTCCGATGACAGATTTGTATACGATTTAAGGTGATGTGCCAAATAGCCCCAAACGTAACTTTCGAGTAATTAAGGCGAAGTTCTTCTGTTTTGTTCCAGTGCAATTGATCATGGTGCGTACATATACTAGGAAGTATACAAATTCCAGAAATGGCAAATCTTTTTTACCTTACCAAAATTACTCAGCGGAAAATTTACAAGTAGCAATAGAGAGTGTAAAAGAAGGAAGAATGAGTCTTACCGATGCCGCAGACACTTTTGGTGTGCCAAAGAGTACCTTAAGTAGAAAGACAAGAAATATTAACTGTACGCAAGAGACAGCAGGCCATCCAACATTATTTACGCCTGAAGAAGAGAAAGTCTTCATTAAATTTGTTTTAATAGTAGGGGAATGGGGGTTTCCGTTTGATACCACAGATCTTCGTGTATTTGCCAAGAAATATCTCGACAGACTTGGAAAAAATGTGTATAATCTAAAAGATAATATGCCAGGTTATGATTGGGCCAGAAACTTTCTTCAAAGACATAGATTACAAATTTCAAACCGTAAATCTGCACATATTTCCAGTGACCGAGCCAGATTTAGGTCAGATGATATTGATGCCTTTTTTGAGAATTATGTTAATAATAATAATAAATAAACATACTTAAAGTACATTCAACAATTTCATTTAAATAATGACTTCCCCTTAAATTGTTCCAAATATATCCTACATTCTCTCCTTTAGTCCAACTGATTAATCATCGTACTTCCAAATAACCCCAATATAGTGGCACTATAGTTTTATAGTGCAAGATTTTACAACAAAATTGAACAAGAGCACTATAGACATATAGCCAGGTACACACTATCAATGTTCTGATTATCGCCAAACTGATTCAAATTAAAACTGGCCTACATTTTACTGAAATATTAAACATTTTGTGTCGATTTCCAGATAGCCCCAAAATTGCGAAAATTGGAACAGCGCTTATAAAACAGGCTATCTTCGGAATTTTAATCAATATACGTTTGAAAATAATAGTTCCGGAAACGCCACTTCAAAATCTGTCCAAATTAATCATCAAAACAGGATTATTTAAACATAAAGTCGTTAAAAAAATTGTTTTTTACCAAATCTTGTACCAAATAGCCCCATTTAACGGTATCTCAACAGGCTGAAAAACTTTTGTTAAGGCGTTATTTCAATATTTCCTATAGTTTAGCTGTGCCATCATAGTACTCCATCAAATGTTCCAGTTTTCAAAATCATTTATACCCTATATTTATATATACCAGGCTTTATAGCTATACAACAAAAAAGTTTCATTCAAATCTGTCCAGTAGATCCAATTAGCGTGTACAAACAGACAATTTTTGTAAAATTCTTATTGTATTACTGATTCTCTATAGATCTCAATTTTTTATATTTAAATATCTTCAATGTATAGAAACACTTTTTTTACTGTTTTATTATATATATGTATGATATGATGTATTGATGATATTACACGTGTATTTTAGGTATTAGATTACTCCATACCTAAATACCTGATATTTGCTTAATGTTATTTGCAGATGATTAAATGGTGCCGTAGATAGAGGCAGGTAGGTGCGCCACGTTCCGTTTTTACCTTTTGAGGCATGGAACCCTAAAATAGTTATTTATTCCATGAATACTCAATACAATCGTGAAGGTAATACAAACTTAATGATTTAAAAAAAAATGTCAAATCTAAAGGAGGTCGTGTCCACAACGCTAGTGGTTTCTAAAATTGCATAACTGCAAGAACCAAGCTATTATCAAGTTATTATCGCATATATGATAACATTTAACGAAGAGTTAGTGGTGGTGTTACGTCTGTAATGTCAGCCATGTTATCTACATTGGGCGAGTGAAGTAAGCATTCGCTTTTGTCATTGAAACACTTGTGTAGTGTCTTTCGGAAAATCGTCCAAAATTTTTCACTACGTAGGTGTACCTACATCTGAATAGTGTAGGAGCAACTTTTCTACTACTAAGTAAATTTTGTTATTAATAAGATTATTTATTCAAAAACTATATTTAAGAATATTAAAAATGATTTTTTTTAAATATTTTAAAATACAGTTTTATTTTCTATTTAAGCGAACAAATACAGTGCAGAGTAAAACTTTATTTGTTAAAAGACAAAAACATTACATAATTAGATCAATACAGTTTCATTAAATAAGATCATTTGTTACAACAACAAATCACTTTAAAATCATTTTATCAATATTTAGAGGTTCGACCAATGTGAATAAATGTCCTCTTAAATAAACGGACAGACGAGCAATTACTTTCTATTTTGGTATTGTTGATCTTTGTGACCTGTATGTATTGACTAATGATTAGTATTTTTTGGTACCTAGGTACCAAAAATTTTTTATTATTTAGCTACGAACTTACATAAAACTAACTTTGGTAGAAGGGATATATATTAGTACCGGAATTAATAAAATATATATTAAAAATTATCATACAAATACCAATAAAGAAAACTGACTGACCAAGTCAATACATAAAATATTAAAAAAATTTGGGCCAACCCGCTCAATTCATATCGAAAACTAAAAAATACAACAGGAGATTTTATTAGACAGTATTATGGTTTTTTATTATGTGTAGATGATACCTCTGAAAGAACAACTGCACAATAGTGTACCTAATTGTATATGAAAGTGGTTCGTACGAGTATTTATAAAACGGCGGAGTCACGGAGACAACTGGGATAAAGTCACAAACATCAGCTAGTCACTAATAATTTTAATTGTTAGTCTACTCTTGGAAAACTTTAGTAGATAGATATCTTATGTTTAGATGATACAGAGGCTGACTGAAGAGCTATAGCACTTGTGTCCGTGTGAATTGAACTCGTCTACATTGTATTACATTTCGCACGATCTTAAAACTTTAATTACTATGTCGGGTAACTGTTACTTTGATTCACTAAAGAACAATGTCAATTATAATGTTCTCACGTATTTTTCAAAATCGATGTCTTTTATAAACACCATAAACTGCTTCATTGTTTACTCGAATTATGAAAAGATTTCACCAAGTCATGATTTTTACAGTACTTAAATTTTAGTTAGTAAATTTGTGATCAGAAATGCAAGTAATCGGTGACCCGGGATTGCCGGTGTCCATGGGCTGCAGTGTTTGCTTACCATCAGGCAACCCGTATGCTCGTTGCCTCGTTTGCCCACTAACTAGGTATACTTTAAAAATAAATACGTAGGAAACAAATTTCTGACTGCAACCAGACGACAACTGTTAGTTTGAAGAGTATGATCACAAAACGGTCACCTCAGTTACAAGTTCTTATATTATACATAGGTACGACTGTTTCCATATTTCGTCAAAGATAAGGTTTATACGATACACGAACACCAAACTACGCAACATAACAGGCCTTGAAAATACAATACTCGGTAAATGCGTTCACTAATTCCGCTTGATTTTAGGTGTAGACAATAGATTTAAAAACCATAACAGATAGCGGAAAATTCTTGAAAAAGCAATTACGACAACAATTGAACTGTGTCTTGAATATTTATTACTTATGTTCCAAACGTTTTCCTCATAACCATATAGATATAAGTACTACTTATGTATTTATGCGTAACGAGCCAGAATCATACATTATTTGATGTTAAATAATATACCTAATATACATTTCATTATTTTAGTATTACTGTAACCTATTTAATCCAGTTGTGAAAATTGTGTTAGATTGAAACCCAAAATTTGAGTGAGAATTGTTGTTTTAACTGGAACTTACTGTTTGGATACTTAGTAAGACAATACTGAATTTATAGGTCAAAATAAAATTGTAATTTAGAATATCAATCAAGTAAGTTCTACCTGGTATAACACAACAATCCTTATTGAGCTTTATTGAATTGGTTGTTAGCGGACATATCTGGTTATTCCTAATTTAACAGTATCAAAAATAAGTACTTACTATAAATCTTAACCTATCTACACTTTACATATCTAATTTTCATTTTCATTACATCTACTTACTAAGCCCCACAGTAATAACTTCTTAATAAACCATACAAATTACCTAAGTTTTAGATTGGTTGTAAACTTTTCTAAATTCCGTTTTATTTTGCAAAATACTGCCGAAATGACATGCCATAAAATAAATGAATGCAACTGTTGCACGACTTGGAGATTACCAACGTTATCTTCATACGTGAACCAGTGGGTACAGTACTCGTAGGGAATACAACGCACTGGGCTCACCCAGCGTGACAGTGCTGTGAACCGTGATAGGCTACGTAAAACATTTAAATATATGGCCAGTGAACATCAGACATTAAAACTGTACGCTACGATCATTAGGTTGATTACGATTTTGTTTAAACAAAATATGTAACTATTTCGTTTTAAATTTACTAAACTTATATTTACTAAAATTTTCCTTGTTTCTTTCCAGATTCCTATCGATAAAAATGGAAGGTTGAGATCGTTTGAGCTTCGAGGAATTTTTGCAAATAATCCAACAAGAATAACACGCACGGAGTCGTTAGATCGTGATGATATGAAAAAAGCAACGAGTTCCACAGAAACATCATATGCCGATGTGAAACATGGAACATCAATAAAAGAACAAACATTTTCTAAAAGCTATGTACCGTATTTACCTAAAATGAGCTTAAGTTTAGAAAAAGTGGTAGAACAAAACCCTCGAATTCTAGATTTACGAGAAAAACTTAACGCAATCACAAAGAAACAAGATCGTAATGTCGATAAAAAGACTAAAGGACTCATTAATGATATAACACAAAAATTAGTGGATGATAAAGAACAAGATGAGTCAGGACCATACAGCTTACTATTCGATCTTAAAACAGACCCATCAACATCAAATCATAATATGTGGAGTAAAGAAACTAACGATCAGACTGTATGTTTGAATTCTAATGAGTTGTCAGATAAAAGTCCAGATAGAATAGGAGTTAATGTGCTTAACTTCGATGATAAACCCCTAAAAGAATTTGAATACTCATGTGAAGGTGAAATAAATTTCCCTACCAAAAAGGTTTTTAGCACACATTCAAGGTCAGATCTTTGCCTACAACTAAAGTCGCATATACATCCGCGTTCCTTTGAAACAAACCCAAGTCCAAATGAAAATTCCCTCAATAGAACAAATGAAGAGAATTCTCTTGATGACAGCTTAGGAATCTTAACCCCAGACCAAATGGATGACATTTGTTACCTGGAAAATGCTTTTTCTCCAACTGTAGAGGGACTTCCAATATTCTGTGATAGTAACGGATGTAACAAAATATCACCTGATAATGGCGACTCTCCGTCAACTGATAAGACTGAAAGTAATTCGGCAGCTTCTACGATACAAAATGATGGATTTGAAAACATCGATCATAAAAATGTACAATTTCGATACGAATCAGCACCCAATATTTGTATAAATACAGTTGAAAACGAAAATCAAAATATTGTACAGTCCTTTGACAATAAACAACAGAAAAACAGTGACCAATTTTCACGTCATTCATTAGTAATATCTGGAGTTCATTTGGAATCTCCTCATTTACTAGATGTAACTTTAGAAAGTGAATCTAATGCTCCAAATCTGGTTGATGAAGAATTTATGCCTTCAATTCATAGTAGCATTTTAGAGCCAGTTAGTTCTGTGGCAGAAAATATCATTAATTTAGAGATAAATTTGGATTGTAAACAAGACAATAGTACAGTAAGTAGAATAGAACAGACACCATCTCCAGAAGATTTACCTCTAGACAGTTCAGAATTGAATGGTGAAATAAGTTCATACTCTCAGTTTTCCGCTTCGACTTTACATGATTCGCAAACTTATTCAGATAGTAAAATTGAATACTCTAAATCTATGGAGACGTCAAAAGTTTCTAACAGCTTTATTACAAGTATCACTAGTATTACTAGCTTAGATGGATACCAAGGTGATGGTGAAATGTCAAGGCCTGTAAGTAGAGGCGCTGATCACTCTTTGGAACAACGTGAGGATGTTATAGAAATGAATTGGCAAAATGTTCCCGTGACTAGAAGAGCAGATCCTATGACTGATTCAGACTTTTTTACCGAAAGTGATGCCGATGGTTTGGATGACCAAATGCAAAGAGGTGACCGAAGAGCTCAAGTAATAGATGGTGCACTTTATGGAGGAAAAAACGGAGGTGGTAACCCTCCACTTATAGTCAATAGAAATGATGATTCATGTATGGAATCTAGCGGAGTGTATACTGATTTTGAAAACCATAGGGCATCTCCAGTATTTCTAAATGTAATAGATGATATGTCTCCAGCGGGTTCTACTCCATCAACACGATCAGAGTGCAGTCAGAAAAATAATAGTACAGGAAATATCAATGCTTATTTCACTTCAATAGACTTGGAAAAATCTAAAATAGATTTGAATTCTGTATCTATAGAAGTATCTTCTTCTACTCCAAAAAGTATAAGCAAAAGAAACTCATTGAACAGTGAAAAAGATGAAAAAGGTATTGAGAAAAGCAAAGAAGAAAAACGAAGTTTCACATTAAAGAAGTACAAAATGCCCAAGCGTGATGTGCCAAGCAAATTAAAAAGTATGCTGGCCAGTAAAAAGACTGATGTTGATGTAAGTGTACAAAGTAGTCCAAAAGCAATTAAAAAGATGGACAGGCGAGAGACGTTGTCAAAGAAAAATTCATTAGATAATAAGACCGACTACAAAACGAAGTCCTTTAAAGATATAAAATCTAAAGTGGATAGTTCCTATTCATTACAACGATCTCAGACTGCGTGTAGTGTCAGCAGGATGTTAAGCTCAAAATCTACAAACACCAACTTGAAACCGAAAAGGTAAGTAAATGTAAAAAAGTACTTAATGCTGTTTACAAATGTAATTTTAAAACATCTTTTAAAATAATATATTGAAGATTAAGTACAGATACTTTCCACGCTTCATATATTACTTTCTGATCATTCATAATGGTACTTTATTATTAGAAATTGCAAGGAAAGGATTATTATGTGTTTATATATCATGTATATAATTTATGCATGTAAGTAATATTATCCTTATCACCTCACTTATTAAATGGCTTGTTTATAATAGGTAACTAATATCTTTACCTGCGATTTTGTGCAAATTAATGGCTTCGTTGATCGTAAATTTGTTATTACGTGTTGTAGCCGCCACATGCGTATGCGCATGGAGCTGGGCTCGGCAGCCGGCAGCGGTAAGAGCAGCCTGCACAGCTCGCAGAGTGACATCAGCGCCTCCAGCACTCCTTTAGGAAAACACACTACCAGCCGCTTTCCTCTATCACGTAAGTTTTTTTTAAATTAATTAATTTATCTTTCCAAGTTTTTCTCTATTATTTGCGTTAAAATTTTCTGGTTATTCTTCTCCCTGTCGCTCGATAGCGTGGTAGGCATCGATTTTTAAAATCAATATAACAGCATTGCCAAATATTAATTAATATTGCATGTACATCGTATCAATCGAATTGGATAACAGTAGGTAATCTAACATGTATATTTTTATATCTATTTATTTATTACTTCAAACACAAATTCCACAACAGAAAGGTAAACCTGTATAAGTAGATACCTACATTTATAAGTAACTAAGTTATTCTTAAACTGAAAAAATCCAGAATAGTCTCTTACCATCCTTTGCCAACTTAAAAGTCATATAATATAGATATATAGTAGTAATATGAGTTTTAAGAAGGGCAATAGTGCCCAATCATGTGATCGCGTAAACTATAAAGAATTTTATCAGGCGATCTTTTACTAGGTGTATCTAGGAATGTCAGAATTCTCGAGTATTTATCATATCACGAATCTTAAGAGAAAAAATACTGATAACATGTCAGTTAGGAAGTAAGATCACGTGTTTTCTAAGTGTAGGTATCACGCAGATAATGTAAATAATGTGAGAATAGAAGGAAAGACCATGATAGGCTAAATGGCCTGTGCTGATGATGGACCAAGCATAGCAGCTAGTAACGGAGCATACGTGAGGTAGAGTGATGATGGGAAGGTACATTTATACCTCCAAATCATTACACTATAGATGAATAATTAGAAGTATTATACTTATGGCTAGAACTGGTCAAAAATCAATATATAAAAAAACAAATGATTGCCATAACGACACTGAGTATAAGAAAGTACGCTAAAAAGAGGAAAAAGCAGAAATGTATTTCGAAACCGCCAACGTTTGGCGAACTGTTTGCCGATTGTGTATTGCCGGCATAACGAATGCCTTCGGAAAAACGTTAGCAAAGTTGTAGAATAGCGATTTAAAGAGAACATTGCATTACCGTTAACAAAGGAGTTGAGATTAAGTTTGTGAGTTGGGACCATGGACTAATATAATTAGTAAAGTAGTTACTAAAACTCGGTTCTTGAAAGGATAAAGATCTTTTTTATTTTTCTCTTTACCTTCATATACTACATAATGAACTTATGTACATTCAGATTTCAGTGAAATCGTCAAGTTATTGTTATGCTAATTAATTTACTAGGTACGTAGTATGTACTACGTACTTAGTAGGTATTATTATTCTCACACATTATATTTCGCCAGATTTAAAAATTTGCTGTGATCTGCTAGCAAATCGATGCGGAAGGTCAAGTGACCAGTCGACTTGCCACTTGCAAGAAGTTGTCGCATGGTAACTGGCATTTCCTCTCGACTGGTTCTGTGGTTCCAATGGAGCCAGTCGCTTGCGAGACGCGGGCCGGCGCGCGCCGTCTGTCTGTCGCGTTCGTGACGTCAACTTGCACCGCGAAAAATCAATGGATTTTCTCCCGTTAAGGTTGCCCGCATACCGCATTTTCTTAATGAAAATGTGTCATATGCTAGCGAAGTGACGCCGTGGCATGCCACAACACGAAACCGGCATATCAGAAGACACGTGAACGGTTAACTTTCCCGTATTTTGTGTTGTGTCATTATTTTAGTTCATTAAAGTTTGAAGGTAATAACGCGAAACTTGCTTAGATCCAAATCGTTAATTTGAAGATAAACCAATACAAGAATAAAATTTCGTCGCTTTCTACGAATTCAGACCTTTTTCATAAGACTCTTTCAGTTAATTCACAAGAGATTGCTAAACTGTTTAATGGTCCTTCAGTTCTGTGTCAACACGCTATTGATTACACACCTGCGAGCACGACAAGATGTTATTTGAAATGTCAACAATTTATTGTGCATCTTGAATACTGCATAGTTTTTAGATATCGGCTAAGTATACCTGTATATTTCTGTCGAATTTCTGTATAGTTACCTTATTGTACTCTCTTCAAATTTATGTGATAGGATTCTTAATATATAGGTAGGTACTAAGTATTACTTAATGCCTTATCGTATTTTCAAGCACGAACGTCGAAAGTATCACATTATATATTGCACAATTTATAACAGGAGAACAATGATAAGGTGCTATCAAAACAGACGGATAACATTCCAAAATCATGTAAATATAACACTCTCACATAAGATTTATATTTACCTAATATCTTGACTAACACTAAATGCGATTTAAAAAATGTTAACATTAACTAAATTATAATTATTTATATTAACGTTAGAAAGTGATGCAGTGATGAGTTCACATACCTACCTATATTCTAGAACTGGCTAACAGACAAATAAATTACAGAGGTAGGTACCTACCTAAATAACTACACGAATAAAAAAAATACAATTTACGAATATTTACATTAAATAGGTGACGTTTTGTCCGATATCTTTATAATAAACATTACATTGGGCATTGATAAGCCATTCGTTAAAATACTACCTATGGTTAAAAACTATGGGGAAATTATGCACGTGGCTTCCTTTCAGATTGTGTAAAAGTAACAAGACTAAGGTATGTGCACCGATAAATGGATTATGTCTCTACGTTTAGAGCTTGCAGTCTTGTATAATAGTCACAGATAGTCACGCACCTACCTTTCACCGTCTTGAGACTGCACATGCGAGGAATGATTGAAGCTTGTTAAATTGATAAAGAAATAATCCGTTTCGAAAGCATGACGGCGGGAGAGTCGAGATATATTTCATATGTGTCTCTTATTACGATACGTTATTACTATGAGTTAGCATTACTTACCAGCATTTTCGATTTGCGTCACACATTCATTATAGTTAGATTTGTTCAATTTTGAGCTAGAGAATAGGTCGGGGTTATGGTAGGTGGGGTTTCCGGAACAAATTGGGGCTACACCATAACATTATTCACATCAAACTCTTAACTACATATATATTCTCTGGAACCTTTTTATGTAGCTGACGTTTCAAAGACTGCAGTCGCCGTGGTCGTGATTTCAAAAACACTATGGTGCAAACTATTTTCATACTAGGACTTAATGCCTTATGGAGCTGAGATATGTAAAACTAATTGTTTGGGTTTGCCATTAGGAAAGGAAGGGCAAAAAAGGCAATCAGCCAGTGTCTAACAGCCATAAAAAATGTAAACAAAATGTTTACTTTTAAAATTCTAGTTACACTGATCTTTTCAAAAGACTGTCACAAAATAGGTGTTTTAGTTTAGAAACGTGCTGTTGAAATCGTTAGAGACCGATGCAGTGTAACGGGTTATTCTCGTCGATGGATTTGTTGACGATGCGAGAATCGTTGACCCCAGACCGCAGCAAAGCTGACGAAGAGTAGGACGCGAATTGCCTATCCCTACTGGTTGGTTCACCCTTGACTAAAAATTTTAATCTCATTCATTTTAAATGTCGAATTTATTTTTTAAGGAAAGGTGACAAATGTGAAAACCACTGTAATCCAAATTTACATCTGGTGAATTTGTTAAAAGCAATTAACTAACAAACAATAAAATAAACAACTCACTCAAACAACAAAAAAAACAACTCACTAGCTAATTCAACGTCCAAGTTGTATTTATAATTAATGTTTCTATTTTATTTTGCTAGAAATTAACTTAAATAAATAATATTGTCCAGATGTGATAGTGTACGTGTACCGTCAGTAAACCAGTCACAGATGTCGTTACCTATCTAAGCAAACTGATAAGCAGGTGAACATGACCTCGTATCGTATTTGGATCGTGTTGAATATTTTTCATCATGCTCACGAAATTGATTAAGTTATAGAACAAAAGCTCACGGAACATTCACGAATTACAAACAATTATTAGTATTACCTAACCCCGTTTCGGAGACCCAAATCTTTATCACTAATCTACTAACCCCATAATAAGTATTGATTATTGTTGAATGATTCGTGAGTAAAAAGTATGTTTAGTGTTGCTGCACATTTTATAAGTTAATAGTATACATAACTCCATTCAAATAATTAAAGTTGTCCGCCGTCATTACCGTCGTTCAAAATAAAGAACCTTTCTAAAATCTTAAAAATCATATATTGATATAATTTTACAATACTTCCAACACATATTTATTACTCATTAATTAGGGTAGTAAAAGAGGTTAATGGCGGTGATTGAAATTCTCAAAAAAAAATCATTGATAACAAATAATTATATCAATATCAAAAAAAGCAAACTTCCCAGGTAAAAGGAAATTCTGTACTAGTTAAGGAGATCTTCCTTAGCTTAATAGTTGTAGCTTATACAACAATGTAAATTTTAAGAAGTTATTTCAGTGCAGCATTAAACATAACACAAACATATTAGACGAAAAATAGATAAATCTTCCTACGATTTTCACTTATCGGACTACAATAGTAATAGTAAAATATGATTTGTAATTATTTAAGGTTCAAGAACGATGTCGTAGGTAGGCAGTAGTAGTAGTAGTGGGCGCATTATCTTTGGATAGACATTCGCCTTCAACGCCCTAAAAGCAAGGATAGTTCCATGTAGATTAATGCAATGTCACATAAGCTTTTCAGGCCATCGACGATGTGCCTAGAGTAGGTCGGACAATTATTTAGCTATGTAACTCATGGAATCGATATTATTTAATCTAGATTTGAATGTTGCATAGTTGTCAACACTAAGTAAATTAAATTGACATGATTCAATTTAGATGCGGCTTGCGAAAATAAACTGGAGATTGAAATTTTATAGTAAATAAATAAATAAATATATTGGGACAAATCGCACAAATTGAGCTAGCCTCAAAGTAAGTTAGAGACTTGTGTTATGGGATACAAACTCGACGACACTATATCTTATAACAAATACACATATAGATAAACATCCAAGACCCGGGTCAATCAGAAAAAGATCATTTTCCATCATGATCCGACCGGGGATCAAACCCGGGACCTCTCGGTTCAGAGGCAAGCACTTTACCACTGCGCCACCGAGGTCGTCAGTAAAATTATGTAACTTATTTAGCGCTAATAATTGACACCATTAATTGATATATCTTAAATCTTGTATACTGATTGCATGTAAATATCTCATCCTCACTCACCATCTACCTCTCATTGAACTCGTTTCTTATTGAGACATCTTTCTCGTCACGGGCAGTGCTGCACTAAAATATAAAGACAAATAGTATTAGACAAATAGTATTCTTATTAATAATTGTCCTTATATTTTAGTTTTGCCAGTCTGTTTCTTATTAAGACGTCTTTCTCATCACAGGGCAGTGCTACTATTTGTCCTTATATTTTTAGTGTTGCCAGACTGTTATTTGCACTGACTGGTGGAGGAGAGAATCTGTTTAACTTACCGTTCTCAAATTACGGTTCTCAGTATGTTTCCGTTGTTTGGAGTAGCTTGTGCCGTTCCCAGCCTCCCACATTGTTTACCACGCATACGATTCTAAGAAAGACATCATTGCACTTTAGAATGCCGTTCAATGATTTTATTTCCAACAGCTTTCATTTTCTTTTATTTTGACAGTGACTTCTTATTTGTTTAGTATGAACTGTACTTAATTATTAGAGGTGGACATAAAAATTGAGAAAATATTTGTGACGATATAAAAGTTATTAGTTTAATACATTCCGTAACGAGTTTATAGTACTACTTCAAAATTTATCGTAGATAAAAGTCAAAACTTTCGAGTAAGTCAACAATGTATAATTTACTACACATTACCGCTATGATTTATACTAGGACCTAGTTTTCCAGATTCTATTTAAATGCCATAACTTACTAACCATTTCGACATATAGGCTTATACTGAGAGATTTAATATTGTATCTTGTATTATATGTGAATTGAATTTCGCTCGTTCTTTTATATTTATGTATATGTAATCTATCAGATACACCTACCTATAGATGTACTTTCATTATGTGCATTTCTTCTTTCATATTCTAATTTCCCAGCATGCTCAATGGCAATAGCTCATGGAACCTTTTTAGTTTCACGTTTTTCAAAATCTTACCATTACAGCATTAACATCGGCATTTAGGTTCTCGTACAAATAGGTAGGTGTGAGTTTATTAAAACACGCAGAAGTACTTACCAATGCTAGACTAGGGGAATATAACCATACACTTTATTTACACTGTAAATGACATTTAAGGAGCCCAAAGAATAAATTTTCCTAAGTCATAGTGTTCGCTATTATCTAAAGTGGTTGAAAGTGTGACGACTACCTTTTCGTGGTTCCGTGACGACGACCACAAGAACCGGTTATATCCAGTATATTCATTACAGGTGATTCTATAAAACTGGTTGTTTATTGTTGTTTGTAAGCTTTACTGTGCAAACATTAAAAATTTAATGTTCGAGTCTACTTTTACTCTATACTAATGCGCAAGCAATTGGGAATTAGTTATTAATTGGAATTATTTAATTAACCATGAATTTTGTCGAAATTTGTAACTTTTACTTATCATTTCAAAAAAAAATGTTTCGAGTTCAGTGATCATGTCGTAAGTTTTGCGTATGAAAAAATTTGGCGTAAATCTATAAGTGTGTTTATGTTATGCATTTTGGGCATATATTTTAAATAAATTGTTCGTAAAATCTAGACTGACTTCTGAAGTGAAATTATCTCCTTGTCGTCATTGATTAAAGCAATAGATTGGAAAGCAAAGTAATTAATAAGCCACATTGTTTTTATTCCACCACACTCGATCTCAAACGTCGATGCATCACTATATTAATCACTTCGATGGGTAAATAGATACTTTACAAATCTCTTTAAAGCAATTTGCTCCCTATGTATTCCACCATATGAATTATTTTATAAAATCACAATATCGTTCTTATATAATCTTATAAATTCACATACGGTTCGTGCCGTATTTTCACTGTCACGTTTTTGCCCACATTGATGGCAAAATTGTTGTATGTTTTATCGAATAATTTCTTTTTAACAAGCTTATTAGCGATTTACTTGGTTGATTCGTGTCAACAATTAATTATATTAAGTCTATTTTTGACAGTGTTTTAAAAGTAGTGAAAGTCACGCATATTTGATTAAGTATAAATAGTAGATATTTTAATATTTGATAAAGTAGTAAGTATAAATACAGCATTTTATCTTGTGCGAGGATAAATTTGATTGAACTTTAAAAGATCTCTGGAATTTAATCTATTTCTATACTCGTATAGTGTTGGGACATTTTTAGATCATCTCAGGTATTGATTAAAAACCATACCTGAGAGCCATGTAGTTAGTCAATACTGCATCAAATTTACATAGAAAGAATGCGACGATAAGTAAAAAAAAGTTATTGTGACCACCTCGATTTGTTGCTGGCCGCAACGAGTTCGCGTAACTAATAGGAACGTGTAACGAATGCACAATTTAACGTTACGTGACTTTCATTAATAATTTACTATCGAATAGTTTAGTTGCTGTATTTTGTAACTTTGGATACCCGTATTAGAAATTTTACTTGGCTTTGATGCATTATTCCCTGGGTGACGCTTTACATGCCTTATTGATATTTTTGAAATAACCTAAGAAATGATTTATTATGAATATATAATCATTTGTGTACATTATATTTCATGTTGCTAAATTGACTAGTATGATAACTAAATTGAATAATTTAATGAATAGTTGGAATAATTTTGGGTAGGTATACACTTTACCACTCCCAGATATTTGTCGGTTAGTTCCGAAAAATTTAAATTCACAAGAGTCATAATATATTATTGTGATTCCATCATACAGTGCTCAGAGAACAATTCTCATACCGGATGCAAATCTGTTCGTGTCCTCACATCGCTCGTGATTTAATGTAGCTATCGTCGTGTACAGACAGCATCAAACATCAATATGGGTGTGGACCATACCATGCGCAAAGATTGAATTCCCGAAAGCGAGAATCAGTGGCGGTAAAATTATTCCAATATCACGTATTATTAAACAAAGTCCATTGCCGCGTCTGTCTGTCTGACGGTTCGCGATAAATTCAATTTTTGATATACGAAATTCTGTTGGTTGCAGAGCACTAGTCTAGTATGGCCCTTGATGTGGCCCATGACTTGAGCTGAAATCATAAGTACTTCATTTAATTTAAGATACTTAAACTAATTTGCTAACAGTACTTAATATCAAGTACCTAGTTACTGTTGGGTGCTGATGAGATGGCATTGGCATAGCTTGGTCTACTCTGTTAACATGGCTCAGTGGAATTTCGAATTGGTCTTAGAATAAATTTGTACAAAGTTCTTTAGAAAATCATAGTAGTTTGGTATCTTACCTGATTTAAAAAAAATGAGTCCAGCTGTTCTGTGACTGCAACTGGCAGAGAGCCAGCCGAAGCTGTGGTGTTTGTTTATTACGAAATTCCGCCAAAACTGATGCAGTAGTACGACCTAATTTCGTTGCAGCGGCATTATCCACACAAGATATATTTTTAGCCAGTTAGATATGTAGTTACTTTGTTGCACAATTTATATTTCTGGGAAAAATTACCTATGTTTACTAAAAGAAGCCTTTTTCTTAGGAGTCATTTCGAAATAGTGGAAAGTGCAATTTCGACATCCTATAAATAAGCAAAGCACCAAAAAACACCAAAATAAGTGTATTACATTTCAGATACAATGATTTGTGGAAGTTCTGATCATACTCGTATCATTTTGTTTTGTTCAAATTACAAGTAAGGATTCGAGTCTTAGGTAGTTTGTTGAACCAGTATACATATCTTTACATAAATGTTACCGATAGGTACATAGATAGAAAATATTTCGAGAAGTCAATGTCTGATTTAGTTATGACTCCAATTTAGAATATCTGACCTGTTATTTGAATAGGTAGGTATTCTTTATTTAAGTCTTTTGTTACAAATCATTATTATCAAAACCTTCAAAAGAGAAGGCCATTGACCTGCATAATTAGTTGTATATAGATGTGACGATCCTCCAACTTTGTAAATGCTGCTGCACCAAAAATCGAACAAATGTATGCTGCTAGATTTTTCTTGCCATTAGATCTACCTTGATCAATTATATTTCATATATCATTATCCTAGGAATAGCAAGAGATGGTAGTATAGTGATGTACACAGGGTGATGTCGTGTCCATCGGTGACAAACCGACAAACATTCCTCACTCGCTTTCGTCTCCACCACCTCATCTATTTCTGATCCAGTAGCATTTTTATTTCGAAATCGTTCCTCTCGATTGTCCCAACAGATTACTTCTGAATGAACTAGACCATAAAACATTTTTAAATAGTTTTCACGTTTGAAGAGTTAAAGTAGGTTGCAAATAATTTATACAAAAGTTTATTTATTTGACATGAAAACGTATGAAATATCTATCGTAACTAAATTATTTATAACATCTGATATTGATAGCAATTAAGTAAAATTCTTAGAAAAGTGAATATATTTAAAAGTATTTATTAAATTATAACAGTGATGTTTAAATGCTTATTTGCAAGATGTACCTATCAGTTTTCAATCGTTCATGTCATAAAGATTCGGATGACTGAGTTTTCTAGCCTATTAACCAGCCAAACTCAACAGGGCATCGATAAAACAGATACAGTAACAGATAACTGCTCAACTCCTGAATTTAGCCGGGGTTTTGTGATTCCTTTGGAATTGTGATGTGATGCTGAATCCACACCCATATTGGAATCAGTCGGTAGTATGTCTTTTATGGGTGAGTTGGCTAGCAGTAGTTTTAAGTTCGGTCATGCGTTTTGCCATTTGTAAGTAAATATATATTTGTTTTTAAATCTATTGTCGGGAATATTATAGTATTGATATCGGCCTGCTATGGTTTTGTCAGTGGTCGGTCATAGGAAGGGTGACTCCAAAATGTATTGCTTTGGCTGTCTTTTGGAAGGTACGTTTAACCCTTGTATTGCTACTAAGTAGTTTTAATCTATTATTGGGCCCGTGAGGTAGGTCATAATTTATTTAGGTATTATAGAGATTAACTTCTATAAGGTCACCGCTTGTTTTTGTCCCTTTGTTTTCTGTAAAGTTATTTTATCAGTCGGTTTTTGCACTTAGCACATACCTACGATGACATAATGACCTTCAAAACTTAACATGTTTGTATAATTTTAAATAATGACGCATGTACCAACTTACTTATTACAGAAGCACGACACGATTCGCGATTTCTTGGAAGCTATAATCGAATATAATTTGATTACATATTTTCATAATTTAAAGCAAATCAAAACAAATATTTTGTTTACTTGGAAAACAATTGAATACATGGTGGTCTGGACAACGTGGCGTATAGTTGTATTTCATGGAACCGAATTGTTCATACTTATAGCAATATTTTATGACAGTACTAAAATGTCACTTAACCTGTTTCCACGATGTCGCAACGTGTTCTAAATAATTCTACTCATCAATATTATGGCCTGTGTGTTGCACATCCAGAGAATTAATTGCAAGGTGCCTTGAAGACGTCCTAGTTTTCAGGCAATGTACTTAGGCCTAAATGAAAAGAAAATTGTAGGCAAATGCAATGCATTTTCCTTTCAGGATAGCGAATATGGTATGGTCTACAAAATTTCATCTAAATTATGTCGCCTGCTTCTCTAAATATATACCTATATATGTGTGCATATAAGTGCAATAAGATTGCATGGGTGCAGTGCGCAGGCGTAACCTCAGTATGTGGTTAGAAATCATTGAGCTGAATCTAATTGTCGAAGAAGCTAGTTTTTTTTAGCAATAGATTTCTGTCTTATTGAAGCGAAGCAATGGTGGGGCACTAGCGTTACACCGCGGCTCTACACATACCAGTCACTCATTGTTTCCACAGTGTTAAGCTTGTGTAGGCTGGGTTCGTAATATGAGATAGGTTTGAAGTTATATTTGTAAAGTGTTCTGTGTGAGTGATTGATAATAGCGAATACGTTATTTGAACAAAAATGACGGTAACAAAATCGTGACCTAACAATATATTAGAGTTTGATGAGTCTTTGTATGGATACTCCCTTTTACAATATTTTTTTACCATTAATATTATATTATAATATAATATGTAATATAATATATATGTATGTATAAATAATTATATTATGTACACTAATATTAAATCAACGAAAAATCGTACCGTATCATACATAATGATCATCGTAGGTTAGTACGATTTTTCGTTGATTTAATATTAGTGTAAGTGTAAGTGTAATAAGATGCAACCTCATGTAGTCATAAGGTTGCATCTTCCTCGACACGATATGATTTCATCATTACGGATAGTTTTGTCATTGTTTATTTGTTGATCACTTCTATTTTATGATTTGTTTAGAACAACTATTCTATAATCAATTGCAATATAATATCTTTGTTATATAGAAATATCGTTTATTATTTTATATCAAAGATTTGTTTTTACGTGGCAATGTTAAAAATTATATACCTCTTTATAGCAATTTCTTTTTAATTTCTATTTATTTATCACCAAACCAAAATATTCAGGTTTCCGATTGATTACTAGTAAAGGCAAAATCAACAATATCTTGCCTCTAGTTGACATATGAGCATAAAATATAAACTTGGAAAACTCCTCTGTGATAAGCTGACTTCAATGATAAAATCGTCATCAAAATTATTTTAAACTCCAATAAAACAAATAGTGTGGAATGTAGCAGTTATAGACACAACCTTGTACATTAAATAAAAATTGCAAAACATCATTCGCTATGTTTGATGTTCCACCCGCGCTTACGTCGTTGCTCATATTGAAGCCTCGCTGCCAACTTAAAAAATATTTTGATGTACATAGGTACTATTTTTCTATGACAAGACATGTTGCCCTGAAGCCGAACTTCTTTCTCAAAAATTAGAACTCAAATGTAACGAGCAGTATTGTCTTTTATATACTTAGGTTCAAACATTAACACAATATCTCAAAATCTCAACTGCGTCGTGCAGTTGAGCATCCAAGTTATTTAACCCTGAATCCGTCCGCAGAAATAGCACAAATCTAAGGCAATGTTGCCACTTGCTACTTGTTTTATAAAGTGACTAAAACAATTACGACTAAAATTAAAGAGGACACTGTTTTGCTCTCTGGCTCTGACACACTGTTTAAGTAAATTTAACTTGAAAAATAGCAAGTAGATGTCGTCATTATGAATTATATTTATTGAAAATTAATTCGAATATGGCGGGTACAACATCATAGATAAAAAATTGCGACACATATAGTGCATTTTACGTTAAAAAATTTCATGTAAATAAAATACTATATAGCCTAAGCATTGCACCCACATAATTATAGTTCTTATAAATGTTACTTGTCTCTAATATCGCGTAAAAATATGAGAAATATATTCTCTTCGCATGAAGAACATTTACGTTCTCTTTTTCAGAATATATGTATATTAAAATAAAACTTAAGATCAATTAGTGAAGTTAATTTTAGCACGCCCAATTTTAACGGTGGCGACTCGGGAGTGTTTGTTTTAAAATACTGTGGACTGATTTATTGGGATAAAATTAAATCATTCCGAGATTGAAAGCTAATTTAGTTTAGGCAGACTATAACAAAAATATTTTAGCGGAAAATTTATACCACCGATGCCAAGGTTATTTCGAAAGTATTGGTGAAGTTTTGCCGGTGAGTTCTTATTTCATATAATATTATTTATCATAAAACTTGAACGGCACTTAAACGATACGAAATAACGCAATACGTTTGCATCATGGAAATAATATTTTCTATGAAGAACAACTCGAAATAATGAGAAATGCCCAAAAAGCAATCAAAACGCTAATTCTGATTCATTTCCAATTTTCGTTACAACCTATGAAGAAGGATCAAGTCCGCTTTGCTGTGCGAAGCCATCACATGGCGGAAATTGGTCGCCGGTTCATTTTCTCTTACATACCTATCTATACACATGGACACTATAATTTTTACGTATTTTCTTTCTAATTACTTGATAAACAGATCCTGCAAAGAGCAGCTGAAAATATGTCGATATTATCATAGACTTGAGTGGACCACGACGGGCAAGGATCTTTTTAAAACTTATGTACTTACCTATTTTTTGGAAATTTTAATTAAACAACAAAAAAGAAAGCGAATTATTTTTCGACTTATGACGATGACTAAATGTTTTGAAAGTACTAAGCGTACTTAGTGCAATAGTGTAACATTGAATGACAAATGACCGAGTTAAGCAGCTAAGAAAGTATCCTTTTTAACAGACTGTAGTGTAATGGCCAGTTCCTCATGATCCGCAGGATTTCACTCCATCAGCCGACGTTGTTGTTTGTTGTATGGAGGGGGTATTTAGAGAGGGGTCTTGTATAATGGTTATGAGTGAGTTGACTACCGAAATAGACTCGCGTTGCAATAATTATATCAGCAAACCGGCTTTGTTGACTGCCACGTACGGCCACGTGTTACGCTCTTTACTATAGAAAGCATATGTTTTAGATTTACTGCGATCAAAGTAACATTGAAGACAAGTGCTTTTAATATAATTCGGCTATATTCTCGTAATGTGAAAAATCTTACTTGTGGTTTTTATGATAAACTAGTTTAGTGAAAAATGTATCCTATAAAAATCATCTCAAATTAACTTATTATGAATAATTTTCACTTACAGGAATATAATAAGTTCCTATAAAAAATATCTTGAATCTAGTGGTCGTGCTAGTAGCAATGAACTGAGATAATGACACATAGACAAAATTGTTGACAAACATTGTTTGACTAATGAGAAGTTTTTTAGAGCAGTCATGCATACATCCATATTCAGGTGATGGTGATAAAATGATAAGAGACTAGCGCAGTGCACACCAAAAACAGTGATGTGACTAAAAATAAGACTATGTAGTTCCTAAAAGTGCCTAAGTTATAAATAGTGTGAAATGCCTTAGTAAATATTAATGAGGAGACCGAAGATGGGGGCCCACGGTTCAAAGGAGAAATTATACAGAAGCAACTCCGAGAAATACCCGTCGAAACTACCGGTTCCGAACGACAAAAAATATAAAATAGCAGTAACGCGAGAAAGATTCGGATCTTTCGGTGCTAGAGGTGAGCAAATATATTGATAATGATTAAAATTCTAACTTGCGCTAGGATATACGAGTATATATATATTGTATTACTTAAATTGTTTATGGAGAAAGCAAAATTTTAAAATCCTAGCTGAATTTTTTTCACTTACTGGAGTGAATAAAATATGCCGTGTCTGTTTGTGCGTAAGTTGGTAAATGATACCTAAAACAGAGTAAAGACGAGAATCTTCTGAATCAAGCTACGATTTCATCGTATTAAAAATGTCAATATTATCGTCGATTCAATACTTTTTTTCATGACTCTTTGCATAGATATCTTCCATTACCTAGATACTTATGAAAAAAATTGTTAAAGAATATATACAGGTCAATAAACTCTAGGCTTCGATTTCGGCTAGTAACATAAAAGCCATGAATTAGTTAGAACTGGAGTCAATGTACGGAACTCCTTGACATCAAACGAAGTTATTGTTGAGATCGGGTATTGATTATGCTAACGTAAGTCATAATTTTGACTCAATTTTTTGTAAAGAGGTACTACAGTATTAGACGAGTGACCTCACGAATCAGAATCAATATACTGATGGTAATCAGATTCTTTCTTTTCAAGTGTGTTATTGCTAACACTGGTATCAGATTTTATTAAAGTCGCCTAAAGGCATCTGGCATGAATTTTGTGACTACATAATTCATGTTAAAAACTTTGTATTTCTTTATTATAATTACTAAATTTCAACAATTTCTATAAGTACTCTAAGTTCAACTCTGTTTCTGTCAAAGTGAATTATATCGTACTTAAATAAACTAGTTGTTCGCTGCGAACTTAGACCTCGCGAACACAATGTTTTTTTATTATATCCTGCACACCTTTTAAATTTCATCAATTTCGGACCAACGGTTCGAAAGTTATCGCGTTACAAACATACAGTATAAGAAATTAAATAACGTATCAACTACTTAACAAGGCAGCTGGTTATTCACATGCTACTGCAGATTGTTCACGTGTCTATTGCAATCGATAGAAATCTAGCTTGTAACTGATATTTGAACAACATTCTATTAACAGATCTGATATTTGTATATATCTGTATATATTTATCAATCAGATAGTTATGATACTCAATTTTAAGTTTTCGTCATTTTGATATTATTGAAAAAGAAAATCTTTAACATTGATTAAGCAATTGACATTAGAAACTGACTGTCATTTTTCAAGTTCAAGTAAAGTACATACTCTACTGTACCTTCGTAAATATGATTCTCTCTCATTGTGTCTATTAAATTTTAACATCTAACCTTTTATATAACTTATTTGTATATTTTTTGTCTAAAAATAAATATATGTAATAAATTAGATAAGATGTGAATGTTGGGCTTGTTTTAATTTTATAAAGACGTTATTCTCGTCGATTGTGTAATCTTGTTCCCACGACTCTGTCCGATGTTAGAGATTAGACGTATGCTGCAAAAGACGTATAAGTGAAAACAATAGCTCTATTGTACTTGAACATTATATTTTTTATCGTATAAGAGTAGGAAAGACATATAGTGTATGGCTGTTTCGATTACCATTTTTCAAAGATTGATAGCTCCATTGAAGTGTTTGAGCAAAGTTTGTCACACTAATTCACATTTATTTGCTACAAAAGACGTCTAAAGTGGTATCATGTGGTGCTCGTGAGATCATTTTTAAAAGCACTATTTTAGGAGAATTTTCGAAGTCTGACCTGACTGATTTTCATCAAATTTAGTACATGTAGAATAAACAATAATAATAGATTTAAATTTATGATGTTGTACTTAACTCTTACTATCAATTGGTATTTATATGGCTATCACATTTTCTTGTCCACGCAGAAGACGTTTTAAAATTTTATTTTGAAGAAAATCTCTATCAAAACCATCGTGAGTTGCTGCTTCTCTATAGTTATGAGTTTATTTCTCTTTTTCAGGGAACGGCAAGAAACGGGAAAGCGGGCCGACGCCGACCAACCCCACCCGCGCGCCCGCCACCCCGCCGCAGACCCAACCCCCATCCGCCCAGGGTGAGTCATACGTGGGGTTGTAATGACGTCACGTTTCCACGTACTCACCAACAAAACAGTTTTTCTTTATTATTGATTAAATTGATAGATAATGACGAAAATTGAACGATATCATTCAGACTTTTTCGCAGCTAATTCATCGTTTCGAGTTTAGCCTTGAACTTTTATTACACAAAAAGGTAGCTTATTTACTTTACTACTATGGTTTAAAACAAAGTAACTTCTCGATGTTTGTCCCTATGTAGTATGTCTGATGGAAGGTTTAAGTGTATAATTTATCATGTTTTTTTCGTGGTTTTACCCGAGCGAAGCCGGGAAGAGTCACTAGATTATTTATAAATTCGTATAAATGTAGTAGGACATATAATAAAAACATATATTTCATAAGTACCTACTATCAACAAATGTAAATAAAAAATATTAGGTATATATATATATATATCGTTAGTTGTTGTTGTCACTGAATTTTCCATCACAATGTAAATCATTCACCTTGACTTGTAAAGGAGGTTTAAATTTTTACCTTTGTAGTGATTGTGCTAACGATAACGAATATTACGTCTTTCTTTTGAAATGCTTGTTTATTTTGCAAGTAATGTCGATTAGTGGAAAGTTCATTGGGTAATGTTAATTTTTATATTATGGCTATTCTACACACCCGGATTTACTTCACTTATGGAACCTAACCCTTCCAAATGCCTTCCAATATAAAATGACGAATATAGTGAGTATGGTTGTCTTAAATAGATAAAAAAGGAAGAAAAATAGTGACTGTTATAACTTTACTACAGAAACTAAAAATATACATTCCATTACCTACTTCCCAAAGTTCTTACGCAATCAGTTTAGTCAATAATAATAACATAATATATTAATTTCGTTGGAGTTGTTGTATATGTCTAATTCATAGAAATAACTTAGATTAAGTAGGAAATAATGGAACTTCACAATAATTTTAGTGGACGGTTGGAGACCGTCAATGAAAACTATTGAGGTGGAAGGTAGCACATTTATTAAATAATGGCTTTGTCATTTTGTTTTCCAACGAAGATTAATAATCTTCATAAACAATAAACGGATTGCAATAATTACGCAAGCCATAGACAATAGCGCCTGCGCAAAGGTTGTCCTTTTAAAAGTATGTCAAATCATAACTAGTTCGATTCATTAGCATAGACGTCGCAATTCCAATAAAATAATATGTTTTTTGTATTTTCACACATTTCAGCCCACAAATCGAAAAAGAAAGATTGCTAAATAGCAACGTTACTTTGTATACTTAATCGCGCTTATTCTCTGGAATTGTTAAGGAATTGGTACATATTTTCTTATACCAAGTTTGTTCAATAAAAATAAGAACTATGTGAGTGAGAACCCAGAAATATCGAAATATGTATAATGCACTACATAATAACTCGATGGTACCTACATATTTTTTTTATCAAAGACGAATGAATTCTTAGTCGTGAAATGTTCCAGTGTCACTACATAAACTTGCTGTGCGCAAAAGGCTATTTCCAAATTAAAGCGCAACTAAAAATGGTGGTCGTCATACACTAAAACGGTTTTTTTTTTATTTTTAGCAAAGAAAAATGGCGTGGTGCAGAAGCTGTCGGCGTCCCCTGTGTCAGTGCGCTCCAGGACTTCGCTGGCACCTCCCCCCTCACCCCGCAAGCCCCCGTCCCATCGGGTACCTGCTCAGCGGCCAACTACCTTACCCACCAGTAAAGGTAATTTTACTCCTAAACTAAAAGCTGTTATGAGAAAATAGCAACATTACATAGGTAATGAGAAATAAAGAATTATGAACACTACAAAGTAAGTAAAATCCTTCATGCATGAGTTGTAGCGAGACAAGACGACTCCATCAAATCCATACGTTTACCACATCGTATTCTATTCACACTAGCGCCATCTATTCTTTGAGCCAGAAACCATTTCGTAGTCGAACCTGATGCTACTACACTATCACCAAACTCAGTTGCCGAAGCGTATGAATGAACATTGTGTAGTTTGTATGAGAGTCTTTATTAACTGCAATGAAAAGTCAGCAATGTATGCCGAAGCCGCCAAAGTTTGGCGAACTCTTTGCCGCTATTGTTTAGCCGGCATGATATTGTTGGACTGTACCTGAAACTTTTAGTTTTCGCGTTGTTCAATAGACGTCACTTCTAATAGTTATAAAATATTGCAACTGTCAAATCAAAGTAAAATTTTGCGGTAGTATGCAAAGTTAATTATTCTTTAAAAAAAAAACAGATCGTGGATATCTATCTATACCTATAAGTACACCATTCAATTTTGTTCCTTTTTTATTCAGCAAAACGATTAATAAAAATCTATAATTCACCATGGAATGTAAAAAAAAATACCTATATAAAATGTATTATTAGGTAGTTAATTAAGAGTTTTTACCTTATAAGTGAATAGTCTCAGTATTGTTTCTGAAATTCGGCTTAATTGCAACACTTTTACATCTCTATCGCTAGTCGTGGTAATAATAAATTTATAAATTACAGTTATAAAGTTATATGATGAATGTCCAAGGGTGAGCGGCTGAGCGGTTATGAAAGTTCCTTGCCATCGCAGCAAGCGAAGGAAAGTCTCACTCAATAGGTAAAAGAACGGCAGACGAAAGTGTCGCCTGCGCTCAGCTTTGAAAAAATTAAAAATTCTATATTTTTGTATCAATGACACTCGCGCGCTTTTTTGTATTGTTTATTTTAATCTTACGTTTACGTAATTAGTTTAGGTCGTGATTGTTAACATATTTGATAAGTTCAGTTTTTAAATATATTTTTAGTTAAAATAAAATAAAATCGCGTGAAATATAGATCGATTTGAATTGTTATCAAGTATGAGTCCAATTCATAAGTTCGTGTCATTATTTCAAACGGATCCAAAAAGCAACAGGAAAACCCTGTTAGTTCATAGAAAGGTGTATTCCAGTGAACTAAACATTTACAGTGAAATTGAAGAATTGAAAAAGAATCAATGGGGAACCTTGAATGGATATCGGAGAACAAAAGGTAGAGTACCTACCTAAGTACATTGTGTATTTTTTAACTTAACATTTTTAACTTTATTTTCATGCTGTTTTCATCAATAGTTAGTGTGATTAATGGTTATTTTATTGCCCGAGTGAAGCCGGGACGCGCCGCTAGTTTATTAAAAGTAAAGAAACATTTAATTACTGTTACTTGCTATTATATTTCTTAATAAGATGTAGGTATAATGATTTCTTTTTGTATTATGCTAGGTAGTTATGTGAATTATCCATATTTATTTAAATCCGTATATCCTAAAATAAAACACATGTTTGACTTAGACTTATTGCAATTAACTTATATTTATATTATCTTCAAGTGAAATTTGTCGCTATTCGTACCTACTACTTGTCAGAATAAAAAAAGTTGTTCGACATAACGTGTCCAAGATTTCTGTAATTATGTTCACTTCCTGTAGTTATAGCCAAGTTTCCTTCAAATTGCATGCCGTAAAGTTAGATAACTACGTATTACTATATTTGGCTTTAAAGTAAATTACTTAAGTACCTATATAACTGGTTTTATTAACTGCGGCTAGTTTTTGAATTTATCGCGTTCATAGACAGACACACAGACGCGGCCTGGGGACTTTTTATAATATATAAGGATAAGGACATTAAGGAATATCACATAGGGTAAATACTTACACTTAGGTACATCCCGAATTACCAAAAGAACTCAGTAGTAATATAATAACCAGCTCTAATAACCTAATAAATCTAAAATCTAATAAATAACCAGCTCTAGCCATAATAAAAAATACTTCGTTTTATTTATTGAAATCAGTTGGAAGTAAGTACGAATGTGAACTCAAGTTAATTGCAATAACATTACCATTGCATTATGCTTGTCAGTTTGTCCGTCAACGGATATGCTGCCATTACACGTCAGCGTGGGTGGTATTCCAAGTCTTCTCTTTCACTAATTTGCCTTTCGTAAATCAAAGCTATTAAAGGAAGTACCCTACATTTGTTTTGGCGGTTTCCGCTGTACGCATTGTGCATACGGCTGTTTGTTGTTGATGCCCCGTACTAAGAATTTACTTTTTTTATTATTATATATATAATATTATTAAGAACCAAATAATAAAATAGTATAAAATGCCCAAAAATTGTGCGAAATGTAAGAAAGTAACAAATTTACTGCAAATTTAAGGGGATAATGGTTTTTGGACCAATTACAAAAGGCACACGTCTGGCTGGACTATTTGCATAATTTGGTACCTATAACGTCTGTTACATAACAATTCAAAACCGAAATTTCCGCCTTCATTTTGAAACCGGTCGCAATTCGTGTCAATACACCCGTGTGGGTTTTTTTCAATGAAAGAAAGTTTATTTACTTGTATGTAGTGTAGGAGTGACTAGATGCACCAAAATAGGCAACTCTGAGGTCCAATTAATAAGTACCTAGTTATTTTAAAAAGCGTTTGTCTTAGACTAATGAATAATGCGATAAAACTACTAGAACTCAAACAGAAATCCTATCTAATCGACTAAACCACACAATTAATAAACCACGTTTGTTCTATTTATAGTAATATTAACCCACATGTCAGTACGACGCAACGATTAACCCGAATGGTAAATGCAACTGGTAATTTAGTACACGAATGCAAAAACATGAATTTGATACAAATAACTCAATGAGTTTGAAGCCTCTGCATGCCTCAAACATACAAACTTACAAACGCTTACCTCTTTATAATAATAGTATAGATTGGTGTACCTAGCAAATTATCACACAACACAAAATCTGTCCCCAATCTACGGAATTAGAGATGGATTTTGGTCATCAACGTGGTAAGCATCCTGACTCATATACATCCAAGTCTTTATAACTTTAGAAGGATTGACCTTGAACATGTGGCGAAACGATCTACAAAAGTTAGCAAATTGCCGAAGATAGAAAATTCAAAAACACAAAAGGCACTCAACTTGACACGGGCTAATAAAAAAAGACGATAATGATACACAATTTAAAACAAAATAAATCGTGAATTGTCTACTTTCTAAAACGAGATGATTCTTCAAGCCATAAAACGTAAATTACCGTTGTCAACCACTCGATCGTACCTCCCTATTACCGCGACTTTCAAAGGCCACCTCCGGGAATCCACGGACGAATCACTCCCACACTTGATAGATTGCTTCCTCACTTTCTATATTGTTCTAAGAACTGTGACTTTTGCTGCTGTTAATTGATTAGCAACAGGCACGATTACTTCATATGAATTGCATAATCACACAGAACTCTGTAATGATTAATTTAACAAATTGGTCAGTTAAATAATTTGTATTTTTTTCTCGGGCAGTACGTTATAAAACAAAAGAGGTCAGTTAATCATCTTGTAACTTTCTAAGTATTTCATTGATAACTTGTTTATTTTGATGTTTTTTGTCAGTTTTTTTTTTAATAAGATCATAATTCCCAGAAAATATATGCCCATATCTTCTATCTGTACAAACAGTTATCCAGTTACAAAAACTTCCCGAAAAAAATCTAATTTCGTCATTAACACGTCTGTTACTCTTTGAACTTTCATTCAAATGCATCCATCTTTAAATGTGTCCCGATTTAAATTTGTTACCAATTAATGCATGATCCTTCTTAGATTTAAAAAAAATTTAGTTACTAACTTTTTTAACTGTTTATTTATTCTTTGTCAAAATAACAAAGTTAACTTTATTATTCTATTCTTTGTCAAATTAACAAACTATTTATTTCATTCGTTCATTACTTAATAAGTAATGAACGAATGAAATAAATAGTTGAGAAACTAATAACTTAAACTACTAGAGGTTGCTTATAACTGCGAATGTTTAGAAATCTTCAAAGTATACTAAAGTAACGGAAGCTAAGCGGAACGAATAAAGCAAATTTTATATTTGCGAATAAGTTTTTTCTAGGAATTGTTCCGTTCTTCAGTCGTGAAATCGTGGTATTCCTGATTGAATAAGATTTTTTGTGATACATTTCTAGCATTCGAATATTATATCATTTTAACATTTAAACCACAAACTAAGTGTAAGAATTGTCATGAACTGAATATTATGACGCTAGAGCGTTCATCTTCTTCTGTCCATCTGTGGACTCATTGTGGTTTAAATGATGATGGTAGTGGGACATTAGGCATAGTATTTTTAACAACTAAGAATTTACTTATGCACCATATTATAGGATACGATACGATAATAATTCAGAATACATGTGATGTCGTAAATCCTATCTATCTTAAATGCTTGGTGCAGCATAGTGTTAGCATAGTTGGCGTATCGAAATATTGCTTTGTTTTGCACATGAAAACCAAGCAATGTAAGTTTGGTGAGCATGTAAACGGGCTTTAGCAAGGCTAGGTCTTCGCAAATAGGTAAACGCTTTGTTGCACAATTGTGTCGACGACTGCCAAAGCAATTGTTTGGAAAGTCGTGAACTACACGGCTTATAAATCTTAACATTCCATTGTTTCTTTGTCTCCGTTGATGTTTCAATATCTCGGCAGCGGGCCTCTAGTGCTTCTAGAAATCTTTCTTATCTTTGCTGGAGGTTTTCTTAACTTTAATAGTAAAGCTTTGGTAAGGTTTCTTTCCACGACCCTCACATATGGAATATGACGACAGACCTAGATAGTTTTTTTATTTTTCTAAATAGCCTAATTCATAATCCAAAACACATACATTGATATTATTTTGCGATGAGGTTAATACCGTCAAATCGAGAAACTATCTAAAATGAAATCAAACATTGTTATTTAGGTACATTTAATAATTGTTTACGTTTAAATTTCTAATAATTTTTAATAAGTACCTACTTATTTTTGTTTTAGGAGTGCAAACATAGGATATGAATTAGAAAACCAATAAGACGTAACAAATAAAATACATAACTGAATTCGATATTTTTTATAATTGTTATTTGGCAGAAAAGTAGCAAAAATATTCAGTGGCCTACCTACATGCCTAAATTCTACTAACCTAAACATAGTTTCTTGGAGTCGCTTATGTTGTAAATTGAATAATTCATGTATTGCTGTTGGTTGTACCTTTTAACAAAACAATCCTCAATCGATTTTTTGCCAACTTAGCCTGATCTTTACTTACTTATATTTACAAAATAATTGTTCAGTTATAACATTAAAAAACCTTCATCAATCTATTCAACTATACTTTTATAAAATTACATTAATAATAATGTTACTTCGTTCTAGGTAAGATTTTAATGCAGGGCTATTTAAGAATTAGCAAGTAAGTACCTACGTAGGCTTAACAAGTTGGGCTAAAATTTTGGTAATAAATAAAATCGCTAGCCGATTTCAGTCAAATTATAACAATAATCCATCCAGTTGACCATGAGCGTAAATCGGAAGCATCCGGTAAATTAAAAATTCACTGCACAAAGTCTCGAATAAGACCTATAATAAGTTTATTTTGACGTACATGTTTGATTTCGTCTTGGCGCAAAATATCCTTTTCTCATAATGTCCTTTTCTCAAAATGTTCTTTTAATAAAAATAAAACTGTTTTAATCAGTTGCTAAAAAAATCAAAAATCAAAAACACACAAGGACATTGTGAGAAAAGGACATTATGAGAAAAGGACATTTTGAGAAAATGACATTATGAGAAAAGGACATTTTGCGCCAAGATGGTGCTTGCCTCTGAACGGAAAGGTCCGTGGTTCGATCCCCGGTCGAGTCATGATGGAAAATGATCTTTTTCTTATTGGCCCGGGTCTTGGATGTTTATCTATATATGTATTTGTTATAAAATATAGTATCGTTGTCGTTGAGTTAGTATTACATAATAGGTACAAGTCTCAAACTTACTTTGGGGCTCGCGAACATTATGTAGTTAGTATGATGAGCTTTTATTTACCGCAATGAAAACCCGAATGCCGAATATGCCAATGTTCGTAGAACTGTTCCTCGATATTGTTTAGCCGGCATGATATTGTTGGATTGTACCTGAAACTTTTAGTTTTCGCGTTGTTCAATAGACGTCACTTCTAATAGTTTTTAAATACTGCATCTGTCAAGAGGTGTTTTTGATCGAAAACTATTTTCATTAAATTGTGTACAGAGTACAACCTTATTTGAAACTCACATGCGATCCACAAGACACAGGTACAGTTTTACTATTTTACAGTTTTCTATTTACAAAACTTGTTTATCAATACTCTACCCAGGCTTTCTTGTCATGATTGACCTAATATTAAAAGTATTTTACACAGTTACTATTATGTACTAATACTATAAAGCTACTATATACTATCGTCCGTAGTAACCGAGATAACACTAAATATACAATGATATTAAATTGATGATGCTGTATATAGCAGTACCAGTATACCTACATCAATAAGATGGTCCTTGAGAAGCCAGACACCGAGTTTATCAATTTTGGCTAGTTTTCAAGTGCTCATACATCCATTAGGAGTACATCTGATCGTGCAAATAATATATTGTGTGTGCTTTGATAAAAGGTAGAGTTTGCTAACATTAAACATAACGGTAATTTAACCATTTTCATGAAAATTGTATTGTGACTATAAAATATACTAACTTACCTACCTAATATAATATAATCAAAGAATTATGTGATTGACACTTCTATTAACTCCCATACGTACTTACCGTTACGAGTGTTAAATTATTTTATATTAATTAAGTGCATTCTCTATTCTAGTATGACTTGTTAAACAGGTTTCGGATCTAATAAATTATATTGATTACGTTTGCCTCAGTTTTTTATTGTATTGGAACTTGGATCATCTGATGTAAACATAAACTTTTCTGTTGTAAAAATAACACGGTTAAAAGAATCGTATAATTAAAGGAGAACATAGTGTTAGCTATAGGTTATAGAGATAAATAGAAGAAGAGAAAAAGAGTAGAAAACGATATTCAGCACGATTTTATTAATTTTTAAATAGAAATATATAATATAAGGTTTGAATGGTAGAGAAAGCTTTATTGTTAACTTTAAGTTGTTCAACGAAGTTTACATAAATTACTTACAAAAAAATCTAGAACAAAATCTTCATAACTGCCCAAATAAAGAATTTGAGTCATAGTACTAAAGTAAACGAGTAAACATAAGTTGAGTAATATTCCTTTACTCGACCTTTTTGTTTCCCGTCGGCGAATGCGGACTGCGCGTATATCTCGGTAATACTAATTGACGTGGACAAATGATAGAATCAAACACGATGACATGGATACAGAATTAATTCCTTTCAAATATCGTCTACCTAAATGACTATATAATTTCTCCATAGAGTGCTAAATAGGAAATGTGTTATTTAAATATTTAAATGAAATAAGCAGGGCCTGATTAACCTAGGCTAATTAGCCTCCTGGGGCGCGAAAATTAGAGGAGCGCTGAACCTTCTTCGCAAGCCCTATATTGATCTAACCTCATTGTCTGCAAACAATTACACCAAAACAAAAAACATGTGTGCATGTAAAACCATGCTACTAAATAAATGCGTAGCTATCTGAAAATGTTTGAGCCCTGATTTGAGGGCAAATAAATGGAAATGATAAAAAGTTTGAAAATATTTGGTTACATCTAGTTGTAGCCGGCTTATCTTCAGTATATTTATCTAAGTTTTTGTACAATAAAGTATATATTTTTATGTATCTTTTATCAGTTTTATCTTTTATGTTTCGATAACGTCTTCTCATCTCTTAACACTAGACTGCGATTTATAAGGTTGATTACCTTGTTGTCAAGTTTATCTATTACCTACGGCCAAACAAAGATGGTTACCTGATATGGCCCTGGCATGGTATGGAAAACAGAGTTCGTTCGGCCCTGGCGGCTGAATATGACAAATTGGCCAAGAATAGAGTTCAGAAAATCCTCTACCTATTTAGTATTTTCCTGGCGCCGCCGCTGCTTTATTTAGAGTTATGGACGACTATTAACAGATTCTGGATAAAGGACTTAATGCAAATACATATGTACATACATATCTGGACGTGACAACTTGTGTAAATATTATAAAATGACACTATAAACTCAAGTTTGACACCGCGGTAGCTGACACAACTGAATTATGTATGTTACATACGGAACATTTAACATAAGGAAACATTTTTCATACTATTGTAAATGCCTATTTAGTTTCAGACGATAATAAATATGTTAATTACAAGTAAATATATTAATTTATTGAAGTACTTTTAACTTTGGAAAATTGGATTGAAACAATATCGGAACATGTCAGGAAATATCTACGCAAGGAGAAAATTCCATTATTTAAGCTAGAAATAAATAAAAAAATTGGACCCCCTTTGTTTTACCTGTAAAGCACTCACCGTTTCAATGTCACTCCAATCCATCATCTCATCATCAGTCGCGTTTCCGAAGCGCAGTTCCGTCCGCTATTTACGTACCTTTCATTAGTTCTTGGAAGCGAACTGGAGGAAGCCGAGGTTTTTGTATCGGAAACACACGTTTGTTCGTTTTTTATACTGTCGCGTTCTGTGTAAAGATTTAATGTTCCAAATGCAGGCATACGTAGTCTTTACTTAAAAAAAAGAAACTAAATCTAAAATATAAATTAAGCATATCGTAACACATAAAAATGAACGCTATAAACTTAAAACTTCCGGCCGGATTTCGCGTTGCATTTATCAGTAATCCCGTTTTTGTTCAGCTAATTTATTCCCATACATATTACTTAGTACTTTCACATAGATTAGCAATGTACACAGGACTGAACTGATTTCTCTTTGTATGGTTTATTACAAGCTTAACTTTATTTTTATGACTACTTATACATTAATTATTGTACACTTTGATGTGTGAGAACTTGATGTGGTCACATTGAAGTTCTTGTCTGGTTAAGATATTGTTGATGTCTGCTATAAATATATATAAAAACTTCATTTTCTACTACTATGTATTAGCTAGAAAAAACACATCTAAATTATCAAATTTAATTCCTGTTATTTTTGGACATGGTCGAGCTAAAGCTAGTGCATAGGCAATCTGCTTTGCTAGGTAAATGTTTGATAATAAATTATTTTGAGTTTTCAAAATAGTACATTGGTGTTTATAATTGATAGTTCCTTCGTAATTTTGGGGGGAAATTACTTTGAGTTACTGATGAAGTGAAGTCGTTTCTGTGCGGCATTCGTATACATCCGCCGCGGAACGTGCGCCGATTCTAAAATATTACACAGTCTGTGTAAACTACTCCCGAACATTATGTTATTTATAGCTTTATGGGAATGCTTATGTGGATTTCAATGTCATATGCGAAGTTTGGATATTACGTCTTACAAGTAGCCTGCACTCCCAGAAGTTTAAAAAATAAGAACAAAACATTTTTTTATGTTTACTTACTAACTTCCCGCAGTTAACTATTCCCTAGAAACCAGTAAACTTACATTTGTTTACAATAAAACATTAATGCAACCCTTAATTGCAGATAAAATCCTGAACGGTCCACATTAGCAACTGTTTCCAGCCATAAAGCAGGAATGATGCCAATAGACACAATAAATAAAGCAGTTACTTTGCTGAGTGATGAAACTTTGTTTAAAAATAAACGATTTTTTGGATTGGCCGGTTTCACACTCGCCGCACATTTGTCTAAGACAAAATAGACCAGAATTCGGAAATCTTCCGATTTAAATGGGCACTAATGATTAACGTTTCCTTGGCTTGAGTTAGTTTTACCTAGGTATTTATTATTTTTCTTTTATAGGGGTGTCGCAACAAATGTATTTGATTCAATTTTGATCCAGAAATTTAAAGATTTTAATCTTGCAAAATATTTTACTATGTGGCAAGTTTTACAATTTTCTACCGAATTTTCGCATGTTATCTATAGTTTCGTGTACAGATCCACTCACGCTCGTAGCGAACTTTTTAAAATAGAACTTTTTTAGATGTCTACCAATGGCAGACGACGTTCGACGTTTTCAGGGCCGCCCTATAGGACATAATATTATCTCAATACATGTTCTAGTAGATAAACATAGAAAAAGTATTGAAAAAGAAAAAGTATTAAAGGAAAAATATGACACACAGCACAAAGCAGGTTACTTTTAACGTAATTTAAGTTGAGAAATTAGCATTGTGTTTAACTTCTGTAATGAGTACATTTACCGGACATGTTTACATAATTAGGTTCATGAAACAGCAATTCACAACAGTAACACAAACAGTAACGTTTTCATATTTAATACAAACTTGAAATAAATTATATTTTTGCTGACCGAATTGCGAGTTTATGTGTTATGCTGAAGTTTTATATAGTTATTATATTGCAGGTAAATAGACAGCCCTAAATATTTTGACATAGAAAAGTAACAGGTGTGTGCCAAAAGATGACCACCGACATTTCGCTCCTCTCGCAATGATGATTCATCACCTATTCTAAGTTCTGCACATTTTATTTATGATACTACTTGTGTATTTATTTGTGTGTTAGGATTCTATAAACTAATATTAAAAAGTAAAAAGGTTTGATTTACAAAAGAAGCTACTTCTTTACCATATCTTGTCGATTATTATCGCGTGAAAAATGTTGCCAATTTGATCTTTTTAAAATATATAGTTACAGGCAATGTTACGTCATATCAGGATTGATATTCTTAGTTTTTCATAGCTGATACGGGAGCATGTGTTTATTAGGTCAGCTCTAAGTGGTAACAAATATCGGAATAGTCTAGTTAATAATGTCGGAGATTTTAAGAATATCCATTTAGGTTTTCATCTTATAAAATGAACGTAGTTAATTATAAAAAGAAGTTAAGTTAAGTGAAAAACGTTAAAGTTTTCACTGAAGAGAAACTGTGCAAAATGTTGTTATTTTCATTTATGGCTGTGTAATTGGTGTATATGTAGATATTGTAGAAATGGGCCCATGCATACCACAGTACGTTGACCGCTTGTCATAATGCGGACAATTTTCTATTGTTGCCGCGTCATAAAAAGTGAAGTAATTATATCACGTTTCTGTGCTATAAGGTCCTTCATTAATCTATCATGGGAACAGAATAACAGTGGAATTTCCATACAATAGATGTAGTTATGGGTTTCATTTGCATTTTGACGTCTTATGTCCTAAAAGAGAGAGTAAGCAATTCAAGTACATTGGATTCATTCGCAAATTTAAATTTATCGCGTCTCAATAGATTTCATTCATGTATTGCGTGTAAATAAGAACATGATAACTATTAAGACGTAATTTTACAACTGTTCACAAAATCAGCTCCCTGCTATTTATGCAGTTTATTTGTGCCATTTCAAAATAGCGAAATTTCCTAAATTGCGAAAACATATTAGCATGACAATCAAATTAGTTATATTATCATGAATTGCTTTAGCAATATATGAGAGATTAAATCTGTGGAATTGTAAAACACATTCTGTGTATGAAGAAAGTCTGTTTTTCACGTCATGCATATGTATAATGCAGCTAGACGCGTTGGTCACTGGTGCGTAACGTGTACAGTAATGCACTTACAGTTATATTACGAGTAGGATGCGCGTAAAAACAATAAGTATAAATAAATGCTTTCTCAACTCGAGTACAAGTTTAATTTTGTCAAAAACTTACAGAACATTTTGGACATCTGAATTAGTTTTTTATAAAGTTAACTGAAAAGACAATATTCAAAAGTTAAGCATGGAACTTTTTACTTTTATTATATTGAAATTTATACATAATATGGATCAGCTAACTGTATGATAAAATACACCAGTTCAATACATGGTTCTGAGTCGATAAAATGGTAAAATAATGGATAGTTAATTGTAAAATAACAAAAAAATGGCTTGATTGCTTCCTGTGACATTAATAAAAATCTTTTGCAACTTGTCCACATGCGCAATTCGACCCGAAACTGTTTATATATATATAGCCATACGGTATATAATCACGGTAGGAAGTAAGTAATGACTATTGTATATTATACGGAACTAACGGATTCATTGGCAGTTGGCATGAAATAACAATATTTCAGAAATGACACTTCGTACTATTTTCCTCAACTAAAACTTTATTTTTGTTTGTGACATACGTTGCCGCATCCAAATGCGAACTTTCTATAAATTAGTTGCATACAACTGACCAGACATGATGTAATAAATACTGAAACAATAAAAGTTACGCGCAGAAAGCATTCCTAGCAGTCGGTTAAAAGTATGCAGTTATTATATGACAGGAATTTACAAGATGGATAGAAAAATAACTTCTGTACCCTCATTGTCTTGTAGCATGGTCAGTATTCTCTGCGCGTCACAAATAGTTTCCGGTCGTACACTTAAACCAGTATGCGTTAATTGTCCCTCGAATTAAGCATGCCTTGTGAGGAACATGCGTTTTCGTATGCCTAATTACTTAGGCTAAGTGCACACCAGGACACCAGAAGAAAGTAATAAATGTAGTCTTCTGGACGCGCGGCATTGCCCTAACCACAATATACATGACATATCATTGTATAGTATAAAACAAAGTCGCCCTCCGCGTCTGTCTGTTTCTAAGCTTTCATGTTTTTTAAACCATACAACTGATTTTGATGAAGTTTTTACTAGTTTTATATATTATAAATATAATATATATTATAGTCCTCGTGCGAAGCCAGGCCTGGTCGCTAATAAATACGAGTACATGCAAAAATAATTAAAATTGAGCATTGATACAGTTCCAACTTTTTATATAGTTCAAAATTCTGAAATAGTGTGAATCTTGAAGTATATAAATGTGAATGAGTCTATAAAATTATTCTCAATAAAAACAATACCTAAGTTGTTAATTCAAGAAATTAAGATGAGAATGTTTGTTCTTGTGATTGACCAGTCAGCGAGAAAGCTGGCCCAGACTGCTCCACATAGGAACTTGAGCATGAAGTATATTACGTGTGTAATTTACTCAACATTAGTATGATAAAGTACCGTGTTTCTAACGTTATGATTGCACCCTTTCTTACTTTTTATTCTTTTCATTACGTTACTAATTTAATTAACACAGAAAGTAGATTCAATAGTCATATTTGATATGAAAATTATGTATTTAATATTAATGTAGTTATGAATATACTGAATGTAAATTATAATCATTACGAAGCTATAGTTTTTGCTATGATCAGATTCGAATAAGTCAGCAATTACTTATTTTATGACATGGAAAATATTACAACACAGCATAACAGAAAATACGCATATCATTGTTTGTAAGAATCAGGAAATAATGTTGTAATTTTACTGGCATCAGTCCAAAGCTAGTTACCAAGTCTATCTTGTTTCTCAACTTTCTTGTCTACTACATATACGTACGTACATTGAACTGCAGTTCAAAAGGGAAAAGTTGCGTACATTTTCCGTAAGTATGCATTTGTAGTATAGATTCCTTTCAAATATTGACGTACCTTCCGCCACGCAACTTTTCGCTGGACACCTGATCATTATTATCTTTATAAACCTAAAATCCGCATCTCTTAACCTGTGTTCTAGAAGATTAGCTCAGTCATGGACTTCAAATATTTTCTTTTCAAACATTCTGCTTTCTGTTGATCGAAGTCAATGAAGCTTCACTACAGGCAACGCCAGTCCACCTCACATCGTGACGCGGTACGCACGTTCTCCTCGTGTATTGTTGTGTAGTGTCAAACATTTGGGCCAACATTCAGCCATGGATGTACGGAGTGAAGTGTTGACTGAGAGTGGATTAACATTACGGCTTAGCATGAGCTAGTGTCGTCTTAGCAAATGTTTGTGGACGGGCGAGGTTAGTCCTATGTTGTTGCGTGTCATATATTTTTTACGCAATGTATGCTAATGTTCTTTGGTTTTAGTTCTTCTTGTAATGACTTGACTTATTACGTATGACATAATCAAGTACTTGCACTTGAGGGCCCCTATCTTGTTATATCTATGACGTTTATTAGAACTAGGAACTACCTACTACTTATTAATAATTCAACTGAAATGAATTTCAACAAAATAATTTCAGTCTTGGGCAATTTTCGAAATTACTAGCATTTATTTGCCTCCAGTTTCGTTTGCTCTGTTTTGAGCCAATTATACTTTGCTTCATCATCATCGTACTAAGTAGGTGTGTGTTTTGTTACTTTATTCCATACTTTCACAAATAGGTAGAACTTAAAATTGATTATTCATTACGAAACAGGTAGAGTAGAATATATTCGCATCAGTTTATTGATACTGATTTATAATTCACGCAAATGCATGTTTTGATTGATAAGGTAATACAAAAAAATAGTTTTAACATTTTTTTCTCTTGGTAATTTTCTTGAACTACTTGGCTTTGTTGACTTTCTGACATCTAAACATATGTCGGATTATATATTTATATGAAAGAAAACACCCGGTACATTATGCAAACGTTAGGCAATACTGTTTTTCAATAGTAATTCATATTAACACACCATAAGAACTACTATATTAAAACACGAAAATTACTTTTTCGTTAGGAGAACCGGCACCCTGAAAGTTTCCGCTGGCCTTGACTGCTCCAAGGTCATAGTTTCCACCACCGCTTCCGCTAAGAAAATCATCCCAAAGTTAGGCCATAGTGATGACTACCCTTTGTTTTGGTCGCGTAACGCATGTACTTGCTTTGAATGCGATATTGTTGTTGAATTGATGTCATCATGACGAATTTTGATGAAACAAACCGATTCATTTTTATGGAAGTTTCAGCGATTGTGAGGAAGTTTGATTGAGATTACATAAGTTTGATTTATTAGTATGGATTATAAATAGAACAGGACAAAATTAATATTTTTTTTGTTAGTTCCCTGACCGTCAAATACAGGTTTAATAATAATCAATTTGGCAGGTTTTTCACCGATTATTTTACGTTACATTGGAATGGTGCCAAGCCAAGACATACACAATACCTGTCAATTCGTCAGAGGTTACAAGGTCTCTTGTCTAACTCCACTACGCGCCACCGACAACACGATAATCGTAATAGTTCGGTAGTTCTTATAGTAAGCACATACTTTAAATTGTCCATCAACTATCCGCATCCAAATTAACAGCTACAGCTTCTGATGTTAGATTAGATAGAGGTCCCCCGATTAATTTCGTTTAGAGTTTTTCTAATAACAACTCTTTAGTTGTTATATAATACAACTAAAATTAAATTAAATACTCACATTCACATCTAAAATCTTGATTGTCACACTGATGATGTACATGTAATTTTTGAAGTAATACTTCTATTACTTCAATAATCACAAAACGGACAGTTTATTGTCTTCGCGGTTGTGGAGAATCATCACAGTCTGCTTTCAAACTTTCTCCTATTAAATGTGCATTATTGCATCTTAGCATATTTGCTGCAGCATATTCCAGTTACTCATTCTATGTGGGATATTCTAGTCCCCTGCCAACAGCCTGAGAGTGCTGTCAATATATTCAGGCAAACATCAACTAATCATTTTTTTTTGCAAATTTGCCGTTATTACCGCCGTATAGAAGTCCAGTCCAACTTGATATGCGGTAGAGTGTACTGTATAGCGCCCTTTCTTTATCTGTTGACTTGGCTAAAAGTACCTGTATGGGACTCAATCCGGATAATCAAAGATCTACTCATACTCCTAGCATACAGCTAACATTACGCAGAAAATAAATCAAGATGTCTGACTGTGTAATTACTCGCTGATATGGAGTAGAATTTTTATTTTAACCATAGGTTATTTAAAGAACTCATGGTAGCAAATGGTCTTTAAACAGATCGCGTGAATTCTCGTGACCAACATCACCAACATTTGCGTATCGATTCTGCTTAGTGAGTTACTGTAAAACTTAGCCAGTCACAAAAATTTTTCAATAGTAGCTTTAGTAGCTTTAATTATCACACGACAAAATCGATAGAAACCTCGAAGATTGGGACACCTACTCGGCATAAAGTCACGTCTAGAACGGTGCATTGCCACAAAACTCAATTATAATTGATTATCAATTTGATTTAGTTTTGTTTTTATTTATTGTGATCAGATAGATATTGCGGGTAGAGGATTTTTTACATTGATTATAGGGCGCACAACGAAAATCTAGTACTAACTAGTATCTTACACCAGTTAAATTAGTATTCCTTATCTTTTAATGCATAATTCATGCGTAGTGAGATGACGATGGAGGATAAAGATATCATTCCCAGCTTCGTGTGAATGTGTGAGGATACTATTGTTTTCGTTTGCAATACGACGCCATTGTGTTATAATTTCCAAGTTGCATTGTTGTTGGCGGAAATTGCAAAATTTTGCTTCGTAATTATTTTCATCGAGTCAAAACGTTTTGGAAATATTGAGTACGACTTCGTATGAATACGGACCCATTCCTAGAATTAAATTATCCTAATATCCTATGAGAAACTGTTGTAATTTATACCTAGGTGGTTCGCAGAGCGTTTCGACCGCTGCGGCTGCGCGGTCATTACAATCCGTCAGTTTTCTTGAGGAAGGAATCATTTCCGAAATCATAAAATTGACATTACTACAGTACAGAGTAATTAATGTTAAGTCATATAGTAAAACTCATTTTTGTTTTTGTTAAAATTTGAAAAATTGTAATGACAGCGCGTCTGCAGCGGTCGAAACGCTCTGCGAACCACCCACCTATTTATTTTCACTTGTTTCTTATCAAATTTTGCAAGTTGATGCTCACCTACTTTCGCTTTTTACAACATACAAATATTCCACATCAGCATCGCATCAGTTTTCACATGACAATTCATTATTATGAAAAGCTTAACCCTGTTATTTCTGTCTTTTAAATTTCTTTGTTTCTGTCTTTCTTTATTACTCTCTTTGTTACACCTTTTGTCACCCTACTACGTCACTCACTGTGGCTTCTGATTTTATGAATATAAAGAACATTATTGCGCGAATATAATAAGAAATAAGCACAAAACATTGTATGGCAATTTGCATAAAAAGACAGATTTATTACATACTATAAAGTAGTAGAGAAAACTGACGCACGCAACTCATATATGATTAGCGACAAAAAACAGAAATAATACTTTCTTCCATCGTTAGAAATAATATTTGTACAAAGCGGACAATTACAAAAATCTCTGAAAAAACGTCTTTTTCCGAAATATATTGTAAACTGGTGACAAATGAACTGCAAAAATTGTTTGTAACTTTGATGGTCCACATACAGATCGCAAACACGGATTTTTATGCGGTTTTTGCCAATAGATAGTGTTATTCCTGAGGAAGGTTTAGGTGTATAATTTATTATGTTTTTACCCGAGCGAAGCTGGGACGGGCCGCTAGTATATTATAATTATATGTTTGCCGAACATTAACAGAATAGTGCAGGGCAGTCCATTAGTGTCTATATAACTTGGCTCGCCAGTATATCATGTCAGACGGAATGTAGGGTGATATCGAAGTCGTAAACGTCGAGCGCGTGCACGTAAATGCGTTTGGAATCGCAATTGGGGCCCACATGTCGATACGTAAGTATTCCAATGTGACATGTTTACAATTTAATGCCGGTTACATCCGTATCGACGAAAATCAAACGGGTCTTTGTTTTTAAACTTTCTAGTAAAAAAATATGGGAAAGAAATCTGTATGAATCTACTTCAAAAATCATTAAAAATCTCATAGATTTTATTCAAAGATTCTTTATGACATTTTAGCCGAGTACTAAATTTCATCGAAATCTGTTCATTGACTTTCTAATCTTCACTCACTCCACGCATTCAAAATTCCGCATTTATTATATTAGTAATATAATATGGTAGTACCTACTTAGTATTGAAAGAATAATATACTCAAATTAATATATCTTTATTGCAATACGTGTGTACAAGTTTCAACAGTTTACCTTTTCAAGTAGGCAATGTACTTTTACATATTTGAGTAGTAGGTTCATACAAACAAAATTCATCTTAATTGCATTAGAAGCAAACACAATAGGCTGTAGACAATTTTTATGAATATTTAATGGCAAAAACACCAGTGAAAGAAATACTATGATAATAAATGACAAAGCTTTCAAAGATATGACTAAAATAAAATCACCCATTTTGGAAATGACACGTAGAAGTGACGTCACGACGTGAAAAATGTCATACTTTTTGAAAATGGACTTTCCAAGCAATTTTAAATCTTTGTATAATATGTTCCATCTTCATAATTATCAGGATAATCCTAAATATATCTATTTATTTAATTAATTTGGTAGTATTGTAATTAAGAATAGTGCAAGTTTTATTTATTTATTTATTAAGATAATCCACAGTTGCTGTCAAGCTATAAAGATGACGGTCAATGCGTTGGGCAAATGACCCTTCTAGGGCGGGCGGACGTCGCGGCGGCCCCCTGACATACATACAAACAAACTAAATTTAGATTTGTGATTCTCACACTGACAGTGCATGCTAGACGCTAAACATTTGAAGTATTTTTAGCTCAGAAAAAGAAAAAAAAATTTTTTTGAGATATTCAAATTGGTACCTACCTACTCGTATGTTATGTGCTACGTTTTTATCAATTTGTAAGTAAGCATAAGTTAGATTAAATAAAACCTAAAATAAAGGAATGTCTTGATGACAGTGTATATTAATATGTTGTAATGACTTTTGTAAATCATGTTATCTGTAGTAACGTATTTTGTCAAATACCCAATGTATTTAGGTTTATGATGAGAATACAGGGGTTTCGCCATAGAAAACGTATTTAAAGTATATTTTCATAGGTAACATTATTTTAAAAAAGCAATGTTCAAGTTTAAGTGTACTACGATAATGATAAGAAAATATAGAAACAAGTTCTGATAAGATTTCTTGGAGAATGTTAATGTAGCGTGGCAGATGCTGTATGAGAAATATAATCAGACTTCGTAATATAACAGAGAGATTTAGGTCTCTGTGACAGTTCTGAGAGAAATCATCTAGTTGTTGCCAAAATTACATAAATAGGAACTGCGCCATTATTACCTTTAGCCAATATGCATCTGATAAATAAATATAAAGTATACAGTAAATAAAATGTAGTAAGACTTTATACTATGGTAAAACTTATAGTAATACATGTAGTGATACTTGTAGTAAAACCGAATGTATAAATTATCGAAATGTCAATTTCACAAACACGTATTTATTCAGTTGCGTGATTCAAAACAATCTACACATTGCATATTAATTCTAGTATGTATTTGAAAGTGTTCATACTCGTATAATGTACTATAATTTATTCATCAAACTGTCAGCAATCAGTTGGTCAAACGCAGTATGGTATGGATGTGTAGGCGCATCATTCTTTTGTACTTCTATTACGATTCGTATAGGGTTATCGCATTAAAGTTTTGATGGATATGCCATGATGCCCTTTCCGGGTGAGATTCACTTTATACAGAAATTCACTTTATACAAAACTTCGAATATAGTACCTATTTATGCTTTTTGTATAAAAGCCGCTATTTAGAATACAAAAAGCACTAAACAATAAATAAGCACTTTATTATAAATAATTTTTAAAATTAAAATGATTCTAGCATGATATTCCGAACAAACACGTGGAAATTTTAAAATGTTATAAGTAATACAAATTTAGTTAAGTGACAACCCTAAGGGTTTGTTAATTTGACGTTTCAACGTTCCCAATTGGAACCCACGCGCCGCCCGCCACTGACCCTCCGGCCATTCATAAAGTTACTATTGAGACATCATCCGCCATAATAATTACGACCATCGAATGCTTTGGTACAACAACGTTATGTACTCGTATTGAACCAGTTACAGATGTTATTGCGAAAAGGTCTTTTAGAATTAGAAGCTACCGGTGAAATTAACCTGATTATAGATTTTTATAAACTACTAGCGATCCGAGCTGGTTTCGCTCGGGCAAAATACACTTAAACCTTCCTCAGGAATCAAACTGTCTATTGGTGAAAACTCCATGAAAATTCAGGCAGACAGACAGATGCGACAGGTGGCTTAGTTTTATAATATATAGGTATCGTACACAATCGCGACTACTACTTACCACCTTTATTACGGGACCGCTCATGTCTTCACTATCATTGCAAATATGCAAAATTGGGAAATATCCCAAGCCCTTCACTAGGATGCTATGCTACACGTTATGTTTTTGTTATGTAACGGAAATAGGCGCTGTTCATTGCTGCATCGGTTAATGAAGCGTGGCAACGCGTGTCTAGTCTACCGCACCGGTGTAATGCGTGGGAACATCATTTTATTTTCGAATGCTCGTGGTCTGACATAAAATGTTTGTCTAAAATTAATTTGATTGACCTAAAATTAATTATTTCCTAATTGACATAATAAATCGTATTTTGGTAAAAATAAATAAAAAAATTATAAACATTGAAATTGGGTCGAAGTTTTCATTGTTTCCAAGATCTCCTTGTTTCCAAGATAATTCCATTAATAATTAAAGCAGATACTCATGTAAGATAAAAATTGGCTAGTTATTATCATGGTAGGTGTATGTTAAAATTATTGTTTTTTTAATTGGTGTTTTTATTACAGAGCCGCCGCGGGTGGCTGCAGCGATCGGGCCTCGTGGGAAGCGCGTGCAAACGCCACAGCCGGTCCGCACGCCGCCGGTAACGCTCACTGCTCCGCTGCCTGCCCCGCCCCGAGAACAAGCAGTAGCGCTTGCACACGCTGCTAAAGGTGTTGAAGCGTTGGGCGTTTTAGTCCAATATTTGGTGTTCCGTGTAAGTACTTATGAAGTAATTAACTATCTGTGTTCAACTTTTGTTAAGTTTGTTGACATTACTGCATAGTATAAAATATAGTCGCCCTCAATATCTGCTTAGAACAGACGTTTAAAGGAACCACGTCTTTTAAACCACGCAACGGATTTTCTTGTATTTTCTTCAAAGCTACTTAGATGATTTACTCCCGAAGATTTATACATACATGAATGACTAATAATGAATAAATTACATATCAAAATAATTAAACGACAAATTCTTAATATGCGCTAATTAAATAAATATTTGATTTCAGTTGGATGCTTTGAGTGGCGGAACTTGGCGCTTAGAGGCGGAAAAATGGCGGGAAATAGCGGCAGTAGAGCGTAGCAGCGCCGCGCGCGCCGACCGCGACCGCCAGCAAAGGGCTCAGAAGGACTTAGATACCAGTGAGTACTCGTACAGATAAATCATCTGAATCCAGAATTCACTTCCTTATAGTTTGGTTCTCGGTACTGTTATGGCAGTTTTATGTTGTGAAAGTGATCATTAAAACTGACAATAGCTATCTTGGAATTTATAACACAGTTTTTATATAGTTTTACTGGTGTTTTTGTATAAACATGTGATAGTAGCACAAATTTAAAATATAGAAACTACTTCGGAGATTTTGACTAACTTTTGTCACACTTAAATGAAATAACTCAACTTAAATTGTGTCTGAAATTAAGTTAGGCTTTTATTTACTAAGTACCTCAATATTTTTCACCACAAGTGCATTTTTGGTGTTAAATATTTTATACTTACATTCATTTAAATTTTATTCCTTAGTCGCAGAATGCCTGAGCAAGATCTCAGAGTTAGAAATGGAGGTTTCGTCGAAGGAGGAGGCGAACGCTCGTCTCCAAGCGACGCACGTGGAGCAAGTCACAGCATTGGCGAATGATATCAAGGAACTTAAGGTAGCTTATTGTGTTTCTGTTCTTGAAGTTAGTGATACAATTATAAATGATATTTACATTAACAGGAGAAATTACCTTACCTACCACAGCCGATCGACCTATGTAGGTACTTGGTTCCTTCAGTCGAATTTTGAACGAATCCATGTAGAGCAATCAGTTGGGTCTGAAAAGTGCGGGGCGGGCGCTTTCAATGCCATGTGCAAAATTGGAAGCTAAATCAAAAGCTGTAACTTTTGTAAAATAAAATTAATTAACACAGATACAGTGTTCATGTCTTTCATAATTTGTAACAACCCTGCATTGTCAATGCTGGCGGATGTTTCTCCTTTAGCAAAGCCGTCGAACAACTATATGGATTTTGATTAAATTCTGAATATAAGTATAATAAATGGAAATAAAAATAAAAAAAAACATTTTAAATTCCAGGACACCATCGAAACCCTAAAACGTGAAGTTGCGGAAAGTAGAGCGCGACTGCACGCACACAGTGAAATCGAGCGAACTTTGCGAGCGCAGCTGGAAGCGGCGCGAGCGCAGAGCGAGCGGAGCGAACCGCAGCCGGACACCTGCGACGCCGCCTGCGACCCCGTGCGCTGCGACGTTGAGGACTGCGAGCTGAGGTTGACTGCCAATGAGGAACTGAGCACGGATGCCAGTGAATTGGCAGCTGAGGTTAGTAGATATATTTTTGGATGGCCATGTTTGTGGCTTAGATTCAGTTTTAAAATTGCACTGCTTCTAATTTTGTCAATAAAGATTAAGATGTTATTTTTACGTTAATTTTGGGAACTACTGAACGGATTTTGATTTATTATTATTATTATTATTTATCTAGCTATCAAGTCGGTAATTTTGAAAACTGGAACACTTGATGCAGCAGAATTGTTCAGCTTGATAAGGATCTTCTGTTCACGTATAGAAAACTTAGGTTAGGAAAATCTATATTACCTGTAACTATATTAGTATTTCAGTCAGTAACATAAATAATAAATAGCATGTCCGTAATAATTCAGGTGCGATCCCTTCGAGCCGTGATAGAGCTAAAGCAGGCCGAGATGGCGTCCCTGCGCGACGCGCGGTCGGAGCTAGCGGCGGAGCGACAGCGGCGCGCGGCGGCGGAGCGCGAGGCGCGCGCGGCGCGGCACGCGGCCGAGGAGCTGCGCGAGCGCGCGGCGGCGCGACAGCGCGACGCCGAGCGCCTGCGCGACGACCACCGCCGGCTGCGCGACGCCGCCGCGCGCGACCGCGACCACGCCGCGCGCCTCGCCGCGCTCAACGAGGAGCTTCGATACAAGCTCCGACAGAAGTCGCAGGTTTGTGTAATATCTTATTATTCAAATAAATAAAGTTAAATCTAGGCACATGAACCGCAAACCGAACGACCTACTTATTTGTACTTACAATACAAATGAAATGTGCAATCTCCAGGTGGTGTCGCTGCTGGCGGGCGGTGGCTACATGGAGCGCGGGCTGCGCGCGCGCACGAGCTCCGCGGACTCGGTGCGCTCCCCCTCCCCGCCCCCCGACTCCCCGCCCTCGCCGGCCGCCTCGCCCGCGCCCGCCACCCCACCGCTCCCCGCTGTCAAGGGCGTCGTCGAGAAACACGACTCCGTCAGCTGGGTGCTGGAAATTGAAGAGACCCCTGAAGAAGTTGCGTCAAGGTTTGTGGTTGTGGTTTCTACCTTAGTTTACTGGAAATGCCCCAGTTTGGCATAAAGATATGTACCTCTTCAGAATAGACATCTATCATCCACGACCATAGCGAATTAAAGTATATTACTGGTTATTACCTGAAGACCGTCAGAATTCACCGAAAGTGTGTAAAACAAAAGCATTAAACTTTATTGTTCAAAGTAAATAGTCTTGTGTAACTCTCTTCATCAGCATACCTATTTTTTATACATTCATTACCTATTTTTTACTGCAGTTGTATTACTCATGGGAAACTTGCACACCAACTGCATCTAAAGTCTACCAAGTATGTGAATGTAAGGTATACTTGTTGATAAATACACCAGCAAAATCTCACAAGGAATAGTACCCATGTCTGAAATTTAGCGTCATCTTCAACAAATCATCGTTGAGTATAACAGACGCAAAGACTTGAATTTGTCAACTAAATATAGCAGTTAAGCAGTAATACTAAAGTATGACATTGTTTATTGAATTTCACTGCTGAATTCGTTATATGTTTTAATTGCAGACTGGCGCGGCGGTCGTCGTTCCGCGCGGCGTCCTCCCCGAGCGGCGTGAAGCGGCGCGGCGGCGGGTCCCCGGGCGGCGGCTCCCCCGCCCCCGCCTCCCCCGCACCCAACGCCTCCAAGCTCTTCCGGCCTGGAGAACTTGACTTCCCGCCGCCGCCACCACCCCTCAAAGAATCAGCAGGAGAAGCGATCTACATTTACGACGATCGTCAGTATTGAGGATATAAGGAATTTTGGTTTGTGAATTACTAGTCTTGTGGACCGGAATGTCACAATTTACAACTCCACATGAAGAAGACGGCAGTATTCTGTTCCCTGCATGGAACCCACCGGCGAAGCCGTCAAATATACGCTGATTGTTAGTATTGAATGATGAGGAATTTTTGTTCGTGAATTACTAGTCTCGCCCGCGCGTACTGGAATATCACAGGGAATTACACAAAGCTCGACGCAGATGGTGACACCAGCATACGCATTAATCCTCTGAACATTGAAAGACCAAGGCCGGTGCACAAATCAATGTGGAGAGAATAGTCAATGTCAAATATTATGTTTACATCGTATGCTAGTGCTGCACTCTGCAGGGAAAACACCGCTGTAATATTTCCATTTGCAACTCCACGCGAAGAAGTGTGCGTATGTTTTGTATGTAATACGCCTCAACGTTTATAATTACCCGATTTGATATTCTTGCCTGATTATGAATTGCATGACACAGTCATAGATTTAAATAAATGGGACCCGACCGGAATGTTTGCAATTTAGTCTTAAAGTTTTGCTTCATTATTAATTGAAGCCAATACAATATTTATAGATTCATTAATGTACCCAGATCTTTAGATTTCTTAACCTACATTAAGTAATCGAATTTTACGTATTCTCTTACGTAAAAGTGAGCATCTTACCATAACATCAATCTATGAGACACGCGGCAGAGTGTTAGTTCTGAATGTATGTAAAATGAGACGCGGTCGGGCGACGCGACGCGATGCTGCGGTTTGAAGCTCGCCTTCACTCCACCTCACATGAGGTGATACAAATTCAATGCTCTCATAGAATGAGACTTAGCTTGCAGTGATATGATGTTGTTCACGTATGATATTACATTGTAGATATAATATTAAGTACCATTATGCTACGCGTTTAACTTATTCCCTTGTTTTCGTGGGTGTATGTAGTTATTTTTTGGCAGTGGATTAAACTTGAGAAATAAGGTAAATGAGTAACTTCGTTCTAGTATTTTGTAAGTGTGCTTTTCCTAAGATTTCTTAGCCTTGAACATATGTGTAATTCGGCTACGTTTTGAAGGAAAGTGTTATGTACCTGTCAATTGCACCAATAATTAGAATAAACTGTTTAGTCGCAAGATTTTTTTAAAATAATTGCGACATCTCCTCGTCAAAGCATTTTCACATTACTTAAATACAATTATTTTCTTCCATAGAGGCAGGAGGTTATTTTGCTTTCTAATCTATCTCCCATTCTTCTTATACTATCTATAATTTATTTCTTACCTATGTACTTATTTTCATATTTTTATTTATTGGTGCAATTAATCTTGTTTCTGGTTGTTTATTAATAAAAAAATGATTCGAATATTAAATTCTTGCAAAGCCGTCGGCTGGCAGGTTGTTGTCTGCGTTATTTAACAAAAAAGTGATCTTAAATGTTATATCGTTTTGTATCCACTATCGTATTTATATCTTAATTATTATCTACCTATAGTTTATTGTGGTTGTTGGCACTGTATTATTTTTATGTACAAATAACGATTTAAAAGATGAAAAATTTAACATAGTTTTAAGTGAAAATTGTCTTGGAAGTAGGACTGCGATTAGTGTGTCGCTGATTTTGTTAAGATTGATGGATGCTTTTGCAGTGTTTTCTTTGAATTAACATTTTTCACTTTCTTCTTATAACGTTCTAATACATTGGAAAGCTCATCTAAGCCGAACCAAAGAGTCATGATCAACTCTTTGCCACGTTCCTTTGTTTTGCTAAGCAAACGAATATTTGCATGCATAGTAATCCAGGTAAAGTTTGATTTTTTATTTATTTTTAAGTTAAAAGATATAATAATACCATTCCAAATTAAGAAATGTAAGCGATAATAATTATTACTTAATACGAAGGATATTAATATAAAATAAAATAGTATGTTACAGCATGACTTGGTTTTATTTCATACATTTAAACCCCAAAGACGTTATATTGAGATAAAAAGTATAAGTGCTACGTAACCTAAATAAGTATGTTATCCCAGGTGAGACTCATCACTTGTTCATGTGCAAATCCTGAAGAATGGTCCTTGTAAAATAGGTTGGTAGTATGACGCCTAATTTAGATTACGAAATTAGCGGCGTGATAATGTAATTTCGTGACATTAATTTTGTATACAACCAATTACCGTATAACAAATGTATATGTTACTGTAAAAGTCCGTATATAGGTAAATCTTAGGTTTTTTCAGAAAATCTTAGGATTTACCGGTATGGGTTGATAAATGTAAGGATTTTTAAATAATTGACGATTTTTTCGGGCTTTTGCCATTGGAATTTAGTATATGCTAGGTTTTGCTACTGACGGCTGGTAAATGTTGGTTTTGGGAATAAAACAATAATTAATTCATTATTTTTCAGTCAATACCTTACATATTTTTATGTAGGTATCATAATTATGAGAGTAATTAATTTACTAAGTAATTAGTCAGATCCTTACTTATTTTAAATTATTTTCATTTGGTAAGTATTTTTATTTATAAATGTTTTTAACTTTTAAAGGTAATATATTTTAAAGGTAAGTTATAACCTTTAAAATACTTCTTAAATAGTAAAAAATAACAAAAGTAAAATTATTTTCTCCACATTTACCGTGCCTTCAATGTAAATCTTAAGATTTACCAAGTGAATGGTGGTAAAAGTTCGAATCGCAAAATTGTTCGGACTTTTACCATTAAGAGTTGGTAAATCTTAGGTTTTACTGGAATATTTTAGGATTTACCGTAGTTCGTGATTTTACAGTAACATATATAATGTAAAATGTTACAAATAAGTATACAAATTGATATTAGTCGGATATATGCTGAACAGTTGCGCGTCGGTAAATAAAAGAATAATTACCTCATTGAAATGGTGAATTGAATCCCTTCGGCCACGTTGGAAACTATCGTTTGGAAACTGGTTTCCTAATGAATTAAATTCCTAATGAACACTAACATATTTTCAATTGAAAAATATTTTTCACTTATCATAAATTAAATATACTGACCATAGATGGAATGGAATTAGTAGTATTATAATTCCATGATACTGACATTGTTTGATATTCTTATCATTTTAAAATTAAATATTAAACTGACGTAATTGTATTTAAGGTGTGATTAAAACAAAGATAAATTCAAATAAACCGTCTGAAAATCCAAATTGAGATAATGTTTATGATCAACGAAATGTGTCATGGCTGCGACGAAAACTAAGGACATATTGATAGCAGCCCCTATAAAACCATTTAACTAAATGCACATTAAAACATTTCGCTTAAAAAAAGAAAGATGGTTACCAAGTTCTCTTTCGTTTGTTTTTTATTTGGCTATGGTAAGTTTCACAAACATTAAAATTGACCTCTTCAGTAAGTAGGTATACCTACAATCACAAAATACATATTTATGGAATCTGTCATGGACCTATCACACATATTAATGAAATTAATATATTTTTATATGATAATTATTGTGTGAATGAAATGTATGAAAATAGTAATTTGAATAATTTTATATAGGTATAACAATGTAAATTCTTATGATCATGAGAAGTAAAAAAAACAATATCTGAATGGATCGTTAAACTAATTTGTACCGAATGTTTCAAAAGGAACAAAACCAAGTTTAATTAATGTGTAACATTTTTACAGTTCTACTTATTACAAATATAAGTGTTTGTTTTAATTTCCAGTAATGAGTGACAATGACGACATTGCAAAATTGAGATTTTATCAAAGGTAAACCAGTTCTTCTCTTACAAAAAAAAACAATTTTCATTACAAGAATGTACCAATATACTTAAAATTAAATTGAATTTTTCAGATCTTTAGATGAATTTATTGAATTACCATTAGACAAAGCACAAGAAATAGTATCTATGTCATGGTATGATTCAGGAAAAACTACAGTGATATTTGCTCATGGATTTTCAGGTTCGTAATTAAGATTCGCCAGAATCCTTAACATTTCACTTTCATAGCGCAGTAGTACGGTTAATCATTAGAAGTTTGTAATCTATTCATTATTCCATGGACGAGATATATTGGCATAAATATATGAAATTGATCGTTTTATTATTTTTTGTCTTGCTTAAGATTATGTATAAGAAAAAAACAGTATAAGAAAATATAACAATATAGTAATTACGCGTATTAAGGATGTAACAGATCGGTTAACATCATACAGGGAGAAGTGGAGGAGACTGACATTCAGTATCGACTCCACATAAAGTGGGATGAGGGTAGGCTGATGATGACGATTGTAATTACTTGTATACGTATTATTTGGCAATTCACAAAAGATCTTTAGACGATGTATTGAAATACGTAGAATTCTAGCGATCATTTGAACACCTGGATTTCCAGGATTTCCAAATGGTACCGCAGTAACTGTGGTCGTAAATACCTTTTTGAAAGATGGGCGATATAATGTGGCCTTGTTGAACTGGCAAAAGCTGGCCGCTCCGGTGCTGCCCGGCGGTATAGCCAACTCATATCTTAATTGGGCATTTCCTAACTCAAAAAAAGTAAGTATTTTCTACTCGTATAGTGGCAAGGTAAGGTATCATAAATGTACTGTACTAGTTTATTCGTCCGAATTATAATAACAGTAGACATTCGCATATTTTTTAAACAACTAAAGAGGCAAGAAGGCTTGGTGTGAAGTTCCTCCAACCATACAAGCATTGCTGATCCAGAATGAATCATTTCACGCCCTTTTTGAAGAATTCCATGTTGTAAATTCTAGAGAAAACTATGATCTTAAAAAATATGATATCTAACACCTACCGTTAAAGAAAAAAAATATTTTTAAACATTATTTTTAACATCGTATAATTATCTAATAAGTACTTTAACGTTTTCAGTTAGGGGTTGATTTTGCCGAAACACTTGTAAATCTGTCAGCAGCTGGCATCAATCTGAACAAAACGCATCTAGTGGGTCATTCACTCGGCGCGCATATCTTCGGTATCGCCGGTAACACATTAATGGACAAAGGAATCTTATTACCATGGTATTCTTTTTTCTTTAAAAAACTAACTTAATTTTCATAGCACCATTGTTATTGGTTAGAAGTTGCAAAGTACTTACACTCAGCCGCTTTAAAATCTCATGTACATCTGCTTAAATGATAGTTCTGTTGCAGTGTGTGTTTACAATAAATACAATTGAACAATAAGTTCAAACTGTAAGTGTCTATGGTCACGCCCATTTAGACAATGTATGGCAGTCGTATGTAAATATGAAGCCGAATTAATGTATATGTAAATTTAAATAATGACATTAAAAAATTCAAGACTCTAGCGGGAATCGAATCCACGCCCCTGCCTTACCGGGACAGTGCTCTTATAACCCCTTTATGTACTAGCGGTCCGTACTGGCTTCGCTTGGGTAAAAACATAAATTATACACATAAACCTTCCTTAGGAATCACATTATTAGTAACAACCACATGAAAATCCGTTAAGGAGAGGATATGATTTTTGTTCTAGGATAACAGGACTAGATCCCGCCACTGTCGGTTTTGAAAACAAACCTCCGGCGGCCAGGCTTAACCCGAAATCTGCTAACTTTGTATCAGTGATCCACTCAGACCCAAGCAAGTATGGGTACAAAAAATCCCTAGGAACAGTCGATTTCTGGCCTAATTATAGCCTCGGAACAGTTACACAACCTGGCTGTGATAAGAAAAACTATCCCACGTTTTCTCCAGATGGTGAGACAAAAGTAGACCTTATGCCAACTCCACACTGTCGTCGAAATCTGATACATGCGGACGCGAATGCGGGAATATTGCGTAGTTAGTATGTGTGCTTTTATTTATTCATTCACCAATTTATTTATTTATTCACCAATTTATACCCACCGAATCCGCAAAAATTTGGCAAATTGTTCGACGACAGTGTACCGCCGGCACAACAACATTTGAAGTTTCATTGTTGGTCATAAGGTAAGTTTTTTGACAGATTTATGCAATCATAATCGTTGTTGGGAGATATTGGTGGACTCCGTGATTCACCCTGGGACTATCATTGGATGTCACGCGCAAAACTTTCGGAAATGGAGGAAATACACAGAGGAACAAAGACTAGCAGATGTTTTGGAAGTAGGAGTTTTTGCGGAAGACCCGTGAGTAGTGCTATTATCTGTTCATCGGTCTCTTAATAGTCGTATTCCTGATGGCTGAGGGTCGTGGTCATTACGTGGATGAAACACACAACTTTCTTGGCATTATTAATGGAGTGATTTGCCATTGCCTTCTCCATTTCACACACAAGTTAATAATAATCAAACAGTGTGCAGGTTTCCTCACGATGTTTTTCTTCACCGGAACCTTCCTTGTTCATCAGTAGGTAGTCGTGTAAAAGTCAGATGTCTGTAGGCGAATTTCATAAAATTGTACACCTGTATTATTCTAACAAAGGAGTCAAATTTCACAAGAGTTCCTTTATTTCCGTTTTATGTCAAATTAAACACAGATTTGACGACCTCGCTGGCGCAGTGGTAAAGTTCTTGCTACTGAACCGAGAGTTCCCGGGTGCGATCTCCGGTCGGGTCATGATGGAAAATGATCTTCTTCTGATTGGCCCGAGTCTTGGATGTTTATCTATATATGTATTTGTTATAAAATATAGTATCGTTGAGTTAGTATCCCATAACACAAGTGTCGAACTTACTCTGGGGCTAGCTTAATCTGTGTGATTCGTTCTAATATATTTATTTATAGATTGTATAGAAACTATGTATACACGGGTACTACGTTATCGACTGCAATATATATTAGGTATATGTAGGTCTTTTTTTTCTTTTCCAGTTTACCAGGAAACTACTATTTCATTACTAATGCAGAGTCTCCATATGGACTTGGAGTGGATGGGTTATAACGAAGCATATCTTTTTACTATATGATTAAGTACCTACAGAGTGTATGATTTTAATAAATAGTTAACAAAATAGAAAGTGGTTGTGATAAAGAAGTTATTGGAAGCGATAATAAAATTTATGTCTAATCGTCTATAAATTTATTCTACTTACATATTAAGTTGTATTTATTCTTCTTATATTTACTTCATGCATTCATATTTTATTTCCAACGTAACAAGGGGCTAGTAAATGCCAAATTTGAAAAAAAAAGTCACTCTCCAGCTCTAAGCTTAATTGCATATAATAGAGTAGCAAGATTACTACGTGAAATATCGATATCGGGCCAATCTAGTTTATAAATCAGTGTGATTTGGAAGATCTAGACAGTTCGCAGTTATTTGAGTAGGGTAACCAAGCTATCCACTTTATCTTATTCGAGCGAGTAGCGAGATATAAAATTGGAGAAGCTTTTAGAAACATTATTCTTTACAGCCATCCTAACTCTACTATTACTACTATTAAGTTTTAGTACTTAAATAAAATGTAGTATTTTAAGTTTCTAAGTATTTTACATTAATTCAACTCTTCTGCTCCTTTTCGTTACAATTTCGTGGAAAATGATTGAAGGTAAGAAAGTACACGACTCAGTTGTTTTACCATGTTTTAAGCAAATATAGTTATGATTATGATAATTGTTTCATAATACTCTCTATCATCTCTCTGGGCATTTTCCCGGTTTCTTCATGAGCCGTTGGGTATTGGAGCCCAAGGACCGCATTCCTATTTTTGTTTTTCCTACGATGTTGTAAACACGTGTTTTTGCAAAATATTTTTGTCTTTAAATTGGCCAGTTTATGATTAGTTTCGTAGTAAAATCTTAATAGGTATATTAAATTTAAGCTAAACAAATTGTTAGGTGACAAACATAAATAATATACATAACGGTGCCCATTTTCGAATAAGTGATAATCATAGCTGCAAATGTCTGCTCTAAACTCGGGCCTCCAAACTTAGTATCGGGCACGGTCACTGACTTTCATCAAATGTTTCACATTCGCCGAGTTGACGAGTAAATCGAGCACATATAGAGCTTTAGTTTTAACTTTCTTCGACAAAACATATGCGAAACGTTGTCTTAAATTATAAACGACATTATTATGCGATTTGATCAGAATCTTTTTGTATCAATGTTTTCTTTTATTTTAAAACGTACAGTCATATGCCCATCAATCTCTAATATAGACCACTCGCCCGTGTGTTCGACTAATATAAACTATTTATTTGCTTTTAAAAACCTACAACCTAAACTACAGTTCCATAAATATTTATGTGGCTGTGTTGTCCCTAACAGTTAAAGTTATTAAAGTAAACTTGTTAATAATTACGAAACATATTAAAAACATATGTTTTGTGTAGTTACTTACTTACCTACTTATTTTGTAGATACTACATCCCAGAAATATATTTTGTAGCTATTTAATTACGTCTTGACATCAATCGTAAAGTAACGTCGACACTTGAACTTAGGTAGTTATACTATTTAAAATATATATAATAAGCACTGTAATCAAGAATAAACATAAAAAATGTGTTTATTCAACAGTGATCATATAGTTTTTAGAATCATACATAATATTCTACGATTTTCAATTTGACTTGAAAAGTGTATAAATGTAAATATAAATGTCTGATTTCTTGTTAAATCATTCTGAGCTGCTGAGTGAATATGAGTTTTTATTGTCGATTTCATTATCGGAAGCTATATACGGATCAGTAAAATGCGTCATAGTAATTGTCAGCATGGTCAAGCACCGGTAGGATATGATACATAAAACAATAATTTATAATGTTTAATGCTAATCGCAGCTGTTAAATATTAAAGCCTATTAACAAATGTAGGTTAAAATAAAAGAAGAAAAACTGCATATATTTTTTTTCTCTACCGTCTGTGTGTGAATTTGCATCCGCGCCTTGTTCAGCGAGAAAAGCTTTCAAGCGTAATCAATATTTTATGTTCTATTGATCTAGACTGATTGTATTGTTTTAGGAATATTGATCAGCATTTTTGTTTAAATGTTTTAAATGATAAAATATTATGTATTTTATTATTTCAAAATTCCATATACCTAATAGCTTTTAAACAACACGTAACTACATTACTCCTTCCTCAGAAAAGCCAAAAAAATTATGCGTACACATAATTTGTGTTACCACAGTTTTTTTATCCATCTATTTAGTCAAGTGAGTCAAACAAAGGAAGCATAAAAATCTTTAACATAGTAACTGTAGGTATAGCTCGACATGATTTGTTATTAAGTTATGCCTCCCCTATTTTTTGTCGTACGTACCAGTTACAATAGGCAGATTGTAAGTGAATAGATAAATAACAGATCATCTTTAATAAGTAAATATATAGATATTTGTTATAGGATTTATATATAAATCCATAAACGTACATTGCAGGTGCACGTGCATAGATTTTATTAGCCTCGGTAATAGGGTCGAATTTGCAACGAATTCAGAAAGACTGATATGCTGTAAACTGTGAGATGATATGTTAAATATTAATTAAACAAACGACGCTGTACGGATTTAGATGAAGTATTTTTACGGGTAGGATAGAACCTGAAATAGTATTATCCCGGTCGTTTATTTTTATCTCGAAGTGAGGTCCGCGACCTCACAACTAATGATATAATAAAACCAAATACAGTCAATAGCAACCTAACTAAAACCACTGGAATTATGAATAAGAATATAATTAATAGAATTTCCTTTTATGTACTTAGTTATGAAAAACAGTTATGAAAATGAACCTTAGTGACAATTCGCCTCTATTGCCGCCGCACAAAGCTCCATGCATTGCATGCCATGCCGTCGAGTGTACATGAAATATGTGTAGTGATGCAATGCCCTGACCATCCCATAGATTCAAGATGAGAACTAGTTTCGCACGCCCCCTGGGCCCTGGGCTGCTGGAGCAGCATTCTTTCTCACGACTCCTTTTTTTACTTCGGTATATAAATAAACTGATACAGTCAACAGAACATCATACTGTGCAAACTTATTGCATATTAGTTAAGTATCAATATGATGTTGTTATTTAATACGCAATTATAACGAATCATTTTTTCTGTATGTTACGATAAACTTCACATACACTGTACGAGTATAACTAACATACCATAGTATATATGTGTATAAGCTCTGCTAAATATAAGAGTGCTGGTAAATTAGTCCCATGGACCACATTTAGTAACCTCAGTCCGACCATAAACCAGAGAAGTTTTACATGGTAAAAAGGGATTAAAAAAATTGTGAAAACCTGACCTCCAGAAACGGAAGACCTGTTAAGATATTAAAAATGAACCAGTTACCCTTAAAATTCGCGAGATAGCCGTATTCAGCAAACGGTACCTGACCTGCCGCGAGTATTGTTGATATTGGTCATCATGTCAAAGTAGCGGTACCGGCAACTCAAGTGTACGGTCAAGGCTTGTTTGCACACACGGCCTGGATTCAATGAGCGAGTCTGCCTGGTGCTGGCCACACGTCTTCGCTACATCTGAAAAAAAAATATTTTGTTTTTTTAAATTTTAAAAGTGGAAGGTAAGTTAAATGTTTTTTGTTATTTCATCTATGACATAAAATTAGTTTTATTTTCAAAAAAATAATAATTTTAAATAACATTTACAAATATATGTGCTAATTAAATTTAAAGCAATATAATATCTAGATTTACAATTTTAAAATGTTGACATCTATTTCGTATGATCTTTATTCTAAGTACATTAAGAACATTGATGTACACGCATTACTGTCGTTAATTTCAATATAGTATTTATGTTCACCGTTAATACCATTTTATTTCAGAAAATGAAGAGATTAAAATATATAATTTTTTTAACTATATTTGCGGCATTGAATGTAAAAGCTGCAGAAATTGATGCCGAAGATGAATATATAACTATAGAAAATGATCTCACAGATTACAAATCAAAAGATACAGGTAGAGAAGCTAGATTTCTACGACCATATCCTGTAAATTACAAGAAAGAAGAACTTGCGAATAATGTTGGAAATAATTTAGATAAGGATAGAAAAGGCCGCTTCTTGCCATTTTCTTACCCTCAGAGCCCAATAGTGGACCTCATGATGCAGACTGTTTCTATTAATTATTCGCCCACTAATGCAAGGGATCCCTTTGACTTCTTACGTGATTCTTATCCATTACCTAAGGGTGAGTATACATTTACAAAATTATATATATATACAATGACTAAGCATATTAATGAAATATTTATGAATGTAACTGTTATGTATATAAAAAATCTATTAATTTACGAAGGCATACAATTAAAAACTAATACCTAATTGGAACTAAAAATAAACTTAAAATAATTATCAAAGAAAACTGAAATATAAATTCTGTGTATAAAATTTGTAACACATAAATTGGTTTCATTTATTTATCTAGAACTTTTTTTATGTATACTTAAAACTGAATTAGCAAATTTATTTGTCGATAATCGTAACTGATCAAATGTTCATAAAATTAGTGCGTGAAATGAATATGACTACTTTTTGTCTATCTAAATTATGTTTCTAGAAGGCCAATACACTCACCAGCGGGACACTAAAACGATAATAACGAACTAAAACGATATAAATTAGTAGTTTTCTTTTGTGTAACGCTTATAACTTTTTTCAGGTTACACCAGTCCCTTAGACGAATATGACTATATAATAATCGGAGCAGGTTCTTCTGGATCGGTCTTAGCCTCTCGTCTGACTGAGGATAAGCCTAAAGCTATGGTGCTGGTCATCGAGGCAGGCAAACCCGAGTGTCTGCTGTCGGACATACCCGCCTTAACACAATATCTGCAGCTGACTGATTACGTGTGGCCATACAGAATGGAGCACCAATCTGGAGTTTGTATGGGTGAGTGCCACAAATAGGTATATATCTTAGCTTTCTCTCGTTCATCTAAATGTGAGTGAATCTTGACCCCGTGATACCATGAAGTCCTGTCGTCCGCTAGAAAATCGTTTTTGATACAGCCGTTATTATCGTCTGTCAAGGAAATTTTAGCTTAGCACCTCGTACGAATTTCACGGGAGGATATAGAGTTGTCCTATTCTAGAAGTGAAACCATGCAATATCTAATTATCTACTCACATATTTTGTACTAACTTTTATAATTTAGATATAATAATATAAAATTCCATATTACAATTTTGATTTCATGTAAATGAAATAACTCGACATTACATTTAATTAAAACTGAATTAAATTGATATTTATTAAAATTAATTAGTGGTTTCAAACTCACGCTGACTAAGCAAACAAATTATTACTCTACTCTTTTTACTCAGTAACAAAAATGTGGTGTTTCAGGCAGTGAAGGCCAGCGCTGTTATTGGCCTCGGGGCAAGGCGGTGGGGGGCACCAGCGTCACCAACTACATGCTGTACACCCGGGGCCGGTCGCAGGACTGGAACAGGATTGCTGCTGATGGAAATTATGGATGGTGAGTTTGTTCCCTGCATCTAAATGGTCGGTCTATTAGCGAATCACAAGATTATTACTTCAATGTTCATATTTATCATCTAAGAATTGTACAAATTCAGACGATTAACGTCAAAAATAATCAATAAACTTAAGAGAAACTAGATGAGGTCATGATTTTAAAATGCAAATTTATTACCGAATATTATCGGTATTATGTTTCATAATTTATTATTTTTCATACATCTAGTAAACATAATATAAGTAATATATACTGTCTTTACAGGTCCTATGATGAAGTTTTAAATTATTATAAGAAATCTGAGAGAGCCGAGCTGAAAAAGTACAAAAGCGCCCCTTATCGCGGCCGAGACGGCGAACTAACTGTTGAAAATGTTCCATTTAAGTAAGTTTATAATTTAATAGCTTTGACGAAAATGCGCCTGGTAAAAATTTTGAGCAAAATGTTATATGAAGTCATATAGCCTCTTTTGTTTCTTGTTAATTTTGAGGTGATGTTTGAAAGAATCTTTTGCATGAACCAGGTATAGAAAAAATTTCACCTTTATTTTTTAACGATGTATATTAAAAATATACTATAAATTATTAAACTAAAATTTATTTAAAACTTTTTTCATTATTTATATGTATAAATAATGAAAAAAAGTTAAAATGTTACTTTTTATAACTTACAGAACTGGACTTGTTGAGGCTTTCTTAGAAGCTGGAAGGAAATTCGGTCATCCAACTGTTGATTACAATGCTCCAGATCAGTTTGGTTTCGGGTACATACAGACCACCACCAATAAAGGACACAGGATGAGTGCAGCAAAAGCATTCCTCCACCCCCACAAACGGCGAAGGAACCTTCATATACTCACTGAAACTAGAGCGACCAAAATTCTTATTGAACCTCAGACTAAGAGAACGTATGCAGTGGAGTACATGAGAAATGGTGTCAAATACACTGTTCGCTGTCGAAGAGAAGTAATTTTATCAGCGGGTCCAATAGCCTCTCCTCAATTACTCATGTTGTCCGGAATAGGACCTCGACCACATCTGGAAACTTTAGGAATTCCCGTTGTTTCTGATTTGAGAGTGGGCAAAACTTTATACGACCATATTGCTTTCCCCGGGGTCATATTTAAACTAAATACCACAAATGCTAGTCTTCTTGAACCAAAAGTCGCTACGTTACCCAATTTAGTACAATGGATGCAGTTTGGAGATGGACTCCTTACCACTCCAGGGTCTGTGGAAGCATTAGGTTACATAAAAACTTCGCAATCTGATGATCCCGAATTGATACCCGATATAGAGCTAATAAGTTTGGGAGGATCTATGACACTGGATGGCGGTGGTGCTTTTAGAAAAAGTTGGAAAATATCTGATGCAACTTATTACCCAGCATTCGGATCTCTAACGGGGCAAGATACGTGGTCAGCAGTACCAATGCTTTTACAACCAAGATCCAAGGGATACATGGAACTGCGTGATGTTAATCCATTTTCATTACCAAAACTGTACGGTAATTATTTGACAGATAGTAAAGATATTGCGACTTTAAAAGAGGCTGTGCAATATATTATTTTGCTTGCACAGTCGGGCGCTTTTAATAAATACGATCCAAAATTACACTTGGCCGAGTATCCTACATGTAACACTCATGCGCCTGGTTCAGATTCCTATTGGGAATGTGCAATTAGAACGATGATTATATCATTACATCATCAAATAGCAACATGCAAGATGGGACCCCAAACCGACCCTGACGCGATCGTGGATCCCGAACTGAGGGTCTACGGAGTGGAGGGTCTGAGAGTAGCGGACTCCAGTATTATTCCCAGACCAATAAGTGCCCACACGAATGCGCCAGCTGTTATGATCGGTGAAAAGGCAGCAGATATGATTAAAAAGGCGTGGTCAAATGTTGTCAGTTAATTTAAGTTTTTCTTTTACCATTAATTTGTAAATAGGTAAGACGTATTTGTAATATAATATTAATTGAATTCAATGTTCATTAATTTGCAGATTATGCTAGGGTATGTTAACTCATTACTCTCCTTAAATTTAATAGTAATATAGAGAAGAGAGAGAGTATAATTTTATAGAGAATCTAATTCCTACCTTCTTTACTATTGACTTCACGCGGAACTAGTACCTACCTATACATATAATGGACTTGCTAATGATACTATGAATTGTTGTATCTTCACAACCACATAAAGTAACCGACCTGTTCGTTAACGATTAATTTATCTATTGTTTCAAAATCCGGCTAATTTACTTTAAAGGATTTCTTGAATCAGAAATTTGCTGTAAAGGCGTGATGGACTAAATATAGGCTCTTTCATAAGGCGGAGGCTTCAGAAATCCGTTTGTGCCTAATCACGTTCAAATTAATCATTTGAGCCGCACAATACTGCTAAGTCCGAACACAGACATTCGTTTTGTTCATCTGATTCTCAATTTATTTATCGATCATATCAACTAATACTTAAATATTATATTAAGATACTGGTAAAACTATACAGGAACTGTAATCGTGCATACATGAATGTGAATACTTATGACCACATGTCATAGCATAGGTACCGTTAGCTATAACTAGGTATATTCTTTATAAAAAAAAATAAAAAAAACTAAGGACCCTACTGTTAAAGACATTTTGGAGTACGTAGCCCAACAACACGTAACTTCGCAAATATAAATTTAATTCAAAGTTCGTTTGCCAAATCGGATTCCGTTTATGCGTGTCATCTGTTCCTGGAATCCTTATTCCTGATATAGAAATATCAGACGTATGCACTCTTCTCTTAAGTTCAAAATGAAATAATACGATCCGCGATTGAATGATCCCAATTCGAATCAAAACCACCCGTCGGAATGACGATAGGCTGTAATCTTTGGAACACCTTTAACTAGAGCTGACGGTAATTGGGAAATTATAAAACTTTGCGCAGTGTTTAAATTGAATGATTAATTCATGAGCCGTGGCTCATTTACACTGAAAACATTTGTTGTAAACTTTGCCAAATTCAAATGCTCACTGAATGCACAAGCAACAGGCCTTTCAATATCTGTCCCCGAAATGTTTTACGTTAAGATTCCCTCAATTCATTTGGACCGAAATCTAGATGAAATGAAAATATTTTTTTAAGTTAAGAAATATTTAATACTAATTTCTAGGTAGAATATTATTTTCGTATTTACAATTTAACATTTAAATGTGATCATTATAAATAACAGTCTCCTAGAAATAAGTCGAATTTTTTGGAGCATCAATTATAAATTGTGCTCAAGAACCCTGAACGTGTTTTCATTTCACGTATCATTGTTAACAGATAATTATTTATTTATTCGTGTAATTACGAAACTATCCCATTATTTATGTAAGTAATCAAAATGTTTTTCTCGTTGTATTCAAACCACAAACCAACATTATTTTGAGTGACCACATTTCACGCAAATCGTTATTTATTTCGTATGGTTTATAGCATTAAAATCATAGGTACGGTATTACAGTATAGGCCTGTGGTGATTTTTTTTTCGACGCATACCCTCTACTTTTTTTCCTTTGGTGATAAAATGACTCTAAAATAAATTTCACGTACTTCGGATAACAGCAACCCGTGCCGAATTGAATCGAAACATGTTACTACTTGAACTCCTAAGCGCACAAGGACTTGCATGTGCCAGTGCGGGTGTTTCTAGTAATTTCATCATTTATCCCATTGTTTTCAAATTGTCATCATGTCAGTCGAATTGCGCAGTACGAAAAAGAGTGCAATATATTTAATTGGTAACGTAAAACATCAAATAACAGGTTCAAAACATCCCTCTAATGGACAAGTTCTAGCAGTTTTGTTTTACAATATCCGCGAAGTGAATTTAAAAGTAAATGAGAGTGCAAATCTTACGATACGCGACTGCATTATTTTTTCTTTCAATTGTTATTTCTTATGAAGATAAGGAGCAACTTATATCTGTGCCACGTCTGGAGAGAGTTCTACTGGAAGTGAGCAAGCGCAGGCTGTCTGGACCGCAATAGTAGACTGGAACCTCGAAGAAAGAGTACAAATTTTGTTGTGATACGACGGCTTCAAACACTGGTCGACTCAACGGAGCTTGTGTCCTTTTGGAGCAAAAGATCAACAGAGAACTTCTTATTTTTGCTTGCCGCCATCACGTCTAAGAATTGGTACTCAAAGCAGCCTTCGAAGCAAAAATTAGCGAGATAGCTGGAAAAATATTGATAATACCAAAATTAAAACCTATCGAGCAAAAACTGCATTGTGCCTGACACTAAGTGAAATTGAGGACCTAATTTCGTTTTATCACTCTGAACTGACGAAAACAATTGTCAGAGACGACTATCGTGAGGTAATTGAGCTCTCAATTATATTTTTAGGCGGAGATGAAGGAAACAAGATTAAAATCCGAACCCCAGTACCATGCACCAAGCTCGATGGATGGCTAGAGCTATCTATTCCTTAAAAATATTATTACTTAGCTCTCAATTTAAAATTACTATTAAAGATAAGAACGCTCTGTTTGATGTCTGCTTGTTCATCGCTTCATCCTATGTCAAACCATGGATTCAATGCATTTCTTCAGTTAAAGCACCTTACCAAGATCTGTGCTTTTTGAAAACTATGAGAGCTTATGAAAAAATTGATAAAAATATATCAAAAGCAGTGTTGAAGAAGTTTACTCAGCATTTATGGTATTTGACCGAGGAAGCATCTGTGTTATCGCTTTTTGACGATGAGGTGAGCCTAGAAAGTAAAGAAAAAATTATATCAAATTTGTCTAAGGATAGTATCTCGTCTCAAGAAAAGCGCTACATACCTTCAAAAGAAGAATTAGACGGATTGTTGTACGAGAAAAAAAATGAAGATTTTACATCAGCTTCAAGCAAGTCTTTTTTCTCTCGTTTGAACATTGATGATAGTTTTCTCGGAGAGTGCCCTGCTTCATGGTGTAATAATTCTTTATTTCTTGAAGCAAAAATTAAGCTATCAATGCTAAAAGCAGTAAAGACACTGCTGTAAGAGCGGTAAAATTGATGCAAGACTTTCACGAGTTAATCACAGTTAAAGAAGAACAAAAGCAATTTTTGTTACATTGTGTACAAGAACACCGTAAAATTTAACCTGATTGCAAAAAGGAAACTTTAAAATTAAAATATATAGAAAGCCGTTAATACACAAAAATATCATTAAATACTGTTTTTTCATAAAATTATTGATTGCTTTCTTTACGAATCCTAAATTAAGACTAAGTTACATTTTATTTCCATACTAATTCCTTATTCACGACTTTGAAGTCAAGTCGGCACGTGATGACATTAATGTATTACTATAATATTTATTATTTAGGCTTATGAGGTCAAACCGAATAAATATAAAGGGTATGCGTATCAGATTTTGCAAAAAAATTTTTTTCACTTATAGCTTGGGACACCCTATGTTTAATTAACCCTAGTCATGTCTTTCTCGTGTACCAAACTATTACGACCACTATACAAAACTATACCGTTTACGTACAAAAATCCCCAAAAACAGAGTAGTTAATAATATGATGACATTATACATATAGGCATAAAAGTAGCAAATATATTGAAACACAAAAAAAAATAATCCTTCAAAAAATTATTGTAACAGAATTACTTTTAATAATTATCTTAACCCCATGGAATTAAATTTGTTTAAAGTCAAGACAATTAATACTGGAGTCGCAAATGGCACCTGCGTAAGATACACCTACGCTGATCACCAGGCAACCAATGGTTCACGAAACCGAATAAGGACATTATGAAAATTGGTACCCGTCTTTCATGTCTCAAAATGATCTATTAGACCTTCAGGTACGTTTTCTCATCAAATTTTATTATTTAATTCAAACTCACAGTTCAAACTATTATACCGTTTCAGAACGGCCACTACTGAGAAGAAATACGAAAAAATCACTTTTTTAAACATTACTTATTACAAAATCTGTTTGATTTAATTATGATTTAAATTTAAACGTAAAGTATGTTTAAATTTTAATTACGTAAGTATCTAGTGTTTTTTATGCTTTGGCTAAATTTGGAATTTGGTTAAATATTTGCAAAATTTTTCTGTTGTAGCATATATTTTAAGGGCATTTCTCGAAATAACTCATGAATAATCGTCATCATCACTCATTTTCTGCATCATCACCAGCCATGTCTCAATAGCAAATAAATCAAATAACTAAGTACTACACTACTATTTAGTAACATATCAATAATTTATCTAAGTAACTCATCCTGAAACAATAATGAAATATATATATGTTTACCTACGACACATTTTTATTTTACGTCAGCGTTTGGATAATTCCGCACTATTGTTAAAATTGGAGCTATTCATTAGCATAGCTTGATGGCTGTGAGATCGGATCGAGAACTCGGGGTGAGTGGAAGTTGTTCAATGAATGGGCGGAAAGCGCAGTTGGCTACGCTCCGCCGCGCGCGCGAACGCTTGAGGCTTCGCCGCAGTCCTCAACAAGTGAAGGAATATATTTCCCTTGCAAGTTCGTCCCGCGCAAAATGTGTCGTGAAAATTGAGTGGGTGCTGCTCTATTGCAGGTGCAGTGATTAGCGATAAACGCAAATCGTAAGTTGATATTTTTTTATTGGACTAACAAAGTTTTCCATGCAAAATTTTGAAAAACTTATGTCATTTTTTATTTCAATAATAGTAAATATCTATAGAAACTCACGAAATAAACTAGACAACTAAAAGATACTACATATATATATATAAATAAGGATAATCCTCAGCCTAGGTAGAATACCTTGAATGTAGTCAGAGGTATTTTATTAAAATAATAAAAATTATACATATATTAAAATAATTATATATTTAAAAAACTAAGTATAGTCGACTGCATGTCAAGTTACCCTACATGAATTTCCATATCAAATTTGCAATTAATTTCAATAGGTATGTTCTGTTGTCTGACCAATTGTTTTGTGTTTGAGGCACTTTTTTACAAAGCATTAATCTTTTCTGTAATTACTACTATTAGTATAATTCTAGTCATTACCGCACTCGGGCAAGGTATACCCATAAGTACCTACGTCACCTAAATAAAATCGATTTTTAGTAAGCACTCTAAAAGATATCTAATTAGAAATCGATTTCCGTGATAAGAATCGGAATGACAAGGTGACTGGAATAAGTTTAATACTTAAAACATTAAATTCTTCATAGTCGTATTCCTCATGACTGAGGGTCGTGGTTGTTAAGTGAAATGAAACACACACAACAACTTTCTTGGCATTATTAATAGAGTGGTTTGCCATTGCCTTCTCCATTTCACACACGATGTTTTCCTTCACCGGAAGCAAGTGGTGGACAATGAAAACTACTATATATGAGTCAAATTGGTATACAAACTCAAGTGGAACGAGTAGGATTCGAACCTGGGACCTTTCGATTCACATTACACCACCGTTATCATTAAATTAGAAACGTACAATTTAGCTTTTAACCTACAAACCCCGTGTTTCACCCAGGTGGAGATCCCAGGTGAAGCACAGTCTGGAGTTAAACGGGAAAGTAGACCGATCGTTCCGAAGGGAGTTCTGAGCTCAATTTTTCATCACTTTATCGTAGCAAGTCAAAAACACACAACGTAATACTACTAATAGTAATACTGCTAGTAAATGGATGACGAAGAAGCCTTTGTGCGCAAAGCAGACTTGTGCGAATCGCGGACAAAATGCTGACGCCGACCGGGGAACGGCGCGAGACGCAACGCTAAGGTGCAAACGCGCAATTCGCGCATGAGTCTGTCTTGCTCTTTCAAGAAATTGTTCTTAAGTAGTATCTTTTATGCATGATCTAGACATAAGGTATCATTATAATGATTTTTTTTGTTGCATAGGAAAGGACATAACTTCTGAAATATTTGTAGAGAAACAAATTTTCTCTTGTGATTCTATCTCTAAAAAGCCTAGATAAATAGGGCATAGAATGTCAGAAAAAGTTTGAAATCGATTCGTATACTATGAATTTTTATATAACTGTGGCGAAATTAATGAGTTTGAAACCATTCAAACCTTTCATTTCGATTTTAGGAAAATTTAATAACTTTTGTTGAATATTTACTAATAGTTTAAAATTAGGTATATTTTTAATGTCGGTGAAGAAACCCAAGAAATAAAACAAATTGTTATTTTAAAATTAAAAATATGAAACCCTCGGTAACACAGATCCTATTATTTTTAAACCCCGACGACAGAATGACGGGAAGTTTAAGTTCAACGTGTCTGTGTATGACTGTCTGTGGCATCGTGGCATTCAAACCGCTGAACCGTTTTGATCTTGTTTTTTTTTTGTTTTTAACGATACTGGCTGTTTAGTGTTTTCTTAAATCGATGGAGGCCAAATTCTTATCTAAGTATAAGTAAGTATTTTTAAATTCAAAACAATCAGCGAATACGAATTTTGTTCATTTTTACAATTTGTAAAATGATAGATGATTCGTTTCGACTCGAAAACAAAATAAATAAAGTCTAACAAAACGGAACAAATTAGGTATAACTTAGGTAAAACTTTTAACAAAACTGCTAATGAATATAATATGCGAGGCGCTCGGCTGCCGGGCGGCGGCGGCGAGCGATGAAATCGCCGTAATAAATGTTTTGGAGTACTAACTATAAATTAATCCCAGCAGAGGGACTCGAATGTAAGGTTGACAATATTCTTTCGAAATGCTTTAATTTTTTTGAATGTTTTATCTTCGTAGTAATGGATTCAACAATAAAAGTTGTTGCTGTGGCTCTAATTGTTTTTGGTCTTCTTTTAGTTATATTTTATGAGCCGCTGTTATTAATAATACAGTTAGGTTTACTCGTAAGAAATTTATTAGGGAGTGTTCGAAATGACCCTCGAAAGTCAAGGCAGCCGGATAACGGTAAGGGAAAGAACAAAGGAACGGGCGGTTATCCGCATCTCACTCTGAAACTGAATAAAGACCTATTCAGAGTACATTTTGGGACAAAAATGTTGGTGAGGCTGAATGAACAGATCTATAAATAAGTCCACCTATCCGTACATCAGCGATACACTAAACGAAACATGATGTATTGAAATTTGAAACACAAAAAACGGAACCACGTGAATGTGTGTGAGAAACTAGCTAGCAGCTTTAATGTCCGTAACGTTGCAGACAAAACTCCAAGAGTGCATTCGCTGGTACGTCTTACGAACACTAACAAATTACGCAGGAAACAAATGACTGGCTTCGTCGCTTCCACCTGGACCTGTCAGAAGGAGCAAATCCTTTGTGAAAAATTCAAAGTGTTGGCTCAATCTCGTCAAATGCCAACTAATGATTATACAAATGACAACTAATGATACCGATAACCATACAAAGTGCAGAAGAAAAACATGGAATTAGTAGGTACTCCGTCGAAGTACTTACTAAATCCATGAAGAAAAGTTTGAAAGTCGACCCTGAACTCCGACACTATATGGCTAAAAATGACAACATTGACAAACATTATGCTATCCGCCTTCATCTTCAAATCACCTTCATGAAATTATGTTGCATGCATAATGCAGCATTTAATGAGAAAGTGGGTCAAGTTTAACTATGAAGATTCAATTACACACCGACGGAGACCAGGGAGACTAAAAGCTTGTAAATTATAGTTGACTTGGCGAGTGCGAATGAGGAATATTACTTACCTTATCTTATAAGTAGCTTATATTAGAGTTTATTTCTTTGAATGTGCGAATTTTCAGACCTCTCAGTTGGGCTTACGTTTTGTATAATTTATGAAAGCTGAGCTATTACTTATAAATGACCAACCAACAAAATAAGCATTTTTTTTAACACAAGGTTTTACCAACATAGGAGATATCTTATTGCATATACGTAACAAAAATTCATGTCCGTGCAGTATACCATTGAGGAGTACCCCCGTTGGGAGACGATCTTGGGTTTACAATATTAGCATACGATAATATTCCATTGTCATCCTAACTAAAAGTGTATTCAGAATTCAAGATCATTTGGACATAAATACCGTCCAATTGATCTTGAATTCTGAATACACTTGCAATATTTGACCCACACTAACATACTAACAAGGTAATTGTTAAAAAAGTGCATTAATAGCTCTAATCTTAATAACTAAATAGTTAAATACTTTCAAAATAACCAAACATCTTCTTATATTACTATAGTAAATAGCGGTAGTATATTGATAATATAATGTGTTAATTTATAGACAATTTCGTAATCATAAAATATTACACCTCTCGTCTCTCCATTACAAGGGTCGAACAATTGGGGACCTAATGTTAGAATCTTCGGCAGATGCCACTCAAACTCAGCCCGGATTACCCTCTTAGATAGCTGTATACTCAGAATATTATTACACTAGCGGTCCACCTTGACTTCACTCGAGCTGAATAAACATAAAACGTTTTCATCCATCTGGAACGGTAAAGCTCGATTTATGCCAGACAGAAGTATAAATGTCTTACAGTTTGTTTGGATTTAACGTCCATCTACTCAGGTATTTAGTTCATTTCACTAAGATTGTTCTGGAAATGAACACTTGAAAATGTTGCTATCAGTGTTATGGGTGAATTTTGTTCGCTTCAGTGGAACAATTTGAAGCTGTTTTACCTTGTAATGAGTGCCCTGGAGGCGCCACAACACGACTGAATGCTTCGCGCTGCAACGTTCGAGATAATTTTGTTTACCTGTCGTCTATCTACCTACATTTTACCTGTACGTGAGGCCATTTCCACGTAGATGGTGAAATAGGACATAAATGGCGAGTTACGGCCCGGCTGATCGTATAGCTGGTAATACGCCTTAGCGGCGATAAATTGAAATTGCTACATTTATCATCACCCGCCCTGATTGTGTATTTGTGTTCAGCACCAATGTTTATATACTCGGTCATAAATGTATTTGATTTACCTTTATTCAAACGAACCTGCCTCTTTATAATAATAATATTTTTATAATTGAATATTATAAAAATAGCACCAATTAGATATTTAGGTTTACCTTATATAGTAGGAGCATTTACATAAAATCCTACCAAGCTTTTTGGCTATGCGTGTAGGTAAGTATATACATTATAATAATATTTGAATAAACGTGGGCTCAAGTAGGTACATATATGTGTACGTATATCATAGTAGGTAGGTGTATGCTGCTGACTCCTCCCACAAGTTTGATATCTACGGAAAATTGGTTATTGAATTGTTTAGAATTATGAACGTAATAACCCGGAGTATCAATTAACCTTAATTAATAAATAATATATACAATATCTACCCTTATGGACCAAAAGGTATACCTTGACATGCTAGACGCGTATATTCGTATGAATATAGGTACGCGTCTAATATGTCAATTTCAATTTAATAATTAATTACCAACCTACGTTTCGCGATATGGAATATACTTAGGCGAGCTGTAGGTAGAAAGTCAAACACGAGTCGCGAACTACCCGGAATCGGAAATATGTTGCATTAATTAACCTCGACGACGACGCAGAGAAACAAAGAAAGCTGTTGTCCTATTTCACAGTACTTTATGTGCTAAATTATTTCTAGCAAACTTATCATGCATTAGTTTGCACGACACTTTTTATCACGAATCTTGTATTTCTGTGGCTTATTATACTTACTAAATAAGTTTTACTTTTTACAGACTTAAAGGCGCGTGGATCATTAATGCCGGAGATTTGAATGTATAATGTATACGTAATATTTATTCTGACAATATTGAGAATTCTAATATAATGTTTGGCTATGATGCTGTCAATACTGAAACCTTTAGCGTCGCTCAGTAGATGCTTTTATTAAAGACTTGTATTGTAGGCCATCACGAAAAGTGGTTAGTAAGCTAACAATAAAAAACAAACGCATAAAAATAAGCCAACTCTTGTCCTAAAATATAAAATACTCGTTCGGTGGCGAAGCAACCGAAACAAATAAAAATTCTGTTTTACTAGAAATTACGCAAAAACTTTTCGCATTAGCAATACTTTCTCGGCTTTGCATTTTTCAAGCGAATTGAATTTTATCTCTTAAAATATTGTACAATATGGATAGATAGTATGTATCTAAATCATAAAGTGTAGTTAAATCTTCCATCTGTCTATCCCTATGACCCGATTGACCCGAGCTCGGGGCAGGCTAGTTATGTAATAACTATATATCTTTGAAAAAATTAATCAACTGAATTAACGTCATTTTATAAAAATCACAAAATAGCAACACCACTGCAAAACGAATTAGTTCTATGTAATGTTTGATGATATGATGGAAGGGTGGCTTGAAAATGATCCACCGAAACGTCACTACGTCACTATGTGTATTTCCTACGCCACTAGTTTTGCCAACGCCTTGTTGCTTAGTCACGCGACTTATTTGTACAATCCCCTAACTGACCAACTCCACGACGACCTATATGATAGAGGTACGATACAATACAACCGTAATTTCGGAACCTTGACTTGTGATTTCCATAAACACGTAGATGAATTTATTATTGTTTCATTCGTTTTTAATTTGGAGTTGTGGAAAAACGTTTAATCGTATAATTTATGAGCGGGAGCGTTTCCGCAGAGGGTCGTGTACGCTGGGCCAGTGATTTAGGATGCCATAAAGATTTGAAGCCTGGAGCGAGATATCTGTTTCCAATTATAATTTTCATTACTTAAAGCATCGATGTGAGAACTGAAAATATATCTATTTTCAAAAAACAGGTTTTAAAGAATTCGAAAGTGCTGGAAATTGAAGTAACGTGAGAAACAGAGATTTTCCCGACTGATTGAACTTTCTATCCTTTGGAAATCCTTGTCACTATTCTGAACACGTTGCTTTGATGTGATGTACACAAAAACGTTCTCATTAATTGATTTTATGCAGCATTTGACGCGAAACTTTTCATCAAATAGAGATATAATAAGAGCATATTTATAGCTATTGCTACCTTCACAATGACGGAAGCAAAATAATGATAATAATAACAAGTTGTCATCACTTTTTTTCTTGAACGAACGAAACAAAAATAAAGTGATTTATCGCACCAATTAATATATTTCCTGTCTAGCTGTACGCTCTTCGGATAAAAAGGGGAAACAAAATTGTACCTTGAGAAATACAATCGTTACTGCTATTATATTTGTGTTATAAATTTGTAAAATATATATTTTCAAATACTATCATCACTCTTCATTTGGATTTTAAACGTCACCGCAAGACTATAGCGGCATGTTGGCAGTATAAGTACATCAAGTTGCGTCAAACAAAGCAATTTATTTTATAGATATTAAACGCGAGTTTCGTTAGTTCACTTACTTCGACGAGAAAATAAATATTGTTTGGACAAAATTTGTTATAAGCAGGATACTAACTCGACGGTACTATATTTTAATTCTATTATTGAACATGCTTGAAAAAACTCTTTTTGGAACTTTTGGAAATTTTGAAACTAAAATCGAAAACATTTTCCCTACCGAATAAAAATAAAATTTCGGGAACCTGATTGTGATAATGTCCGCGTAAATACATGGTACATCTGACCATTCACCACATATTGGTGTTTGTGATTCAAAAGTATATATTCCACCAGCAGATACAACTCCACCCAGTCAGATTCAGTGTATTTAATGCTTAGAACCCTCGTTATGGAGTCCGAACTTTACGGCCCAAAGTTTTTACTGTTCACAAAAGAACAACAGGGACGATTCTGTGGATGCAATTAAGGCTAAAACTTTTGTTTGGCTCGCTCATTACTTTGTTTTGTTTTTCAGACGAATTGGCTCTTAAGTGCTTGCGATACTACAATGAAATAAAGGGAATAGGATACATAACATAAAAACAAGCTGATAAATTATTTGCTTACTAAATATAAAATACAAATATTTCTTTATAAAGATAATATTTGCACAAACTTGAGTAGGTGTGCAAGTATATGATATTCGATCTGGAACGTGGCGCTCTTTTAAGCTCCAAAAAAAGAAAAATTCGTATTATTTTTGAACGTATACACATATTATTTTATGCGTACGTCAAATATAATTCAATTCGTTAATATTTTAAGGCATTACACAATAACCACAAGCAGTGTAACGGGGACACCTGTACCCCGTTTGCCCCGGGCTGGTCTATTTATACAAGTCTCTATTATTATCTGCCTTTCATTTCAACACCACTCTCAAGAGACTGCTGGAAGGAATTTCATTTGGAACAAGAAAATTCTTTGTACCTAATTATTAGTATAACACGTTACTTTTTTTAAAAAAAATTTCAAATACATATCGTTGATCAATAAGGACGCATTTTGCAGGCCATACTGATATTATTTCCAAATCTACATTTCAGAAAACAATTATAACAGATTAACGCAATATATTATATTGGAGAATATAACGTCCAACATTTTGGACAAAGCCAATAAAATCAACAAAACCGACCGAGTGTCAAGAAACGGAACACTCATATTTTATTTAAAGACAATGTTTGTTTGTCGCTTAGATATATACTTTGTGAGTAACAACACTTTCACTCAGATATGTCTATTGAACATGAACTTATAAATATTTCAACGCTCTATTTGGGCTATATAAAGTACATATTACGTTCATCATCCGTCACTAGATAGTACGTATTATATAGAAGCCAAAAGCCAACACAAAAAAGGTGCTTTTAATTGTATTATTTATAGTTGTGTTTATATTTAGCCGTATACTGCATGGCTATAAATTTTCTTGTGCGGTATAAAACTCTGCATATTTTAATAGACAAGACCTTATTACTGCAATAAAGAGCATCCACGGATTTTACGAGTAGGTATTTTATTAAACAGCAACAAATAAAAAAGTTTATTGAGAAAAACAATTATTTTCTTAACATCGAAATATTGTTAAAAATTAATTCGATGAATAATAGACGTGAAAAAAAAACTTAAGTTTACGTTTGGCGGATACCACCGATAGAAGATTGTTCTTTAGATTGTATTTTAAAAAGAGATTTTTCTTTATTTTTTACTGCACCTCATCACACAATATGATCATATTATCATAATATTATAGTGATCACATTTCATAACCCTTCATTTTGATATTCCGCCCGATTGTATTGGTGATTTTATAAAGACGTCACAAAGCTGAGACCTAACCTTATTACGTAAACTGAAAGGTTAGATCATCTTTCATTTTGTCATGTCCCCAGCTACGTATTAGATGGGTCCCTTGGCAGAGTCTGGCAGCTTCATCCCGATGACTTTTGACTTTATTGACTATGTACAATCAGGTATATGCATTGATATATATTCAACTATATTCAATTTTAGACTTTGTCACATTGGAATAAGATTTGTATGCACGGAACTTTACCGTACAGCGTAACTGACTAGTTATTAAAAAATATATAAAAGTGTTTAAATGTTTTTGAGAACAAGAAATCGATCAATTGTTGTATTACATGACCAATACTACCTTGATTGGTTTGGTTTTGGTACCACATGGTTTGGTACATAAAGTTTAATTCAATTCAAAAATGATACTACCCGTACTATCTATATTCTATTAAAATTCCACTTTTTATCTTGATGATCCCCAGGTCAGTTAAAATTATACTTTATAGTAAATAATTCAATAACACATTCGATATGAATGAATAAAAACAAAACATCAACAAACAATAACGAACAAACAGACAGACATAAATATAACTAAATAGTTACAGTAAGGGTTATGATTGTTTCAGAGCCGGATGTCGGAGGAGCATGTGTCGAGTGATAAGTGATAGTGGGATGCGATGATAGTGTGACCATGCCGGGTGCCAGTTGATGGTGAGGCGGTTACCGCTACCAGGACGATGGTGGCCAGGGGGAGATGTCGGGTGCTCTCAATTATTTTCAGCACACTGCTCTTGGGCAGAGCGATAGCAGGTAAACTATTTCAAAATGGTTTTGGCAACAGATATATTTGTTTCAAAACAAAAATTTTACTACATTATAAATTTATTTATTAGTAGGTAAAATTTGATTTTTTCAAATAACTTCAGTATTTAATGAAGGTAAAGAAAATCTAAATTCAGTTGAAAATTTAATCACTTCGCAACAATCGACCGCAAGTTAAGCCACTCTGCATGTATATTTATAATAGCGACGAATTTGCAATGGATTTGGGAAGCTGGATGTGCTATTGACTGGTCTTATTATATATAAAGAATTACTAGCGTTAATAAATGTATATCCTTAACCTTCCCCAGTAATGATATTATCTATTGGTGAAACTGCATGAAATTTCGTACAGTAGTTTTTTAATTTATCGCGAACAGACTGACAGACGCAGCTGAAGACTTTGTAAGCATAAGGATAGTGGTATTCTATCAGGATTAATAGATACACACAATACGAACGACGCGCCGCGCCGCGCTCGTCCGCACCTTATGTGTGGGCGGTCAAACGCTTTGAATGAGACTCAAACCACCCACGTACAAAAAAATGTATTCATACATTGTATAAATTGAACTCTCTTTTTGCCAGGACCATAATACATTGACTATTGAATTTCAATGAAGAAATCTACTTATACTAATATTTACTTATGGGGGAATATGATTATAAAACTAAAGAGAAAGTGTTTATAAAGGTATAAGTTTGTGTGGAGGTAATCATTGAAACAACTAAACTTTCAAATCATGAAGCTACATTATTTCTGAGATAAAGTACTTTTAAATCTCACTCACGAAAGCGAAGCCCCGGGACGCAACTAGTAAAATGTAAAAGTGAGTGAATGGATATTCTAACAAACAAGCTCTGAAACGTCTGTCAGCGTTGTAGTGAAGTTGCTCGGAAATTACTGTTGCATGCTTGTACGCCGTGTAGAATTCTCTAATTCTGCCAGCCAATAACTTTCTGAATAGCTTCGTGAAAAACTTCCATAAATTGGCTACCTAATCTATAATTTAATACAAGTTCATGTAGTTACTCAGTAATTATTGTTACACAACTTTCTTCTAATCTCGACAAAATATGCAAAACAAATTAAATTAGTGATGGAATAATTTGTGGTCTTCAATTAGCATTAGTACAATTTTCGTTTTCCGTTTTTATTGATTTTCGATTTATCAGTAGAAAAGTACGTTTTTTTTGGCAGACATAATAGAATCAACAGCACTTTTAAAACTATAGATAATCTTATTATCTTGTCTTACTGCCAAGTACAGATTCTTATTATGTACATTTTACATATAACTAACTTTAGCAATTACTAACAGTAGCGTACAATTATACATATTGTCGTTCTTTATAATAATCAAAAGGAAATGAATAAAAACAAAACTATATCCGAACAAAAATCGTAGCACCGCCCCGTAGCCGACGACGCTACGATGTCGTGAGCTACGTATGCTACGACAAACTTTCGTAGCGTTCGTAGCAGATCAATCAATTTCTTTATTCTGCGGGGCTTTACTCGAACTAAGCTTTGTTATTCGATAAACTTGTATTTTTACTCCAATGTTATTTGTTTAAATGGACACGTACCCTAAAACTTAAACAAAAACATTACTTATATACAATAAAAGCATTTTTATATAGTGTTTTTGCAATCAAGTTTACTAAAACCATTCTCAAAAAAATGACTTTAAAATATTTGATATCATGATTTCCTGATTCGTTTTAGTTGCCAAGTCATTAAACTTCGGTAGTTCCTTTTAGCCTTAAGTAAATGTAAACTGCGGAGTCGATTAGCGAGCTTGATTAACACTTAATTAACGTAACTATCAAACTTCATAGGGATATTTTTAATCACATCAACCTTGGTTAGTATAGATATATGATACAGAACAACCGGGTTATACAACCTTTATACGATCAATGCGACTAGATTATACACAAAGTTGAAATGTTTCATAAATTATAACAAGTCAGCCGGTACGCCACTGATTGAATATAATAAATTCGCAATATTACAAGTTGTGGCTGGGGAAACCATATATATCCCAACACCAGCACGAAATCTGTTAGGAGTTCTGCATTCCTGTCCCACGTCCTGCACTATGCAGGACTTGAACGAGACGAACGACAAAGAGAGACAACGATCGCGTTGTGCAGCATTCTGTCGCTCAAACTCCAATAAAACATATTATTGAAACACATTTTTGTATGTATAAAGTTAAACTGCTTGTTTTACAATTCACGTAGGTAAATAAGAGTGCGACGTGAGCAGTAGTTACCCACTCGTAACATATTTTGCTCCGGTGTCTCGAGAAATTGAAACAGACGTGTTCCAGAAGCAATTCCTTGTTGCTGGGTTCGCGATAGTTCCAATTCTATTTGTATTACCAGTTTATAACATTATATTTAAATGAAATACATGCATTTTACATCTTGCATTTTGAACATTAAAATAAAATATTTACACAAAGCGAAAACCAGCTCACTAAACCCAGCACCTTAGAATATGACCACTGCATATCCTCCCATGAATGTCGTACGAGGCGACACGTTAGTTGAAGTGATTTGAATCAGGCTAAGTTTCAAGTGGTATTGTATGCATGTATTTTTATCTTCATAATACTCCAAAGTCAACTACGACTATAAAAATTGATTTCGGTTTTAAAACATTCATCAGTTGCAATGGGATTATATTCTCCAGTTCAGTGAATCGAATTCTGTCTGAAAATTCTCTGTATATTTATAATATTTTTTCAGACTTTCTTGTTTTAACATTTAAATATTATTAAATTATATTCTGTAAGAACTGGGCATTTTCGGTTGAAAAATGGACACAATAATATAAAATTATAACAAGTGAAGTAAAGATCCATAACTACAATTTATTTATTAATTTTATGGCCACCTTTTTTCCTAACGGATATTTTGCATTAAAGGCGTTATTGACTTAAGTCACGTCTTTAATTTATTATATACCTACATCAAGGATATAAACTCTTTCTTTATGTCATTTTCCTGTCAAATTCATTCAACAGCAGCGATGCTCACCGTACCTATCTGGGTTTGGTTACTGTTCCTCAAAATTGTAATATGCCTGTTAGGTAGCTATACTTATAGTAAAAATGACCAATATGAAAAGATTTATTAAGCCATGTGTAGACACTGACCCCGCGGTTACCATTAGCTGTAATGACAGCATTACGAGGTGTTCGCGTGTCGGAACTTTACAGAACAACTGCCCAAACAAACTCTGCCAGGGGCCGGAACACACGTGACAATTTTACCCAATTAATTTGAGATTGGGCCATCCGAATTGGTGACCCAAAACTCTCAATTGCACCCACACCCGCATCGATTGTGTAGTCAATAAAATTTTAATCATTTTTGGTAATGAACACGTTTTTCAGTTGGAGCAATAGAAAATGGCGCTTGTTTCTTATCTCTCTCGTCCTCGCGTGTTTTTGTTTTTGATTGCATCCTAAGCATACATACGTTTATTTGTATTCTTTGTCCAATCAGTTGTTTTATGTTGACGATTTACTTTACCTACCGACGACGACGTCCAGGTGCGTAGTCAAAAACCACCTTTGTATTTTTCGTCCGTATCGAACTATTTATCGTTCTCTAGAATATTCCGACGGTATTTTCAACTGGAATCGCCATTTCCCCAGGGAGCTGTTATGGGATTTCGGCTGCCAAGACATACGAACTTGTTTCTGTTTCAACTCAAACATGTAAGTTTTGAACGAATGAGTTTATCGGTTTGCCTGTGCCTTCGAATAAAACAAATTATAGGCTTTTGTATAGGTAAGTGTTATGTATAATAATATCTATAAGTAGTAATTTTTGTACTTCATCGTAAAGTTCGGAAAGCCATTTAACTTATATTATAAATCCTTAAAAAAAGGATATACCATGACTTATTAGAAGTGTAATCTAAATTATATCGCACTTGGATTATTGTCAAAAGACCCCAGACTATTTTTGATTACAACCCTCTTCGAGGTACATTATTAAAATTAAACTAGGGTAATAATAGCGAGGCTATAAACCCATTGCGTGTCGCGAGCGGCTCCGGTGGGCCACGCGAGACCACCAGAATTATCTATCATCGGGCCTCACGATCACACCTCACTTTAAACTTGCACGTTTGATCCAAATGTGAATTTTCTTTTATACAACATGTACATAATATCTTCAAAAAATAGTGGTTTTATACACATTTTTACATAGTACATAAGCATCACGTCCTTACGGAATTGACAAAGAATAGAGTTGCAAAACTCGGAGGCCACATTAGGCTTTTATATCCCATAAAAATCTTATGAATGCTATGAAAACACCTTAAACCAATTTCAAGACAAACTTCTGCTCATTGAAGGTAAGAATCTTAACTTTAAATTTCATAAATCAAAATCTTCCCATTTATCTTTTTCTATGACAAAATTCATATTAATTTTCCTTTGAAATTTTCATTCATAAAATAATATGAATTATTTAGCAATTCTCCTCGTATCTTATTATGATGAAATTTGCTGTTATAAAATCCAGACAGAGACGAGCTGGAAAATTACATCAAGCTAAGAAATATTCTTATTGTTGTTTATATATTGAATTAAAGCGTCCTTATTTAACTTGTTTTATTGAATGAAAGCTGAATGAATTACCTAGGTAGGTACCATAAATCGTAAACTAAGATTTTACATTTTTATTCTATGGTTCCATTTTTCTCGGTTTAATTTTTTCAACACTAGTTATTAGATTATAGAGGTGATTAGTTCTCGCTTACTAGCGCCACCACATTTATGGTAATTTCTAATATTTGTTAGCGAACATTTAAAAAATATTTTCACAAATTATGCCACAATACATAAAGCATTTAAGTAGAAAGTGTAGCTATCGTCTAAATGCCTATAACATTACGCGTATATAAGAAGGGATCACTTCGTTACCGGTTCCCGCCCATTTCTTGTAGTTTTCACGACGCTGAGTAAGTGATTTCCTTTACACCAAATAGAACGCTTGACGAAATTGTAATTGTACATTTAAGTACTAATATTAGAATTATCATCTAGTTTGTGAAATGGAGAAAGCAACGGCAAACTCGAACTCCATTAATATTGCCAAGAAGGTCGGTATGTGTGCTTCATTCCTAAGCTAGCTTGCATGAATGAATTGCTATGAAGAACGCGACTGAAAGAGACATCAGAAAAAGGAATACCATTCGAAAATCATAATATAATTTTCTATTTATTTGTAGTATATTTTAAAACATACATTCGTTTACGTCTAAAATCGTTCGCACATACTGACTACCAATTAAAAGTTACGAAATGTTAGAGCTCTCAGTTTTGAAAAATTCATACATTTCAGCTAACACGCGAGCTGAATGTTCAAAGGCATACTTTGTTTCGCAAACACGAATCTGCAATGTCAGAGACAAAACGACTGTGAGATTATGGACTATAGACTCACAACGCGAAATGCATTCAAATTACCTCAAGTAGGGAAAAATTACGGAGTTAGTGGAATTTGGAGTGTGTTAGACTCGACGGCTCGGCTGTCCTGTTGTTGTTTCAAATATATTTTTCATAGTTATTGAATTAAGGTATAAAAGGTACTCTATTCTACATAGAAAACTTGATGAGATGTGAATCTAGTTGTATGTAAGCCTATTACTTTATGTAGAACATATTTTCGGTTCTATTCAGTAGTTTAATATTATAAGCCTACAGAAATCCGGATTGATGTTTGGTAAAAACAAAAAGGATGAAGTATATTAATATTCAAGTATACAAAATATTGTATTGTGTATATGGAAATATACCGACGCAATACACCATAAATTGTTTGCACGGAAAGTCCATAAAAAACGAATGGCACCTGTTATAGTCACTCAAACTAGGTAGTCTTCCCAGCGCCCATTTTGTAGCTCAATCAGAGTGCAAGAAAACGAAGTGGCCATCACAAAGCACTGTCGCACAATTGAGTTCTCAAATAAACCAAGCATTAAAACCAAGAAGGGCGAAAATTAATGAAAACGGACTTTTATTTTTGCATAATTTTTGACATAAAATCCCACAAACAAAATAAGTACGCCGCGACGCTACACAGATACGTTTTTTCACGATTAGTACGTAGAGGTTGTCCTTTGTTTTACCCTAAAATAAAAACGCAGCAAGTATATATATGTATATATATATATATGTCTGCGTTATATTTTATAACGCAGTTTACATATAATATAGCGTTTTTATTTTAGGGTAAAACTAAGGACAACGTCTACAAAGGCGAGTGAAAGGCGCGTAAGTGGGAGGTGCTGAAAACAATTACAACAAAGGCATTGTTCTTTACAATAGTTACTTACTCGTCTTTTCCATTCAAAAGGAAATTTAGTAAATGACAAGAAAAAATACCTTCATTTTGTAACTCTACATGTACGTAGACTTCACAGTAACTGTTGTTGGACCGTAGTAGGTATAACTTGCGTTACAGTTTTTGTTAAAGAAAAACATTATTCGCTTATATGATTTCCATTATGTAATTTCACAACTCTGTCTACCCTGACATTGACATTCGTCAACGGATCAACGCAGAAGAAGTAGTTTTGACGCATAGCAACGAACGTCAATGTCAAACCCTATAGAAAACAACGGAACACGACGAGCTACAACGTACTGCATCGTTGCAACGGATCACAACCATGGAATTAGTAGGTACTCCGGTAATACCTACACAACCATGATCACAACTGAACAATGGGAACACGCTCTAAAATGTCACATATACAAGTACTTTGCGCTAACTAAATTTATTAATTTAACAACTCCTTTTCCCAATTATGTATGGATTTAGTGTTCACGTCCCTCCTTAAAATTGAATTAGAGATATTTTATTAGAATCCTCTACGATCGACTTAAATCAATGTTTTCTTATTTAGTATTCGACCCGCGTTCGAACAAGGACCATTCAGAATCGAGATATCGGTTACAATGTAAAAGAAACTAGCCAAGTTCCAGATCGATATGCAGACTTTTTATTTCCCTTTGCGGATACATATTGCTTGATGTTGATTGGCTTTGGACATCACACTCTTACCAGTTACGAGTAGTAATCGTGTTTTATCTCCAACATCATCAACAATCATTTAAACGTCCTGACTATTTGGGCACACAGGTCTGAGAAGCTCAAGATAATATATTTTTGGACCAATCTAATGACCGACCATTGTGAAAGTAACTTGACTTGATCACAGTACAGGCCAAGCGCGCTGACCACTGAGTTGCCATTGAGCTATGGTTTAATGAAATATCGTTAAATCGAAAACTGCAAGTTAAAATACTATTAATACTAAATATAAATATAATAATCCTAAGAATATATAGTTTTATTGGAATTGAAGTGACACGCATAGAAACAGATACACGGAACAGCTGAATAAAAATGTAGGGAACTTCAAAAACTAGTTTTCGTAAAGTTTCAAGCTGAATTGGGTCGGTATTGAGGTCAGTGTGAGGTTCGCGGATAGGAATAAGGTGAGCCAAATGAAATACAACGTTATTTCCATTACTCAATTAATTTTTTAACTTTCACCGATAAAATACACGAGTTTTGAATTTTATACTTTAATTAAATATGATTTCGTAATGCTTTTAGGAAATATTAATTTTAACTCGATAAAAGGCAACCTTGAAGAAGTATGTAATAAAATATAGTATATAGAAGAATATAAAAATTTATAATGGTATGCCAAAGTAAAAATTATAACCATTCTGGCATGATAACACAGCATTATCTGTAATGATGTACTGTTAGATAATGCTTTTAAATTACATTAAATTGTAACGCTTGTTTTTGTAAAAATATTTGGATAGATCGTATGAGTTCCTTCTTTTGTTTTTTTGTACGTTCGAAAGCCGTTTGTAGATAATCTATGGTCGTGCCTGTCACGGACTTGTTGACCAACGGTCATCTTACCTTGCGGGCGGTTGTCTATTATTGTAAATTATTAAGAAACTAAAATAATAAATAAATAAAAATAATAATACATTTGATAAAATACAAAATATGAGTCTAACAACAAACTTGTCGAAAATTCAACGGGTTCCAAGGACCCGCACACAATTTGGAATTGTTTGGTATTACCTACCTATTGTCTTCATCATACCAACCCTTCAAAGGGTGCAAAATACGGGCCTCAAGAGTTACCTTCCGAATCCTCATCCTCTGTCGAGTGCTACTTTATTAAAATAATCATCTGGAGAGGTTTTCGATCACCAGTTAGGCTAGCACAGCCGATAGATAACTGGCAGAGCTGGGACCACCCAACGCCTGCCGGCCTTCATTTTAACCTCACTAATTTACTTAAATTTTAACTATAATCCCAACTATGGCCCATATTTTTGGAAACCTTTTATTTTATATAATTGTTCCCTACCCTTTTACTTTGTGAAATAAAATTACTTTTTTACATAAACAATTGTTTAGTATCAGTACACCTAATTCCCATGACAAAATCCACATTTAGTATATACTTTTACGAATTGTATCTTGAATTGTAAAATATGAGTTTCTGCATTTCTTCTCATCAAGGGACATAGTATATGATCATAGAACCGCTATTTTTGGCAATAACTTTACAAACTGTTAGCGACAATAATTTCGACTCAATTTTTTTTTTGTATTGTTATTGTGTTGGTAAATTGTAACAATCAGTTTGCGAACCAAATAAAGAAAAAAACCCTTGTCTCTGTCGTCCCCGTATGGGATAGAGACTTGATACTACTTCTATCTGATTTTCATCATCAAGCTTCCTGTGAACTGTTTCATAACCGTCTGGATACTCCACAAAAATATTAATAGCATATTGATTGCGATTGAGTTTGGATGCAAACTCGCTCGCGTGGGTGCCCATGCATTGGCAAGGATTATCTCTGCCGGGAAAGCCGTAATCCGGATAAGTTGTTTGCAGCATGGAGCAACCCATTCGATGTGCAAAAATACGATGTTAAATATCCACAACGTGAGTGAAGTTTAACGATAATGTAAAAAAAATGACTTCTTCTACTACTAGAACTCGAATTTTGTTACCTTGAATTGGTTACTAGAATAGTGTAGTTATTGATATAGTGGGCGTGAAAAGATTTAATAGTGTCGGCAACGCGCGTGTGTGAAAGCCTTAGGGGTGCGGGCGTCCATAGACTGCGGTGACCACTTCTCATCAGATTGAACCGCATGTCTATTTGCTTCCTCAGTATAGTTGCTTGTTGTATACCTAGCTGGGCTCTCTCTTAGTATAGTCGTAACTATGCATTTCTTTCATTGATTCGCATATACCTACGTATTTATTTACCGTTCATAATAAAATTATATCATACATTTTTTAAATCACGTCATTCATAAATCACGAAAAAAAAGTACCTACATTTCGAGCTGTCCGAAGTTTTGCAATAAATTACCGCTACCAAACGATGCATTAGGGGTTATCTTGAACAAAAACAAAGCTAGTAGGTATGTGTACGCGAGAATCGGCCCCTGAGGAAGTTGTGGGAGCGGCCGAACTGCACAAGTTAATATTAATGCTTCCTCCATCTCAAACTAACGCGGCTTCGCTTACGGTGCAGTTTTACATACTCAGATCCGAACTAACATTCTGTAGTGCTTCGTGCCTCACAATTTGGTAATCTAAGGTCTCATATTTGATTGTTATATAGGCAATCATCATGTCTCCGAAGGATCACCATCTCACACATAATGTTAAATCATTCCCTAAAATTTTAATCGATGAATATAAAATGCCCTGTTATGTGATGCAAGTTTTTCAGTAACTACAATACGTTATGAGCAATGATTCCCAGTCTATGAACATGTTCATTCTATATGCGTAATAATAATAACATTTTAAAGCACAAAGATGTTGAATTGTAGGAAACAATTGACGGTTTGGAAACTTAAATAAAAGGTACTAGCGACCCGCCCCTGCTTCGCACGGGTGTAATATTATGCATATAAACCTTCCTCTTGAATCACTCTATCTATTAAAAAACCCAGATCTAAGTACATATAGGGACAAATACCAGGGAGCAATTCATTCTAGTTTTGGAAAATACCCGAAATCTTTAAAAAGTACCAGTAAAGGGTGAAATTTTGTGTAAAAAATAATACTCAATTCGATTTCATTTATACATATTTATAACAAGTAGTTTTTACTCTAGTAGACATGAAATATGAGAAAAAGTTAATTAACAAAATTATTTTCACACTATTATGTCACATTATCCGACCTGCTGAGTCACTTTGAATTAATTTAACTATGGTGATGCCAAATATACCTATGTCAAAGCAACCAACCTATTGTGACATATTCAGAGAGCCATCATTTCGAATCAGCCACCACATATCCTGATAGCATCTGACGTGAATTCGATATATTCCCTTAAGCTCAAATAATAAAACGTGACATGCATCAGAACGTCAACTCATAAAGTCTCGCGGGGTAACCAAGGATGTAGGTTCCTGATTCCCCAATATTTCGAGTTACTTTATACCCGTATATAATCTACATTATTAATGCGAAGACCGCACTTTTCTCATATCATTATATAGGGAGCTCGATTAAAAATAGATTATTTTTTGTCATAATACTCATAATACACAATAATCACAGAAAGCCCACAGATATACAATATTGGTTGGTATAGCCAATAAATATATTCTTCGATTGACTAAGTAACATCACTATATTATTTTTATTTTCTTCTTGCGTGTTGTTGTGTATTATTTAGATTATATTTACTTATATCTATTATTATTATCTATTACATAGTATATGAGCACACACAGGTATGGTAATTTTCTTTAACCTTCAACTGCTGCCGTTATAGAAAAACATAATGAGGCAACCTGCACAATCACATAGCTAATAACCAAATTTGGTTACACGCATTTGGAATTTATTACAAAAATGTATCTCATTATATCGTCGATGGATTATAAAATATAGTAGCGGAAAGTGCAATAAGTTATCTATAAACAAGAAAACTACCTAATAGTAAATTAAACTTTACTATTCTCAAATAAAAATTACAAATATCTTATAAATAGATGATATAACAGTTTGATATAAACTGATCTACCTACTTTACCGACCTGCCTAGAGAACCAACTCGTCCTTGTATAAAGTATGTACCTCCGGGACTTGTAAATGGATCATAAGTATATCTATCTACCTACCTAACTAATTACACAAACCGTTTAGCTGAAATACATCGTTAGAGCATCTAGGGATTAATATACCTATACTCTTACATTGTAGCTTATTTCATAATTACATGAAAGTGGCAAAAGTTGTTGAGACTAAATTAAATTCACTTAGCACAGGCGCAGTGGACCGGGCGCGTATCTTGCAGGGTTACCTTACTTGTAAAACTCAGCCTCGCAGGAATAGACAGGTGTACCGTTGGAAACAACAACGTTCAGGTTATCTACTAGTTTTGAAAGTAAAACATCACGGTAAAAACTTGAAAAATCTTTTATCTTATGTATGTATTAAGTTTTGACAAAGAACAAATGTAGTTACTTATGATGTCTACTTTCTAGGACTACGCTGTTTTTTTATAAACCAAGGATCGTATGAAGATATTTGCAATAACGCCCATTTCACCTACGCATAGTGCCTCCTACGTATAATACGTTCATAATATTTAAATGATGGCCAAATTTTTTTATCATTTATATTCCAATCAATGTATGTATTCTACCTACATATTATTGGGAAATATGTATTTTAAGTTATTTTAGGTTTTCCTGTAATATTGTAATAATTTTTGTACACACACAGGATTCAATAATAGTAATATTTTAATATTTTAAGAAATGTACTGTTAACCAGACCTTTTTACTTAAAATTTAGGTTATTTCTACAATTTTTTAGACATAAATCTTAATATAATATTTTTTTTACATTGTAATATATATTTTGTAATCATTAATAAATTCTCATAATTTAACTCTAGCACACATGTCACGTATTTCAGCTTACAGAAATTGTTATTTTTTTCAGTTCTCATATTGCTGTTTCATATTCTATACAAGAAGCAAAATATTCAGTCACCTCGGGCCGTAAGCCGCTTTATAGCTGCCTACCGCCATACATCCCATCGGCGGGAATGATATAACTTGGAATGGCTTCCGAGACCTTCGGATCGTCTTATTCTGTTAAAATTGTGACATCTGAATTCAACAGATTAAAAATCATGATATTACTCTTAAAAAAAATAATAATATCTCACAGTCTCTCGGATTAATATTATATCCGCTGATATTACAATTTCTATGAAAAAATCTATATATCTTTCATGTTGATTTCTACACGTGAGTAATAAAAGATCACAATATTTTTAAACAATGTAATAGGTATATATTACCTAATTATATACCTAATACATTGTTTGCTACCTAAGTATTTAGTTATTTGGTGAAAGTGATTGCAGAATAGGTGGATAGTCCCATACTAAAACATTGGATGTCTACCCATGTGTAACCTAATGTGCTGTATTAGTTGTGAGGTACTAACATTTTGTTTTTTAAGTTTTACCTAACGATTTTATGTACTTATGGATAACTGATTACGAAAATAAATTAATTATATAACTCCATAACAATTCACATCACATAGTTCGGTCCGTTGAGAGGCTTGGGGGACACAGATCCAACACGTAGTTTTGATGTTATGACATAACATTAAGAGTCTCTCTTATTAATATTTGTCCATAGATACAAAAATATATATTTAAAGGTATCTGTACTATTTTAAACACATGAAATAATAGATATAGACGTTTTCATTATATTTTATTGATATTTTTGTCAACTTAATAGTGTAAAACGATGTGATTCAACGCATTAGTAATCTAGGTTATCTGCGGAGCAAACATCAACGTCAGGCGAGGTTTATAATTTAGTCTGGAGTAGAAATGGTTTAAGCCCGGACACAAACTAATCTTTAAATGAGTTTACTCTGGGTGAAAGCGTTTACGCCCAGTTTAGATCCAGGCGTAAACCCATCTCTGGCGGGAGTTATTCGAGTGGAGAATTTGCATCGGCGCGATTAGGTAGGCTAACGTGTGAAACTTCAGTAATTTGCCGAGGGTTCCCAGGCTTGATCCATAATATAAACAGATGAAGTGTGTTGACTTTCGACCTTTTCGCGACTTAAACGGTTGAATTATGTTTGGAGGCACAATGGAGTACTTCATTTATTTAACACATTGCAATTTTTAGAAATACCTCCACTTCGCACGGTCCTGGACATCCCCAACATCTAGAGCTGACGACTGTGCGAAGTAGAAAAAAATTTAGAAAAGTGGACTCTGACGCTCAACAGCTGAGAAAGGATCAGAAAAAGTAGCTGTGAAACTTTTTTGTATTAAATACATAGACGTCGTAACGGAATCTATGAGAAGCATCAGGTTTGAGTGGCACATTTGAAATTACAATAGAGTTATTACTAGTATCCCATAACACAAGTCTCGAACTTACTTTGGGGCTACCTCAATCTGTGTGCTTTGTCGTAATATATTAATTTAATATTATATTTATGATTAATGAAGTGGAGTGGACCGTGCACGTCGAGCACGATGAGCGCCTCCACGGTGATCCTGTTGCCAGGCTCCAGCTCGTTACATGATTATCACGGATGCAGTCTCGTGTGTGCCTCTAAACAATTACTCAGTATATTGCCATCATTATGACCTGATCACCTGAGCTCATAGACTAAGCTTATTATTATATATCATGTTTTATTCATGAACTCCTTGCGCTGAGAATATTTTACAGCTAGTTACTAGTTAAGTACTAAATTAATTTAATATTTTAGGGATAGCTTATATATATGTATATATAAGCCTTCATTTAATGACACATAAAGTGACCTTTATGAATTCACATAATGAGCAAAAGAACATATCCACTTACTCATGCACCATGTTATATAGCATAAATACTTATTAGACAGATATTAGGTACATAAAAATACTTTATTTGCATTTTTACATGAAGGAAAATGAAAAGTTCTGGCAGCATATATTCTAAAATCGCGATTTTATGAGAATGTTTATTATCTGTTTTTGCCCCCTCTAGTACTTTTTAATTACTGTTATAACTTAAGTAAAACTTGTAAAGAAATAAAGAATTTTGTGAAATCTTGAATTTTATAGATTGGCATTATGCACTGGCCTTCTAGAAGATCGTTTATTCAGCACTCGTGCCTCTTTCCCGGAGTTGAATGTAAAATATCTCGGAATACTGAACTAATAAAGCTGTTTAACAGCATCTAGTCCTCGTTTACACCTCGCCTGACCTACTTACCTGACATTTATATACCTTGTGACATTTTAGCTTTCAACGTTATTACATAGTTTCAATTTTACTTAACACTTCAAGATAGTTTATTTTTAAAGTGAATTTACTTAGTTAACAGTTATGTAGGTGGCTACTAAGTAAGTATAAAACTTTCATTATTTCAAGTATTCAACCTCAAACAAATGTTCTATGATACTTACATTTATAATGATTTCGTATGTTTAGAGTAATCATTTAAAAACAAAACCAACTTATCATTTTAGACTAAAAAAGCAAAGATAAATTATTTCATTTATAAACAAGAACATAGAAAAATATTTAATTTAAAAAATAGAGAAGTTGAAATTGTATATGAAAAGGGGATGAGATTAAATCGAATAAGTATTTTATCTTGGGTAATCATTTAAACTCAGGATATATGAAAATAAAACAGGAATTAGAAAATATCTAGTTATGTAATGCGAGCAAGTTCATCCAAGGATCATACCAGTTTAAGACCTGTTTATATAACAGTGAGGTTGGGTTAATGTACGCAGATTATTCTCAAGTTAGAGCCCGCAAGATAAGCTCATTCCCGCAGACCAACTAAACTTTTAAACTACAAATAAAACAACAGATCTTGTATACGCTGTAAATCGAAAATGTTAAACAAAAAGTATGTGTGTTTAAAAAAAGTGCACTCTATTTTACAAACATTAAGGATAGAATTTCCTAACTTAAGAAATAAGTCAGAACAATCTTTTTAATTTTACAACTTAAATAAAAATAAACTGATTAAAAATAATAAACCAATAAAAAAAATATAAGTCAATTAATGTAAAGATTTCGTTGTGTATCTATTGCGGGGTAGAGACATCAATGGCCGCAGACTCAAAGGCCACATTTAGCTGGACATTGATGGATGCGACAATCAAAAATAGTGACAGATTGCTAGCCAAGCGCCTCGAGAACTAAAGACACTGGTATACCCACAGAATTTCTAATTATAAGATTAATACTTATAACATTAGAAGCTTGGATTATTTTGTATTCTATTCAATGAAAATAATATTCTATAGAAAGAACTACATTTACGAATTCAGCAAGTATTCGTATATTCGAAACAATTTCATACAATTTTATTAATAAGATAACTAAGATAACATACGAACATAAGAAACAAATCAAATCATTATCGGTAAATAGACAGAAAGAGCGAAATTTCCACATAACACGCATGTTTATAAGTTACTAGCTTTTATCCGCGTAAATTTCCCACGGGAACAGTGATTTTTCCCTTGAACAGTTATTGTTCTTCTGCATACTTCAAACTATTAAAATATGTAAAATTTCAAGATTGGTTGATTGAGTAGATAGAGCATGAAGAGGTAACAAACAAACTTACTTTCGCGTTTATGATATTATTTAGGATATTTAATTTCATATACATCCTTGAGAGTTTGTGAGTCTGTAATAGAAACTTGCAAGTTAAATTTGACCTAGTTCCCGTAATTCAATTGCGGTGTGTGAATATTTCCAGTCGTTCACCCTTAAACTTAAGAGAGATAGAAATTTCAGTTTCTTATTGCAGTAATTAAATAAATAATTTTATTTAAGTAACCTTGAGAATAGAAAATATCACAATGAAAGATTTACTGAAGATTATTACCAGCTGGTACGACATCCAAGACAGGATATTCTAGGACGAAAACCACACACAGCAACTATAGTAATTGATTCTGTTATATCATATCTTTATCATCTGAACATTTTCCTGTTCTCAGCGTCGGAGACCAGAGTCCGTTATGATAGGTATACCATATAAGGATAAAACAGTTCATCTCCACTTGCGTTATCTATTTTCCAGAAACACGTGTGTTCCAACTCGCGACATTCCTTATTTATGAGCGCACACGCTCGCCCCACTTTACGAATGGATGTCCAAATGAAAGCGATAAAGAATCGTTTTGTGTGGAGAGAGAGAGCCTCTTTGCGTATATTTTTTCATGTAACTACATATGCGAGTACTCTGTAATGATCTACACTGTATTTTTTTTGAGGCGGTGCTTATCTACTACTGCGTTAAGAGGATATTATATTAATACTTACAAGAAAGAGACATATTTGTTGTATATAGCTTTAAATTGCATATTTACAGAAATACCATATTTAAAAAAAAACATGTTAAAAATTATGAAATAAATAAAAAAAATATACAAAAAAACAAACAAAATATGGTCATGATCTATCTATATATAATATTTTATGAAATATATAATAGTTTGATATTTTTTGATATTAACAAAAAAAGATTTATTATTATTTTTTATCTCAGAGTTCTTAATTTAATGGATACATCGAACCGCATTCGTTATAATACAGACAGAACGTGTCGAAATAACGAAGTTTGCATGCATCAGTATACAAATAGCAATAGTTTACGATGATGGATCATGCTCGCTTTGCATACCATATGAAAACTATTGAGTTCAACGTATGAATAAAATAACCAGCCCGATAGTTGTGTTGTTCTGGAAACCACAACTTACGTGGAAGACTTACTAGCTCTTATCATTGTTATTATCTATTTTAACGCATTTTAGCTCTAATTTCTTCGAAACCTTCCGCTACATCCAAAATTGGGCCCAAATAATGTTATATGACAATTTTAACCGATTTTTATAATATCTTAGGGTGTATCATTATCAAACACCACTTACTTCCGTTGATTATCAACTTGTGGGCTAAATGAAACGAAATGTGTTTCATTCCAGGTAATGACAACGACCCTCAGTCATGAGGAATACGACTATGAAGAGAGAAATTATTAATTTGATAAAAATCCAGTAAAACAAATTCGCTTACTATACATTACAAGTTACTTTATTTCACTGGACGTTTTACTGAAAACATATGTCCCCATTTTGTAACCATGAATTCTATAGATATATTTGAGTTTGGAATTCGCTTGTTTGCCCTCCCAAGTCCGTGCAATCAGCGCTATTCACACATGTACTGAACATATATGCACTATGTTTATGTAGGTACAAACGCCACATTCATATAATATAAGGGATACTGAGAAAATGGATTTTGACCTACAGATGCAGAATAATACGGAACCGTAAATATGTACAACTTGTGTAACTGTAGCAAAGACGCTCATAAAAATATATAAAAGAATAGTCGTAAATACGATATGTTTAGCACTCGAAGGTAGTATTGATTTTAGTAATATGTCTTATTTAATAAACAAATGTTTTAATTGTATTGTAGTCACCTACATACCTGTAGTCATACAGTTTATCAAAATTTGGAATTCTGTCTATCGAGTTCGATAAGTGTAAATTTTATTTAAAAATAAATCCTCAGATAGTAGATCAGTAACAACTAGACAAACAAACTTTGTAACATTTTTATGTCGCCAGTCGTGTCGTACCTATGCCTCAACAACACTTTCGTGTTTGCCATATTTGACAAATTCTTCAGTAACTCTACATTCTTTCCTAAGAGTTTCCTTTTCCGGTCGCTTACATTACAGTCGATAGAAACGTTGCGAGTTGGCTTCTCCAGGGACCACACGCAACATATCTAATCTAACTATATAAATATGTATACTCTGAGACGATTAAAATTTGATACCAAGCCTTTTCGAATATTTGCATAAATTCATAATAATTGTTGCGCACCAAACTGTCGAACAAACAATACACAATACCTAGAAGTAGTTACCAGAGTTAATTACCTCTGAAGGTTCCGAACGAAATTCGCTATAAGTAGGAGTAACATAGTGAGTACCGCACCTTTTGAAATAAGTAAGTAACCTTGTATTCATTTATAAACCCCGACGACAGAAGGAGGGGAGTAATGTGTATGTCGTATCGTATACGTGGCATCGTAGCAGCCAAACGGCTGAACCGATTTTGATCAATTTTTTTTTTATTTGAAAGAGACTTAAATTTAGAGTGTTCTAAGCTATGTTTGGAAAAAGTCCGTTTAGGCGTTTAGAAACCGTCAGTTCATTTCTAGCAGATGAAACCATACCAGAAACTTCGGAGAGGGTTTTTATTATCGTGTGTGTGTTTTTAATACAAGTTTTATGTAAATAAATAGTGTAAAAATATCGCTGTAAATTTACATATTGCTGAAACAGTTCTAAAGTTAGGTCATAATTTAATATCCATATGATTGCATATTCCGTTTCAATCGCAAACTGTCAGCAAATTCGAATACAGAAACGAATCAATAAATTCACAATGTACAATTATTCACAGAAAAAAGCGCATGTTTACTGAATAACATGAACAAATTGAATGTGCCGTTCATACAAAGGATAGTTTATTTCGCAGCACGAATTAGCATATATAGTGCTGCCAAAAATACATGTAAAGCTGTCGTTAGTACACATCATCAACCTAGGTCGTGGTGCGGTGGTGACTGGCTCCTGTGATCAAAAGGTCCCAGGTTCGAATTCTTGTGTCATAATCCTACTAATATTATAAATGCAAAAGTTTGTAAGGATATATGTATGATTGTTACTCTTTCACGCATAATCTAGAATATAACCTGGAATAACAATTTTTATCTCGAAATACCCACGAGAGCGTAGTCCCGGAGCGTAGTTTATATATAAATCGGAAACATATTATTTTTATTATTACAAAATTTTCAGTTATATGGTTACATAAATCACCAACTGATTTCGGTGAAGGTAAACAAATCTGCACACAGCCTATTAAGTTAACTAGGTGTGTATACATAAACTGCGACTAGATACGGGTAGAGGTATTTGTAAAAGTCATGTCAGGATTTTCAAGTACTTTTAAAGGTCCTTTTAGTCTTGAACAATATCCGACACACTTGACAAGAATGAAAGATAAACCTCTCTAGGTTGATCTTATATTATTATCAAGCTTTGCCTAAATACACAAACGGTTTAATAAACCTTATTGGCTTACTAGTTATAAACCATACACATTTGTATTTGTATTATATCCTGCGTTATGGTACTACATTGTTAAGAAATATGAAATTAGGTAAATATAAAGTACAGACATATTTTACTATCGCCCCTGTGTTAATTTCCCGCGGGGCCGGCAGAGTCTATGGATTTCCATCTACATACCTTACAGACGGGATACTTGGGATATTGTTTCTTTAAACACCGTACTCTCATCATATAGGTATAATAAATAAACCAAAAATAAACGTCCATTGCATTCCATAGTAATCATTTGAAAACAGTACTTCATTAATTTTTGTGATTGGTTAATTTATATTTATCTTCCCTATTGTTCACAAAAAAGTTAAAGTTTATTAAACCAAAGTATATTTTGTCTCTTTCTGTCAAAGTAAAAAGCGATAGAGACAAAATATATTTTTAGCGTAAATGTTTAAACTTTTTTTAATAACTATAAGGCTTATCTTTGGAATTATGTCAATCATCTTCGAGATTTGAAAGACCCAAGATCCCACTGATGGTAATAATTTCAATACGAAATATTTCATTTGTAGAAAACTGTGTTGTAGTGAATGCGACGCTGGAAGCGGGACGTTGATAAATAACTCGACACCATTGCGTGCATCTAAATTACTGTTAATAATTAAAATGTACAAGGTCTTGCCTTGCCGTTTACTTTATTTTTCTTATCTGATTGTTGTCTATCTGTTGACAGACATATGACTTGATTTCCATCCTTTGTTTTCTGTCAGATTTTTTAAACATAATCTTCTTACTTACCTATATAGTGATTATGACTAGTCATATTTGGTAGTAAATAACGATAGTCGTAAGAGCCTAATATATCTTTTACATTTTCTGTCTTCCTCTTTCTTCCTGATCCTCCTTTCCTTATAAGGATTATTAATTCCTCCTTTCCTAAAATTATCCTTTCTTCCTGATAAGGTCAGAATTTAACCATAACGAATTTCGAGTCGGAAAATTAACCGTAACGATTATTCAACTGCCATGTTTTTGTTTTATATTACGCTTACGCGACTTTTATTCGCTTAGCCTTAATTTTTGCGAAATGTTAAATGTTCTTACATATGTAACACAACAATGAGAATAATATGAATAGGTACCATGTTTGTGGTGTTATCGTGTAGTGTAAGTCTATACGAAAAGCATTCATGTGAAACAATACTTTTGCTCATGCAATTTTCTTATATTTATGTAAGGCCGAACTAGTGGCAGTTTAGTACGAGACTTGAATAACAATTTAGTTTTAGCGAAGATTTGGTGAACTTGTGAAATATTTCTATATTAAAAGTAAATTTTAGATAAAACAAAGAAATATAAAACTTCTTCAATAGTCAAAGCCTAAATTCATCATCAGTTTTTCGCCATTCATAATTATCAAATCTCAAGCTGTTATTTTTCGATGCCAGAACTGAACACTACAAGCATTTAAATGATCATTTAATCATCAAAGTATTTTGCAGACTACAGAACATCTTAAATTAAATTCTATATTTCTATATTGTCCGAACGTTTATTTTACGTTTCGACCAAACATAACTCATCCCGTTAAATAAACCTTTGTGAAAGGGGCCATGTGTCAGTCATCGTTACAACTCAGCACAATCCACACACTACCTATGCGTCAGGTGAGATTGATATGGACTTGCATGTAATACACAGTAGAAACGTGATTTATGATTTTTGCTCGCCTCAAATATTCTTTTCTAGCCATCAAATATTCTTTAAGTATGATGGATAGTTACCACAGACACCTATGCAAACTGTTGACCAAGGTGACATCGTTTCGCTACGTTTTTGAAATACTTGTGGCACATCAGAAAATCCAAACCGTAAAATATTTTTCTGTAACCGAGAGAAAATGACATGACATGAGAATGTCAAAGATTAGGTACTTTCTTGGTTCCAGTTGAGGATCACCATTCATATCCTTTCCAAATGCCAAATGTCTTGTCTATTTTCATCACAGACATGTATTTTCTGCAAACTCCAAATTTGCATTGCATTGCAAGAAAAATACTCCCTTGATAGATGTCCATTATGGTCTATGATACCGCGAATTACATCCTAGCATTAAGCTAGGATGTAATTAGACTAACCCACCCTAAATTTGAAGGCTGGTGGAGCCGGGTGTTGATATTGTGTGATGTTGATGTATCCCATCTGGCTGCTGCCTTTGTTAGTTAAATTTACACAATATTCCATGCATAATAGACGGAGCGTGGGTTGTACCAAAATACATTTCGCAACAGATTTATTACGGTCCCTTAACACAAAAAATACGGCGATCTAGCATCGTCAATTTTAATCTTCCGAATGGGATCCGAGCTGTTTAGTTTTCCACGTCCATGTGTACCCGACAAAAATAAATTATAATGGTCGCATAATATACTTAATTGTTTTCCTTTTTTTACAATATATTTTTAATTTTAACGAAATTTAAAAGTTTGTTAAATATTTAACGATCTCTCCGTTCGATCCATAAACATAATACTTGGTTGGTTATAATACTAATAATTTAGGGGTAGGTACATACAAATAAAAAGAAAAGAATTTACCTATATATGAAAATTCCAATTACATTTTAAATCCTATATATCCTATATATGTCGTCCTATACGTTATTTAAATTATACTTTCCCATAATTCTGTAGATTCGCATCTAATATTCTTATCAAAATGTGTACGTGTCCAATCCTCATACATATGAATGAAGGAATTCACTGATTGCCCGACTTGGAGAGCAAACAAACGTAAACCAAAGACAAATATAGAGCGAGTAGCCATTGCTGAATGCTTGCTGACAATTCAACGTGCCAGCTTGTTTTCAGATTTCTTATAAACTTTCTGAAATATTATTATTTATTATTATTATTAAATATATTTATTTAATACACTAGCAGATATAAAAATATATAAAGATTAAAGCTGATGCATGTATATCACAGCGCTTGTGTCTTTAAATGTTCATCAAGTCTATTTTTAAAAGTGTTTATATTAGGAGCACTTATCACAATTTCTGGAAGAGAATTCCATAAACGCACAACACGGTTTGGCAGAAAGTGTCTTTTAGTTTAGGGTTACTAGCACACGGAAGCTTGCTTAGTTTCATAGAATGTCTTCTCAGTTGTTTGTTAAGTTCATAGTGAACATGTCGCCTATGTTACTTACACTGTAGTGGTTATTCAGAATTTTAAATGTTTCTATGAGGTCACCTCTCGACCTTCTCTGTTCCAGTGTCGTCAATATAAGTTCTACGAGGCGTTCATCATATATTTTATTTTTCAAGGAGATAACCATTTTCGTTGCCCTTCTCTGTGCTTTTTCCAACAATTTCTTATCTTTTTTGAAATATGGGCTCCAAATCGGAAAGGCATATTCCAACAGAGGTCGTATGTAAGTTTTATAGATATTTAGAAACAGTTCCTTGGTGACATAGAATGATTTCCTAATCATGTAACACTTGCAAAATGCTCTTGCCACATAAGATTGTGTGTTATAATAACGCCAAGGTCCCTCTGAGAGTTAACTGATAGCAACGGTGCAGAGTCGATTGAATGTGTGTGTTGTGGATTATTTTTCCCTATATGTAAAACGGTGCATTTGGTCTCCTCATTCAGTGAAATCAGCCATTCCTTAGTCCATTGCACTATATGGTCAAAATCTCGTTGAATGATGTTGTGAGAGATTAGTGGGTTTCCCATAATTTTAGTATCATCGGCAAATATTTACGTAAATAACATAACAAAAACCTAAGAACTAAAGTTTGGCAGTTGAAAATGATGATTCTCTCGTATTTTATTTTATTTTTCCGACTGTGCGTTTTTCTCAACACAAGGAAAAACTAGCACGTATGTCGGATTCGCCATTACTTGGCAAATTCTTCGGCGATAATATATCAAGAATTCAATTAACCCGTCACGTTTGTTATTCCATTGCGTAATTATATAACAACCATATGCACTATGATGAATATATATATATATATATATATATATATCCTTCATTCATTCTCATTTATGGTCATTTCAATTGACACCACTTGCTATATTTTAATTTTGTTTATTAGTGCGTAAGACTAAAGCCAATAAATGATAAAAGTAATGGCAGACACCAGAATGAAATCTGACACCAGTGTTTCTTAGAAATAAGAAATAGACCTGATGAGAAACAATGAATACTTGATGATTTTATTAATGAATACTTTGAGGAATAGGACCATTCAGCCTCATTACTATTATTATTGTTATGTTTTTGTTACACGAACTGCTCGTTTTCTAAATAAAAAGCGGACTACTGTAGGTAACGAATATTCGGTCGGAAGTTGAAACATTTTCATCGGACTTTCCTATTTATGCGGAGTTCACAAACTAAGGTCGATTTGACACGACACACGCTTCCATCAAGATATGTTGTATTGTGACATAAAGAGTTTATAAATGGCTTTATTATTTCCGACTTTATTTCGATTTCACTGTTCCATATGCAATCAAAATATTTCACTAACTAAAATAATTATATAAAATTATAAATTTGGTAAAATCGCATACTGGCTCGAGAGGGGCCCGTTATAAATTAAACAAAATTTTCAAAATCATCCAGGTTTCACATGAATGAAGCAAATAATAGTGATAAAAAACTTATACATTTGAATTTTGTCTTGATAGAGAATTTATCCGCAATACAAAATTAATACCTGTAATATAAAACAAACCCTAGGCTAAAACAGTGTCAAAAATGTATTACTTTTCAAACAAAAAAATCTCTATAATAATCGGTCCATCCGTTTGAAGGCTACCGAATTAGATACGCATACACGACAACATCGTCTCGAGACACACATTTTGGATGGGATTTTAAAACAGAAAAAGAAAACTAAAAATTAACTAGAGGCAAATCTTTCTTAAAGACCTGCCTTTGTTTAGACACGGGTTTTGTCTCGAGCCTTATTATTTCTTTGTATTAAGACGAGATTACACTGAGTGTTAGCTAGAGATTAACGAAGATAAGTTATGCATGCGGGCCGGCCGACGCGCGCCGGAACAAATTTCAAAGTAGTAACATAAATTTACACAAACAAAGATGAGTCCTGAAACATTTTTGAAGTCTTCTTCTTCGCTGAGTCGACTATTCTAATTTGCAACATAAAATTATTTCAATTAATTTGTAATAAACACTATTAGCAAAAATATAATTATTTTTGAAATTATTGAACACCGTTTTTATAAATCTATGTAATATGTATGTGTAATGTGTAATATGATCTTATTCATATAGGGAATAAGACTTCAACAATATCTAAACTTTTTCCAAGAAAGTTTTTTTAGACATCGGTCAAATGGTTGAAACTTATTTAAAGTCCTAGGAGTAGGTATTTTTTAAACATGTAAAACAGATACAATTCCATGCGGGACGTCTCACAGAAAATGGGTCAAGTAGACGACCCGTGGGACTTAACATAGATGTGCAGCTTGATTGGAGTGCACTATTAATTTAAATATACAAAGTGTATGTTCAGGTAAGTAGATTGTTGCGATCACTGCAGGAGTAGAGTAGGGTAGCATAATAGGTAATACCTAGAAAACCAAAGCATAGTCTGGCAGCAATATTTAGATCGTCCGATAAACCATAAAACCCTTGTTGCTTGAAAACCAATGACAATAAAAACAGATGTGAAATAAAAACAGGTGGCTACACACAACTCGGACGGCGCCCCCGAGACTCGTAAGGGCGAGTCCCTTACAGCGGGCGAACCTTTTTTCTGCCTCGAGAAGACACAGATGCGTGCCGTGACCTAGTTTAAATATTTGAGAACTCGTTGCCTGGTAAAGTTGGTGTTCACATTTGAATAGAAGAGCACGAAATAACGAGACGCTAATGCAGCGCTGTGCAATGACATTCTATTCGATATTTCCCGAATCTTTTAATTTAGGAATCTTCAAGGCAAAAGTGAAAAGGAAACATGTCAGAAATTTACACTTAGTTGAAATTGTTTCGGTATGGTCAATTTATTTATGCGGTATGCTTCCAAAATAAGATATATTCTTACAAATTTGAATGTGAATACCATATTGGTGGAAATAGATATTACTCTCATTTACACACACCCATAACATAATACATTTATTATATATAACTCAACGTGTCACAAGAAATTTGAGTTTATCAAGCTGGAATAGGTACGTGACGCGTGTTATCTGGAGAAGTAACAACATGACTTTACGACACGATTCCCTCGCACCGCACCGCCCTACATAAGCATAACAATCACAAGTCTCAAGTTACTCTACGTATTGTCTCCCAAAGCTTTATACTGCTGACAAAAGAATATATTTCAGGAAAACATACATGGCGATATTCGAAAATTAATTTCCTGAAATTCACTTGGGATCATTGACCCTAGTGGACAGTGACAACTAGGTAGGTAGTTGACTTATGTAATTGTGAGCGCATTAACCCATAGACTTACTATAATATAATAAATCTAGACGTTAATCTACGAATAGGTGACACACATAAGTCTAACCACAAAACCCGTAAGTACTGTAATATACCACTGTTTAATCAATATTGGATATTACACTACTTACGAATACTAACCCGTAAGTAGTGTAATATCCAATATTAGTAGAAAAATCCAAAGGCCTCCCCTTTGCCCAACAGTGGGATACCACAGACAAAACATGTTGCTAAAAAAATTTATGTGTCCCGCTACTGAATCTTCTATATTGTTCAGTAGTTTCAGCGAATGAGTTTTTTTAAACATATTATTTTGTATGTCGCATGCTTCCGGTGTATGCATAATTGTTACATTCCAACAACGTTACTTATATTAAACTTCATCAAATGTCATAGCAAAAGGAAAATGGGGTAGTATTTCATAGTTACTTTGGTCGTAAAACTGGCGTTTATGTGAGTTATAATGATAGAGGTATCATTAACTGTCCTTTGTGTTAGACATTGACCGTCACCAAATTAACTTTGTGTCACTTTTTGTAGTGTCGTATGCATTTATCGTTAAAATTCCTACTTTGCTAACGTTTTATATGGTCGTAAAAATATATAAAACTCTATATGTAGTGAGTATATATCAAATCTGTATTTATATATTCATACATTACATTGGAATTGAAAAACAAAATTCAAGAATAAGTTCACAAACTATTCGGCGGCGGGAAAAAATATCTGGCATATTTATAAAAAGATATTCAAAGTTCGAATCATTTCACCCATCTTCTTTAATCTATACTCCACTGAGTTTGTCATATCTTGGTGGCTAGTGCAGTTAATTTGTTATTGTAAATGAAAAGCTTATTTTTTTAAACATATTTTGAATAGATTCTACCCATGGAATAATTAAAACCGAAATGTATTTTTCTATATACTTAGGTACACTACACTGTGGAAAATTGAAGAACTCGGCCAAGCCGGTCGAATGCTCCTGGCACTGGGCGTGGGAATCCAGATGGATGTGCATCAGATTATTCTGAAGGCTTTCCAATGCTAATCCTCGTTCGTTCAAGCTTACTTAATTGAACCAAATTGAAAACAAATCCGAATCACCGACCGAGAAAATTTATTTTCTAATTTTGTTGTCTCAACATGATTTTTCCCAGAAACTACTATACATTAGTGGCCCGTCCCGGCTTCGCAAGGGTAAAAACATTATAAATTATAGTGCAATCGTTTTTGAGTTTATAGCGAGCCGACAGACAGACGCACTAGAGGACTTTGTTTTCAGTAATAAAATAAATACGTCCTTAGCTAAATAAAGGTTAAACTAATAACCTTCAGCGTCGCAGCTGTCGTGTAATAATGGAATGGCATGGTATCCTAAAAGCGGGAAAATTCTACAAAAATAAAGTAAAACACGCGTCCCACACACAATCACAGGTACCAACTGGTACGCTGAAAAACTGTTTTTAATTTCTCAGACTCAAAAAGTATTCGTATATTCGATATCAGCATGTATCGGATGGGTGATTAAAAATAAAACTCACTGGTAGGTTAATAAAGCCTCCAAAATTGTTTGCATTATTACGAATGGAAAAAAAAGGTGCGGCTCTAAATAGCCAGTTTTCTATGTTTAAAATTTTAAATAGACGAGAGGAATACGACAACACTTTAAAAATCTCGGATTTATTGTATTTAGCATAGATTTAAAATAAAACCTTTTTATTTAATTTTCTTACATCGGTAATGAAAAGTAGAGTCTTTGTCAATGTTCAAAGTTATCAATATAGCCGTCCGATGTATAGTGCTCTAAATACCTCGTATGAGAATTAATTCCTTTCGAATCTTGTTTGGCAAACATTTTACTGTTCCTTTATATGACTCAAATGAAAAACACTTAAGTTATTATGATATAAAGTGTACATAGTTTTAATGTAGTGCAAATGTATTGAATCACAATGCGAAATAGCAGACCGTTATCGATAATTAGAAACCTGTACCGGCACGTACCAAGGGGAGTTGCATTGTAGCCCTGAACCTCGTAAAACGTGCAGGCAGTAAAGCTGCCAGGAATGGTTTATGGCACGCAAGAAGGATGCTTTTTCACCGGCCGCCGCCATTTCACCTGATTGCACATTATATTTCATCGCCGTTTCACTTCCCGCGTTCAGATTAAGGAAATTATTTGGTGTACGCATGGACCGGCGGCATCATTTGAGTAACCTTGAATATTTTTAGACTGAAAATCAGTGTTTCTGTACTAAGGTGCAGAGAGCTCACTGAATTATGGCCTTTTTATCTTAATCTTCTGATCATCTACTGTCATCAAGCCCCTACGCACGGGGTCAACGTAAAACTTTAACGATCCGGCTATGATTATACATCCGCGTGGCCGCCTGCCTGACGTCGTCCCTCCATGGATATGCTATTATAGCATGTCAGCTGCTAAGGCCATGTATTTGACAAGTTAAAAGGGGAAAAACTAAAAAAGAATAACACGGTTCGTAGCCCAGCGTTAGCAAGCATCCTCCGCAGAATAGTAACACGTGTATATCCTTTGATAGCGGGGAAAGCTGGCGAGGCAATTTCTGAAAAATGTAATGAAGGTTATAAAAAAGGAAGGGAAAAGGACCAATTGTATAGTATGATAGGCGTCTTGAAACTTGTGCCTTAGCCCTTAGAAATAATAAATACAGTTTATTCTTTCTTCTTACGGGTTCTACCCGTAAGAAAGACTAAACCGTTTGTACTACTGTACTGTACTGTAAACTGTACTAAGTCTACATGGTAAGAATCGCGATACTCGAAGGCCTGGATAGCGGGCTTATGAAATAAAATTGACGTTATGAAATAAAGACTACTCAGGTTCCTAGCTCTTATTCTATATGAAGAGAAGCAGCATATTGTATGAATTTCTTTCACTTCATTATTGTCCTATATGTAAAATATACCAGCAACTCTTTTGTAACCAATTAGTTATCGATTTACATATATTTAAATTATTTGAATTACAGGTATGTATATCTACATATTGTTTGTTTGTCCTAGTACATCTACGCGGTATGTACTATTCTAACCACGTGTACGGTGTATCAGTACAGTCGTACAGTGTATGAAAGTTAATATTAAATACTTTTCTGAATTTGATATTTTGAGCTAAGTACTTTGGGCGCTTGCACTGAGAAATACGGCACACCACAAAATATAACATTTTATGGTGCGTATTTTTTATACAGGCGGAAGGTAAATTATATTATTTCATTTCACTATTATGAGACTGTTAATAGCCGACGTTTGGTACATACAGCTATATCTCTGTAGCAGGTACATCGGCACTTAATATTTTATTTAAAGTTAAATTTAAACCTTAGCGTTAAAACTATGTAAAAAGCTATGGAGAAGAAAAGATACATTACAATCATTGATATGTCATAAAGCCTTAAGAGCTAAGGAGCAATAATGACTTTGCAAAAGGCAGATGGCCTGCCGTAACAGGCATTTCAGCCGAATCTACAATATTTTAAGATACATTTTTCGAGCGGACCCCGGCTTCAAGACGATATAGCCCAAAATTATTCTCAGTGAACAAAATTAAATATCGTAGGAATTTTTAAATGAAATAGCATCTGCAAGTTATTCTTTACAATTTTAACTGCTCCGTTCATTTTTATTTCTGTGAAAGTTTTTGAATAAGAAAATCTCCAAGTTTCCAGTTTGGAAGTTTCGTTAGTCTGAGCTTAGCAGATAGAAAGCTTTCCTGGCTATTCTGTCCCGACACAGCCTGGACATTCAAGTTTAGCTACAGCTTTTTAAAGTTTTACTTTTTTTTTTAAAGTTTTACTTTTTGCATGACACTTTGCTCGTAAACTGCATTATCTATAGTAAAAAAAATATTTCTGTGGGTAGGTTAGGTAGCAGTTGAAGCAATTAATATTTTAAGATGATGCTTTTTATTTTACATGAGTTTTTTTTTTTAGTTAAAGTTTATTTTTTTTTACCTTTTATTTAGTTTTGTTATTTTTTCAGTCTTAATCTGATAATTTAAATGCCTCTCCCCCTTTTATCTAGGTGTTTTCCCGGTTCTTCCTCAGCCATTGAAGGTCGGAGCCAAGGCCCACAAATTAATTATATATCCATATATAATGTGATATAACAACCAGTTCTTTATAAAAAGTACGATATTAAAACACATAAGTAGTTGAAAAGTACTCTCGGTGCGATAAGATTTGTTATAAAAGCCTATTTGTTCTTGTTTGAGTCGCTTACAAACTTACCGAGCTATTTGTAACTTACTCTGAAGAAATTATATTTAAACTTTGAATCCCCATTAAACTTACTACTTATTATCCTCTTAATCATAACGATATCATTATATATTTGTAAAAAAAGACCTTTCTCATCCTAGCGAGTTCGCGGTCGCGGGGATGTGACGCCTCTAAGCCCAGGGTCCTTAAACAATAATCTTTAAATTTAGAAGATTAGGCTGTGCTTTTACGACTGGCCACCTACATGAACCAACTCTCAGGGTTGTTGACTATCAGCTGTCAAGTCATCTTACCCCTTAGTCGCCTCGTATGATTTCCGCCAGAATGGAGTGGTTTTATTTTAGGGCGGAAATTCCCTCTCTTCCTTCGGTCATGTGCTTCACTTCTTCACGATCTCTCTCTATTTTATTAGGGCGGGAATTACACGCCTCCAATAAAATATATTTTAAATCGTACGAAGAATATGTACTTATTAAAAAATTACCAATCACACGAACATAAAACAGTATTCCTCTCTTTATGCTTTTAGGATTATATAAATATTGTTAGTATAGTATAATATACGCCATGTATACCTATGTAGTATGTATATACTACTAGGTATACATTTAACACTATACAATCTGTACTGCACAGCACATACGTAACAGAATGACAAACTAGGACCATTGTGATGCAAAGCGTGAAATCCTCCAAGACGAATTTCATTGCAGCTTGCAGCGACAAACACATTGCTTTCCATACATGCAATATTGAACCTAAACAATTAAGTACTGGCTGCTACTAAATCTGAAACAACACTGAGTAGCCCTATACAGTAAGTATACATCCAGGATATTGTATAGGAATACAACATATGAATATACGGATTATTTCAAAATTTATTTACAAGATTTCACTGTATCGACTGAATCATTTTCTCTTACCCGATATGTCACGTCACGTTTCCACCATATAAGCATTACGTTATCATCAGCACATGGACAAGTATATTCATTTTTCCAGTTCGAGGCCACACGGAGGTGAAGGTGGAGCTCCAGATGGAGCGCTGGGCCGCCAGGGGAGGCTCTGTGCGGCTGCGGTGCGTGCACGACGTGCCACCTCACCTGCTCGACAAGGTCGTGTTCCTCCGCCAAGGCACAAAGATCTTCCAGTACATCAGAGATAGAAAACCGCCTTATAGAAACTTCACTACGCCTGGTGCTGTATTAAACGTAAGTTTTATTTTATAAATTTATAATTTTAACGACTGAAATAGAGCTAATAAAGCCTCACTCCCCAGCTCTGCAACGAAAAATCACCAATCCAATGCTTCGTTTTGATATGAAAGAAAGACAAACAAGTACACTTTCACATTTGTAAGTACATACAAGGAACACCAATTAAAGATAACAAGGTGGTGCGATTAAGCTTCCATCAAATAACGTATTCATCAAATACTTCAATATTTTTGAAGTAACACACACATATGCTAATACTGAAAATTTGATGGAAGTCATAGATAGATAAAAGAAATATATATAAAAATATTTTTTTAATACTTAAAGCATCTCGTAGAATTTGTGTGTATTTAAATTAAATACGCCAATCACGACAATCATGAAACCGTGACATCTAATGAATCGCCTGAAAGTACTAGCCTTGAAAGTAAATATTGGCGGTGTTTTTGTCAATCAAGGCGGGCTCAATTTCCCGGGCCGGCCGGGTTGCCATTCTGAAGTTAACTCGGATTTAGTTCACTTGTATTTCTCGCATGTTTAGCCACAGAATTGCTTGGTTCGCTTCAAAGCTAAAGTTACGATTGCCAGCTATTGTCCCGACTCCCGACCATGTTGTTTAACACAATTGTAACATTTTGGAAACTTTATCAAGTTATCCGGGTGAAGTATGTGCAATACGAACGGAATTTGTAATAAATAGATACACCCCAGGACTTCGCTCCTTAGGAATTTTGTGATAAAAACTATCCTACGTGTTTTAACTATACCTATACCAAATTTCTTAGAAATGCAAGTTCACTCATACACTCACACTTATCCAATTTGTATAATATTAGTAGCAAATAGAATTAATTTAAATCACAATAAATAATCATAGAGATACTTCGACTTTTCTTATTTTTTTATTTTTATTTTGGTAGTCAAAAAGCTCTAATAACATGTTTGGTCGAATTCCATTCCTAAAATTTACCAATACATGATATTAAAAAAGTATTTTTCAGTAAACGGGTTCTAGACACAGCGCCGCCTGCTCGCGTATTTCCCGTGGGTGGTAAAATGTAGGTCGGCTGGTAATCGGCTAGTTGTATACGTCGTAATGAATTACAGTGTTCTGGTAAAAAGGCCTTCTATGTTATATTTTAAGCACCGAACATAAATAAAAGTATACTTGCTATTTTCATGTTTCAACCGCTCTGCTTTGCTCACCATAATATAGTATGTATGGCACTAAAAATTACAACAAAATTCCAAACAATATAAAAGCTTAAGTTTAAATTTTATTAAATTGCACCTCAAGATTTTATTAATTGATAAATGTTATTACGTTAAATGATTTCTTTAAAGGCAAAACCAAAAATTGTTGTAATTTTATGTGTTAGTGTAATTTGTTATTATTTTGTTATTGCTTCTCATTTATTAATTTTTGTACACTTATAGTCGGTAAAACATGTAACCTTAGCGTTGTCTTTCAACACCAATTTATATAAACTCATGTTTTTGCAAATAGAAGGAAAGAAAGAAGACAAACAAATGTTTATTTGGTACAACAAACTTATATGTAATACAGGATAAAAAAAATATTTCTATCGCTCGCTGACCGGGCACGACCGGGTCTTCCGAGTCGTTTACTTCAAGACAGCGTAGGTTCGTATACGGTAAAAAATAATAATAATAATGAAAGATAATCCTTGATACTATTTATAATTGCGTGCCTATTTTATTATTATTTCTATATCAAGAGTCCACAGCTGTGCTCATCATTATGAGTTTTGGCCCATGTTTTCACGCTATTGTGTCAAATTGTATTATTAATTTTACAAAATGTTTCATTTCATTGAAAGCTGTTCAAATATTCATGTTTGTTATTTCTTTGTAGCAAATAATAATGTTGATCCATTATGAACCGCCGAATTTAGGACATGTTATTTTTACATCATTTGCTCATCTTATTTATACCACGTAATTATCATATTAAACCTTCAGTGGTATTCATCACGGTTGAGGGTATCATAGTCATTAAATGGAGTAAAGAACACAAAGACTTTCTTGGCAACATTAATGGAGTGGTTTGCCATAGCCTTCTCCATTTCACACACTAGGTAAATTTTCAACTAGAGTGCAGGTTTCCTCACCATGTGTTTCCATGGCATGAATAGGATTCGAACCTGGGACCTTTCGGTTCACACGTCCTAATTATTATAATACCACCACTTCAAATGTTTTTTATATGAAGTAATTAATAAGTAAATATTATTAATTACTTCTTATTTGTGTTTCGAAAGACATATAGATATATGTCTTTCGAAACGCAAAAAAGAAACATTACTCGAATTCAATGAAGATATATACAGTAAGCAATCTGATCGGCCATGTTATTAATATTTTCGCTCTGGCCACTTGGTCCGACTTCCTTTGTCCGACTGATCGGACGATATTCGTTTGGTATTTTCTCTTCTGCCTCTCCGACATGTATATAATTTATGGCGATAAAAGTTCTACAATTTCAAGTGACGATGAAAACACGCTTTCTTTTATCAAGGCTATTCTAAACTTTGAGCACAGTAGATGTTTTAATACTTTTAGAGTGAGGTAATCGCATATTTTAGCATGGGTGTGGTGTAGGGTATAGGTAAGTGTGGGTAATTCGAAAGCGCAGTAAATTAATTCCGTCCGCCATTCCATTGCATGTGCAGCGGTCGTTTCGGGCTGGGCGTAACAGGTCGACCGGCTCCCAGTAGGTCATTCCATCGTGAGCTGGATTTTGTAGGGAATTTCATAAGGAATACGAATTATGAAACATCTTTTCCAAATGATGTTCATTTATTACCAAAAATACATTTTGAAGTAATATTCCAAAGCACTACCCCGAGACAAAGTTCCCAGAACACTGGCAGCATTTCCCCCCTGTATAGAGGTGTTACTATTTTTAATTCCTGACAGGTCTACCATCTCACTGTTTTTTTACTTTTATTAGAATTATTTATATATTTGGCGTTTATTGTATTTAAAACCATATATGAATATTCAATTTGTCAACAACTTAAGCCTAACTTGCACCAGTCATCTTTGCAATTTTATCTAATCTGCGGCAGCGACGCTTAGCGATGTTAAAATTGAGGCTTAGTTTTAAACAAACTATTAAAATCTGGCATTTTCTTCAACATATAAATTTAAATCCCTATTTTTACAAAGATTCTGTGTGAACACAAGTGCCTGTATATGATAATCCTGTAAATTTAAAACAACATTTATTTAGAAGCATCAACTGAAATCGGATATGCCAGAGAGAGCATAATGAATAACCACGAGTAATTAGTCGGTAAATGCACATTTACTGACTGACTACTAATTAAGGAAACGATCAAAGAGCAGAGCATTAAAACTGATGTAGATGGTGGTACAAAGTGTAAACATGTAAACTTCTTTACACATATTAGATGTATGAAATATATATAGTATTATTATAATATATCATTCACCTAATTAATATATAATTAATATATGATATATTAATATCGGTAGGGCACTTCTCGTTGACCTATGAGTAGATATAAAGTCAAATACCTATGTTTAGAAAAAACGTATAAAATATAATTAATATTTATACGTTAAGGTAAATTATGGTTTTGTAACAGGGTAAAATTTTCAAATTCAAATTCATTTATTTCGTGTATTTTACGCCATTTTTTTATTATTTTACAATTATTATCTTTTTGCAGCTAGAATATGGCCAGTTTTTTTAGGACGGTTAATACATGATTCCATGGTCAAATTGAAATAAGAAACATTGAGTTCCTTATTTCAATTTGGACCCATATTTCTGCGTATAAATTCCATTCCATTGAGTAACTACGATACAGTTAGTTATAAGCGTAATGTATTTGTTTCAGATCGCCTTAGCAACGGAGAACTCGATCATCCTCCAAAACCTGGACTTCGCCGCCAGCGGCAGCTATTCCTGCGAGGTTTCTCTGGACACACCCATTTACACTAAAGCGTCCATTGAGAGGCAACTTACTGTATTTCGTAAGTTATTTTTTATACTTCAATTATTGTAAACTCTTTGGTTTTGTAATAAATTGGTTAATTTAAATTTAGATAAGTGAATTATAGAAAATGTCTTTATAATTATTACATAGTTTAAAAAAAAAGTCGCTTCGCGCTGTCTGTCTGTATGCTGAGATCTTTAAAACTCCTCAACGCATTTTGATGCGGGTTTTTTTAAATAAATAGAATTATTCGAGAGGAAAGTATATAACATGCATAATATTGCACCTACGCGAAACCTTGACGGGACGCGGTACACAAATCACACAGGTAAATTATTTGTAATTACAAATAATTTAACTGTGTGTGTTAGTGTGTAGTAAACTGTAAATAAATTCAAAGATCAACATACCGCTATGAAAAAATGATTGCATTCAGATGGACTTTAGACTTAAATGTTTATCTATACATGTGTATGTTATACATGTATATATTATACATATAAATATTATAAAATATAGTACCTATCTTTGCATTAGTATCCCAAAATATAAGTCTCGAACTTGAAAAGAAACTTAAATTAACTTAATTAGATTGACTCAACCTACAGGGATCGTCCTTATAATTATATATTATTTTCATTGATTTCTTGTAGGTACTTGTATTACCAAACCCACGCAATACAAATAAATTGATGCTGCAAAATGTATCGCACAAAAACGAGTTACGAGAGCTGCGAAACCTATGCGCTACGAACTTTGGCAAAGTACATAGCGCGCTACGACACTGGATACAGTGTGCGGCGCTACGATTCACCTCTCTCGTGGTTCTTTCTTTTGCATATCTTTTAAAAGCTTTTTTATTTAATATCATGGTTCATCTATACCAATGTTTGTCTGTAATCAAATCTTACGAGTTAAAATTCCTCGACATACTTCCGCTTGTCTTACCGACCGACTGCTCCCAACGAGGGAACTCCTCAATGGTTACTATATGGCTATGTTTTTTGTCACGTTTTGAATGCATAAAGTTTACCATAAAGTAGTTTTAAATATCACATCTATATGAAAATGTTAAGTAAGTCGCGTTATTTCAAATCACTGCATTTTCGTTGATGCTAAACGATGGCGGGGCCTTATCTCCAGACTTTATATTCACGAGCACAACCCCAGAGGCGCCCACAGATAATTTCCGAAATGAAATTTTGCTTCCTACGTAAAGTTTTAGCAATGGACTTATATTATAACGGAGAATAACGATTATCCAGGGAGAGATTAATTCTCTGATCTATATTTTTAAAATTATCAGATATCAAAAGCCTTTATTGCGTACCTTGGGAATCACACTCTCTATTAGTGGAAACCATACAAAAATCCGTCCGGTAGTTTTTAAGTTTATCGTGTTCATACAGATTATTATCTGTTTGGAATATATAAAGACGAATTTTTGTAATATGTAATATAAACCATTACCTACAAACATCAGACATTATCGGTACATAAGGAAGATGATCCATGACTAATTGACCAACCCAATATTAATTGGTGGGTTTATGAGTATACTTTATAAAAAATACATTTAAATTTGTCGGAAAAACGTAAATAAGGAAAAAACGTTTCACGTTGGAATAGAATTGTACTATAAATATCCGTTCATACGGAACTCCAGGGCGTTTTCTTGAATAATTTATACTGTGACTGGCTACATTTGGAGTAGCAGCGAACTGTGAAATAAAACTTTATATTTATATTCATAAACAAAACTACTTATGATTTTCCACTTCAAGAACTTTAGATTTTATTAAATAGGTAGGTACTCGTACCTATAATGTTGTAGTTTAAGTCCTATTAAAAATACCATCCCTTCAGCTTTAGAAACCAAAAACGTATTAGTTTCATAGTTTTACAATGCAAAGTGGGATTATGTAAAGTTTCCATGCGACGTGTCCAATATTGCACATTGTTTGGTATATTTTGTAGTCGGTTCTGCTAAATACAAAATTAGGGTAAAAATTCTACACTGTATAGTTTAAATATGAATAGAATTAATACACGCTCAGATGAGAGAGAAAGAGAGTTAGTATGAAATTGTTAGTTTATTTGTAATTTTGTTGTTTTTAGCGTCATTGACAACAGCCCGATTAGTATAAGATATTATTAGATGTATTTCCTAACAACTTAACATAAAATGTTTGAGATTTTCAATATAATTAAATATTTCATGAGGATTGAGTTGGTCAAACACTACAATATAACCACTTGTAAAGTCCTGATTAAATATAAGAGATATTTCCTCGCCCTATAATCCCCAAATCTGGCACTTAACTTCCATGACAAATGCTGCGATCCGCACCGGCGCGGTTACAATGCCGATGCCCACCGAATTTATGTGCGGACCCAATACGTTTTCTATTATTGGGTTTTGTGCCGTCACAATATATTGCAGTTTATTATTTTGCCCACTTATCACGTCGTTGCTTGAATAAAACATAAATAAATATGTTATGTAACAGGGTTATATACTTAAATTAAAATACATACATGTTATTTAGTTATAAGATTTATACTCATTTATGTAAATTATTGTAATTTTTCTGACTAACCGAGCGGAATTAATGCAGGAAACTGCTGATCATTTAACTATATATCAAAAAAATATTACTTAAATTGCTCACCAATAATGCATGTATGCTACCTACTTATACAATGATTACTTAATTCAAGACGAATAAAATGAGAAATATTTAATTTAGAACGTATTTTGGAACATTATCATTAATGGTTCATTTTAATTCAAGCAGCGGTATCTCTGAAAAGCATCGCAATAAGTACCTTTTCCTACAAGTGAAATATCAATTTTATGTTTCACTCGATTAAGTTCATTTTTGAGCTTACACTTGATGTTAAAATAGTAGGTACCTGGACTTCGTATGTTTCGGTTAACGGAGCTGAAATACTGTAATTTCAAAAACACATCTATATCGGCGTCATTAAATTTGAAAGTCAAATCGATAATATAACGCTCCGCTGATAACTAATCATTATATTAGAATCATGATTAGAATATGTTATGTTCGCTCATTGTTAGCCATAGCTAAGGGCTATCATTACTCAAATTATGGACGCCAGACAAAAACTATATAAACTACTAACTAGATACTAGTTGATTTTTTCCGATATTTAATAGCGAAAAAAGCGGAATAAATTGCATCAACGTTTCTCCCAGACTCTTTTAAAGCCCGGACAACTCCGAACTCCTTCGAAAGTTGACCTAATCCGGGGCAAGCCGGACGGATGTCTGCCGTAGCCATCCATAGCCTTATAATTTTTAAAAATACAAAATTAAACAAATCAAAACACCTTTGTTAGAAATTTTATGCAAAATAATAACAATAACAGTTCATAATATTTTGAATACAAAAACAGAGAAAATAACAAACTCATTGGGAAATAAACAATGCCAATATATGTAACATAACTATATAGTTACCTATCTAAAAATCCACACCTAAATAACGTCCAGAGATATCGATGCTAAAGATACACTTTGTCGCGTACGAAATGTACTTATTTTATTTCTACTCTATATGTGTAGGTATTATGTAGTTACACTTTTGTTCTCTGGCCAGAGCGCAGCCAACACCTAGATATATTAGAAACTAGAAAACTAGTTTTCCAAACATTTTATTGGATCCAAAACCTAGTGAATTTTATTGACTATCCGCTGGTATAGAATCAAACATAGTTGGAACAAAACGTAAGAATACTTTGTGAAATAAAATGTTTCGCAAACACTTCGCTGGGAACGGTTCACGTTTGCGGAGGGGACGTTGCAAGGTTTATTTCTCCTCTTGGATCATTTATCAAGTGCCGGTCGAGTAACAAATACCGTGGTCTCGTTTTTATTGAGAAGAATTCGTTCTACGAATTTTTCGTAACCACTGAACATTATTTGAGCAGCGGGCGTGTTTTTCCCGCCCTAGAATACGACCACTACCTTCATATAAATAAATTATTCATATAACGCCAATTGTTTTAACATATTCTTGATCTTTCAGTAATCATTACAAGACTAACTAATATTTGCAATGTTAGTCACAGCTAACAGTTAATTTTCCTTTTGGATATCGTCTTTGAGTCAATGAATTACGATTCGGATGGAGTTCCATATAAATCAATGTAAATCACGAGCATCCACAGAGCAGGAAGAACCGCAGTCACGCGATAACTAGGAAAATCGGATTTGAATAGGCGCTGTTATTAATGTACCTCGTAATACTGATGGATGTTGGAGAAAACGTAAAAAAATACTCGGTAGACAGTACTGGCAGGCTAATAATATTTACGAATAAAAATATAAATTAAAATTTTTAGAAACCTCCATACTCGGAGAGATGGATAGAAACATACATACCTCCATACTCCATACTCCATACGGCTGAAAACACATTTTCCATAACAGAACACTCTCGATTACAATTTCATTTAAATTAAAAAAAAACTAGATTAAAATTGGTTCAGCTACAACAGACAAACAAACAGATAAAAATTTTTTAAATACTCTATGAATATTTCTGCCCTAAATATTTTTTTTGTAAATTTATTAAATGTATAAAACTTTTTTACTGTTTTATTATATACTGATGGTGATTGATATTAATTGATAGATATTGATGCAAACTAGCTATATAAAGAAATACCTAATTCAAACAAACCACAAATACGAATACAATGTACCTAAAGTCAACCACATGTCAAGTTGGACTGCAAAGGCATTTATGTCGCGGTAATAGGGGAGAATTTGCAATGAATTTGCAATGAATTTGCTTAGCTTGTACATGCACATCTCATCTATTGTGGTTTATATCATGTGGTGGTCCCTAACGTAATTTATCACGTACATATTACCACCTATTAAATTATTACGCCAGTGATTATTTTCCTTTGAGCGCGGCGGCGGCGTGACCAAGGCGTAAATGAAATGATTAATGTACCAAGCTGTTGCCTGTGGAGGTAGTTTTCAAAAGAAAATTCAGAGAAAAATGAGGTAAATTTTCGGTTCAAGTAAACACATTCTTTTATTATTATTAAGTAAACAGCCAACTTGAAAAGGCTCCGTCCTCAATCGGTCGTGGGCGATATTTTTTATAAGTATTACGCAGAAACGAATGCTAATGTGCGTTGTCGACTGTCTCTATATGTATCTATTTAGAAAAAAAATGTAGGCTAGTATTTTATGATTTTGTGTGTGACTTTATCTCCCACAACACTCCTACAAAGTCTAGACATGTACGGGTCTGTTCTACCTACTCAAGTACTCAATAACGACCTTTTATCAGATGAGATCACGTTAGGACGAATATTCTATCTCAACATTTTAGAAAATCTATTTTCTTAAACATAATATGAACGTTATGGGACACTCTTCATTATAAACCTTATCAGCCAGAAAGGAATTTATCAGTGAATATACCTTAGAATGTAATTCTTCTTTGAAGAAGTTCAATCGCCTACACAATGTCGAACAAGCCCATGGATAAAAGAATAAACAAGCCTATACTAATCAAGAAAGACGATCATCGCTTCGGTTTGTTCCCATTATGTCACACCGCGATTTGCAACACTGCTACACATCGAAAGAAAAATTCCCGTTCTATAGCATAATAAAACATTATTATTTGTTTTACTGTCAATTTATTACATTATATCTCCATCTTACTCTTATTGTATTACAACACAAGTTCATATTCTGTTATACATGCATGTAAAATAAGTACAAATCTTTAATCCTTATGTTTGTTTTATTTTAATCTTCTTAAATATTACTGAATACAGAGTGCCATTGAGTAACAGTATTACTCATTGGGAGGAAGATTAGTTGCAGTATGTAACACTGCTAACAACGAGAATTTTTCTCCCCGTGATGTGCAGCAGTGTTACAAACCACGGTGTGACACAATGAGAACAAACCATCGCTTCGCCAGTACCTATATAGGATTTTCATATAAAATGGGATTTTGTTAATTCATATTCATAACGTAGCTTCGTAACAATTATAGATATAACTCGTGCTAACTTATTTTATCCCGAATCCAGGAATGTTTTTAAATTTATTCTTAGATGAAGTACATAAATATAATGTAGTTAGTACAAATCCTTCACCAATCTCTTTTTCTGTTGTCTGATATTGTCCTCTCCTGTGTGTCGTATTTGTAAAATTTCATATATTAGCTGCACCCCTCGGTGTTACACGCGATTTATCATTCATTGTAATTATTAAGTACAGTAAGTTGTAAGTATATAGTAGCACAAATCACAAATCAGGAATGGCGCACTTTCGGGTTAAAAAGTATGTGTTTATCCAAGTATCCGCTTACGTACCTTAGTTCCAAATTTCATTGTTCGAGCGTGAAGTAACAAACATACTCAAAATTGTCGCCTTTATAATGGTATGGTATGATACTAGTGGTATTATTACATACAATTAAATGTCTGGAACATTTAATTTTATTTATTTGTATGAATATGACAAATCCTGCTAATAAAAAAATACGTTAATTAATTTAATCCAAATCATAAAACATATCATACTTGGAATCTCCCAAAATAATTGTTTAGGTACATATACTGATAAAGATTTACATTTACTACATGAAAATTCTAAAGATAACAAAACCGTTATCTCCATAGTAAAAGTAGTACGGCTCCCACCAAAATGCAAATAAGATAATTTGAGAAGAACGTGTACTTTATTACTAGATACTTATCTCCCCTCGCCCCTGTCTCCCAAGCCCAACACAGCGAAATTAACTTATTTGGATATCTCCACGAGTACTGTTTAATATTCTATACAAAACCCTCGTCTGGCTGGGAAACTAAATCATTGCTAACTTAACTATTGTTATCTTCTTATCAAGCGTGGTGTTTGACAGACAACACTGGTGTCAGATTTCTCGCGATATTTCCTTTACCTTAAGCAGACCTTAAGCATGTGAAAATTTATTTAAATTGAAAAAGTATGTGGTACCACAGAGGTGAATGAAAATATCTGTGCATTGATCTATATGAGCTTTTGTTGACTTTCTCAATCCACGGGCCCGTACAAATACCAGCAAAAACATAAACAAAAAACTCAGTCGAGTGCGGTCATTACATACAATTTATAGAAATTATTCATGTACACTTTATTTTAGTCCATAAAACAACTTTCTCATAAAAAAATCTGTAATAACGACTTACAAATAGAATCGTAGGTAATACACACGTCACTTGAAAAATCTCAATTTACAATTCTATGAAATATATATATTAAAACAAATGTGTTGTTATCATGGAATGAGTAGGTACTCCGTACAAGCGGAGTACCTACTAATTCCATGATTGTTATTGTATTACATAAAGTTTTATTTAAAAAGTTAATTGTTTATTATAAACAAGCTGATACCCGCGACTTCTTTTTTTGACAGCCTATGTACACAACTTATGGACAAAACATACTTTAGCTTAAGTGTAATTTAACTTTTTTTTAAATAACGAGGTAAGCTGAGAGTATACACGTTTGTTATTATGACGTCACACTATGTAGCTACTGTCATGATGGCCGCCTGTGTTATCACCGCGCATTAAATTTTCACATTTATTTTCAAAAGTTTTACCGACTTGTTTACATGTAAAAGGCACATTTATTATGTTTCATACTCCATTTTGATATCAGTCAAGTAACCAATTTAGTCAAAAAGCCCGCCTGGGAGTCGTACCCACTTTTGCTTATTTAAAGTAGCTGATGAAAAACTGAATGAATCTTCGTGATAGTGATTTAGACGGAGTGGGCAGTCCTAATACTTAAAACTATTTCAGCATCATTTCAGCGTCTCAGTCAGTTTATATTATTTAATCTGACTGAATAGTATTCGCCTTCAGACAGCCCGTGATAAAGGTTTTACCTCGTACCTACCGTGAATTATTGTTAATCTCCGAGATTATAATTAAAATAAAATTTCAGTTAATTCCTATTAATCTTCGTCGTAAATTTGGATTTATTTATGACAAAGTCCGTCTTGAATATTCGGTATTTGATCTATTTGTCATATATTCAGTTCCACTAAGCCATTTGTTTTGTTTTTATAAGTTATCTATTTATAGATATGTGTAACACATCTTTGGTAAAATATATCGGCTTTTAGACAATATCGTCACATTTTATAAATTACTAAAGTCAACTAACTAGGTATAGGTATATTAGCTTCTGAGTATTTTTAATGGCGCGTTTGCTTGAAATACATACATGCTTGCATCCATCAGTGTGTGGTAAGATCATTTCCCTTTAAATCCATGTTTCGTCAATTTTGCAACCGAGTTTTATCAAAATAAAAATATGTATACTTAGAATAATTAATATTCAGCAAGTTTTTATTTCGCCAAAATATAAAAATACAATTCTTGAACAGATTGTTTTGGGCTTTAATATAAAAATTAAATTTTATTTAATGTTATTCTGCACACAAACGAAGTTGCGGCCACAGCTATAAATTACGTTTAAATTCCAAGAGTTACAAGTACTTAAGTGCTTAAACCTTGTAAAACATATTAAAAAGAAGTAGAGACGACAGTTGTATTGTTTTCTAGTATTTACATTATCAGCTATGATTCGTATAATTAATACAAGCCATAAAACTTTATATCGGATTAATAAATAATTTACAGCTACCAGAATAATGGCAGCCTGTTATTTGTACAAAAGATAAGAATTACTTACATTAATCCTTTATAAACAGAGCTCTCCTGACCCTCCCACAATCGAGTACAATGCGTGTCTTGGTAGCGACCTTCCTCTTTGTTTCTGCCTGCAAGGCTGCTATTTATGCTGAAAATCACAATCAAGTGAGTGAAGGTTTTATAAGATGGCATCAAAAAGTAGGAATGAAGAATGCCGAAGAAATTAAGAAGACTGAAGAATATTTCTATTTTCTTAACCGCATCGTAGGAGGAACTATAGCGCCAGTGTCGGCGCATCCGTATCTGGTTGGCCTGCTAATAGATGTTAATGGTTTGCCTAGTCCTTCTGCGTGCGGCGGCTCCCTCATCTCGGCCACGAGGGTGATGACAGCCGCGCACTGCTGGTTCGACGGCAGGTTCCAAGCGCGCATGATGACCGTGGTGCTCGGGTCAGCATTCCTCTTCCACGGCGGACTCAGGACTCCCATCTCAGCAATAGCCGTGCACCCTCAGTACGATTCACGCACGTTTGCCAATGACATCGCAATTTTATATCTACCTATCTCTGTCTCATTTACACATGCTATCAGGCCGATAGCTCTACCCTCTGGACACTTGCTGCACATGGATCTTAGTGGTTTTTGGGCGCGAGCTGCGGGGTACGGCAGATATTCCGACATTACTACCCCTACGACGAACACTGTGGCAAGAAATGTAATTTTACAAATGATTGACTTGAACATGTGTCGGCGAGCATTCGGGAACATTGTATTATTTTATTGCGACAACGTGCATATATTAGAGTCCAAACTCTAATATATGCACGAGTGGATATGGCGGTGTAGGTATTTGTCAAGGAGATTCTGGTGGACCACTTACGATTATAAGCGGCGGACAGGACGTCGTAGTCGGAGTGAGCTCCTTCGTGGCTCGTGATGGGTGTCAGTTAGGATTTCCATCAGTGTTTGCGAGCGTTTCATCTTTCATCGATTGGATTCATCGTCATATGTAAGATACAATATCGAAATAAATGAATCGCTATATTTTTTTATATAAAATATGGTATAGAATCTCTACTTGTTGTTTCTGTAGCTTAAGAATTCATAAATACCTAAATACAATTTTAATAAATATACCTATGGTATCTATTATGTACCACAAAAGGTCAATTAGGTACATAATTCAATTTCTTTTCTAAATTTTAAATAATATTTCCAAAGAACAAGTGGTAATTGTTAGTAAGCTGTTTGTAACAATAATACCGTTCTCAAATAAAACCCAAAACTTTGAAAAAGAAAGATAAATGGCACGGAGAGCTGCGGCGAATAAATTTTGCTGATTGAAGACAGCAGGCAATGGGGATTTGTTTAATTTGTTACAAATTTGGATGTATTTACTTTGTTATAAATACTCTTTAGTGTAAATTTCTAGTTGTCGCAATAAAATAATAAGTTAAGTAGATGAAAAACTAACCTAGAAATATAAAAACGTCTAAATAGAGACATCGTAGTTAGCTAGTTAACTTCTGTGACATTACAAATTTAAACAATAGGTTATACCATTCTCGTCACCGTTAAACCGTAAAAAAAATAGTTACGCTGTATTTAGCTACGTTGAACGTTACAGATATTATGCCACTTAAACTGAAATGCATATTCAATTTATTTTACCTCATGTTCATTGTCTCATGAGGTAAAATAAATTCATTCCAACATTTCTAACGGGATCTTCCACCAACCTATTCGGTTCAATTGAGGAAGCTTTGCCAGAAATCATATGGAATTTCTGTCATTATTTGGTTGCACAATACATAATCATAATATAAAACGCATTCATTAATTCAAATTAAGCAATTTGTCAGAACATTGGGTCGAATCAATAAAACTGGCCATAATATTTCAATCAGGAACAGGAAGGAATGGAAAATGTAAGGGGGGGACAGAGGGAGATCGTGTCCGGAAATTGGTTAATGGATGACAAAGAATGAAAGAACTCTTAAATAATTTATAGCGATCGGAGCGAAATACTTGAAGCTACCGCTGCTTAGATAGATAATTATTTATTTGTTCTGCTGTACATAAAATTTACATAATAATAATAATCTACACAACATCAAAACTCTCCAAAGGGCCTCTACGTGTTGGATCTATATCCCCACGCAAGCCTCTCAAAGGACCGGACTTAGTGGCGTTAATTTTTAAAAGGAGATACATAATAATAATAATAAAACTAACTACACTAAACATATAACAAAACTGACATGCATTTGTGTGTCACAGTGCACGAATGGGCTTCAAGTATTTACACCTTTACCTATATACTTATATGTACACATGTAGTAGATAGTATAGCTATATGTACTGGGTACGTAATACCAAGACTACACTCGTAAACCAAGCATACCTACCTACATACAATGATGCAAGATTCTATATCAACAATATCGACGCTATCTCGTTCTCAAAAGATGTTCGTGTTTTATATTTATGAAGATGTATTTTATATATGATGAACCGTAATTTGATCGAACCAAAATTGATGCAATTTTGTCCTACTGACAAGATGATTTTCTGTTTGTTCTTATGAAAATATGAATATAGAAAACCTACATATTATTATGCGAAACTTATATGACAATTACGTTTTCTTAATGAAAGCAATGTCTCTGATTTCGTAGATTGCCTTCATTAATAAAAACTATTTGTTAGTAAGTAGGTAGCTCGCCTATTAGACAAAATTAAGTCGAGGTTAAACTAATAAGAACTATGAATGCATGAAAATATATCTACTATGTTCACAGGTATCTTTAGAGCTCAGACTAGAACAAAGAAAATAGGAAAACAATTATTTCGATTTCTGTATGCTGGACAAAACACTTAACTTACTTACCTACTTGCTTCGAAAAATAAACCCAGTGAATATTAACCTGAATATTACCTTATAAAAATAAGCTCTCTAATCATCTTAATAAAATAAATAAATATAAATAAATATATTAGGACAAATCACACAGATTGAGCTAGCCCCAAAGTAAGTTCGAGACTTGTGTTATGGGATACTAACTCAACGATACTATATTTTATAAATAGATACATATATAAATAAACATCCAAGACCCGGGCCAATCAGAAAAAGATCATTTTCCATCATGACCCGACCGGGGATCGAACCCGGGACCTCTCGGTTCAGTGGCAAGAACTTTACCACTGCGCCACCGAGGTCGTCAAAAAAATATCGTCTTATAAAAATAAGCATTAACCTGTAGCACAGGTTAACTCAAAATTTGAATCTCGTGTTGTTTTTTTAGATAGGATAAATACGCGTGTATTATTTGTTTTCATATTACATGTCTTTCTTGCAGATCCCCAGAAGCATCATCCAAGAATTGACTTCCCGACGAGGTACCTCAGCTTCGGAGATACGCTCCGTGCGAACTGCACCACCGCGCCAGCGTTGCCTGCCCCTCATATCACTTGGTTCATTAACGGCAAGAAGGTAACATTTTTCGTTATTAGTTAGTACATTTAAGTATTACGAAGCAGCTTCAGCTGTTTCGTAATTAAAACATTCGAAACTAAGTAGCACCTACTTAGTTTGAAATAGAATGATTTTCCGTTATCTATTACACAGATATTCAGAAGATATTGCTTAAGTGGATATTATTTTTTAAGTACCTATCTACCTAAAATAATATAAATCCATTCTTAAGATTTCATTTGCTCCATTGACAGAAAATGTGTGAAAACCATTCCTATAAAACTTTATAGGAATGAGCGGCGTTAAACACCTAACCTTTTGATCATGTAATTTATGTACATTGTTATATTACTGATAAGCCCTAAAAATGGTACCTACCTATGCCCTTCTGTCGTAATAGGGACCTAGGTCGTTCCGAAATGCTAGTAGTGTGTAGCTTCGGTAAATATTATTTAACTTAAAAATAAGTTAAGGTCTAATTTCTGAATGAATTATTTCATTTATTGATTACTCATTCACGAAAATCACTTTTGGCAGAAGAATAATTGTGTTCTAGACCGAATATTCGTCACACAATTTTTATTACATTATTTTAGAAATAAGTATATAAAAAAACAAGTGCCTACTTTGTTATTAAAACTCGTAATATATTTTTGAAAGTTTCTTTATTGATTTTCAGATGAACGAGCTAGTAGCTCACTCGCATAAAGTGCGCGTGCCCAGCGAACGCAGCGGGCGGCGAGGGCTCCTGCGGATGGGAGGCCACGAGGACGGCACTAGCGCGTCGCCCCTGCTCGCCCTCACTCACGTCTCTCATATCGCTACCAAAGGACCTGGGTGTAGTCTCAAGGATCAGGTACCTATAACTACACAAAACGTAGTATATTCATTTAAAAACTAAGCCATTCTAGTACCTATAGGCTGTGGACATTTAGGACAAACGGACAATTTACAGTTTTTCTAAAAGACTAGGTACAAGATTTTTCAGAAGGCATGAAATTAATAATATAAATAATTAATAATATAAATTGCGTTCAGGATAAACTAATACTCATTATCAATACATATAATAAAACAGTAGAAAACAAATTCCTGTACATTTACATAAAAATAAAATTAGGCGACAAAGTCACAGCAACAGAGTAAGAATTAGAAAAAAAAAGTCTTGTCTGTATATCTGTCTGTTTGTACACACTAATCTTGATAGTTTTTAACTATACTATGGTATATTTTATTTTTATTTTTAGTATATTTTATTTTTTTGATTTAACTATTTCCTAACCTAACCAATCAAAATTACTTTCAGATGTCAGAAATGAAGCATCACGAAGGGCCCAATATAATCCACACAGTCAGCCGACACAAGAGCAGACGGCCGAGCCGCGGCCGGGACTTGTACGTGACAGTCTCTGAACTGCAGCTGGTGGCCACCGGGAGACTGGAGGTGACCTGCGTCAGCACCATCCCCGAGTTCCGGAGTATTGATGATAAGTTTGCAGATGTCAGAAATGATACTGTTATTGGTGAGTTAGAACCCACGGAATTAGTTATGTACCTATTTTGAATTGGAATAGATACTGGGAACGGCCTATGTTATAGAGCCAGGTTTCTTTATTGTTCAAGCCCATGACTAGTACAGAGCCAAATAAGTTGGTACTTTTGTTTGGATAAGTTAATACTTATGCATAAGTTACCGATTATATAATTATAATCGGTGGTTGACACACTGAAAATGTACAAACCAGATGTACGGGTGAATTAACTGGAAAAATGAACGAGAACAAATTTATTAATGTGATGTTTATTTCTTTTATATTTCAGTGGACGTGATCCGGCCATCCCCCAACCCCCTGCCCTCCGCAAATCTCACAATGCCAGAATCCAGCGCATCTCTAGGAGTTACGTTAATAATATGCAAACTACTAATACTCATTCTCACTAGTACCTTGCTCAACGTGGCTTGAGGAAAGGTAATCTTAGTTCTAATTTTGTAAGCTGTGATAAAATGTAAATTCACTAAGGTTAATAAGATGCTTGTAGATGGTACAATTGTTATTGGCGTTATTGAGTCTGCTGAGTAGATTGATGCGTACGTTGGAAATTTGGCGATCGAAATAGCGCAGCTCAAAGTTAAAAAAAAAACTTACCTTTTAAAGTTTATAACACATTCGAACTTACGTTGATATTAATATTTGCAGGTTGCGCGATATATTTTAAATTTAATTAAAATTTTAAATACATTACAGCCTATTCACCTTGTTACATGTTTTTTATAATAAATATTGAATAGGTACCTATACTTAGATGTATTGAATGACCTACTTATTTGTAATTAAATTAATGTCAAATTTTTATTTTATTTAAAAAATGAATGAAGTAGTTGATTTTGATTGGTATTTTAAAGATAATTAAAATTATGTCTAGCAAATTTATAACTAACTGTGGTTGAATTTGTCAGGCTTAACAACTATCTACCTACCTACACATTTATAATAGACAAAAACGCAGCATGACCTAATTTGTATACCTACCTACCAATTTTACATTATTTTGGAAATCATTTGATAATACAACGCACATATATAAATGTGTATTTTAATAAACCTAAGTAATATGTACCCAGTAAGTAGGTACTTTTTTAAATCTCGCCGGTACGTATATGACTTTTTATAAGTTACTGATTACGCTCCCAATTTCGCCAGTATTTTAGTAGGTAGGTATTTACTTACACAGGAAAACAAAGGATATTGCATGTAATGTCACACCACTGTTACAAATTAAATATTAATATAAATTGTATAATTACCTAAACAAAAGAAAGCTTTGAGTTTACTGTAATTTAAGCGATGTTATTTAATGCTTAACAAAATCGCCATTGTTGTGCCTAGATCTTTATAAATTCGCCAAAGTAACGAAACATATCATTGCTCCACCATGGAGGCCCTTATGTATCCTTAAGTTAGCTAGTAAGTAACATACCTAATTAAATTATTCTTAAAATTTATCTATTGCTAATTACATAAATCGGGCAAAGCTATTCCATTATTTACTATTTCGACTTTTTAGATATATCTACCTAGTACATAGGTGTAAATAGTAGAGAGAAAGACAAACGAAGGGAATTAATAATGGTCACCGTCCTATTGTGTCTCGTTTAGGTCTTCCTATAGATCTTTTTTTCCCTCTATCCACTGCACTGGTCAATTGTGAAATAAAATGGAGTTGAACCAATAAAGGTACTCATCCCCGCAATTACTTCTATGGTCTAACTCGAGCAGGGTGGGTTTACGCCCAGATAAACCACTAAGCGGCGTAAACGCATCTATCAGAGGGGTTAGTGCGGGTTTCCATTTCACTAACAACTATCCAATCACATTGCGCCATTGTGACGCAACAACAACCACACCGTAACCATAAAAGTTTAAATTTACTCGGATACCCTTCGTCTTCGGTTACGCAACGGTGTACGACAAGATGTGGGTATAGGTACATATATTTTGTAAATGTCGAAACAAACACAGAACAACAATTTAGGAGATTCCTCACACTGGAGCCCTGACCACCGGTAAATGGGGTTTGACCCCGCCACCCTTATTATTTTTAAATAAATTTATTTTAATGTGTAGATTTGATTTTTTTTATTTAAAAATCTAGCAAGCGAGAAAAGAAATAAATAAAAGAAACTACAAATTAAGCCCCAAACTAAGTTTTGTCCTTTTCCATAAATAAGTTTATGGCCTTTACTATTTCCCATTAGATGTAGGTACTAAAATAAGAAAACATTCTTATTTATCTTCATACAAGTCGTATCTCAACTTAGATCTAATATTTGGGATCAATATAACGTTTTAGATAAGTATTCATAAGTAGTGCTTATTTACTTATTGAACCTTTTGTTTTATTTAACATCGAGGCGGTGGCGTCAACTTTGGCGCTGATACAAAAATTACTAGTTCTTTCTAACACTAAAATCTACCCACGATTGTATTGTGTTAGTGTTCGTAACACGATTACGATTACACGATCGTGAACGGTACTTGTTCAAAAACATGGTAAGTACCTATTACATTTAGTTAAGACTTCCCTTACAATATAGTACTTTGCGATGTCCTTATTCCTACGTTGTCTACAGGGCTGAACAGTAAACAATGTTAGATCATAGTGTTATATAGATACAAAGACTTGTTATGAATAAATTTAATGGTCAATGGATGCATAATGTAATACATACACATTATACGTACGACATTTATTTTCTTTTGTAATACTCGTATCACAATCGCAGGTGTCACTTATGATTTGTGCATTACCGGAGGCCAACTAAGGACTAGATATCTATTTTTAAATGTCTTTAGTTTTATTTTTCATTTATGCATTTTATCGAATTAATGAGAAAATATAGTAATGATATGAAAAAAAAACTGGAGTTTCTTTTTTTTGTAAATAGGTATGCTTATTTTGGCGCTTTACACCTCGTCCTACATGTTATATTCCACCGTTTGAATAGCCTTTTCTTAAAATTGCTATCGATATTCGGGTGTAAACCAAGTTTGCATCAAGTTATTAATGATCCTTTTCAACCTTTTCCTTAGTTACCTATATCTTCCAAATTAGACCATGTGGAGATTATCATATCAGGAGCGCTATTTTCGATTTTGTAAATATCGAAGCACCCGTCAACCTATATAACTTTTTGTTGATCTATATCACATAAAACCTTTGATTATTTTGATATTATGCTAATAAAGACATGACACGTGTGTTTTCAGTTTCAAAAATAACGCTCCTAAGAATCCGCTCTAGGATTCAGATATTGAGGCGGGAAAAAAGACGTAAAATCTCGAGAACTTCGTTATTTTTTATTTAAGTAAGGTACATACTAATTGTAATGACAAATTCATGTAGGGTAATTTGACGTGGCGATACATGCAGTGTTATCAACTTCTGGAATGTAGGATACTTTTTATATTAAAATAATAATTTCCTTTTAAAGTACAAAATAACAAATTAATATATAACGTATTTAAGCGCGTTTAGTGCCTTGCGCGTAATCAAAATGTAACAAATGTATGTATAGTGCACAGGCATGCCCCCAACCCGGCGCGGGGCTGGTTGAAGGGGTGAAGACACTTGATTTAAAATCGAATATATTTCCATTATCGAAAAGTAAAAAAATATCCTCTCCGCAATGACAATAAAGTGTGTCAGATAAGACAAATGACAAATGTGAATGACTACGTCCAACGCAAGTCAGCGGACGCCCAAGTACACGATATAGTTGATTAAGTATGAAACCCTCAGAAAGATGTGGCGACTGGTGGGACCCGATTTATGCATTGCGTTTGCAACTAGATATTTACCGGTACGACTAAACGTTTAACATTGTCGAGAAAGTCGTGGATATTGTTGTGATTTCTATTAAATAATGAATGACACATTCTGGTGATTCACCCAATGCCTGGCCACGGGCCTGACCTCAGGCCAGCCTTTAGTATAACAGCCTGAATGGGGATATAATGAGAGTTCGCAGTTTGAATAGATAGTAAGATAAAAAGACGAGGTAGCTAACAGAAATACAACTGCAATAGAAATGCAAAATGTGTTATACCTAGCAAGGCCATACCCAATAATTCCATAACACAGCCATGTCTCTAAGCGAGCCTGGAAATAATACTGTGACTCATATCTTATCACGAGTGATCAAATAGCAGTTAACAAGTTTTGAGTTATCAAGTTAGCGTGTGTTGAAATAGCAACACTTAATTTCAAAAATGTAAATCGTCTAATATTGATATATTTAAACAAATTGATATATTTAAAAAAATATCAACAGCAAAAAGCAGACACATCCTGTATATTTTTTGAGAAATCCACTTTGAATTTCAATGCTTTAATGAATTTCTCGAATAATTCCGATAAGGAGATACTTCGCCGGCGATATTATCAAATCTGACGAAGAGATCAGGTACATAATTTAAATCGTACATATTCCATTTATTAAAGTGTATATTCAACATATAAACGGTGTACAACCGTGATTTCAATATTTCGTGTAAAAATTTGGTGTAACAAGTTCCATAAACTCAGTAAAAAAAACAAAGCAAAACCAGAGATTGTTGACATAAGTAGGTACTAATAATATTTAGGTATCGTTTATTAAGCTCTAAATACTAGCAAGATTGACAAGATTGCATCAAATAAGCAGATTACAAAGTTAGATAGCATTTGGACGCTCTCAGTGATATTAAGTATCACTTAATTGAATGACATTATTATAATACTTATAAATATAATAATAATACTATATTACCAAAGTACCCAAGGTGGTTTTTTAAACATCAGCCAATTTTCACAACAGGTTGGCATGATGAAATTTAGATATCCTAAAAGCAAAATATATACTATTTTATTTTCTTCCTCATGAACAAATGGACTAATGGGACTTAGTTTGGAATTTCGAAAATGTATGTATTGTGAAAAAATGACTTAAAAAGCCACTCTGTGCACATTCAAATTCGTAAATATATCCTAAATAACATAAATATTTTTCTTGTTACAGGGATTATAAATAAGTCAATAAATCTTTCAATAAAATCTATAACAACGAATATATATCTTAGCTACTCCATTTTACTGTCTAGCTGCTGTACTATTTGATTCGAAACTACTTTAGTAGCCACAGAGGCATTAGGAATAAGAAATCTATCCATATCTTTTATCAATAAACTATCTCCATCTGGAATGCCGTACTTAAATGTTATCAATTCTGGATGTCTCTTTTTGGCAGTGATTTTAACTATGGTGGACAGGGGCCTCCGAGACATGACACGTGCTATGCCCCTTTTATTTGGAATGTCACGTAACACTATAAGATGTGTCTGTGTTACAACTAAGTAAGAATCATGCATATACCCATTGACCAAAACCTCTTGACATGGAAAATTGTCAACAACTTTTTGCTGTTTCAAAAAATTGGTGACCTCTACAATTTCCTCTAAAGAATCGGAATCGATCCCATCCCTCTTGATGTCTGAACGCAGCTCCTCATCCTCATCATTGATACTAAATACCGGTGGCACATTTCTATATCTCTGTTGTTTTCTGTCACTGGCAGATACATGCCATTCATTGCTATTAGTATTGGAATTCGGGTTCACAATATACTCTATTAACTTTCCTTTTACTTCTTGACTCTTTGCTTTCATAGCTGAAGATAGTTTACTAAATAGTTGTATTGTTGGTATGTTTTCTCTAGATCTATTTTCTGGTTGCTGTGAACCAATGTTGTTGTTAGTTGGAGCACAAACTAAGCATGTGGATGGATTGTGTTCTTCTAAACAGTCTGTCATATGGGGACCAAAGTAGTCATGTATAGCCACAAACCCACCATCCAACATAGAGACATGTTTGGTGTTTCGTTTTAGAAACGAAGCTACAACCATATGAGCATAACTATCCTCTTCTGTTCTACCAGATCCAACAAAGCAAAGATGTTCCCCGGCTGCTAGTGATCCCGCAGCCAGAGCCTGTCGTTGTGCATTCAGCAGGCCCTGGACAGCAGTGTTAAACGCATTGGGCTCCTGTAGCATTAAGTTGCAATCCAGGTGAAATGCTGTGGATAAATGACCGGAATTATATTGCTCAGCCGGGCGACAGTCTACCAAGAAGAATTTAACACTATCCACATCTGTAGCATCTACAGTGGCACTCTCAATCAGTTCATGTACAGCAACAGGAAGACACAAAGCTTGAGAATACAGTTTTGAATTAATTTCAAGGCCACTCTCAGAAAACAACACCTCCAAAACATCTTCTCTAAAGGAAAGTGGTGTTTTTAAAGAATAATAATGTGCTAAGGAACAAAAATCAGAAACATCATTGGCCTCCAAGTCTCCTGGCATGCTACTCAATGACTTTATTATGTCTTCCTTATCCTCATTTTTCATATGAAGCAATTGTTCTCTTGCATTAATTATCATTATGAGGCAAAGAAAGAATATGAAGAATGGATCTGATCTTTGAAAATATAAATCCCACATGAATAAGACCACTTCTAAATTACATGTGCCCGCAAATAAAGATCTCAACCATGGCATGCAGTACTGTTCAGGTGTAATTCTCTTTGTGTCTAAGAATGAGCACAACTCAGGGTCATGATACTGCAATAACAGCCGCAGAATATGGAATGGCACACCATTTTTGGAACACCCCTTTGGTACATAAAGCTGAATTATTCTTTCAAACAGATTATAGGTATCAGACTTCGGCAATTTTAAACTAAGCAATGGAAGTAAGATTTCGATCCATCCATTATTATGATTGTAGCAGAGTGCCTTTGATTTACAATAATATGTAATAATTGACTCTATATCAGAGACCACAGAAAGCTTTTCTTCATCCTCATTGCCCAGAGTTTTCACAAATTTCTTTACATCATCTCTCAATTCAGTTTGATTTGGCAAATCAAATACTTCATCAAAGGAGAGCAATTGGTTGCCCTTCTCTTGACAACTGAGGCAAAGAAGCCATACATCTGGACGTAGGCTCTCTGGAATTTTCTTGCCTTTAGTGAGAGCATTTATTTCTTGTGCATTGCTACCATCTAAAAGTGCAGACTCCAATTCTATTAACCTGCAAAAACGTCAAACAACTATTTTGAACAGCCATAACATTTTAAAATCAATATAGAAGTCCTATTAAAAAAGATTAGATTGCTTTAGTATACAGTTATTTACTCACCAAGTGTTATCATTCTCTTCGTCAGCCATTTATATGGTCCACAAAATAAAACAGCGCAGTTATTTAATAGATTTCCTTGCAGTAATATAACTTGATTTCTACACACTTATCGCTCTCAATGAGTAAATTATTAACAAAATAAGGATTGAAAGATTCTTAAGTTTTCGGGATTCATGAAAAATTACGATTCTTCCTGAAACATAGAAAGAAACTGAAAAATTGAAAGATTAAAGATTCTTTGACAATTTGTTTGACATTGACAGTTATTTAAAGTGTTACCATTGTACAGTCATAGAAATTAAATTTTACCACTAATGATGGAACACTCAAATGTACGATTCAGTCTTAGAACGAATCACAGCCACTTAAAAAAACCGGCTATACATTACCGCGAAACAGTTCGCCGTACTTTGGCGGATTCGGCATACCATACTATATATTACTGAGTTTATATTGCGAGAAATAAAAGCTTATACAAATAAACGCGATGTTCGTGCATTCGCTTCGGCATTTGCTGACTGGTATTAATTAGCTAAAAATGTTTTTTCCCAGATTATTTTTTAAAGTCTGTCAAAAAAGTGTCAAGAAATCTTCAATGTAATGTTTTTATATCTGTGCAAGAAACAAAGGCGTAAAGGTAAAGGCGTTGTCTCATGTCTGTTGTGTGGTTAGTTGGCAACATTGGGTATTCATCAATCAACCAACCTTGCAATATCAAGTACAGTGGGTACTTGATATTGCAATGGCAAAAAAATATAGTTCGAATCCTTTTTCTCCACAATTTATTTTCCATCGACTATATTTTTCCCTTTCCAATTAAGATTTTATATTATGCTAAAAAGAAACCTTTGGTTGGTGTACGTGCATGTACAAACAAGGTATGAGGTGAGATCAGAAAAAGTAGTGTATAGGATCAGGATATCGCCGCTCTGTCAATTTCTTCTCATGTACACTCTCTTTCTTGTACCAAATAACAATACATATGAAAGAGAAGACAGACTATAGATGAAAGAAATAGCAATATATGTACCACCACGGAATCTGGTTGCGGTATAACTCTATAGTCATTAATTTTTTTTTTGCGATTGTTGTTGTGCGGGTTTGTTATTTATGTCAATGTCACAAATTTATATTTTACAGTAACCCATTTTGTACTGAAAATGAGATATTTTTCAAATTTATTTCCTGACAAAAAAGGTTTCATTACTTTTGTCTTGTACATTGTACTATTTGTATTTCAGGGTAAGTTATTTTAGATTTTTATTAGAGGGTAAGTTATTAGAACTTGCAGAGCCTAAAACATATTTGATTTCTAGGTACATATTATTATTTCTCTATTTATAGAAGTTTACTGTCTGGAATTTGTCTGGGCAATATTTAATTACTCGTGTGACAAAACCTTGTATAGCCAAGTACTACTCTTGTTTTTTGGTCCCGTCTACTTAAGACAAATTTCGATAAAATCAGAGTTATGAACCTAGCACAAGCTCATAAAATCAAAATGGGCGTATCGTATCGAAATTACATTGAGACCAATCTTTATCAAAACCAAACACTAGAAATCCTAAATTGCTGTCAATTTGTAAATCCTGCTTAAATTCCTACTATTAATCTAACATCCTACTATTTTCAGGTGTATTGAATAATTTCCGTATTTTTTAAATATAACATACGTTACTATGTATGTTATATTTAAAAACCTACTGGCAAAGCTACTATATTTTATCAGAACATTAATATGATATTATTTGATGATATGTTTCTAAAAGTAACAATATTATTAATATTCAGTCAAAAAACCCTAAATCTAACTAGTTTATATTTTGAATATAATTTTATATTACTTCTTCACAAGTAGCCTAACTTTTGACCTACTATCAGCCTGTCCCAGCTTTACTCAGTTTAAATTATAATTACAATAAATCTATTGTTGAAAACTATAAAAAAATCCATTTGGTTGTTTTTAGTTTATGTATTCATACAGTCAGAAATGACATGAAATCTTTTTAAAATATGTAGGATGTTAATTTTAAATATGTAGGCTGTGAAGTACCTACTATAATTAGGTGTTCAAGCCGTCAATACAATGCAACTTTTTCAAAATTGTATAGGTGATTATGGCTGGCATGATGATAATAGTATAATCTTTCGAACTACCTCAAAATTATAATTATCTAAATATTTTAAAGTGCCTTCTCAACTGCTAGCAATATCAATGGGTTTTCTGAACTATGGACACTATCTAACTAAATACCTACCTTGTTTCTATTTTCTGATAAGGCAAAAAAGTAGGTATTTAAGTCTAAGTTTTATTGTATTACTAACATTTATCAGATGACTCATGTCAAAATTTGAACTAAAAAATGAAAACAAATTATTTTTTTGTGCATATAAAATTATCCAACTTATTATAAAGTATTTCCTAATATAATATAATGATAAAATAATAACTTTTCAAATTGTTCTATTCTCATATTTAGGGAGTACTTCTGCTGATAGTGGTCAAATTGGATCCCAAAGTTTTCAAAAATTGGTAATTATCTTAAAGGACTTTTGCTTGCAACAAAACAAATGAGCAACTGATAAACAACAATTGCTTAATTTTTCCTTAGGTTGATACAAACTTATGAAACATGCTATTGACAGCCCTACTGGTCCAATGTGTAGAACATGATTTATTGTGTGAGCACAACTATGGGGCAATACAATAAACAAGTGAGGTGGAAATGGCAGTGTCCCCATTTATTATTGTTATGCAAATTAAAGATGAATGATTTATAACACAATAGTGTTATTTAAATGGTTTGTTATACATGGCACTTTGTTACTAATTTAATAATAGAAAATATTTCATGAATTTATGTAAAATGCAAAGAGATTAAATAATTTGGCTGACCATGCATCATGCATGCATGGTCTTAATAGCTCAGTGGTTAAGAACACTACTGTTCTGGTTAGGCAGTTGTGTTGTGTGGGTTGTATTATTCCCGCAGAAATTGGTTCCTTACTGATTTTGTCCTCATTAAAGGTGCTTCCAAAACAATAGACCTATGTTTGTGAAATAGAAGAATTTTCAGATAGGTAAATTTTGTTTCAGGTGTATTTGTAACGGCTTCTAAAACAAAATCTGGAGGATACGCTTACAACACTACACTTGTTGTTTTCTTCTCAGAACTACTGAAGCTCTTTGCATCGGCAATCCTATATTCGTATAGGCGGGAGTAAGTATTTAAACATTTTTACTAAGACTACTTTTTCTAAGTCTTTTATTTTTTTATTATAGATTTTCTCTTGTCAATTCCAACTTTAATTTTTATTCCTAATTCAGCCAAAATGACCCTACTTGTCATCTAAACAAAAATTACATCAAGTCTGCTGAAATGAAGACCAACCATGTTAAACGAAATCATTATTTTTCTAGGTACTATTGCTTATATGTTGTATGCTTTAATTAAATAAAAAAAAACATATCAATTAATTCTTAAAACTTTTAATTTGTAGTTGAAAATATTTATTGAAAAACCAATACTTCATATTTAGTACACTACAAAAATGTCTGTCTCCTAAAATGAATAGGTACTTCTATGCATCTTGTAGAGTACAGTTTTATCAATAAAAAAAACTAGTTTTTTTCTGAATCATAAAAATTATGTGTATTAGATCTGTAGAAATCAATTTCGTTATTTTTTGAGGGTACAAATATACAGTATATCTAGTTCGTTTATTTTTTATACTATTTATTCAAAAAGTATTTTAAATTTAGGCTCATACTTCATTCTTTTTTTTTGTTTTGCAGGAACAAACCGCGACTATTTAAGGCAATACTTATAAATCATGAGCTGCTCCTACTATACTTCGTGCCATCTTTGCTTTATTGTTTTTATAATAATCTAGCATTTATAAATTTATCCCATTATGATCCAACTTCATATTATGTTCTTCTTCAGTTTAGAATTGTTGTCACAGCACTACTATTTCAGGTAAACAATATTACTATTTTTTTATTATTATACATTAACTACAAATTGTTGGTCACAATACAAATAAATCAGCAATAAGCTCAAAATGACATTAAAGTAATTTATTTAAGTCGACCATAATTTAACTAAGTGCTATAAATGAAACCTACTGACTCCAGGCTGGTTTGTTTGCAGTTCTTGTTTCAGAAAAAGTTGACGAGCATCCAGTGGGCATCATTGGGGGTCCTTACATTTGGCTGCATATTAAAGAACATTGACGCTGCTACAATGGACAACCAAAAGGATGCGAACGTCTGGTCACAAATATTCAATATTTATTTTTGGTCTATTAATTTTCAAAACTTTTGCTCATGTTTGGCGGGTACATACAACGAATATTTATTAAAAACAAAAGGCTCTGACGTAGATATCTTTCTGCAAAATGTTTTTATGTACCTTGACTCAGTATTATGTAACTTTTTTGTGTTAATGTTCAAAGGAGAACTAGTAACTATATTTGAAGATCTTCCCTCTCTCTGGGATGTGTTTGTGATACTTATCACTGTTAACAGCGCTATTGTAGGAATAGTCACAAGTTTTTTCTTAAAGAATCTCAATTCTATATTAAAGTCCTACGCTAGTGCGTTAGAATTAGTAATAACAGCAGTGGTTTGTTACTTAATATTCAATATTTACATAACGTGGTTTACTATCATTTCTATTGGTTTAGTCAGTATTGCTGTAGGTATGTACTTTAAAAATCCTGTAGTAAATATAAGTCCCAGTTCTGTGGATAAAGATAGTAAACCTCTATTAAATGTGGTTACTGAAGCATAGGTTAGTTGGGATATAAATGGACGGGGAATGGAAACGATCTCCATGGTGGATTTGAAAGGCTGCTACCTCGGCCCGCGACCCGCTGCGTTCGCGATCGCCCAGCGTCAGGGTCGCGAGTTGCGGCTAGCGGCCAAATTCAAGCGAACACATATTCAGTTTGTACCTACTATTTACAGAATATTAAACTGTGTAACTACTTGATTCTCATATCAGAAATACATGCATGTTCCACTTCCGGCCAAGTAGATGGGTAATGGTTCGAATTTTAGTAGTACAATTTTGAAAAAATATATTTTTACATTGATTTAAGTAAGTAGGTACATAATATTTTGTTACAAAAAAGTGAAAAAAAATTATGTGTAACATTTTTTTCACCGGATTTATACCTATATGAGTTTAGATTAACAGCTCCCCGTCCATTACATTTTTTTAAAATTAGCTGTGCCTTAATTAAACTTAAGGTTATACTTGACCAGATCTGTTTAGAATTATTATGGTACAATTTTTAAAATGTGGTACATCTGTATGTTTCTGTATTTCAAGCTAGTGTAAGAGTTCTTATACAAAAGTAGTTTAAAATTACTCGCTAGACATAATAACGATCTGGAATTACATTATATTCAGTATTGTTTTATCAACTTTTTGGAACACAAATTAGCAATCTTAATGATATGTATGTACAATGTATATAGGAGTATATATATATGTATAGTGATGAGGTAAACAAATCGCAAAAGTAGTTAGTGTAAATAATAATTATGTGTGGTCACACACAAACGTACCAATACCAAAGGATCTCATACCTGTGAAAAGCCTACCTATGTAAATAAAACATATAGAAGTAACTTTTGTGCACATAAACATACACAAAATTTATATCCAGTTTGTGCCCAAGCGTAAAGCCATATCAGATACCGGTCCGCGCGGCCCCTAAATGTTCCAAATCCACACTAAGTATACCCCATTTGTTTAGATATTTAAATGAATGTTGACAAGTATTTTATTGAAATACACACATTAAAAATCTTTGCTCACTTAGTATTAATAAGTATTGTAGAAATTGTAAATTGCAATTTATAATGTGTTATTTTGAAAATGTGTGTTTCAATAAGAGACATTAACGTTATTCAAAATAAATTAAGGTAAAGTATGTAATAACGCACTAAAAATCATTGAGTTCGTATAATATTTAGGGATAGAAGAACGTTTTCTCTTTATGTGTGGTCTGCTGGAGTGACTTAATATTGCTTTTGGTCTTTCTTTTTGCATTTAGTTAAAACATTTTATGACAGACCCAGAAAAAAAATATTATAACAATCATATTATTTTTTGAATATGTATTACATTTATATGCTTCAGGAATTTGTGTTATTAAAAGCTGTTGTTTTTGTGATATGTTTTATTATTTACTTAATCTACAATATTTGTTTATGGATATTTTGTGTTACATTAGGTATATAAACAACAATTTGTTCAAAGCATAAAAACAACAATTTCTGCTATAAACTGCAGATCTATGCAACAAAACTACTAATCAGAAATGGGAGGCGCCATGATAAAATTATATGCTAATAAAATGCCAGAGATAGCAGTAAGAGTTTCATTTTATTTATAGTCTTATTCATATAAAGTCAACGAGCACTAAAACAAATATATATACACATATTTGATGTCTCTCTATTTCCGTAATAAGGAATAAGCGTCTATTCTAATTTGAAAAACAAGACAAAACGTATTTTTACCTTATTTTCTATGAATAAGACTAACTACTGTACATACAGAAAACTATAAACGGAACATCACATTTTTTTTTAATACTTATAAAATAGTATTTAGTCTCTTTTGTTAACTTAAAGTTAACTCTGTCAGAATTTCGTAATGTAACAGAGAATAAATTATTAGTACCATCGTACAGATGGTCCATTAGATAGAACACAATGTATATTAGGTGTCATTTACCCTTCTCTATTAAAAGTTCCATGATACACAATAGACGACTTGATGGTTATGGCTGGCGATTTAGACGTATTGACTTTACGCCAGCGGCCGAGCGGTGGTGCGCTAGGTCACGCGTTATTTATTGGCATTTTAATGGGTGTTTTCGTTTCGTTATTACGTCTATATATCTATTTCACTTTCAATAAACTTATTTCAATAATAAAAGAATGCTTTATTCAAAACGAAAATCGACGTAAAAACGTATCGATACGTCTAAACCAGCCATCAGAGTTGTAATTTATATTGTGGTAATTCTTTGGGGTTTTCTTGGTATTAGGAATAGATTGTATTGCGACTAAAATTAATACTTTAATAAACAACAAATAATAATGATTTATTTTTCGACACCATACACCACAAAGAAAAAGGACTATCGAAAATATTCATAATTTTAATTCCTAACGCTAACAAACAAGAAACTGTCAATTTCTATTTAATTCTAAAATTAGTAATGACTCAAAACTATTTTATATACCTAGTTATTTTTGCTGTGCAGTCAATATCCGTGACTTCAAATCATATCTTTTCCAATTTATATATACCTACTTTGCCTAGCTCCTCCTGACAATTTCTAAGTTCTGTATAGAGCACTAGCATAGCATGTTTACATAAAGACTAAAGCAAAACCGACTTGGCCACAAGAGTAATTATATTTCGATGTCAAACTTCAACTTCGGTTAAGTAGTTGCCAAATTTTTATTTTAGGGTCAAATGTTGAAGATTAAAAATCTATTTATTTTCCAATTCGGTATTGAAATGAGGTTTTCTTAAAAGCCGACATAGTTAATTGGTCAATTATTTGATATTTTTACTTAGTTGTCAAATTTAAAGGAAAGTGTTGCCTGCAAGTTGTCTGGTCCCCTATTAGAAGAGCTAGACAAAGTATAAAACAAATACTTCTATATGTATCTGCATGCACATTTTAGATTTTCCATGCATTGCATAAGTATGATAGGTTAACTATACAGATTAATTTGTTAAGTAACACATACAAATATTTTAAGTATAAGTTCAGACAAGAAGTTTTCCTAATAGAACAAAACATTTTATTTAATCACAGGGTTAACTGATCAGGTTACTGTTGAATGTTTTTATTCATTGTGTAGTATCCATTGAACTTGTCTTTAAAATATTTGTATTTCAATAAAATAATCTTATTGTTAAAAAGGCTTTTCTATTATTTCACTATAATCAATGCATACTAATAAAGTATCACACAATTTCAATTGTTGAACTATTTTCTAGCACCTGCTTGTCTTCGTTTTTAAACTCTGGGCCTATCTGCGCTGTAGAATATATTCTGCGTAATCCTAATAATAAGACCTGACGACAGATTTTTCGTCAGGTCATAGCACACTTCTACCGCACTGCTCCCACTCGGTAAGATGTTCATTGAAAAGTTCTCTTTAGGCATACTTTATATTGACAACAAGAGTGGACAGAGAGCAGTCTATTTGTTTTCGAATTGAACATGGGGAGTATGTATTCCACAGTGCATATAGGCACTAATTTTAATCAATTTTTGGGCTTTTAAGTGAAATTTCAGTTTAAATAGGTTTGTAGAGTAGAGTGGTAACATATTTCTTCCGGTACCTATGGGTAGCTGACAGCACCATGACGCCGTCTTTGATGGATAAAGCATACAGATGATTTAACATCACATGGTTTGGCTCTGGCAGTAATGTTGGCTCACACTGAAAATAAAAACAAACTTTTATTATGTGTGAACATATAAGAACATCCATATTAGTTATTAAGTACATAAAGTTCAATATGCAGTGCATCTAATTTATATATATAGAGTAGAAATTTCTATAGAAACTAGATAATAGACTAAAGAATTTAACACATAATATAAAGGTAAACCATAAATGTATTTCTGTGAACTGAAATGTTTACTCTTTCCCCACACCACATCATTAATATTTACTGCAGCTACTCACCGATAAAGGAGTGTCTTTATTTAGTATAACCTGCAGCAAGTGAGGAGGCAATATAGGTGGACCTGATACTTTCTCCCAGGGCTTTGATTGTGGGATTTCCTGAAAACATATTTTTTTATTTTATTAAAACCATTATTCTTATTTCATGGTTTTTTTGTCCTTCCATTTCAGATTTCCAAATCAAACCAAAGAATATATGCTAATTAAATAAACATAGGCAAATGGAAATTAGGATGAAATCTGGAAAAGATTTTAATTAAAAGAAAAAATTGAAACCCTTTACAAAGATTTTGTTAACAAGTTTTGCTGTATGAAGATATACTTCTTACTTATGAAAATATACTTTTTTTTATATAATAATGCACATAAGTAATTTTGTATAGTTACAAAATGGTAATACTAACCTGAGAGTACTCTGTCTGGGCACTGCTATGGATCCCCTCACTGTCTTTGGCCAGGGCTTGGAAAACTTCAAAGTCAGACATTTTCACAGTAACTAAATTATTTTTGGAACCCATTCCATTGTCTATTACTTTCTGTAAATAATATGAAAAAAAATTAATGGATTTAACTACAAATTATATTTTTTTATTTTCATTACAACAGCTATATTCTGTGGCTTCTGATTGTAGTGTGACTTTATAGTATACACAATGAATTTCTTAACTATGGTAATGATAATAAATAATCATTAGTTAGGTTTTGTCAGATTTCCTTTCCTTTTTTCAGAAGTTGATGTAGTGAATAGGTCAGATTGGACTGCAAACTCAAAGTATAGCACCCACAGAATCTGTCCATAAGGTTTTTATTAACCTATAGTTATCCTTCCGCTGCATTATGCGGCTTATAATTGGTAAAGCCAATCTGGCATGATAGGGACCAACACTGTTGAAATGTGTTTCTTTCGGCATTTCATCTCAGCAGTGGTCGTTCCGAAATGTCAGAAGTTTGTAGCTTGTGAGAAATAACTATAAATATAAAAATTGACGAGAAAAAGGGCCTGTGAAGGTCTAATTTGAGTTATCATACAGCTTATAATATCACTAGCCTGTCCAGGTAAAACTATAATAAATTATATACTTAAACCTTTCTCTTGAGTCTATTCAAAAATAACCTACATCAAAATGTGTTGCATAGTCTTAAGCAAATATAGGAATACACACAGTCATAGACAGCAGTACTTTGAAGTGATGAGTAAAAATGCTTACCACTGAAGGATCATGTCTCCACTCTCCATCCACAAAATATTTGTATTGGTGTTCTCCCTCTGGTAAATCTATTATAGTAACAAAGTCTCCATGTGACTTCACCATAGGTATTGTTTTCCAATCCGTAAAGGTGCCACTGATATATACCTGTGGACAGATTTCGGTTTAACATTATATCAGTTTAGATATTTACAGATATGCATAGTCATTGATAAATGAAGGTTGTCAAAAAAGTAACATGGTCAGAATGGTTAACATACAATAAATAGTAATATAGTTTTATAAATTAGTTTCTACTGTTAGTGTTACCTGTTTGCCACCACCTTCCCACTTAAAAACAGTAGGCAGCACTTTTGAGTCATCGGCACTTTTGTTGCTGTCAGTAAGTGTATTTGATCTCTCACGGGGTTCATTGTAATCTACACTGCTTTCGGGTACAGCCTTGGTATAATATGGGGCTCCATCTTCAATATTATTATCCTCTTCACGGATGCTCTGATCAGGCTTTTTGTCAAATGTAAAGGCTTCTCCTTCTTTTACAGGAGAAGAGGGACCGACATCTGGTGTTTTAGCTATATCCCTGTTCCACTCTTTTGGTTGATTACTGCCAGCGTTTCCCATGATTGAGTTAATTTAGTAAACCCAAACCAGGTGTGGTAGTAGTGTGTATCAAACTTGAAATAATTAGAGTCTATATTGATAATACATTGCAGGTAATGTTCTTGGAGATCCAAAAATTTCAAACTCTTCTGTTAAAAACAATATTTATTTTATTACCAGACTGCAAATTGTTAGCTAGTACCTATATCCCCAAACACAATTTCAAATAGAACAGGTCATTTCTGCTAATTCCGTGAATAATATTCCATAAAACGACATCATATTCTCATCACATCACAGAAAAATTGTAAATTTTTATTTTGACATTGAGTGACTGACTATTACGTCACTGGCAGACCGTCACAAATGTTGCCAAGTAACTATTTTTTTGGAAAATATTTATGGTTACTATGGTACATTTACACGTTTATCAAGCGATTGAGCTTCAAGTTCAAAGAAAATTAAAGATGACTTTTTAGCGTAGTACCCAAATGAGGTAATCTTTACATATCAGCCCATTTCAACTTGTAAAACTCATTGCGGTAAAACTGGACACACGGTAAAAAACAAACGATATTATCACTCTTTTTGCGACGCTATGAGCGAAACGAAAGCTATGACTAAGCGCAGTCTATATTTTCCTATGTCTGCAGCCGTAGAAAACAAAAACAAAACTTAGGCAAGCATAGATACGAGGAGTTGCGGAGTTGCCGTTGCGTGCTTGCAATTTGACAGTTGACAATTGACAACATGACAACATCACTTTGAGAAGAACGAGACGAATATACAAAGAGGGAGGTACCTAGCAAAAATTTCGATTTTTTTCGTCACATCTGATTCAGTGATATCTTGCATTTATTTATTCAATTCATAGAGCTCAAACGTGAAGTGATATCAGTTCCCAACAGTTAAAATTAAATTGTTTCGAATGTAGTAAACGCAATTTTTGGCGCACCTGTTTTAAAAATATTTAAAAGTTTTGCGATAGATGAAATGGGATTAGGATAAAATAATTATTAAAATCAATACGTAAACATGAATGACGAGAAGCAACCACTTTTAACTGGACCCAGTACACCTATTGATAACGTAGATGTCCAAACTGTGGAATTAGATAATGATCCAACAGTATCCAAAGATGAGAAATCTAAAGGCGAATACAATCCTGCGTCGGAACGATGTTTGGAGCATCCAACATCCAACTTTGATACCTTGATTCATCTTCTGAAGGGTAACATTGGCACTGGAATTCTGGCTATGCCAGATGCTTTTAAAAACGCAGGACTGATGTTTGGTAAATATATTTGTTTTAATGTTGAATACGTAAGTAGGTATAAATAATAAATAAATAATAAATTTGTACCTACCACCTACTATTAAAGTTGTAGAATTTAAATATTTGCTAATATGATCATTTGAAATCTTTAAACATGTCTATAACACTTTGGGACAAACTTTATTTAATACTTATAATTGTTTTGGTTCTGTGTCCAGAACTGTCTCATTGTATTCATATTAATCTTCTCAGAGTTTCACAGGTGTGTTTGGTACACTTTTCATGGGTGTTGTATGTACACACTGCATGCATATGTTAGTGCAGTGCTCTCATGAGTTATGCATAAGGAACCAACGACCGGCTTTAAGTTTTCCCGAAGTTGTTGAGGATGCATTCATATTAGGTCCAGTGCCACTAAGACCTTATGCTCAGAAAATGAAGTAAGTGTTTTTAGTATTGAACAGTTATTTATTTATCTGGTACAATGTAATAAGCAGGTTTAAATTATTTATCCTTTTTCATTGGTTGTATGATTTTCCAATAAACCCTAAATTTTACTGTACTTAATTTTCTTAATTCTGTTAATGTTTTAAAAGGAAATAAACCTCTTTGAAGTTTACGGGCATGGATTTTTTAAATATTTAAATGTTACTAGATGGGGCTTGGAGCTTCGCTCCCATGGGATTTTTGAGATAAATTGTAGCCTATAGCAATCTTGGATAATGTACCTTTCTAATGGTGAAATAATTTTTGAAATTGGTTCACTAGTTTTGGAGATTACCTGCCTCAAACATACAAACTCACAAACACTTACCTCTTTATAATAATAGTACAGATTTGTTATGATTAATAAACAATGTCATCTGGTTTGTCACTGATCTGTGCTTTATCAGTCTGTATATAAATACATGTATAACTTTGATGCTTTATATTTGATCTTTAACTAATAGTTATGATTATGACTAACATTTTTGGTGACTATCTATAACATTGTTGCATGTACCAAGTCTAGATCACACCCATTTGTAAGAAATTTAAAATAAAATCTACCCTAATATTACTTTATTATCCTTAAGTGTAATTAACACTAAAATAACAAACACACCAGACGATTTTCTTTTTTAACATCAGGGGTGTCACACACGCTTTGCCTAATATGTGTTATGGTATTTTATTTATTAGCTCTTTGTTTGCAAGACCATTTCAAACGGATACATGGTAAACATAATGTTGGTGCGAACAGCCCATTGTCCTAATGTCTGGTCATATACATCATAGGCATAAGCTAGCTAAATGCAATAATTTTTTCGGGGTTCAAATATCATCTACATGTTATTGTTTCAGGAATGTAGTCAATGTATTTCTGGTGATGACACAACTGGGATTTTGCTGTGTGTACTTTCTGTTTGTTGCCACTAACCTGCAAGACACTATGCGTTTTTTCCACATTAATTTCAGTGTACACACCTACTTGACTTTATTGTTTATTCCCATATTTTTATTAGCCATGGTGAGAAACCTAAAATATTTGACTCCAGTGTCACTGATTGCTTCAATAATGACTGCTTGGGGTCTAGTTATTACATTCTACTATATATTGCAAGATTTGCCACATACTAGCACTGTTAAGTCTTTCACAAGTTGGCATAAACTACCGTTGTACTTTGGTACCGCCATATATGCATTTGAAGGTATTGGAGTGGTAAGTTAAATGTCATAATCATTATTTAATAATTATCAAGACTTAACATTTATTGATGTGTTTTTACTGGAGAAGTTGCTGTCACAATATCACATTTCTGACATCACTAGCCTAAAAAATGTATGGAGTGGCCATGAATCACTCTCGTTTTTAAAGTATACTGCAGAATGATCAATTCTGATAATTGGCGACTAAACACAGACTAATATCAACTTGGCGTAATGACAATTTAAATCAAATCTGTTGGTGACACATATTTTTTGTACTAATGTTACGGGAATGACTGAATTCATTTTCTTATATTTCAGGTTTTACCTTTGGAGAATAACATGAAAACACCTGAAGACTTTGGAGGATGGAATGGAGTTCTGAACACCGGTATGGTCATTGTGGCTTCTCTGTACACCGCAATTGGATTCTTTGGATACCTGAAGTACGGCGACCATGTCTTGGGCAGCATCACCTTGAATTTGCCTAATGATTTGTGAGTAAATTTGACGTTATCCTGACACTAGTAGCGCCCTTGGTAATCCCGGGATATAAGGTATCATACGTATATGTATACTATTCCATGACATATTCTACCTGTGTACGAAATTTTATTGAAATGCGTCCATTAAATTTTAGCGTGTTGAGTCACCAACATCGAAAATCTTACTTATATTTTAATTGCCAAAGCTTATGAAGATATGTATGTATGTTTGTTACTCTTTCGCGCAAAATCTACTCTACACATTACTATATTTGGTACATGGGTAGAATATGACCTGGATAACAGATGGGGTTCTTTTTATCCCGAAATTCCCACGGGAATGAAGCCCTGGAGCGTAGCTGAGATCCATACAATAACTTATGCCAATAGTCCCGCTAATATTATAAATACGAAAGTTTCAATTTGATTGTGAGTAACAAACATGCTCACACATTTGTGTAAACGTTTTGGCGGTTGCCCTGCTGTGGATATAATTTTAGTTTCATGCTTCAATCACGCAAAATAAATACTACCGTAATCAAATATACTTATAGGTATATTTTTAAAATGTTAAAGTCATTGCATGTTCTTTATCGCTCAGACCGATTAATTAGGTCTGTCCCGTAGTCCTGTCTCTGGTGCGGTAATGAACCAACAAATCATTGCATAAATAATTTGATAAAGATTTGACCAGATTTTCCGTGAGAACCAAATACTTACTCGTATAAATATTTGATAAGTTTAGTTAGATGGTCTGAACTGGTACACAGAGCGGAACTTCGGCCCAGATACATACAGTATCTGTTATTTGTTGATGGAAATTTACCATCTGTCGCCGATTAGCTAAGCGTGTTTAGCTACACTTTGTGCGATAACTTATAAAGTACTGGCACAATACCCTTAAAAATAATTCTAAGATATGAAACGATGTATGATAAGAGTTTATTAGTATCACTAAGGTATCAAGTTTCACCCTATTGTCTATAAATCTGAGACCACTTCTTTGTTTTGAGATCTTCATTTATTGCGATACGATTGTACTACTTTATTATTGACTACCTTTCCCTCATCTCTGCATATACCCGGTTCCACCTGATGACGTCAAACCCTAATGGGAGTGCTAATGTTGCCTAACAGCTGCCTAGGATATGTGTATCTAGTCACCTCATACGAGGAGGATATGAAGGGAGGGGTCCTTTTTTAACACTACTCATTAATACATTTAGACGACCACCTGCCTAATAATATTTGCAAAATATTCTTATGTCAAGTAAATACTATAAAAAGTTTATTTGTTAGACAAATTTAAAAAACCCCGACTTTCTATATTCATTTCGCTACAACTTTTGAACGGCTGAACCGTTTTGTTTTGTTTGATCAAACATAGCTAAGAAACACCGCATTAAAATTAGCTTTCAAATATAAAAATCGCATCCACTTCGGTTCACCCGTTGATGAGCTACGCTGCCACGTACACAGACAGACACAGTTACCACCCCTCTTTTTGCGTCGGGGCTTAAAAATGTAAGTAGGTCAAAGATGAGACTATGCGATTTGTGTCGGCGCCAAGTAACCTATTAGTATGTCTTGCGTGGTAACTTCAATCGGAGCATTAGTGCGCTAACTATATTGCTTGTAGTAAGTGAAAATTATGTGGTGGATGACGTTATCTAGAACGCGGTCTACCCTATTGTAGAAAATGTAATCAACTGAATTGCTATGTTAAATATTCAGATATATAAGTATTTGACAATGACAATATTATAAATATTAAAACATGTCATTCTTTATAAAGTCATATTAGGTATTTCTTGTTCGACATCCAGTCCATTGACATAGGGGCGTTGGATCATGTGTGACAAAATCGACTTGTATCACTGAATGACGCATATACGCATTGAGTGCGAAAATTTTGGAAAAGACTTAGATTAATAATGTCTTAATCCAAATAACGGAATATGATAATGTTGAAATAAATGTTTATGATATTACGAGAATCCTGATTCATATTGTAACGGTTCGTTTCCAATATATTTACTTTTTTTATTATATTTCGTCTTTACCTGTGGAGTGTACAGCATAAGTATTTTTTCAAACTGGATAATATTCAGAAAACAGTATTTCAATTTAAACTCTGACACTTTTTACTTCACAGATTGGCTCAAAGCGTACGAGCAGTGATGGCTGCGTCCATATTTCTCTCTTACGGACTACAGTTCTATGTGCCAATGAACATAGTTTGGCCTTATGTAAAGTCTAAATTGACATCGGAGTCAGCGCTGAAACATGGTGAAGCTGTTACTCGTTTCGTGCTGATTTTTATCACATGTAAGTAAAATTTTCAATTTGAATTCTGTAATCAAAACTGACACTTTTGTAAAAAAGATCTTGTTTTATATTATTTTGTTTCATAAATAATGTAAATCTAAAACATTTCATACATAACGTAAACTTAAAACCTAGATAATATAATATTATAGACATTTCTATGCTTATAGCGTGGGTGAATGAATCTCACATCCTATTCACCCACGCTTGTATCTTATAGGTAGGTATAGTAGGTACACATAGTTATTGCTGATAGCAGTGGGCATTGCTTATCGAGGCTGAAATACAAACACAAAAGGGACAAATAAATTAATTGCATGGATGAATGCGTAATATATCCTTACCTATCATAAATGGCAACAGACCATGTCTATATCCTGTGGTTGTATCCTTGGAAATTTCCTATCGCTAAAATAATATATACAAGGAAGATTAAATAGCTATTGAGGATTTTTCACTGCAACCAACCATGATTTTTGTACCAATAATGTCCTCCGGTCTTGTAGTCTTACTAGCTTACTATACCAAGACCCATTTATATATATTTAATTAGGTTGAGAAAGATTCGTAAAGTGTCTATAAAATATTACTTTCGGGTTTGGTCCAACTGCTAACATCAAATAATAATGGCAATACAAGGTACAAGTTCACTTGGTGATATTCAAAGAGAAGGCATTCAGAGATTAAACCTTTATTTTTCATGTAAAATTTTGAGTTACTTCGTTCGTTAATTCGTTCATAAAAGCCAGTGTTGTTTTTGAGATATACAATCTCAAAAACAACACTGGCTTTTATGAACGTATAGTACTGAAAAAAAATCGAAGCTTGTAAAATAAATATAAAATATGTATAACCAAACAAAATATATGAGAATCAAGGTGATTAGTTCGCCCTAATCTCACCCGTTCACAAGTTGATTTATGGGTCAACCATCACGAATCAAATTTTCTATGGTAGATATGGCAAAAACTTAATTATATGTACTTAATATTTCAGTTATAGCAGCAGCACTAATACCAAACTTGAGCGGCATCATCTCCCTGGTGGGCGCGTTCAGCAGCTCCGCTCTGGCCCTCATCTTCCCCCCGCTCATCGAAATAGTCACCTTCTGGCCCGACCAGCTCGGCACGCGCAACTGGAAACTATGGAAAGACATCGCCCTCATTTTATTCGGAATAACTGGATTTGCATTTGGGACTTACTCCAGTCTAGAGGCTATTTTACAACACGCTTGAAGTACAACGTAATGCAAAATGACGATATGAACAAATAGAACCAAAGAGTTTTCGAATTATTTATTGTAATAGATGATCTGACAATAATTGTGTGTAGTAAATATTTTGATCTGTTTTGCTTTTGAAAGTTTTTTACTGTAGCATTTAGGCGACTTTATTTCAACGCAACATAACTTAAAAGTTATTTAATTTTAAGCTTTTTAAAGTATTAATTCACCTCATAAGACATGATTCCAAATTAATATATTTTCCATTTACATCGGGTTTCCTAGTGAGATTCTAGTTAAAACTTTAAAGGTTTAATAAAGATACCTATTGGTACTAATATATATGGTTTGTTTATGTGATAAAATTAATACTAAATGTTGTATAAATTTAAAATACTATTAAGCTGTGATGATTTAACGTATTCACCTTTGACATAAATTCTTGTTTTTGTTATGAACTGTTACATTATACAATGCTTATTTATGTTGTGATTCTTTTTCAAGAATGTAAATAATATCACGATAATATCGCAAAATAGCAATATTTTATGGCAAATGAACAACAAGAATTTTCGCCTAATCTAAGAAATTAAACAAGATGTTTACAATGATCAAATAAAATATATCAAATACTATATAATCATGACATATAATTTATGATTTTTTATGATAAGTAGTTAATTTTAATTTATTGTATTCAAATTTCGAGCGCTCAAAACAAAAGTATTTTTTTTTTTCATATAATTTATTTTGATTTTTGATCTTAATCATGTTGATAGTAACATTATTTGTAAGCTTAATTGTATGCTTTCCGAGATAGATGTATATTATATTAGCAGAATATATTCTTCAATATAGTGTACACAATAGTACCATATGAAATTCAAGTCATATAATACTGCATCTAAATGGAAGTTTTGTAAAAAATATTATAAAAAAGTTGTTTTAATTTTTTCTGAAATAAGAGACATATCTATAGTCCCAATCTGAAACAAGTTTCGAATTGGTACAAAGTTTAATCTTATTTATTTAACAGTGGTAACCTATCAAAATTGGGGAGCAAAGTGCTCATTTTAGAAGCGAGGCAAGAGTACGACCATTTTTCATTATATGGGGACTTTATCTTTTATTTCTTGAGTCTTCAAAAGTCAAGAAACAAATAAATTTAAAACAACTTAAATAACTGTATGTTATGACTATAAATTAATTTGTGTTAGTGTAATAATTAGATTACTATTACTATGCTGTATAAGTTATACATAACGGTTATAACTAAATAAATCATTCCTTATTATATATAGAAGCACATGTGTTATTTTGGTTTAGACTTTCCTGCTTCATTATTTTATGACGGCTTGTTTATAAATTTATTGATGTACTTATACGACATAATATTAAATAAATATGAGAGCATGAAAATACGTTTTTATTATTTGGTTTTGCCATTTGACATTTTTATATACGCGGCGTCGCCCGCATGATTTTCCCACGGGAACACTACTTATTTTTTTCCTGGAATAAAAGGTCCTTCATTGAAATTTCAATAAAATTGAGTATATATAGTTTGTGGTTATTAACTTGACTGAACTATTGAGAGAAAACTATATAGACGAAGGACGTGTATAAATTCCCGGCCCAATCCGGCTAAGGGCTAAGTTAATTTCATCTCATCAATATCTCATACACTCCTTTAAATAAATTAAATGTTGCTCATATATAGTGGCAGATTGGGCCGGGCACGTGATGAATGTAAGAAAAAATGTCAGCGCTTTGTCTCGTTTCTTCTCTTGTATATGTTTCATAACTTGTTGAGCGAAATGGAAGACATGCTAGTGTATATATAAAGGCACTTAGTATGAGATGAATGCAGATCTTTAGTAATTGAGGGTGTTTAGTACGAGTATTAGTGGCTCTGTTTAGTAAATTCAATTGTTAGCCGTCGACCATCAACTATGGATGTAAAAGAGAAACGCGCTTAGAAGGTACTGAAGACCAAGAAAATTATGGGTTCCCATTCTTTGCGCAAGCTACCAACGCTTGCTTTCGGTCCACTTTGCCATTTTTTGTATAGTCCACTCGCAAAAAAAATAGCACACGCAAATAAAATACACCTTATATTACGCAGCCATAAATTACTTGCACTAATAAGTCGATGTCTGAACACTTATTTTCTCCTAATCACTAATCACCTGCACTAATCACTAATCAAAATACAGGCCATTAGGCAGAGAAAACTATATTTCTCTGTCTACGGCTTTTCGATAACACGCAGACAAAATAGAAAAGGAAATCCGTGAGTAGGTACCTACTACTTTTTTCTTTTCAGCATTCCTTTCTGTTGCATGCAGCGACACATCAATATATTGTGGGTAATAAGCACCTAAATCTATGATGAGCACCATTTCTTTTGCCATAAACATAGACAAACTACTAACATATTCTTTTTGTAGCCATAGTCAAAAACATACATAGATCGCTGTGTTGGAACGGATTAATGTAGCTGTACATACCTACTCGATTTTGTAAAGGGAGCAGAAAGGTGGGACGTGGAAAGTTTCTGAACGAAAAAAAGAAACTACACCTACTTTAGGGAAATGTCATTTGCCGACAACAATTAAAAAATGTCGGAATCGTGTCAAGACGGTACAAATTGTCATGGAATTAACGATTATGGACCCGATGAATCGCCCACCAAACTTATTGTCAATTACATTCCTGAAGTCATGACCCAGGATATGATGTATTCATTATTTTCTACAATGGGCAAACTGGAAAGTTGTAAACTGATCGCAAACCGAGGATACGGGTTCGTGGAGTACACTTCACCAGAAGACGCTGTAAAGGCACGCAAGGCTTTCAATGGTCTTCTAATGCAGAACAAGACGTTGAAAGTGTCTCACGCACTTCTCAATCCGGAGTTGAAGCCGCCCTCGAAACCGGAAGCAGACTGGAATCTGTACGTGTGTAACCTGCCCAATGAACTGACCTTGCAGGACTTACATGGACTTTTTGCACAATATGGTAAAATAGTAAATTCGCGTATAGCGGCTGGTATAGCATTTGTTCTATATGAGCATCAATATGAAGCAGAGAGGGCCATACAAAATACTAATGGCAGCACTCCACCAGGCTTTTTACACCCGTTAACTGTTAAGTATGCTAATAAAAGTAACCCTAATAAACATAAAAACAACAATAATAATAACTTCTCTAGAAATCCACTGGTAAAGCCGTATCATTGGATCAACCACATGGGTCCCATGGGTGATCACAACTCTCCCAGCACTTGGTCTATTTATGTTTATAATATTGCCCCGGAAGTAGAGGAGTTAACGCTATGGCAATTATTTGGTCCATATGGTGCTATTGTATCAGTAAAGATTATAAAAGATCACCAAACAAATAAGAGTAAAGGGTTTGGTTTTGTGACAATGAGGAATTATGACCAGGCGGCCATGGCCATACAGGCAGTGAACGGCTACGTCCTGCATGGCCAGCCGCTGTCTGTTAGCTTTAAAACTCAAAAGAGATAATGCTATGACTTTTATTACTAATTCCAATATCAACATTAAAAAATGGACAAAAAGAATAAATAAATACCTTATCATCAATTTGCCTTAAACAAGTATTGCATAAAATAAAATAGTACCAACTCCCAACCGTAACTACCATAAATGTAAGGTATGTCAACATTTGTTGAAATTATTATATTACTTTGAGCTATCAACATTGTTAAGTTTGTTTCTTATATTATGAATAATAATTTATTCAGTTTGCTCGTTAAAAGTTTAGTAGAAGTTTAAGATGTATTTGAAGATGATTGTTGTTGGGAAGTTCATTATCATTTGTGAGCTATGCTTCATTATTTTTATCTATTATTTAAGTATAATAAACAATTTTAATGAAAGTGCTTTTACAAGATCTTACTAATTGATAAGCCACATTGAGATGTTTAATCAGCTACTAGTTTTAGTTGTACACTTTTTTATAACATGATGTCTATGTAGGTAGAGAAACGAAATCTAGATTATATCATATTTATACATTTAGTATAAAATTTGCTGAATTAAAGTTCATTTTCACAATTTTACATATTGGGTTTCAATTTTATAATTTCGTAACCATATTAACATATATAATTTATTATTTTTTAGCATTCAAAAATCCATAATATATAAAATGTGCTCAGATGATAGAGAAAGTTATCAAATTTATTTTAAATAATTATATAAATTGTGTAAAATAACTTTATATCTTTCTCAAAATATACTTACATTCAAAAAATTCATCTTATGCATTTGTACGAGAAGTTTGTTTCTTATATTATATGTATGAGATGTATGAGAATATACCTATTTCAATAAATTTTAAAAACTCATTTTTGAAATAAGTATATCTATTGTATAAAATGGCATTTAACAGAAACAATTCTAAATGGCAATTTCTAAGAATAAATCATTCCAACACCTTTCTGCGGTGCCCAGAGATGAGTACTTACGCCCAGTTTATTCCCAAACAGTCTGCGTAAAACCATCTTTAAGTTGACTGTCATATCCAGCAGCATGGTCATTCAATAACTCTGCTTAGTTAATATAAAAAAGGTTTATTACCCTGGAATTTATTTTTATATATATTTATGGGCTGGCAAAAAAAAAATCGAAACATCATTAGTAAGATAATAAAAATCACATACATCCTAAATCATAATACCACAGGACGATAATCCTATAGAAGATTGCATCAATATTACCGATAATATAACCGGTCAAGTGCGAGTTAACCTCTGGTGAAGAGGGTTACATACAAATTATAGAATTCTTATAGGTTTTCCTCTAATCTACTCATAATTAATAACAGTATTTTTTTCAAAATTTTAGGCTTAGTTCGAAGATTAGGGGGCGTTGCCAGCAACGCCAGGAGTGTCATACGCGCGAGTACGTATGGATTTTGTATGACGGTGTTATTAAAATTTTAAACGATTTTTTTAACGCGCTAGTTTAAAACCACTAGCTCCATGGATATGTACATGGAAATAAGAAATGTTGTTGTTCAATTAAAAATTTGCATAAATTTTCTCGAATTAATTACTATTTTCTGAGACATCTATATCCATGAATATTTTACGATAATAACAAAACTAGGTAGGAACATTACATAATGTTATTATATCTGGGGATCCTCATAACGAACCCCTTTTTTATATACGACAGACTTTAATGACACAATTTAAAAACTTTTTTATTTCCTTATTTACTCCCCCGAAAATCAATCACCTTACTTGAAATTTTAATTGATTTGATCCAGTATAATAGATTCGGAACAAATTGGCTGTCACAGACGGACGGACAGCACGAATGGTCCTATAAGGGTTTCTTTGTATTTGATTTTTTTTGTATGGAAGGCTAAAATATGTATGCATGGACAAGTTTTTCCATTAATTTTCCCCGGGCGGCCCCTAGGGATAGTGTTATACAGAACAGTGAGAACCATTCTCCAAGTAAGAATCTGATAGGATCGAGGGATTTAAAATAAATATTATAAATCGCTCGGGGAAAACCATAATACCTAGGTATACCTTCCTCTTGAATAACTATCTATTTAAAAAACCGCACCAAATTCCGTTGCGTATATGTTTTAAAGATCTAAGCATACATAGGGACGGACAGACAACGGGAAGCGACTTTGTTTTATTTATACTAACTAAATTAAAGTAATGATTTAGTAGCAGCGGACCCTGGTCTCCGACGCTCAACGGCTGAGGAAGAAATCGGGAACACGCTCAGATGAGAGAGAGATAATGTAGTAAATATAATAGGTATATATCTATATTGTACCTAGGTACAGTTACATTGTATATTTAAATAATATGTCGATGATTTTGCTCAAATCTCTTTTCATGGTGTTCTGAAAATAATATAGGAGAATGTTTGATAGTTACTCAAGTTTTCATGAAATTTGGTACACATATACATATAGGCAGAGGTAGAGTATGTAGCGGAAATTGCAAATAGGGTTCATTTATCACAAAATTTCCATTATAGCGTGACCTCGTAGGTACCTACATTGTCTGATCCAGATATGAGTTAACAAGATAATCATTTAATTAAAGTCAATTTTAGCGCTCCACAGTTTTCGGAATGACAGACAGACTGCGACAAACCAGCGCATGCTCAGTAACGTCCCTCGTCAATCAATATATAACGTGCATTTGTCATGCTACTGTGGTCTTCTAGTAACTAGAAACTATTTTGGGTCGAAGGTAAAGTTAAGAATTCACAGTGTATTCGTGTGGTAGTGAGGCCGTGGCGGACGGCGAAAACTCTGCGGTGGCAGGCGGCGGCCTCGCCGTGAACAGTAAGGTAAATCGATTTTATAATTGTAGTAAATAGTATATACTTTAAAGTATTTACCCAGTTAATTGAATAATTTATAAGTACTCATGTTTTTATGTACGAGACATTTATTTTATTAAGTTTTTATAATGCGCGTCATTTGTCCCAGGTAGAAATGACGTTTATAAAAGCTGAAAACTTTCTGTGATGGATGATGATCCAAACTTCTTTTTCCTTATTATTTGTGTACTTAACTAAGCTGTTATTTTATAAACTTTTATGAAATAACGGCTGTCGCGGAACCGAAGTCTTGGTCTAGGTAAAGTACCAACAACCTATGTACTTAGGTTAGGTATTTATCCATTAGAAAATAGAATGTGTCTGTCTTTTCATTTTTAAATTCCAAATAATAATAATTCTTTACAAATTTCAGAGAAGTAAAATTTGATTATCGTAATTCCAGGTGTATCCCAGCCCTGGGGCGGCCCGCGGCGTGTGGGCGCTGCCGCAGCCGCCCCCATGCAGCATGGCCGCGGAGGAACCCCTCCCGCCATGCTCGCCCCTCTCCCCGGACGCTCCCCAGGCCCCGCCGAGGACCATAGCCAACTTTAATCATCACTCAGATCTGCATCAACTCATCTTTGAAGCAGTACGCTCAGGGTTAGTAGATTGCCCACTAATTTTGAAAACTATGCTACACTAGATTTATCTATTATTTATGATGCTAATTGACCGAGCGAGCGAGCTCTTCACATTCTACTTGGGGCAAAAATACATTTTTTGTATGTATGTATGAATGTATGAACGCGATAAGCGTTACAAACATTCATACCTTTCGAACCGTTGGTTCGATTTTGGTGAAATTTAAAAGGTATGTACTTAGGATCTATCCATGGAATTGTTAAGTTCGTGGAGCAACAAAATCGGCTAAGCGGTTCCATACATCTATCTTTTATAATTAAGTAACTAGGTATAAGGCATTTTATATGTAAAAAGATAAAGTAAATTAAAAGGTTTATTTTGACAATTATTACTACACAAGCATATTTATCCTTGTGATTAAAAGTTATTTCATCATCAAGGTAATTTCATGAAGATACATAGATTTGTCCTTTACAGCATATAAATTGCATTAATAGATTCTGAAATATGGTGGATTTAAAAAATACGCACGCCATATTATTTTATGTAGGTAGGTAGGTTTACTTATATATTGTTGAACACGGCAGGCGCCGGCCGTGAAAATACGAATAGAATACGAATGCCAAAAGAATAACTATGAAAAAGGTGTTTTGAGACATTTGAAATTATATCTTACATGTAAAGAAATTTTGTATGATGACTACTAATGATGATGTATTTTGTAACTGAATCCCACTTCCATAGATCAATAAAAAATATTATAATAGTGTCTACAATATATGTTCCAGCGAAGTGTCAGAGATTGAGCGGTTGGTGGAGAAGTTGGGTGTGGAGGTGTTGAGCGCGCGCGACCAGCATGGATACACGCCCGCGCACTGGGCGGCGCTGGACGGCAGCGTGGCCGTCATGCGCTACCTCGTCGAGCGCGGCGCGCCCGTCGACCTCTCCTGCCTCGGCACTCAGGTATATAGGTATACATATCGTTTTATTTTACACCTCTTATTTTCCCCAGTTTCCTCCCAAAAAGTAAGGTGCAAACTCAACTTCAGGATAGTGTTTGGAAAATCTGGAGAAAACTTATGCATTTTATTTTTGACATAAGTAGTCAAATAGCCAATTGTAAAAACACAGAAACCTCCAATTAGTTGCAGGTTTGCCTTGTCCTGCTGTTCCATATCTTTATGCCACTGTAATATTATTTATACATATATACAAGCAAGTACTTATAGGAGATACTATACTTTTTTAACTTTTAGATATTTAATATTTGCCCAAATCATTACTCTGGTTCTCCCAGGGCCCTCGGCCTATTCACTGGGCCTGCCGCAAGGGCCACGCGTCAGTCGTGCAAGTGTTGCTGCAATGCGGAGTGGCTGTCAACGCCGCCGACTTTAAAGGTAGTTACATATCGTATAGCCCAAATAAGACTTCCGTCAAGATCAAGGCTAAGGCCTCTCTTTACACCTTTAGTGTGTTATTATTTATTACCAATCGTGTTATTAGTTATTACCAATCATGTTAGAGCCCGGCCCGGAAAACGTTGCGCTCCGCCGTCCGTTGCGTTGACGTCCATCGACGGATCAACGCAGATCATATCAATCAAACCTATAAGAACCTATAAACCTATAAAAAAACAACGGAGCTGCAGTGTGCCGCGTCGTTGCAATCACAGTTGCAATGGAACACGATGTAGCAATCGGGCCGCGTTTTTAAATAATTAAATTTTACGTCGTAACAAATATGATTGTTTTTTTTTCTTTCTTAATAACGACCATGTCACAAGAATTTTTATTTGTCTAGGGTTGACACCTCTAATGACGGCTTGTATGTACGGTAAGACCGCCACCGCCGCATATTTGCTGGGCATGGGGGCGGCCACTAGGCTGTCGGACATCAACGGCGACACAGCCCTGCACTGGGCCGCGTACAAGGGCCACGCGGACCTGGTCCGCCTGCTGATATACTCAGGGGTGCCTTTACATTGCACGGATAACTTCGGCTCGACACCCCTGCACCTTGCGTGCTTGTCAGGCAATCTCACTTGCGTGCGTCTACTGTGTGAAAAAGTGAGCGAGTTTTTTTAATAAATAACTACTTACTGCTGCTACTGTAGTTAGTTACATAATATATTGGCTAGTACAAAAAAAAAGTCATATAATAGTAATAGCCATATTATATTTATACGAAGAATCACAAATTTTGGCACTCACCTATAAAAACAACATAATTTTTTCAGCTTAGTTACAAGACTTACAAGGCTTGTTTTGCAAAGAACTAGACTACTCGGTTTCTAAAGTACTTACAACTTGGACCTTCGCAAGCACTATTATTGTATGTACTTACATATTTCAACTGAACCGAGACTAGCACTAAGTAAAACTAAACAAATTATACAGGTTTAGTTGATGCTTATTTATTATCTTTATTGAGGCAACAATCAGTCGTGTACAAAATAATAACTTATAACTACATTACAATTTACATTCAACAATTTATAGACCTACAGTGCCGTAAATATCTAATTTATATAATAAAAAAAGATTGCATTACATGGCAGGAACTAAACAAAAATATTACACAAGAACTAAGCTACTAATAATGTTCATGTTATAATATTTTTAGGTAAAAGCTGAATTAGAGCCACGCGATAAAAACGGCAAGACGCCCCTGATGTTGGCACAGAGCCACAGACACGCGGAAGTGGTGAAGCTGCTGCAGAAGGAGATGAAGAGGAAATCTCACTGGATGCCGCCCCTGTCGGAGCTGTGGGCCCTGCTGTTCGGGGGGGCCGGACAGTCGAAGGGCCCGCTGTTGTTCTTTCTTATATCTGTGCTGCTTTGGGGATATCCTATGTATGTAATTAGGGTAAGTTATCATCTCTATTTTTAATATAAATATATTTAATCGTAGCATAAAATAAGTATTTTTATGAACATTTTCAATCTTACATTCTCATTAGGTATATGCAACATATGCAACAGGCACAACTAATTTCGAGTTGCATCATGCGACCAATAGTTGTAAAAAGATTATATAGTTTTTAGTCAGAAATTTTGATTTGACTGTGAAAAATATAATCATAAATAAAAATAAAAGATCGCGGAATGAGAACCTCCTTTTTTGTAGTCGGTTAAAAATAGACAACAGAATTTCAGCCAAACGTTTCTTGCAAGATCTCTATGGAATTTGTTACGGAATAAGTTTATTTGTCATATATCTAATTGAAATAGTTTATTCGTTATTAAATATAAAAAAATACTTATGAATAACCAAATAAAACAAAGTTCTGGGCAACTAGGCCTCCACTCAGAGATTACGTATTACATTACAATTACAGTGTATACCGCTAACATGGAACACGCTGCGCCTCTCGCACTACTGCTTCCTGTACTGGAACGGCATCATGTGGCTGAGTTGGGTCATCGCCAACAGGCGGGACCCGGGCTATATACCGCAAAACTCCGAGACCTACTACCGAGCTATCAGGCAGATACCCTACTACGACAAGTGGAAGAAGAGGAATGTTATTTTGTCAAGACTATGTCACACTTGTCGATGCCTTAGACCGTTACGGTGAGTTACCTATCCGTTTACGAAAATTTAGCATAAATTTTCAAACTGAGATTTGAGTTGTTTTTGTATTAAAATTTATATCATGTATTTTATTGAACGTCCTTCTCGACTTCAAGTGTAGTGTTGTCACACGAGTATATTTCATTGCGTAGTAAACTTAATTATAGCGCTCCGCTTCGTGACGCGCGGTAATTCCGCCAAATATGTTATTATTATTATACACTAAATTTCATTAAAATCGGTCCAGCGGTTTAGTTGTTAAAAAAATGTTACAGACTCTCACACTATCGAATGAAAACTTGATTTATGGATTTTGTTGACAGGGCCAAACATTGCCGGATCTGCAAACGTTGCGTCGCATACTTCGACCACCATTGTCCGTTCATATACAACTGCGTGGGCGTGCGAAATCGCATGTGGTTCTTCCTGTTCGTGATGAGTGTTGCCATAAACTGCACACTATCTATATATTTTGCATGTTACTGCTTGCTGTTGGAAGGTTTCGGACTTTTGTATGCGCTCGGGCTGTTGGAAGCAATCACTTTCTGTGCGCTAGGATGGATACTCACGTGCACTTCAGTAAGTACTAACTAATATTATAAATGTGAAAGTGTGTTTGTTTTTGTCTTTCACGTCTTAAGATTGTCGGTGTGGAGATAAGTAGGTAGTTGGAGATTGACATAGTCGCGTGCAGAGCCGCGAGGAACAGTTTGTATTTTTCTAAGTCTTATGACTTGTCTGAATGATTCGTGGATGGTCAGAATCAATATTCAAGAAGTTTGTAAAATTACAAAATTCTTCTGAGGTTACATAAATTCCTGTTGTTAGGAATGTTTTTTAGAGTCTAGTTTCCTTTTAGCTAGATGACGATTTTCAGTTTTTATATAAGCCTATTTGACTGTTTTTCAGATTTTACATGCGTGTATGAATTTAACAACGAATGAGATGTTTAATTATAAGAGGTACCCCTATCTCAGGGACAAACGAGGGCGGTACCAGAATCCCTTTTCACGGGGCCCTATCATGAACCTGATCGAGTTCTTCGTGTGCCTTCCGGATAAGTGTGACGAGCAGGACATCTTCCATGAAGAGTCTATATGATACGAAATTAATGTATAGAAGTTAAAGCCTACTTTTAAGATTAGCATTTTCACATCAGATGATATCAAATTGCTTAATTGATATTTTCTATGCCATTTGTGTGTGTGCCTATCATTTATTTTCTGAACTGCTTATCTGATTCACATGCACTCTGAATCTAATGTATTGACAAAAAACCACGATGATCGCAGTTTGAACGTAACAATGAAATAAGCACAAAGAAAGTGGCTGGCCGAATACACTATGGTTTATGAGTCTAATATAGCTATACCTTGTTGTTAAAAGAATGTTAAATATTTTAATGCTTAATTAAAACGTGATATTCTTGACTATGTCGTTTTATTATTACCCCACAATAATTAGTCAAGTACTAATTATTGTGTTCAAAGAAATTACCTTTTTGCAATAAAACAGTTCAAAGTTTAGTTGTTTCAAGTATTTCTTTACAGAAGGTTTTAGTGTAATTGATTGAAAATAAAAAGAAGAGAAAGACATTATTTTCATAATAATTTATTTCAATATTTCCGAACAACAGTACATAATACGCCAGCGTGAGCATTTTTACTACCTTAAAGTAACATTTGGTACTAAATCCATGAAATTATAAGTTTATCGTCACAAACTGTGCATATAGAAATTTGTGCAAAACAATTTAATGGCTTCCTTATTTGAATACCCACCTTAGCTTTATATCACATGTCATCCGCCATCTTAACACATCAGTCAGTACACGTCGTTGGGCACAATCCAAGTAAATACAATCACATTGCAACTTTATGTGTGCCCATACAAAGTGTAATATTAAACTTATATACCACATATGCTACAATTAAATAAATATGTTAATTAATTCTCAATCAGTTAAACTGTTGGGCCGTTATCCTAGGTATATAATAAATATTCCACAAACCATGCTTATTTTTTAAAAATGCAACGCGACTAGTCAACTATCACTACGTTTACGCAGCTTTTTGCCAAATATGTGGTCTATAATACTGATGTGTACATATTCGTATCATCACATTGTATTCTGAACAACAAATAGCTTTGTAATATTAAATTACAGAAAATAATTCACAATAGCTATAGTTATGTAACATAATGTTGCTTCTTCGCAATCTACCTACACATAAATGGAAACCAGTCACCATATAAGTAATATGTATAAAGGAAGATCGAATAGTTAAATTATAGGCCAGAGGTAATTACAATACCAAATGGGCTTGTTAAAAGTTCTTTGTCCATTTATCTGTCTCTTAGCAGTATCTTCAAATAGAGGCGCAAGTCGCAACTAGCAGACTATATCATTTACAAACCCTCGAGTATTTTTTTATCACCGACAGGCCTTCAATGCTTTATTAATCTACGTCATTAAAATATTGTACAGATTTTGTACTTTGTAAATTATTAAATGTATGCATAGATAAAATATGTCTATAATTCTCATTCGTAACATCAACATACATTGCAAATTCTTTATCAGTCCTAAATTTAAAAAAATACGCTTTTTAATTTCTGTCTTTGAATGTACTTATCTCAAATAATACAGACGATGGCTGTATGGGCTTGATCCCTTTGCCTTTCCATTTGGATAAACTATACCAAAAAATATCAAATAATAACATTGGATGTTTGTATAGGGTTTTTTAAATTGGTTACGTAAGTATATAAACATAAGCATAATAATAGCATAACATCCACAAGTAATGTAGAAACAAAACCTTCATTCCGATGTTTACACTCACTTTCGCATCATCAATCTAACTTGATGTGAACGATGACATGATTTCCGAGGACATTGGAAGTGTTTACATCGATAAAATTGGTGCTGTGGAAGATTTACGAAAAATATTTTGAACTACTTATATATATACACTAGGGAAAAACAATGTCACGTGCATTCTATACTATGTTTAAACCATATAGTATGGGTATAGTATTTAGGGCATGCAGAACCGGTTCCCGTTTCCCGCTAGTACAAATATGCAAATAAATATATAATTTCTTCTATCAAGATTTTGAAAGATACTAAAACTCCCATCAAAAATAAGTGAATAAATGAAATAACATTTCATTTATTTCTCAACAACATTGAAATGTACGCTTTCGGAATGTTTTTTACTAGAGGAACCAGATGTATATGCCCAAAATAATAATATATCAAAGGAATCACTATGACTTGATTGCGATTATGTAATCACTTATGAAGATATTGACTCCATAATTATTGGATTGAAGGGGTAAATCCATTTCTTAAACACTAGTTATATCTATCACTGCCTCAAAACGCAACAAAACACATATACCTACGTATGTTCAATGAAAAAGCGCATGATATTAAATTCGTCATTGTGTTGTAAAAAAACTGTTCAAACAGTTTTGTTAATGATTCTTAATTTTTTGCCAAACGATAAAGATGAAGTTATTATATTTTATTGATCTCTACCGAATAAAACGTGTGAAGTATGAAAGTGTAATGTGCTACATAGATCTATATTTTCATGTCATTCTCATCAATAGACAAGTTTACTTGTCTTTTGGGTGTAATGTAATGGCAGCATCCATTTCTTCGCGGGCGTGGTCTTTGTCGCCCCAACCCCAGAGGTGGTGCGAGCCGTCACCAGTTCGTAGAGCCCTGGTTTTTATGATTTCGTCAGAGACCGTTTTAAGGTCATACGCCCACCCGATTTTGGCAAAGAAGTTGATGAAATTGGTAGTGAAGTTCAGCCTATTGTTGCCGAGTTCGGCCGTCTTGTAGTCCCAGGGGAAGGTGTGGTGGTAGTTGTGGAAGCCTTCTCCGAGGGCAAAAACGGACACTGAGATATTTTCGGAAGGCTTGATGGCCTTGTCGTAGGGTTTGTCGCCCCACTTGTGGGCCGCGGAGTTGACGAGCCACGTCACATTGAGAATGAAGGCATACCGGAATAAAGCGGCCACGAAGAAGGCGTTGTTCCAGGTCTCGCCCCAGAAGTAGACGGGGATCACGGTCGGCAAGATGAAACAAGTCAGGGGCATCAAGATCAGGTAGTATCTAGAAAAGAAAAACAAATAATAATTCAACTGTATTATGAAGTAGTAATACTAGTCTTGTTTACCGTTTATTGACCTGTTCAATAACCGGTAGTAAACAGGTGAGAACAGAAACAATGCTAAATAATATTTGACATACATATACGTAAGCACAGACGTTTACGAGTACTATATTAAACGCCATTACAATGATAATAATAAATTAGGGTTCACATTGATATTTTAATTTAATAAAAAAAAGTTCTAAAACTATATTTACGAGAAAAAAGTTAGTTAATAGTTCTAACTTACTTCTTCTGGAACCTGAGGATGGGGTCAGCATACAAATCGCTGAGATCGAGCCCCTTGCCCTTCCTCTTGAGCTCGGGATGCTTCCTCACGAGCAGCCAGCCGATGTGGGAGAAGAAGAAGCCGCGGGTCGCGTTGTGAGGGTCGGCGTCCGTCTCCGAATACTTGTGGTGCATCCTGTGGTCGCGGGCCCAGTCTATTGCAGAGTCCTGAAGCAAACATTTACTGTTTGATCCCACAGATTTTATAAACATGAAATCTTGTAAGATCTTTTCCTTTTAGTCTTATGACTTAGGTAATGAATAATATCTGACGATACGATCTAATGTCTTGAATAAAATAAAATACCAGTGTTAGCAATAACACACTCTTAAAGAAAGAACTTTGTATGTTCATTATAATTTTGCATAAAAACTATTACCAATCCAGATAAGATGAAGCCTGGAATCACAAATTGGTGGTTTACAGCCCAATATTCAGGCGGAGGCCGAAACCCAGGCCTCAGCTAGTTTGGGTACAATGATATCTGTGGTGATAGATCATATCATGTACTTGTATGATAATGAGACACTAAGACACGTTTGCTCAATTGACCTACAATGTTATTAGATGTCAATGACTATGTATATTTTAAAAGAAACCCGAATTGTTTTGCTGCCTCATTGGGATGATGAATATGTATTGTGTTAACGTCGTAAACACACATCACGTGCATACGATGACAAAATATGTATAAAGGTCGTTTACGCTACATATAAGTATGTATTTGTTTATTTTTACTAGCTTTTGGCCGTGGCTTCGCCCGCGTGAATTTCGCTGCAAAAGTAGATCAAACATGATTTTCATATAAACCCCCAATAATAGTAATTGGGGGGTTGATTTTTTTTAAAAAGGTAGCTTATGTTTGAATGGGGAGCACCTACTGTAAGAGATCTCTACATAGGACAAATCCACCATTGTGCATGTATCTTTCTTGTATTCATTTGATTTATGTTCAAACAACAAAATTATTACAAACAAGCAAAGGCTGTGATCCAATTCTATATTCATAACATTTCACAAAATCTGATCTTGACCCAGTGAATGACCACATTTAAACAAGTAATAATAATTAGTCCTCTATTTCATGAATCACTAATGAGATTAGATTAAATTAGGAAGTAATTAACTAATTTACCACAATACCTTTAAGAACATCTCAATTTTAAAGTACTAGCTGCGCCCCGTGGCTTCGTTCCCTTGGGAATTCCAGGTTATATTCTACCCATGTACCAAATTTCATAACAATACCCCCAGTAGATTTTGCATTAAAGAGTAGTAAACATACACACATACATCCTCACAAACTTTCACATTTATAATATTATTAGTAGAATAACTTTTTCTTGGATTTTCTGCTCACCTGAAATGCCAGTGTGTTGAAGGCGACCAGGATAAGTCGGAGAGGCCATTTAGCTTTGTAGGACTTGTGGGCCCAGAGCCGATGGGCTCCTGCAGTGATGCCCAAACCAGACATCACATATAGTATGTAGGCTGTAAATAATACATATATTACAAAATTTGGTCTTTTCTTCACAAAGAATTCAACCATAATATATTCAACTGAACAATATTTTTTTTAATATTCATTATGTAAAAAAATCTCTTTTACATAATGAATATTATGTTAGTTATCTTTTTTAGGCACCTTGGCCTATAGCCTTCATGTTATAACAATGGAAGTTGATATTTTTTCCTTTCAAACTTCCTTTGCCTATATTTGTATTGGTGCCAAACCAACCAAACCAACTTTATATTTGTTAAACAATAATGCGACAAAAACATCACTATGTAACCAAGGGATAGCTAACAATATCTAATCTGCTAACTTTTAGATATATCTACATTTTACATTTCATAGAAAATTGTATATTACTTAGATAACATGGCAATATATTGTTTAATATTCATATCATTAGCTATGAAAGTAGATTAGCTAGATAATTTTTAAAACACCTGTGTACTTTTTTGTTGTCAGTTATCTTAGATAGCTGATAAGTATTATCATGATATATTCTAACGCACATTTATCATTATACATTATGGCAATATACTGATTATAATTCATCATGCACATATAATGATGAATTTTGCAAGAGGCTTAACTGCGGAAAATAGTCCTCAAGGGAAGTAAAATGATAATAAAATGTTTTCTCATGCATAAGCCGGAAAATTTGTTAGTTGGTATTTAAATATAAATAAAATAAATAAACTTACCAAATACATCAGTTTGCCATTTAGCATGGAATAAGAATAAATAGCCACCATATAATGCAGCAATATGGAGATATGCAAATAATAAAATATTTCTCCAGACATATTTCTTTGGGTAGTTGTCTGCTTGCTGGATGGGTGTGTGAGGAAGGGCCAGGTCTGGAGTTGCTGCATCTGACTCGAAGAGCACCCCATTAACATCTGTAGCGTTTGGAGCCATATTAACAGGTTTTAGTCTGTAACAATGGGAAGAGGTTAATAAATACGAGACATAGTTTTATTCATAACATTCTGAATGAACCATCATTATTTCCCGAAAAAGATTTTAGGTAGGTAGTTAGGATTATACACCGAATACAACCACAACAGGGATGCTTGCCGAAGGGGAAATGCAGAAGTAGGAAAGTGGAAACTGGGCTCCGACTCTCAACTGGGATGAAATCGGACAGCACAAATATAAGAGACGACCTATGCTGAATCATCTATCTTATTTTTAGTTAAATCTTAACTTAAATCAAAACTATTTTATTTTTACTTAAAATTAAAGTTAGGCAAGTAATCTTAAAACTTACCTAATATAATTTACATTTTAAATTTAAATTTTGTTTTAGGTAAACAAGTACACAAACCCACAGGAATATCGATTCCTGTGGGTCATACTTTGTTTACCTAGCAAAATATAAATTTAACTATAAATTATAAGTTTGAAGATAACTTGTAATCGCAATTCGTACGTAGTAGGTATTAAGAAACAATCAACACTAATTCAGGTAGGTACCTAAATTACACAGTTTACCTTCGTGCGCAATTTTCAATTTCATTTTTGAAATTCATTTTTATTCTCACTATGTATTATGAAAAACGTGAAATCTTGTGTACTTGAAATATTTCTCTTATAAGACTTCCCGGAAAACATTTACAGTTATTGAAATGCAAACTTCTCTTTTACTCTTGAATTGAAAACGCAGAGGAAATTCCTTTCCCTTCCTTCCGAAAAGATTAGATGACATTACAGGTATTTGACACCGCCTGACATTCATCGAGAAAATAGTGTTGCGCAATAAAATTAAAAAGGGTTACCTAACTACCTACCTAACATTATAATATCATATGGTAACTGCAAACTTTTTCTAATTCAACAAATTTTCAACAAAGATAGATGGATTGACTACTAGATATGTACCTAATATGATGAACATGAAAATTGGAGAAAAAGGATGGATACTTGATGCTCTTTCACACAAACGCGAGAGTTTACTCGACGATTTTACCGAAAGTCGATTAAATCATTTCAATATGTTAGGTACGTACATGGGTAAGTAAATATTTTTTTTACGTGCAAACCGGGGCAACATTTTCTTATTTTACTTTTCTGGAAAAAAGGGGCACCATTATCAAGTTCTGCCCAGGTTCGAAATAATCGTAGATCCGGGGCATGATAACAACAAAGTACCGTTTCAGATTTATTGTTTACTAGCAGTAAAGCTACCGTCAAAGTGGTGAAGTAAAATATTTTTACAAACAAAACAATTTGGGCGAAATTTACAATCCGATCCGAATGCGACAAGTGCATGTGTATTGCACAACGTCAAAGAATTAAGATACCGCTACTCTAAAGGTATCTATTTTAATAAAATAAAATTAGGTATACATTCTTAAACATATAAATGTAACGTAACAGATGGCTTCATGCCTTATTAGGTACCTACATAATGAAAATCGAATTACCTAAATATTTTAAAATATTGCATTTGTACAGCTAATTAGGTATAGGTACTGCAGTTGCATAAACGATTCGAGACCTATATTTTTTAAAAGTAGGTCCTTACCTATACATATAGAACGTATATATATGTCTTACATTATTTTAAAATAAACATTTCAAATAATTTCAAAAATAATTGATAAAGTTTATAGAATAAGTAGCACATCGAAAGTTTACTAAACTTACCAAAATATAAGTCCGTAATCAAAAAGTAGACCACGATCAATGACTGACAGAATAGTAATTTACACAACACAACACTTTCAAGTAAATCACTTCCCTTGCGGCTTGCCGGCTTGCAGATTGTAATGTAATGACTTTTATTTGAAGATCACTTATATATATGATAATAAAGATTATTCATCGCTAGCCGGTTCACGTGTTGAACTATGGACCGGGCTGAGGCGTGTTTGATTGCAGACAACTGTCTGCAGCGAAATGAATCGCACGGTTCGAGATCGCTCACAGGTCGCGCGGGTCTCGGCGATTGGATAGGAGAGTGGCGCGATCCTATGGCCACGTCACTCGCCCACCACACGCCGGTCACGAAACAAACATGAATGTGATCACTCACTCACTAGAGCCGAGCCAACCGAGCTACTACCGTTACCGTAAATATACTATAGGAGTACAGCTTAAAAATAAATCAACCGGCCTACCTGACGTTTATCCCTTTGGGAATGCTGTTGTGGCATCTCAGCTGTTAAGGTTTTTTACTCCTTGGTCGCTTCGTACGAAATCCAAATAAAGATATAGAGGTAGTCTCGGGCTCTCTTTTTGTTTGACATTATTTTTTTAACTAGTTACCTAATCTATCATAATAAAATATTGTTATATTTGTTTAAATTGGATGAATGTTTGTTACTTTTTCACGCTTTTGTTTGTTACTTTGTCAGATTTCAATAAAATAGTAAATCGGTTGGTATCTAAAATATCACAAGTGTAGCACGTGGATGTCACGGTTACGATTATATTATCGTATGTTATAGTTTTAGCTGGTTACTGTATATGAAAAATTTATAATTAGATACAATATATATATGAATCACGTAAGTCGACCTCGGTGGCGCAGTGATAAAGTTCTTGCCACTGAACCGAGAGGTCCCGGGTTAGATTCCCGGTCGGGTCATGATGGAAAATGATTTTTTTCTGATTGGCCCGGGTCTTGAATGTTTATCTATATGTATTTGTTATAAAATATAGTATCGTTGAGTTAGTATCCCATGACACAAGTCTCGAACTTACTTTGGGGTTGGCTCAATCTGTGTGATTCGTCCTAATATATATATATTTATTTTATTTAATGTAATTTATTTCAATAAATGCAGTCAGTATAATTATAGTAATAAACATACATCTCGGCTTCGCTGTGGTAAAACCATATTAAAGGAATGAAGGTGTAGATGGGTACACCTAAACCTTCCTCAGGAATCATCTATTAAAAAAACCGCAACAAAATACATTGCATAGTTTAAAGATATAAACTACATAGGTATAGACAGAGGGAAGCGACTTTGTTTTATGCTAGGTACTAATAATCTACCGCTACCTAACTACTTAATTAGTTCCGAATATAATAATCATAAAAAAGGTAATGTGCGATACGTAAGGTACTTACTATCTGTGTGGTCCCAGTTATATAAATTATTATAAGTACTTAATAAATGACTCGAGGAGACGAGTAAGACATTGTATTGTTATTGCACGCTTCGAAAAACATATTTAAATTATGAAACAAACTCACCTTCACTGATCAAGTTCAATTATTGAAAGATTTGTTATAGTTTATTTTTAGTGTAAATTAAGTAAGTATATGTATTTTGTAAGGTTTTTTATTTCAGAATTAATACATTATTGGTACTCGAGTCCCTTCTAAGTAAGTAGTAAGATTTATTAAATACCAATAAAATTCTTCAATTCAGGTTCTTATGTTTCAAAATTTAATTTGGAGGGGAACCCTAAAATATGCACATGTTTTTGTTATGTAGTGCAGATAACATATCACATGTAATGCTGCTTTCATGTCAAATCAACACAGACATTACATCAAATCAATCATTTTATCAATTTAACATAAAGATAGATGTATTAAAATAATACATCTATGGATAAAGATTAATAGTAGGTAATACTTTATAGTTTGACTAGGTAACTGTTTACTCGCGGCTTCGCCTTCTTAAATGCCCTCGGGAACAGTTTTTTCTTCGTATTAAAATGGGATTGGGTGGGACAGTTAAAATAAAATATCCATAGCAGATTTAAAATACACACAGCGCCATTTAGTGTTTTTATTGGAATGTTTTTTATTAGTATTTAGCGCCACATAAAATAGAATACAGGTTTTTCTCAAATCCCACGGGAACAATACTTTTTTTCCGGGATGAATTTGACCCTATATGTCCATAGCCTATGTCCTTCTCCATACTCCATACTCTCGTATGCGAAATTTCAAGAACAAACTTATTTTCGCATTTTTCGCGTGCGTGACGTGACGGAATTGTAAGAGCCCCGGCTGTAAAGGTGAAATAAAGTGTTGAAACTTGCAAAGTGTTCGATTCGGGATTCCGAAAAAAATTATTACCGCATCCTTTCATGTGGAAATCATATTATTCAAGAAAGGGGCGCCACGATCTTTTCTTCCCTGGTTCTAAAAAAAATATGTAATGTATTTGATAGTAGGTAAGTACATACTCGTGGATATGATTGTCTGATTGGAAACAATTTTGTTATTGATGATTATAATAGAATAATATCACGCTATAAAGGCCAGAGGTTATGTTACGTACTATAATATGTTGCAAATGGAAATCTTCACTGATATTTAGTCATTGTATGCCTTCTCAATTAAGTACGTACCTGTATCTAAAGTACATTAGGTACGTAGAACCAATAATCATTTCTTGGAAGCAGTCGTAATTCAGTGAGACGGCTGATGATGAAAACGTCCCAGGTTTGAGTCATAAATTTTAATTAGCCTGAGGGCGTAATAGGTAATCTACCAAAAACATCCTGTAAAACTATTTGTTTAGGTAATTCAAATGCAGTATGTCGATATCTCCAATAGCTTGATTGGACTCTTACGATTTCTCACCAAGCTCTTTGATGTTTCCAGTACATTGTGAAAAATCATCCGAGGGGTTAGTGCGGGTTTGCACTTCGAATCGATTCGATGATGAAAATTTCACTTTTCAGCGAACCAATCCCATTGCAGTGTGGTTGTCGTTGCGTCACAATGGCACAATGTGATTGGTTCGCTACGTCTCACTGCGAATCGATTCGATGGTGAAAAGTGAAATGCAAAGCCGCACTTCACCCACTGATTTCAGTTTCTTCTACATATAATATGTACTCAATAAAAGAGGCCCAGCACGCTGAATAACGTATTCCCATTTCTCCCATGGTTTAGCCGAGCTCTTAGGGTTCCTCGTCAGACCTTCATTGTTTTGTAGATTACAAGAAGCGTCCCACCACGCTGAATAAATTTGGAAAAGACAGTAGGCTTGTTGTAACTTGGCTGGGCTATTATGGTTTCTTATTATATATGGTTTCTCATTGAACAGATAATCACCAGATATTGAGATCTTCGATGTTCGACCCAGATTTGATAATTTTCCCTTAAACTTTGCTTTTGGATACCTTCTATATAACCTCCAATATGAGTTTAATATTTTGAGGTTCTAGTGTTATGTTGTATGGTACGCTTGTAGTTTACTAATCTATCCATGTGTTTACGGCAGCCTTTGCTTTGCGCACGACTTGGTGAGGGCACTACCGTTCGCCCAGATATTGCCTGTCGTAATTAGTGCTGCAGATTTTATGTTATCGATACTTGACTATTGCATCACTATCGAAAGACTATCGGCATTACTAACTAGTACTATTTAGTTAACAACTTACAAATTTTAATCAGTGATTTTAATGAACTTACATAATATCAATTATAGTTAAGCGAAACCGTAGCAGCTAATTACTAATACCAATAAATCTAGTGTATACGTGACTATTCACGCGTTGTGTACAGACAGACCTACGTAACGGAACTGACCATTTCATTTAATTGGAAATATGTAGTTAGGTACGGTAGGTAATTTGTATAAAAATAAAATATTATTATAATATCGATAGACAGATTTTCCCTCATGTTCTTTCTAGTTAGTAGACTAGATAAATGTGGCCCGGGGCTTCGCTCCCGTGGGAATTTTGAGATAAAATATAGCCTTGGACAATGTACCTGCCTAAAGGTGAAAGAATTTTTGAAATCTCGGTAGTTTCGGAGATTATTAGCCTTAAACATACAAACTCGCAAAAGCTTACCTCTATAGTATAGATATGGCACCGAATTAATGTGACGAATTAGCGTTTAAACGCCAATAACGTCATAAACCAATGTTGTTTTCTTCATTGCGTCATTTTTTTTTTATAGACTGTGGTGTGTGGACATTAACAATAATTAAATGGTGTTAAAATTATCTTCTAAATACTAAACGATTATATTCGGACTTTCGACAAAATAATAATAAACTTATTAATATTTATCAACAAAAACTAAGCAGTCTCTATATCTACAAGATAGATATACATAAGTATTTTTATGTTCTCGTTGGTTGAGCTGACGTGTTGACGATATGGGACAAGTTTATTGACCGTTTATTACATAATATAATAAAACGTCATGGTCATTCTCACTTGGCTGTCCGATTTAGAAATATGGGATCATGACACTTCTGTGCACAAGTTCCGAAATACTAGTAGTTTGTAGCTTTGGGAAATAATATTTAATTTAGTATATGACGTGAAAAAGTGCCTGTGAAGGTAAAACAGTTTAAAAAAATTGTGTTACAAAAATAATTTTGGCGATGATGAAATAATAATAGAGTAAGAATGCCGCGCGTTTCGTTTCCTTAACGAAATTTCTTTCGATACCACGTCGCAAGCGCAACATATCGCCGTGACTGAAAATTTTGTAAAAATGAAGCATGAGATAGTATATTTATTAAAGAAGCAGTTTTTAGAATTATATTTATAAATTAAACAAATATTACATGAATACCAAAATCAGTATATTATAACATCATTATAACAATCAATACCATAATATGTTGACGTACTACTAGATAATTACATACTAAATAATGGAATAGTATTCGGACTACAAAGGCACATAGGGATTTTTAATAGTATACAATACAGACTAAAAAATAGATTACTATAACGATATACGAAACCACCGCATTCCTTGAATTGCTTTTTTGGACAGGTACGATAACATCATGTGTCTTATATATCTATCATAGTATTGAGTCAATATATAAAAAAAGTTATTTAATAGTGGGTGGGATTAGTGTCATGCCGAAAGGGAAAAGGCATGGTTTGATGCGTAAACACGCATTAAACCATGCTTTTTCCCTAATTATCTGAACTGTGTAAGCATTACTATCGAGACATAATTGTGAATGAATGTAGTGGAATCAAACTAGATACACAAGTTGTCAGAACAAGGATATGAGGCCCGGTGAAGGAGTTGCAGCGGTAGAATAAGTATTTTACAGAAGTTCATGCCAAATATCTATCTCTCTCTCTCTCATGTCAGAGTGATTTACTAGTTTCTTTCTTAGCCATTGAGCGTGCGCAAAGGATTCGCTTTTCAACTTCATGCCAGATGTGTGGAGCCAGTATGTCAGTCGTCCTGCGAGACGAGGTGCGGCGGCCAGGAGGCGACAGCGGCGGGCAGCAGCGCGGCCGGGCACAGCAGCAGCTCCATCACGGAGCTGAGGGTGTACCCGCCCAGACAGTTCAGCACCCACTCGTAGTTCACTGGCACCACGCTCAGCTCAACCGCCATATCTACACAAAAAAATATTATATTTAATATAAAACAAAGTCGCCATTCGTGTCTGTTTCTAAGCTTTCTTCTTTTAAATCACGCAACGGATGTAGTTTTCGCTGTTTATAGACAATTTATTCTCGAAAGTTTATAAACTTCGTGCGAAGTCAGTCCGGGTCGCTAGTCTAGCGTAAGTACTTATTGCAGCAATCTGCAATACGCTCTACAATAAATGATTATAAGTAAATTATTATATAACCTCTCTCTCTGATGATCCGAGCGTATTCCCGGTTACTTCCGTCGCCATAGAACGTTAAAGCCTAAGGTTTTCCTAATAATGTTTTTCTTTTCTTCTCCACTTCACATGGTCTTCCGCGTCCTTAACTTAACTGTCAGACTACTATAAGCAATGAAGTATTTGCCAGTAACCCATTTAAAGTAGGTAAATAATTTACTTTCAATTTAGTTTATTCCAAGAATTGCTTTCTACTTTCTCTTTCAGCTGGGATCTAAGATACATAAATGTCCAAGATGTTTCAATTCAAAAGTCAATCAACGAATAGCCTTTGCAGTTGAGTCTCGGGACTCGGATTTATTTATATAAATCCGAGCCAGTTTTATAACTGGCGTCTCGGCTTCGCTCGGGTAAAACCATAATTATACACCTTAATCTTCCTCAGGAATCACATCTATTTATTGATGAAAACCGTACAAACCGTACCGTTTTTAAGTATCTTTTTAATACGATAACATGGCTACACGCGGGCCTAATGCAATTTTTTTATTTCGAATACATCCGGAGCCAAAGGTTTAACGAGCCGTCCAAAGTCCGGAGGAGCTCATGATAATAAGTAAAAAAAATAATCCCATACACGATGATTCAGAATAAGATTGTGATTTCAATTTAACAGTTATGTTATTTATTAGATTTAAAGTAAGGCCACGTTTTTCTGTGTGGTTGGCGTATTGGTGGAATTGAGATTAAATCCGAGGGCGAACCTGTTAGGTTCGCAACTCATGACTCTGTCAACCCCGTAAGGTATAAAGACATGACAATGTATTTCTTTGTCAAAGTAAGCTTTATCGATGTATAATTTACTAGCTGCGCCCCGGGGCTTCGCTTCTGTGGGAAATTCAGGATAAAAAGTACCCTATGTGTTAATCCAAGTTATTTTCTACCCGTGTACTAAATTTCATAACAATCGGTCCAGTAGATAATGCGTGATGAGGTAACAAACAAACTTACTTTCCCATTTACGAGTATAATAATAGTTGGGAAGTTGGGATTCAACCGGTAATAACAAATATTGTTCCACAACTGATGCAACAGCTACTTGGAGTTGAAATAATTAATGACGCTTAGGAATCTGGGCAAGATGTCGTAGTTATTTGTGACCTATCGAAAGCTTTTGACTTTTGTGTTCTTCAGTCTTACCTAGAAAATAGAATACAGAGAGTAGAAGTTAACAAGACAACTTCCGACATGGGCGTGCTTAGAGGCTCATATAAACGATCCCCCGTCCTTGCCCAACATTTACGAAAAAATGTTTTGTCATTATAGCACTTTATAATACATGAAATTGACAGAAAGAGACAATACATATTTTAGTTTAAAGTATGTTTTAACTTTTTTGTGATTCGAGGGGTAAATTTGGAAATTTCAATAAAAGTTTTGCAAAGCTTGCCGGTCGTGTTTTCGTTCAAATTATTATAATACAAAATGTGACGTGTAAAAAAATGCCTGTGAAATTCTAATTTTTGAATACATTTAACTTTAACTTTTGACTTCTGCGTTGTTTGAAAATCAAATAGAATATAGTGCTAATGCCACTTTACGTATATAATAAACAAACAGGGGTTTTCCTCGGCAGTGGTATCCGTTGGATTGTATCCTCACGTGTTCCATGTCGTGGGGTGTGGAATTTGCCCAATCAACTCATTATTTTAATCAGTGCTAAAATATTAATCATTACCTACTTACTTAATTTGTTTACTTCATTGCAGTCTCACGTGTTTTCTTTACTTTTAGGCAGTAATAGTGACCACTTTTCAGGTTGATGATTATCGTCGAACTAGCTTTTGCCCGCGGCCTTTGCTCGCGTAAATTTCTCACAGGATCAGGGATGAATTTCTGGGATGAAGTGTACTTACACTATGTCCTTCTCCATACTCAAACTACATGTACCTATGCAAAATTTCAAGATGATTGGTTGAGTAGGTAGAGCTTACTTTAGCATTTATAATATTAGTTAGGATAAGTATTCGTCAATTTCATAATAAACTATAGTCGCTATACTCGTAGGTACTAAAGATGACATCTTCATCGTCCATACAGTTGGAAACTTAAAAATAAATTACGTTTACATTACTAATAGTTTTGACCGTTACGATGCCGTCTGTCCGTGGCATAGACATACAGATACACAGACACGTTAAACTTATCTCCATGTTTTAACACTAATGTAAAATCTTTAAAATCGCTTTAATCATTTTCCATCATGACCAGACCGGGGATCGAATCCGGGACCTCTCGGTTCAGTGGCAAGAACTTTACCACAGCGCCACCGAGGTCGTCAAAAGTAAGTTCGAGACTTGTGTTATGGGATCGGTAAAAAGTATTGTTCCCGTGGGAAATACACGCAAGCGAAGCCGCGGCAAAGTCTACTATACTGTATTACCGTAGGTTAATTCGCAGTTATCTAAAATGCTAAAAATATAGATACTGACAAAAAAAAAAGATAAACTATAGATACTGACACGTGAGCAATTTCGCGAATCGAAAATGTAATAAAAAACAAGTCATTTATTTTATCTTATGATGAATTTACAACAATATTTGCATTCTACTGGCTTATTATCTTGCAAGTCATTTGTTGACAGATCATTTTGGTTAAAACAAATTTCCTCGTAGAACTGGTACACAACTAGTTGAATCATCCCATCTAGGATGAGGCACGACCCGCACCAAGAGAGAGTGAGTGAGAGAGAGAGAGACGTACATATAAATTTGTTTTCAAGCTTGTTCTCGGGTTCAACTAGCAGAAGTGCGGGCGCACGACCCGCACAATGAGAGAGAGAGAGTAAGAGAAAGAGACTTACATATAAATTTGTTCTCCTGCGTGTCCTCGGGCTCGGCCAGCAGCAGCGCGGGCTCACGTTCCGCACGCACGCTCCGCACGTCATTCACTACTCTCCCGCCTGCTGCTTCCAACATATTCTGAAATTGGTATTATTTTATACTAATATGTAACTTTACATGGCCCTGTCATAAACAAATATCTTAACGGAAAAAATACTACTCTATTTTCGTGACAGAGAAAAAATCTTAAGGCAGGTGATCGGGGAAGCGGTTCCCAGATGGCTCCGCCCCTTTTCGAACGGAATACAGAATAAGCCCCGCCCCTTTTCGTGACGTCTGTGCGCCTTTCATTGTAGCTGTGTGTATACGTTGCTACACGTCCTATATTCCGACCCTTTGTAAAATAATAATTGTATTGCGTTATACTATGTAAGTGCAAACAATAGAATTAAGCTTAAATATTGAAAACAAAAAAATTACTACTAAGCAGGCATAGGCAGGCATTTTGATTTATTCTAGTTTCTGTGGGCATTATATCATGCCGTAGCGCTACAATAGAAATAATATATTTTTCAGATTGATCTGTACCATGGATGTTCATCTCCTTTCTAACTGGTCTATTTTCTTTATTGTTTAGTTAATCCCTGGCCCGTGTAGGATCGTAATAGTGTCGGTCGACAGGTAATATCCCAAGACTCGAACTTACTTTAAGTTTAATTCAATCTGAGTGATATGTCCATATATATTTAATATATTTACTAGCTGCAATCCGCGGTGTTACTCGCATAATTATTTTAAAAAATACGGTTTTTATGCACAGTAACGCCAACTACACAGACACACGCAGACTTTGATCGAATCCTATGGGAATCGCATACCCTATACGTAAACCCAAGGTATCAGATCAGCTATCACAATGCTAAATTTCATAAAAATCGCCCCAGCGGCTCGACCGCGAAGAGATCACAAACATACAAACATAATGTTAGTGGTATACCTTTAAAGTGTCGAGCTGCAGCACGCTGAAGGGCGGCAGACAGTAGAAGCTGATGCCCTGGAACAGCTTGCAGCGCGCCGAGCGCGAGCGCCGCGGGCCCGGCTCGCCCGTGCCGTCCAGCGCCTCGAACAACTCCTACATACAGGTGGGTTGGATTAGGTAAAGCCCGTACCTGTTCCTACTAATACTAATCCCTAAAAATACCTAATCCGAATACCCAGCTACTAGTCGCTTTCATCGTTCGTTCCCCGTTCCTATATAATATTTTTCGTAAGTTGTAACGCATTTTGAATCATATACACAAAGTTTTAAGACTTTAAATTGTATGCCACTTACAAAAATATTCGTCACCTAGTCCACCGTTCCTAGTCTGCATCGCATTTGCAATCTTAGTTTCTAAATTTTAAGACTCACTCGACAAATTATGTGTAACGAACAAAAATATTCGATCAACTGATCCAACGTATTTAATAGTTGCAATGAATTTTATTGCTATACGAATAAGGGTGAAAATCGAATGCTTAGGAAAGCAACGTAATCCAAACCGAAAAGATTAGGTACGGATTCGAATAAAAAAATGCCTAATCCGCATGCCTAATATATCTAATATTTATGCCTCACCTCTACTCCTATAGCACGGTAGTTGACTACGTCACCTCTACTCCTACAGCACGGTAGTTGACTACGTCACCTCTACTCCTACAGCACGGTAGTTGACTACGTCACCTCTACTCCTACAGCACGGTAGTTGACTACGTCACTGAATTGTACTAAACTAGCGGCCAGTGTCGGCGTCGCTAAACCATAATAAATTATACACCTCAGAAATCACACTATTTCAAAAACCCGCATCAAAATCCGTTGCGTAGTTACAAAGATCTAAGCATACATTGAGACAGGCAGCGGCAAGCGACTTTGTTTCATACTATGTAGAGATATGTATAGTCTAGGTAAAATATATGTATTTAGGATCATTATCATAATTTTATAGACTTGAAAATCGGAAAAAAGAAGATTTTTTTTCAATATTTTTTTCATGAATCTTTTTCTCGAAACACGTTTACTCTTTCTATATGGACTAGTGCGAACTATATTCTCCTCTTAAAAAGACCATTACTTTTTCTGGTGACTTACTTCATTGATGATTTTGTTTGTGCTAAGGCAGGCATCTATCCATTGAAATGAGACTATCCACTTGGAAGCTGCCAGGGCGCACATATACTTGACGGACCTGTAATAAATTATCAAAAATATAGATATGTACGGGTATACTTATCCGAAATGTGACTTAAATTATGACATTACTAATGAATTAAATAAAAAGAATTTTTCAAATCAGTGTCGCTGTCAACGCGCAATCAAGTAGCAAACACAAAAACAAAACAAAATTAATATATCCTTTTTTTTATCCGTTCAAAATGACAGTCACGTTACAACAGTCTTTATGAGTATTAGAATTTTAGATATTTTTCTGTAAATTCATTTCCATTTCTGTCATGCTTTTACGATTAAACCGCATGTTCGATTATGCTGAAATTTGAAATAGTTAATGACCCAAGGACATACACACGCCTCCGTAGGAGGAGCTGCGGATAACAGCAAGTGTATGAATAAAGTGACTTTGGCACCAACCTTTGTGATTTATTCTCGTCATCGACACCGACAACCAAATGAGTCAACTCAGTGGTGTACTTGTCCACATACTTCCAGTTGTTCTGCCGACACAGCACTTTCACCTTCATCAGCTCCATCGACGACAGACACGAGCCCGCGAGACAGTAGTTCCTCTTCTCGTCAACCTTCATATTCCTCGCTGCTAGAGGCTTCCTCACCGGCGATATAGGAGTATTCTCAAACGCTTTCGACATAAACTCTCTCTCTTGTGTCGTTTTAGCTGGCTCCGTAGTTGGACATAGTGTTTGCTCAGGATCGACATCGTCGTGGTCGAAATTCAGCGACTTTCTCGCTACAGGAGTAGATTTGTGCTTGATTTCATCGACAAATCTGTTGATTGTGAGCGGTGTTTCTGTCGTTTTCCTGCCGATATCGATGACAGTGACTTCTTTACCGACTTTACTTGAGGTCTCGGAGTCGGACACGTCCACGACACTTTGCAATTGGAATTCATTCATATTTATCTGCTTGTTTGTACTTAAGTTTGGTTGAGCATTCTCAGATCTATTTTTAGGTTTTGTGAAAGAAACACTTCTGAAAACGACATATAAAATAATTATGATTAGATTTTTCTAGTGCGTTTTTTATCACTGAAAAATGTATGTACGAATACGGATTGTATGGTCCCGTCCTAATATAAGACAACTTCATATTCTCCCGTGGATATCATACGAAGCGTACAGACACAGCCTTGACGGCAAAGAAGGCGTATCACGTAGGTGGCCAGTTTTAAAACCAGAGCCAAATTTAACGATTTCAATGTTTATTTTTAGACTAATCTCACTAATACCGGGACACCGACAACTCGCGAAGATGAGAGAGAAAGAGAGTGAATGTACAAATAATAATCAGAGATAAGAAATGTCGAACCAAAACAACAAAATCGTCAAGCCCCATAATATTTATTTACGCGCCGACTGATAGCGATATACTTTCAAATATATTATATATAAATAAAATATATTACTTTTGTGGTGTCTCCTCTACGACGCTTTTATCATCGTCATCAATATTCTCATGTGGAGTGCAGAGCTTGTCTCCTTCTTCTATAAATATCTCAGGTGTCAAATTTTCTATTTCAGCAGCCTTAGATTTCTGAAATTTGTCAAATATACTATATATAACATATACTAATTATTACTGGTTATAAGTACTTATTGTTATAAATCCTAATACCTAAATTCAAATTATTCTGAATTGATTTTGTTCTGAATTTTCTTAACAAAATTTTTCAACTGCCGGCAACTGGTTTATGTAATAACAGCGTAAAGACTGTTATGATGAGCAATAAATAAATTTTGCTGTTAAGTTTTCAGTATTTACCTAATAATGTGTAAGTGTTATTAGCAAAACTTTTCATCTCAAGATATAAAAGTATACAAATATAGTATTAAAAAATATAACTCCACCTGAACTTCAACAATTTCATTGCTATTGTTTTCTTTTTCTATTACAGAAAAAACATTCTCACTATGTTCTACAGGAGCAATCGCATCACCGTTGCCAGAGTCATCAATATGAATTATGTCTGCTTTTTCAGGGACAAGAACTACGGTTTTTAGTTGATCTAAACCAGTTTTACAGGGTGGTCTCAAGTCATTCACATCTGCTGTACTTTTCGGAGTATTATGAATATCAGCATCAATATTAGCAAACACTTGTCCCATTATAGCATCATAGTTGATGCCTTCACTATCCTGTGGAAATTCTTTTTGTAATGATTTATCAAATTCAACAATATCATTAATCAAAGGCGAATTCTGTTGAACCTTTTGTTTTTTATTGGTCATTTCAATGTCTTCATTTGCTTCTCTGTTTCGTTTCTCAGCTTTCTTCAAACTTTTCCCCTTAACAGTTTTCATTGTGGGCATTAAAATTTCGGAAGGAGCATTCTTAACATTTTGAAGAGTATGAACATTTTGTTCTTGTACAGAACCACTGTCAAATATGTCTTGGTCAATAAGAAAATTTGGAATTTGCGCTGAATCAACGTTCTCATTTTCGACATTTTTGGGTTGAGTAGTACATGAAGTAATGTGGTTTTTTGACTGTGTGCTTTTAGAACTTATGGCATTAGTATCAGCACTTTTCGTAACTATAATTTTAGAATTTTGTTTATTGCATTGTGTTTGTTCTTCCAATTCCATGACACTAGATAGTTCTTTCTCGACACTGTCAGTGATTTCAAATTGTGCTGTAACAGTATCAGCAGATGTGGTATTCTTTTTAGTAGATACAGATTTGTTTAATTTGCTTGACTCATTGTAATTTATTTTTAGATTAGGTGCAGGTAATTTGATAAATTCTGCTTTGGTGGTATTTTGTCCATTTTTAGCATTTGTTTCATTGTTTTCTATATTTTGTTTATTGCAATGTGATTCCTGTTCTAAAGTATGAATGCCAATTGATGTTTGAATTTCTTGATTGCTACAAGATTTGCGACATTCCTTTTTTTTCCTCTTAAAATATATATTTGCCACTGTGTCGCCTATTTTAATGGTTATCTCAATGTCCTCAGCATTATTGCTATTGCTACAATCAATATTATAATTTACAGTTTGAGTATTATCTTTAACTTCAGTGTTAGTTTCAATATGTAAGTTACCTTTTTTATAGAAAGGCATCTTTGATGGATTTTCTTTTTCATTATTAAATAAATCATGGTCACATATTATTTTAGCATTCTTTGTCTTTATATCTTCTGTAATAACAGTATTATTTGATTTGACAACTTCTTCATTTTGAATCTCTATAGGAGGATCTTTCTTGGGTGCATTCAATTGTGATTTTCCAATGTTTTTATCAGTACTACTATTTTGAATGTTAGTATGATCTGGAACACTGTTCTCTTTATGGTTCTGTGGTGTTTCCTTAATGTTATCACAAGGGGTGTCATCTTCAATATCAACTAACTGTCCTGTATTTTGTTCAACACCTGCAATCTCATCTGCACTATTTGCTTTAGCTTGGTTTAACTTATTTTTCTTGCACATTTCTATTGACACATTTAATTTACTTCTATTTTTCTTGTTTAATTTACTGAACTCTTTCCTCATTTTTTTCACATTATTCCACTTTTGCATGGTTTTGACAGTTTTGTTTTCAGTTTCACTGCTAGAGTTCTTTGAACTACATTTGTCCTTTGATGTATCTAAAGCTATTGGAATATGTTCATCATTTTTAAATTCCCTTTTTCTTGAACTTCTACGAGGATTTTCTGTTGAATATTTATTGTTGTTTTCAACAACTTTAGTTTGTTTAACAATTAATTCATCAGTATCAGGAAGTTGCTCAATTTTTTCCCAATCATCTTGCATAGTTTGTTTGTGGACAACTTTTTGAGGTGATAAAATCTTTTTTGTATGACTATGTATTTGCACTGTGCTTGTCAAATGTTCTACAGCTGTAACATCTTGCATAGATTCTGAACTAATGGGTGCAGAAAAGTGGTTTTGTGAACTTGCTAACCAATTTTGAACTTCATTTGTAGGATCTGGCTGTGATTGCCTTTGTGTAAATCCATCTCCAATTGAAAAGGTATCAACTGAAATGTAAAATGTTATGATATTTAATAAAGATTTAAATAGGTAGTAATTCTTTTGGTTGTTTTATCTTTCATTAATAAAATGTTAATGTTAGTTACAGTTTTAATGATTAAGTATTATTTATTTTATGTGAATATTCAGTATTTTTTATAAGTGATAAGGGTAGTCTACCCAATTGAAGCAAGGATGGGCCACTATTTAAATATAAATACTTGATTAATTGTACAAACAATTCAGTTGGGTTAGCTCATACCTTGATAATTATCTAATAAGAATTATGCTATTTTATAATATTATCTTCTATCATAAACACTTACAGTACTCAAAAAAGGTAATATAGTATAGGATTATATGAATTACAAATTTAACTAACTTGTAACTAATATAATTATGTTTTTTTTTAAATATTAAATTTCAAATTAAGTTAATAACAGAAGTTACCTCTGAAGTTAAACACTTCTTCAAACAAATCACACATGTTGTGCACATGTTCAGTGATGACTTGGATAGGGTCGTTCAGTTTCAGTGAGCTTCGATCTAGTGGTGCTGCACAACATAAGCAAGATTTTCGCTTACGCCAGCAAGCATGACAGGCAGTGTGGCCACAACTAGCAGTTTCTGGAGCTATGTATAATTTGCAACTGTAAAGTATACAATATTCATAAATATTATAATATTTTTATATAATTGTCAAGATATGTTTCTTTTATTGTCAAAAAAGTAGTGTGGGGCAGATATACCTAACACCAATCTAAGTAATTACTACCACAGGGTCAGGTTTATCTATCTAGACTATACAGGCTTTTAAAAACATTTCAGCAAGAATTATTCAAGCGTAAGACAAAATGGCAGTTCTTATTGTTGTTAAGACTGTATGTGATAAATAATAAGTTGAAAGTGAGTTTTGGCTCAAGGCATAGATCCCATGGGAATAGTGAACTATTTTCTATAATATAAATAAATAGACGTGAGATAATGATACGACACGATGCTTTATTTACATATATTACAGCAAGAAAGGGCCCAGGAAGATCAAGAGTTATATCAGGCAAATAGTAAAAAAGCGTGCATCATGTCATATCAAGAAGTGAAGCAATTATAGGTGAGAGAGCAATGAAAGGAACTTCACTGACAAGATCCTCTCTCTTGAATTAAATGATGATGAATAAAAAAAAGCATTGACCAACCAATCCAAACAAGTTGCCTGTTCCACAAATGGAGAAATTAGTCTAGTTATAACAGCGGAATCTAAGTTTTTATTATTTTCCATAGTGCTTTTCTTGGTGGTTGTTAAAAATTCATATTTATCCCTATTATTTCAGTAGGTAAATAAAAACAAAACAGAGATGTGTGAAACTCCCGCTCGTCAGTTTATTTTTCCCGAACTTCAAATTCAAAAACGTCAAATTCAATGTCAGTTTCACTAGTTTAGCGCGGCCGCACACACATTAGGTTTCTGAACGCGGAAATCTAATCAGGAAACCGAATAGGGAACACTCTATGGTTGGTAAACAAAGCATTGCCGCCTTTTGCTAAGTTGATGAAACCATTATTTTACAGTACTTTATTCATCTTTTCCTTATGTAAGTATTCGTTAGTGAAAATATACAACAGTGTTGCTTATTGGGAAATTCGTATGCTCGGAACACTTTACACCTGACGACTTATGAAAATATGGATTTCATACAGGTAAGGCTTTCAGTCAAAATCAAGTTTATTAGTTTATCACCACAGTTGACCAAATAATGCAGAATATAACCAAAAATAGTGTTATTATTTTCATGACCATTGTGTTGTGTTTTACAATGGACTTGAATCATTTAGCAAATTCGTTTTGTATTTAACACTTTGTGTTCTGAAAGTCTATTCAATAATTCACTAAATCCTTAATTTTCCCTTTCAAACTCTCACCACGATTGCGGAGAAGGTATTTTTGGTCGTAAATCTGCAACAATATTGAAAATTGGTGCTTTTTGCCTCCTTTGGCAATGTTTGTGTACCTTACTTTACCGTGCCTTGGTTGTACCAGTATGCCATCTGTGCTGAGCTTTGCGTAATATACCCTATTCGGATTTCCGATTAAGATTACTGATTAGTAAACCTAACGTGTGCGGCCGCGCATAAATAGAAACAGAAAAGGATTTTGAGCACCTGTACTTCTTAAAAAAGGAAGGCTGATGTTTCTTTTGTAATATCTGTATCCTTTTCTATTCGATGGTCGGTCAGTCAGTACCAGTATGGTACCGGCACCCGGCACCGTTCTTCAAATCAAACCGTGCCATAGAATGTAAACCACTTTATATGACATTGACAAAATTGCACAAAATGTCATATTTGCTGTTTGTCAGTCAGTGTAAATAGTGAGCCATCAAGCCGTAATTTAGAATATTTCTATTCGGTTTTGGTGGTTAAAATACTTCTAAAATATTAATTTACATACTTTGAGAGTAAGTATTTTTAATAATCTTGTTTTAGTGTTAATTCGCAATGTGAATATAATGTATGAAAATTTAAATCGCTATCTTTCAATATATAACATACCCTCATTTATTACATAATCTGGTATGTACATTTGTTCTGAAAGATTTTTAGAAACAGGTTCAATTTAATTCAGTATCTTTATAAATTTCTCGTTTACTGCAACCAAAACAATGTTATTAACGAATATTTCGATGTCTGGGCAACATATCATTGTTCTTTGAAAAGGTTAGGTTTAGAATAGTTACCATCAATTCAGTCTCTTATCCTGAACATAATAAATTCTACTTTTCAAATAGATAAACAATCTTCTATAAATCTTTTTGTTTTCAATTATAGAATTTCATTGTATTTTTTCATAGTACCTACTTCTCAACATAAACTTAAAAACACTTCCAAAGCTAGCTATGGCTAACTGCTTAACACTAATTTGTACTCTACTCTAATTTGCATACAGTAATTTGTGCTTGACTGGCAGTTTGCAATAATTTGGATTTTAGGCTTAGGCTTGGTTATTCTAATTTGAAGATTATTTCCAGATATTCACATTCAGTAGGTACTTCTCTCTTCTGATAGTGGAAGTCGAACTGGAAAGTAAAAATAATAACCCTTCATGAATATGCTATTGTACTTATTTTCGGTTAGCTCAAATACCACAATTTTTATCATTTTAAAACCCACAAAACTTTCACCCAAAAAATCTATGTGGTAACAAAGTAGAATTTCACAAAACGTAAATACACTTTTTGAACCGGAAAGATGAAAATTCTTTCATATCACTATATGTTTTACAGAATGGCAATGGCACTTCGCAATGTGTTGAGGGGTGTAGCAAGAAGGCTGCAAGCCCGTGGCTATGCTGACGCCCCGAAAGGCGACGAAATGGCTCTTACATTTGCTGCTGGAAATAAGGTGTGCTTATGGTTTGGTTTCTTAACCATATATTTAAAAAAAAAAACAATTTAGATGTCGAAGTACGCAATTGAAGTCAACCTTCTGTATCAATAGGATATATACCTAGTTCAATTATATGTTTTGTCCAATTCTTGTAATGTTAAAGTAACTTTTTTATGAATATGAGGATTAACAAGAATTTCATAATTGTATTTTGTTATTGCAGGTTTTCTATGATAAACAAGTAGTCAAACAAGTGGATGTGCCATCATTCAGCGGTGCCTTTGGTATCCTGCCAAAACATGTTCCAACACTTGGTAGGTTTTTATTGAAGTCTTATCTGGAGTGTATTTATCCAATAACAAACTTAATTTTTTTTAGAGTAAGAGTAGTTAGTAAATCATATTACCACATTGATTCAAAATTTAATAAAGATAACTCTATAGTTTTTGGTAATATTATGGTCATCCAGGATTATATTATGATAAGGTTTTTTTTTGATAATATTTTATTATTTTTTTGTATTGATTCTAAGATGATTTATATCAAGATTTTAATTTTCAGCCGTGCTGCGCCCTGGTGTCGTCACAGTGACCGAGAATGACGGCAAGCAATCCAAAATCTTCGTATCCTCTGGCACAGTTACAGTCAACGATGATTCCTCAGTACAGGTATATTCAGAATGCAAATCTTAAAATAAATACTATTATATATATTCAACACCCAAGTCAATCTGAAAAATATTATTTTCCATCTTGATCTGATCGGAGATCGAATCCTCGAATCGGACCTCCAGTGAAGCTGGCATGATGTTCATTAGGTTACAGAGGATTGGAAATTATGACATTAGATATTGTGGGTTTCAGTATATTGGGTGAAATGGTGCCAGTATGAGAGGACTAATCACCCGTCTGGTGTACTCACTGGTATTCCCAAAAGTAAATAATCTATATCTATACATATAATAAAACTGTAAATTATGGTTATGTTTGTTTGCACAAAACGTAAAAACTACTGGATGGAATTTGATGTGATTTTAACGGTTGATGGTCTATCTTAAACTACTTTTGAAACACGAAACAAGTAAAATATATATGAATGTGTGTGTCGGGTGCAGGTGCTAGCGGAGGAGGCGCACCCGCTGGAGAGCCTGGACCGCGGCGCGGCGCAGGACGCGCTGGGCAGGGCGCAGGCCGAGCTCAGCTCCGCCTCCAGCGACAAGGTGCGCTCTCGCTCTCGTACTGATGACTCAGTGTTACACTAAACAAAAACACCTAGTACTGATTTTCAGCCGTTACGTAATGTGGATGGAAAAAAAATATATATCTCACATTATTTTCAACATATTTTTTTCAGAAAAGAATTAGTACAGAGCGCTATAATATCTTTCTTATCTATCATTTTTCTGTCTGTCATTATGTGCCCGATTTTATAACTTCCAATCGGCCGCTTTGTATATTGCCGTTCCCAACACGAGATATTACGCATTAGAAGCTAAATCTAAGATTAACTTTTGGAAAATATAATTAACTTTAATATTTTGTACCCCTAAATACATTGTCAACATTAAAGGCTTTTTTACCTCTAGCAAGATTGTCAAACAACTAAAAATTTAGTAAGTACGAAGTGTACCTACTAATTCCATGGATTCTCGTGAAATTGTAAAACAAACTTCTTTAACATTTGCGTGACAGCTGCAATAACGACAACATAGCGACGGATTCCAGCCATCAAACTCACTAATATGGTTTGAGCCCTGGCTTTGGGTATCCCATCCCCGAATGCAGACGTGAACAAACGGGTTATTAACTTTAACTATTTCGACTTGCTCCAGGCGAAGGCGGAGGCAGCCATCGCGGTAGAAGTTGCCGAAGAAATCGTCAAAGCCGCGACTGCGTAAACCAATTACTGTTAACATCTAGCTATATATTTATTCATGTAAAATAAATATGAATTCCTTTCCTATTCCGTAGGGGAATGAACATTTTATTACATCTCTGTTATTTAATCCGAACAACTATTTGAAATAAAACAAGGGTTTAGTTGATTTTTGAATGATTTATTCAACGCAACCACAAGTTTTTATTTTCATCAAACCTAACGGTGCGATTTGAAAATCTGAAAATAATGTACTTTATCTCAATAAACACTTGCTGGCGAGAATTGATTGGCTACACTCAATTATCCCTAATAGTCATTTGCCATTTACTGTGAAAAGTTTTTGTTCAAAATTACTGCAATCTAACATGAGGTTCCGGCTATTGGTTTTTACCTGAGCTTTGAGTTTACGAATGTAGACATTTTGAATCATAAGTATTTTTATAACAGCAAGATTGCTCACAATCGTCAAGATATCCTATCGAGGAGTCTCAATAACCTCTTGGTAAAAATTGGGTCTTTATGGAGTATCTTAATTATACCTAGTTCCGAATAAATGTGAAATCTGTGTGGAAATTGGAACGCTTTTATATAGTTTTAGATTTTATATGACTCATAGATTCATTTTTACGTATTGATAGATATATGTCAACGGCCAAGTTACATAAAATCTAACTACATTAAGAAAGAAATCGCAATATAGAACTTAGACTTGGCTGGGCTCATGCCGTTTCTCACCAAGACCACCAGATATTCGATGTTCCTAGATTTATAGCTTTTCAATTAAAACCTATCCTTGAACCAATTTTCAGCTCTCTAGGTCTATGGGAAGTACTAATTTTTATTTTGATGATCAGAGCAAGTGATGATTCACTTAAGTAAACAAGTAAGTCAGTGTCGACATCGTGAAACATCGGAAATACTCATATGCTTATATTGGAAAATTCCAACACTCATATTCGGTAAGTTCTTTTATAATTATACTTAAAAATGTCATTTTATAGAGCCGGAAAAAGTAATATAGAATACCTAGGGGGTTACTAATACTTACACTAGCTACCTACTTAGTAATAATAAAAACATTAAATATTATTCTTCTTTTCAGCATATGTGTTGGGATTTGCATCAATCCTCGGAATCACGGCAGGAGCTCACCGTCTCTGGTCCCACAAAGCCTATAAAGCAAAAACACCGCTTCAAGTTTTACTGGTGTTCTTTTTCCTATTGTCTGGTCAGCGGTCAATCTTGACATGGGTGGAAAACCATCGCATACATCACAAGTACTCCGATACGGATGCGGATCCCCATAATGCGACGAGAGGTTTCTTCTTCTCCACCTTGGGATGGTTGGCTGTGGAGCCGCATCCAGAAGTAATGAAACAAAGAAAGTTGACTGACCTTTCAGACTTACTACAAATTCCCGCAGTAAAATTTCAACACGAGTGAGTACCTGTCTTATTCTTCTAAATTCTGTCTATAATAAAAGTAGTAAGTAATTTGCGCTGCCTCCTCTGGGGTGACAACGCTGTAATCAATCTTGATTGGTATTGCAATCGTAAAAAAATGTGTAGGTACTTCGTTAATAATCCATTTTCTACTCTTTATAGGCAGGTTAGTATTATCTTGGCAAAACTGACAACGGTAAACTTTTTGCTTTTTAGATAGTAATAATGTTACCGTACCTACCTATTATAAACAAGCTGATGCCTGCGACTTCGTTCGCGTGGCCGCACAATTTTTGGTAAGGTGTCAAAATTATTAGAAAAATTTAAATGTACAGACAAATGTAACGATACCTATACATACAGACGATGCTAATAATCAGACTGAAAAAGTATACTTTCTCTAGTTTAGCTGAACTATTATGACTCTTCTTCAGGTGTTTTATACCTCAACAGAAAATGCTCATCAGACTGAACAACTTTTATTAGAGCGTCATTTCAGTCAAACAGATTTTTTTTTTAATTCTTACTCTGTTGCTGTGACTTTACAGGATTTTTTTTATATGTATATGTATGTGATATGCCCTGTATTTTTAAAAAATTAACTATGTGTTCATATATCGTAACTTTTGTTACAGATACGTCGAAATCCTGATAACTTTGGTGGCCCTTATCTTTCCCACATATATTCCGACTTTTTGGGGAGAATCGCTGTATGTTTCGTTTTTCGTCAACTATTTCCGTCTGCTGGTGGTACTCACTATATCAGGCTTTATAAACAGCATTGCTCATCTGTGGGGAAATAAACCAATCGACAAGACAGCTGTTGGGACGCAATTCACATTTATTGGAGCTCTGGCGCTGGGAGAAGGGTTCCACAACTACCACCACGTGTTCCCTTACGACTACCGGACGTCAGAAGTATTGGACACTAAATACAATTTCACTGCGGTTTTTATAGATTTAATGGCTAAAATCGGATGGGCGTATGATCTCAAAGAGGTTCCAGAAGAGACTGTGAGGTCAAGAGTACTAAAAAAAGGTGATGGGTCTGATAAATATTATTTATAAAGCCATGAGACTAGATTTTCTGAATGACTGACCATTGTACCAGATGAGATGCTCGTCAACATTTGTGGCGCATTTATATTAGTGTGCTAGGTACCTATGATTACACATAGCATACGTAAAATAAGCATAAATACATTTTTTTAAACTATTTTTTCTTTCTATTTCCAAAACCTTGCTCTTTCCCCTTCAAGATAGTAATAGTAAGTAGGTTTTTCGCACACTAGTGCCACCATCACATTTTTACCAATTTGTTTTATTTAGGTAAGTACTACCGAAAATAAAAATAAAAACAAAAGCAAATTATGCTACATACACTATGATAATAATTTTCTTAGAATGTATTACACATACATAGTTGACCGTTTAAATAATGGTAATTTTTGTTGAATGCTCAATAATTTCTATAGAAATCGATTTCTATAAAGGCAATAATAATGATTTATATCTATTCGAAATAAAACAAGGGTTTAGTTGACGTTTGAATAATTTATTCAACACAAACACTTTGGTACAAACAGTTAGTTGCGAAAGTGAAGCTTTATCAGTGCTCGAGTCATCTTGCGGCGATCGCTAACAAAGTCGAGCATTGAAATGCAAATGAGAACAATACAAACCCTAAACAAACCATTTCATAAGTGTTAGTCAATGCAGTCTATTGGATATTTCATATTTAATTTTCATAATAATTAAGAATAATTTTTTTTCACATTAATTTTAACTAAGTTCATTCAAATCGCAAATCTCTAATTGGAAGGTTATAAGAAGATCTGTTGCTAGGAAGTCGCAATAACCTAACTACAAGCCTACTCTGCGAAGCTTACATGACAATGCACAACATATAAGGAAACACCTAGAAAATGACACCTCCGTGTCTTACACCTAGTCGTTTGCATAATATAAGGGGTAAAATTACGATTATTTATGATTAATAAAAATGCACCTTAGCACTCTAGAGTAATATTAAAAGTTTGAATTCCATTTGAAGTCAGTATGTTTGTTACATTGTATTATTATTGTTTGGTCTTAAACATGTGTTTGGGTAACTGTATTCATAATGGCAATTTCAGTAGATTTTATTGTATCGATAAATCGCACATACGTAAATCAGATTAATTTTACATATTATAATGTTTAACACATATTATACGTATGTTCTAACTATCTACGGATTATAATGTAATAGGTACTTTTTTCAAAGTTGATTAATTACTATAATAAAAAGAATCTTATTATTAATCTTAATCCTAAGTAGTTTATGCGTAAACGCAGAGCAAAAATAAAAAAATCACAATTATACAAAAATCATGGTAAAATAGCTGTAACATTAAAAAGGAAGCATTGTGACAACCGGGCGGTTGTTATATAACTTAAAATCATTACTACAGTACATAAATATAAATAACGTACCTTAGTATTACATTATTCAAAATTAAAGGGTGTAAAATACAAAAATATCACATTATTACATGTTGAGCTTAATTTAAATTTCCATTCTATAAAACACCCTCTAGCCAGCTCTCCCATTTATTAGTACAAGTACTTCTCTCTTTAAATTAAGCTAAACAAATAAGATCAAAAATGAAAACTACGTATATAATGTACCGTTGACACAGTATCGTCTCGAGTTCTGCGGCAAATGCTACTCGGGCTTTGGGGAAGGTACTTAATCATATTAATTTGGAAAGATAGTTTACTACGCGTCACCTGCCTAACGAAAATATATTAATTTGAAATAACTACCACAACCTTATTTTTTCTGTTAAATGGTAACATTACATAGTGACGCGTATAATAGATTTTAGAAGGAAAAGTCTATCATATCGAGCCCGACAACAGCTTGCCACAGATCGTAATGAAGATCAAACGAACTTTATGGCACGACTGTGCGCTACTTAAAACTAAGAAAAAAATAAATCCAGCCAACTAAGTTGGGATAAACTAAATCGTAAAAGGCAACACAAAATAAATGACACACGAGAGAGATGCATGATGGAATTTGGCACGATAGTCACCAACTTGCTGAGAAGCGCGGTAGCACAAGCGGTCGTAGGAAAGGATAAGAGCTGAAAGAATGTTTGATTGAAGCGCGTCGCAGCTGGTCAGCAAGATGATGACGTCCATGAAACGACGGTGGAGTCCGTGTGTCGCGCTGGATCTGAGTTTACAGGTTACACTGCCACAGTATCGTAGGCTGTGAGTCCCCGCCCGTGGATTGCTTGCTGGGGGACTGGGGTGGCTGCTTCTGGTCTGAAATCCGATCGCACACGATCTCTATAAGCCTTCTCTTTTTATCACCTTCAATAAGTATATGTATGTATACTGACATCTATGTCTATTCTTTCCAGTGCTTTAATGCCAGGATATTTTGAAATATCTCTAATAATTTATTACAGCGACTTTGTTTATTTATGTATACAGGCAAAAATAGGTATATTGACAACACAAAATGTGATTATAAATATGGGTAAAATCATAGTTACAAAGGAGTATAGCTAAAGTTAACAATCATATGATAGCAAACCAACTTTCTGAATGACAATTTGAACAAACACTAAGCAACTTATTGAATTGTATGGTAACTAAAAAATGAAATGTCGGTCATGCCGTAAAAAGGAAATGAAATAAAAATAACATGTTATTTGAAACAGCGGAATGTTGGTGTCCTTACCAGTTTTCTGCAAATTATAGTTTTAGTGCACACAGGTTAGGTGTTAGCCACATAGGATTAATGAGTAAATGAGGCAAAATCAAGGGTATATAGATATCGATTACCGTACATACTTTGACTTACTGTTTCCTGTAGATCACGGATGCAGAACATAACACATGCTTAGTAACGAGCATAGAACGAATGCATAATTTATCTGTCTACCTAGCACGAGTCATTTAGTTACAGCACACACGCAAGGCACCGGCAATGTTATTTGTCTAAACATTTTGCTGTCAATTATAGTTGTGCTAAAGATATTAGATTGTTATTCTTTAAGTGTGGCTATTTGAAATGCTTATGCTTAACTTGAATTTAGTTTTAAGTTTAGCAAATGTCAATTTTGGTAGCCTAATCTCATTGATCGTGCATGGGGTGATGTTTGAATTTTGGTGTAATGTTTTTATGTGAAGTGTTCTCGAGTTAGGTCTCATGAACTGACCTGTCAATGAGTTTCCTCATCTCTTCGGCGTGCATGCCGTCCTTGGCTGTGTGGGCCCTGACTGTAACAACACACAAGTCACGGCGAGCTCTACTAGCCACGAGACTGCAGACTGCTTCTACACACCATCGCTACAACACTCACGCATGACAAATATTGTCTTGAAGAGATATTTCCAGAATTTATTCCTTCAAAGTTTTCAAATAAATCTATAATACAAAAACGATTTGCTAAAATTTAATTTCAGAATTAAATGAGTGAGCATTGTTCGATGATGTCCGCCTTATTTAAACATATACTAAAACTACTCAACCAAGTAAGAAATATTAGTTAATCACAATCACATCTATACATTTAAAAGTATCGTTATAAACATTTAAAATACCTAAATAAACATAATTTGTTCACTTGATAAAACTTTTTGATAAAGTAAATGTGAATAAATTTAGTATTTATTCAGTTTTATCGTGATTGTACCAAGTGTCACAAATTATACTTAGAGAAAAACATTAAAAGGAAATTTTGGAAAATAAAATGAAGTAAGCCAATTGCAGAAAGTCTAATTTGAAAGCTCCAAGTAATCCAATTGTTATAAATTTGAAATAAATTTTGCATGCTGTCAGTCACAATAAGTAACATAAATTTATTGAAGTAGAATTAAAATATGGAGCTAAAATAGTTTTACCGTCTTCTGTTCAGGTCACACCCACGAGCGCATGGATCAATTTGAGAAATCATTTATATTATATCGATTTTTATATTATGCATGAATTCTGTAGTCATACTTTTAATGTTAATTTTACACAGCAGCATAGCCATAGCTAACGAATACCGGCTTATATAATATACATAATTCTATATACTTTAAACTTTGTTGAAATATGTTTATTTGATGCGAATTAATGACGAAAAATGGTGCTTATAGATACGTAGATATAAAACTACTTAATTATACCTAAGTACTAAGGTACATAGAAGTCAAAATGGTCTACATAATAAATTTTTCTTGAAAGTTTTACAAACGTATTATGTTTTCATGTCAACATAAATTATGCACATAGAGCCAAAAATATATTGAACAGTCATCATGAAGTAATAGGCAAGCATGTGCATAAGTTAAACACGTATATAATTACATTAAGCATATGTAAATAAATACATAACATATATTCTTATAGGTAAAATTCACAAAAAAGTATGACTAACTTGATGTTAAATGATGAAACACATTATAAATTGAGTGTTATGTGTGCCTTTCAGAAGAAGTTCTCTGTTAAATTCTTTGTGGAATGACCAGAAGAAGTATAACAAAGATCCATTGTCTTCGTCAACTCAGCCATTTTTAATGTACCCAATTCAGGGGTCTTCGGAGTGGAAAAGGATAATGGAGTATTATCCATCTCGCGGCCGCAATACTGATTGAAATCCATATGTAAGATTCTATTCGATTAAAATGTCAAGTACTTTCAATCTGTAGCCTAAATACAATTTTAGGATTGGGTATATTTTTATGATATCATATCTTGTTGCATCAGTTCAGCCTTTTTGACAGCTTGAATAACAGATGAAATATCTCTTCTAGTAAAATAATCTAATAAAATCATAGTCATAAAAATAAAATTATTGAAAATTAATTTCATATGTAAATAAGAAGTTAGAAGAGGCTTTTGCCCAACAGTGGGACAAATATCTAGTTTAAAAAATGTAAGTGATACCCAGAAAATACTATCGTGATTTAAGTATTTGATTGTATAATATGCTCGTCATCCCTACAGTATGAAATGATGATGAAGTTCTAAACGTTAGTTTACATACCCGGGTAGTTGCGTGGTTGGTCACACTCGGCTTCGGAGATTTCGTTGGAGTCCTTGCTCTCGTTGAAGGAGGAGGAGCAGTTGTTGTCGGCGTTAGCATTGCGGGGGGGAGGCGGGGGAGGCTCGGGGGACCCACCGCACTTGCGAGTTCCTACAATTTATTTTAATAAGCTTCTACAATAAAAGATCACGTTGACGACGGAGTCATTTCGTTATTTTTACAATTACCTCAATAGAATCCGCTAGCTTTGATTTATTTATTTATAAAGTGGCGTGTCTTTTCATATACAATTCACACAATATTTTTCACAATTTCTCATTGCTCAAATGTTGTTGGAAAAGAATTGCTAAACATTAAGTCCGCCATTGGTAAATTTTTACAATTATTCTTTTTTATTTACCGTAAGGCCGGGGATGATGGCTATACAATGTTGAATTTATTAACATATCTACGCCTCGGTTCCGATTTTTTTATGGGCATATCGCCAGACAATCTTTAACAGGCAACATTTGGGTAACATGCCCACCGTTCACTGTAAAGGGTGAGCATGGGCACAATACTCAATGATTTTCAATAAGCAGTAACCCACCAATGCTGGGTCGGGAGCCGTAGTGGTCGGAGTAGGGGGTTCCGTACGCGCCGGTGTACTGGTCGTCCTCGGGCGCGCAGCAAGCGGGCTCGTCGTACTCGGGCCCGCACGCGTACATCGGTCGGGAGTAACGGGCGCGCTGACACAAACACAAATATTACTGTAGTAGCTTCGTCCGCGTTCAACCCTTAGGGATGGAATTTCCAAAAAGCGAACGTCTCTTATCCAGAATCTACCTTCCTGACATATTTCATTTTAATTGGCCTAGTAGTTTTCGAGATTTCGTGATGCGTAAGTGATTTTTTTTTCGCTTATTTATATAGGTATACTATTTATACAAGACCCTTAATGCTAATATGATACAATAGGTGTGAGTACCGCGGAGATAGAAATGATATTTACTGATTAAAGTAACTAGTTACGTTGCTCGTGCAATAACAGTAAGTTCACTTGCTTCCAGACAAGGAAAACATAGGAAACATGTACACCGGTTGACTATTTACTTTACAAGTATATGCGACTTGCCACTAGATGGCCATAGGTAGCCGTAAAAGTCATGTCAGGCTTAAAAAATCTGACACAAGTGTTCGCAATAACACACTCGTTCAGAAAAAGAGAACGTAGAATAGGAGTAGTTTCGAGGATTTCCCAAGAGAATTAAGTAAGGAAGTAAGGTGGTCTCTGGTACTCACGTATTGGTCCTCTTCGGCGCAGGTGGCGGGGTCGTCGTATTCGGGGGCAGTCGAGTAGATGGCGCTTTGTCCTCCTTGGGAGTTCTTGCGGGCGTAGCGGCTGTTGGCTCGGGGCTGGGGGAACAAACGACATTTCATTACAATGGAAAATATTATTAGATACTGAACAGATTAAGGTATCATATTAAAATGATAGGCGGTTATTTTTTTGTCTTCGAGTTTGATTGTCTGATACTTTTATATTAGCTACCTACTTACTATATAGCAAGGACCGGGTGTATTTTGTCTCCATTAAACTTGGGATTACGAATAAAAACAGGCCAATTTTATAGGGCGTAGAAAGCACATGACCACAATTTTTATTTGAAGACATAAGATAGACATATTATGTGTAGATGAACTTACACCATTTACGAACATACATTCTTCCATCCATTTGGATGGAACGAGAAATAAGCGGACCAATTAGAGTAAGATCGAACTTGTGTTTTTTCTGTACTTGCTATTACTGGTGCAATAAAGAGTATGTATAGTAACGTTAGAGTTACCATGCTCTGTGAGCCGGCGCGCGAGTGCGCGGGATGGTGTGGATGCGGGTGCGCGAGCGTGCCGGCGTGCGCGGCGTGGTGGTGCGGGAACGCCAGCGCCTTGCTCGGGTCCATCTCCTCGCGGAAGCCCAGCAGGTGGAACGTCGCGTACGGGCAGATCTCGTCCTCCATGCCTGCATACCGGTATACGTTATCACTTACCTACTCATCAAATGTGACGTCATCAAACGACTTTGCTATGGGGCTAAAAACGAGCGAAATCGCCGCTAGAAGCGCTAGTGTTGCGTTAGCCCCCATTGGCGTTCGACTATTGATTTTTTGGCTAGTACCGCAGCCATCCAATCACATTACAGTAGTCGCAATTTTATGATAGGTTGGCTGTTTTTCACTGCGAAAAGATTTGATAAAGAAATATAAGTTGCAAACCTGCACGAAAGTCTTTATTGAATTTAATTTTCTAAATATGTATATAAATTCCATTTATATCTGGATAGTACTAAAAATACAAGTAGCACCAGTATTTCAGTACGAATACGATTGTTGCGGCTTGTATTCATATTTTGATAATTAGTTATTATAACAAATAGATATCATATAAAAAATAAGCTTAATTGTACTCATATTTTGATAATTAATTGTTATAACATATTAAAGATATCATTAAAAAAATAAGTTTAATTGAAGCCTAAAAGATATAACACATCTTAATGTAGGTCTTATATCTGTCAATTGGGATTAATAAAGCAACACATGGAGAAAACTGGTGTTAGTATTCTATGAACGTAATGCAATACAAATCTTTAAAATATACAAATTGTTTTATACAAAACTTCAAAATATAAAGACCTAGAGTATAAAATAAAAGAAAAACAAAAAAAAACAGGCTGTTAGTATAACTCTTTTAACTACTGCACACGGTATTACATTTCTGAAATATTAATTCATTAAAAAATGGTATTATTAGTAATTTTAATATTGTTTATTCTCGGGTGACAGTTATTATTTTTATATTACAAGACAGTAGTTTATTGTAAATTTATTAGTGAAGTGACTTCATTATTATACTTATATTAGGTATATGTAGTGCTAGACCAGGGATCCGTGTGCTGCGTCTCACCATGGTGTGCGGCGACGTGTTGAAGTTAGTAATATTAAAGCATCTAAGTTGAAATTGTGGTTTCTTTCCGCAAATCTCATCTGGTCGTTTGTCCTGAGTGCCTTACTCGGACTCGTCTGATGGCAGTCTCAAATGAAGCCGTTAATATATTGCAGTCCAGCCAACTGTTTTATAGAAAATATTATTTTTTCTGAATTGTACCGCGGGCAAATGATGTTGAGTGGCTTGTTTTTGAAAATACCCGATTCGACCAGTTCTCGTCGTCGCTGTGTTGACTGCACTACCGTCATTTACAATTTTGTTATGCTATTTCGGTAGTGGGCGCGTCATTTCAACTTAGAAGATAAACATCAAATGGTAATAAGAAAAACAGACATCATGCGACATGCTTAAAATAATCATTTTGTTTTGGGCCATGGAAAAAAACGCTCCAGTTTTATATTATATATATATATTGATCAGGATAAAATGTAACCATTGTTTACGAGTAATCAATAACAAATACAAAAATGAATAGATAGTACTCATGTATTCGAGATCATTGACACCGTGCAGAATTGCACAGGTCTTCTAAAAATACGAGTACAGTTCGTCGTGAGATAATTAAAAGTCAATATATAGGTATAACCAAATATGTATTAAGAGCTGGTTGTAATTCTATAGCCCTAAATGTCGGCCATGCAAGAAGCGCAGTCACAAGCGTCTACCTGTGGAGATGGTGTCGCCGGAGTTGGGCCTGCGCAGGCGCGGGCGGCGCACGCGCTCGTAGTGGTGTCGCCGCGGGTCCCACGTTGAGTGCGCGCCCACTGAACCACACTACTGCGTTACGCATGCCCATAGCGTTACCTACACCTAACTACTTGACATGAGCTGTATTTATTGTTCATTAGATTATTTTATTAAGAATTATTTTGTTGATCCGGTTGAAAACTTTCTTGAATATGGTCTTTGACCCTGCGTTTGGAGCTCATGTCTAGTACGAATTTATCGGTATAATTATTCACAAGTAAATGTAAATTGAATTACGGATATTATTGCTTGTGAATAACTATTTGACAGGTTTCGCTACTATAAATACACACAATTTATGGTGATATTCTAATATTTTAATACATAAATCAATAGTAGCGACACCAGTCATAAATATAATGTTCTATACCGTGAACCATACTAAAATAACGTTAAAATCCAATCAGGATGTACCAGGGTCTCATTCTGGACATTTTGGGAAAATTTTCAGGGACAAATAAAGTAGGTACCATCACATAATAAACAAGAAGCAGACGACATAAAATTGGGATAAAGCTAAGTAACGGGACAAAATACTATGGCAATAAGCACATTCATGAGGAAAATTTGCACACTGTATAATTTTTGAAAATTAAATGTATCATTTGCAGTTAGAATTAAGTACAGAGTTTCCCCACAATTATTTAAAAAAAATGACGTATTCGTATAGACGTAGCAAGAGGATACGTGGTTTTTTGCTCATTCCTGAAAACGTATATTTAGTAAACTTGCAAGTTTTGTCTTTTGCCTCTGTCTATTACATAAGGCATAAAGATGTGTACATCTGTGTGAAGCGCTATGTAGCCGAGCTCGTCGCGTTGTCCGCCGCGCTTGTCCAGCGTGATAATGTGTGTGTGTGCTGTGTAAGTTGGCACTTACTGATGACAGCTTGTCGCTTGACGCGGTCGCAGGTGTTGTAGTTGGAGCCGGGCACGGGCGGCAGCTTGCGGTTGGGCGGCGCGATGTAGCCGAGCTCGTCGCGCAGTCCGCCGCGCTTGTCCAGCGTGCCGCCGCCGCCCGCCAGCGCCGCTTGCGACGCGTTGTACACCGCGTCATCTGGACCACACTCGACGTTATTAGACAAACAATATATTTAGCTATAATTCGAATCGTTTAGAATAAAAAGTTCTTAACTTAGTCAAGTATGGCGCAGTGACAAATTATTGATAAAATGTTTTAAACAGGTCTGTAAGTCTGACATTTTGTGTCAGCAGGGAGGGAGTTAAAACGCAATAACTACACAACTCGTGGGCTGCCATTATAAGTCATGTGTACTGTATCAAGGAAAACAAATAAAAGAGGTCATCACATGAATTTTTGTGGTATTTCTATTTTGTGAAAATTCTCAAATACAAACGTCTGTTTGTCTCGTGTCAAAAAGAGTCGACAAGTATATGTTATATAAAAATACTACATTCGCACGAAATAGTACTAACTAATAACTACAAATTAATCAAGTAGGTTCGACAGAATCTGATACCTATACACACTGAATTACATTGACTAGTAATTAAGATGAATAACGTACTTTACCTTATTCATCATCATTGCTTTAAAGTTGATCAAAGTGATATAAGGATGTAAAATACACAGTAAAAGTGAAAATGAATCGGCAAATTATATATTAACGATGAATTTTGGATAACAATTGCTAAATAAACACCTCTAAGTAATTTTGCATGCGTGACAACGCCGAATGTAGTAAAATAAGAAATGAAGCGGTGATCCATGCCACCATACATACAGTACACGTCCTTCTGACCTCGCAGCCGGTGGGGGGTGTTCCTCCTCGCCAGGGTCAAGCAGATCACGACCACTCCCACAATAAACACCACGATGGTCGCCAGAATAGGGACCAAGACTTCAGGCTCCAGCCACGCTTTGATCCACACGGGAAGGTCTTTACCCCCGTCGACGTTACTAGGCAGAGGGGCAATAGTACCTACAACAGAACAATACCTTTGTGATGGTCTCGCGCTCCCCGTACCACGCAGACCACTACTATGGCGATGATAATGACGAGTATCGCGGCGATAACGGGCACGATCAGATTGAGGTGCGACAAAATGATCTTGATGGTCTGTTCCGTGGTAAGGGACCCGCCGACGTCGCGCGCCGGTGCGATAGTACCTGAAATGCAAACCGCCATATTATTTGTCATGATTGGTCAACATAAATGGAAGAAATTAAAGGCGATGCATTTCAGGTGACTATTTATTATAAACAATATTTAAATGAAGAATACAAAATAAATAAAACGAAATCAACATATTAAACTATGTGGATTTAGTTTTATAAATAACCTGTATAGGTATTAATTTACTTCACTTGACTTGGACGTAAAGTAGTACTTTACGAAAGTTATATCTCGATCCGATGTCCAAGTCAAGTAAGGTTAATGTTTAGCATCATAACTAGCGGGCGTCCTAAATGCATGCATAAATCATCTCAAGAATTATAACGACTAGACTAATATTTAACTTGTTGGGTTCATGTAATTGTTACGATTGATGAGGGTACCGGGCTATATACTTTGTAAGTGTAATTAGTTTATTCATACAAATAAGTCAACACTTAATGCAGGTAGAAGTAGTAAATTCACATGACTGGGATGTCTTGAACATGCGATGCTAAAGTTAACAAACCTCCAGTCATGGTCAGGGTAGCAAAGTCATACTCGGCCACGTTGAAGCCAGCATTGTTGTGAGCCGTGATCCTCAGGGTGTACCATGTGGCCGGCTCCAGATCTGCAAGTGTTATACTCCTTAGTCAAACGTTCCAACAGAAACATCGACCAGCTTCGCTCACTAGTTGGCACTACTGAGAAGTGAGGTCCTGTCCACTATGTATGACATTATAAATTGTAATGCGCGAGTCATTACACAAAGGCTTGCCTTGGATATTAACTTTACACAAGCGCCCCTAACGACGAATTCAATTGCTAGAGGTAAAATTCATTTTTTGCCCTATTTTGTGTTATGGCTCATCTAATTTATTACTCTAGAATAACAAATCAAAGTATCAAAGTACTTGTAAAGTTGTTTGTGGACTAACTTACCAAGAACAACGAAGTTGCCGCCAGGCTTCACCGCATTCGATATTTGGTTCCATTCAGCAGTGCCCCTAAAAATATACAATATTTGAGGATATTTTGACTACGAGTATATAAGTAAACATATTCATAATTTGTTTGTGTAGGTAAATGTAAGTTGATGTAGCTTACACACTTCCTTCGTTGGCTCAATGACCTAAAGAGGATCTTGTCGTCAAATACAATAGGCGGAGTCTTGTCAATAATAATAATTTATAGTGAAACATTAGATATAATGTCAATATTGAAAATTCGCTATAAGCAATACGTAGAATTTTCCACTCTTTCCTATTCTCTCCACAGGTTACTTAGTCGTAGGTCTGCGTAAAACATTAAATTAACATTCAGTTTTCTTAGGCAGTTCAATGCGTCTTGTATCTCCATAGATACCTATGATATAACATTAGACAAACAATACAAACTTTTTCTTATTCTCGACGACGAAGTGGCTCATGGGGCAGCCGCCGTCGAGCCACTGCTTGAGATGCAGCGTGACGGAGGAGCTGCCGACCTCGATGAAGTCGGCGGCACGCGGCACCGGCGGCTTGGAGCCCCGCGTGCCCGCGAACACCACGTCCGAAGCCTCGCCCGTGCCGATGCTGATGGCATTTGAGGTTCGTTACTTCAATAATTAATTTATTGAACTGAATATAATCATTCCTTAAAAATCATTCGTTTAGAGGGTGAAGTACGGGTTGTAAGCATGTCACTTCTCACTATCATTGTGGTGTGGTTGTTGTTGCGTCACAATGGCGCACTGTGATTGGTTAGCTGCGTCTCACTGCGTTCAGCCAATTAAATAATAACTTACGAACTAATAATTACTTATTATTTCGCTGACAGTTAAGTAGTGTTAAAAAGGTTTTTCCATTTATCAAAAACACAAATCATATACCTAAGGAAGGAAACGGATTTACTCAGTTCGGCATATGAAACAAAAGCTTGTAATACATGGAACATTGGGAGATTTCGTTGTCGTTTAAAGATCACTGCAATATATTTACATGAAATTTATGGAAATTCATCGGAACGCTTACCCATTGTAGGCTGTGACATAAAGTTGATATTTGGACCCGCAGAATAGATTTTCCAAAGTGTAGGTATCAGTGTTTGCAGGAATCTAAAAAATAACAAGTAGATTTTTATCGACGACCTCGGTGGCGCAGTGGTAAAGTGCTTGCCTCTGAACCGAGAGGTCCCTGGTTCGATCACCGGTCGGGTCATGATGGAAAATGATCATTTTCTGATTGTTATAAAATATAGTATCGTTGAGTTAGTATCCCATAACACAAGTCTGGAACTTACTTTGAGGCTAGCTCAATCTGTGTGATTTGTCTTAAATATATTATATTTATTTTATCAGTTGGATTTGTTATACACAGCTATGCAAAATATATACATTTGGTTTACATGTATTTTTATTTGTTTTACATGTTTTTGCTTGTGTCATCCATTGTCGAAATGTATCTTTCGTCGTATGTATTTAATGCTGCACTTACAAATAGTTTAGATTCCTGACAAGTTATTTGAAAATTGTTGGGGTTTTGTTGCCTTTTTGTCTAGCTTTAAAAATTGCATAGACGATTATGTACTACAAATGTTAGCTTTACTAAATTTAACTTATGGAGAAATCTTTAATTCAAAATGGTTGCAGTATAATTATTTTTTCTGCAAGTTACGCCAATAAATCAGTTTACAAGAACAAGTTTTTAAAAATATTATTTACCGCACATAACATTATAATAAATCGGAGAATTTATTTGGGAGATATAATATTGAGTACATACAAACGTGACTACATTCTGTGACCTCACAAGATGTCCTCATTAGGTAGGACCATTGGGTTTACATGGGTACATACATTACATGTTTGGCAAGTTATCTTGCATGTCAGGTCGCTAAGTCTTAAACATGTATCAGTCCGATGTAATGTACGAACGGCATACCTGCACAGTTTCCCAGTCACCGAACTCTTGTTTGTAGTGGATGGTGTATCCTGCAGCTGGAGATTGGTCGGCGTCGGCCGAAGGTTTCAGACGGAGGGTCAGCGACGACACGGACGAAGACGCGATCGTCAGTTGTGGCGGGAATGGGGGCGCTGTGATAAACAAAGGGGACTTTTCAAACACCGGACCAATTTTTACAATATGATCAGCACATGTGAACATAATTTATTGGGAAAAAGAACGTATATTTTCGACTTTCCTTAGTGAGTCGATTAGCTCAATCAATTTGTATGGTATTATTTTCCAATACATTTATGGATATTGATGTGTACTCATGTTATAATAATATTATATCATAGTATAATGATATTGTCATTCAAAACTGCTCTGCAAATGAGGGCGGTATTAAAAACCAATACTGTGTGTTGAGTTTATGTCATCATATACATATACTAATATAAATTTATCAAAGAAAATATTGACTAATTGCTGACAACGTGGCTTTAAGAAAAATTTAATAATTATAATTATATTTTGAGAAAATATTTCCGGAAACTGCATACATGCTTCTTAAAGCATGTATGCAGTTTATTCAATATTTATCCAGTTATCCAGTTTTAGGAAATATTTTCTTTAATGAAATAATATGGACTAATTGCTGACAACGTGACTCAAGGGCTTTACACGAAAACATGTTTCTTTGTAAATACACAAGTAGTCACGTGTATCGTGACTCGATGGCTTTTCCCGTCGAACTTGTGTCATCATTCTTGTTCTTTTTTATGTTTTGCAATATGGAACAGGCTAAGCTCAAAGACATTACAGTGTGTCATGTTGGTTTTTACCATTTAATACCTCGAGTCTTACTTATTAAAAATAAATATAATATAAATAGTTGATGAGTATCAGTATGACTTTTCAAATATACATAAATTAATATTTTTATTGTAAGTAGTAACATAAGTACATATATAACGAATTTTGGCGAACGCTCGAAAAGTCACAAAATAAGTTCAATTGTTATAACTGCCATAGCAATAGCGTAGGTAGTCGCCATCAAGTCAAATAGATACATATTTCCATGTGTCAAAAACAAAAAAATTGTATAAAATATGGGGCTCGTATGACATTGGAGACAAGTGACTTCACAAATGTTGGAGTCAAAAAGCGTTTCAATTGTAATTTAATGAAAACAAAAAAATACTAAAGGAAAAAAAATCTTACTATAAATAAAACCTATCAATTAAAGTGACATCGTGATTATCGTGTTAAATTATGTGAAAGCATTTACAAGTTTTATTTTATACACAGGCAACTATATCGTGCGTCCACGAAAGTGTTAAAGTGTGTCTATACCGACCTAGAACGGAGAGGGTGTGTGTGACGGTGTCGGTGCCAAACTGGTTGTCGACGTGGCAGGAGTACTCGCCGGCGTCCTCGCGCGCCACGCCCGCGATCTGCAGCGACCCGTCCGGCAGCTGCCGGATCCGCTCCAGCGCTTCCAGCGGGTGGCCTTTCACCTGCACGACGAAACAACAAAACGATACTATACTCTCTCACATCTGAGCATTTTCCCGTTGAGCATCGGAGCTCAAGGTCCGCTTGAAAATACAATTCTTACAATAAGGGAGTGTATGTTGAGGCCCGAGACGGAATCGAGATGGAACACACGAGAAAAGTACTTTCTTTCGAGTGATACATAGTGCTTTATACGATATATTATTAAATAAAAATAAAAAGCATAATTTCATATTAAAAAAATAATTTGAAGATTTCGGCCAGTCTGCGTAAATACTCTTGCAAAAATAATACTAATCACTCAACACGATGATATTGCGTTTGGACCTGTCTAAATGGCGTGAAATATGATTGCTTCCGAGCAAATGAAACCTTTATAAAGTTTACGAATCACGACTTTTTCGCCGAAATATGCTCTACTTGAACGAAAGCATAGTGACGAAAATTAACGCATATTTAAAACTTGGTTACTCAATAACTAACTAAGTTATCTTAACCGTACTGATAGCAAACTGTATGTCGTGCATATGTATACCATATAATTATAGTGATTACCTTCCAGAGAATGTTAGGCGGGGGCACACCAACGGCTAGGCAGGGCAACTTCACATCTTCCTTATAGGTAGCTACGAACGACTCGTCGAACGATGCGATTTTAGCGGGAACTGCGAAAGAATATATTGTTTTCACTAATCACATACATTTTCATAGTACCGGCCTGAGGTTTGTGGACCACTCCGTAGTATATGGTGTGGATGTCCTACGAAGCCCCTAAGGGATATAAAGCCTTAACAGCTAAGCGGCCATTTTAAAAAAGTTGAGGGTCATTTTTTATAGGACTTAGACCCCGGTTAAGAAAGTAAAGCGTGTTCCCTTCCAATGCAATTAATTGGATTACTTTAGCTCAAGATGGTTTGACTTCTTATAAAAACGTATGTGGAAATGAGCGAGACGGTTTCTCCTTGGCAATGATATTGTTGCCTATCAGCTGCCTGGCTACGTGTCCCTTAGAGAGGTCCTGATACATAGGTCCTATTCTAGAGCGGAATCACACGCAACAATAACTAAATATAAAAATGTCGTTACCCTTATCACTGGCGCTGCAAGAAGCGGTGGCTGAGGGTTGTCCCTCGCCGATGATGGTGGAGGCTGTCACCCAAAAGTCGTAGCGGCCGGCCTTCAGGTCCGTGGCGGAGTAGCTGGTCTGGCTGGCAGGCACCTGGTCATGGAAGGAAGACGATCCAACTGTATCCGCCTTTTACGATAAGATTTTACACGATATCTAAAGTTAAACTGATTAAACTTGCTGAATACATTATCCATCAGAATCATATATAAACAGAATTAAAAAATCAACTCGAAAATGTCATGATATATAAAATGGAAATATAATGTGATTAGGATCAATTTTTTCTTCGGTAGTCAATTCGATTAGAATTCACTAAGCAATATTTACTGTGTTACATATCATTTGCGCAGAGCCTGATTTTTGAGCATTTCCCCTTGACCCAAAAGAATATTTGAAACATAACGGGATATGATTTAATTATTGAAATATAATTACTTTGTTAGGATGAGGCTCTGCATTTTGCGCTTGAGTGTAAACGTTGTAGTGGGTGACGACTCCATTGGGCTGCGCCGGGGGCCTCCACGACACGAGAATCGAATCTGGTCCCATGACTAGGGCTTTCACGGCACGTGGAGCTTCGGGTACTGCGAAAAATACATGTTTTTTGTAAGTCTAGCTACATTAATCTAATAAGTTTGGCTACCGTTTTAGTAGTTCTGTAATTGAAAACTAGTTTCTTATAGTTCAAGTTCATATAACTGTAACTCCACTGTAACAAGAAATTATTTGTCTTTATCTTGCTGTTAAAACCGTAGATATAATATCGCAAGACTATGCCTGCGTAGACTTCTAATTCTATAAACTTTGAAAAGGCAAATATAAATGTTCAACCCAGTTTCTGCATCTTAATTTTTGTTAATTTGTTTTGGCAAATGGAGTTAAGAAATTGTATTTATTTATTCGGGATTTGCCCAAATACAACATTTGTATTTTAGTTATTTGACTACATGCTAAAAGCATTATCTAACATATTGATTTACTAGCGAAAACGTACAAAAAACGTCCGGTAGTTTCTGAGTGTATTGCGTTCATACAGACAGACGCGACAGACTTCTTTTTATAATATGTAAGGATAAGGATTTATAATATGAAAATAAATAATAATATTCTTACCGTCCTGTTCGGTTTGGCAGTGGATAGGCGTGGCGCGCACTCCATCGCCGCCGTTAGTCGTGGCTAGAACTTCCATGGAGTAGTTGGTGAACTTCTTCAGCCCGTGGAGGATGGTCTCGCTGCTTGCCGTGATTTTGGTGTCCTTAGTCTTCTCATCTAAGTAGCAGAATATTATTTGATTAATTATCCAATTCACTATTAAATAGTGTATATTAGACAAATAAATAAATAACTCGAAACTTACCATACCAAGTCTCGCTGGGCCCGTAGATCACTTTATAAGCCTTGATCAGTCCGTTAGCAGCAGCAAGGGGCGGGGAGACCCAGGAGACGCGGATAGTCTGCGCAGTGAGCGTCGTACACAGGACGTCTTGAGGGGGGGCGGAGGGGGCGCCTTCCGCGGTGTAAGCTCGGACCTCGGGGGACACAGGGCCGGAGCCCATCTTGTTGAACGCTTGCACAACCATGGCGTACTGCGTGTAGGTTCTATCAAGTGTTTAATAGATTAATTTTTTAACTGTAATTATTTGTCAAATAAACTTGTGATTGGCTATATTTATCTTGTCTCAGTGGTACCTTTAGGTCTATTGTTAAGTCAGTTATGACATACTCACTTCAAGTTTAAAATGTCCAGGTGATGTTCTTTGCCAGATTCCTTTGAAATGTCGACTGTTTCAAACACGAAAGACTTGTTGCTTGAGGCCAGTTTGTATCCAACATAATACCTGAAATTTATATCACTTTAATTTCAGAACTCCAGGTGCAACAAAAATGTTTTTGTGATGAAGAAGAATGATTTCTAGATGAAATCCAACTATGTAGTCGGCTCTATCGTTATATTTGTGTGGATGTTTTGCTATATTTATCAGTCGGCCCCTGGACAGTTAATTATATTGCGGTATAAGGACGAAGAAAAATAACATCTGCCCCATTGAAACAGTCGTTGCTGCTGTATAAGTTTGATGAGATAATTAAATTTTTCAATTCGTTCAAATATTTTTGTTATTTATTCATATTGCACGATTGACCGTCCAGGGGCCTTAGATTATTCCTTACCCTTGAAGTTCTCCATTCCAGTCCTGGGGTGGTGGGGGTTTCCACGTAACCCGGAGAGTGTGCTTGTCAACAGCATCGACTTTGACATCTTGCGGGGGTCCGGTGGGCGCTTCTTCGGCAGTGATTATAGTAACGGTTTCCGAAGGCTCAGAGGTGCCAAGGTCGTTTTCGGCCACGATTCTAATGTGGTAGGCCGTGGCTGGGCGGAGACTGAATACGCCGGCTTCAGTGGCGTCGCCGGGGACAAGGACCCTGTATGTAAAATGATATGTAGTACCTATCTGTTATATTTATTTCACTTGTGTTATATAAAAAGTGAATACTTCATAATCCAATTTAATTTATTTATTGACGCGAAAGTCTGTCTGACAGACAGATAACTGAAGATGAAATTTGGAACATAGTTAATGATCCAGGGGCAAACATAGGCTACCGCAGGCAGTTCTGCGAGAAAAAGCTAGTAATATATATATCAAGAGCATATAACACAGGCGTCTTAATTTATCAAGGGCACATGATGTTAACTCCGTTTTCTCTTTATTTATTTACCTGTCAATGTCTTTTTCCCAGTTACCCTTAGCGCGTTTGTATTCAATAAGGAACTTCTTGATAGGCGAGTTTCCATCGTATGGGGCAGCCCAAGACAGTTGCACAGTTCTTCCCGATTTGTCCAAAACTTTCAAACCGTATGGCGCTTCCGGAACCTCTGCACATTAAAATATAAAGATTTATCTAAGGCTGGGATAAGATATATGTTTATTAAATAACTAAAGATATGTTGCATCAGTCAACTTTGATGCAATTTTAACCTGTGCCTAAAAACGCAAAGTACGCCATTTTATCTTAATGTAGCGCGCAGGTTAGAGTTAACGTCAAATTTGACAGTTGCAACCCGCTCTACATAATAAATATGCGGGGCAAATCTATTAGATCGATGATGGAGTATGGACTATATTAAATTAAATTATTTAGATAACATTGGTAAATACAGATTACAAAGATGACGAACACAACTAAATATTATAACATGTTATTTCCTTGAAATTAAGATTAGTAAATTAAATTACCTTGAATAATCATGTTGATGCTAGTGTCGTCAGATCCGAAGGCATTGGTGGCCACACACGTGAAGAGTGCGCTGTCCGAGCGCTCCGTGCGCCTGATGCTGAGGTCCGACACCACTCCTCCGGGCAGGATCTCCTCGCGGATCGTGTAGCGGGGATCGGATTTAGGTTCCAAGCGCTTGTTGTTCATGTTCCAGATTATACCGATTGGCTGTAGAATTAGTAGTGCATGTATTAACGTAAGGACATCAGACACTTTTTAAATCTATATGTAGTCTACAATCAAACAGATGTTTTAGTCCAACAATATTGTAGGCAAAACGAATAGGTATTTTATAACTCTATTGAAAAGTTGTATGTACATGTTTTTAAAGAACTATCATGAAATAAATATAATATAGACATAGTCTGGGATTTTTTACGAATTGAATTTTCCAAAAGTAACAATGTTATTATTGCCATTACCTTTTCACCTTTGGCTTGACATTGTAATACGGCTGGTTCACTTCGTCGCGCGGTTTGATTTCTCATTTTGATTTCGAATTGAGGCGGAGCTGGAAATAACCACGACTTTAATAAAAAATCGTTTAGATATTAAGTAAAAAAGTCATGTCACTAGTTCATTTTCTGGAATACTGGAAAGGACTAAATCGAATCGAAGAAACTCCACCGGTAAGATTCTTAAATTAGGACGATGTCACTTACCCTGAACGCTGATTAAAATGACTGCAGACAACCCAGATCCAATTCCATTAACAGCTTCGCAAAGATAGTATCCTTCATTAGTCTTTTGGATATTTGAAATACTTAGTGTGCCATCCTCAACTTTCACATTAGGGTTGTTTGGCTTAAGGTCTTTGTAATCGCCAGGAGTATCCCCTAAAAAATATTAAATCACGTGTAATATACAAATGTGTAAAATACAAAATACAAAATAATTTTAATACAAAAATATACATAAAATATATAGGCTCAGTTTAAGCCTATATCAGATAGATTTAGCACCACGGGCAAACCAATATTTGTTGTGAATCATACCTTCAGCCCTCTTCCACGTGACCTGAGGCTTGGGGAACCCATCGGCTTTGCATTCAACCTTAGCATCTGAACCCTGGGCAAAAGCCTTATCAGTTGGTTCAAGGATCCAGCGCGGGGGAACTGAAAACGTTCAATTTATTATTGCAATTGTTTTCAAAAATGTTAACAAAATTATTTACGGAATTTGAATTATTAATGAGTTACAGACTTTTAGTTTCCTTTAATCATAATAGACGAAACAATTAATTGTAAAATAACTTTACTATTTGGAACTTTCTGGTTTAATCTTGTATTACGAGAAACTAGAATTATATAGAGTAGACCTTTAAGAATATTTCAATTAAGAAAAAACAAATATTTTCAGTTTTCAAAGAAATGCCTATGAAATTCTAGTTTAATAAAACACTTAATTGTTGATTTACTGACATCGTCCAATTTATTAAATAATTATAGAAAAATGTCTATTTCAAAGTTTTCGATATCAATAAGTGAAAGTATTTACATTTGAAGCATATAGTGCATGTCAGTTTCGTTACTTGTACTTGTAAGTAGCATTCAAAGTAAAATAATATTTACTTACAGGCTTGTGTCTTTGTAAAATTGTTGATTAAATTCAGTTTAGGTAGATGTGACGAAACTGACAGTAACTTGTATGTTGTTTAAATTATATTTAGATCAAAGCTTCTTTAGCGCACACTAAATACATTTTAATATAGATATTATTTATTATTTGATTACATATTTAATAGTTTGTTATTTAAGATAATGGTATGTATATAATGACAAGTATGATTTGCGCAAAGCCCCGCTATAGAAGCTTTAATTCTGTTGAAAAATAAAATACTACTTTAATAACGAAAACGAAAAGTGGTTATGAAATAATATTAAAAGGCATAATTAGATACAAGTGCCATGAAGCGATTTAAAACGATATGTCTGGTTCTACATGCATATGACTTTGTTCAAAGAACCAAAACATTATATTTTGTATTAGTTGCTAAGCACTATAAGCACACAGAAACAAATATCACAAGCGCAACACAAGAGAACAACAGAAAAAATAGAAAGGATCCCAAGGAGAGGACGGAAAGGAGAGTAAAAAAGGCAGGAAAGGAAGAGATTGGTGTCGTCGATGAGCCGCAGCCTTTCCCTATAGTCTAACATAATGAAACTAGGCGATACGTATGTATTTTTAGATTGAACTTATATGTTACTCTATTGAATTGCAAATTTGATAATAGCTCGGATCGAGGAAGACTGTATAGCGCCGTAACTTTATTATGATGATGTTATAATACTCAAACCCTATCAACGGAATAGATAAAGATTCAAGCAAAATACTATGCGCAAAGCTGACCGTGCTAGGAGTAAGGGATACACGAATGCGTGTGATATACCATGGACTTCTAGCGTGGCGCTATAGTTGGAAAAGCCGGCGGGATTGCGCGCCAGACATGCGTATGAACCGCTATGAGCCCAACCCGCCGGGTCTATGAGGAGCAAAGATGCTCGCTTGGCTATTTTAGTAGCCGTTACACCGGTCTTCTCTTTTAAAGGCTGCCCCTCAAAGTACCACTGGATGTCCAGTGGCAAGTCGCCTTCCGATACTAAACAAGTGACTTGAGTCGCCTGGCCCGCATACAATGGAGTCTCGAACGAGAATGGAACTATTCGAGGTAATACTGGAAACAACCATAGAAGTTCAAGTTAGATCGCTGGCAGGCAATGTTAGCGAGTGAATTTACAAGGAGTAGAGTGTGTCGGTGAACTGAATGACCCTTCCACAGTGCGATTCGTGATGTTAGTTCCCGATGTTAACGACGCATTGCTTCGTTTGGAATTGTAAGAAAATTGACATGCCGTTGACAACGAGTGTTGCCGCGTACTCGGCGCGGCCGGCCGCGTTCTGAACAATACAGGTGTAGTTCCCCTGGTGGTTGGCGCTCACGGAGTTGATCGTCAAAGCCGAGGCGCGTGCACCGAGCGGCATCGTAGTGATGTCTCGGTGGAGGCTTGAATCTATTGTTTCGCTGCTGAACGTCCACGAAATTTCAAGGGGCAGGTCTCCTTTCGTAGCGACGCAGTTGACTACCACGGCGTCGCCTGGATTCGATGGTGCTTCACCGAAACTGAACGGCACAATTAACGGTGGAACTGGGACAATAAAAATCTTATAAGGAAGTGAGTAACGTATGAAAATGAGAGTTGAAGGACAAATCAAAGCGGAATCGTGTAATTTGTTTTATGTTCGCACCCTTTACGACAAGTTCAGTTGTGTGTGATGCAATTCCTGCAACATTTCTTGCTGTACAATTATAAGTGCCCGCATGTGAGCCGTCTATGGACTCGATCGTAATGGTGCTACTCCTTCTATCCATGTTACTGACGCGAGTTCCCGGAATCGAGTTAGCGGTCCGATTATCTACAGTCCACTCGATGCGCACCGGCTGATCGCCGTGAGTTATAATACACTGAAGAGCAAAGTAATCACCGAGAAAGGCCGGTTCTGGGCCGGCACTAAAGGGTGCAATCTTGGGAGGAACTGAAACAAATATGTATCTAATGACCAACATAAAATAACTCTATCTTCTATTACGATTTCTCCGACTAACCGTAAACAATTAAATCAGCAGAGTAGGTGGTGCGACCCGCGCGATTTTCCCCGATACAAGTGTACGATCCAGCGTGTTTTGCGTCCACTGACTCTATTATGAGTAAGCTACTACGCTTTGAATTGTTTATAACGTAGTTATTGTTTCTTTGTGATATAGTTTGTCCATTAAACGTCCAGCTGATTGTTAGGGGTAGGTCACCATAGTTAATAGTGCAAGCCGCTTGTAAATATTCGCCGACATTTGCAGGTTTGTCAAACGTGAATGGTAGAATATTGGGAGGAACTAGAATATTATTAAAATGTTTGTTAGAAACGGAAAATGAAATAAAATTAATGAGAAGATACTAGTGAAAAACTTCAATTTCAAAGATTTCAAAGAGTTTTTATAATATCAACCGCTTTGATGTGACGTATACCGCATTCGCGAAAAGAAAAGAAAACAGCTGGATTGCTGTAAGAGTTCTCTTGTTTTTAACTCAATCATTCTTGATCTATAAATCTACAGGTTTATCCGTAGGTGATATCGACTCCCCCAAACAAGAAGGATTGGATCACAGGAGGAACTAGTTACAAAGCAAGCATCATCCAAACGATATTTGTATACCAATGACGTTGAGAACAGTGGTGTGGCTTGTCGATCCTGCTTTGTTTGAAGCCGTGCATGTATAGTTTCCACTATTGTGACCCATGGCGTTTGGAATGTCGAGCACAGACACACGGTTGCTCAAAGCTGTAGTCTGTAATCCCATTTTAGCCGACACTGGCTTCCCGTTGAAGCTCCACGTAATATTGAGAGGTGTATCCCCTTTCGACACGTGACAGTCCAGGTGCACTGACTCCCCGGCGAATACGGCTTCGTCCAAGTCAAATGGTTTGATATGGGGCACGACTGGGTAAAAGAAATATGCAATTATATTAGCAGCGGTGTATATGATATAACAAGCATGCTAGTCTATGGCTAAGATACCCTTAACGTGAAGAGTAGTAGAATATCTATCTTCCCCGGCTCTATTTCTTGCAATACAAGTATAGTTCCCGCTATGATCTCCCGTGACCGAGGCTATCGATAAGAAAGATGTTTGATCCGCCATCTTCATAGTTCTGATTCCAGTAAGACCCGAAACGTCTTTGCTTTCAAAAGTCCAGGTTATGGACATGGGCTTGTCTCCTTTACTGGCGTGGCACGTCATCTGTACGGATTCTCCAAAGTAGATGGATTCGTCGATCTCGAACGGCAATATGTGAGGGGGAACTGATTAAAAACGAAATAAATTTCAAATTCTAAAGTACGCAATTAAACGTGCATACATGGAAATAAGTTCTATATAATATCTAAACATTTAGTAATATAAAATTGAAAAAAGTGATAGGCGTTTAAACGTTGAAGTACCATGAATATTGACTAGTGCTGAGTGATGGACGCGACCGGCGCGGTTGCTGGCGGAGCACGTATAGTTGCCGCTGTGGTGGCCCATGGCGGTCGGGATGCTCAGAACAGAGGCTTTGTCGCCGAGCTTGGTGGTCGTGATGCCCATATTATTGTGATAAGGAATCTCTTTCCCTTGAAAACTCCACGATATTTGAAGCGGCCGATCGCCTTTCGAAACGTGACACGTCAGATGAACCGACTCGCCAGCGAAAATAATTTCTTCGACTTCGAATGGGATAATGTGTGGAATAACTTTAAATAAAATAAATTATATTATTAGAAAACCAAAAGGTGGGAGAAATAAAATCATGATGTAGGTACCTATTCAAAATAAATTCTAATTTTATTTATTTGAAATGACTGTACCGATAATTTTAAGAATTGTAGTATATGAGGTCGACCCGGCGCGATTTTTGGCAATGCACGTGTAATTGCCGCTGTGGGCGCCCGTCACTGCCGGCAGTACCAGAACCGACGACCGATCCCCTACTCTTGAGAATGTTCCTAGCTTCGGCGATAGCTCTTGCCCATTAAATTCCCAATGAACTTCTAAAGGCGTATCTCCCTTTGATATGTGACACATCATTTGTACCGATTCTCCGTAAAATAAGGCTTGATCGACATCAAACGGTAAGATGTTTGGTGTAACTGCGTGAAAAATTAACAATGTGAAAGGTTCGACAAAATAAATGGTAACAACTTAAATGTTAAAGATTAACAAAATATTATACATGCTGGTTCTTCCCAAATTAGTGTTGCATAAATTGTATAATAGCACCGACGACGTGCGATTTAGGAATGCAGACTGAACTGACCATGGACATTAAGGACAGTAGAATGATTAGTAGAACCGGCTCTGTTGGTGGCGACGCAGGTATAGTTGCCGCTATGACCCGCGGTCGCCGTGGCGATGGACAGAAATGATGTACGTGATGTCATTTTGGTAGTCATGATATCGAGATGCGATGAGCTGTTTTCGAAGCCATGGAAGTGCCACTTAATGTCAAGAGGCAAGTCACCCTTCGACACATGACAGTTGAGTTGCACCGATTCACCAGCGAACACTGACTCGTCCGCCTCAAACGGTACGATGTGAGGTAATACTGTTAATTCAGAAGGCTGATATTATTACATTATGTATGCAAGCGTGCAGCGTGCGATAGAGGCGATTGTAGCGAGCTGAGCTTATTGTAAGAGTACCGTGGACATTAATAGTCGTGGAATGGACGGCCACGCCCGCGTGATTGGCGGCATGACACCAATATTCGCCACTATTGCCTGCTGTGGCACTAGATATAGTCAGCAATGACGTCCGTTCGCCAATCTTCATTGTGGTGATGCCTTGGTGTGAAGATAATTCTTTCCCGTGAAAACTCCAAGTAATTGTAAGTGGTAGATCGCCTTTTGACACGTGACAATTTAACTGAACGGATTCTCCAGCAAAAACTGGCTCTTCAGCCACAAACGGAACGATGTGTGGAGGAACTGATGTGGGGAGATAAATAAATAACCAAATTAAAAATAACAAAAAAATATTAATGAAGTGAAGACGTAGAGTGTGTACCCTGAACATTTAGCATAGCAGTGTGGTTAACGCTCGCTACGATATTAGAAGCAGTGCAGGTGTAATTCCCAGAATGTTTCTCGGTCGCAGCTGGGATTGCCAGGATTGAACTTCTATCGCCTACTTTTGTGATCGACACTGCATTATGTAGTCTTAATGGTTGGCCTTGGAACGACCATTCGAGTTTCAATGGCATATCGCCTTTAGGGATATGACACATGACTTGTGTACTTTCTCCATAAAACACAGCTTCATCGAAGTCGAAAGGAGTCATAATTGGCGCCACTGAAAGACGACCAAAATGTTGGGAATAAAATACGTATACGATGAAAACTTTAGCTCAAGTCTTGGGTTTAGAATGACAGTATTTAATTATTTAGAGTAAGACAATTTTTTTGCCCCGGTACGATAAGCTAGTGCAAGATTGCAAAGTCTATAGTAAGCACTGGATAAAGAAGGTATCGGTCACAATAATCGACTTATTTATATTATTAAAGGTTACAGATTATGTAAGCCATATAAATATACGTATAAAAGCGTGACGTCACCCTTGACATTGAGCTTGGCATGGTAGCTAGTGGAGGCGACAGCGTTGGCGACTGTGCACGTGTAATTGCCGGCATGTTTGGCCGTCACCGCGGGGATTATGAGCGCGGATCCCCGGTCCCCAACGTTCATGATGTTCAATCCAGATAATAAACTCACATCTCCACCACTGAAACTCCACTTGAAGTCAAGTGGTCTATCTCCCTTTGGGACGTGGCACATCACTTGAACTCCTTCTCCGAAAAATACCGATTCATCGAATTCAAACGGACTAATACTTGGTGCCACTGAAAATAATATGCAATCTGGTTCCAATATAAATTCTAGATTATAACTCAAACTGTTTTGTTTTACTGACTACAGAAAACATTTTATACCTACCTAGATTGTTATGACCCGCCAAAGTTACATAGTAGGAGAGGATAAGAATTTATGGATTTATCAATTAGAAAAAGAACAGGCACTAATAAATAGCAGGCTTGAGAGGTACGAGAAGCAATACCGTTGACGAATAGCGGCGCCGTGTGGTTTACGACGCCCGCTTCGTTTTTCACTACGCACGAATAGTTCCCTTGGTTCTGATGTGTCACGGATTCAATGCTGAGTTGACTCGTGCGTTTTGTCTTCATTAGATTTATTCCATTTTCCCCAGATCGTACCACCTTTCCGTTGAAGTACCAATCGATTGTCAATGGCAAATCTCCTTTACTAACCGCGCAGGTAACCAGCACCATATCTTGAGCATTAAATGTCTCTTCGCCGAATTCAAACGGCATTATCTGTGGAGGAACTACAGGAAGACGAAAAATCACTAAGCGATTGAACTAATCAATAGTGAATACTTGTAGTCAACATTAAGTATTCGGGGGAAGCTCCTAATTATCTACCCAAAATGTGTTATCTTTATGTACACATTTAAATACCGACCTATAGACGAGTATGTTATCTTGAATTACCTATGCTCACCAATTAAATATCTTTGTCTTTGATTTGTTATGGAAAACCTAAAATACGTATTGTGTCGACGACAATTTGAACAACAGCGCATATTTAAGTAAGGAGTTAGTATATCTCAGTCTGCGATAAGTAAAAAGGAAAAAAACTAGATGGCAAACGAACAAAACATATAGTACAAAAATGTGCAAACAAAAGCAAAGTGATGTCGAAATATTTTTAGCTACCGTTGACGTTGAGGACCGCACTATGACTACTGCGGCCGGCGTCGTTTTCAGCGATGCAAGTGTAATTCCCGATGTGATCATGTTTCACGTTTTCGATACTTAAAATCGATATTCTTTTCCCGGCTCTGTTTATAAGAATTCCGTTGACAGAGTTCAGAATCTGGTCGTTCAGTTGCCAGTGGATTTTCAAAGGCAAGTCTCCTTTCCCGACGGTGCACGTCAAAGATACCGTATCGCCAGCATTGAGAATTTCATCGCCGAAATCGAATTGTGTCACCTGGGGTGCAACTTTAGAATGGGTTCAAATTAGTTGTTTACTTTGATTGCAGCTCATTTTAATAATCGATTATAGGAAATATTGCGACGATCAACAAGACTGAACAAGGATTAAGGAGGAGCATAAATATATAAGCTAACTAACGTAGGAAAAACAAACGTATCGGAAGCTATTTTAAATTTACCGTTGACTGACAACTCAGAGGAATAGTTCGCATGTCCTGCTGAGTTAGAAGCCGAGCAAGTGTATGTCCCAGTATGAATAAAGGATACCGATTCAATAGTTAGACTACTGGACTTGTGACCAATCCTCGTGATGGATACTCCTTGCATTCGACTTATTAGATTGTCATTCAAATACCATGTGATATTTATTGGAGCATCGCCTTTGGTCACCATACATTGAACGCCAACAGTGTCGCCGGCATTGGCTGGCTCTTCTCCGAATGTAAAGGGATGGATTTGGGGCAGAACTGTCAAAGGATACTACGTCAATTATTAATAACAAAAAAACGATTTCTAAATGAGAAAAAGGGGAAAGAACCATTAACTTCCAGTACGGCGCTGTGATTGACTTGTCCAGCATAATTTTCGACGTGACACGCGTATACACCTCTGTGCGTTCCGTTCACCGAATCAATATTTAGTATGGACATTTTGCGGCTCATGCTGCCTATAGCGATCCCCAGTGTGTTCACTTTTGATATTTTCTTTCCATTGAGGCTCCAAGAGAAATTGGCTGGCAGGTCACCCTTGTTCATGACGCATTGGACGGAAGCAGTGTCGCCAGCATTTGCGGGTTCGTCGCCGAATTCAAATGGGGAGATTTGAGGAGGAACTGTTAAGTGATATTCTACATAATTATAGGACATAAATAATTAAGTTATTATCTTCAAAGGGATATCTGGTTTAGGGGTATAAAATATAGATCTCAAAAGGATAAAAGCAAAAATATTTTTAATAATATTTAGAGGAGATTGGAAGTTCTATGACTTTGTACCGTTGACTTCAAGTACAGCACTGTGATTAGTGGAACCGGCCGGGTTTGCCGCCACACACGAGTACGTTCCTCTGTGAACTCCATTCACCGAGTCGATGTTTAGTATTGAAGTCTTTTTGTTGATGGACAATATCTGTATGCCCATGTTGTTGTGTCTGGTGAGGACTTGTCCGTTGAGCGCCCACGAGATGTTGAGGGGTTGGTCACCCTTGCCCACAGCGCAGGTAACGGACGCCATATCTCCGGCGTTGGCAGGTTCGTCCCCAAACTCAAAGGGCGATATTTGCGGCGGCACTAGAGTGCATTTCATTGTATAGTTCCTATACTGTCACGTTGGCAATAACACTAATAGTATTATACACTACCTACACCCGCGACTTTATATAAGTCTTGACTTGGGACTTCCATATTGTCGGCTTTTAAGGCAGTTATGGCTGTGAATAGTATAACAGGTGATAAACCATGTAAGTATGATACTATTAGTATGGCTACCAACTTGATGGCACAGAAACTATAAGATGAAACGTCCATAAAGATCTTTCATTTTAGAGGGACAGTGCAGGGGTGTGCGTGGCAACCGATGTAGCTTTGGCGGGTATAAACGTCTTCTAAATATCATATAAAAAAATGCTATATCGGACCGTATTTTTAATTTTTTATACGTTTCGCTGTAATAAAAAAATGCGCCTGGAAAAAAGATTTATTAATAACACATCATTTGTAACGTCACAGCAATCACAACATGAAAGGTATATAAGTAAGTTATAGGTAGTACAGGTAAGTCAATTAATTAATTATTAATAGTAAAATATGATTAACTGTTGCTATGACGCTACTATTTGAAGAGTCCCGGATTTTTTTCTATTATATTTTTCTATTAATATTTTAAATATTAAATTTTATGGATTTGGCCATTAATTAAATTATACTGTAAAATCTGGAGAATTATATATAACAGAAAAATATCAGGATGAAACAGCTTACCACTCTATATTCGAGTATATTTCAGTTTTTATCACCATCATCATCCTACACCTCCCACTGCTGGGCATAATGTCCAAGAAAATTATATTTATGTCAAGAGATAACACTCATTTGGTTAACGACATGGTCACTGAGGTTTTTGTAGTTCTCTTATCCTTTCTTATATTATGATAATTATTTTCTACTCTTGTTACATCAAAGATGCTTTGATACAGATTACTAATGTTGCAATCATTGATTGTATGATTAGCAAGTAGTAAGCGGTTTACTCTTCAGTATAGCAAAGTTTCTATGAGTATTTTAGTCCACAAAAATAACCCTTAATGCATATTTTTTTAAATTATCTATTGATCCATCCATGATGCATCGGATATGTGTATGTAAAAATTACCCGATATATTTTTGCTGGACAAAATACAATTCGTGTGATATGTAAGTTATTATTTCCTTCCAAAGCAAACATTAAATTTTCAAACTAATATTCTATAAGAATATTCAGTTGTCATAAAATTTTCATCACTCAACCTTCGTGTCTCGCAACTCTTGGCTCTGTCTACCCCGTTAGATATATAGACGTATCATGTCTGTATCCCTAATGGGGTAGACATTACTGTATTGGATTAAAATTTTATTACATACTAAGTAATTTTCTTAAAGTATAAGAACGACGACCTCGGTGGCGCAGTGGTAAAGTTCTTGCCACTGAACCGAGAGGTCCCGGGTTCGATCCCCGGTCGGGTCATGATGGAAAATGATCTTTTTCTGATTGGCCCGGGTCTTGGATGTCTATTTATATATGTATCTATTTATAAAATATAGTATCGTTGAGTTAGTATCCCATAACACAAGTCTCGAACTTACTTTGGGGCTAGCTCAATCTGTGTGATTTGTCCTAATATATTTATTTATTATTTATTTATTTATAAGAAGGAAAATAACCTGCATATTAAACGACTTCACAAAAATCGGAACATTATTCCAACATGTGTAGTCAGTAGTTGAGGAGAGTGCAGTAATCTCACCCATGACTTGCAGCTCGAGGTTGCCCTTGACGGTGTACCCCTGGGAGTTCTTGGCCACGCACGTGTAGGAGGCCTGGTCGCTGATGCGCTCCACGTTCTCGATCACTAGTGTACCGTTCGGGAATACTTTCTGCTTGCGGTTGATTGGTAATACACTGTAAGGAGACGACCGTATTGATTACTACTCTCACACTACCCAAAGATTGGCTGGCACAGATTGCTTAGCAATAAGCCCGACATGGTACCTATGTATACATTAGTGTATTATTATTTTTATGGCCGATAAAGATACTTTGTAATCACTGTTTATTTCTACAGACACTGTAAGTACATTGTTTTTCTCGATCTCATTTGATCTCAGCCACAAAGCATCGGATATGTGTATGTGTAAGGACCAAAACAACGGGAACGAACACAACCAAACATATAAGTAGCATACTTGAGCGTCAAATATAAACTAAAATATGTGTCTCACCGTCCGTCTCGCTCCCACACAATGGAGTCGATGGGGTACCCCGCGACGGGGCAGTGGGCCACCAGCGTGTCCCCCGCCACCACGGGCCGCTTCTTCATGGGCCGGATGTACGGCAGCCCGTACACGTTCACGCGCGCAGAGTGATATGCGCTGCCAACCTGTAAATTGTGCATTTCAATAATTTTATTTAGTGGCCACATACAGGTCTCATTATATAAATAACCACAAAGACTTGAAAAGAAAAAGAAGACATCATTGAATTAGACGTGCGTAAAAATCTGACGTGCGACGTCAGATTTTTCGCACGTCTATGAATTTCTCATTTTTTCAAACTAATTTATACTCTCTTCAGTTAGAGCTGAAAAACGACGATGTAATAGAACATTGTGCCTCATAAAATCGATCATCTCCGTTTAAAATTTCATATGTATATAAGACATAAAATAACCATAACCTGTATGCGAAACAAGAGTACACGATCCAAAGTTGTTCAGTGCAACTCGATGTTCTCATCAGCTACGACAAACTGCCCGATCGGCTTTTCGTCGCTGGTCATCTATTCATAAAGGAACCACACGAAGCCGGGTTTGGCTGTAAAACTAACTAACCTTGCTCAAAGCTATACAGGAGTACAATCCTCCGTCGTTGGTCTGAACTGAGGAGATATTGAGGTGGGACTCGACGTTGCCGTCGGCAGTAACAAACTGGCCGATCTGCAGCCGTTCGCCGCTGGTCATCTTCTCCCCGTCGAGGAACCAGCCGATGTCGGGAGTGGGGTTGCCAGATGCCACGCACTTCAATCGTAGTGATGGGCCGGAGCGGAGGGTCTGCTCGCCGAAGCTGTGCCGGATTTGAGGGGGTTCGACTGGAATTTAAAGTCATAAGATTGTTTTTAGTAATATTTTATACATAATTGTGCATTTTGTTTCAGTCTGAGTTAGAAATATAAAGTGGATGAAGTTATATTCCTGTAGTATAAAATTTACACAGTATTTTCTAAATAAGTGTATGTTGACAAAATGCAAGTTTTACATTTATTTTTGGACTTCTAAGCTGAAGAACATATACTTAGCAGGTTGAATTGTGCAAACTACTATAGTTGCATTGTTTGTATGTAATCATAAAATAATAGAATAATCAATAGCATCTAAATATACATACACCGTCCACCAAGTTTCAGCTCTGCGCTGGCGCCGGCGCTCTCCTGGTCGTTGCGAATAAAGCATTGGTACATTCCCTTATCTTCTTTTTTGACTGACTCGATCCTGAAATTGACATCATCTATGATAAAGTATTGAGTCCAAGAAATATATAAGCACCTACAAAATGTTATAACATTACCAGAATAAATAAAACATATTTAGAACTGTAATCCGTGTATTTATTAGCAGTTTGATTGAAACATTACATACAAAGGTCTCTAAGGATATTTATTCACGGAAATTAAACGGAAGGTCCAAGAGAAAATTCAGTTTAAGCGTACCTTAGTAGAGGGTCATGATGTTTCATGTCCTTGCCATCTTTCAACCAGGTAATAGTCTTGACGGGGTTGCCTTCGTATTTGCAAGTAAATATAGCGGGGCGGCCAAAGTCTACAGTTTGCGTTGCCGGCTCCACCGCCGTTTTCAAAGGAGCCGTCACAGTCAACACTGTCTCTACTGATTCTCCTAAGAAATATAGAAAATTGTTAGTAGAGGTACTGAAAAGACGGCGTGTGATTTCACGGTACGAGGCGACTAAGGGAATAAATGCCGCTTTGATAGCTGATGAGCAACAATAGCATTCCTTTTTAGGGTTGACGTCAGGCTAGCAGCCGGTCGTAAAATCATAGCCAAGTTAATAAGCACAGGAAAGCGGAACCTAAGCTCCAGATTGAGAAAGAAACCTGGAAAGCGCAGATGAGAAAGTAGAGGTATTCAAGAGATTAAAAAGAGAAAATACAATTTTTATAATGCTTACCTCCGACAGAGTTGTTTACTACGCACAAGTATTTCCCAGAGTCCTCAACTTTTGCTTCCTTAATAATAAGAGTTCCCGACACTTGTTTGACTCTGTCATTGAGTGTGACCGGCTGTTTACGAGTTGTTCCTTCAATAAATTTGTACCATCTGTAACAATAGAGAAATAGTTTAATCGATGTGGCTTGCACACTTCAAAATTTTAGACGAATTAAACAATTACTAAGAAAAGATATAAAAGTTTTGTCCTACTAGCGCCACCCACCTGAAATTAGGAACTGGAAAGCCTTGACTTAAACAAAGGATCGTCCCCGTATGTCCAAAACTCAACTGGGACTCTTGCAAACGATCGCTAGAGAGCTTTGGGGGTAAACTATTCGTAGGTTCTTAAAAGTGGAAAAAAATATGGCATAAATAAGAAGATTCCAGTAAGCCTGGTTGGTCATAGAATTAAAATAATTTTGTGACATACGTTACAATACGTTTTAGAAATAAAAATAGCACAAATAGGCTACAAATAGACTCCAACTACGACGCTGATGAAAATATACGAATACGCCCCACAAATACAAGTGCAGCCTTGACTCACGAAAAGCACAAAGTAAAGATTAAAAGCGGCTTAATAAAAGCGAGAGCACCCTGACACTTACCGGCAGGTGTGATCTGCTCAATCGTTACTTTGGCTGGGGATGGTAATAGGGGCGCGCGGCCGGCCGCGGTTCATCACGCCTTCAAGTCACGAGTGGGCGGCTGCAATAACAACGCACATCAATACATCGGATGATATGGTATGCTACGTGATGAATGAATGCGTGAGGTGCCGGGGTCGGCCGCGGGGTGAAGGCCTACCTCATCATAGGGGCGGGGAAAGCCTGTACCTCGCAAAGCAATGCGAGACTATCGTTGCTTCGACCTACTCGACGGTTGAGCCCGTCCCCTGTTCCTTTGGGCCCGGTCCTACCCGTTGGCTCTGGAATACAAACCAACCGTTACCGGGTACTCGCCTCACTCACCTAAACAAGGGGACTGGAAATGCCGTCACTTGGCAGGTCAAGTAAGCCACATTGCCCTGTGGCACGGCGAAGACCTTCCAACCCTCAAAGTCTTTAGCGGAATCTTTCCTAGGTGGGATCTTATTAGTTGGCTCTGTAATAGCATAGACGACTCTTACTTTAATAATAAAATATTATTTGGTTCAGGTTTGGGAATGATTTATATTCTAAAATATTTACATATAAACCTAAACCTTGTCCTCATTAACATAAGTCTAGAAAACTTACCCGCATTTCAGCCACAGAGGGTATTTCAATGATGCGTATCCGCTGGGACTTGATGACTGCTCTTCGTTATGCTACTAACTTAGTAATCAGGACTTACCTATATATGGGCGGAGGAAAAGCAGCGACCTCACAAGTGAGATAAACAGATTTTGATGCAGAAACTAAAAATATTTCACCGCCTTCGAACTTCCGACTCTTATCACTTCGTGGAGCAATCTTATTGGTGGGTTCTGTAATTTAGCAGATAGATATTGAAAACAAACCTCGTTAATGGTACAGGATATCCTTGCGCTGGACACGCTAGCGCTAATGGAGAGAACTGAGGGTAGTTTACAGCTGCCTTAGGTGTGCTGGTAATGCTGGGTGCAGCGCTTGCAATCGGTTCTATGAAATACCATATGTAAATTGAGCTCTAATTGTCTAACTGAATTTGGTTTTTGTCTAGGAATATGGAGATTTATTACAAGGAACTTGCCTGAATATTGGAACCGGAAATGCCTGTGCTTGACACAATAGTCCAAAATTTTGACCGATATTTCTTATAAATGATTGGCTCCGAACATCCGTAGAGAAAGTGGGTGCTTTGAAGCCAACTGGTTCTGTGATTGAAGATGACGAACATACATCAAATATTTATCGATATACAGAAACAAAACTTGCCTGAACATTGGGGCAGGAAAACTTTGAGCCTGGCAAAGAAGAGCGAAACCTTGTCCGACACGTTTTCTGAATATGCTACCCATAGACTCGGAAGAGAATGCAGGAGACTTAGCACCGACTGGTTCTATAACATCCAGATAATAATCTTATATTTAAAAAATATCGTCAACTTGCCTGAAAAGAGGTACAGGATAAGCTTGCGCTTGACATAGAAGTGCGAAACTTTGATTTTCATGTCTTTTTATAGATGACAACGCTGATTCAGATGAGAAAGATGGTGCTTTAAATCCAACCGGTTCTGAAGACAACAATCCAGTGTTACTTCACTGAAGAAGATGCATATCTTTTCATCATAACGATATTTGTCTACAATTTGTTTAATTTTTTTCTATGTTAAGTATAATAAACTTGCCTGAACATTGGAACAGGGAAAGCTTGTGCCTGACACATTATCGCAAAACTTTGACCTTCGTGCCTCGTTACTGCAGATAGCGTGAAATCAGTTGAAAATGTTGGTGGCTTGGAACCCACAGGCTCTATAAAAAAAACGATAATAAGTTAAAAACGACTTACCTAAAAATAGGCGTAGGAAATGCTTGCGCTGGACAAAGTAGAGCGAAACTTTGACCTATTTCTCTAATAAATATGCTGCCTTTGGAATCAGTAGAAAAGGAAGGTGCTTTCGCTCCAACAGGTTCTAAAATAAGAGTTTAGCAAATGTAACCAACCTGAAGGAAGGTTGAGGATACCCTTGCGCCTGACAAAGCATGGAGCCACCAGAATGAGCTTCAATGTTATAAGAGTAACTTGATGCGGAGGTAGGGAATGCAGGAGCCCTCGCTGTGACAGGTTCTAAGCGTAACAAAAAAATACGAAACATAAATGGCACACTCACTTGAATAAAGGAGGGGGGAACGCCTGGGCCTGACACAAGAGAACTATTTCTTGATCGGCTAATTTATTGACAGACGTGCTTTTAAATTCCAACGAAAATGATGGCGCCTTTGACCCGATAGGTTCTGCGATGATAAACGAAATTTAATAACGATGATTCAAATTATTTTTCTTACCTGAATAGTGGGACAGGAAACGCTTGTGTTTGACATAAAAGAGCAAAATCCTGACCAGTTCTACGAATTATTCCAGAAAATTGTATATCGTTCGAGAATGTGGGAGATTTTGAGCCAACTGGTTATAAAATAGGCATAATTTATTCACCTGAATAGAGGCACGGGAAACCCCTGAGCTGGACATAGTATATTTAAGCTTTGACCGATTTTTCTCACATACCAAGAAAACTTATTATCTGTCGAAAAGCTAGGTGGCTTCGTTCCAATAGGCTCTAAAATAAATAAAGATCGTAATTAGTACCTGTATATTGGAATCGGGTATCCCTGCGCTGGGCATATCAATGCTAAACTGTGTCCTACATTTCTAATAAACCACGCTAATCTATCATCGGTAGAAAACGTGGGTGACTTCGAACCGATGGGCTCTGAAATGTATTAATAAAGAAATCAGTGGTAATGTCTCACCTAAAAAGCGGGACTGGAAAACCTTGAGCTGGGCATATGAGAGCGAAGTCGCGATCCGCATGTATTTCAAACCATTGCAGCTTTGAACCACTTGAAAACGAGGGACTTTTGGAGCCAATGGGTTCTAAAATAAATTAAAAAAGATAAGATTGAAGTACCTGAATATTGGGGCCGGGTATGCCTGTGCTGGACATAATAATGCGAAGCCTTGCTCAACATCCTTTACGTACCACGCCATTTTAAAGTCCGTAGAAAAAGTAGGTGCTTTCAGACCGACCGGCTCTAGAACAAACATGGCGTCTCTTAACACAAACAGTCTAGAACTCACCTAAACAGCGGGACTGGATACGCCTGTGCCAAACAAAGCATGGTCACGCTGGAGTCCATCTTGAATTCAACGAATTCTATTATTTTACTTGGAACTTTAGGTGGGGCACTATTAATTGGCTCTAGAAGAAAATAGACGAATGTCAATGTTTTGATAGATTACCTGAACAAAGGAACCGGAAATGCTTGAGCAGGACACAAAAGCGTTACGCTAGCATTGACATATGCGCTGAAACCTCTCACATTATCCATAGTAGGAAATTTAGGAGAGACTCTTCCTACAGGCTCTGGGAATAAAGAAATATATATCTCACCCTCTTTATATTCCTAAATAAGAGTTGAAACTTCTGAATATTTGAATTGAAACCTACCTGAATAAAGGAACTGGGTATGCTTGAGCCGGGCAAAGCAATGTGATAGTTTCATTGCACGAAACTTCAGTGATATCAATCATTTTCGTAGCTACTTTTGGTGCAGCACTACCAACGGGTTCTATAGATAAATAATATAGTTGTTAATGTTTAAATATTTTCGTGAGATACCTGAAGGCTGGGGCAGGGAAAGCCTGTGCAGGACATAGCATGGTAACGTTGTCACCGCTTTCGGCATCAAATGCACGACTTTTATCTCCTGATGTGAACTTAGGCGAAACGCGACCGACGGGCTCTAAGAACAAAATTTGAACATGTTTCTGGATCGATACAATTCTCCACAAGTATTTATACACGTTAATAATGTATAAAAAATCTTATCGGCCCGTTTTCATATATAAATTTACCTGAATAGTGGAACGGGGAATGCCTGCGCCGGACATAATATAGTCAGACTGTCGTTAAGGATCGCGCTGAAACTTCTTGAGCTATCCATCGAAGGGAATTTTGGCGAAACACGGCCAACGGGCTCTACAGACAAGAAAACATTTTTACCTGAATAACGGAGCAGGAAAAGCTTGTGCTGGGCAGAGCACAGTAACGTATGAGTTCGAGGAAAACGTAAAGCTGCGTCCGGTTTCCATCGTTGGAAACTTAGGAGAGACCTTGCCCATGGGTTCTGTTTGTGAAAAAATAGTTTTTAATTACCTAAATAATGGAGCGGGAAATGCTTGCGCGGGGCAAAGCAACGGCACAGAATCCCCTTTGTTTGCTACAAATGTCCTACTTATATCTCCAGTCGGGAATTTGGGTGATACTCTTCCCATTGGTTCTATGGAAATCAAAATATATCTAGTAGAAGTTTTTAAATAAGTACAACGTAACCTTACCTAAACATTGGAGCAGGGAACGCTTGAGCGGGACAGAGGATCGATATAGTTTGATTGGTTTCAAAATTAAAGAGCCTGCTTTTTTCTAGACTTGGAAACTTTGGAGATACCTTTCCCATAGGTTCTGTAAAATATTATGGAGTAAAGCTCTATTAGGGAAAATTAAAAAGTACCTGAACAGTGGGACGGGGAACGCCTGTGCAGGACATTGTAATGCAAAAGAATTATTTTTCTTAACTCCGATCATGGTCCCCATAACGACAGATGAGAATTTTGGTGAAACGCGACCGACGGGTTCTACAAAGAAATTTAATTTTAACATTTCATATTTTACCTGAACATCGGGGTTGGAAATGCTTGCGCAGGACACTGCAGTGCATATGATTCGTTTTTCTTAACTTCAAACATTGTTCCAGTCAATAGTGTTGCAAACTTAGGCGATACCCGGCCGACCGGTTCTAGAATGTTTACAATATAGGGCTATTGTTAATTGTATCATTACCTGATCATGGGGACAGGGAATGCCTGCGCAGGGCATTGCAAAGCAAACGACGTGTCCAACGAAGTTATAAACATCATGCCCACTTGGCTTGTCGATAGCTTGGGTGGCACACGCCCTATTGGCTCTGAGGAATGATGCAAATGGATTAATGCAAGAATCCTTACCGGTAGAGAGGCGCGGGAAACGCCTGAGCCGGGCATAGCATTGCGAGGTTGGTGTCCACGGTAAACTGGAAGCCGCTGGTGGTCTGCGCGCTAGCGAACTTGGGAGGAACCCGCCCCACAGGCTCTGCGCATGTTGGGAGAAGGTGGATACTCCAGGAGTGGACATGAAGCTACATTCTGATAGACCCTACTTATTTCGGTGGTGTTACATAAAGTAGGAACATCTAATAAACGCGAGTCAAGGCTCTGCAGGGTACCCTATCCCAACATTCAGGCAAGTTATAATAAAATTGAGACTCTCTAATACGTTTAAGTGCTCATAATCTAATCTAATAATAAAACTTAGAACAGACAGTATTATGTGAAGTTAATCTTCATTATTAAGTTAATAAATTTATGGAGGCATTATATACTGACAATGATTTACGGTAGAATCGATTTGTTAAAATCACTAACATTGACAGTGTTTGTGATTTTTTGTAATAGTTGATTAATTAAAATTATTAACAAATTTACTTTATAAAATTATAATACAAATGTCTAATACACAATAACGAGCGCTCCGTATTCCATTGCAAGTACTGTTCTAGTGGAGGTAATAAAAAAACTATGAAAAAAGTAGGCTTAAAGACTTCTGTGAAAATTTAAAAAGTAATATTTCGTGTAATATGTACGTTAAAATTGAAGAGTTATGAATATAAAGGATACAAAACTGGCTGATTAACTTATAATTTTCAGAGAAGTCGTTGATGGCACAGATTCATTTAAATTATTTATTTCTTGTAGAAATTTAATAGCATCATTTTAAAATTGAAAAAAGATTTTCTTTATCTACTGTTTGCATGAATTGGTACCACCAGTGAATATAAAAACGTAGAAAAATCACTCACCAGTGATCACCAATCGTCCTTTGGTTGCTGACAGTCTAGTCTCCCCGGTCAGTCTGTGTTTAGTTCGGCATTGATAAGATTTATAACCATCTTCAGGTCCGACATCTCTTATATGTAATTCACCAGAAGGCAATACCAAATACTTTCCCTCTGAAAAAATGAACGGCTATTTGTAAATATTTATCAATATTCTCATTCGTATTAAGCAATCTCTTTCATAAAGCCATGTTAAAATGCAACATAAGGTTGCAATTTACTTATAAACTTCATTTAAATCTAAGGAAGAAGGAAATAAGGAATGGCAGGCCGTTAGACCCATGGACGCACGGGAACCAAATTAGGAACAAGAACCTACACGATAATATTGCATCGTGAGAAGGCCAGAATGGCTAAAGACCAAAATGATTCGTACCATCTTTATTATGAGCAGAATCGAGCTTCATTTCAAGCTCTTCTGAATCTTCGCTGATGATCCAAGAAACAACAGTAACATACTCCGACACAAAACTAGGGATATGACATTTCAGAATAGCAGCATTCCCACGTAACACGTATTCTTCCATTAGATTGACAGCGTAAGCTTGGGAAACCACTGAAACAATATGTCTTTATCTTAATAGAGACAAGGTAGAAAACGAAACATTTTTACATAAAATTCAGTACATACCATAACTTTTCATAAAGTTATATGAGGCGCGATATTTAAAAAGACGACAGATACTCTGGCAACGACAGACGAAGGATAAAAAGGGATTAATAGGATAAGGAGCAGGATTATAGCAAATTTTCTGAATACCCAAGTTTGAAGAATCATCAATTTTTATTTCTGACTCATTCTCATCTTCCGAGATAATCCAAGAACTAACGGTGACATATTCGGACACAAAGCTTGGTATTTGGCATTTCAAAATAGCAGCGTTTCCTCGCAAAACATACTCTTCCCAAAACTTTACGTCATAGGCTTGTGAAACGACTGAAATAGTCAAACACATGTATTTAGAAATAGAATTGTCATTCTACGATAAACCTAAATAATAAAAACAAGTGCTGAATATTATCTAACCTAAAGAATCACTCAGGAGTAAATAAATAATGGTTAAGGATAAGGTACAGGAAATCGAGAGCAGATAATATTTTTTTACCTAAATTAGAATTAGAATCTAAATTAATCTCGATCTCAAGTTCATCACTTTCAGAAATGATCCATGAAGTGATAGTGACGTACTCCGTGACGAAACTTGGAATATGACACTTTAATATAGCGGCATTACCGCGTAAGACATTCTCTTCCCAAAGATTTACTGTGTATGATTGGGATACCACTGTAAAAAAATATATTTCTCAAGCTTGCGGAATAAGGGAGGTGTTACATGAGGATAAGGAACGATGGTTATATAATCCCATATTTTGCGAATACCTAAGTTATACGATTCATCTATTTTGATTTCGATATCATCATCGCCATCAGCTGATATTATCCAAGAGGAAACAGTAACATATTCTGTTACAAAACTGGGTATGTGACATTTGACTATTGCTGAATTTCCTCGCAACACGTTTTCCTCCATTAAATTAACGGTGTAAGCTTGTGACACAACTGAAATAAAATGGTGCAGGAATAAGGAAAGAAGCCTGTAAACCCAATTAAAATATACCCAAGTTTTTATTCGAATCCTCTTTGATTTCCATTTCTTCTGAACCTTCCTCAGAAATAATCCAGGAAGAAACACTCACATATTCTGTGACGAATGTCGAGATATGGCATTTCAGAATAGCTGCATTACCGCGTAATACGCTCTCCTCCATGAGATTTACTGTGTACGCTTGGGTAACTACTGCAATATTGAAAAAAACCTTAAACCAAATTGAAACGAACGAATTGGAAAGATAAATGGAAAGGACTATTAGTATTCTATGTTTTGTATTAAACAATGAATACCCATTTCTGGAAGAGTGTCTCGCATTTTAATTTCTTTTTCGTTATTATCTTCAGAGATTATCCACGAATCTATAACGACGTACTCAGATACAAAGCTTGGGATCAAACATTTCAATATGGCGGCATTACCACGTAACACATTTTCGTCGACCAGATTTACAGTGTATGCTTGTGACACAACTGAAAAAACACTGAAGAATGAACATCAGAAAGAGTATGTATCTAAGTACTTTGAATCTAAAAGGATAAGGACATTATATGGACCCTTATTAACGATAAAATTAATACCGTAATTTTCATTTAATGTATATTCTCCACCCTCAGTATCGTGCCAAGAAACCACTTGTACATGATCAGATACAAACGAAGGAATGTGACACTTAAAGACTGCTGCATTGCCTCGTATGACATAGATATCATACACCTGCGATTCGTAGAACTGATTAACGGCTGAAATAGCAGAAAAAATGAGAAATAAGATTTTACTCCATTGGATTGCCTCAAGGGGATTTGGTACAGCGGATAGGAGCATTGGGGTCATGCCGTCATTCTCGATTACCGTAATTGGTGTCGGAACCGTTTAACGAAAATGCCGCGAGGGACTCTTCGTCCGTCACCCATTCCACAACATGAACGTAATCTGCGACGAACGAAGGAATCGTGCACTTGACAATAGCAGAGTTTCCACGAAGAACATCTTCATCGATCACACGCGGCTCATACGTCTGACGCACCACTGCATAAGTTGGAAATTAAAAACTAGGCCAGTTGAATTTTGGAAGTTTGGAAAAGGAATAGGAAAATAAACATTCTGTGAATTTGTAACTCCTAACCAGGGTCTACGTTAGAGCTTTCTTCAGCCGAAATAGTATCGTTATCCATAATCCACGCTATAACATGGACAAAATCCGCCACGAAAGAGGGAACGATACACTTCAGGATTGCTGTGTTGCCTCGTAATACAAATTCATCGTTGACTCTAGCTTCATAAGTTTGTAGTACCGCTATGACAGAAAAATCGGGATGAGGATAAAGGATCGCTACTTATTATATTTAAGTACCCTCATCCTTTCCCGGGTAGTATGAACGATTTTCAGTGTCTGTCCACATTTCCACATACACGAAATCTGACACAAAGCTTGGCACTTCGCATTTCATAATGGCTGCATTGCCACGAATAACGTACTCATTGTCAGCCTCTGCCTCGTACGGTTGTGATACCACTAGACAAACACAGTTCACAGTTCAACCAATAATTATCATTTATAAATATTATCTAAGGATTGGATGAAGTGGCGGGAAAGGATTATGTAGTCATAGACATAACTTATAAATAAGTACCGTCGGATGGTTTTGTATTATTGATGGTAAGCGTTTCTCCTTCATCTATTATCCAAGCTTCGACATAAACAAAGTCGCTAACGAAAGATGGAATCTTACAGTGGACAATGGCAGTATTCCCTCTAATCACGTACTCATTTTCGGCTTCGGTCACGTAATACTGTGACACGACTGTTGAATATCAAACAGATACTTTGAAGGGATCGATAGGCTAAGGTGTGGGACATGTGATAAATATGGGAAGTAATAGATATACGTGTCAGTGTTAGCGAGCGAAGCTATTGTTACCGAGGTCTTCAGAATAGTTAATGACTTTTCCTTCTTCGTCTATCCAAGCCTCTACCTTTACAAAATCCGCGACAAAAGAGGGTATAGAACACTTCAATACTGCAGCATTTCCACGTATAACATACTCTGTTAGAATTTCAGCTTCATAAAATTGGTTCACAACTGAAAAAAAAATAGGATAAGGATGGGAGACGATTACATAGTGTAATAAACGTGTAAGTACCGATGTCATCGGTCATTAAATATTCTCCTTTATCAGAGTCGACCCAAGCTTCTACTTTTACAAAGTCTGCCACGAATGAGGGAATGTTACATTTGAGTACAGCAGTGTTTCCGCGGATGACGTACTCAGAGACTACTTCAGCCTCATAGTACTGTGTGACAACTGGAATGCATAAAGTATGGATATTGGAGAGGATTACACGGTGGTTTAATAACATAATAATTTTTCAAGATACCGTCTCCATCCTTAGTATCTTCGATAGATCTAGTGTAAGAACTGCCGGCTTCATCATGCCAGGATATGACACTAACAAAGTCCGCCACAAATGAGGGAATGGAACATTTTAAGATGGCGGAATTTCCGCGAATCACGTATTCATTATTGACTTCTGATTCATATAGCTGCTGCACAACTGTGAATATATCAGGAATATTTTGTTATAAAATATTGAAAAAAAGAGGATAAGGAATGTTTCGGAAGGATGGCAAACTGGTAAAAGTTGATAATACCGGAACGGGATTAACCATAGTTATTGCCATGCGTGAAGTCTTCATTCTCGTCTGTATGCCAAGACAACACTTCAATGAAATCGGCGACGAAGGATGGGACCTGGCACTTTAGCACGATACTGTTGCCCATTATAACGTACTCTTTGTTTACATCCGTATCGTAATGCTGAGTTACCGCTAGCATAATACACAATATTAATAATTTAAAACGTTAAGACTAGACCCTTAATCTAATGGTATTATCCTGCAAAAAAATAATATTAGCTTATAACTATTTATTAACATATGTAAGACCTAGCTGCGTTAAATTTCAATTGTATCAAATTTCATAACAATCCGTCCAGTACATTTTGCGTGAAAGAGTAACAAACATACATACAAACTTTTGCATTTATAATATTAGTAGGATACATTAGACTACACACACATTAATTCATTCAATTTTATTTGTCGTGGTCAACTTTAGTTATTAAGAGAAATTTATAGGACCTTACCTAATCTCTCTTAAATTACCATGTTTATTTCAGTAATTAATTTGTTTTATTTATAGTACCAAAAACTTAAAGCGATTACAAGATTATTAAAACCAAAGCATGTAATAGGAAATCTATGTTGAAGATACATTTGAATTTGATAATATTAAAGAAATAAAGCATGAAAATAAATACTTTCTTTTTATTATTATTTACTTTATTATCAAATTATGATAGGGTGGCTAAAACATCGGTTCCCTGCCGAACGAAACACTTATCATTACTCAATTATCTGGCACTTGACCTCTGTATAGTCAGTTAACCAATAGTTAACATCCATTAAATATGTAATGTGGTTATAGCATTACTTTGCCTGTCAGCTTGGAATCGATTCATCGGCAGACTTAGTAAAAGTTAAAACCGTGGCTGATTATTTAATTGACCTTGTTTGGCCCGGCCCTTAGCGTGTGAGGTCAGCGTCCTGTGATGCCCATACTACCATACGACATCATACGTAGCAATTAAATTTTACCATAAACTTTGGGTATTTTTTTTTAAATCTACTTGTCGACTTTACTCATGGGTTTTTAAAATGAATAATATGACTATATTTTATGATATGACTATGTTTTTAAAATTTATGTTATGCCAATACTATACTACCAACCAAGTGCCATAAATACCAAGATTATTTATTCAAATATAAATTTATTTTAAAGCTAGGTATATGAAATTTTTATGAGTCTCAAGGGAATCAACTTATTCAGCATTTTGTAATAGGAATTACAAAGTCATTTTCAAAAACATACTTTTTCTTATGTAAGTATATAGTAATTTCCAAGTGTATTTAAGTATCTAAAATATCTATATTTTTATTGGAATTTTAAAGTTACAATGAATAATGATGGTGACTGAAGTAGAACCACTGAGTCATACATAAAAATAATAAATAGATAAAGGTGACTCACCCTTGTCTCATTCCTCAAAAATATTAAAAACGTTAAACTATTTTTATAATCTTACATAATTTTATTAAACTTTACTTTTAATAGGATCTATATTTTTAACAGTATAACAAAATAATATTATCTGTATGCCGTGTATATTAGTATGGATTGAAGTATGATGCAAATGTTTGTGTTTTTATATTTTTAAGTTCTGGTACCGGTTGAAAATCAGCAATTATGACTTAGTCATCGCAAGTGTTATTAGTAATAGGCAAAACTGTATACCTAGTAACATTTTTTTGCCGGATAATATATTTCTATCTTTCCATTTTTAAAATATTAATATTCAAGTAAACATGTAAAACTTTTCTTAATATAATAGTTTACACATCCTCATCATTTTATTAAAAATGTTGTCCAAGGATGCTTGATGTTGATAGTCTGTATTGTGGCCTGTCGTCATCGCTCTGGTTATTATTGTCAATGGACAAGTAATTAACCAATTAATTCCGAGGCCCACTTCGGATGCCATCTGCATATATATATACATTGTGATAAGACTGATTGTTATAACAAAACGGATATATAAAATTAGTTTTTTTAACAATACTTACAAGCCATTTATTTTTATTATTTGTAGTAATAGCTTTAATTTTTATTTATTTTACACAAACGAATCGATGATAGATGGAAATACATTAATATGATATACTATGATAATAAATAAGTCCGTAGTAAGAGATGTATGTAACGGCCATAGCTCAAGAAATATAACTCGATTAAATCTCAATGCTTGGTACCATAAAATAAACATCTCAACTATCATGTAATTTATGCCGGGTCATTTTCAAGATAAAATCAGAACAACTATTTTTAAAGTAACCCGAGAACAAAGAGGTAGAATCAAGTGTCAACTCAACAACATATAAGAATGCAGTTTGAAACAGGATAAAATCTCCAACTTTAACTTTTTGGTGTAAGACATTAACAGTTGCATAAACATTTTTATGAATCGTTTTCTTAAACTTCTCTCTTTGTGATTACTGATTTTTATAATGTCTAAAAAATTCTGACAGAGTTTATATGCAAAAGTATATATTTTAATTAATTACTTTGCTTACAGTCATGTTTTTGCAAGTCAAATTTCTTTATTTTTTTATGTAAACTCTTTAAATCAATAACAGTCAAAAGAGAATTCGGCTGACTTTCTAAAAAGCTATACTAATGTGTGTGCATCATGCACCTTTAGTTAAAAGACTGTCTTACCAGCTCGCAAGTTGACATCGCGTGAATGGATGGTGCCGACGGGGTTGCGTGCAAGGCAAGCGTACACCTGCGCGTGCACCTCTTGGCGGTAGTCCTCCGCTCGGAATGGAGGGAACACCAGGTTGCCGTTCGGTAGCACCTGGATGAACAAGAATATTTAAAGTATTTTTATAGTATATTTTTTATGCGGATTGCCTGACGATATACACACAGCGCACAGGACACCAGCAATCTGACTTTTTAAGAATAGTTTTCTGACAAACTGTCTTTCTGTAAAACTGTTCTGCAAATAAAGTGAAGGTAAAAGAAATAATGACTATCAGAAAAGGGGTCTTACTTTTAAGTTCGTCTAGGACTAACACAGAAATAATTTTACCTGTAAGATCTAACAAGCCATCTCTTACAGATTTGATAGATAAGATCTTAATAATAGATAAGATCATCATAATCTTACAGATTTAAGTAGGTACAGAAAAATGTATTTAGAAAATTAACTTGAAAGTGCTATTCTTGGAGGAAAAGATCTAGTTCTTGAATTCGATTGATTTCAGCTCCAAAAAGAATATGGTAACTGCCATTCTCTCTCTCATCTGTACATTTTCCCAGTTGCTTCCTCAGTAATTGAACGTCGCTATCTTACTTTTTCGTCTCCACTTCACACAGTCGTTAGCAACCCTAGTCAGACCATTGGTGGTAACTGGTATTCACCTGTCGCAATCCAGGGACGTCGCCGACCGCAGTGCCGTCGGAGCGGACCCAGATGACGTCGGGCGCCGGCGAGCCGCGCGCCGCGCATTCAACCACCGCACCGGTGGTGTTGCTGAAGTCCACTCGGTTCGGCGGCTCTTTTATAAAGATTGGCCCTATTGTCTCGTCCTCGCATGTCACTGATCCTGAAAAAAGTAAAGAAGTTGAAGTTTTAAAGAAGAAAAAGTAAAGAAGTGCTATTATTTTTAACTGCAGCCCATCGGACGACTTTATCAAAGAATGACTTTGATCATCATTAATATATGGATGGATGGTTGGAAAAGGTTGGCGTCAAAGAAGAGAGACCTACGCTCAGCAGTGGACAGAAAAAGGTTGAGATGATGACGATTTCCATCTCCCGAAATTAAAAATATTTATTGTACATTGGCAATGTGTTTGCAGTTGTGGGAAAGAAACACATTCGATTTAATCTAAAACTGATCTGAATGAGTGATGAGTTTTGAATAACGTACCTAACGAGAAAGATACTTGTACAGTCCAATCGATCAACTTTTTTCTAAAAAAACAATTACGATCGTTTTAATTTAAAAAGATTAGCGATGATGAGTTGTGAATAATATAACCAACATTATACTTGTATCCACTAGGACCGTCCAAGGATCAAATATTCTCTGTGCTTATTAGTGAAACAATGGGCGCGTGATATGCGTGTACGTGCATTTTTAATTTATTTTATTATTAGCCAATGACACAGTACACTAAATAAAGAATACGAGCGTAGCTCTATAATGTTATATTTAGATATATTATAATTTCAATAAATGAATAATAATAAACATTAGTTGTCTCTTTACGAGTCTTATAATTAATTAGCTTTACATTTATTTAAAGATCTCTTTAAATAAAGTTCACCCTTACTAGGATATTAGTTCCTGAAATAGGAACCGTAGTTAGGCCGCTCATTGGTCATTATTAAATTCAATTTTATGAATATAATAAAGGGCTTGCTAGATGCATGAGAATAATAATATTTCAGAATTACTTTACCTCCCCGTAAACCAAATTTCATCGTAGTCGTCCAAAATATTTCAAATAAATTATACATTTATTAAGAGTTTTTAAAACTGCAACATTTCATACATTATAAATAAGTAGAAAAGTAATAAACAGTAAAGTTACTTACGTCTACCCACGGTAAGTATTTAGGTTAACACAGTGACATTCCTAGCTGTGAACGAAAGCATAGCATGGCTTCAGTTGAAGCACGAGTCAAGTTATTCTCAAGCATGTAACTTCGCCCTTTGCACTAGTTAAAAACATCTCGACCCAGTTGTAACGCAGCGCAGCAGCTTCCACTCCACCACAGATAACATAATGAATACCTATCTACTGTTACTATCTCTGTCACATATTATAATACATTGTTTCGTTACCGTATTTGTACCTATTTGTGTCGTTAATTATTTTTATGCACTTGATACTTAGTAATCGAAATCGAAATTTTCCTTACCTATTTCGAATTTTTCAGCTAATGCAAAGTTCTATGACATAATCGTGGAATATTTTCATGCACTATAAAACTCTTATAGTATCCCTATAAAGTCAGAAACAACAAAAGCTCTCCAGTATATATAGCAAAAAGTTGTGAGAAACGTCCTCAGAGACTTTTGTGTCTATAATTATTAGCAAGATGTAGGACACAGGATCTATGCATAAACATGATATTCATATAGGTGATAAGATAAATATTGGCATCATCCAAGACATTTAATGATAAACATCTTATTTTATATGGTGTTCTGTGTCAAGTAATATATTCGTCTACACTTAGTATCATCCATGTCGCAGGCAGTGTAATGAATGACCTCATTAGTCGGGAATGGCTAACGAACCGCGCTCAACAGATGGCACTTTCAAAATTAAGATGTTATGCAGCCCATGTCACCAACTTTTACAATGGAAGAAATAATGTTATGCAGTGTTTAATTTTTTTAACCCTTTTCTAATATGGATATGAACGTTTGTTTGTGTCATAGTTAAGTACATGAATAATTTATCTAGGTAGGTTAGAGTTCATGTTGGTAGGTTCAATCTTTTTTTGGCTCATCAAGTGTATAAATTGGGTTAAGCAAATAGTAAAATCAGAGCTTATTATGTCCTCGTCCCCTATTCGAAGCAGACAACAAAAAGCAAAGGAACAAAAGAACAAGCGCGGGCGTGATGCGCCGACGACCATCTGACGCTCGGCTCGGCTCGGCCCAGCAGCAGATGTGCGCTCGCGCACGCACCGCATTGGTCCATTTTAAACCAAAACGTTCTTACGACAGATGTTCTTTATTTAAATTAAACTACGTTTTAGCTTTACTTCAGACGATGTTTCCAGTTTCATGTAGCTAAGAAGACGCCATGAAGACAATCGATCACAAAATAATTATATGATAATTATAAATAACTATAATTATATTGTATGTCAAAACTCTGATGTACGGAATTTTAGGAAAGGATACGTAAAAAATCTTCAGTAGGATCGAACGAGCATGAGCGATTATGAGCAGGTTTTGTCATAAAACAAATTCAAACTCATAAACATTGGCAAAAAGATGAAAAAATGTTTCATGATAACAGTCCACACGTCAGTTTTCAAATTCTTTACACGTTCCTGGCTTTGTTCTTTCGGTATGCAAAGTTTGGTATCCGTTACTTACAGTCTCAAGTTATGTTGGCTGAGAGTCATCATCGGTTATTCAATATCACGATGAAAAAGAAAATACTGGTAACAGAGTCATAACTACTTAAAAGTTTTTGCCAATATTTGGTATAAGTTATGCACTTCCTGTCAGATAGCCTCGCGGGACAGCAGAACGATTACAGGAGAATGGTGTGTAATTTATGGAACTTTGTAAGAAGCGTGTAAACCTTTTCTTGGATGAAAATCTATTTGCTTATTCTCATCAACGGAGGTACTGAAAGGTTCTTATTCAGCGGAAGCTGAGAATAAGCTGACATCAGACATGACCAAAATATGCGTTTACTAAACCCATTAGTCAATTAACACGTCATGTTCAAATTGTTCGGTATGGCAAAAGCAAAGACTGTTTATTATGCTGGTCACTATAAAAAAACTGGAGGCCATTGACCTGCCAGAGTGTTATCTGAAGATGTAGCTTTTGGTTTAATTTTGTAAGATATAAGAGATAGAACTATATGGTATGTTTTACGTCATCTTCTAATCAGATAAGATTTTTTAACGAGTTTCTAGTGCTTAATAAAAATTAAAATAACTTTGCTGAAGTATTTGAATCTGGAGTTAAGTAGACGATAAGATAAAATAATAAGTACCTAGTATTTGAAAAATTGGAAACTAGACTATATTGTTTTGTCAATATCCTATGGTCATATCGCTCACCGTTGTCCTATTTGACTACAGTCCATCCTACAGTCACTTTCCAATTTATTCCCACACCGTGATCAAATCCACCCACGGCGTGTGACCGAAGCTCGAGCACGTGTGTATCATCAGTATCATGTTTGAGCAATTGCATAAGCCCCGGAATTTCATTGTTTGTCCACCTATGGGGACTGATAATGAGCTGATAACAAAGCCCATTCAAATACTTCACTTTTATGTATGCACTTGTTATTATAATAGGGTTTAAAACGTGTTAAGGGATGATACCCAAAGCGGTAGTCAATAATGTACAGGTTTCTGTAAATAAACACTTATTTATGTGGGAAATAGGCGTGATAAAGTGTAACAAATTTTGCACTTGATGTGAAATAAGTGGTGGTGAAGTAAACCAGAAACTTGCCTACTCGGGTACCTTCATAACATATATAAATAATGTTACTAAAATACATAACGATAACTTTAGATAACATGCTGGGGAAAGGTCATGTTTTGTAGAAAAATTAGTACTACTTGCGGGATTATTAATGTTATCAAAAAGCATTGTATTGAAATACGTTTTTAGTGAGGACCTCTACAAGGCTAGAAATAAAAGTCGCCACATTTTGGTCATAATGAATAGCCATAACGACTTGAAAAGAAGAAGTTGACCAATCTATACATATATTAAAAATGTAAGTGGGCTGTGTGTACATAGGAGATATTAAAAAAAATAATTATCCCAGACAAAAAAAGTTTTCCGGAAGTCTTTTTTTACTCTATTCGTTCTCCACAACATAACTTAGTAGTAATATAGTGATATAAAATATATTTTTTTTAACTTTTTCAGACATAAAAAAGAAGGCTTATTCAGCTAACGTAGTGTATATTGTAACAATTAGGCAAACTTATTTACATTGCCCGAACTTCCAGACAATTTTCTAGATGAAGTCTGCATTATTACCTCAACCGCGACCTTCAGTTACTGAGAGTCTGAGTTGAGAGGCCAACGTTCGGATTTTATACAGATGCAGACACAGACGACGCTAACAAACCCAGCTCTAGCTTGAGACTGGACTGGACTGGACGGCCTCGCCCACACGAAGCGCCCGTTCACACAAACTACTATTTTAATGTTTTTCTGGTAGGTGGTACTTAATCGGCAGTTTTTTGTTTACATCTGCATAAACCATAAAAACTTTAACAGATATTTTACGAACATATCAAGAAAAATGCAACAAGCCTTTTCATTTAAATTAATGTCAATGAAAACAATAAAAAGAATAATAATTTACGTAATAAGTGATTTCATTTATCTTACTTTATTTACCTATACGCATACATTTCCAACTAGTTTCTAATTACTGGTAAGACGACTTTACATGTTTGCTAAAACTACAACACATGGTTGAAAAGCAAGAGGCAAGGTAAGTAGGTATAGCTTCTTACTTTTGCGAGTATTTTTATTTACGTAAAACTTTAAAAACCAACATTACTGCTTATTTCAAGAAATAATATATATTGAATATCCGCTATTTAAATATGGTTCAACCGATAGTCTTTTTAAATTAGTCTTTCTATCGATCTTTGTTAAAATGATTCAACAAATACATTAAAAAAAATATATCATTAAAACAATTCAAAAAATATTAAATGTTATACACGCGTATAAATATGAAAATTGCATATATACAACGTGCCATGTTTTGTATCCTGTTAAAAAAGTTTCAAAAAGTGTAGTAACAGTTTTTGAGGTCGCATTTTATGGTAATAAGTAGTATACTTAATACCAAAAGTCTCACGTCTCACAAAGTCATAAACAATTTAGCGTGGCTGAACCTGTGGTTCGTTGCCCGGCCGCTCTATCGATCCGTGACGTACTTGGCCCACCTTCCACCCCCATGTAAAAAACCCTTTGGAATACTCACAGAATTTGCGTTAACATTTTCGACACACAATTTTTGATCAAAAATGTGAAACATTAATAATTTTTTTTTTGTTTCCACGCCGAAAGAACTTTATCTTCGGATTTTTTACTGATTGAGTGTTTATTTTTTACAAGATGTTATTTACCTTGGTGTTTTCGGGTGGAGTCTTCTAGTCCAGTTTTGAAGCAGAGAGCATTTCCAACCGGTTGAGCGGAAATTTTATACATAATTATCATGATAAGCATGATCTCATGGTGCTGCTGCAGTAGGAACTCCTGAACGGTTTACTGCACAGACATGATTATTTGTCCCGCATTGAATGCAATAAGAAACTACCAAAAATAAGAGCTTGTGTCAAAAATGTTTTAAAATTATTTATTATAATATCGGACTGAAAAATAAAATCCTTTTACATAGTTAAGTATAATATATATGTATACCTATACCTTGCACGTGTAAAATAACATCAAATATACAAATTAAATAAAAAGATAGAGCTAATGCTCTATCTGACTTCTGATTCCAAAACACGCCTTGTATTTTTATCCATCATTATTTTAACGCAGATAATAATTTAATTATCACGAAAAAGCCAAAGTGTCTTAAAACTTGGATAGGACTTGGATGTAAAATTTGAATCACTTCGTATCACTTCTTTTTTTAACTTTGAATTAGTTTTAGTTTATTTTAAACAATATACTAGAGCTATAATACGTACCTATAGAAGAAATCTAAACTTTATGATGAACTTAAGTACACATTGTAAAGCTCTAAATATTCGATTTGTTCGTAAAATAACTTAATTTTTTATTTAGTAATAGTATGACAAGATTAAGTTAATCTATTCCAATGTCTTAAAATGTCAATGAATGTAGTTAAAAATTAAAAATTTAAACTTACCTAATGCAATCAGTGCCACGAAGGCGAGAAATCCGACAAACGCCATTTTCACTGCCACTAGGTCACTTCACAAATCACTTTTCACTCGGATAACAAAAAATATGAGAGTGCACTGACAAAACAAAAAAAATGGGGAAGCCGCTATGCGGCTGGCTGCAACCTGGACCTGTAACAAAAAGATAACAATTGTGTTAAGCTCATATTACTGCATTGTTAAAACGCTTCTCAAATTTATGATTCTTTTAAACTGCCATATATTTTCTTTTACCATTTGCGTTTGCGTAGATATCTTCAGTTTTGAAATGGGAAAAAATGCATTTATTCAGAAACTGTCTCTTTACTTAATCTTAAATTGATCTTGTCATTTATCCGCTCTTACATGTTCTTTTGTTAGAGTATTATTCTTATATTTTCTGTAAAATATGGTTTATTATAATTACTTAAGCGTGTACACACTACCGCAGAATTCCGGAACTGCGGTTGGTCACGATCATGTTTAAATTTTAACGTCCCGCACGCACCTTTAGGTACTTGTTCAATAATGCACTTTCCTCATTTTTCATTGTTCTTGACTTGCTTGTATATAAACATATGTACCGATGTATGGTTTATATTTAGAACATTTTTTATTCAATGTTGTATATTGTTGTACATTGTTTTGTTTCTATCGGTAGAATAAAATATTTTTTTTATTGTTTACACACAATGTCCGGTCTATACACCAGAAACTTATGGCGTGTGGTAGGCGAGTCAATTTATGTATAGGCGATAAAGTGAGTAGGTATATTGTAAATAGAATAATTATTTTATTGCGGTTGCAGTTATGTTCAAATGTAATCGGATCTCCTCAGAGAATCCGGATGCATCTACGAGTAGTCAGAGCAAAGCCGATGCAGTCTAATTGTAACTGACGGATTCAGTTTTCCAATAACTACGAAAGAGGTGCAGGAAATGGAATGGAAACGAATCATTTCCAGACAATTTCTTTCACCAATTTCACTCAAATTTTATGTTGCACAACTTCTATCGTAGATCTGAGGTCTGCACTAGTAACAGTAACTACTTATAGTTATATCAGTAGCAATGTAGGATAGAATATACTAATCATTACTAAATCTTATTTCATTCATTTTATCTGAAATGATAAAATGAATGAAATAAGTAATTGTAATTGTTGTTGTGTTCACGTAATAACGATTCACGATTCCGTCAGCATGTAGTGGTTTTCTAATGTCGCCTCTATTTCATACAATATAGTGACGATGTCCAATCAACTGACGAATTGATGGTACCACAACGGTTTAGGTCTTCGTGATGCACATAATAGTCAATTACAACTTCCGTTCATGAGTCACAAGGGAGGACAAACTCACGAGGTATTCGAACATGACACCTCGCAGTCGAATCCATGAAACCACTCGACGTCAATAGCTTAAACACTAAATCCATTGAAAATAATAAATCAGTGTTAGCATGCGACTGACTAGGATTAATTCTCCTCGTAGTCATGCCGGATTTAGCTTAGCTCCTCAACATCTGCATCAATCTAACTTAACAACTGTTTCTGTGTTTATGTCAGAATAATCAACAATTAACTTTCAACGTGAGTTAGTTAAAAAGTAACATTATTATTGCAGTCTTAAAATGTTTTTATTTTATTTCATGAGAAATTTTACATGTGATAACAATGATGATACTTTTAATCGGCTTCCAACTCTTCGACGGCTAACAGCACGGACGTGAATTTTTGACACCATGATCTCTATGATGTGACAAAACTGTTTTTGTTTATGTTTCACATATATATTTGTTATATATTAGCTTTAATTTAAGTATTTGTTTTTCGTACAATCAAGTTATTAGAAACAAAAAAAATGTTAAGTGTAAAATGTAAACATTTTTTTGTTTGTAATAACTTGATTGTATGAAAAACCTAAAGTATAATTACATAATAGAAAATTTGCCATAAATTCAAAAAAATGCCATGAATTGCGTGCATACAAGAAGCAAGCTACTCACAGAAAATTATGTACTTATAAAAGAATCCTTCGGAATGTTATGGCATTCAGATTCAACGTACAACCCCGTACTCGTACGGAATGACGGAAGGTTATTTCTGGCAGTATCCAGAAATGGCTGCGGCACGATCGTGTTTGGATTTCACAAGAGAGAACGTTTACTAACCAAATGTATGATGTGGACTCGTCTATAAAATGGACTTTATTTATAATACAAACGTGCTTCGGTTCAAGTCTTGACAAGATGTGAATGAAAATATTTTTTTATTATTATTTATGTATTTACAAAGCTATATAGTAGATAATAATAAGTAACTTTATGTTATTCTCCTACACACAGCTTCTTCACTAAGTCATGCTTAAGAACTCTAGAAAAACTGAAATATTCTTTTCATTTTCTCCTCATAAATAAAGATTTTCCGAAATCCATCCAATAGTGAATCTATAGACCTGATAGATCTGATTATAACGACAAATAAATAACTAATAGTTTCATCATGGAGTCCACTGAGAACTAAGTGTCTGTACACGACATATATACTAGGCTAAAGCACTGCAACTATCTACTACATAGTTGAAAAACTACAGGTAATAAATAACTACAGGTAAATTCTGAAGTTTATGCAGTCCTTTTTCATCAAGAAATCCCGCTGCGGGTAAGGCAAGGTGGTGAGTACAAGAGACAAGGTTCGAAATGCGACCACAGTGACCGTTGTATGACAATAATAACGAACTACATAACCACAATCAATAAAAATATCAAAGCAGGATCGCTATGAACCAAAGTTTGCGTCTATCCGGAACACGTCTGACGGAAGTACACCGTAATTAAAATGCAGGAGGATATTTTAAGTCCATTTAAATATCTTAGTACGATTCCAGTACCAATCTACACTATCTACATCTATACGAATCTACATTTACTTATGAAGCCTAGATTTTCAATAATATTTTTTAACAATATATATTTAAGATCACAATGGTCCACCAATTTACTTTATTTGAGAATGGTTTACACATATTTCAAAGGAATAATTTCGAGGGAATTTGGTATTTTTTTGTAATTAAATTTTATTTAGAGTAAATTAATAATTAAATTATTCTCATCCAGAGTAGGTGTAGACTTTATCCCTAAAATCTCCATAGGAAAAAGGCTGTAAAGAGTAATCAGTTTATTTCTCTATTATTCGAGTGTTCCGCGTATGGTTTGGCGTTCAATAATGACTGTCTGCTGTCTGAGATGGGTACACGACAGTGACGGAGCTAACTAACCATTGGCGCTGGTGGAAAAAACATCAGGGGCTCCACCGCAAATAAGCTTATTCAATTTTAAATAAAAATATGAGTAAAAACTAGAGTTCTCTGGAGCTTTTGTACGAGGAGACCTAATCCCAAGTGAAATGGGTGGGATATAGAATGAAGAAAAATGATGAGTAATAGTGGTAAAGAGACCAGCATCCCCAACTCAACAAAGATAATGGGATTGTGCTAAATGTTTAAAGCTTCAGATTACGAAATGATGACGTGCGATGAAAAGTGGATGAAAAAATGGTCCTTAGTCTTGACTAAGGACCATTTTTTCATCCACTTCCAATATTCTAGCGATCCGATAGTTACGCCGCTGGTACGCGATCGGTATGAATGTCTGCACATCCGCCACCCCCTCCTCTCCCCTCACACCCTTTCCACTAACGTAGAAATTCGTTCAAGAGCAAGAACCCCATTTGACTTGCGTATCTTTAGTATCGTAAGAGAGAAACTAAGGCAGATTATTATTTCTACACTTCTCGTCTTTCCATATATTTGCAAATTTCGTTGGTTTATTTTAAGTGGTCTACAAGCTTGTTGGAAAAGTTTTTTTTTCCAATTTATATCATGTGGTGAAACTCTTTCATCTGAGCGAATTCACATTTACTTCATTCCAACTTTATCTTCTACATGTCACACGTATTCGGCATCGTTAGTCGTTAGCTGTGGTCGTAGCCATTGGCACCCATACCATATCAAGCATGCATATAAAGTATGAACATCAGGCCAATACTTCTTGGGTTTGCCCCTTCTGCCAAGCCAAACGTAACATGTGATTGTGTTCATGTGCTGATAAAACTATTTTAGTCAGAATACCTGTTTAATCTTAACAAAATTCTCAATAAAAGCACTCATCGCTCGCTACCTGCAAAGTTAAAAAAAAACGGGCCCAGCTGCTTTTGAACATTTTGCACCTGTCCCTGCGGAACTGGCCTGGTTCAAAAGCAACATGTGACGGTACGTTTTTTGCTTCATTTAGCCTATGGTTAGTTCTTTTGATGAATCTGTGTGTTCAATCCTCGACACAAAAATGGGGGTGTATTATTATGAGAAGTACCGATTTTAAAAGTTTATTAACATTTGTTTTTTTTTAACTGGCATCTTATTTTCATTATAATTTATGATTAATAGAAAATCCAATGGGAGTTTCTGGATAAAAACTATTATTTCCCTAGATTTTACCCTTAGTATAGATAACAAAATTGATAATTTCTGCGAGGTCATGCGAACAATTCTCACAAACTTTAACACTTATAATTTACTATTCAAATAGAAATTGAATTTTAGGGATTTTTAGGGACAAATTACACACCCACATTTTAATTTTATAAAGAACTGGACCCTCCATCCACCCCAAAACACGAAATGAGTTATTCGGTAAATAGGGGAAGGTCGATTGAAGGGAGAAGTCGCCCCCGCCCCGCCAGCCATAAATAAATGACCTATGCCATAGTGTCGGGTCCATAGTTTCAAGTGCTGGCAAATTAAGCTAAAAAGAAGGTGTACAGTTATTAGTAATTTTATATGTATAAAAACAGTCAAAATGCACATTCTAATAATAAAAATAACTATAACGTGCTGGTATACTGTTTTTAATATTCTGGTTTTTAAGTAGCATCCGAATTAAGTACCTAATTATAAAATATTTTTGTGTGTCTCTTACCTAGTAAACAGTGAAAGTACATGCATACATTTGAAACTTATACGTACGCGAATTTCTAAACTAGAAATCTTAAAAGGTGTCTAGATATCGTTAGGAACATTTTCCATTGTACAAAGTTAAGATATTTTTCCCTTTGATTGATTTTCACATCGGCACAACATTTTATTGAAAGTAGCCTTTTTAAAATAATTTAAGTCACAGAATTCCACAATATCCGCCACCTACGACTTGCCCGTTTTGTTGTTGACCTCTAAGTCGATGAATGGATATAGTTATCAATTCACTACACAAGTAAATCGGCTTTATCTGATAGGTATATATCTAAGTGTGATTAAATTGCAATGTCGGCTACTTAGTGTCCGTATATAGCTCCCTAACACTGCAATATTTACAGCATGCAGTTTATGTTCGTTCGTTCGTTCATTATTATAAAATACCGGTATCACTGTCATTCTATGTAGATTAATGTCCGCTTATCTAGTCTAGAAAATCCCAAGAAATAAATTATAAGTTAGCACAAGCGTCTCTACCCTGGAAGACAACATCGTTATCGATCGCGAGCGCGCATTGCCCGACCGGCATTATTGGCAAAAAATATTTTTGTGACATAAAGAAAGAAAATCATAGGGTTTCTTGTGTATGATTCTTACCTGCGACTCCGGACCGAAGGCTCGGCGGAGCGCCCACTACACTGAAACCACAAACACACCGATAAGACGAACGGCGACGACCGGCTCGTCCGAGGGGTAAACGCGGAGTGAGTAATACGCAAGGCCGATGACATTCGGCCATAAAAACAGGACGGGTGTAATGTGCGTTCTCTTTCCCGCTGCATTTAAGCAAACGATAAAAGAAGCGAGACATGTTTGGAGCAGAATACTCTTTGGTTTGAAGGGTGGCGGTATCCGTAATTGCGCACGCAGGCGACAGGAAGCCCATCAATCTGCGCACACCGAGCCAGGATCTCTATTCACGACTGCTTCATTTTATTAAAGTCACATTGCACGACGAGATGATAACACCTACGAGAGTCGATAATGACGCCGCATACTGGCTAGAAACAAGAATAAAACATTATGAAAGATAATATTATTTATTGAAACAAATTTGTTAATCTGTATAACAACAAATTTATGTCATTAAAATAATCTATTTATAAATATTAAAATTGATTCTTATTTATAGAGAGTAATAAATAGGTGCCTACTTCATACATTTAACGACTATTAATTCTAATATTTTAAAATATATATCAACGTGTTTTCGCGTTACTTAACGTTTATATAAATTATGTTTTAGAGGCAATAACAAACTGTTTCGTACATTTCACAAAATAGTATTGAAAATATGATTACAAAAAATATGGCACGAAATAAAATCGGACATTTTAACCTTATACTCTACCATACAGAGAAAGTACTTACTATATAATAATTTCATTTTTATAATAATAGAGAAATATGCTAGGAATACCAAACTTAGTATTCCAAAAGACATAAAATATTTACTACATTTGTTAACGGTACTATAAGCAGTACATTTTATTATTCAAATTTATTTAATGTTCTATAAAAATACACTTCATAATATCTAAGACAATATTGTGACTTTAAAACAATTCGTTACTTGACAACACTGTAACAATGAAATCTTTGTGACAGTCATCTATTTTGGCATTATGGGCGAAATCTGGTTTATGAATCACCTAAAAAATCCTTGGCAAAACCTAAAGAATTAGAGATAATTGCAAAATAAAATTTATAACTTGCCAAAACAATGCTTGCCAAAAATATAATTATTAAAGATTTCATATGATGTCTTGATAAAAACCAGAATATTGTCTATGATATATTTTTTGAGGTTCATAGTTCTGTTATTTTTGTAAATATGTTACATTTAAAAAGATGAATTTAGGGTTTCGCTTCAAACGTCTAGGATTCTATATACCAAAGAACTTACAAAATTTATTCCCTTATCTATGTAAAACTTCACAGCAAGGAATAGTTAGTTACAAGCCCTATCGAATAGCTTTGCCTGATTAGTTACAAAATATTAAAAAAAATTAAAGATGTTCTTAGATTAACTTCACAAAATGATAAAAACTATTAAGATTTAGAAATCCAACCTGTTGGAAGATAGCAATATAAATTTGCTGAGTACAATTAAAGTTTAAATTTTTTTATGTAGGTACTCCTAAATAAATCGACAAGACAATAATATTATTCGTAAAAATAGTACGTTAATCGATGTAAAAAAATACACTTATTAGTTCTTCAATGAAATAATTGACAACACATTTTTATCTTAACTCTTTCAATGTAAAATAAAAAGTAAATCATTCATACAAAAATAGATCATTGCAAATAGCTACCGTTTTAATTATTGTATGCTACTTAGTTCTCAAGAGTACTTCTCAATACGCGAGGATTGAAATCAAAGTTTAGCCTCTGTTTTGGACAAATAGTGATTTTTATTGACTAGTTTTTGGTTGATTATAGGTAAAAATATTAAATGGCTTAATTCATAATCTCAATCTCAGAGGCAGGTTAAATCCAAATTTGGTTTTTGTAATCGTTGAGTAAAATAGCTAGTCTCGATAGCTCGAAACAAAACTATAGTAGTGGTTGACATAAGTGCCCAGTCAACACTTGTTGTATTTAAAAATGTGATTTCGTCTACTACAATAATTACAAACTAATTCTAAATTGATTTAGATTCAAATACATGTTAGCAATAAATAGTAATAGTTTAGCTACATAGATGGCGCTAACTACAATAAAAGTATAAATTTAAACTCACGTAGAATCTCATCACGTAGACTCTGTCGAATACAGTCGCGAACTAAGCGGCATTTGGGAAAAGTTTAGGCAGTTTCGCTGGGGTTGGGGAGTTTCTCCCAAGTGGGCTCGACGCCCCAGATCTGCCGCGCGTACTCTGCGATGGTGCGGTCGGACGAGAATTTGCCCGAAGACGCGATGTTGTGGATCACCATCTCGGCCCACTTGGCCTGGTCCTGTGGACAAACGTTTAGTTTACAGCCCGGTTCGCTTTATGATTAGTGTTAAGTGTCAAGCAGACAACTGTCAAATTGTACAATACAGTCATTTGAATTAGACAAGTGACCGGATGTATCAAATCGCTGATCATCGGTAATACAGCGTTGGACTTGTCGTCTCGGTACTAACATTTGGTGTGTGCTGAAACTCTGCTCCAGTGGAGACGAGCCCTAAATTCCATATGTATGTGCCCACCTGGTAGACCTCGGAGACCTTCTGCTGCGCGTCGATGTAGGCGTCATAGTCGGCCAGATGCAGGAACCTGTCGTGGTGCAGCAGCACGTCGGCGAGGTGCGCGAAGCGCGCGGGCTCGCCGGACGAGAAGAACCCGCTCCGGATCTGCTCGATGCACTGCCGCAGCTCCGGGTTGCGCTCGTAGAACTCGTATGCGTTGTACCTACACGATTCGTGTTTTGATCATTAATTACTAGCTGCGCCCCAGGGCTTCGCTCCCATGGGAATTTCCGGAAATAAAAATTATGTGTTATTTCAGGGTATTTTCTAGCCATGTACCAAATTTCATAACAATCGGTCGGATAATGCGTGAAGAGATAACAAACAAACAAACTTACTTTTCACATATTAGTTGGGATTGGGATAAACTCGTAATAATGTCAAACACTGTCACAGAAATTTAATCACCGTGAAAAATTTCAACGCTGTGGCACTAGAGGAAGTAGGTTAAATTTAACTGGCAAGATTGGATTATATGCATACAAATATGGAGGCAGATGAAATGAAAGCTTGTAACAAGTTTATTACAAAAATGTTTTTTTTTTTGCCACAAGCTTTTATTGTCGCCAGAGAGATCTTATTGCACTCAATGCGTGACAAAAATTCATAATCGTGCAGTAAACCGTTGGAAACAAACATCAAGACAGGTGAAGATAAATAGAATATAAATACGAAGAAAGTCTCACCCCTTCTTCTGCAAGGCCTCGACATCATCGACGCGCATGCCGAATATGAACATGTTGTCTTCCCCGGCTTCCTCAGCCATCTCGACGTTGGCGCCGTCCATGGTGCCGATGGTGAGAGCGCCGTTCAACATGAACTTCATGTTGCCCGTGCCTGACGCTTCTGTTCCAGCCGTCGAAATCTAATCACAAAACTTTTATAAGACGCAAAAAAAAAAGTCTTCTATGGCAACTGGTTGTGAATCGCAGTTGCCAATGTGGCAGGAGGGAAATGGTTGCACAGCTCTGTAAAACAACTATAGTACAAATAAGAATATATGCAAAGCTCAAAGCAGTGGCGTGTGGTTCCGCCCTAGAACAGGATCGCCTCATATCCTCTCGTGGATTTCGCACGAGCCAAATAAGTCTTGGCATCAGATAGTCAACAATAGCATCCCATCATCCATGGAGAGTCGACGTTGACATCCGACAGTTGGTACGTTGACCGGTAGTAAAATCACAGAAGAATATTAAAAATTAAAGGTTATAAAAACGTTATACTTTATCAATTGTATTGGTCTTAGGTTGAGCGACGTCTAATGAATTAATATGGGAAGACGAGAAGGGAAAAACGGAAAACTAAACGCACCACGCATTAATAAATGATTTATATGTATATTTACCTGTTCGCTGAGGTCGGCGGCAGGCATGATGCGCTCGGCGAGCGTCACGCGGTAGTTCTCCAAGTAGATTAGCTTCAGCCGATCGCCCACCTCCGGGTCGTTGTTCACCTGCCACCGAACATTATATAAGACTAGACCAACCCGAACACTGGTGCCACCATCACATTTTTATCGAGCTGGGGAGCCTTCTTAATTTATTTATATCCAATATTTATAACGCTCTATCTCTAATCTTTTCTGGAAAAGATATTAGCATTAATTACTCCAATTATAAGATATTAGCGTTCCTTCTCTTGTGGTTCTATATGTATTTCTCTTTCTTGTATGAGCTGAACGAAAGATGACGAAGTTAATAGTTGTCTTTGTCTACTCACAGTGTTGCCGACGGCACAGGCCAGCGCAATGATCTGTTTAGCGATGTAGTACCCGGGGGCCGCCTTCCCGCCGATCATGATCGTGCGCGGGGTCACCGCCACTGATGGATCGCGTTTGATGCGGTTGTATATCGTTATCACATGCAAAATGTTCAGCAACTGCCGCTTGTACTCGTGGATGCGCTTCACCTGAAAGATTTCAAAATTACACTAACTTACTAAAATGAGTCAAGACAATGAGGTTCTCTTGCTTTATAGGTTTTGTGGCCACCGTCTGTTTACGCCATCGAATAGGTAAAATATCAAAATAAAAAAATATATATTCCTTGCTTGAAAGATTATACAGTGACAAAGAGATTAGAACATATGGAACTGGTCTTATAAAGATTAATTATGAATTAAGCAAAGCAAGTTAAAATATCATTAGGTAAGGTAGATAGCATCTAAAAAGGTTACAAAATATAAGTTACCTGGATGTCAAACATGGAGGCTGGGTTAATCCTAACGCCAGTGTCGCGCTCGATCAGCGCCGCGAGCTTCAGCTTGTTCTCCTGTTTCACCTTCATCACCGCGCGCTGGAACGCCGGGTCCTTCGCCCACTTCTTCAGCTGCTGCAACTGCTCCAAGTGCACCGTCCATTCGTCCCCAATTTTATCACAAATAAGATCCGACAATCCAGGGTTACACAGGAGCAGCCAGCGGCGGGGAGTAATACCGTTGGTTTTATTCTGGAACTTTTCCGGCCACATCTCGAAGAAGTCCTTGAATATTGTCGCTTTAAGGATCTCAGAGTGGATCGCGGCTACGCCGTTGACCGCATGCGAACCAACCACACAAAGGTTAGCCATGTTGACTCGTTTGTCCCCTTCCTCCTCGATGAGAGACATCCGCCTCATGCGGTCCATGTCTCCCGGCCAGCGCTTCGCGACCTCTTGCAAATGGAGGAAGTTAATATGGTAGATGAGCTCCATGTGCCGCGGCAATACGTTTTCCAACATGGAGCAGTGCCACCTTTCGAGCGCCTCAGGAAGTACCGTATGATTGGTGTAGGCGCAGCACTTGACGACTAAATTCCAGGCTTCATCGTATGGTAATTTTTCGACGTCGATTAGGATTCTGAGTAGCTCAGGGATGGCAAGAGCCGGATGGGTGTCGTTTAGTTGGATGGCGACTTTCTCTGGGAGGCTATCGAATTTTGTGCGGACGACGTCACGGCAGCCGAACTTGGAGAACTTGAAGCGGCGGATGATGTCCTGCAGCGTGGCCGCGCACATGAAGTACTCCTGGCGCAGTCGCAGCTCTTTGCCCTCGAAGAAGTTGTCGTTGGGGTACAGCACGCGGGAGATGTTCTCTGCCACGTTGCGGTCAAGCACGGCTTGGATGTAGTCACCGGAATTGACTGTAACAAATTTAAGTGTAATAAATTTTACGTAACAAAGTAAAAAGTACTGATCAATTAATTATAAATAATGTACAAGAGTCAATCATAAAATCTTTCAGTTATATTTTTTGTTTAAAAATAAAACATAGCTCAAATAATGCTTTAACTTATTTATGAACAAGAATAATAATGTGTTATGTACTAACAGAAGCGCAGGTTGAAGTCGACGGGGCTCTTAGCAGACCAGAGCCGTAGGGTGTTGACTACATTGTTGTTATACCCGGGGATCGGGTTGTCGTACGGCATCGCGAACACCACCTGGTGACAACACATGTAGGTACATCAATAAAAAGTAACAAACATTTGGAATATCGCCAAATAAAAATCCACTGTGTTGTTTTACAAAGTCATTGAGTTATCTACATTTTTATGTTTAATCGGCGTTAATTAAATCAGTTTAGTACTTTCATATTTATTATAAGTTTGAATCAGGGATTCATTTAATGTACAATCATTAAAATGTTATAACGTAATCTGGAATATAGAAAAAATTGTTAATTTTTTTATTTTATTTGGATTAAAAAGGATTAGTGCCATTTTTTTAGGTAAAGCTTAGGTATTACGTACTCGTAAATGTGAAGCCAACATAGACTAACATTTAAAAAAATGTGTTGTACAATAGTATCATAGAAATTTTGAAATATATAATGACATGATTCACACACTACACCACACTATTATGTTTCGATCCCAGTATAGAATCTTGATTGAGGTGAAGGAAAACGTGAGTAAAACAAACTAATCTAGTCTAGATAGAGAATAAAAAAATAATGTAAATGGGTAAGTACTATTTGCCTTTCGATTTAAAGGTCCAAAGCGTTTTCGTCCATATCATTATATAAGCGTAAATTCAAGACCTAATTACGAATAATAAGATTTTTTATTACTCGAAGTAATTATAGTTAAATAATGTAATATAAGGTATTTATTTATTATAATTTAGAAAGATTTACAGCTAAGTAGGTAACATATAATAGAAATTAAAGTATGAAAAAATTAAAAGTATGACGCTATTAATAGAACTACGTTAGGTATAGGTACGTAATGTGGGACATAGGCTTATGGCCCGTGACCTTAACTGCCCTTCATGCGTGTAAATATGGAATGTTATTCTCTCAGCATCCGTCCATTGATACAAACATGATAGCTGCATGATGCTTATCAGGGTTCAAGATATGAAAGCTCACATACAGAGGCTATACATGCACTGCATATGCGCAAGGTACATTATGCGTAATGCGTGCTTCAAGACACAAGATCTTTGAAATAATTAACGTAACTACTACTCAAATCAACTTATTCAGGGGTATATAAATTGGAGAAAAAAATATTTTAGTATCAACGATTAATGTTACACGTTTGGGACTATAATTATAAATTAATAGGCTTATTAAGTTTTGTCTTGCAGGCTGTTCGTGTTCATAAGTATAAACTATGAAAATTATCTACATTAAATATATTCGTCTGTATGATATCGCGTAAGAGTAATAAAATAAAACTACTTACGCGTGGTTGGACCGTGCGCGTTATCGATTCAATCATTCATTAATAACAAGGGAATTACTCTCGTACATAACTTTCAAAGAATGTATTTGTATGATTCACACTTTATTGTTTCTTTTTCGTCATTCGCTACACTCATGATTTTATTAGAATCTGTGGATGCCAGTATTATCAGAATTAACTGGTCAATTCCATCCATCACGAGCTCCCTTGCTGATAACAGAGATAACATCCATGTGAAATTATTGATTTGAATTTATAACTATAATTTTAGTTTAAATGCAGATACACAAAGAAATGTCGATACATTTTCGGTAACGGGACACAAAAAAATGTGCAGGTGCAGTAAAAATTTGACCTTCTTCACACTCATAGATTTATGTACACAAAATGCATTTGATAATGTAACTTTCTTCTGAATGATACCACACTGAAATAATGAGTACTATCCGACACTCGAAATGAATAAAGATAACATGGTTTGTAACGGAGTTCGTTGACATCTTAGTGATGGGAACAAGTTACAAACTTGATAAAATTCATATAGGTAATATGTTATCTTGTTTCTATGTGTAGACATTTATCAAATGACATTAATAAATTCTAATTTCTGATTTCTAATTACTACAAAGACGCAAGTTCATTTAGTTAGGTAATCATTGATATTACCTAATTAAATTACTTTAATTGTAATTTCTGTTATTTTTTAATTTTCCCCAAAAGTAAGACAGCTGGGCTATTTATTTGGTTAGATAATATACCTATGTGTAAAAGATCTTTAGATAAACATACATATCGTGTATATATCTATACAGTGTCACGTCAAGCTAACGTTGCGTGGACAAACTTTCATACGTAATTGTATGGCGCGCTTCTTAAAACCGATTTTTTATACAATGACGGATCCGGAGAGACCAATGCCATAAAACGCACGTTTAGCTGTATAGCGGACTTGTTGGTGGAAGACGTCCAAATTAAAATCTGTCGCACGTCTGTCATTGTCATCAACAGCCATATAGACGTCCACACTGGTGGGGCACAGGCCTTCCTCATGGTTGGATAAAGAGGGCCATGACCCAAAACGCGGGCCGATTGCGGATTGGTGGGTTTTAATTACTGCTAATATAACCGGGACCAAGGGCCATCCGAAGCACGGAGAAGCTCAAGGTCATCTTTGGTCACCCATCCAACGATCGACCATTATGAGAAATGTCTTAACAACCATTATCAAAGGCCGAGCTCGCTAACAAATACGCCATTGAGCTCCTCACCTGTGTATCGATCCATTTCTTTCCCTCGGGGGTGTCGACAACCTTGCCGTAGAAGTTGACCGGCAGCATGAACTCGGGGCGTGCCTTCTCCCAGGGGTTCCCGTAACGCAACCAGTCATCAGGCTCCTCCTGCTGCTCACCGTTCTCGATCTTCTGCGCGAAGATGCCGTACTCGTACCTTATACCTAAAAAGAAGAATGTGAAGAATATATTTTTTTTAATTTGACACAGAGCGGACCGATAGAAAATAACTGGTCAAGTACGTGTCGGAGCTCGCGCAATGTTACGATTTTAAAGGTCCTAATAGCGTAACAATAAATGCACGCAATTATTTACTCCCAATTATATAACCAACGATTATGATTGTATATTCAATACTTTTATATTCAATGGTTTAAAAAAAACGCTAAATGCGGCCCGCAGCTTCGTTCCCTCTCGTCGTCCAAATAAACAGTATCATAATATGCTATTCTAGAAGAAGAAGAAGTACCATCACCTAGATCTGTGTACAATTCAATTAAAGTCCATACCATCAATATTGATTTTGAATGTTTAACAAATATAACATACATCCTCCCAAACTTTCGCATTTATAATATTATGACGCATTACCAGATGGAAATAAGTTCAATGAACGGTTCTCCTTTCCTAATGTACAGAACAAATTGCAAGGTTAGTAACTCTCCTCAATTAACAAGACTAACAACTAATAAAAATCCTTGTGTGGTTAAAAATCTTGTTTACTCAAATCAGATTCAATGTGAACACAAGTAGAATTATTATTGGCGCGTCGCCCAGTTGATGTTGTCAACTGCTTCAATTAGTATATATAGTGTCGGAGACTTTAATGTCAACTATTTTGGCTGGTATTCATTTGCGGAATTTTCAGATTCTCCTATTTCTATCCATTCTTTTTTAGAGAATTATTGCTTATGTTAGTGTCAGATTTTATTGAAAATACTTGAAAATAATTTGACGTGGCTTTTACGAATACTGCCGTTAGTGGCAGTAGACACATGCACAGTAGTGGACTTAATAGAGTCATCTTATGAAGTTTTCTTTACCATGTTTTCCATTACCAGAAGCAAGTGGTAGTCTTTGAGAAAATAAACTCTAATTTGAACCTGAGATCTTATGATTATATACCTAATTTAAATAAGTATTGTATAAATCATATGTTTATTTATTTATTTTTATGTATAGGTAGGTACACAACACAATAGTGTTATGAAAATGAAAATACCAAGTACAAAGTAGGTGACTTTTTAAAGAATTTTTATAAAAAAAGTACCTTTGTACAGTTTCCTATATGCAAATATTATATTTAAACTGTTATATTGTGTTACATAAATAAATAAATTAATATCAATTACTTACCATAACCATAAGCAGCCAATCCTAAAGTAGCCATTGAGTCAAGAAAGCAAGCAGCCAAACGTCCCAGGCCTCCATTACCCAGGCCAGCATCCTCTTCTAATTCTTCCAGCTCCTCTATGTCTAGACCCAGCTGGTACAAAGCCTCATCAACAGTTCCTTGGATACCCAGGTTTATCATTGTGTTCTGAAGTGATCTGCCCATATAGTACTCCAATGATAGATAGTAGACACGCTGTGTACAAAAACATGAAGATGATGAATAATATAGATTGTAGGATCTATTATTATAAATGCAGATGTGAGTTGCTGAGGATATGCAAAGATGGTCAACTTGTATGCCAAGTGTACTCAAAATATGTGATGGATCTTGAAAACACTTGGCATACAAGTAGAATATAATGACAGATATGGTACATTTAAAAATCCTAAACTCCACCAAGGGACAGCTAGTATGAATTTTTATCACAGCTGAAATGTCTATAAGAAATATTAGTTATTATATTATAAGAATTATATATTATAAGTTTATAAACAATATTAATATAACCCCAGATAGTTTTAGATGATAATATTGAATTGTGTTGATTTAGGATTCTGAGGATTTAGGATATTTAATGTCATTTGTTTTTATTTTCGCATGCTGGAAACAGCTAGGTGCTATAATATGCTTATGTCAAATAAATCATTTGATTTGAAGAATATCAATGTAAAAAAATTTATGACACCAACTTTACAATGACAAATTCAAGTTGGAGAATACTTATTTAATGGACTAATTTATAGTGTCATCAGTTACTTGAAATTATTAACAAAAAACATAAAATTAAATCCACCAATGTTTGAAGTGGCTTTCATTAGGTTTTATACTAAGTAATATAAAGTTAATTTCCAAAACATGTAAATAAGGTGAGGTTGGTGTAGTTATCATTTAAATTAAGATTTACTTTTTCCACAAAAAAAAAAATAACATGAATGATATCTGTAAAGTAAGCAAAAATATTCTTTTATAGCTTAATTACATTAAAATCAATTTTAAACTACAATACATAAGTACCTGCAAAAATACCTGAAATATGGCTCTTTTAAATCAAAAGCAATTATACTTGTAATTCAGTTTTATTTTCAAATAAAAATAATACTAAATTACAAAAAAAAAGTACCAGTAACAAGAGAAAATTAACTGAAATGAAGGTACTTCAGAAAAGTAAAAACAAATTGGGTACCTACCTTGGGATCCTTTTCATAGTAATATTGTTGGGTCCTGATCCAACGGGACACAAGATGGTCCTTGACCGTATGTGCTAAAGCAAAGTAATAGTCCCTCGGAGTAGCAACATTACGATCCTTCACCAAGGTATAGTGTAAATGGCGATTAAACGCCTTCTTCACCTCTCCTACATTCTCAACAGCTACGATACCTCGCACAGAGATCTGCTTTCGCTTATCGTTATCCGATTGAACACTCATTTTAATTATGAAACAGTCGACCGCCCGTTAGATCACAGAAACCCCGACTGTAGATTAACTTCTGAGCAGTGGCCTGTCGGTCACCTTGAGAAGGTCAAAGCAATGAACAACACACCGCAGTATTACCACTCAGATTATGATTTTATATTGAAACTATCCTTTCATTAAAAGTTAAATACAAACAATAGAACTTTTAAAGTTCTATTTTTAGTTTATTCCATAAATGTAGACAAAATCACCAACAAAACACCTCGTTTTCAAAATAGACCGGGCCGGCGGGGATAAAAATATCAATCAACTTGTTGTCATTGTCAATTGTCAATAGTAAAATAATTCACTATCCTGCAGTGAAGAATGTAAAGAGATAGAGAAAGCGATCCCGTCATATCTTCCATTTCGCTCTCATACAAGAAATATATTTATGAGTATTTAGAAATATATGAAGAGAAACGAGACGAAATCTCCCACTTTGAATGGCCGGCTCCACACTATCGCAAAAAAGGTCGCCAAATTTAACTAACACGGCATATTATTGTTGGTTTTTCGTTGCGATAAGTAAAAGCATATCATCGTGTCGGAAAGCTATATTATGACTGTCTTCTGTCTCATTTGGTTACAGTTATTCGTTATCTATCTACCTATTTATTTTTATTGGCTTTTATAAAAAATGATCAAGACAAGATGCATCTAGAATGCATGTGACGATTATAATAATATAAAGGTTCCGTTTTTTCTTTTTTAGCCTGCTCCCAGTAATATATCCCTCAAGTTAAGACTAATTCACTATCCTGCTGATTCTGCATTAAAGGACGGACAGAGGCATCAGAATCTTAACGTTAAAAAAAAAAATCTCAACGTCAATTGTCATTTTGTCAAATATTTTTCATTCACGTAGGTAGCAAGGTAAATTCTTGAAACCTGATGATTGATTGTGTAAATAAAATACTACTATAGTATAAATATTTTATGTATGTACGCTTTAAAAATTATAATTGTATGTAGGTACACGATTTTATTTCAATCGGTACCCAATTTTTCAATTTATATTAGTTTTCTGAAAGATATTATAATCTGAATAAATCAAAATAAAAAATATGGGTGAGTCTTTCGTTTGTTTCTTATAGGTACAGAAATGTTTTGTAATTACATGGTAGAAACAGTCAAATTCAACGAGATATGATGGGCATTTTTCCTATATAATAATTTTCTTTCTTGTTTAAAATATAAATGTCTAATTTCAGTCTCACATCCATCAGAGCAACTGCCGACTGAAACTCAACTTGATGAAGAGAGAGTTCCAACTGTTATGTATTTGATTGAAATTGATTCAAATCAATGCACGATTAGAGATGGCATGTCCTTTCAAATGCTGGTTTGTTTTATAATTATCTATACATACTAATAATATATATATATATATAATTATTATTATATTATTATAAAGAGGTAAGTGTTTGTGAGTTTCTATGTTTGAGGCGGGTAACAAGGTTTTTATTACAATTATTATTGTAGTAAAAATGTATTAATCCAATGGGAAAGAAATATGTAATGTCATGTTATAATGAATTTAATAATTAAAAACTGATATAGAGATTTTTTGAAACAAATAATCCATACTTTTGCAGTAGTAGGAAATAGTAGCAATAGTAGGAAATATTTAGTAAATTTAGTAAGTTATGTCTTTTTTTCATTTTTTATTTCAGAATAGTAATCAGAATAATGCTCATTATCTCATCCCTGCACAAGGAGTTGAGCAAACAGGAATTCAAAAGCATATTCAACATCATATAGGTAGGTACTTGGGAAGTTTATTCAAAGTATTTTAAAGCAAACTGAATTTGATCACAAAGAAAGGATTGCTATTTTGTTTTATATATGTTAAATGTTAAGGCTAAATCCCGAAGTTACATCAAAGTTTAGCAGGCTAGGCCTAGGTGTAGCCTGCTTTCGACTGGGTAGACTAGAGATTAGCCTTTATCTTTTTCACTAGACCTAGGTGCAGGTGGTCGGCGTTGGTTACACCTAGGTGAATTGTTTTTATCTCCAACTAGATCCTGATGTTCCAAGTTTTTTTTTATTTATATACTTGAACAAGCAAACAGGCATAAAGCTGAAGATCTCTTTTTGTTTATAATATCAGTATATTAATTTTTATAGTATTTTAGATTTTCAAGGGATAAATGTTATTGATAATGGAAGCATCATCCAGAATGATGTCATCAATGAACAGCAAACTCCATCAAAAATACCACCACATATATCCTATGTGAGACCTGTTCACAAATATGGTAAGATACTTTATATACTATTTAATATCTATAGATTTTCAAATGCATGAAGAGAGTGATGTGTATAGAGGAATCAAATGGGATTTGTCAGAATCCTAGTCTCTAGAACTCTGCCCCAAGGGTAACGGCATTACTAATGTTAGTATCTCAAAAATGGAGAAAATAAATATTCTTGATCGCTGAAAAAAGAAGACACCACAGGTCCATACAAAATTACCCAAAGCTCTTTGATGTGAAAAACTAAACTCTTGATTTAGAGTCTGTTTCACCACTTTCTGATAAAATATCATTGTGTAATCTGATAGATGAAACTAACTGCCAGATTATTGGCCAGTTAGTTTTATCCAACCTTTTGTGAAACAATTCTTAACACTATCTGTTACATGTAAACTATCAGATACTTTACCAGCAAGTGCAATGGTCAATGTCTGAGGAAGCTCCGATGAGAGAGATATGATACAGGTCCTAAAAGTATTGGTAATATGCTGACAGTGCACATAGCGGACAGCGTGCCGCCGCCGCGCGCCGCGGCCACGCTGCCGAGTGCTCTGCGCATCTGCCGCGGCGGTGTGTCGCCGCATAAACTATTGCCACCCCGCATACGATTCGGACCCATAACAGGTAGACATGTTTTATTCATATCTTTTTCGAATCTATTCTAAGCTTTTTTGGTCTTGCTAACTGTGTGATCAATTAATTTATAAACCAATTTATTTTGATTTTGTGGACTCTTGATTATGCAGTTAATAGTAATGCTATGAATATTGGTGTACCTTGTTTTATTGATGTTATAACTACTGCTAATGATATTTCAGGTGTTGTACAAGAAGTGTCCAGCAAACATGCCCTGAATTTGATATCCAAAGCTGCTGCCAGTGAGAGACCAATTTTATTATTATCAAAGAATGATACTATCAGCCATATAGACATTTCAGATAAAGGTATTGAGCATATTTTTCTTTTTATTGGTAAAATCGAAAAGTATGGACTAAATTTAAATTTTATCTGTACCTAAAAAAAAATTATACCTACTTGTAGCATATCACTATTAATTTATTAATGTTAAAGGAAACTAGTTTTTACCTCTCCATATTTAATTGGTTTACTTAACAAATAGTCTTGAAATGTTGCATTCAAATATTGGAGTTCATAGGGTTTCATTCCACCTGGAAGAAGTACTGTTCTCAAGGGAAATCTAGTACAAAATAAAGTGAATATGTCTTTTTTGCAGATAAATCGAACTGGTTCAGCCTACTGCCGCTGGGGGACGAAAGCACGGCCAACGTGTGGGTGTACCAAGATGGGGACTCATTGTACGGGATCACGACGCGGAGTATCGCTCCTCGCGTCAATCTGTGTCTCGGCTACAGCCAGCGCTACGCGGCGCAGCACCGGCTGCCGGCCTCGCAGCCCGTCTGCGGGATTGATGAAGAAGGTGACTGTACATTGTGACGTGTAGTGTACCAACAAGGAGACTCGTACGGTTGTACTGGCTATTTTGAAATCTCGATGTGTAATATCGCATTTGAATATATTTTCCATAAAGAAAGAAAAGTTGTGTCAAATCCTTACATATTATAAAACAGCAATCTCTGCTGCGTCTATCTGTCTGTTCGCGATAAACTCTAAAATTACTGCCCGGATTTTCATGCGGTTTTCATGCACCAATGGATAAAGTGATTCCTGGGGAAGGTTTAGGTGTATCATTTATTATGTTTTTACCCGAGTGAAGCTGGGACGGGCCGCTAGTCAATAAATAAAATATGATCTGTTTGTCAGACGAGCAACGCAAGTGGTGGTGCTATGAATGCCGCTTTGCGTGCAAGACCGCGGCGCTGCTGCAGCGGCACATGGATGAAGCTCACATGGTAACAAATTATTTCATTAAACTTTTTACTAATGGACCAAAGTCTTCTACTGGAGCTGGTAAATAAAATTCAAGGACTTGCTGATTTGACCGGAAAACGAAGCGTAGGAACCTACCGACCTGATGGTCGGATGACCTGAACAATGTCGCAGGGTAACGTTGGATACAAGCTTGTTTTAACCGCGGTCATCTTGGAAATCCTTGGGGGAGTGTTCAGCATTGGCCTCATTGTGACTGACTTGCTGTATGATGAAACATGCCCTTTTCTCCATAATAGATAAGAACAAAAGATAGAGCATGTATAATTTTTGTTGTTATACAATATGTAGGTATCTGAAATTAGTATTGGGACTTCAACAATTATCACCATAATGTTTTTCGTTTTATTTTTATCCCCATAACTGACACAGTCATAAGTCGAACACCAATTAATCGGGGCAATCGTGAGGGCCTTGTAAGTCACCCCCAACGATCCATACAAATTTCAATATTAACTATAATATAAAATAACATATAAGAAGGATATGATAGTATCGGTCTAGATCCTGGACGGCTCTTTCGTCAATATCAAAGCGACTGTACAAACAAGACTGTAATATAGCTCCAACATTTCAGGGAGGTAAGAACAACACGCGGAGACGGCGGTATCGATGCAAAAACTGCGCTCTTCCGTTTTCCAGACTGTTCACGTGAGTTATTTACTATTTTATCTCTTCGACGTTTTCCTCGCTTATTTGGAGTCAGCATAGTATTTGTTAACTTCCATTTTGTCTGTTGCTTGTTATTTGAGTGACTATCGTATTCATTATTTCTTTGTCCAATCCATCCACTTCTGAGACTTCTTTGATATTCCTCTATTCGCAAAGAAGCTGGTTTATATATGTAAATATGTCTGTAAATATAACATGTGAAAATAAGACTCATTTTGTGTGGTTCTATCTTATTAACTAAGTTACGTAATTTTTCAGATTAAAACGCCACATGTCTATACACTGCAAGAGCAAAACAACAAAACCGTAAGTATATTATTGTTATTTATTGAGTTACAAACAAGTTCGTATAGACAAAAAATCATTTTAGATGAAGATGAACCCTAAATTAAAACGAAAACCATTAATTGCTTTCTTAGAGAGAATTGACACTTTTCTTCAGTGAGGTAAGCATGAGTTTGTGTTAGAACTTAATCGGCAACGAAATCGTATATCAAAATGCGGTCTGTCACGTTTTTACAGCTATAGATATAGTTCATGACCAGTGGCCAAACATAAGATGCCGCGAGCGCAGATGTGGGCAACAGCTAGTTTTTAATATATTACTTTAATTTTATTTTAGTTATTTTTTTCGTGTATACGGTTTGCTTGTGCACTCGAAAAACGTGTAAAATTCTCGAACCGCCACCCGCGCATTATATTCGACGTTAATACCGCACGCCATTTCGTCGTCCATATTAAACATATTTGCACCATTTCACGCTTGTCTCTCATAATGTATTGTTTCAGCGACCCTCCTCCACAACAAGAGACAACGCCCGACTCATTTCTAAACTCGACTCCTCAGGAAGAAGAGCGTTTGCCCTCAGACGAGAGCTTCCAAAACTACACCAATAACCTGGACTTCTCTACTAATCTCTTCGACACTGACCGTTTGTCTACGCTCGATATCTCGGCCAATTCTAGATCAGATTTGAATTTCTATAGCGACAAAGATGATTTTCTGCCCGGCCAATCTGAGTCTATCGGAAATCTTGTTGATGATGCATCGGCTGAACCGGGTCAGGTTAATGAGGAAAAAGAGGTAAGAACATAGAAATTAATTTAAATTAAAAGATAGAACATACATATGTTTTGAAGAGAGAGATAATTACACGACTGTAAATTATGTTTGCTTTTGGGGTTCATTCATACTTAATATTATAAATGCGAAAGTCTGTAACCTTTTTACATTTAGAATAGATATACCCAGTTACCCCAATTAGAATAGATATAGGTAGCCAAGGCCGAACATATTTTACCGCGGGCAAAAGTTTTTGTGTATTTTTGAGTTTTTTAATTGCCTAATTTTTTTTTAAATTTCTAATTATGTATGTATGAAATCATTAGTTTTTCATTATTGGTTTTGTTGGTACTTTTATTAGAAACCGGAACAAATTTACAATTAGTTGTGAATTTTCAGAAGGACAAAGCTACTAGTGTGATAACATGCCCACATTGTCAAGATACCATGTCAATTTCTTTGAAAAATCGTCATATGAGGTAAGAATATAAGAATTTTGGATTCTTAAGATTCCTTTGTAAAGGTAAAGGGCAAAGGCTTCTCTCTAATAAGTTCAACCAAGGATGGCGCGATATAATACTGAATTGAACTTTACGGAAGTAAGATAGAGGTTACATTGTTAATGAAAAAAGCACATAAATTAAAATGAATGCAAGACGGTTACATGTAGGTACAGTCAACAGCAAACCAACTCACCCACATTAATTGCAAATTCGTTCCTATTAACGGCATAAATATCAATTCAGGGTAACTTAATACACATGAAGTTTTCTTTTAACACTAATTTGTATATACTCACGTTTTTCCTCGACTGCAAAGGAAGAGTATTTTTAGTAAATATTTTTTCTTTCTTTGTGGACATGTATACAACGGCGGACATGTGTATATAGCGAGTAACGGTTGGTTGGTTGGTTGGTTGGTTGGTTGGTTGGTTGCAGAGAGTGCCGCGCGCGCACCGTGAGCTGCGCATGCGGCGAGCGCTTCCGCGACCGGCGCCGGCTGCAGCGCCACGTGCACGCGCTTCACGCCTCCGCCTCCGCCTCCGTCCCGGTCAGTGCCTCCAACCGCGGGGACTGGGCTAAAGCATTAGGACATATTTCAGAACCACATTTTAGAAAATATAAACCTTCGAGTTTCGAACTGAAATAAAAAATATATAACTGAATTAGATTCCTAAGTAACAAGAGTTAACTTGATTTAATTCTATTGTAGCAACAATTGGAAGTACAGATGAAAGATCATTTGTAGATTTACGAAATGGAAATTTTGTAAAGCAACATATTTTTACTGTCAGTGAAAATAAAATATCAGAATCCTGTGGAATTAATTATCAGGGTTTGGTGATTTTCAAATACAGTTAGGTGCCTAAGACCCCAACATAGTTTAAAATGGCCCTAAATTTTGCTGAAAGTCATCTATTGATACTACTCGCTGTCAGCTGTCGTCTTGTCAATGTAAATTATGACTACAGAGGACGCTTTAAAGCTTACTTTTCCATGTGTGTCAACTTGTCGGGAGGGAGCGTTGCAGTAGAAGTGTGCTAATTTTTATACCGCACGGCTCTCGTCTCGTCCTGGAGAAATACTATAATAACATTTTTTATAATTTTCAGAGCGAGACTATTTCAAGTGAATATTCATTTAAATGTGACGAGTGTCAGCTCAATTTCAAGGTACGTAAATGGAATTTAGTATAAGATTATTGAATATTTTTTTTATGTATTCGGTCTGTCATCCGAGCTTATAATAATATTACGAATCCGAGATTTATACTTATATTATGAATGTGAAACTGTGTTTGTTTTCTTTTATTCTTTCTTTCTTACGGTCTACGATTTGGCTTTACTGCGGATGGTGGATCAATTTGTAAATTTTCAATAATTTACTGAATAAGAATATGTTTTATATAATTATATCATTCTATCCATATAAACATATCCATACAAATAAATAAAATCGGTTGTTAGTTGAAATTCTCCTTAAAGGGAAATTCACGCGGGCGAATCCGCGGTGAAGAACTACAAATTATATATGGTTAAAAATATTTGGTTGTGATAGCGGCGCGGCATGTTCGTGAACCACATGTGGCGCTCGCACGGCGAGCTGTCGCGCGCGCCGCTGCAGCGCCTGGAGCGCCACTACCCGTGCGTGGCCTGCCCCAAGCTCTACCGCTCCGCCGCCAAGCGCGCAAGGCACGTGCGCAAGCACCACCCGGGTATGCTGTGCTGTGTTACTTGCTACACCAGATACTTCGGACCCATTAAGCTTCGTTCAAACAGACGCGAATCAGCGCGATTCGCTTGCTCGCTTATGGTATACTCGTCCATGAGCTGACGCGCTCTTCGCGCTTACGCAAAGGTACTTACTTAATTACTTTACTTTTTGTAAAAATAATTAAAGATTCAAGTTCAACGGCATTTCAAAAAACAGTCGCTCGCTGTCCCGCGTATATTTCGCTGCAGCTCGTATTCGCGTCAATTTGAACACGTCCATACAGGTTAGCTGACGCAATCTGCGCCAGCGAAGTGCGTATTCGCCCAGTTTGAACGAAGCTTTACTCGCCACTGCCAACTCAGATTTTTAATTCCCAACATTATGAGAGCCTGGTGACAATAAAAACTACTGCCAAAAATATTTTTTTATAAATAGCGTGTTCAATTTTGTTATAAGGGTGTTACTCTATGGGTTCTTATTGCGGTGCAGATAATTTAGTGACATCTTTTGTTCAATTTCCCAGTTACAATATCAGGGTTTCATATACATACTAGTTTGACTACTATATTCTCATTTATTAGAAAGTATGCATTCGATCCAAATTTGAATTTTAACTTTTTGAACTTAACAAAGATAATATACAAAAACACCACAGGCGCGGAACTGATGCGCGCGCAGACGATCTCCAGCGGCCCGGTGCAGTGCGCGCCGGCGACGTGCCCCGCGTGCCCGCGCCAGTACGCCACTCGCGCCAAGATGCTGCAGCACGCACGCGCCTGTCATCCGCACCTCATTGTAATACCTACTATGTTATAAATTTACTATTCACGAGATATCTTAACTATTCATTATACACTCCAAGAAAATTGATCAGATTCGCCCACTATTTAATTTCATATTTGAGTTTCAAGTAACATAATTATTTATTTCTTGATGTATTTTTTTCCAGGCTCCATCTCCCAAGAAATCGCACAAGTAAATTAACTAAGACTAGGTAGGTTTGTGTCTTGTAGACATTGTATTTAATAATATGACTTATATAGAAAACTCTTTGAGAATACTACTAACATTTATTTTTCTTTATACAGGTGAGGACAAGAGGAGGACAAAGAGAAAGTGACGTGAAAAAAGGAAAACCAAACCGTAATTTTCAATAAATTAATTTTACTTCAATCGTGTTTTTATTCAAATTTACAATCACTAACTTTGTTTTGATCTTGTATGTTTTGTTTCAAGGTAAACCGACGTTACTTGAAGTCACTTTTAGGACGTAACATAGGTACCTGATTTCTCATTTTGTAGTGTAGATGTAGACTATGTAGTATAAATGATTCAAACAACATGAAAAAATATTGATTGGAAAGTAAATCTATGGATATTTATTTGGGTTGTAGCAAGCAGACATGCAGTTTCTACCGCCTATACCTATGATATCGGCTTGTTAACAAATTATGTATCATCAGTAGTATACCCACCTTTTAAGAAAAACAAATGTGTTTCTACTTAGGTAACTATTTTCTGCAAATCAGTATTACCCACCTAAATTTCAGAAAAATAAATGTGTGACCTTTCTACTAGGTATTTTGTAAATTGTACTAGGATTCATCACTGAAGACGTCGATCAAAACCATTGATCAACAAAAAATATCAGGCGCAGTCCAACATATGAAGTCAACACATAAGTTAGATCTGCTATATTTTTAGGTTAGTCTGACAAAGATTATGGCGACGACAGAAAATCTCAATATATTTGTCCAATATCTGGTCAGCACAAAAAATGGGTAAATAATTTTTGTCACATATGGGCAACACTCGAAAACTACCGAGACACTTCTGACACTTTGTTTATCTTCAGTCTTTATCAGTGTTGAGTCAATTGTGAATAAAGTTTTTTTGTTATTGTTTACGGCAATGCGGTAAGTGGTAGTGTGAAATTATTCAGGGTTTTATAATTTTAAACTATTCGTTAGCTATATTTTTAATTGTAATTTTATTCTTTATTTCTATGTGCAGTAGTGCAATATTTCGTTGGATAACATTGCAGATGTCCACAGCATGGAAGTGAAACTTTATTAAGGTGACTACAGTTATGACATGTATGAGCTGTGTTAAAATGGACTATGGAGTTGAAGAGGGCAGTTTTCCTCGCGAATTTATTGAATACGACTTCGCTGAAGACGCATTAGAATTTGAGGTGGGTGATCCTCCCATATTTAAACTCATATTATCAGTCAGTTCGTCATCAAAGAGCAAACTTGTTTTATGAAGAGAATGTCGTAGCTATTATGCGCACTAACAATTTTGTCGTGTGTATCGATCTTTCAGAGCAAGTTACTTTATAGTAAGTTCGAAAACATGGTCTTGGATTGGATCTAAGGTGTATATAAAATATGTTGTATTTAATATCGTCAAGTTAGTAAGTAGGTATCCAAAAACACTGGAATAATTATTGTCCTTAGATTTTTAATATTATTTTTAATTATTTTTTTACGTATCAATTTACAGCTATTTATTTCAAAATATATAATTCCCCGTTTATGTCTTTATGGCCAAACTCACCAAAGATAAATCTATACGAAGCCCACACAATTTTATAAACAAGGCAATCTCTATTGCACTGGTCTTTTGTTCCTGAAATTTCTGACGGTGACTACAAACTGTACCTACCTCAGATCTAGAATTATTAAATAAAAAAAAATCTTCACCTTTTTTCACAGTTTACAAGTAATGTACACGTAAATATAGGTATATGAAAAAGTTAACTACCTACCTACAAGGAAAACCAATGAGGTGACATTTAAAATTTACACAAGTAGTACAAAAACATGGAAATGCAAACGCTTCTTTGTGGTTTAAAAGCTGGTGTGTGATGTAACCTAAATTTTTTTGTGTCTGATTCTGTCAGACTGCACGACAGAGAGGCCTTTACCTGTCGTTCGTTTTTATCGCCTGCGGTAATGGAGCATTGCAACACAAACATAACCCAGCTAGACGGGCAGTATCATTGAAGACTGAGGCTAGGTCGGTGCGCCGCGCGGTGGCGGCTCTCACCTCGAGTTAGCATTCGCGAAGCAGGATATTTTTGTAAAAATGCATTCGGAGAATCGCGCTAAAATTCGTAGTTTCGTTCTACTTTTTATCTAGCCTAGTGATTGTACGCAATGGTGTGTGGCGATCGACCGTGCGGCTGCGGCGCTTTTTGCCGGCGTTTGTTTTGCCGCGCGCAAGTGCCGGAAAGTAATGTCCAAGAAGAATCTGTGCCTGTTACTTTGGTAATTTAAAATATTTTAAAATATAAATATTAATTTTTAATTTATTAATTAACGACTGTGTGGAAAATAAAGTATCCTTTGTTTCGGTTTTTGAAAGGCACACATACTGTAGTACTTACAAAAAAAAACATACCTACTTAATCTTACTTAGGGTTGTTTGTGTAGTCATCTATACTTACGACATATGCTCAAAACTTTTGGAGCGTTTTAAGAAATTAATATTAGCTACGTACCTACTTAGGTACATACATAGGCACCATTCCTAATCATTACCACTTCTAATCATTCGGCATTCACAGAAAATTAACATTGATAGGTACCGCAATTATCATCTTTAAGAGCAAGGCAAGGCTCTTAGGTACTTGTCGATAGCACCACATTAGTTGTCTCTAAAATGGATACCAATTATGAACACAGCCAAAAACTATTGGGTTTACCTATAATGAGTTTTGTATACTGAACGATATGCAATAATGAGCGAAATAAACTGTGGAGTATATAAACCACACAAACGCCGACACATTTTATTTTGAGACGCGAAGGTCGGTTGATGTCACTGCAATAATTGGGATACCTCACGCACAAATTCGATTTCAGTGGCATAATATCACGCAACGAACCGACTACTCACTAAATAGGTATTTACCTGGACAACTAACTGAAATAGCATTGATAGGTACCTAATACAATCTCTGAGCTACAATCCGCGAGCTAAGAATTTAATCTACTGAAGATTCTCCGTCCTGGCCTATAATTAGATTAACTAAATGTCTAGCTTCTGGATTTAACACAATTTTGTTAAGACGCCTTGAAACGGTTCTAAGATGTACCTAGGTACTTATAAGCGATAAAACGTAGGAACCTAGGTACCTACTTATTACATTTTAGATCGAATTGCTTATCTGTGCACATTCTGTACCTATTTCTGATCTTAGATTTACTAAGAACATTGAAAACTCGTAGTTGCTTCCAAAGTTAATACGAGTATACCTACTTACTATATGTATACCAACCAAATCATATGATCATCATCATCATCATCATCATCTGCGCTGTTCTGAGCCATTCTTATCTAAGTAGTTGTTGCCAGCAATTTCCTTTGCATCGTCGTAATAATACCAAATCATATAGGTACCTAAAATAGTGTAAGTACCTACCTGACTTCTTCTCCCCAACCTACCTATTTAATATGAGCAATTAGCCTTTGGCTGACACACTGACCTACAGCAAGCGCCGATCCTGTTCTAGATAAGTTTACCAATTGAATACATTTCTTTTTATTTTTGTATAAAATTTATTCAGCATTTTTTAATAATATAGTGATTAAATAATGAACGAAATTAAGTACTTTAGGTCACGCAAAACCTTAGATATAGTAAGTACCTAGGGATTAGTAGTAATTATTTGTATATTTATTTATTTTATTACTGCTAAGAAATACAATTATTTAGAATTGATCTATTAAAAAATAACAAAATGAAACACAATCGCGTTTCATCTTAACGTTAAAATATGCTTTTCTTCGCCTGCCTGCCTACCCTACCAGTATTAAGTAAAAAAAAGATTTTCGCATACCTAGGTACTAAGTTGAATCAATAAGCTAGTACCAAAAAGGAATGGTTCTTTTATTCAGGGCATGACCATACTGACTATAATTATGTCTATCATGCCACACAGTTATCGAATGTCAGTCCAAAATGGTGTTGTTCGTGTAGCTACTGAATATTGATAGCATTTACTTTACGTATTTGGTTACATAGGTACTTTACTATGTAAAGATTTACACCCGTGCGATAGGCTAACATAAACTTATGTATTACTCATTGATGACATCATCGTTATAAACCATAAATTCAATGAATTATGTAGGTGCTATTTATGTACTAAGTGCATTTTTACATTCAAAGATGTTCGCTCGCGTGGGAATTTCGGGATTACAAGTAACCTATGAGTTATACGAGGTTCGGGATAAAATTGTTATACTTACCAGGTTATATACTACCCGTGTACCAAATTTCATAACAATCGCTCCAGTCGATTTTGCGTGAAACATCAACAAACATACATACACACGTAAGTCCTCACAAACTTTAACATTTTATAATATTATTAGGATATTGTAGGATAGGTAGGTACCTATCCTACAAATATCCTATATAGGTATCTATCCTACAAACATGTTAAAGTGTGTATAATAAAATTACGATATTAGCTTTACTTGCAGTAGGTATTGTAAGAAATTTTATTATGCAGTTTAGGTCACTCTGGAGTTCTTTGAATGACTAACAAACCATTTAGCCTTAAATGATCTGTGGAATGACCTGAATACAACTGACACGTGCTATAACCTGCCTAAATTGGTCTATGAATCATTGAACATAAGCAGAGATACGTTTGTGGAACAAATATTTTATTTATTCTTTATCGTCGCTGACCGTGGTTTGTGTTGTAAAATATGTTACATACTTCAGCCTATGTTTCAAAGTACCTTATCAGATGATGATATCAGTTTGGATGGATTGCGATCCATACATTATAATAATTAAAATAAACAATCTTTATTGCAGCCATAAATTGCTGAACATTATCACTGTCCCTGCACTACACTATCGGCTATGATCGCATGTTACCACGCGAGGAATATTTTACAATAATTACTATATTGTTAACTATATATTTTTATTATTATTAGAGAAAAATGTTCGTTGATTGGCCACGATCATTGCCGATGGTGGAGGAGCCGTTACTTAGGTCTTTACCTTCTAATCAGTGTGACTAAAAGCGGTAATTACTGTTCATTTCAGACGCAATTAGCTGAGGCCCGCGACGTAAAGTTTACGCAATCGCTATCGGAGCCCTTGGAAATAGGGTCTTATATCGTTTGCACCGGCACGCCTAGCGAAGACTTGCCTTGGTAAATATTCCTTGTTTGATTTTTTAGGTGATGGTATAGATACAAATTCCGTTTTCAGCCGTTCATTCGTTTCGTAGCCGTTCACCTTTTCCCATAAAATCGTTATTATAATAAATATATATATTGTAAATAGGACTAAAACTTTTGACGCATCTGACACAAATATAAATTATATTGAGTACACAACTTTTCTTAAAAGAAATATCGAAGAAGTCACACGCCAATATTTACATTGTAACCAGGCGATTTATGACACATGATTTATAGGATACATTTACAGGATGATTATCTTTCAAGTTGTCTGATTATTTTTTAAAATTATAATTTATCACTAGGCTTCGCTCTACCCATATCACTTTGGGGTATATTAAATAGATAACTGCGTAAAAGATTTCATTAAAGTTGGTCAAGCTACTTCGGAAGAGTATGGTAACTAAAACTATGACACGAGAGTTTTATATATTAGTTTGATTAAAAATTAAATTATTTATGTTTTGAATTGTGTATTTTTTTGCAATATAAGACATCATTTTGATTGTTTCAAGAAAAAAATAACTTTAAAAGGTTTTGACAATTTCAGGTTTGCCGTAAACATAGGTACTGGAGACCCGGAGAGCGGTCGCACAGATGTAGCAGTACATTTCAATATTCGTCTACCACAACACTACGTGGTGCGCAACACGCGCCGACACGACAAGTGGGGGCCGGAGGAGACCACGTCTTTTAGGTCAGAAATATTAAATGAATAAATTAATCACACGCGTTTGTGGACATATCACAATTTAAGTTAGACCCAAAGTAAGTTCCAGACTTCTGTTATAGGAGACTAAGTCAACTCTACTATATTTTATAACTTAAACATGAATAAACATCCAAGACCCAAGTTAATCTGAAAAAAAAAAGAATTTTCAAAAGAATGAAAGGTAAGTAGCCTTTAAGATTAGAAATGATACTGGCATAATCAGCACCTCCAGCCAGTGATAGGTTTAATTTTTATATATTTTTTTGTTTGAGTTCCTGTGATAATTTTCGTATGAATATTTCCCTATGTGTTATTACAAGTTTCATTTTACTCGTATATCTATAAAAGTGTTACCGAAATCCGTCCTGTAGATTTTGCGCGATTGAGTAACAAATACACATGCTGTCAAATCCTACCTATGTAGTTTTCATAAACTTTCATTACTTTTTTCTGACGACAGAAAATATCGAGAACACCTGCACTCTCAATCAATCAATTGAATTTTTCTAGTTCTGCAGAATACGGGAAAAGAATGCTGCTTTGTGTTGATTCCCTTTTTGAGTAGAATATTAACGTGGGCGAAGCCGCGGTCAAAAGTTAGTAAAATAGAACTAAAAGTGAGGTCCTGTAAAGTAAACATAGCAATATGGCGACATAGTCAGTAATAATAATAACATACTCGATAAGAAGAAGACTTGTACTACTTAATTTATTTTCATTCTGAAATATAATTTCAGAATATTCCCGTTCAAAACAGACCGTCCATTCACGATAGAAATACTAGTCGACGAGAAGGAAACACTCTGGGCGGTCGACGGGGAGTTCTACTGCAGATACGCGCATAGGAACCCCAGCCCCCTAGCGGCCACCTGGGTGCAAGTCAACGGAGTTCGCGACGCCGCGCTCAACATCTCCAAGACAGACACTTTCCCTGTTTTAGCGCCGCCCGCAGTTGAGGTGACATATTTACACTATAAGGAACACTGATAAGTTTTAAGTCAAAACATTCCATGCAAAGGTTCGCTGGAAGAAATCGCATTAGCGATAAGTCCGCCTTTGCACTCATTATGTTTGAATATCTTGTTGTAACTTATAACTCCTTTGTGAATGGTGCAATAAAGAGTTTATATATCTATTCAGAAAATAGACCTTCACAACCACATTTTCACTTAAAAATTTATATTACTCAGAAATATCTTAAAAACTACTGACATTTTGGAAGGACCACTACTGAGAAGAAATGCCGAAAAAAACTCCTTACCACCTACCAAGGCTATGTGGCGCTAGTCATCCTGTACATCTTCCATGATATGGAATGGTGCTATTCTAGGGTGGAACCACACGTCTTTTTTTCTTAATGAGTGTGTTATTGCTAACACTGGTGTCAGATTTAATTCAAGTCACCTAAAAACATCTGACATAAGTTTTATAAGACTACTTCTTGTCGGTGGAGCAACCTCTATTTACATCTATTTTCTGTCATCGATTAAACCTAAAAGTTGAATGATAACAATATATATAATCAGGTGCCTGTCCGGCCCTACTTGGGGGCGCCGCCGCAAGAAGACGAGCCGCAGTGGCACCACAACAATGTTGCTGCGACGCTTAAAAATGGTGTGCCAGAAGGACATCAAGTCGTCGTATGCGGAAGGTAAATAAACATTCTATATAGTCTGTCTACAAAGTGTAAAAAGTAAATCAAGTTATAATTAGTAGTATATTTGGCTGGCAACACTGGTTTATTAATCAATCACGATCGATCATTCGATTTGGTATTAAAATGATAAAAATTTAATTTATCAATCATTTTCTACTCCTTATGACGTGTTATTTGATTGAATGTGCAAATTTCTGGTCTGATTTGTTTGTTGTATATTATAGTCACATTCTTGTACTAAGATTCTTCGCGAGTTCTTAGTAGCTGTCTTCAGTTTATCTATAGCTTCATAAACTTTGACGTGATATTGTGAATGTCCATCGACAGATTAAGGCCGCTCCTCCACTCGTTCCACATAGAGTTGTCGGACGGCGTCCGCGAGTGGCCGCACCCGAATGTGCACGTGCACGCGAGCGTGCGCGCGCTGGAGGAGGCGCAGCGCCCGCGGCAGCTCGTGGTGCTCAACGCCTGGCGCGGCGGCTGGGGCGCCGAGCGGCGGCAGCGCTCCGCGCGTCTCGTGCCCGCCACGCAGGTTCATATTCATTTATTTTACTAGGAATGAAGCTGTGAAATTATTTTAACAAACCACAAATAATAAATACAAAGTTATGAATAAAGGCTTTTATTAAACACGGGTTATTCATTTTCAGAGCACATTCCGTATAGTCCGCGGTCCGAACGAGTGGTCGGTGTTCGCAGACGACGTCCTCATCGGAGAGCTGGAGTACCGCGCGGCGGCGAGCGGGGTCAGTGCCCTGCGGCTGCGCGGGGACTTGTATCCCGAACAGATATACGTGTGTCCCGTTTCCAACTCGCCGATAGAGGCCGATCGCTACTGAACGCCTGGTAGTACAACAACTACTATTTTTCTACGAAATAATTTTAAGATCGGTGTACACCGGACGTATTTACGGCGGCGCGTGCACAGCAAAATTGTATGTTTTATGCACGTGTTTACGCGCACGCACGGAATGCACGGGTGTTTCTACATTTTATTCTATCAAGAATCAGCAAATATTATATCAAATCACAAATAAAAGTAAATAAGAAAATCATATTAGTTTGTATTATAATTTAAGTAAGTATTAATTTTACTATTTTATAATTGAGAGGCAAGTCGAGATGAGCAAATACTACCCGTCAGAATGAATAAAATAAGGGGATAATGTAATAAATACCATCGTAAATTATTACACATTTAAAGCGCTATATACACACAAAAGCCGCCGACGCGCCGGAAATAAACAAAAAATACAGAAAAAAAGTACAAGGGTTCTAATTATTACAAAAGAATTCTGTAGACCCATCGTGAGAGGAGAGGTGGTTTACAGCGGAAGATTGGCGTGTGTATAAAATAATATAGAGTTAAATGAAATAAAATTTCCTATATTACGATTTTGAATAATGTGAATTTAAAATGAAGCGGACAAAAAGTTGGCAAGTGGATGGCACTGGTCTGTATTGTGCTTTATAGCCTGGCATAGAAAATAAATTATTCTAATATATATTCAGATTGTTATATTAAAAAACGCGCTGCTTCAGAAGAAATCACGCTTGCGCTCTATTAAAATATAATATATTAATCTTAGAGTAATATCTAGCTGGAGTAGATTAATATGCTAGCTGGATTTCAGACTGATATAGTTATCAAATCTAAAACTTCTAGAACAATAATTTAACTAGATATGTGATATAAAACAGATATTGTTAAGTAATATTATTTGAAATCGGCGAAATATTATAGCCCGCATTGAATTGGCAAATATCTTAGTAATGTATTAAACAATTTATGGTACGTAAAACTTAAACAAGTTTTCACAAGCAATTTATGAAGCAGTTCCTGTAACTTGATTTGGACCAAATGTATTTTGTTGGATTACATGTTTTTATAACTTTAGTTTGCTAAGTGTTTTGCAGCTGATTGTACTCGAATACGTATTATTGTTTTTAATAGATGTTTATAGTTTAAAGAGGTTAAATTTATATGCTTGTCGAGTCTATGACAGTGAAATAAATTATTTTGTTTTTTATGCTACATTTTAATTCTCACTTATTTTTTATATCTTATAATATGTTCTTGGCATGGGCTCTGTGTGAATGGGAATGTGTGTCCATTGTATTGCTAAATAATTATGTCGTAGAGACAGAAGGTTACTAACAAAATAATAATAGCCGAAAATATATGTTCTATATATACATCTTGGCAAGATAATTCAACCATACCTATCCACGGCAAGGTGCCGTCCCCACCCCCATGGAACTGTACGTCACAACTAAGGAATACAATATCGGGATCCCGCCCTTTCAGTGCCAGGATTACAATTTGTTTTCATTTACATTTGGTAATTAGTTTCATTGTCAGGATTTTTAGGATAAAACAATATATAGATTTTAAAAATGAATTGCGAAATCTAAATAGATACCACGAGAAATTACGATACGATTTTTCTATTGAAAACCTTTGCCACAAATTACTTAAAAGGTGGCCACCAAAATCCTTAGCGTAAGTTGTGACTACATTTTGTATAACTAAAAATTATTATCGAATAAAATAATTTATCAAATGTAGTATAAACTCTGGGGTATTTTTTTTGTTTTAGCTATAATAATATGAGCCGGAGGAAGTAAAAAAAAAATTAAACACATTTTTGTAAATACTTTAATTGGAATGTAAAATTAATTACACGAGTAAAAAATAATATTATACAGATATGCAATATAAAATAAGCGACGCATAGTATGGACTGGTATCAAGCAATAGATAATAAAATTTATGGTTTGTATTGATCAGTCATCAGAAAATCAAAACATATAGTATGGCATAAAAACACAGCAGATCATGACCATGCAGAGTGTAATGTGTTAGGAAAATATTTAGTAGCAAAAAGTAATACTAATGCATTTAGTTTATTTGGTTAACGTTTATGTCATAAGTTGAGCAACACTGATAAATCCTCGTCCATGATCTAATAGTTGTTCTGCAGAAACAAATAATTCATACATATCATGTGTGTATCCTGTCATCGCTCAGATCTGCGTATATGTCCATTAATTATAAAACCAAACAAAATGCATGAAGAACGGATTAACGAGTAATACCAATTTGGTAAGGTTTAAATTGTGGCAGACTGATTTAAAGACTGTATGGTAAGGAATCGATGGGTAAGTATGACAAAAGCAACAGTGTGCTAGTAAGTATTTATTATGAACAGCCGCAATATGCCCAACAAATACAATACTAATATTATATAGTAACGGGACTTAGCACGAACCTTTTTCATTTATTGTAACTGGAAAACGCTTGACTGACACACACTTTTAAACTAGAGCGGGTAGTGTGATTGCTGAAAAACTGCATCTACCACCATTTCAAGCCACAATTACCGTCTGGCTGTCTGTGATCGCGGTGATTGCAAGGTACCTTGTTGAAACATCAGCTACATTAAATAAAAAAAGTTCGTGCTAAGCAATATATATTATGTAGGCACAGTAATACCGTAAAACCACAGTCTTTGTTTAAATGCCTTAGTTTTCTGATTTACTAATTTAAAGTAGTTTGTAGGTAATGTATAACAATAAACCAGAATATTTTTGTAACATTTACAAAATACATCGCAAGCGCAGTGAAAGTAAAGTCTTGAACGATAACTGTCATTTGTATAAAAAAACTAAAGTAATTTAGGAGAAGTATATATGTCATGCTCAATAAATTAAATACAAGCCTTACGAAGCAATTAGCAGGAAAATAATAATTCTTCTAATAAGGCTTTGGTTTCCATAGAACAAGAGACAATATAATTTTGCCGGTGTAAGAACTGGCTCGTTGTTGACGTTTATTTTCCTACTATATTGACTAAAAAATAACATTAATAGGTACAGCGTTTGCGACATGAAAGGTTAGTAATAAAAAAAATGGAAGACTTTTTTATGTGCATGTTTCATAAGAACCCATATTATTTCAACAAGTTCAGATAGTCTATTATAAATTTAAACTTCGATTTAGTTAGACCCTTACACCGGTATGAAGAAATATCGGTATTATAATTACGGTATATTTATACCGAAAAGATGAATAACGATATAGCTTAACTGTATCATATAACAGATATGACATCATATCACAGATATCAGATATACCGATACCGACAGATATCGGTATTATAACGATATCTAGCGGCATTATTATAACGGTATTACAATTAAGGTATACCGATATATTTTATTTTAAGCGGTATTGAAATGCTATTGTAACCGATATGTAGCTATTTGATGCACTGATATTGAAATAAGAATAATATCGGCTTTCCGAATACCGATATAGATTACGTGGGTTCATGTCGATATTATTTTCTACCGGTATTTCAAGTTCTGTTCACTTAGTTCTTTTCTTAGTCAATATAGTCAAGGAAGTATCATGTGGCAGTTCCAACATATTGTCAACTAGTTTCACTATAATAAGCAAATCTTTATTCTAATAATATACTTTATCTAAGGTCATAAACTAATAAAGCTTTCGTTTTATGATGATTAAACCAATGTATATCAAAATCAATGGAATATTTACATTACGAACATAGTTAATATGTGTAATTGACCGTAAATATAGGCCATCGTCACAACAATAAATATACGCACCGATTGACAACAAAAACAAACTGAACTGAAACTGAACAAAAGGAAATTAAATATCGTCTCAATAAATAAAGGTCCCTAATTTAATATGCATGGAGTATAATCTTTTACGAGCATGTATGGGTTTACAGTAACTTCCCGATTTCTTGAATAATCTGGGGAAATTATGTACTGTGAGGGTAAATTCATTTCTGTTTTCAAATGTATTATTTTTTGTATCCCGCCAGGAGAGATCAGAGTCTCTATCAAAGTCTAATTGTAAGTAAAATTAATGTATGTGTTGAAAGTAGGTAAATCTCCTAAATGTTGACAACTAAATTACAGTGTATAATCTCAGTTGCATACAAAAACCTAGGTTATTGTTTGTGAATAATAGAAGCGAATGCCAGTTGGTGAGAAATTATAAATATAAATGTACTATTGTGGGAGATACGGCATAATGAATGATGTTTTGTCACTGTTATTCATTTATTTACTGTAAATCGTATAATTATACTCATGCATATTATGATATAATTTTGTTGCGCTTCGGTCTACACTTACTGTTATAATATTTGGCAGGTCTCATGTATGTTTATACAACATAACAACTATTCAATAAATCTTAATAATAAACTATAGCAGTACTTTAATTACGTTTTCAGTCATAGTCAAAAATATTATCCATACCCATACCTACATTTACAATCAATTCATTAATAACGACTTATATTATGCATAAATAAATACTTAAATTAATCCCGCAAAAATCGGTGTTATATTTTCAACTATAACTTTACGTCTTAGGCTAATTGGTGTTCACCTTACAGTATTCGTATTCTAGCATTTGATTACTAAGATATACATGAAAATGAAAAACAAAAATTCGGAGTTAAAACTTTAGGAGTGTAAATACATCCCAATGATCCGCATCGTACGTATCCGTCAAATGCAAATAAATACCTATATTGTATTTGAAAGACAAAATGAGAATTTATAATAAACGAAACATGGACTTTCGTTTTTTTTTTAATTCTCAAAATCAAGATTCTACACATATAAACAAGAGAAAAAAAAATGTTTGATCCGTATGATGCGAACCATAATAAACAAAAAAATAATCCTACGTATCATTAAACGAAATAACTCAAGTTATTTTAAAGCTAGAAATGTATATGGATTGAACCGGTGGATTCTTTACGTATAAATAATAAAAACTCAGCAAAACTTCTATTTCCAAAATATTAAATCACCAAAACTATTACATTTTTATTAGAAGGTAATTATATTTTTTGGTGTTTTATTATTTACTCAAAGACATATTTGAGTATTATAAGTATACATATTCTATATTTTAACGTCGCGTACAAATACAACAATATGCAAACTCAAACATTAACATCTAATAGAATAAAATATATTTTTATTCTACATTATAATAGTAATTAACAGTTGAATATTACATGTTCAACGTACAACGAAAAATACTCAAAAACAAATGCTCCGCACGAAGCACAGAAAAGGCACAAAATTCATAAGATATTGAGTATAATTTATTTATCACCTATTCATAAATACCTACTTGGAAACTTGCGAAAGGAAAATATGCGCGAAGACCTGTCGAGAATCTATATGGTATGCAGAAATAACCTGACTTTCATAATCGTTTATAATTTTAATATAAGCATGAAGAAAACACTGTTTTTAAAAATAAACAACTATTTTGCGACGGTCTTTTGCGCATATTACTTTTCAGCGAGATGAGTGAATATTCTTCACGAAGCACTTTTCCCAATCAAATTTGATCGGTTTTCAATGGATTATATAATAAAATTAAATCATTTATACTTTATTACTTAAGTATAAAAAGAGTAATTTCTTTTAATGAGAAAGAGAATAGATAGTTAATATAAACCACCAAAATATTATTTACCCGTGACTCGTATCAAGTTTTTGTCTAAAATATAATGTTACTGAACTTCTTACGTCCTTTATCAGCGATACCATAAGGTGCGCAGCTGTGTAATTTACCTATACGCAATGCGCGGCGGACAGTGAGATAAAACGTAAATACATTTACGTATAGATGCACATAGTATTTTAAATTTATTAGTTATTATCAAAGCATACTTGGAATAGTTTGACTATAATAAGTTACGTCACCCATTTTCATTGTCATGTTTTCTATAAATTATTTTATTTGATATTTCGAAAAAAAGTATCCGATTTTATTTGTTGAATAACCCTATTAGAGCGGCAATATCTTGCCATCATTAATTTATCTTTAGGAAGTGTATAGTTATAACTGTGTACGTTGTAACACATCATTATCGAAGTTTGCCAGCCATTAGGAGACAGAGTCCTAATTTGATTATTTCACTCTCTTCTTCTTCTTTTCGAGTGTGTTCATTGCTAACACTGGTGTCAGATTTTACTCAAGTCGCCAAAAAAAGTCAAGAAAATGATACCACTTTCTTGACAGCCCACATCATAAATTTATCTCAGTGTATGTTGTAACATCGCTCAGAGACAGCACTCTCATTTGATTTCTTAACTTTCTTGACAGACTTGTGTAGTGTTATCTATGTGTACGTTGTAAGTACGATAGACAGGTCACTGGCGGTCGACGGTGCGCTTGAGCCAGTGCGTGAACTGCCGCAGCTGCCACACCGCGCGCGCTGACTCCTCGCGGAGCCGCGCGTTGGTGCGCCGCAGCCGACGGACCTGACAGATATTACATTGATAAACTATATTACTACCTACTACTTATATAAGTGCTTGATTGTGGAGAAGACAATGGCAAACCGCACTTAACATTGGCAAGAAAAAAAAAACGTTATGTGTGCTTTTTATCAATATCTTTCAATATTATATGAATTTTAATATTATAAACGCGAAAGTAAGTTTGTTACTTCTTCACGCTCTATCTACTCAACAAATCTTTTTAAAATTTTATATACATGTAGTTTGAAGTATGGAGAAGCACACACATTTCATCACGGAAAAAAACCTGTTCCCGTGGATATTCACGCGGGCGAAGCCGCGGTTAAATACTGTTAAATAAAAAAATATGAACTAAATAAAGAATTAGGTAGATTACTAAAATGTAGACATAAATGAAAAGTATATAAAATGTTGGTGCTAATGTCGATTGGGTCAGCCTTAAAAATTAAGTCCGCTGCTAAATATATAAAAAATAAGTAGTATATTACCTCGTCTTGCAGTTGGTCGCGCTGCCGCTGAGCGCTGCCGGCCTCCGCCTGCAGCGCGGACACGCGCGCGGCGAGCCCGCAGCTGCAGTCGCTGCTGCCCAAGGATGTTGTGGAACTGTCGTTGTTCGTATCCGTACTCTAAAATTATAAAAAAATGCTTTTTCGCTATGGATTCCAAATTAAATAATTATATACCAGTGTCTATTGCTTACTTACTTATGTAAACAAAATCCTATTGATACTTAAGGTTCAAACATCCTAAATATTTAAATATTACAAAGTCACCGGGATTGTCTGTCCATAATAAACTCAAAATTAGAAGAGGTAATATATATTTGAAAGAAAAAAGATATATTTGAAATAAAAAGTTGAATGAATCTTACAGGTATATCCGGCCAAGAACTGTGCAGTGATTCAGTGGCTATTGTGTCCAGAGATGGTTCGGTGTTATCAATGGATGGATACTGATGTTCTTCGCAAATCTAAAAAATATTAAGAGATATTGATATGATATTTGTTATGGAAAGGTGAATTATTTTAGGCAATGAGTTACAAAAATACTAATCATATGGTTTAATATAATAAAAAATATTAAAATCTATCTTTGATGCAAAACAGCAAAAGTTTGGTATCACCAAACGTTTGCTGTACAAAAGTATTTGCACGCTTGATAATATAGACGTGAATTTCTGAGTATTTATTATTCATAAATTTATTGGTCTTTCAAGCAAAAACTACTAGTTAGATTTCGATGAAAGAAATTAACTATTTCAGAATCTTAGCCAACCTGCAGCATAGCTCTTGTGGCCGTATGCACAAGTGTGGCCCAGTCCAAGGCGCCGGCGTCCGGCAGCGGCAACGGAGGCGTGCGGCTCATCGCAGGCGCTACGCTCGTAGCCACGCTCGTAGCCGCTGTGCTCGTAGGCGCTACGCTCGTAGGTGTGGTCGTAGATGCTACGCTTGGCGAAGTGGGCGTATTGGCTACGACTGTACTCGCGACGCTGTTTGAGCGTCCGTCCCCAAGTTCCGCATCCATTAGACGCATCAGTTCCTCCTGAGAAAAGTACATTGTAATGAACCTGTATTATAGTTTAGATGATGAAGATATGACTCATTTCATTATAATAATAATGTATACTTAAGTTTTATAAAAAATAAAGGAGGGCGCGCGTCTTAGTCCAATGTGCACGTAAAACGCACTTTGTGAGAGTGAGACCTGAGATTGTCTCAGGTTCTTTTCAATGCTTTATATCCTATAATGTAATTATGTGTATAAATTTATGTACAACACGCCGATTTACCACATTAAAATTAAAAGCATGCACAGTAAAAGTATCATTAGACTATCATACTTTTTGATCAAATCATGTATTTTAGGGATAAAAAGGTATATATTTATGAAAAGATCGATTTTTATGAAAAGTCGAGCGTGAATAACCAACACACAAACGTTCGCCGTTATAATATCAGTGGGATGGGAAGGGATAAAGAGAGCGCAAACAAAAAAAAAAAACAAACATATATAAACGAGAGACGAGTTACCGTGAGCGAGCTAGTGTTGGCGGAGGCCCGCTTGTGGCGCGCGTTGTGCCTGAGAGCGGGCGAGCGGCGACGCAGCGCCTCCGCGCCCGGCGACTGCCGCGCGCTGCGACCCGACCCACCTCAACGACAAACACACACACACGCTCTCATTACTATATTCGCTTACTCACTCCCGTGACAATTTCGCTATAAAAAGTACCTTATGTGTTGTTCCACCAGTTTATCAAATTTCATAACAATCCGTCGAGTAGATTTTGTGTGAAAAATTAACAACACACATAAACCCTCGCAAACTTTAGCGTTCATAATATTAGTAAGGGTTAGTTTTGAAGCGGCGGGCCACTATCGCTTCAAAATTGACTGTAATCGAAAGGTTTTAGATTCTTTTTTTTACATTTATGTAATAAAAGAACAATTTATTGACAAATGTCGACAGGGGCGCCATAGCATTTTCGAAATACCTTATTTTAAATTAAATATATACCTACTAACTTGGTTTTCTAATGAAATGAATATTGAATTGAACACAAACTCAGCTGTTGGTTGTCTTAAAAAAAATAATAGAAACTAACCGGTGCCGTAACCCGAGGAGTCAGACCTTGGGGGTGAATGACCGCTGTGCGCGCGGCGCGCACGCGCAGGTTGTTGCGCGTCGGCGCGCGCGGCCGCCACGCTGTCCTCCGCGGCGCACGCGCACGAGCAGCGACCGCTACTCGCGAACGTTAGTGTCACCTGCAATACACCAAGAGTGTGAGTCTAAATCCTTACATATTATAAAAGTACTGTATGCGATAAACTCAAAAACTATCGGGCGGGTTTTTGAACAGTTTTTACATAAAGATGTGGGATTCCCGAGGAAATTTAAGGTGTATAATTTATTATGGTCTTATCGAAGCGAAGGCGGGATGTGCCGTTAGTTTATATAAAAAGAAAACAGTGTTGTCCAGTCCCGCCCCCGCCCCCCGCAGCATGCTGACCGTGACGGGCGCGGAGGTCTTCAGCAGGTCCACGAGCTGGTCGTGGTGCAGCGCCACCACAGCCGCGCGACACACCTCCAGCAGCCGCGCGCCGCGTCGCACGCCTGCGCGCGCCGCCGCGCCGCCGCTCTCCACCGCCGTCACCAGCCCGTCCGGCTGCACGTGGAAACCTGACAAACGTACACAAACTGTAACAACACCACAATGGACCGACCACCTGGCTATCGTCGGGAGGAGTGAGAAAGGCGTACCACTCCCATCCCGACTCGACGAACCGAGGGCTTTAACTTTTGGAAAATAAAATTTCTAACTAAGCTGTGCATGTGAAAATCACATATTTAATGTTTTATTAATCAATATTTGATAATTTTTAACAAAGGAACATATTCTGAGAGATTCGAGGTTCAAAGACAACAAAAAAGAACTTGATGTTGTGACGATGTACTACAAAAACAATGAATGAGTGACAAAGGCATTTTCTATTGAACAATTGAAGCGTAGCTGCAACGAGCGCAGTGCCGCATACCTAGCTGATGCGAGGCGCTGCGCTCGAGCGCGAGCTCGGCCAGCTGCTGCGCGAGCGGCGGCGCCACGGCCGCCAGCCGCCGCAGCAGCGCCTCGCACGACCCGCGCACGCGCACGCTCTCCCCCAGGTGGTAGTATATGCGCGTCCAGCCGCCGCTTACCACCCAACCTATCAACACATGTTCATATTCGTTAGGATTATCACACGTAGATCAAATTATGGTGATATTATGAAGTGGTGTGCTGGACCAAAATAATGCTCTGTCGCGTCTGCTGAAAGATATGTCTTTAGAAATAAGCAGAACATAATCAAGAAAGAAATACTCTGCGTCAAACTCTAGTGACAAAAACAAGTGTTAGATTTCTTATATCTTGACAACTAATAGGCAACAATAGTATTTCTAAAGATAACGTCAGGAGGTAACTGGTCATAAAATAAGAGCCAAATTTTAATTTTATTTTTACGTGAACCACACTCATAGCTTATCAAATGATTCGCCTGGAGGACTAACTATTGGTAATGCCATTTAGCTTACAAGCCCATACATAATTTCAAATATTTTGCTCTCAATATGGTCAATCAAATCGGTTGCCCTAGAACATTTAGCTTCCAAACCTCCTGCTCTGAAAAGGAGAATGCAAACGAGAATACAATGAGAGAAGTTTAGCTATAAAACATATGTTACCCAGCAGCGAGGATGTGGGCACGACCAGGATGATCTGGCGCGAGCTGTGCTCCAGCAGCACGATGGTGTCCGCGGACACGCCCATCATGCAGTCCAACAGTAGCCCGCCGGCGCCTTCGTCTTGCACGTGGACCTACAATGATATTTAATGTTTATGACTACAGGTGCTAATGCCGGTCAATATACTTTTTGGATATTAGCATGTTCAGCAATTGACTTCTTGTGGCTGAGATGATGATGGTGATTTATTCAAGCAAGTCTAATAAAATAATCTCATTTACTTTAGACTTACGTCTATAATTTCACATTAGCACTTGGTGGAAATAAAATCAGTGTACGTTTAGCACACTACAGGTTTAGTTGGATTTAATCTACTCAGAGTTATCCCAATTAGCCGTGAAAGCATGTATGATTGCCCGCAGTTCCGCCATATCGTGAGCAAGTCTTACATTTTTTTGTAATTTGGAATAGATATAGTCAATGACGCGAGATCAAACCAGCGCCTCGTGTTATTAAAGTATTGGAAATATAATCAAAAATTAGCCGTGAAAGCGTAACAGACAAATTTTAAGCATTTACAATTTGGTATATACTATATATGATGGGTATGGAAGTATGGATTTGGTATAGACTTACATGAAAACATAAAGCTCCGCCAACTAACACATCATTGTGGCAGTTATCCACACGAGGCAGCACTGAGGAGTTGCCCGAATTGCTCGTGCTTTTCAGAGCAAATACTGATGAAAATAAAGCTGAAATTGACTAAAATATATTAGTTAAAAATAACACATGAAATTCTTATATCTATCTTTTTACATTTTTTTTACTGAATTACTGTAAATTACCTAAAATGTGAAAATCTTCTAAGCTGATATAAAGGAAAGCATATACGTAATTATTGTTGCGTAACTTACAAAATTTCTGTCCAGTTTCGACCGTTGTGGCAGTGACATAATTTTTTGCTAAGTCTTTCAAATATTCTTGTCTTGTTCGAGTCGCCATTGTGCTGAACTTTGGAGACTGAATAGCTGCATTTTCTCCGTTTATGACCTTGAAGAAAGGAATACCTCATAATCGTCGTGTAAGTATATAAATACTATTATATGTACTAATGTTGAATAAAGAAATTTAATAATTTTTTGTAAATGAAGATATTTTTTATGTAGCAAAATGTATTCAATCATTACACGTCTCTATGGTTTGTCCTGACATCAACTCACCTTACTCAATAACAAATCCGTGAACACTTCTCCTTTAGGATACACAGCACCATCTTTGATCGGAGGTCCGAATAAAGGCACTTCTTTAGCGCGGCTCACTGCTATACTGTAATGTGTGTTCTCTGTGCACGGATCAATCGCTCGCACTACGACGAAAACGTGCTGGAATTGTGATCGAATGTTCCTCGGAGTAAATGGAGCCGCACCCGGCTCTTGGAACACTATAGTTACTATGTCATTTCCTATATGTCGCTTCCGTAACAACTGCTGCCTATTGTTCGGTGTGTACGGCAACATAGTTGAAACATGAAACATAATTTCGCAGTCTTGATGTGTCGTGTACACAGAGTATAAACCCGTTGAATCTGTTCTGTTATCCAGCCCAGCTTTGTACTTATCAAATTCTTTTAACCGCACTGTCTGGCCAAGCATTTGAAGGAATTCAACAAAAGCAGGACCCGCTTCTTGGTTGTTATACATTTCTTCTTCTGTTGACTGACCGCTCTTGCAATACATCACTCCGACTTTGTAATGCCTCGTTATACATTGTTCGTCAAGACGTAAGAGTTGATCTTCAGCACCACCATTATTAATACCCAGTCTGCAAGATAATTAAAACTATGTTACAAAAATAAAGATAAAAACCACATGGTTATTATCTAGAGTTTTTATTAATTAATAATAATGCATTCTATATGACCATATTCATTATAATAAATAATACTCACTTCAAACAGCTGTATTGTAACTCTGGCGCGACATATTCCAACACCTCTTTCGTGTTATAAGTAGCGCTGTTGTTGCTAGGCTTGGCGGTGGGCAGGGCGTCTTCAAGCAAGGACCCTCGCAAAGTGATCAGCTCAGACGTGCGTATTATTAGTCTGTACTGCCACGCGAGTTGAGACGCGGGCGCAGAGACATCGCCGCCACCGCGCCGCAACTCCACCCGCTCTTTCTTGATGGAAACTGCTATTGGCCCGAGGTTCTCGTCCATGCCGAACCAGTTCTGGTGTGCTGTAGGGTTACAAAAGCAAAATTGATTATATTAGCACATTGGCCTCTAACTTTGTGCATTATTCAAGTTGCGTGATTTTAAATATCGTCCAAATCACTTTGTCCATGACATATATGTAAATAGTACTTATTTGTCAACGAAAAAGAAAGTACCTATGAACTTGAAATGTGTAAGACTAAGAAAGTAATGTTGAACATAGTATATGAGGCAGGACATTTGCTACGCATCGCGTAGCGCTATAATAATAACAAGGCCCAGTATATAATGATCAATGCATGCGTGTTTGATACGTTTTTCTACACACTTGAAGTCAACATTTGTGACGTAAAAGTCTAATAAAACACAACCTGAACAATTTTATCAAGTGTGAAGTACTTACGTTGGTTATAAAAATAATTTCTATAGTACAAGGCTCCTAGGTCTTGACTTTCCACTGGCAAGGGTGTCAATGATCTCCCGAAGGGGCATCCATTCCTCCAGTGAGTGTGACCAGGAGGAAACTCCAGCACTGAGATGCCATAAGCTGCTCGGGGTCTGTGCCAACCACCAGATTGACCCGGTATTGCCCCTCGAGCAGTTCGCCAGCATAAGGCTACACATCTCTCTTCTTCACCTACAATGTTTCACAAAAATAAATTATAATAAGCACATTATGTTATAAATAATATATTACGAAAGAGTTTATACATGAGAGAACTTGTAATGTCTTTTATCTTCTTTTACAATTCACAAACAGGAATGTGATAATAAATTCTCATAAATAACATGATATTTATAAGCCTAAGTCCTTGATCAGTAGTCAAAGTAAGAGTACAACAAACATATTTACTTATATTAACTTCATAAATGAAACAAATTGAGCTCAATGGAATGAATCTATACCATAAGTATTTTTTATCAAGCCAGTATAAACCTTAAGGTAAAGTGTTAAGTAATGATTTAATTAAATGTACTAGTTATTTACTATTTAATAATTCAGTCGATTGTATCATGCCAAGCTTGAGCGAGTATAAATCTGAAGTAGGTAATTGATGGCATTAATTAAAATAGCATTCAAAGACTGAGTAACATGAATGTAGTGTAGATGTCGAGTAATGATAACTAGTTATGTGGATTAGATTACTTTCTCCATTTTGTACTAATCCAAAATGATTTATGATTGGCAAAATATATAACTACTTTACTACAAACTTCCTTCAAAAGATGATTGATTTGAAATGTGATGGATATTATTTTATGCAATGTTTATTATATTTTCAAAGAAAATAATTTCATTTTAAAAAAAATGTTTTATTCAATTTCATCACAACAATGAAAGCAGTGAGCTTAAATTGTTGTAAAATACTGTGTGTGGAGTTATTTTCTAGGTGATTGAACATCAATTGATTTCATGTATGGAAATATGGACCCAGAGTAAATTTATTGATATTTAGAAATTAGCTTTCTAGAGTATTATAACTGACATCAGTATGAGTATGAGTATTATAACTGACATCAGTGACACTGGGAGAGACTTACTTCTAGCAATGCACTGCTATATGGTCTGATGCTGATGCTGTTTAAAGTCTCAAAAATGATAGGAGAGTACCAATAACAAATAAATCAATTAATTAATGATAATGGAACAATTTTCCCAAATGGAATTGTGTGAGATCAGTATTTCTGTGTTTCCACCTGATTTACATAAAAGTGACACAATGGTGGCCACCTATGTAAACACATACTGAATATCAATGGAAATTATAATATGATTTTCTCATCCTAAATATTGTAGGGCATTTTGAATATCCAACAAAACCATGAAAAACTTTCCTGTATTTTGTCAGATGTAAAAAAAAAATAATTCAAATTCTATCTCCAATTTTTTATGGTGTGAACTGACTTCATAGGCAAACACATTTGAGACAAAAAACATTTTTTTAAATATATATACATTATATATATTTTCATTTAGAACACCTGTTTTTAAAATTAGAAAGGATAACAAGCCTAATAATTGAGAGTGTCATTGTATTTATCAATGACCATTAGATACTTTTTATCAAAGCCACATATAAAAGATATCAGACAAGTACCTATATATAATGATCATAAAAATATTGAATTACTTATCACTGCCATTTTTTAGCACCTTCATAACTAGACTAACTAGACTATTGCTTGATTATTCAAAAAGTATATTAAAGAAATTAAGTAAGGAACATTTTTTAACCTATTTGAATCCCTCAGCTTGGCAAAGATCTCCCCAACTCCTTCCAAGCCTTTCTAGTTATCTGATGCCAAATGCTGAGCATTTGTTCTTAAAGTTTTGCAGATCAAAACAACTTGCAAAAAACAAAAACTGAAATACTTTTAGTACAAGAACTGCATGAAGTAAAGATTATTTATCTATTTAAAGTTTTTTGCACTAAAGTATATGGCATGAGTAGGATTTGAACCTGGAACTTTTCAGTCCATGAGCAACACCACTACCACATTAACTAGGAACTATGATCACCCGGCAATCATATTGTTATACTGGCATTCTTATCTCCATGCTCCATGTGTTAAACAACAGTAATTTTAAAATAATAATGGCGAATATATATGTAATACTTATACCTATTTGATTAACAGATAGAAAAATCTATGCTTCAGACGCCACCACTATTTCAATTTTTGTACCACAAAAAGTTTTGTGTTAGCTGTCATATCTACATTCCTACCAAATTCTATGCCGTATAGGAATATTTTCTAACCAACATTTTTATGTAGTATAGGTACATAAAGTTGGTTTAAAGATTAATACTAGTAGCACTACTTACCACCAAGTTCATTTCTGAAGAATGGACAACTTTCAAGTAGTTCATTTGAACGGCCATCCCCCATGTCAGGTACAGTTCTCACAGAATCTTCGCCAGGCGTGACACCTCGCGTTGCCAAAGCGGCTGCTGATGCTCCAGTTGTTGTGTTTCTCCGACGGCTTAATAACTCTCCACGGATCTCAGCTGCATAACTCAAGTTTGCCATGAGTGACTGGCAATCATAATGTGCAAATTGTTTCCTTTTAGATATCTCTGCTTCCACCACCGATAGCGCCTTATCATCGAATGTATGCCGGGACAGAGCAGGTACGGCACTGCCCCATAGTTTGTTTAATTTTAGCCTTGGTTTAGGACTGGCACTGGCCCGAGGTGTTGGGCCGTCAGCATGATCACTGTTAAGCATGTCTGAGAGCCGATCTGTCCGCGATAGGCCCGGACTTTTGTCTGGAGCAGACACACCATTGTAATTATGCACCATGATTGATAACCGTTCATTTGAAGCTCCTCCAATCACGTCGATGGAGCCGTGGCTACCATATTCTCTACGGAGACCATTACCAGACGGATGGTCGCCGTATATTAGGTCTAGGCTCGAGTTACTGCGGTACATCACATCTCTGGTTTCCTTCCTTGTATGATTCGGAGTATACATGGCATTGTATTTGATTTCAACAGATATTCATCATATTGATTTGTCCTTTAAACTCTTAGGGGCAAATATAGGGTTCTAATCGTTTAAACTGTATGCAAATTATATATTTACTATTGACTCTGGGTAAAATGCCACTATCTCGTAAACGAGACTACTAAAACAGTTTTTACTACGTAGTATGTCACATCCAAATTTGAGCACTTTAATTTAAAATTTGAATAACAAAAACAAAGTACACATTTGTTTTCCGCCGAATAACATGAGTAAGAAAAAGAGAAAATACAAGTAAATAATTTTGCAAACTACAAAGTCAATCAACCACAGAGTCCGCGACAAAAGTAAAATAAAACAATGCTGCCAACCGTTCCATTGCCATTTGCCATTGCTGTCATTTTTACTCGTTAAAAAGAGGGTTAGCAAAGACATCGAGTGACGAACCAAGCGAAAAGAAGTTCCATTTACATTAATACTTCCGTGTGAATGGGTGGGACCACGAGTCAAAAATCTATACCACAGATATAAAAACATTTGTAAATCTGTGTGTTATACTCAACATGTAGGGAATACGTGGGTCATACAATTATTTATACCATGGAATTAGTAGGTACTCCGTCGAGTACCTACTAATTCCATGTTTATATTGTTAAATTGAAGCAGAGTGTAGTGTGTGTGGCGAGAGGCAAACACGGAGTAGTTTGTATAAGCATTTATTTGCTAAAATAAAGCTACAAAAATCTGAAGGAATTATAATAAACACTAATTAATATAAAAGGTCGGATAGCACGTCCGGCCATGACAGATTCAAAGGAAGAAGGAAGTGAACCGGATACGTCAAAATACAAATGTTGTCATACGTTTTAAATGTTTAAGGGATACCATATACTGAATGGGGTTACCATATAAAGCTTAACATATATTAGGTTATACATGGTACTAATATTGCTCTGAGTGATTACTTGACGCAATCTGACTTCCCGATTGTCACTCATATTATCTGTGGTCAAAGATTTTGTGGTGAACCTGTGCTCATGGATTTAGTATTTCGGAGTACCTACTAATTCCATGACTGTGCTCACTTGTATGTACATATGCGGGACGATGGGACGATAGTATTGCTATATCTTTCATCGGTAGCCCGACTTTTTGTGCCGAAAACGTGTAGTCTTATTACTATTACCTATTAGAATACAGATATAGGTACTGATAACCGTGATATGTTGTGTACATATTTGTATTTCATACTGTGATTTCATAACAATCCGTCCAGTAGATTTTGCGTGAAACAAACATACATATACACACATCTTCACAAACTTTCGCATTTATGTAATACTTATTGGTATGATTAGTTGGATTAGTAGTATAATATTAGTATGATTAGCAGTTAGGTATGTTAGGAATGAAATAGTTTATTAATCTTAATTTTTATAATAATGTAACACAATCACAATTATGTAAAATACAACAAATAGTACAGGCACCTATTATACCTATTGTAAATGTAATGTTGCCCACATTACACACACCACTGAATTGTCCTTTCACTATCCAGTGCAGCTAGAGATAATATAACAGACGTAGCCTGCAGGACCATTCACCATTAAGTACCTACTAAGTTAAATGCCAATACACTATCGGCAAATTGAGATGCGAATCAACCTTTAGATTATAAATTATTATATAGTTTGTATGGGAGCTCTTTATCAATACAAGGAAACCAAAGAAATTCCTTCCGGATTTGCCATCGTGGTGTAGTGACTGGTTCACTAACGCTTTGCGTTACCGTGCTTTAAGTATCTAATAGAGCGTATGTAGATTTGCCATCGACACGGAAAGAAGAAGGAAACAAAAGTATGTCGATCTCGCCTAGTGAGCCTATATCTTATATCTATATCTGGCATTAATTTGTTTTTTCGTTTTTATTTAACTATGGGCAATGGAACACCATCTAAGTATCAACTATACAGACTTACTATACTATATGTACTACTACTGCAGCTTACAAGATAGTTGACGTTAGAAGATTAGGGTGATGTCCTGCAAACTTTCCTCTCCAGCAATGTGGTACCTATGACTAATCTATTGATAAGTGATTAGGTATGCAAAATGTAAATTAAAAGTCTAAAGCAATAGTAAACTAGGACTAGGAACTAGGTTTTCTAAGTAATTATTATTTGTGTAGGTGCTTATAATTATTCATCTTCCTTAGTTTTCGACTTGCGGCTGCGGGTCGACATGCGGTCAGTTGTCACCGTTGATTGCTGTGGAAAAACTAAGAAATTAGATCAGATCCCAGGACAAACATAGCGACACCGATAGTGTCTAACTTAAATTGGTATAGAACATTGTCTTTATAAATATCTTATTACTAATTATCCCGATACTTATGTAACTTCCAAGTAAGCGCATTCCCGAATATAGAGGTATATAGGGTTGTCAGGCGTCCCGGACATAATTAAACTATTTGATTGCGTATCCGGTTAAAAATGTTTCGTCCGTGTGAATGTAAAATGGTACTCATTTCACGGTGTATTAAATCAACTACGTACCGTATCATCGGCCACCTGATCGAGGACTATTTGCAGTTGCATCTCCTCGTCAGCGGTCATGACCTGCGCGCGCAGGCACTCGACCGCAAGGTCCACAATATGTTCCACCTCCTCAGAACTCGCCTGCACGCCGCATTCTGACGACATTTTACATAAGTAGGTACTACTAGCTTTTGCGAAGTCATGAACTTCGTAGGTACAATAGAAAATATTATAAATAATATTAATTTACAAATATAGTTATCTACCTACACTAATGCTCTTGCCTTGCCTTTTAATGCTCTTGTGGGAAAAGTGCCACAAGGCATTTAAAGCCACAATGTGAGAAAGTTTTTCGATCTCTTCCAATTAACGTCGTGGAAGGAGAAATGCGTTATGCCGGCTAGGTCACAAGTGTTTAAAACGCGAAAGTGTCTAACCTTGAATATCCTCAATAACGTTAAATTTGTCAATGCGTTCAATGGACGCCATAGTGAGCGGATGCTTAGAATCTACCAGGGAATTCACAAGGGATGCCATTGTTTCTTCAGTTTCTGTAATAAAATAAAAATATTTACTTTCCGCAGTATTTATCAAACCGCAATATATTGTAGGGCGGGGACCACACGTGTCCGTGAAGTCTTTGTAGAACTAGAGTATTTATACCTAGATCAGCAACTTGTGCCGTGTGGAACAGAGCAGCTAAAGCAGGGCCGAGGCGCTCGCCCAGCGGCTGAGTGTCATCGGACATGTCTTTCAATGCCTCTTCCAACTTCTCCATGACCTGATGAGACTCTGGCGATGCACCTTCCATTGTCTCAATCTAGATGCAAAAGAAACATCTAAGTACATACATTCTAACTGGTTTGAGCTATCTGTACATAGAGCGATTGAGGACAAAACATTATTTTAATAATAACAAGAAATCGTTAATTTTGTGTTGCATGTACACCGAAGAGATGCAGAGCTAGGTAGATGGGTTTACGCTATTTTGCCAGTTTACTCCTCAATTATTCCGGCTGAAACCATTACTATATGTATTGGTTTCAGCCGGAATTGAGGATACATATTATCAAGTACTAGCGCTCGCGACTTTGTCTGCAGTAAATAAAGGCAGTAACTTTCAGTTTCAGTTCATTCGAAAATACCTATGATTGTTTACTCTTTATAATATCGCATGTGTGTCTTAATCACATGGTCCATTACATACAAAATTATTGGAGATAGAAGTATAACTGGGTATATTTAGATTACGTGATCCCTGATGAGACGGTCAGCTAAAGCGGCCACCGCATCGAACGCCCTCGTCTGCTTCTTATACATTTTCGGGTCTCCTCCATACTTTAACAGCCATTTGCGGACTAAAGCGTCCACCACTTCGTATCGAGATTTGTTTCTGAAGTTCAGGAATAAAAATTGAATTCTATAAAATTACCTATACTTGTTTTTTCACTCGGAGAAAATTAATAAGTTTGCAAAAAATACTAGTTACCTATGTAGGTAAAAAAGCCAACCTATATAAGGTATATATAGATCTATGAGTGTTTTTCTATTTTATATAGATTAGGTATGCGGTTTATTTCCTAAATTTATTATGTAACTAGCGGTCCGTCCCGGCTTCGCTTAGGTAAAAATATAAAAGCGCATGAAAATCCTTGCAGTAGTAACTATGTAGGTACTTAAGTACAAATGTACTAGTTATTTCTACCTATAAACATTTATTCCAGTAGACACGCGAAAAAAAATTCAAACGGTTCTGTAATTCTGGAGAATATGATGTATCGAAAATATCGTGACATCCTTATTTATGGCGGACTTGTTTAAAGTAACCGTATTTAAGAGAGCATTAATTAACCGTATTACAAAAGAGAAAGAGAGTAGATTACTATCAAATGATTATAATCGAATATTCAAACTTTAAGGTTAACTTTTAAAGCGGACTCCCGACTTCGGGGCTTTAGGTACTACCGCGTACACAGGAGCAATCGAGGATGCAAGGGAGAGAAGAATTATTGGGACTCTTACCCAGCTATGACGTCCGGCAACATATCTGTCAGTTCTTTGAGCAGTTGATCAGCCTCCTCCCGTGACACGCGCATAGCATCCAGACAGTTGTACAGGAGCTTCATTATGTTTACGTCATACACTGTCACTTGGGAACCCAACGGAGTGCTAAAAAGGATTAAAAAATTACAGGGAGTAATTGTAAATCTATTTTGTTTACGAAGGCCTACAGACTCTTCCTCACACGAAAGAAATATGAGATGTAATAAATCGTAGAAATGTAAAGTGATTTGAAAATGCTCGGTTATACCATAGTGTTTTTTAAACTTTCACACTTTGAACACATATAACTCCCAATTAATATTACAAATGCTAAAAAATAAGTTTGTTTATCTGTTTGTAACTTTTCACGCATTATCTACTGGACCGATTGTTATGAAATTTATTACATGGTAGAAAATAACCTGGAATAACACATAGGGTACTTTTTATCCTGAAATTCCCACGGGAGCGAAGCCCCGGGGGCGCAGCTAATAATAGGACTATGGAATTAGTACGATGACTATAAGGTTGTTAAAATGTCAGCAATATTAAAATAAAAAAGGTTCGTGCTAAGTCCCGTTAATATAATTTATACGGTTAAATCATACCTAGAGAGTAATGTGTTCTCAAGCTTTCAAATTAGGTGATGTGTTGACAAGAATTGGGTTGCGTCTTGACGCAGACAACGGAGGAGTCTGGCGTAGTTAGCGATGCTTATGCAGCACGATTATTTATAGTATGGTAGTAATATAGTAAATTATTTACATGGGGAAATATTTCTTACGGCGTGCCCTAGATGTTGTAGGAATCATGAAGAGGTATATCTCCGATTGCTCCGACTCCATCGGCGTGGCTATCTCGCGTACCGCGGGCTGCGACAGCGGCTTCAGTCGCAAACCGTGGATCTCCTCTTGTAATGCCTGCAAAATACGTACTATTCTTAGTGTGTATGCAACCAAGTAGATGGCGGTCTTTACTCACATCAGATGCCTTTAGTTGAAATGAGGAGCTGATCTTCTGATCTTAAATTTCCGTATTTAGTCATTCTCAGGTTGTACAGTCGGAAGCAGCTAAGCCAAATCCGCCACCTTATTAGTTAACTTACTACGATAGAGGGTCAGGTTTATCTGCCCCTGACTGTACGTGTTGGAGTGCCTGGTGAGTGGCACCATTTTATCGAGAATCTACTTATAGTTACTACTTGGTCGGACCTGAAAAAATATTTCTGTATAATAGCTACGCAAAAGGGAAAGGCTTTCAGATTTCAGAATATCCACGCAAGTGAAGCTGCCTGACACAGCTAGTAGGAGGTGGTGTATACCTTTATTGTTTCTCGTTGCTGAAAGCGCACGATGCGCAAGCGCACTACGTCTCGTTGATATTGGTCCGGAGAGTAGTCACCCGGCATGATCGTGGGGTCTTTCATTAGCTGGATAAAAATTTTAATCAAAAATATTTTTTATCTATTTATTTGTATTTATTTATGTAGGTAATACTAGCATTTTGCCGCGGATTCGCGCGACCCCAATTATAGTCATTTGAGGGTTGATTTTTGAAATAGTAATTCATGTTTGAACGGGGTTCTACTACATGCATACCAAATTTCATCAAAAAGCGGTCCAGCCCTTTAGCCGTGAAAGCGTTAGACAGGCAGACTTACGCATTTTAGTATGATTACGATTACGATAAAACGTCTAGGTACATGCAGATGCTATTGAATCTTCCTATTTAGATATTTATGGTATGGCATAAATACATATAATTTGTTGCATTACCTTTTGAGGCAGTATATCGGCCTGCAACGCTGCAGCCAAACGTAGCCGGTTCGAGTAATGAGTCAATGATTGGAGATATTTCTTCTCTAGTTCGCTGTAGCGGTCCTGAAATTGTTTATCGCTTTTTAAGTAACTAGTGGCCTGTCTCGGGTTCGCTCAGGTAAAACCATAAAAAAGCCTAGGCTGAACTACTCCTGAACGTTTCGTCTATTTCTATTTTTCCAAGAAGCATTGAGAGGTATTGTAAGATTTATAAAACTAAATCAATCTTACCCGCCATTCGCGTAGTTGTTTTAGAATTTGCTGTTGCACACCAAGAGTGCCCGAGAATTTGTGTCTTCTCGCCATCAGTCTCAGCAGGTCGTCCAGGGTCTTGTCGACTTTCCGAGGCTTCCCCAGCTTGCGCGTGAGCACGTCTCGCATCTGCGCGCGCAGGTCGTCAGCTTGTGCTTCCATCGCGCGGAGGTCGATGTTCATGCGAAATAGATGGGTGCGATTCACCCTGGCAGCGAATGCGCGTATTAATTATGAATTTGGAACATGTTAAACCCAAAGCAGAAGAAATTATATTGTCATTGGGGAAACTAAAATGGTAATGAAGCAAATTAGTCAAGCACATAATTATGTTTAAACAATATTTTAGTCAGATAAAACACCATTAAAGTTAGGCACTCTGAATACACACCCTATCATGGATAATCAAAACTCAATTAAACCCAAACATATACAGTAATTATAGTTAGGTACATATTTTATAGATTACTGAAACCAGAAAATAGGATCCTTTGTTAGAGCAGCCCATCTGAGTTTACCTCGGACGAATTCAGAGTGAAACTAACTTTTGTCGTTGTTTTTGTTGTTTTATCTCATCTTGCAACTCGAGCACTCTCTTGCGCAGCTTCAGCAGCGTTTGCTCCGGGAACACCACGGTCTTGGAAAGCCCGTCCGGTCCGGTGCAGCCGCGCAACGCGGAAGCTCGGATCTGGTCGTAGCGCAGTATCACCGTCGTTGTCACGTCGTTCAAACAGCTTTGTTTCTCCATCTATGTTGTTTGACAATTTTCTGTGAGGTTACGCATAATGATATAAGTAGTAAGATCACTGTTGAAGCTGTTTGCACTGAGGGCAATGAATCAGAATGTTATATCAATATACTCTTACGAACTAAGTACTGTACATTATGTACTTTTATATATTATTAGAAAAAATATATTGTAAGAAACAATAATGGTAAGCCGATCTGGCATGATAGGGACCAACACTGTTCAAATGATTTTCTTTCGACATTTCTTCTCAGCAGTGGTCGTTCCGAAACGCGAGTAGTTTGTAGCTTGTGAGAAATAACTATAAATATAAAAATTGACGAGAAAAAGTGCCTGTGAAGGTATAATTTCTGAATAAATTATTTGAATTTGAATTTACTTATTTATTCCTTACCATGAATTCCCTCAGGTCATTCTTCCTCTTGTCCAGTTGGGCAGACAACTTGCGCTTCACTTTGTTGTGAGCGTCGATATCTCTTCTGAGGAGCTCCACTAAGCGGTCTTGTTCTAACATTTCTTGTTCGTGCTTGTGTCTGTGAAATGGGAATGATTACATGACTACTTTCATTGGTCCTCTCCCTGATCCGCCGATTCTATATGATCATGAATTCATAAGCCTTATGGTCATGGTGAATGCTCAGACGTTTCAGTTTTAAATCAAGATTAACGTTAATGTATATACTACTATTACTTAAATGATTAGGTACCTAGATAATATTTTATGAGTCCAAATTGCATGGGTATAAAAATAAATAAAATAAATATCTATAAATAAATAAATATCTAAGAAGAAGAAGACCTGGTATTTCTCAAATCGTAAGTCTTATCGTAGACATCCCTATCGCAACCTTCAGGACATATATTGGGATCAAGTCTGATCGGTCCGATGTCTCGGCTATCAAGACTGCCTTCATCTTCTTCCTCGCTGGAAGACGACTCCGATTCGGATTCCGAAGATTCTGAAAATAATTTTATATTATGAGTTCGATTTTTCAAGACAATCTTACAAACGTTAGATGGTTTCCTTTGTGAATCGTGAAGCATTTATATAAAAAGTAGGTACTTACCTATAATTGAAATGTGAAAAATACCTAATTTAATGTATTAGGTATTTTTCACATTTCATTTAAGCATAACATTTTTAAACTAAATTTGTTAGCATGGAGTTTTACAAAATCGACTGTTTCTCAGATCTTTTGGACACCTATTACTCATTCATTTATTTATTCATTTAATTCATACCATCATCATCACGATCTCTTGGTGGTCGGTACTTCTTCTTGAAAATCCTCCGTAAGAAATCTGCAAACTTATTGTCTTGGACCAAGCGCTTAAACTGCCTCTGTAATTCTTGACAAGACACATCCAATGTTTCTTTTTCTTGCTTGTGTTCTTCTATACGCATCTCACAGTCCAATATCTGTTCTTGGACAGCACGAACCTGACATTGTAAAATAATACCTAGTTATTATAGAGATAAGTAAATAAAACTTCCATCTATGGTAACTATCAGACCGTTTATGTCTTGGGGTGTAGACAAAGGTATAAGCGGAATAAATTCGTCCAAAATTAAAAAAAAAATTGCGTGAAGTACCTATTTCCAAATATCTATATATACCTGCATAAGTTTGGCGTAGACCCTTTCAGCTAACCTGTCTTCGTGAGCTTCAAACCGATTTAAAACGTTCATTTCTCTATGAAGCTGGTAAAGATGTAATTCCAGCAGTTGACTTTTCTCCTGAAAAGTGTATTCATTCATTTACATAAGTATTCGAATAGAGATGATGATTACATTTGTAGCATCAAATTCCCGCTATAGAATAGGAGCGCTTTAAATCCTCCTGTGGGAGCCGTACTATCATACGATGCGACAAGGGTATAAAAGCCTTGATGAATAGCTGATAGGCAACAACAACATTGCATGGGAGATAGATAGACGATGATTTCTACCTACGTTTACGTCTACGTAAGTAAAATGAAATGAAAAAGTTATATAATGTATGTATTATAATGTATGTATGTAGGTTATCAACCTGTACTCGGATGCGTTCCCGCTGCAACTGTCTCAAGCGGGCGTCAAATTGTTGTATTGAAACTGCGGCGTCAGCTAGCAACATGTCTTGCTCGTATAAATGTCTGAAATAATAATATTTTTTACCAAACAGACATTAATGCCGATTAATCGTAAGCACTTTTTTCACTTTTATATTTTGAAATACTGACTATTTTTATAATGAGCGCTCAATAAATTACGTGGCCTGCGGCGATCGAAACATCGGAAATATCATACATAGGCATAACTAAAAGATATATGGTTAAATTATAAACATAGGAAAATAATCATTTAACCTCTCAATACGTCTATTACGTATTTCTATCTCAATATCTGAAAATTCATGATCAGGTCTCGGCCTCAGGAGTTCCCAAGATGCAGCCAGCGGGCGCGATTCTGAAAACGATGTACAATGTAAGTAGTGTATAGTATTTTTCGCAGTTTCGCAATTCGCAGCATTTAAAAATTTGGTGATTGTCAAGTCGCGGGATATTGGCACTTAAGTATATTCTTTGGCTAAATGGCTATGGCTTTTTGATTTAGTTAAAACTATTAGTTAACTATAAATAATCGTGTATTTAATAGTTACTTATAATTTTGCTTCACATATGGGATGTTTTCAATAGTCAGTTACGATTCTGATAATCTTTTGTTTGTTTTAGTTTAACTAAAAACAACAATAAGTAGTTAGTGTTATTTGGAATTAGTATCAATAGCCGGCCATCGATATAGGAAGGCAGCAACTGGGGAGGGATAAGTGGTTAGGAAAGGAACAGTAGGACCTGATAGCTAAATAAAAAAGAGTTGATGAAACATTATTTCTAAGTATGATTCGTAATTTTAAGCACCTGCCTACCAGTAATGGGAATAAATTTGTTGACCCTTGGTTGGCGTATTCTTTGTACGGGATATAAGCCGGACACCTTGCGCTCCGCCCTTTCTTTTATTAGAGACTTTTTGCCTGCCCCCCTCACCGGCACTACCACTGGCTCTGGGTTTATCTGAAAATAAATATTTTTTTAAATTGTTTTTATGGCCAGTATAAATTAAATAATACCTATCTAATGTTGCAAGAACGGTATTATAAAATTAAGTAGGTACTTACATGAGTTAGAACGTTTATTATTTATTTCACCAAACTTAACCTACCATTACAGAAAACATATTCTAATACGACAGGTAGGTATTAATCGATTTTCATTGTTACCAAATATCTACCAATAACAAAGGTTGTTTTAAAAAAAAATTGTCGTCCGTGACACCTCGTTGCATTCAATTTGTGATTTCAATTTGTGACAAAAAATCATTTCCGTGCAGTAACTGACCACCATTGTGAAGTTCCGTCGTTGGGAAACGATCCTTGGTACATCAACAAATAACGGAATCACGGAAACTGAAGCAACGTGGAAAATTTAAACTCTGTAGGATAAGCGGAAATAGGTAAAAAATTAGTAAAATTGTACCATTTGATTACATTTTACATTACATCAGCTTTAACTTGTGAAACTAAATAAAACTTGTAAAATACTTCGAAAAATAAAACTATAAAATATAACTTTAAAAACAAAAAGGACAACTTTTAATACCTCCAAGTTCTTCTCCGGGAACTCAAGGTCGTCGTCAATTTGCGGTATCGCTGGCGGCTGCTTGACCAATTTCGGCGGTATTTCCACTCGGATCTCTCCCAGTCTTTCTCCTATCTTTTTCATCTTATCCACCAGCCGAAGTTTGTGCTCCCGCAGTTCTAATATTTTCAAATTAAATTCTCTTTTTGTATCGTAGATCTATAGGATGAGGATAGAACAACTTTTTTTAAAACCCACGCTATGATTAAGACGTGCATATTTAAGTTATCAAAGGGCATTTAAAGTCAGTATAGATATAGGTACTTAGTTACTTAAATTTTTTCAAGTGACATTAATGATTTACTGAATGCATTTATTAAAATTAAAATCAGCAATTATTACAGGTCAAGCTGACCCTATATTATTGGGTCATAAAATGTACCACAAAATTATAAAGCATACTATGTTATAGAGTTGAAAACAGAGAACTCTGTTTTTCGGCTTTAGTACATCAATGATATGAATATTGTATATCAACTAGGTTTGTTTATCAATGATATAAATAATTAATTTTCTTGCCTCTTGCCTAAGGAGACACACCCTAAGTTGGGTGTTATGCCCTGGAGGAGCCACGTAGTCAGGCTGAGACTTCAGCAGGCGGTTGCCGATCGTCGCTTCAGCCTCTTTCAGCGCTTCTGCTGCGCCAGGGGGCAAGGCATTGGGGTCTGGCTTCCGAGACAAATGCTCTTGCCACTGAAATGTTTGAAATATTGCACCTTTATAAAGTTAATGCTGATTACAATAAAAGGAATTTTGTTTTTATTTTGTAGCTAATGGACCAAAGGTATTTCTTCAAAATCTATAAGACATAAGAAATAAGAAGGGGTTGGGTTCGAGTTTACCTGAGCATTCTTAGCGCATCTGAAACATTATTTCATTACTTATTGGTGACACCCGATCTGAGACTACCAATAGCGAAAGGGCAAAAGCAGACTAACTATTTAAATGAAGCCAACTTAAAAACCTCTATAAACTGCAAATGATGTCGATTCAAGCGCTGGTGATAATTCCGCAGCGCTTTCTTCAGCGGATGAGGTGGTTTGGGAGGCAGGCCTAGCAAAAAGGATGCAACTTTTGGGGGACCCCAACTCGATTTACGCGCCGCTGCGCGACGAGCTGTAGATTCTTGACGCCTGTTTAGGGAATTCATATCATACAGAGATTACTTTGAGGGTTTCTAATTGGTAAATATTTGTAGAAGATACGGTACATCTATCAAAGTAAAATAATCTAGATTTAAATTTTAAGAAATTAAAAAATCACAATTTTGATAGAATATTAAACCAGCAAATACGAGTAAATAAATATTGTAATTTGCATACTTATTAACATCTACTTACATACGAGTAGAATACTTAAAATTAAACAATAACAAAAAATAACTTACCCTTCAACTTCTGCACATAATTCCAGTAAATTCAAATTTCTAATGTAAGCATGTAATGTAAATAATATCAACATAGTACAATTAATTTTGTAAGTGTAATTATATTTTCTAGTATTGATTTATTTCATTTACCTTCCACGTAACGCCGCTTCAGCCATTTTCTGATGCACTTCTTCTAGTTGGTCGAAAAATGCTTGCGACAAATTCTTTTGTCGCAATGGTCTTATCACTACTTCAGGATCCCTTAAAATTAAAATATACTGTTATGACTAGGCTTAGTTTTTAAAAGTAAATTCAATATGTATCGAAATTGGAAAATGTGTGATGTATAAGAAATGAAATAATTCTTAATTATAATTTCTGTATTACGAAAGAGCGGATTTTTGGATGATTACACAGTGGTATCTCCCTAGTTTAGCTACCGTACCTACCCAAAACATTAGCAAACAAAAAAATTAAATCATACAGCACGAAATGTGCTTAGAATATTTACCTAATAGCTTTCAATGTGAAGGGGAAGACATCAAGCTGTATAATGTTCCTCGAATACATTTTGTGCAGACCCAAGTCAGAGGCCTCGAGTTGATGCGCTAGCTTTCTCCTCGTCAGCGCCTTCGCGACATCCAGCTCCTCTTCCTGCACCGCCAGAGGACGAGGGTCTATAGTCACGTCAATTTGCTGGGAGAACGGTAACACACGATTCCTGAAACAGATTTTGGTGATTAGATGTATCTATGTCAATGAACCACTTTATAAAGTGACGAGCGAGAAAAATGGAAAGACATTGCACCTGATCACAATAATGCAGAATATGTAATGCTAAGTAACTTTAAGTTGATTGACCTATGGACTGATCTGGACTGATCCTATGGACTGAAAACACTTACTTATTGCGATTACAGGTATTTGTAACATAACAATATCTTACGCTTTTATGATCTTGTTATATTCGACAGTGATTTCAGCCAGCTGATCTCTAACCCGCTTCTTGTGAGCGTTAGCAATCGCCATCATTTTGTCGTACTCTTCTTTCTGTTTTAGTTGCTCATGGGACATCAGTTCGCCTTCAACTGTACTGGGCTCCTTCACTCGTTCAATTTTCTACAAAACATTTTAAGTCATCAAAAAATCAATCAAGCAGTGAAATTATTTTGTTAAGTAGTTACTTATCATTACCGGCCATTTTAATGTATCACATTGACATTTAACGCCTTGACATATAATATTGACATAATTTACTCAACTTACAGGTACTTCTTTTGGTGGAATTATTGGTTCTTTCGGTAAAAGAGGTTCTTGAAAGTTAATTGTATATGAGAAAATGTTTCCATCTGCTCCACATGTATAAAATCGTCTGTAATTATGAGGAATAATATTATATTTACTATTACATACTTTTTTAATACATAACTTTGTTATGAACTTACTCTCCATTATGACTAAACTCTAGACAAGTTATAGCTCCAGTGTAGCGATCATGCATTGGTAGGTAATAATGATCATTAAAGTCTATTCGAGGAGTAGGTTGACCCTGCAAAGACAAAAAAATAAGCGCTTCTAGCAAAAGCCACATTTTTTATGCTAAAACTACAGAATTTTCCTAAAACGCACGGACTAATTGATAAAATTTATTTATGTTTGTTGCTATACTACACCTCTTCCTTAGCCAGGCGTCGTCCTTTGAGCTTCTTTAGCAATTTTGCCGTGGCAGCCATCCATTTCAGGTAATGGACTTCTGTCGTATCTTCCTCATCAGTAGGCATCCTCACTACGCGAATGTAGCCAGTATTTGTTCCAAAAACTAAGTATCGTCCTTCACATCTAGATTAGAATCATAGGGATGAATTATAGTACCTATCTTCTTCTGTTCTATAACATTATGGTTATATTGTCGATAGTGTTTTCAACCTTTCCCAGTCTTTAGCCTCATCGGTTTTGACGTCCTTAACATACGACGAATTACGTACTACCTTATGAGCACAAAAATACTACGACGAAAACTATGCTCTTAAAATGCTCTTAAATAAAAATCTAATTAACCCTTTCCTCTTTTAGTTTCAAGTTCTTTTATTAGATTTTTTATGAAATTATCGTGTCTTACAAGATAGTCAAACTTAATTTACTTCATTAGAATTTGGACATCTTGTAAGATAGGTATGTAAAACATGATTTGGAAGTCTTTAAAATAGAAAGGAAAGTTTAGGTAAAATTGAAAGACATACAAATGACGACATACACAAATTTCAGTGACGTGATATTATCGCACCACGCTCCAGGAAAGGGCCCGTACTTAAGGATCTTGTTTCCAGTGGGCTTTATAAGAAGTAGAGCTCCGGTGCCTTCCTGAATTATCCAGATTCCTTCCTCTCCGTACTCCGCCCATGTGATAGTGGGTCCAAATGGGTCATCACTTTCAACTAAAATAGAATTTTAACTAACTGAATGAGATAGAAACTGTTGGGACTTTCCTGACACTAATTATATAAACATGATATTTTTTTCAATTCCATTTTCAAACCGAGAAAAATATCATTGCCACGAGTTTACGAATCTGCTGAAAGACTAAAAAATACTTAAAATGAAACATACTGAGCTCTATTTCTCCAAGCCATTCTTCTTCTTCATCATCATCTTTTTCCTTCTCTGCTTCTTCTTTTGCTTTTAAAGCTTCTTCGTCAATACTCGCAAGTTCTTCCTCAGTAGGGAAAGGACGGTTGCGCATACTGTTAATAGTAAAACAAATGTATATTTTAAATAATAAATACGTATATGTATATTTTAAACAATATTTTATGTTTTGTAAGAAAAATCAAAATAATACTTTCTAGTGTACTTTTTAACTTGCTTTATTATTATAATATTAATTTTCAAGATTACTAGGTCCAGTGTTTGTTTAACTTTCGCGCTTTGCACACATAACTACATGCCTATATTAACGTGGCTCAGCAGGAAATTTTTTAATGTTTTTTTTATTTAATGTAATTTACTAGGTCTGTAAGAAAATGAAAAATAATACTTACTAATACTTTTTAATTTGCATTTCTTTATATGAGTCAAATTCAAGTTTGAAAGTGGTAATCTTCGTATATTCTTGGCATTCGACATCGGGCAATACAGTCTCCCACAGAAATCCGTCTTGTCCACATAGCAATAGGACTCTTGTCTAAAAAAAGACGTTATTGCAAAATAGTAAGAGATGGGAGATTAGAAATAGAACTGCCTCAAATTGAAAACCTTCATTTGCTATTTTAAACACCCACCAATTAAAAAACAATACTTAATTATGTTGTGACTGGATTAAACTTCGTAGTCCAGATGATATGTTGCTACGTGGTAAAAAATTGTATGAGCAAGGTAGTGCTACGGTTAAATTTAGTAAAGTAGATACCTCTTCGGGCTTCCAAGTCATGTACTCAATGTTGTTGGGTGTCTCAATGAACCCCAGCCGGAACAGTTGAAAAGGCATCCCCAACACCAACTGGTACATGAAAATGGTGCAATCTTGCCCGCAAGTGACGAGGAGAGATCGGTCATGATTTATCGTTATTTGCGTCAATGACTTTGAGTGGGGCTTTAGAAGCTATAATGAAATAAAGTGATTAGTGCGAATTCTTTGCTTCACTTACTAGCTTATGACTGATGGATTGAAATATCCAGCAAAAAAAATTAATAAATACTGTCACGATAAAATAATGTTACTGTCAAATAATTGGAGTTACAAAAAGTTATTTTTGATGGAAGATGCTTATATTCATCATCAAGATTGGGCACTGGCTTCTTATATTTTAGTCCACTAGCGACAAAGTAGTGACTGAGTGAAAATATATCCTCACAAAATATCATACTCATATCCAAATTTTCGCATTTATAATATTACTTAGTGGTATAATACTTAAAAAAATAAGTATATCACCGAAATGAGGTCAATGACGTCAGGATGGACGGAGTCCTCGCTGTGGATAGTGAGCGCGGAATGAACCCTCACGTCGATCATCGCTGTGTGCGCCTCGAACCGCTCCGGGTGGACCAGCAGCGTGCGCATGATGCCGTCCGCGAACCCCACCATTATTATACGAGATGTTTCATCCACCTGGACAAAAGCGTCTTGACGAATGAAATAATTGGCGATAGAAAAGAAAAAATGGAGGATACACGGAAAAATATCTAGTCAAGTACGCGACCACGCGCTCTTTTAGAGTTCCAAAAGTATGTACAATAACGCAGTTACAGATATTATTTATTTAATTCCAGATTTACATAACTTACGACTATGACTAAATATAATAGTTACCATCATATTAAATTAAATAGTAGAGCTCTTAAAATTAAATCACAATGTGAATTAGATAAGCTTTTTATAGATAAATCAAAATTTTCAAATAAAGTTGAATAACCTTTCAGTTTAAAGGTCCATTCCACAAGTCGTAGTATCACAGCACACATTCAAAGAATTCGTCACTAGTTACCAATCAATAATACGGTTAGGTAGGTATCATTCAAATATTCACACCCATGGAGAAGATGAAAGTTTGTATAATTTTACTAAATTATAAACTTACGTCAATGGGTGGGTACAACACGCAAGTAATAGGTTGTGGAAAGGTATAGCGCGCTAGCAGAATATGAGTCTCCGTATTGTAAGCTTGTAAAGCACCGTCTTCACCAGCCGTGATCAGGATGGGGTGGGTGCGTAGAGCAATCATCGCGACTATTGGTCCTGCATGACAGGTCATGATTCTGCGATGGTTACACTCTATTTTGTCTATATCCAAATCCACAGTCCATAATCCCCCATTACCATCCTGAAAATATACTGACTTTACAAATAGGAAACTAAGTACAAAATGTACTACTTACTATATAATGTTATGTAGATAGTCTTTAAAATAGTTACTTTCAAAGCAATTGTTACAAATCAACTTTCATCTATTTTGTATAATTATTACGATACTGACCCGAAATTAGTTGTGAATATTGAGTAATCATTACTTACTTGTGCATACCAATACATGTCTTTCTGATGTTTCAAGCACATTATCTGACAATTCGGTACCTAAAAAGACAACAAATATATTTTTGTTGTATACTTGTTAAACTTAATGTTCAATTTAATTTCATTAAGTACCTAACTTGCATTAAAATATCGATTTCTTCTAAGTATAAAGTTGTAGGAATTTATTCTTGCAATCTCGGACGAACACTTACAGGTTGTCTTCATTGAGACAGCGGCACGATACGACGCGACGCGAAAATATAGCTGGGTATCACATTATCCTACACAGTATATACAAGACACGGCCATATATGTCCATACATTTGAAATTTTCGCATCACGTCGCTTGAGCCGCTTCGTTTTAATGAATACGAGAGGCTAGGTTATTTTCTTTCACAACATTAAGTCATCGATATATTTTGAGTGCTTCAACATACACAAGTCTCGGCCACAGGGTTGAGCTCGACGTACTGATCGTCTTCGGGGGGGTCGGCCTGCTCCACGGTGTCCCAGTACCATGCGCGCACGCACCCGTCCCGCGCAATGGTGGTCACCTCGTCGCCGGCCGGGCTTAGCATGAATTGAATCTGCATTCATAAACAATTATTTTTTAACCAATTAAGGAATCAATGTGTCAGGAGTTTTCTATCCTGTTCTTGATCTGTTTTCTCTATTGCATGCTTGGCCGTAACAAGCGCTCTAATTACTGAATATTACCTTAAAGTATTCACCATTATCAATATAACCTTTATGCTCCACTGGCCTTCAATGTGATATGATGATAATAAGTAATAGAAGTGAAATCAAAATTTTTTTTATTTATCTTTGAGGCTTAAAACAGTTATATGTCATTTAAAACCGAGGCTCTTGTCGGTGGAGTTTCATTTCATTGCTATATCCGTAAGTGCTTCTCGAAATAAGACACGACGATTTACCTAGTAATATATACAGTTATATTACTAGGTAAATAAAAACTAAGTATTTACCTACAATATAACAAGTTACGAATATACGGTTACTTTCAATTTATAAACATATAGATAGCAGTTAGGTCTATACTGTAAGTAAATAGTAGAAAAAATACTTACCACTGGGGCTTTATGACAAGTTTTCCGAGCGCGTTGCGTCACCTCCAGTTTGACCAAGCCGGCCTCCCAAACCAGAATGTTGCCCCACTCACACCCTGATAGCACCTGTTAAAAATAAACATCATCGCGTCTAGAAAATTCAATATCATACAAGGTAAATAAAGTGAAATGTGATGCTGAATCTTTTATTTACATGATCGCGTTCATAAGAAAAAGCTATAAAGAAAATAAGTCTCAAAATCCTTACGGAAGCGATGCTGCGGGATACTGCTAAGTAACATAATTCGATTGAGAGTTTTGTAAGTATTATAATATTACAAGTAAGGAAATTATGACGATAAAAACCTTTTCGTCAGGCATAGGGTAGACTCCGAGAACGTCACAAATTTCAGTTTTTCCGAATCTACCTAACTCGCCTTTCAACTTCAAACCTGTGAAAGTCTCGGCCATTTTCCAAAATTTAATGTGTGCGGCACCTGTAGAACGGAATTATATTTTAGACCAATGGAAGGTGTTTATATTTTATTGTTTTTTTCTTAAATTTTAAGTCTTACAATGGGTCTTACATACTTTGGAAATGTTTTTCCTTACCTCACATATGGAATTATCTATTGGGGGAATTCTGTTAATGTAAATTCCACTTTCCTGCTTCAAAAAAGATGTATACGCATAATACATAACTTGTATGCAGATGACACATTACGAAATATATTTAAAGAAAAGGGCTATTTAACATTAACTAATATCTATATACTTGAATTATGTGTATTTGTTCAAAATAACAAGTTATATTTTAGAAAAAAAAATGGATCTCAGAGATAACTAAAGAAATTTATATAAAAATAATTTGTATCTTCCCATTGTAAATAATGAAGTGTATAAAAAAATTGCCTATATTTCTGGAATAAATGTACTTAACCATTTACCTGTAAATATCAAATGTATCCAAAATAGTCACTTATTCAAACTGAAGCTTAAGGCTTGGTTATTAGACCATGTGTTTTATAATTTGGATGAATACTATGAGTATAATACTCGTACCTTACGAGAATAAATTGGTATGTATTCCATAAATAATTATATCGTGTGTAAAGGCAAATTACTTATAAGTTGTTCAAACAGTTTAATTTGTAAGTACTGCACGTACTTATCCATATATAGAAATATAGTATGTGTTATAAGTGTAACATAACGCTAATATTGCATGCCTGAAAGGGTAAACTGTTGAAACTATATGTATTGTATGTGCCACACCTTGTACTACACAGTTACTGCAATAAAGATATTTGAGTTTGAGTTTGAGGTACCCTAAGTATTCTACGACATAAAAGTACGTACGTAACTAGCCTATTTCTAATTATGAAGAGTTATTAGTGGTTTAATTTAAGTCGAATTTATAATTAGTAAATTTTTTCGAATAAATGAATAAAAATAAAACGTCAATAATCCTCAAACAATGTGGTACATACGCACTCGTAGCTCTGTAGCTCCGTAGCGCGTTACATGGCAGCCAGATTTCGTAGCATTCTTCTACATCGTAGCATAGTATGTAGACGCATATCGTAGCATTCGTAGCACGTAGCTGGATTTCGTTCCGCAATGTATAAATCGACCGATTTTTTTGATTTTCAATTGATTCTTCAAGTATGAATTAGGCTGTCCCAACTTTATTAGATAAATACATTTCTACTGAAATTTTATAGAGAAATAAATGGCGTACCTGCAGTAGTGAGTTGTCCTGGACAATATGGTGAAAACATAACACCGTTAACGTCAAACGTAAAAGCGTTGGTGCGTAGCAAAATCTTGTGTCGTCTCCAATTCCATATGGTCAGGTTGTAGTCTGGCTCTTTACCGACCGATGCTAACAGCTCACCGTTGGGACTAGAAAATAGTTCTATCTAATTTCCACTCTGATAAGTGAAATTTATCAATTAATTCCACTAGACGTATTCAATTTTTTTTTCGTGTCTACGGTGTCTTGAATACATTTTGTGTACAACAGCACGGCTATAAAGAATCGATTTTGATCAAACTATTTTTAGTATTTATTAAGTGAGCATTACCAGTTCCTTCCTTAGATTAAAACTATTATTTTAGGCTTGAGCCATAATTTATAGTTTTTATATCTACGTCAAAAGTTTATAACAGATTGAGTTAATATGTTATTTTATTTTTGTGCGCGTGGGACATTTGTCTAAATCTATTATTTTCTAACACATATGGAGCTTCCGTTAGTACTTACCTAAAGTCAAGAATAGAGTAGGCATTGGCAGTGCCTTCTCTTAATACCGCGTCGATTTCCATCTGAGGCCAGGTGTAGATCATTATGACAGGTTCCCGATGGCCTTCTTTGCCTTCAGCGATCGCTATGCGGTAGTTAGGGTCTATTCGATATGACTGTAAAGAAAAGTATTTATTATACGGAATAAATTAACTAAAATTCAGAGATCAGTAAAACTAAAGAGAAATAAAATAAAAACAAGAATAAAATATAAGAATTGAATTTCTTTTCGATTTAATACACCTTCGATTCATCGCGTAGTTGATGGTATTAAATTTTTAATCAACCCCAGGAAACTTTATTTTTTTATTGCGTCTATATGCTCCGCTAGAACCGGTGTAGATTCTACTAACGTTAAAATCTCGTCTCAATAGTAGCTCTTATTTTTACGCAATAAAAACTACTATTAAGATGCGATGTTGATCGTTAGCAGAATTAGTACCCGTCTGTTAATTCATGATACCTAGTAATGATGCTACCGGTATCACAACACATAAACCTTCGAGTTTCGCAACTCATGGCTCTGTCTACCCCGTAAGGGATTAACGTGATACTGTACTGCACTGTACTGTTGTCCGCAAGTCAGCTACTGAAGAATGTTTAATTTCATTGTTGTTTTGATGATTGTACATACCGTAATGTTACCAACGGAGCCGCCCGTAGTGCTTCTTCTGAACCAAGTCTGCTTGGTGTTGACGTCCATGAACGTGATGATGCTGCCGGCGGCCCAGCAGACCACGCTCTCGTCGCACGCGCACAGGTTAAAGTACTTGTGACAGTTGTAGCCGTACGAATATCTGGTTGTTTCTAGTCAAGGAACATTCAAGGACAAGGACAAGACAAAGACAAAGCTGAAGTCCTTGTAGAAAAATAAATATTAGGCCATGTTCGTAGTTAGATTCGGAAACCATTCGAAAATACAAGACCAATAAATAAATTACCCACTTTTACTAGGATTCATAAAAACACGACTGATGACTTCTAAGATTTTTCACACAATACTGTATGGCTAACTGTATGGGTAAACATAAAAGTTAAAAAGGCTACTACATCTTGGTTTAACCAGCTAGACCTAGATGAATTCGATCTCAATTGACTATACCTAGGTGTAGCCTAATTATCGTCGGCTAAACCTAAATTTATTACTTCGTCTAGAACTAGGTGCAGCCGGTGTTTGGCGGTTAGGTACACCTAGAGTTACCGTGCGTTTAATCGGCTAGACCTATGTTTAGATTTTATCATACCCGTTAGGTTTTTGATTACATCAAATTATGTGTATAATAAATAAATAAATAATAAATATATTAGGACAAATCACACAGATTGAGCTAGCCCCAAAGTAAGTTCGAGACTTGTGTTATGGGATACTAACTCAACGATACTATATTTTATAATAAATACATATATACATCCAAGACCCGTCCAATCAGAAAAAGATCATTTTCCATCATGACACGACCGGGGATCGAACCCGGGACCTCTCGGTTCAGTGGCAAGAATCTTACCACTGCGCCACCGAGGTCGTCAAAGTAGTTAAGGTCTGATACATGAATACTACTATTGTATTTAGTTATTAGTAGTAGTTTGACAAGTTAGTTATTAGTAGTATTTAGGTACTAATAGTACCTAAATACGAGCGCATGCGCTTTTTGACCTAATTAACTTCATTGGCTAAGCCATAATTTTGGACTATATTATAGCTTTGCCGGCCTTTCACGAATAACTCGCCGGTTCGGGAATAGTGCGTAGCATCACTATTTAAACTGGTCGTAAGTATTTATTATTTTAAGGATACTCAAAATCGAACAAATCGAGGGGAATAGACGAGTCAAGTGTATTGACTGCTCCAGATAGAAAGTCATCCGGATCATATTCTGTTAGTATAGATTCTTCTTCGACCTCTTCTTCAACCTCCTCTGGTTCCGGGGGAGGAGGTTCTGGTGCCGCAGTTTCTTCGCCCTCACCTGTATTGCATATGTATAAATGTTTAACCTAATGTCCTGAAAGTCTAAATCATAGCGTAAATAATATTCTCATTCGCGTCATTGATAAAAGTTCTTTCTGGAGTGTGATGAATTTTAAAACCATTGAGACCATAATTTGATAAGTACCTATTCAATAATGATTCCACTCATCATTCCACTAACGCAAATGGGGAAACGTGCAAATGAAAGAGATTGACTCTACTCCTCTACTCATCATGGCGATGATCGGTGGCGAGGTGCTAACAGTCATAATACTGCCACAAACAAAACATAGGCATATTTTAACGTCCAGCAACTCACCTTCGCCAAGAACTTCAGGTTCATCAGCCATTTAAATTAACTACTAATAATCGAAATGCCTAATACAGAAGTCTAATATTGTTTACCTAAATTACGAATCAGTTATTATAATATAGATGCGTAAAGAAAATTATTTTATTTATCGGTTTCCATGGATACGTTTATTTTATTATTTCCTGTTCGTTGTTAAAAAAAACCTACCGTCACTGTCAAATTGTCATATTTGACATAAAGCAAGTAAGAAGTTGTCACTGTCATTACGTCAGTCAAGTAACAAGTTGCAAAAGTTTTAGATTTTATTTTGGTGGACTATGAACTTTTGGAACAGAGCAAACAAATAAATACATATCCTCTTTTATTATATTATACACAACAACCTGTGTTATGTAAAAAACAATGTCGCAAGTTCATCGGGCGGCTGTGCTAAACCTCTACAAAACAGTACGTTAACCAATTTTCCATTTATTATTTTAATTTACCTGTTAAAAATATTAAAACAAATAACGATAAAATAATAGTTCAAAGTAGGTATACCTACCTATGTAAAACTCTGCTGATTGTAACTAGTTTTAAATTATTTAATTTGTTTCAGCTATTATATTTAGGCCGGGACTGGCCTCAAGGATTTGATTTATATAGGAAAAGACTACATAAAGTCTTTACCAAAAATAGCAATGAAACAGACCCAGAGAAAATAAAGCTTATGATAAAACACGGTGAATTTGTTGTTAAAGAAATAGAGGCTCTATACAAATTGAAGAAATACAGGGCTATGAAACGGAGATATTACGATGACAGTGTGTAAGTGAAAATCAACAAAACAGATTTAATTATTTACCTAGCGTTTATGTAATAAGACAAACATGAATTACCTAGTTATATGAAGTGAGTATGCTTTTTTATTTAGTCTGACAAGTGTATAATAATGTAAACCAAATATTATTTAAATTCAGCATGGACTTTATCAAAGATATTGTTACCTTACTGAATGGTACAATCCTATTGATGTATTTTTATTTACTATAAAATGATAATTATTATGCTAATAAAATTTACCCTGAAAATATCTCAAGTCATAAAAGAAAAAAAACTTTATTCGGCAAAAAACTATTTAGATTACAATTTAAAGTAACAAATAAGTTTTTTTTCTGATATATACAAAATTATGTACATATGGATTGAGGAGCCACCCCAGGTTTTAAAAGGAAATGGTTTTGTTTGCCCTATGAAATGTAAAGCTGTGATATCATTAGTAATGCCAGATGCGTCACCAAACAGCATCCGTTGAACTTGTTAACTTTTTTTTCAATATTAATTCCTATATTATTCTGTTGTTTTATGAGGTCTCTGACAAAAAGGTTAGTGATGCTGATATTTAGTAACTATATCATGGTATTGCAGAAAATAAGTTTCTTTAGATTATGATAAATTGTTATCAGTAGATATTTAGAATTTAATCTACAAGGCCAATGTGATATTATTTCAGAGAAATATTTAACAAACAATATGATTGTAACTACTAAGATTTTGCATAGAATTGATTATATTTTAAATTTTATTATCTTGTGATATTTTATAATCATTAAATAACTTAATCATAGATCATTGTATAACAACAGACTAACATATTTTGAAACACTTGAGTAACTTTTAAACTTTAAAAAACTTTCTCAGCAATTTGTAATAATATTTTGTGATAAATTATCATTTAAAAAATAAAACCATGTTAAAATAAAGTGAGTGTTTAAATCTTAGTGCTGTCTGACTTTAAAAAATTATGTCTTTTCATTTAATTTCTTGCTTAATAACATTTGATGGTTGGTAATCAATGTTAATTTTCTTATAAATGTACTAGCTTTTGCCCGCGGCTTCGCCCGTGTGATTTCCCACGGAAACAGTTATTTTTATGGCATGAATTTCAAGAAGTTTGGTTGAGTGTGAAGATGTAACAAACAAACAAACTTGCTTTTGCATTTATAATATTAGTTAGGATTAGGATTTCTAACTTTCCTATCCAAACATTAAATAAAACACCATAGTCTATGGAATTATGTATTATAGACATTTTTCATAGTTTACATAATTAGTATTCATAAACCTAAAATCAAACATTAAATCAATCCTTTCTATAGTTAGTATATTAAAATAAAATTCAATTATGATTTTTATTCAAGTGACAAGTGATATGATATTTATGTATATATATAACTATACCAATTCAAAATATATACATGACTAGATCTACAATGTATATTGAAAAATGAATAAATAAAAAAATTGTACAAATAAATTACAACCTGTATTATAAAGTGTAAATTTCTCTATAGAAATTATTAAATTATTGGAGACCTCTATATACTTTGATAATAAATTCAGTTAACGCCAATTTTTTTTAACAAACAGCATTTAAGACAAGCTCAACTCGACACACCAATACCAACTTTTACAAGTATATTAAGAGTGAATTTCGTAGGCTCTCTTTTACAACTTCTATAATGGCGCAAGACAATTCTTTTTTTTTATTGCAAGTTAGTTTTGCCTTTTTCAGAATTTTTCAGAAGTTCCAAAGGCTTTCGGTAGTTAACCACTTTTCTATTCATTTAGATTATATTAAGCCATTGAATTGTATCACTTTAGTTTTTGCATTGATAATGTCATAAAGATAGGAACCTCGAAATCTCCGTTAAACATCACACTATGCACATACAAGTACAAGTTTCTACACAATGTGCAAATAATAATGGGTTTAGAAGTGCCTTAGTACTTATATCATTTTGTACAACGAATGTTTTGCGTTGCTCAACAATGGAATCGTACGTTTTAACAGGGATTTCGGGGTAAACTTCTAAGGTACCTACGTCGACAAACCACGTACATAACACTTCAGGATACATAATTTTACAAATAGGTTAAATATACATATTACAACTAGCACTAGGCTGGCTACAAAGCTCCAACCGCGGCGTGTCCGAAGTCCGTAACCTACGTGTCGAGTGCTTGGAGTCTAACACTAGCGATTATTCACATATTTCGGCGTTTTCTTAAGATTATATAAAACGTCGTTTAATAGCGTATGGAATGTGTATAGATATTGTCAACACTACTGAGGCCCGACCGCGGTCCAAGATAATAAGTAGGTGAGAGACGTACAACAGATTCGTAATCAGTATAAGTCAAAATTCAACGAATCAATGTACTATTTCTACAACCTAATTTAAATTATGACTAGCGTTGAAATAGTTTTAGGCAGTTTAGTACCTACTTTTCGAACTGATAATGAATCTGTTGCAAGTGTTATTGGGATTATTATAGTATAATTTTAGTTATTAATCCGAGTTATTGTTAACGCGGAACTTGACCGCAAGGCTACCCTATATTTTCGTGTTGGTGCACCACTAGTAACTTGAAGCCCGGCTTTACCTTACTTGAATAAATACTTTACGTGATTGTGAATTATAACATGTGATTACATTATTTACATTAAAATAATACATAACTTTGAGATCAACAACAGTCAAGCTTTAGCTAATCGCGTAGATATAATATTTGTTTCACATTCAAAATAAATGTTTACGTTGGTAATATATATATATATATATATATATATATATATATATATATATATATATATATATATATATATATATATATATATATATATATATATATATATATATATATATAGTACTTAATCTGCTTTAATTTTAATTTTTATAGATAAATGACATCTACACAATTTTGTATGATTCAACAACAGTTATTTAGATATATTTTATTTTATAAATAGTTATATTTAAGTAACTTAGTATATCGATGCAAGATACGGATGAATGCGTAACTTTATACAATTTCTTAGAATCGATTGCTCCACTTATTTTTAAATGTCTTCCGTCAACTTGGTAAATCTATTTTATATTGAAATAAGCTGAATCAAAATTAATTCAAATTAACTTAATGTTTTTGCACAGCACATCTGTTAGATAATAATATTTTGTTGAAAAATGCAAACAATGATCAGCCTTGACCAACAATAACTTTTAATTAAGCACACGTAATAAGTATAAACAATGGATATTATTAACTTAATTGTCATGTTTGCATTAAAATAATGAATAATAAGAATCACCTATAGTATAAATACCTATGTTTATGATTTTAGATCGATAGGCCTATGGTTTGTTCCTCACCAGAAGAGAATTAGAAATATACTTAATGGAAACTGTTATGCCTTGTACATAATGTAAACTAAATGCTATAAATACCATTACATACTACATATCGAACTGTTCTCTTCCGCAGAGGAACAGTTTTAATAAAAGGGTATCAATATTTTAACACTTACCTGATAGTAAAATAGAATGTAATAAATTTAACAGGATATAACTTATTTACATAGCGTTAAGTAATTTTTAAGACAATAAGATTCGTACACCAATTAAACTTTTTCAATTAACATGTAGAATTTAAACATCCGAATATATAGATATAATAGTTTTCTCTAGATGAAATTTTAGCGCAAGAGATGAACATTAATGTATATAAATAAAAAATGTTGTTGCATAACATAATATTATATATAGCTAATAATATTTTTCTACTATTATTCTCGCTGTAAAATAAATTGGCAAATAAAATATAGATACGATACGAGTATTATATAAATTAATTTTCGTGAGGCGTTTGAAGAAAATGCAAGGTGAGGCGGTATTAAATATTTCCTTAAATGTATACAAAAACTTTCACCATTAAATGTGACACAAAAGAAGTAATCACGTCTATGGACGTAAAATAAAAAAAAAAACAACGCTGTGTTAACCTAGCTTATAAAATTCCTTTCTAATGGGAAAAATATTTTTTGTCTGTTTCTTCTTAGTAGTGTGAAATCGAAAATAGATTTCTAAGATTTCATCCCTTATTAACTTCTTTTTTATTATATTCACGTTAGAAAGTAATGTGCCTCACCTAACATTCAAGTAACAAAAAAGTACTGAGATAAACTATAAATACACAATTAATATTTTTCTTTACATTTTTTAGGAAACTATCATAAATTAGGTACTATAATTTATCACAATAATTACAATGGGATTTACAATACTAAATTAATAGAAAAACATAAATAATAATGCCTCATAACCATTTGGTAGATGACAAATGCAAAAAAGTAGGTACTGGTAAATTCTCGTATAATCTTCCACTCCGTGACTGCCCGCTGCGATTACTCTGAAATTGACAGAATTATTTTTGTTACATCATAGGAAATTTTGCGGTCAGTGACTAACATAGTTATATTAAATTTGATAATAAACAATCCTACATAATATCGAGTTCCATTTTTCTAACAAGTCAACATCGATGACTTATCAGTGATATTGAAGCGACGTCACTTTTTCTGGGATAGTTCCGAAGTGCCGTTGCGATTGTAGTCCACCACTTACCATAATATTTACTCTTTTTGCTAAATCGAAGCAAATATTACCTCCGTCTGATATTTAATCTTTCTTCTCTCCATCATCGGGGTCTTTGAGCGTGTGCCACTGCGCGATGGGGCGCCGCGGGCTGGCCAGCATGTCGGACCAGTGGCGAAGCTCGGTGCCCGAAGCGTTGTACCCCAACACCACTTTCCCGATCGGTTCAGAGGTGCCGATGCGATCGTAGTCCACCACCGTTACCACTAGATTTACTTTCTGAAGCGTAATGTCGTTAATGGTTTATTAATTTTTGTTGGTTGTATGAATATCTGCTGTTGGGTGCAAGGAGAAGAGTTTCAATCATGTTGTATTTAATTTTATTGTTACTTAATCTCAGAATAAATTTATTTAGGCACTTATCAACAGGCGTGACAGTACTTTGTGTACAGAATCTGTATCCAAAATAATATCACTTTAATTCAGTACCGATTTGTTACATGTAAATTCCAATAAGTTATTATTATCACTTGTTGCACCCAATTGCTGATATTATTTATGGATGACTTAATGTTTTGTGAATGATTGAAGGTATACCAAAAGGTACTAAGCAGACTGTAATACATGAAACTTCTTGTCTCCTTTGTATCTTTTGTATGTGATTGACATGCGAGGCGAAATGACATCCATTATATATAGACGATTTACTACGTTGCGTCTCATGCTGTTGCTCCAGAAAACGACATATACAGCACACTTCGGATACTTACATTCGCAAGGAGCAAAGCAATGGTTTTAAATGGGGGTTAGTTGAAGAGACAGCTGTAGAAGAAGAACGAGGGACTGGATTCCTTAAACCATAAGTTATTACAATTTGAAGTCACCAAATTGTAATGCAGTTACGAGGGGAGATTTAGAAGACACCACTCGGAATGTTAAAGATACATATTATTCAAAGCCGTGACGTTATTCAAAATCATCAAAAAATGAAAACCTTTATTCGAAACACCTAGTTACAGATAAAGGTCAATATTTAAGAAATGACATTAAATAAGTCGGGCAACGAATAATATATATAGGATTTCAGGTATCGAAAGGGAAATGATTAGGGGATAGAAAAAGAATTAGGATATTAAGGAATAGCAGACAAGACAGGGCTACTACATTGAGCTAGCAACATTACAACGGCAACACAAACAAATTAAATACTTAAAATCAAAGTCATAATCGTTGAGCATATTGAGTTTTTGAGCAATGTAAATACTGGTCACTAACGTGTGATATTGGACGGAAAAGTCGACTATAGTTTCAGTCTTGTGGAAGACATTTTTCAAGAAAAACATGTTTTTTATTTTTCTTTCCTTTCGAATTGAAATACTAAACATTTTTTTGACTATTCTATAATAGACTGACAGTTATATACACATGTAACAATATGGATATTGTGTATGTGTAGATATTGGTAGTCAATAATCCACTCTGTCTGACATTTAGTCTAGTTACTTACTAAACAAGAGAAACGGAACAAATCGAAGTTCTCATTAATTCATAGAAAGTAATAAAACCACAACAAAAAATAATTTAAACAGGGAAAGGATCGGCATGGATGCAAGTGGTGTAATTACTCAATCACAACAATAAATACACAACATCAAATTGCACATATTGGAGACATTTCCGAATGAAATTATATGTACTTAAATCGATAATATTTTAAAATCAACAATAATTTGGAGTGTTAGTGAGAGTTTTGGATTCGAGCTCGATCGCGATTACGTTTCGCAGCCAACCAATCACAACGTGGTGGAGTCACGAAATGTGATGAAACGTGAACGCGAACGTGTTCGAATTGAAACCTCTCACACAACATGTCCCTGCAATGTGCTTGCACATCAATTTTTGCAATCTCGGCTCGCACCTGTATTTGTTCGAATGGTACTTCAAAAGTAAATGACTCGTTGTAATAGGGATTCAGTGTGCATTTCTTGATGCTCGTTTTCTTCTTCTTGAGTCGCTTGCCGTTTTGCATGAGTGCTATCTTTACGTACGGATCTGTAGACACGCAGCGTAGCCGGATATGGAAATAGAAACGTTGAAAACCAAATGTTAAACATTGTATAAAATTTGTAATTAATTGGATAAATTTTAAGTTACATGAAAACCAATGTGTGTGTGGTAAATAATAATGATGACATTTTAACTACTCAGCCTGGAAATAATTACCAAAATTTCAAAATAATTATTTAACATGTGCACATTTTAATGAAAATTCTGAAATACTGCTGTTTTAATAAGATGTTATCTAAATCGTAGGTTAATTACTGGAACGTGAGTGAATAAAACAAAATGTTTTAACCAGTATTCAAGCCAAAATACCGAAATGAATATTCGACAAATCTATTGAAAACTAAATACATGCATTAAGTAACTTATATTGATGTAATACGAAAAACATATTTTAGTAATTACATAAGTTCGTATCGAGAACATATAAATATTTTACCCTATACGTCCTGTGAAACCAGAAACCTATATAGTAAGGAAGTGTTATCAGTGTCATACATGAGCCAGCAAATACATGAGTAGGGTACCTGATAAGCCGCCGACGTCCATTTTCTTAAGGTTCTTGGCTTCGAGGATGACAACTGTCAGTTTACCAGCCGTGGGTACATAACGCAAGGAGAAACATATGTCTCCCAGCTTGTTGTCCTGCAACGTACGCAAATACATAACAATCATTCTATACTATGTCTTAAAATACTTTGAATTTAACAAAGCGAAGTTAAAAATAGTTAATATGGTTTTTTGAAAGCAGCTATTTCATTGATTTTTTGAAATTGTTGTATTTGTTAAATATATAATAAGGTAAAGTTTTGTTGGGTGTGAACAGTATGGAATTGAGAAATAGGATAAGTTGTGTAGGGATCTTGTAGCGTTCACAGAACGGGTTTGAAAAGCTGTTTGTAAAACAAAATAATATATATGGGCCATAGATAACGCGGCTTAGGGCGGATCAGGGCATTTCGTTACACCAAAGAAAAAAATAAATGTAACAATAGCTCCGTGTGGTTCCTATAAGCGTATTGGTTTCAATGTCAAAACAGTTCTTCAGTTTACAATAGTTAATGTATCGTTCCAATAATGATGTAATCTGAAAAACTATCCAGACGCACGTGCTTAGGACGCATAGCCCATACACAGTTGAGACAAACGCTCAAACAAAACTTCAGTTTGCATCTAATCATACGCACATATGACTGAGACGTTCATTGCGTTACATATAACGTTTTAGCACATTTCATCTAAACAATAACTTAAAGACGGGACATATAACTGTTATACATAATAGACTATTAGACGAACAAAACATAACAACGTTCATCAAACCTAAAAAAAGCAAGTTTCCGCTGAGGAATCTTGGAAGTCATTAGTGTATCATTACGATCTGTTGCCGAAATGTAGCCAATTCGTAGTTTTGTAACACCCAGCTCAGATCATCAATAAGCTCTTACCTTAGGTTAAAGAGTCCCTACTACAGCCTGTACATCTAGTCAAATGTTTGTGACGTCACGAACCCTCGCCTTGCACCGGTGTCCCAAGTTGGCACTAAGACTAGGTACCCATTTTAGGAACAGATCGCAATTATCATACTAAACACATAACATAAGCATATGCATAGGTAAATACATAGATATAGTCGTAGATATATCTTAAAAAGAAATTAATATCTATCTGACCATGCAAAACAAAAGTTTTTAAACAATTGGGTTTTAAAACTTTTGCTTTTTTATTGACAATAGTAGTAGAGTAGAAGTAAAATCTAGTCCGAATTAAACCGAACATTGTTGAAAGACAAGATGAAGGAGAATAAGTACTTGAGTACTTTAATAAAAAATGTTACACCGATTCTTTAATTACAGATACTAATTTCATTGAAAGATAGGTTAAGCTTTTAACAACCATCCATTAACACATTGCATCCTAAGAATTAGTAATATGCACTAAACATCAATGCGATCTAGATCATTAGAAAGTAGATGGTGAGTGTTAGCGGCTTCGGCGACAAGTGGGTGAACAGTGTCCTTCCAATTCAATGAAAATGGGACAACAGGAAGATTTATTTTAACTTAATTAACAAATTGAAATTCAAAATATTCAATTTGCTCAATCGTCTATCCATGTCCAAGGACCGTTATTGTAAATTAAATATCAAAAAGAAATTGAAAACATTACTTTAATACCACCTTTATTTTTATACTATGTATCTAATAATCACCATGATGCTTAACTTGTCATTGCTGTTTTCTCTCCAATATGGTGAAAAATAAATTATCATAGGCTACTCATTTAAGTTTTCTATCTCTATGAATATCTAGTTTGAAAATCATCGCCTATTCATCACTCTAAGTCCTGTCTCCAGAATGTTATGATTGCAACCGAAGTGTATGAACCAGCTTAATTTTCCTTCGTGACAATTGACATCATGTCAATATTTTATAATAAAATACATTAATAGGATTATAGACAAAAACTAAAAGAACTCGTAACCTTTTCATAAATTATCGATTTATGAAATATACATGAGCTGCTGGCGTTGGTTGGTGCAATCATTGATACTTATAAGTTGTTCTCCCGTTCAAAAGGTGGCCTGTAACATATTCTGTTATATTATTATATTATTAACAACAATATTATTAATTATATACTATAGATGTGACCGTATGGCATGTATATTTTGTGCAGTATTGAACCAGGTGAAACACTCGATAGCTGAAGTGAATGATGCGTTTGTGATTTTAGACTTACATAAGCCAATTAGAAAACACCGTGTACTAACTACCCAGAATTGTCATTTCACACATTTTCCTTAATATTTTTATTCCAGAATAACAATTATTCTTCTTTTTTTTTTTTTCTTTTTACAAAATTACTCATGGAGCAGCACAAAACGACATCTTGGGTAGAATCGTGCACACCAAAGAACAAACATGCAACATTCCCCAGCCGCATAGAAAATAAACGAAAGTGTTGGATGGATCAAAATAAACTTTACGTAAAATAATATGGTATGACGGGTGATAGGTATAAGGTGAATATTCAGTAAACATATAGATTTATTTTTTGTATTATTTCCTATTTTTCTATACAACTTAAAAAATACTCAATGTTGTTTGTTGTACAATATAACAATTTAGCCCCGTAATCAAAGAAAATCTGAAATATACAGTAGTTCTTGATGTGTCTCAAAACAATACTTACGTGAATGATCATTTCGTTTTTGAAGCGGCATGCAAGATTGTTCAGGACACAATCAAACACAGCCAAGCAGAGCAGAGAAAATATGGAGAAAAAGAGAAAAAACCAAGTAAATATATTTTTGCTGTCAAAATCAAGTTTATCGGAAAAATAAATGACAATCCAATTAGAGGGGCCTTGACCTCAAACAATTTATTTATTGCTTTTACGTGATGTACCTAGTTGATGAAACGGATGATACATGACACGCGTCCGTACAATGTATGTCAAGGTACCTCTGAGTAAAAAAGTGCAGTAAAATCTTAAAAATATAAATCACAATTTCAACAAACTCTTGTAGTAATCAGATTATATGATTAACAAATTATAACAATGTGATGTGATAAAATATTATCGATCGAGAATCTTAAGTTCATTAAAATGGTGATTTAAAAATTAATAATTAGTTTATTAAAATAAACGATGCTATTCTGCCAAAACACAAGTTTTTTTTTTTAATTTTATAGAGGTATCTTTTAGGAAAGCGTGTATGCATGTAGTGTTTTGCCAGTTTAGCCTAAAGCTAAGAAAAATAAATATCTTCCTTCATTAATTTTCTTACGTTGTAGTTTGAATTTATCTATGTAGTGCAATTTATGAGAGTATGTCCTTGGTATGATTAAGTGTAGGTAATCTCAGTAAATACGATGTTGATGTGACCTGGGTGTAAAACTGTTAACAGATTCGTTAACTGTAGTACCAATCGTTATTTTTTCGCAACATTAAAATTATCTACTTACTTGTCATCTAACCTGAAACTTCGTAAAAGTCTAGATCGTATATTTCTTCTAAATTAAAAAATAACTGATGAAAACACAAAATAAGAGAAAGTTAACAGAAATTCTAGAATAAAAAATACTGTTTCGTGTTAACCGAAATATCAAATGCTGAAAGTAAACAATTAATTACAGTAGATACCAAGCTGACCTAATGTTTACAGCCTTAATTTGTAAATAATGTAGTGTACGCCACAACTCCACGCTTCCTGAGGAGTGTGGGCTAGTTTCTTTGCAGTGTTAAACCAACGCTGCAATTTGAAGGAATCATTACTTTTGTACAAATAGTTAGTGAAGTATTGTTTGTATGTATCTCGCACCTGGCCGCCCTCGCCCTCGACGCTCTGCAGCTCGCGCCACTCCTCGATGGTCTGCGCCAGGTCCACCTGACACAGCGGCACCTTCACCTCGCCAATCTGGTCGTGCTTCGAGAACCGATCGAAATCGAAGATCGCGAATACTAGCGTTTTGTTCATTGCATCAGCGTAGGGCACGTTCTGAATAATACCAATAAAACCATTAGTGTTTTATTACCTACTAACCCGACGAGTGCGAAGATATGGAAAACAATTGAACGACAACAGGAACGTGGTCCGGATCAAGGATCAAATTAAATTGCTTTCTAATTTTTATAGTCACCTTGAAAACGAAGGTTTCATTGAAAACTGGACTTAAAGTCTTCCGGTGGACTTTGGTCTCAAACTTTTTCTTCTTGTCGGGTAGAAGGTAGACTTTCACGTAGGGATCGGATGTGCCTCCCATATCCAAGGCTGGTAGGTCCTCTGCTTGAATAACAGTTACTGACAAACTGTTGCTATTAAAGTCATACTCCAACTGAAAAACAATTATTTATGTATGCACAGAAAAATATTATGAAATATCTAATTCAGGAGATATATAATTTATTAACCATTTCAAGTTCAATTTGTGATGCAAAGTAATCATAATTAAAACGTAAATTTAAATACTCAGACAAATGTTAATTCTTACTTAGATTATATATAAGACTACCACAAACTGACACGAACGACAACGAAACTTGAATACAATTTTGTGTTAAACATATTAAAAATATTAAAATTAAAAGTTTCTTGATGAGCAGGAACTTATCAAGAAACTTAGTATTATAAAATTAAAACGTCGTTGTGTCGTTATTATTATTAAATTAAAACTGCTAGAATAGTCAAGCAACACGCACCTTGAATTGAAGTTTGCCAAGTTTCTGCTCCTCCTTTTTGGAGTCGCCGTCGTCTGGCTCCTCTGCGTTCTCCGTCAGCTCCTCCATGTCCGGCTGAACCTAAATGCATGTCCCGCGCCAAATTTCACATGAATATCTTTTATCTTACAAGTACATGAATGATGTGTCTGAGAACAGAACTCAGAACAGACTTCAAAAGGGTCATCAGTTTGTTTTCAATTTTAAGAACACATTGAAATAATAACTCAAAAGTGATTAGGTAATTTTTTTGAGAGCCGACGTTGGCCTAACTGTTACGACAGAGAAAGGTGATTTCTCATAGGTAGGTATATTCTCTTCTGTGTTCCGTGTTTCTGACGGTATTAACGTAAAATATATATGTACAAAACATAAGACTACTTTTAAATTAAAACAAATTAAACTTTAAAAACATCTAGGTATTGTGATACCGCTGTGAGCATGTGTTACTGTAACATTACCTTTTCCTTGTAAGCTGACCCTAGGAGTTGGACGGACTTCAGGTCGACCCCCTTCATACCCTTCTTGCCATCCTTGGATCGTCTCTTGCGGAAACATCTTCTGATACAGCAGAAGCATATGCCGAGGACTACAACTCCCACTCCTATTCAAATATTGTTGTTATAATAATATTTTTAGATGATAATAAACGTGCCTGAACGTTTCTCAATCTTGTGTGTTTATGGCGTTGGGCTATTTAAATATTCTGTTTCGAGCCACATATAATATGGGTACTTTTAGTACGATTATTTTATAGTTATTGCATGGCTGTGTTCCGTGAAGTTATATAAATCAACTTGATATTATTTGGCGTTCATCTTATCTGTAAGTGCTGTTGATTTATTCAACTGTAATTTATCTTACATTTGAATAAACAAAAGTAAATATGATACGTACATATCTTATACATACTAAAAAGGTTATTCTCAGTTATCGATACAAAACAAAAGATAAAATTCTTTTGATTATTTTTTAGAAATGTTATGTCATATTTAGGCCATATATGCGTTATAAACAGTCTTCATTTTTTTTTCTGTTGACAGAAAAAAAAATTAAGACTGTTTATAACGCATACTACTTATACCTAAATAAATTACAACAATGCTTATATCAGTTGATAGTTTAAATACAGGTTCACAAGTGTCTGTCGCCGTTGAATTCAAAATAATGTTAAACGAACTGCTTCTGCGCTAATTGTACGACTAAGTACGAAAGCGGTGAAACCATAGATTCATACCAATATAATAAATGCGAAAGTCTATCTGTTACGCTTTCACGGATAATCCAATTCCAACTGGAGTGAATATAGCTAATGACCCGAGGCCAAATAACGACTACTTTTATGCCGCGGAAAGTATTTTTTTTTTAATTTTATTTATTTTTTTATATTACGAGTAGGACAAATCACACAGGTTGAGCTAGCCCCATAGTAAGTTCGAGGTTTGTGTTTTGGGATACTAACTCAACGGTACTATATTTTTGTAACAAATACATATATAGATAAATATCCATAAATCTATGAATGAAACTTACCAACAAGTATGGCTACAAGCTGCCAAGTCTCTAAGCCGATCTTCTTGGCGACGTCTGTGGTCATCTCCACAAAGGTCTCTTGCGAGGGCGGCACCGTCGACGTGCCTGGCTGCTCCGACACAGCTATGCAGAAAAGTAGAATAGCATTTAGTTTGTGCGCCACTAGATATAAACAAAATATATATATTGTCTTAATAAATATAACATGAAATAGTGGCTGAACTAGGTTTCCGCTCAATACGGACATATAAATATATTACTAGGTAGTTATACGGGTCCTCTTCTCTACTTTTTTAAAGATAGAACCTTTTGGGATAACTATAAGCGTTTGACGGATAACTTAATTTTAAACTAGTATTAGACATTCAATAAAGTTTAACTATTTATTAACATTGTAACTTTTTACGAGACCGAAGTCGGGAAGGGTCGCTATTATTGAATAAAACTTACGTAATTCTGTTGTGGAGCTGCCTTCGTCGGCAACCTGCTCGTTAGCTTCTCTCCGCCATCTTAGCAGCGTGGCCAGGAGTGGCGACATTTTGTCTGTTGGAAAAAATACATTGATTGGGTTAGGCAGATATATAGAGTTCTTATTTATAAAAAGTTCAAGCATGCTTTAGGCTAAAATATGTTTTGTCACTATCGTACTTTACAATAACTATATTAACTATAATAACTATATTAGTTATTGTAAACAGAACGAGACAAAACACGGTCTATATGACCTAATTATACCTATTAAGAGAATTATTTAAGGGTTAAGGGATAGCGTTAACCAGTTTTGGCATGCGATTTTCTTCTTGCCAGCTGCATTTCACACACTAATGTGAAATAATTATTAATCATATTAACCTGTACGTATATAGGTTTAGGTACTGATAAAATGACACAATTTGCGTATGTATATAAGTATAACCTTCATTGGTTTATTAAAGACTGTCTTGGATTTTGAATGGTGAACAACTAATAAAAATATCAATTTCAACAATCAACTCATGTACGAGGTAAAATTAACTTTATCATATCAGAGTTGAATTGGATGTCTTTCAACCGTGTCAAACACTTTTCCATCATTTAAAATTAGTGGACAGGTTTTTTTTTTCTAAAATAGAGATTTTTAATTTCGGTAATGAAACCCAGAAAAAATATGCAAATACCTTGTTTAAAATATAACACAGTATATAATCTTTTTATATCGAAATTTTTCTTATTTTTTATGCCAAATAGTCAGAGGCTTAATTAATTTCTATTTATAATATTCGCTTCCCGAAGAGTGAGGAAGAGGTAAGCAATGATGGGATCAAATATACACTACCTACTTCCCGAGTAGAAAAAGTACGAGTATTTATTTCTTTAATCAAACTCACTACTGCTGACGCTACTAGTATAGGTAAGCCTACTTAGTTACAAATTTGGTATAAATAAATAAATTATTATAATTGAGAAATCATAAAGCTTACAAAGCTGTGCCAACCTAAATTATATTTTCTCAATGCATATCATCATCAATATCATATCATATCAATATCATATCATTCAATATCATCATCATCATATATAATAAAATTGAAGAAAGGCCAAATTTGTACATTGGATATATATTTTTTTAAATTCTTCATGGAATATACTTAGTTACTGACATAGATGTCGAAAATACAGTTTTTTGAAAATTTTGTCTGTCTGTCTGTCTGAACGCGCATCACTCGAAATCTACTGGACCGATTTGCGTGAAATTTGCTATGTAGGTACCTTATAATACCGGGTTAACATCTTAGATACATTTTATCCCGGTAAATGGTCAGGTTCCCGTAGGATAATTGAAAAACTAATTATGAATCAAAAATGCCTCAGAATCCCGGGTTAACATCTTATAGACATTTCATCCCGGAAAATGAGGAAGGTCCTGTAGGAAAATTAGATAGATTTCATCCCGGTAAATGGTCAGGTTCCCGTAGGATAATTGAAAAACTAATTATGAATCAAAAATGCCTCAGAATCCCGGGTTAACATCTTATAGACATTTCATCCCGGAAAATGAGGAGGGCCTGTAGGAAAATTAGATACATTTCATCCCGGTAAATCGCGATAAAAAATATACTGAGATTTTGCTATGAAATTAACGCGGGCGAAGCCGCAGGCAAAAGCTAGTCTAATAATAAAATCATGAAGTATAGGTACCTATATTTTTATTTTAGAATCTTATTGTCGTTTCAAAACGATGATTGAGTTCGAACGTAAGACCAATGAAATTAGCTCAAGTTGAAATTAAGCATTTACGTTTGTAATTAATTTCTTGGAAATGCTAAATAATTAGTATTAATTAAAAGGCATCGTGTCATTTCATTGTAGGTAGATTTATTTGACATTTGTACGTCTACCTTCCGGCTCTATATGGGCTGGCACAATGTCGGTTGTGTTGCATTATAATATTCTGTTTTTCTTTTCACCATTAATTTCAGCTTATCGAGAATAGAGAGGTGGTTAAAAATTGAATGCTGAATAAAGATACAGATATAGGACATAAAGGTAGGTGTTGAGGTAAAACTCTTCAAAAGATATAAAAGTTTCCGTTACAATTGTGTATTTCAATTTTTGTACAATATATAAAATGTTTAATTTGTTATTTTCTGTCAAAACAAAAATGATACATAAAACAGCTCATGATTTTAATTTCTACAGCGATCATGGAATGGTAAATTGCTGGCATGATGCTCGCATGTCAAAAATGTCAAGTCTCATGATTAATTTTGTGTTCGTGATTAATTTAGGTAGTTAAATTACACAATATTACAGAAAACTATTTTTTTTAAATACCTATCTTTACCCAAGTTTCGTTTGTCCGTGGCTTCTTTGATTTTACGAAATATGGTTCAGATTCTTGCCTCTATTCGCCCCCACAAAAACACCAGCTTGTCAATTTTAAACAGATTATACCAACAATTTTAAACGTAGTTTTGTTATTTCTTAGGAAAAAATATATACCAAATAGCTATAAATAGTAAACAAGGATATTGACTTAATGGTTCTACGAAAAGTCGTCAGGAAGGTACGACAAAAATTCAATGGCTGCCATTCAAATGAATCGCGGGAGTTAATCGCTACACAACACTAACCTTTCTTTCTGTTTCTGTTCCACGGCCGATGGTGTATATTGAATGCTGTTTTCCAGGCACTATTCACTGACTCGACGCATTTCTACGAGATCAAAGTTGATCAGAGTATCGGTGCTGTAAAGGCCAAGATAGGAGATTGCGCGCGCAGTCAATCGATTGGCGCTGCCCGACGGCTGACGACTCAGCTCCAACGCCAAGTGGGCACGAACGTCACTCTTTGCGTATATCGAATAGTCAACTTTAACATGAACGACAAAATGGTCTTGACAATTTCCTGTCTATGAAGTACAGGTTGGCGGAAATATGGGATTACTTACTATATAGGCATATAGTAACCAATTCATGTATAATGCATGGAATATCTTTGAACTGCATCTAAACTAAATTCTGGTAGCTAGATTTTGATAGTAATGTAGCTTATATTGATTTGATTTTCAACACCATTTACTGGCGTTAGGAACCAAAAGCGGGCCTGCCTATGCGCCATGGTGGAATGAAAGCTGTATTTTGATAAACGTAAGCTTTCAGCGAAGAAAAAACATAAAGTTATTTAACTTAGCAGCAATACTATCTACTGTATATCGAGGTTCACCCTGCATTTCATTTTATAGAATTCTTAATATAAACAATTTTAGCTTAAAATATGTGAGATAACTAGATCTCCCTGAAATATTATATCTCCTGTATATGATATGCTTATATTTGCGCGTTAGTTATTATATTTTATCTGGCAAATGGCTGCACTGATAACCGAAGGTAGGTATAATAATATTATATTAAAAGAACACACTTGGCAGTTCCTACTTTTTAGGTTTCTGTCCCTTATAAGAAAATTTTGTTGCATGTGTGTTTGTAAGTACTGCATTTATCTCTCCGCCTGAATATTCTAATTTCTGAAGAAAGGGTAGAGGTGAAATTTACGGTCTATTAACTTGCGAAAAAACTTAAATCAATGCGATCAAAAGAAATAACCATTTACGTGAGTTTTTTGCGAGTTCACCAGGGAATTAAAACCTACTATGTATATCGTCTTATAATAAAAATGTTATTCTCTAATTATATGTAGATTCGAGATTGGGTCTCATTGGGTTTGAAATAGTTATCCTTTGAACAGACGTTGAAAGAACGGAACAAGATAAAAAACAACTATTCCGAGCCTAATCAGAGAATAACAGTTTTACATATTATATGGTGGATAGGGTTTTACGGAACCCTCAGTGTGCGAGTCCAACTCCCACATTTTTATCAAATGTACGAGAATAACGTTCGGTGTCTCCACGTGGCGCATTATATGCTTGTTAGAATGTTCTCATGTACCTAATGCGATCATACATTGAAAGCAAAATTAAACTATCTTGCTATTACCTACTCTATTTAAATTCTGTACCTATATTAGGTAGAAAGCCTTCTATTGTAAAAATGTAACTAAGGGTGAGGTACACTTGCGCGCCACTGACGTGTAGACAAAATGGCGTACTGTGCGTTTTTCTGCGCAGGTTAAAGTTAACGTCAAAGTTGCAACCCACTCTAAGTATTTTTGTACTTGATGCTCACGATACAAGCCTAGTGTGGGATCGCTTGATATCTACTGTCATAAGCATGTAATGTAATTATTTTCGATCATGAAATTATTCTTATTCTCCTAATAACTTGGACATGGACCAAATGTAAAATCAAATGATAATTCAATAACGCGTCTATATACCTATGTACATATAAGTATATATATATTTAAAATAAATCTGGGATGTGGGCACGCCCTCGTATCTCCGATGACGCAGTTGTAAATATTTAATAGCATTTAACTGACCCAGCAGATAAAGGGATTTCTGTCTACTTTCAACAATTGTTTTTTTTAATTCGTGATAAATCAGTACTCTGAGCATTCGGATAAAAACGTATTGTTAAAAACGTATCGTGAAGTTAATAAGTTTTTGTAATAATATTGTCTCACTTTAACGCCGATATCTATAGTACCTATGGAAGTATCTCCGCGTATGTACCACCACGTGGCGCTGTTAACGTTTACTAACAAAAATTTTTAAAACAAAGAAGCCTTTGCCCTCTGAACCCACATATGAAATATGCGTCCACGAAAAATAGATTGATATAGATTTCAAGTATCGGTGATAAATTGACCAACATTTAATTCTGACTGTACTATCTGTTAAACTACTATTTGAATAACATTAAAATGCCAGGTAGTTGAAAAGTGGAGAAGGAAAACTAAAACAAATCGATGCTCGTCTATTGTCGACTGCTAAATGATCGTGTCGAGGTACAAAATCGATGAAAGCCTGGACTCGATCCAAATTTATTGGGGAAAGTGTCCGACCTTGAGTGGAGGAGGGAAAGGAATTAAATAATATAGGTTACAGGATATTATGACCAGCTGATTAATAGGACGCTTCTGATATTGTCCGCACAACTTCACTGCCCAATATGAGAGGGCAGTGTGCTAATAAAACATTTAAAAATCTCTAATTAAATTGACTCTCGTTGGATCCGCCGTACCCTTGCCCCTGGTGTTATCTTTCTCATCAGCTTTGACATTTTCACATTAAAATCTTTAAAATTAAAAGGTGATTTTTTTCTAACACCGGCGTTCGAGGCGTTTTAGACGGGATTATAACCGGGAACTCGCGAGGATAAGAGCTTTCACAAGGTCGTCGGTCGTCAGATGCCTGTAAGTTAAACAACTTGGAAAAATAACTTATACTTACGTTATTATAAAGTACTTTTAGGTTAAAAGGGGCTGCATTGAAATATGAAGTTGGCTTTTTAACGAGTTTGATGCCATTGTTTTTTTTTTATTTCTAACGAAATATTCAAGAAAGATGTCTTAAAAAACATTACCTTAAAAAATCTGAACAGATCAAAGGATTTTAGAAATATAGATTTTGCATACTTTAAAGGTGAAATCTTCCCGAGATATATTTTTTATTTATATATATTTCTTAATATAACGACGTAACGTGAAGTTATCAAAATGTTTTGGTATGTTATATTACGTATCTCTTTATTATGCTGTGTGTTGTATGTAAATAAAATAAATCCTTTTATGTTTTTTACGTTTTATCAACGAACGAAATCAGATGTAAAATATACACATGGAACAGAGAAATAACAAATACTTGTTAGGTATTCGTTTAATACCTACCTAACAAGTAGTAAATAATAACTACGTTAAATAAACAAAGTATGAATGCGATAATAACTATACTTACGAGGAAAATAGGAACTCCACATTAACATTGTAAAAGTGTAAAAGTGTTTTTCTTCATTTGTCTTGCTTTCATATGAAAACGAGAGTATTTGTTTGGGGTGATTTTTGGAGTCGAGAAATCTATAATGCAAAATCGACATAAGCTACCTATTTTTTACCGAGAGCAACTGCTACCTATATAACAGTATACTACGTATATAAGAGTTGAAGGTAGTCAACTACACTCCATGGATCGACCAGTAGAACTCGGCTAGGACCACGGGCAATTTGATCTGCCTGTGATCTGATTGATAGAGCCACAGGCAATAAAACTGCCCATGGATCGACCAGTAGAACTCGACGATCGGACCACGGCCAGCAAAGTCTATATTTCATCGATTTAGATTAAAAATGGTGTTTAAAATTAATTATGTGTTTATTGTAAACTTGCTGCATCCGCATAGTTGTAAAATAAATACTTACGTTTCAATGTACAATACCTACTTTATAAAACGCCTTTGGTCATTAGATTTTATAGGCAAATCTTGCGGGAATCGATTACTTTTTGGATAAAAAGTAATGTGTTTAAACAAGGAAACAGCTACCTAAGCACCTATACTATATAAATTTAGAGCATAAAGAAGTAGCAGAGTCACAACCTGTCGCCTTTATAATATTAGTGGGATTATAACCGTAGTAAAACGACAGATTTTTCAGGGCATAGTTAATCAGAAGCGTTTTATTATATAGATTCTTATCATGTCACCATGTGGGGCAGCTGAAGTCACTTCAAAACGTTAAAATATTAGAATTTATATATTATGTATTATAATATAGGTACCACAGTATTTAAATATCCTTTATACTTATATGGAAACCATATATGGATCGACGTCTTCGGCTCTGCTTTCAGATTCGTCTAGTATCGATTATTTTTTCTTATCTATCAGTCTATCTATAACGTTGTCTTTCAGCAGGGCGTTAGGCTATCTTAGATTCTTCAAATCTGAGTATATCTATCTTGATGAATTATGTACCATTGCATGCAAATTAAGGAACCTATAGTTTTAAAAGACTATGGTCAATACTTACTGCAAGGTTACAAAAAAATACAGAAACAGAAAGTTTTTATTTTAGATAAAGGTGGCTTTAGAATTTAACAAATGAACTGCCCACATCACCCCGTGGGGGTTGCGTAACATTTAATATAAATGTCACAGGGTTCAAATACGGAACTTTTCATCCTGGACTTTTCAATTTGCAAAATTTAATTGAAATAAAATAATAAATAGCTTACCGAGAGATCTACGGATCACTTAGTATGTACAGCACAGACATTGATTTCCATCACTGGAGGTTCGATTTGCTGCGTCGCGTCGTGTGCGGACCGCGTCGGTCGCAGGGAAACTGACAGGAGTTTCAGGGCGCTGCGGTCGCGTCGCGCGCAATCTAGCGGCTACAGCGGAAGCTATGGGATTTCAGCGGTTACAAAATGGCAACCGGTTACAAAATGGTTAGGCATTTACAAACGGTTTTCAGAGTCTAGTGGCTACAGCGGAAAGGATTTCAGCAGGTACAAAAAAGCAACCGGTTTTTAGATGATTTATTTGCAGGTCACAATTTTTTTTCCCTATTGGCACAAAACTGTCTCATATTTGGATAAGAATGTAATATTATAGACTTTTATATACACACGCTGCTCTTCAGCATGCATTCAAGCAGCATGTGTCCACTTCATTTTTTTCAAGGAAATTCACTATTAACTTCCCTTTATCTTCTTCAGACTAAATACCATGTGGTGTATAAATTTCAGGAACGTTTTTGTTGTTTCTTCGTGTTGTATAGTTTGTAGAAGATTAAATTCCTCCGTTTGGTTTAGCGTGCCTTCGCAAAAATTTGACAATCGTGTAAGAGGTGCTTTATGGTCTGAGGCATGGTGTCATCATACGGGTATCGGTCGTTGTCTAGAATATGGAATCACAGGCCATGAAAATTTGGGTGAGAAAGAAAGAGATGGGAAAGACACTGAAGACGGAATAGATAATGGAAATTAGGGGGAAGAAGGCTTTGGTTGTGGCTCCTTGTGCGGCCGAATCGTATTCCGCCTGACAAGCTTCTAGCGTTTTCGCTTTAAAGAGTCGCTTGGCGTGGGACAGTAGGAAGAAATTGACCTCAGACGTAACCTTTTTGGATGCCGCCGCTTTGGCTGTCGCGTCCGCGATCTTGTTCCCCACTATCCCGACGTGAGCCTTCGACCACATAAAGTCCACCACCTGGTTCCTCGACCGCAGCAGGGAAAGATCCCTATGGATGCGGTTCACCAGATGGTCGGTGTTGCTGCGGTCTTGGATAGCCTTGAGGGCGGAAGGTGAGTCTGTGAATATTTTGGTCCCTCGGCCAATGGGTTTCGGGCGCGAAGCCACTCCAAGACTTGGGCTATGGCATATAGCTCGGCCATGAGTACATGCATAATTTAAACTTCCGGGTCACGGCACCTCCCGGCAATCCCTCCATTATGACCACAAATGCCACACCGGTGTCGCCGTTGTCCTGTTTACTCCCGTCCGTGAAGACATTGGGTGTCTCCGGGTTTATGAGATACTCGGTCTCCTCTTGAGTTGTACACCTCTCCGTAGTTAATGGTGGCCGGGTGGAGGAGATTCCTAACGCTGGCACGCCTGTACAACCTAATATCTTCAGGGAGGCAGGTCACAAGTTTGAAGTTGCAAAAGATGTGCAAGTGACGCTATGCAAGGGCACAGCAAACATAAGGGCAGCTAGTTGCCATTATGGACCGGGTTTGAACCAAACCCTTGCGCATTCGTGGGCTATTGACAGGAAGTGATAATTTTTGTGATTATTAGTCATTCCGGTTGGAATTTTAGTATTTTTGATTGGAATAATAAGATGATAGACCAATATTATAAGAAGATTGGTAAAGCGGGTACTTATTTCTTAAATTTTGCATACTATGTATGTATATATTTATTAAATAAATGTTTGCGCGGAAAATTCACGCGGTTCACCCGCGGGCAAAAGCTAGTCTTTTTAAAGATGACAAAAATAAATTATAAAGTGGTCGAAAAAAATTTCACTGTGCAACTGGCGTGTGGTTGACAGCGCAGACATAGCGCTACATTCGCTGACTTGGCTCCTACCTACAGCCCTGTGTTGCCAAACACCATTGATTTTCGAAGGTTTATCTGCAAATTTGGATTTATAAACATATGGTACGAAAACAAGCAACGGTTTCATGAACAGGAAAATGTAATAATATATACCACGGTTCAAACATCTGGGATTTCATGTGGGAGGGAATTTTGGATTCACATATGCAGGTTGTGATTCCATCCGTTGACAACTGTCTTTTATTTCACTTTAGTACTCGTCTCTATAGGGCGAAAATAAATTGAAAATAGAATAGGTAAGTATGTTGGTGAATTTTAAATAAAATAGACGTAAATTAATTTATCAGACAAACTATACGGAAATTAATAAATCCTGTTTTAATTAAAAAATATTAGGAACATTATATATAATGTTAGTACAAACTAATAGTAGTTAGTACAAACTATTCGAAATTAATGAAAGTAGAGTTTAAAAAAAGTTACACTGCTGAAATTCCTCAATTCTTCCCCGGATTATAGCCGTCACTATTATCGGGTGTCTAATAATGCCTCGGGAATTGATTCCTGATTGATTGTTGTTTGATTGATTGAAGATCAAGCTATAAACACTCGCTTAAGCTTGATCTATTTTTTCTTTGGTCTGAAAAATGTTGGGATTTAGGTCACAAGTCACAGCATTAATTTCATTATAATAATTAATTCGTCATATTTATTGTTTCGGTTATAACTTGAAGGACATAAAAGGGAAAGTTTAGGAAAATCTATCGATTATTATTATCGAGTTCGAATAAAATTGTGTCGAAATGGGAACAAATATGCTACTTGACCATTGATTTAATCAAACGTATATTTTGTATTTTATATTAAGCAGACCTATTTTTGGTGTCTGAACATATTGTAATCATGGAATTAGTAGATATTCCGAAGTACTTACTAATTCCATGATTGTAATTATTTTAAATTGCCATCTATTGGATGCAGCACTAAATAAATCATATTATTTTGCTAAATTTTTCCTATGCAGTACTCGTTTTGTGGTTGCTGGTTTACGCTCTACGAAAACATTAAGTTCGGTAAAGCTTCACTAGGTGTCACTACTTTTCAAGTTTGATTTTCTTACATGTACAAAAAAACAATATTTCCGTAGTAATTATGATGTAGTCTTGAGGAGACCTTTTCTCAGAAATGCATACTAGATGCTAAAAATAAAAGATAATGGAAGGAAAACTTAATTAATTACTTTTGAAAGTGGATAAGTGATAATTCCTATTTATACGAGAGTATGTAATTCCTTTTTTTCCGAAGTGAATTTAGGCTAGTATTGTAATAAGTATCTACAATTATGCGTGACCTCAGTCATGATTCTTTAATAGAATTTTAAATCAACCTCTTAGAAATACACCTACATAAATCGCATCACATTTATATTTACTGTACTTGAGCACAAAAATATATTCTTAATTAATAAATCTTACCAAATCCCTATGGATCGTAAGTGTGATTCCACTCAGTCGTAGGGATCACAACTTCTTAAACTTAAATTCGTTTTTGGTTTATAGCAGGGATTGCGAGCTGAACTTAGGGATAAGAAGTTCCTTCAATTTCTTAATTTTAGTGCAAGCAAATGTTGAGTTGAAGCGTGTAATACTTAGTACACACTCAGTGGACAATGTTTTAAGATAAGTAATGATTTTTCTACTTCTCTCTCTTTTCATCTGAGCGTTTTCCCGGTTTCTTCCTCAACCGTCGTCAACCCAGGGTCAATTTTCCTACTTTGGTTCGATGATGATCTTTCTACTTATTTAATAGTAATATAAGTTTATTACAGTATTTTTATTTAGAAAAAAACGGTTAAAAATAATCGTAGTACCTACTACACTCTTTGGGTTATCTACCTAATAATTTTGGAAAAACTATCTTTCACAGCGAAATTAGAGTAAAAATTGAATAATGCTGTCATTATTAATTTGTTTCCCATCAAAGATATATAGATATCATAAAATACTAAATAAATAAATTTAAAATAAATAAGAAATTTTGTCTTAATTGTTTTAAATGAATCTTGTTTAACATACGTAAATATCTATATTTATTTATATTTAAAAGTGTCTGCGAGTAATGGAGTTACAAACTTAGGGAAACGAGCTTCATGAACAAAATTTAAGTGAATTTGTCAAAGGAACTGAATAATCATCTTCCACTAAAGTTGCTTAGCGACTTATGAGACAAGAATTAATGTCTAAGTCACTTGTCCCGGCGTCAGCGACGCCTACATGCGACTCGTCAAGATAGATTGGGCTGAATTTGTCGTTACTGCAAAAAAATGTTTTTGGTGTAGATAATTTGTATTGTTAAGCCGCCTTTACACTAGTTTTTCAGAACTTGCGGGTATGTTGTAAAATATGAAAAACAATATCTCTCTGTTGCATGTTATCGGTTCCGTTCGGAGCTGTGACACCGCGAAGCCCTGGTCAGCGTAAAGTATTACCTTCAAAATTTGTAGATTCGGTTGTGATTTTACCACCGGCTGCTACGTGTCCTCTAGTTTATCCATCGACGGACGTCAATGTACACGTTGTCAATACTCGAATAATATACTAATACTTGGGCATAGTAGTAAAATCTGGATGTGCGCTCAAACCTCGTCGGACTATATGACTGTATTTTGTTTTTTGTCAATAAATAAAATAAATAGTACTAAAGAATTTGAGACACGTTACGTATATGTATAATATAGAAATATACTCAGCAACTCAAATTAACTTTGTTTGTACTTACACTTTGAATTTAATTAAACATAGGGCTCCAGATAACTTTTCGTGGCAAGTTCTCAAGTGGTCGCTTAGTGGAATTTAACACGAAATCCCGGCACTTGCGCGAGTTGCCTGTTTCGTCTAATGTCTCTTTGATGGCCATCGTTAAGCCATGGGGGAGACTGCGGCTGCCTTGTAAATTCACTCACAATTGACAATCGTTCAGAAAATTTTCACATTTTGTGTCTGTAAAAATAAGAATTTGTTATCAAAAGCACGTCACATCTCTGTTATTTTTACATAGATGTATAAAAAATGTCTTTAATGAAACAAGTTATTTACTTAGAAGTATAAAAAAAAGCCTTTTAGGGAACCAGTTTCCAAACTCCGGTGTTCTTAATTGCTGACAGTCACATGTAGTCACGTAAATCTAATCTATATTTATCGCTTAGAAGAAGAAAAAGTTAAAGTAAGAGAATTATATTTTGTTTCACTTGATGTTTTTTAGTTATTTCCTTTTGAAACTCTGAAGCCCCTGCAGCCTCGATGTCCTTAAAAAGGCCAATTTCACCAAACAAACAAAATCTCTGCAACTAGGCAATCTAGTTTAAATGCAAATTAAATATATGACGCCAAATAGTTAATCACACCAGATTTAAATTGCCGTCCAATAAATTACTTCAATTATGACATGCTAATTAAGTTTGTAATGTTTTAGACTCTCGAGGGAGATTTATTTTTTACAATTTTCATCCTGTCACTGGAACAGGAAAGGTCCACTTTTTATTCCGAGGGTCTACGAATATAATGTGACATTAATAAGCCTTTCTACCCTCGCATTTGCTTGTCACGCTTTTAGGACAATTTTGTGGTTTACTTGACATTAAAACCATAATTCGAGTTAAATCGCTTATTGTCACTGGTACATTTTTGTAATGTCCGATATGTCCAATAAAATGTTTGTATATATTTGCTGTCTGTCATTCGAATTTATAACATAAATTTATAGAGCGTATTAGCAAAAAAAAAAATGGAATTAACCGCGCTAACAAAAAAAACATATCTACATAAGTTGAGTGAAATGACGACGATGTGTGTATGTTTACCTTTCCTAATCAACCAATCAAATGGACACCGATTAACAGTTTATCAATTAATGAAAGATGAAAATTGGTCCCACCGCACTGTATTTGTTGTTCATAATTCACACTCTTGGTTATATCCACATGTTGATACTATATACAAATAACCCTTTCGAGTAATTCTGTAAATATATGCACACCTATATGACGAAAGGTAAATCTAAATGTTCACCCGAGGCATCCCTCTTCACTTCACCTTTTATTTGCAACGAAGCGAAAATATTTAATCAGGCGTATAATTTCCTTATGTTTTCCTTATGGCTTTCCTTACGTTTTGTGGCACAGTTTGCTTAATCTACTCATACGTAAATCACATTTGAGACTATTTTTAGGGTTCCGTACTCATTGCTGAACCGTGCTACCTTTCGCATACGGTTATTACGTTATTACGGTTACGTGATACCTAACTGTTAGGTATCAGGTAACCGTACAAATTAAAATTTGCATTGTGTTTTGATTCACTGTTTTTTGACCTCGGGTCTATCTAAGTATAAATTTCATCAATACAGACAGTGACAGATAGACAGGACTTCCGCATTTATATACTTGTACAATGTACATATATAAGTCTGGATCCCTACTGTCGCGCCCTAACTGTCCCAATTCTTGTACCATGAAGGACCTCTACAAAGCTGACGACAGACCAACAGTGGCAACTTACTGGTCTCAAACAATATAAATAACAATAACAACTCGAAAAGAAGAAGTATGGATTATGAACTTTTTGTAAGAATTAGCCTGATGAAGTTGGTTGATTTTGTATAATGATTAGGTAATACTCGCCCAGTTGCAATCAATGTTCAACTGTGTGAGACTGTGTGCAACGAACAAACGTGCACAATAACCTTTTGAAACTGGCGATTTGGAAGTACCATTAGAAATGTGTTTCATGCAGTGATATCGTTGAATACAAAGGGTAGCTCATAAACACATATTAAACGTAATTTGATTAGTTTCCTAAATTTCATACCTGGTTTATTGCTGAAAACCGTGGAACGCTTTCGCATTGAATGTCTACATTATGATTTTGACTTAGCAACCTTACTTTATGCTTTCCCGATATTATTCACAAGGATTTGTTTTAGGTATTAGACTAATAATAAAATTCTCGAGTCATGGTTTTAGTGACCACATTCCTCTGAAACGGCTTGACCGGTATTGATGAAATTTGATACGTATATTTAGTATGTCTGAGAATAGGTTATCAATTTTTATACCCCTAAGAGATGGACATCTGGAAGAAGCCGGGACGGGCCGAATGTAGTTATCGATTTAGAAAAAAAAATATTATTAGGGGAAAAAATGTTATCTTTAATTAGTTTCTTCGGGACCTTTCCATTTTGTGTAGGTAGAGGATAGTTTATGCGGTTAACTTTTGTTTCTGGCCAAGTGGCCTAACCAACGCCATTTTATTTAATTTGAACAAGGTATGCTTCCGGAGAAGAAAAACATCGTGAGGAAATCTGCACATTTAATGGACAGTTTACATCACTAAATGTGTATGCGACCACTTGCCACTAGATGACAGCAGATAGTCGTAAAATCATATGTCAGATGCCTTTACGACTCGAATGAAATCTAACACCAATGTTAGCAATAACACTCGATATGAGTGAAGTATTAAAAACTTATATGTGGTAAAGTGAAATGTAACTTTAATATATTCCAGTCAACAAAATAAAGTTTTAGATATCATTATAAAATTAAGTAATAATATTAATCAACTTTAGTTTGTTGATTAAATTGTGTTCAGTCTACAATAGAGTGGGAAAAGCAAAGAAAATGCAATGTATGAGTTGACATTGCCCTTCGCGACCATGTTACTTAGTTGATACATACTTTTCCGTCTTGTTTTATTTATTATAAAGTATAGAAATTCACAGGCATGAACTTAATTAATTGGCATACAAAACGATTCAAAACTATTTTTTCATTAAATGTTTCATATTTGTTCTAAATATTAATTGTTTGTGTCACATTTTCACCTCACGTAACAAAATTAAATAAATATATCTTCACTTGGGAATAATTTAGTTATGCATGTTCGGAAACATCTATATTTAGCGCAAATTTAGAACAGTTTTTGTGTAGAATGTCAGTTTTGTTAGCTGATATGACATATCGTCGATTAATCAATACCCGTTTCAGCTACTAACATTAATCGCCATAAATTCGGCATCCATATATTTTCGCCGCATAAATATACGATAAACAACCGTCTTCAGAAGTTCGATTTGCCGGCTTGGAGATAAGTGTGCTGTCGAAGCAAAGTTAAAAGAGCGAATAAGATTGTACGATCTTTGAAATCTCGTAATGGAGAAAACGACATCGCAAGTACAAACCACCGTTTGTCACATTACTAATGGTCCGGAAAATCGGGAGTTCCTCTCTTCAGTCGAGGAAGGATCGATAGGTCGATTGATTTCAAATTTATTATCCCCATATCCCAGCAATTTTGCAATAAATTCTTTCATTCAGTGCAAGATCATTATCCCATTCTGCTATTTAGGTACCCCTATCACGGACACAAAAATATTTGGACACAATGCAATAGCTTTAGAATGTTGTGTCCGGTGCAGTATTTTTTTTTGTGTCTTGTTATCACGAGTTTATTTTTGAATATTGCGACAGATAAATTTATCATTTGTTTTATACGATGTTAAGTCCATAAAAGATATGCTTACTATATTGTAGATAATACAGGACGAGATGTACTCTGATGTACAGTATTTTATGTAATTTGACCATGTTTATACAGGAAACATCGTCAAAATAAATAATAAATAAATATATTAGGACAAATCACACAGATTGAGCTAGCCCCAAAGTAAGTTCGAGACTTGTGTTATGGGATACTAACTCAACGATACTATATTTTATAACAAGTACATATATAGATAAACATCCAAGACCCGGGTCAATCAGAAAAAGATCATTTACCATCATGACCCGACTGGGGATGGAACCCGGGACCTCTCGGTTCAGTGGCAAGAACTTTACCAATGCGCCACCGAGGTCGTCATAAAATTAAAACAACTAGGTACAGGCCTAATAAAGCAGTTATAGTGTCGAATATATAATAATTTTATGAAAATTAATGAGCTTTTGACTGTACTGATGCCATAATAAATAGGAAAATCACAATTAACAACTAATTACAGGCAGCGTACTTAAGTTACAAACTCTCCTGATGTGGCCTTTATATACGTAATTACTGTTCAGCAATTAACTGCAATTAAAAATTCACTGGTTAAAAATAACACAGATTACATAAAGGTGTGCAAATAACCAAAACAATTGTTTTTTAAACTTATTATGTAGGTATTTTTGTTACGTAACAAGTTTAAAAAACTTATTTTATTATCATTATAATATTTTAGAAATGCTTTTTGACTCCAAATTTGTGACATCATCGACAGTACTGTCATATAAAATCCATATACTTTAGAGAGATTATTATTGTCATTTTTATTTTGGATATTAGAAAACGTGTGTGATTTGACTAATTGGAAAATAGTCTATTATACTCGTACAACATAAACATGTTAAGATTTATATAGATAGTTACAAATTTGTGATTTGTAGTAAGCACGTACTTCGTAGAAAATGAATGAAAAAACCAAATTGTGATAAATTTGACATCTTCGATGTATGAAAATATGATATATGTAAGTATAAGAACATAAATGCTTATTTACTTTGCGTTCACCATTTGTATTACAAAAGTTTTTTTTTACGAAGATTTATCACTAATAAAAAACAGTTCACCTCCTTATTAAATTGTTTCACGAGTAAATGTAAAAAATAAAACCCAATGACTTCACCACACCGAAACAATATCAGTTTAATCAACAAAATAAGGAAAAGGGCAAGTTTCGCTAAAATAATAATACAGAAAAAATGGCAAACCACCGTCGTTGTGGGAGACTAGTTCAAAATAAAGCCGTTGCCTCAGCCGTATTTCATCTGACTAAGAAAAAGTATCACGTACGAGTAACACGACGTCACTCCTAAACGGCAGCCTACTGTAGTAGCTGGGCAATAAATAAAAAAGGCGATTTAGGAAATCCCGACATGACTCCACGGATTTATACAGAGTGTTCCGCGCAAACTTTTCCTTGAGGTCATCAAAATTCTCCCCTCGTACGGACGATTGAATGTTATGGGCCGCGAGACGCCCTCTACTTCTGACTTATAGGTTGTTGCGCCCTGACATGCTCGCCGGGTACTGATTTAATTCAATGATCCTTATGACTAAGTTGAGGTAGGCGAGTCGGAAGCAAACATGTTATTTATTGTTTTATTTTGTCTAAAACTCCGGGTGAATAGGTCCTACCTATGTTTTTATTCCCTACACCTGTACACTAAATTAAATCTCGCGTCAATTAAACTAGGTACCTATGAGAAATAGAAAATACCTATCAAAACAATTTTATTTTCAAGTATTTTTTTGTCTCAAACATTCATCTCAAACAATAATTTTGATGATGATTTTGTTTAGTTTTTGATTACCTAGTGTATGCGTAATTTTGTTACGATTTTTATTTATACGATTTATTTATACTTAGACTACACACACACCTATACAAATTTCAATATTATGTAAGAAATATTTAATTCAAAATCTTCATTAGCAATCACATAAGTAGCTTCCGACGACAATAATCCTATGTAATACGAAACATGACATTTAGTTTGCGATCAGTACAACCACTAGCGCCAACAAGTTAAAGCGTAGTGCTATAATTATTCTGTTTGCGTCCCACGAGCAAGGCTCTGGTGGAGATAGCTTGCAGATTAATAAATGAAGATGCTATCGTACCTACTTGGACGATTGAAAAGGAAATTAGATATTAGAAAAAAAACGTAACAAAGAAAATCGAGGGAAGGTATTTACTGGATATAAATAAATACGAATCATTTGGTTGTCTACTTTTACAGTATATTTAATTATTTAATCTAAAATTACGTCGTTTAATTTCACGTTTGATTGGAATATTCGATTCAGTAAGTAAAAAATAAAAAAGTATTCCTGTCAGTATCTGATGTGAACTAAGGTTACATAATTATTAATCAAAATTCAAATTTTCAAATTCATAAATCTTTATTCTATTTAAGATGATATACACATTCACTTATTGACGTCAAAAACAATACTTAAACTTACTACTGCCGACTTCCAAAGCGCAGATGAAGAAGAAGCGGCGCAACAAGCTTCACCGCAGCCTTTTCTCCAAAGACGTCAATTAACAAATGTACGTATTATAAATATATTAAAAATTAGGAGGACAAATTTACATCAATATTAAAAATGTCAAAATTTAACAAGATCAGTATTTGCAATCGGGATTCCAGATAGCTGGAAACTTCTCTCTGGATTTAAGTTTAGAAGATACAGGTGAAGTTAAGCTAAACTTTGATGACAGCAGTTAATTTGCTAGTTTGCTACGAGAGTTTAGTAAGCAATTCACTAATTATTCAAGAAATTAATATACATATTTACCGAGTGCAAACCTTAGCTAGATATAAATGAAAATATGATTATCATTTAATATAAATATATAACTTACATCTCTATTCAAGGACGTTGGCAAGTGGGGAGAATAAGCAGTAGAATCACTAGGGGGACTTGTGATTCTAAAAATGTGGCCAAATAAAAAGCAACTAAAATGCTAACTAAACTTGACGAAGTGAGTGGGCTTAGGCGTTGAACGATCGTTTCGTGGTTCAAAACTGTTAAGAATTCTGAAATCCTATTCTTACCGTACCGTACGAAAATTTTATGCGTGAACCATAATAAAAAAAAAATATTTTACAATTCATAGTTTTCTCATTCTTTTTATCAACTTATCCGTGTTCCATCGGTTGGAAGCCTTGGACTTAAATATCATAATATTTGCAAGACATAGCACCGCGTGTCATCTGTCGACCCGTCGTTGCTCCCAATAAAGTTGTCGTTTCAGGAAAATGCAATTTTACTCGAGAACGTTCTAGAGTAAATTTTTCTTCTTTTCACTAGGTAAGTAATAGTTGAGTTCGTGAAATTGAAACGTATCGTGACGTGCTAGGTAGTAAATGAGATCTTAGATTTTATTACAGTGTACACACACATACACAGGTTCAAAAATAACTTTACAAAACTTCTCGACTTAGGTGGCTACTTGGCCATAAAAATCTGGATTACTCTGGGTCAAGTATACTTGTCATTCTGCACACTAGTCGTACTTAGTAAAAACATGTTTTGAGATATGTTTATAAATTACTTTTTAAACTACCAACTCGCAGTCACAATATAAAAAGGAACCATATAAATATTAATTGAAAACAGAGCGTGTCTCTATACTATACCTATTTAATACCTAGCAATCACCGCCTGTGTTTACACAAGTACCGTTGTATTTATTTACAAACCTCTCCTGGCATCACCTGGGAGCGCCGCCGCCTAATTTCATGGAAGCTCAATAAACTAAGAATCAATAGCGTTTCTGATCATATGGACGTACTTAATCACTGGTTTAAATTCGATCATTCGGATAATGAAAGGACGTTTTGATATTATAAAAATAGAGAGATGTAATAGTTAAAAATGCAAAGGTTGAGCGGAAAAAAGTGCAGAAGAAAAACTAATAACGCACCCTGGACTCCAACGTTTTATAACTAAGCCTGTAACGAGGGATATGATAAAAATAAAAATATATGTTTCTACCGTATCCACTTCCAAATTGTTAAGTTAACCAGAGTGATTTGAAGACGCGCGAGAGCTGGTATCACAAACCACAATGTTCCTATAGCTATTGTTGTTCATATTGTACAGACAGTGCCTAGAAGTACACATATAGCGAAGTAAATCTCTCCCAACTGAGCGTTTTCCCGGTTGCTACTCAGTCATAGGGCATCGGAGCCCAGGACTCACTTTCCTCCGTTTTATCCTCCATTTCGCACAGTCTGCGACTCTTTATTTAACAGAAAATTGGCAAGCACATCATCTTTGAAGACATGAAACTGACACTTCTAGGTCATATTAGATTAATATTGTCAGGGCTAAAGTCTCTCTTGTCAGCATTAGGCGGAAGTGGCATATGTATATATGTATTGGTTCGTGATTTCATGGTTTAAGCAAGACGTGGCCGTATCAGCGTAAATTACGCTCCAGGCTTCTATTGCATTAAAGTATAGTTTAGTGTTACTACTATCCGCTTTGCTAAGATTTGACGTTTGAATGATTAATAATTTATACCACTGGAGCTTCCCTAATCACACTTGCTATGGTGCCTGCTATCCTATCAACACCAGCGATCAAATCGATTTTGCGAAAATTCGCTGACATATAAAAAATGATTGTTTTTCAGTCTATGACTAATAGATTCGCGACACAGCATAGAAGCCTTGAAAGTAGAAAAAATACGCAGCAGCTGTTTCAATGAAAAATAACGTGTCATTAATCATAAGGATGAAAGGAAGCGGCACACTGGGCGACAAATACCTACCCTACTTTCTAAGGGTGCGGGTGTTTGCACTTACACTCTCTTGTAATGCTTGTGTTGACATAATAGCGACATTTATTTGAATTTTACCTAACATAATAATCAAGGGCGCCCGTAAGAAATTGTCGTCGAAAATTAAAATTCAATGTTGTCCCGGTAGGCTGTTAATAATTGCCAAATTTTAAAAATTGGTGTTTTCAATAAGTTTCGAATGAACTAGTAAATTTGAACGTTCGAACCTATAGAAAATAACTATTTTATTAATATATTTTAATATTGGTATATTAAAATGTATTTTCATGAAATTATAGTCTAGAGTCCGGTTGATTTTAATGATTAGATTGCAGTTTACAATCGGATCGAGCGCGGGACTAATTGGATGCCCGATACATTATGCAGTTCATTACGCACGATGCGTCAAACGCAATTAGATTTTCTTCAATTTAATTAGAGTTCATTTTAATTTGTATTTTATTAAAAAGCCACCCGCGACTTTTCCGCTCGCGTTTCGCCTTTTTTCGCGATAAAAGCAAACCCACTTTTGTTACTAGTCTATCTCTATGACAAATTTCATCAACAACAATAACGATATTGATTTTGTCAGTATTATGCCACACGACGTTACGGGTCCAAGTTATGGGTTTGCAAACTTTTTGCAACAAACCGGACAAACGAATACATACAGTATTACGTCTTTATCCCTTAAGGGGTAGACAGAGTAAAGGTTGGGTGAGGTTGTGGAATGTGCAAGCCACCTTCAGCTCTACGGCGAGCTTGTTGATGAAAGATTCTCCAGTTTACAACCCTTTCCCTTGATTAACTTTTAGAAAGAAAGAGAAGCAGCTGGAACATTCTATGACTTTCCAACCAGCGTAGAATACAAATCACAACATCTGGGCGTGTTTATCGAAGTGGCCCGGGATCTGCGGAAGCTGTTGACATTGCGTCATGACGACAGACAGTACAAAAGGCGTCGGCACGCGTAGATTCAGACGCACTCTTCACCGTACGCTTATTTACATTCCTTTAGAAATAGGTGATGCCTCCGTTCACGCCTCTCACCTGACCGTTTATAAAAGAACTATTTCTTTTTCACGCGTTATCTCTTTGCCTCAACTGTCGTTTGAACGCAGTTTCCTTTACGGTCGGTATTGACACACACATTCACTACATACCTATATACATTTATACCAATTTCTTACTTAGTTTACAAAGATAGAACAAAACTAGCAAATAATTTGTCCATACCTATGAATAATATTAGAAATAATGTCAAGAATATACGATACCATCGAAATTGAAACTTTTATCTGCCGCTTTGAGACCACCTTTATATAACTGGATGTATTTATGTCTAAAACTGAAAGTAAATACTCATCTTTAAGTGAATATGTGTTTGTTATGGATTAAGGATTAATTGGACGCTCTTATAAAAATACCCGCGCAATGTAAAAATGAGTATAAGCAATATGCCAATATAATCAAATCGACTAGGAAATATCCTAGTCGATTTGATTATATTGACACATTGGCGAATCGGGCCGATATAATCAAAGTAAGTTAGTGTACCTATATCATAACCATATCTACAATTTCAGGAACTGGATAAATGGACTGAACCGGAATGAATTGGATACAGAAATGCCACCGTATCACGAGACTAGTCATACAATACCTAGACCACAGTTACCTAGGCATAAAGGTATGCAATCATAACCCGTCTTACATATGCTATTCCCCTAACGACGAATAACGTAGACTCTGATGGAAGCTGCTTAATTTTCCAAGCAAAAAAATGCAAAAAAATACAAAAGACTGCTGGCAAAAATCAAGCAGACCGTGTTAGGCAATTACTGACCTTATTGTAAGGCATTAGAAGCTATGAGAAGCTAGTGTTGGATGTGTGCGCGTATTTCATTTGGGCAGAGGGAGGTCAAACACTTAAAACTCCGGAGATACAAGATTGCAGGCAAGTTGAGGCAAACGAAGCAATTCTCATGAATCGCTTTCGGTGTAAGAGGGAGGGATTTTGAGAGTTCTTTACATTTACCAGCCTATTTCACATAGTCTGTAATTAATGAACTCGCGTAGACTAAGGACGATAGGTACGAAATGTAGACTTGGAAATGTACTTTAATCAAGAAATGCACATTGAAATTTGAAATAAGTTAGTAAGTCAGGTTAAATGTTAATACAATTGTAGGTGATAAATACCTACATATATTATAATATGTGTGGATTTGACAAAATCAGTCTCATTACTAGTCAAAAGTGGATTAATCTTAATCAATTTAAATATTTTTGTTCTTTTTTAAAGTGATCATATTTATCTAAGTTAAACATTGCCAAATTGTCGCGGGCACAATCAGTACATTATAAAACAAAAGTCAGTCAACGCTGTGCTTACCTCAAAGAATGACTAAGTGTCTCCAATAAATTTAAAGAATTCGTGAGGGTGAAGTGGTTTACACTCCTTATAACAGTACCGTTAATCAAAGGACGTCGCGACGCTACAAATTACCTTGTTGAATTTTCACGGCGTGATATTTTGTTACGTCAAAAATCTTACAAATATTGCGACATTTTCGTACGTCTACATGAATTCTCATGTTGCTGTACATTCTAGCTTAGAATACAGAAAAAAGTGCACAAATTGTGTATAATTCATTCCCTGTGCATGGCACCATTTAGCCATTTGACTTTGAACAAGTAGAAGTGCGCAATACGCAGTACATATTGCGCATATATACTATATACGTATGGTACCTACTGTTTGTTATATAAAAAAAGTTAATTTGTAGAGTGTGTTGTTTTATTTTAACATAATCGATGTATCAATTTATTCTTTATCATGTTGTTTTTAAACAGTTTGATATAGATATGTTGTGGCTAAACCCCGAAGTGCGGCTAGTGCTAGTGCTAGTGCGGCTATATCTAGGTTTAACCGGCTAGACCTAGACCTAGGTTAAACCGGGCTCAAATAGCTAACAACTTCCGAACAACATGCAAATTCTTGCCACTGCCGCTATCAGCTATTTGTCGGCAGGTAGTCATAAAAGTAATTCCAGATGCCACTAGGTGGCTTGAATAAAATCTGACACCAGTATTAGCAATAACACACTCGAAAAGAAAGAAGAGGAAGCTACATTTTCTCTAGCTCAGATTTGTCTATCTGGAGTTAACTACATTTGTCCCGGGCTACTGGAATCCCAGGTGTTAAAAGCGTACGTCTACACTAGGGTACAATTACTGGCTCCAATTTGGCTTTGCTCGTTATTAATGAGCTTTCTCTATTGGAATTCTCCATAAAGGTTGGTGAATTTTCCAATTGAATTTTTCCGTGATTTCTTTCTATTCACATCATTATAGTGATATTCTCACTCAAATACCTACGTGTTAATTTAATTGTAACACATTACCACAAACACTAGATTTCTAGATATACTAAACTATATAAATGAATATCAGTGTTTTCATAGTGATATTGTTTTTTTTTGCCCTATGTTGCGTTTGTCTACGCACATTAAAGTTAACGTCAAAGTTGACGGTGCAACCCAGTCTTGGATGTCTGTCTGTTCTATATAATATGCTTAGATTTTTAAAACTACGCAATGGTTTTTTTCTTGAGGAAAGTTTAGGGGTATAATTTAGTATGGTATTACCTTAGATTGAAGCCGGGACGCTACTTAATAAATAAATAAAATAAACCTTCTAAAGAGAGCCGACGGCAAACAGCGGACACATGCAATGACTGAAATGAATTTTTTTTAAAAAAGTAAAATTAATTTCATACGAAAACCAAACATTAACATATTTTATTAGGACATCCTTCAAAGATCTTATACTCCTCCATGGATACAAGATTAGCACAGAAAAGTGTCCCTACCCTGATTGGTGGCCCTCCGTAAACACCGATATATATTTTCATCAACGTTATTTATTCGAACAAGTTACGTTTATAGCATTCTTAGGAACACAAAGTGCGAGAAATGTCTTACAAGGCTTTGAAAAAATGATTCCATATGTTACAAGCATTTTTTGTGAAACCCGCATATATTTTAAGTAGACAACATTTGTATGAATTATTAGCATTATTTATTTTTTATGTTATTAGGTAAAGGTAAGGAAAAATGAAATGAACAAATATTAACGTCAAATAGGTATCTGTGGTTATTCTGAAAAAATAATAAAGCCGGCACCAACTGTACCAATTATATAAACAATCTTTCTTTGTGATGATGGATGAGGTAGTTGAGTGGATTGTTAAGGTTATGTTTTTCTTATAATTTTGATTTTATAAAATAGAAATGATTTTTTTTATTTTGTCAACCTACAAATGTGTCCCAGTGCTGGACAAAAGATAAGCAAGGCCGTCTACTTTTCCATCGGTCTCTGTCAGGGCAAAGTATAATCATTCAATCTGTGTGATTTGTCACTAAATATTTATTTATTTTATTAAAAATTTATCAATATCGTCCCGCTACCTTCTCCTTGGTCTGCCTCTACCCATTATGTGGCTAATTTTGCTCATAATTCTGGCCTCTGTGACAGACGTGTCCTGCCCAGCGGTTTTATTACCTACATACTGAATTCCCTGACAGAATTCCTTGACACAAATTTAATTTTTATTCAGATACAAATAATTATAACAATATCTAATATTTTCTCCGCTACTTTCCAATTCTTATTCTAAACAAAAAATACCATTCCGAAACAATTCTGAGAAAAATGAATGTACTTATTATTTATTTATTACCCAATGGAATTAAATAGCTTTAAAAATACGCCAGTCCCTTTGAAGACTTTGAACCCAATATAAAAAGCGAGCTCTTATATAATGCGATACTTTACATAAATACCGACCCGCGCCGCTAACGAGCCAGTCATGAATATTCTTCCATATTCATCAGGATATGAATCACAATATTTTCATTTTTTTCACAATATAGTAATTTATAAAATTGGTGGTGCAAATAAAAAGATGAAGTAAAAATAACTGGTGTTGTTCACCTATTTGCGAGTGCCTTATATTGTACTGTTTGGCGTGTTATACTTATAACGAAAATAAATATAAAAATATTATTAAATATATTCAAACGAGTGAACCACAGATTTGGAAAGAGTAGATACGTACTTTTTTGGATGCAAGGAACACGTGTCGTTTATACAACCCAGAAAAAATAAAAATTACTTTTACGGAGTAGGTACCACTCATACCTATTAATTAAAATCATTTCAGAGTCGTAATCAGCAATAAACTAACTGGCGGCCTCCATTTTAGAAATTAATAGTTTAAAGACACCCTAAACTTAGGTCGCAGACATACTGATACAAGTACAGTATTTATCACTTATTTCATGAAACAGAAACTTCAACGTCTAATACATTTAAATTTGTATTTGTATGTTGTGGCGTAATTACTTGAACCGCTTACGATCTTCTAAACAAACAATTCAACACGACATCAACGTGACTTGATCGTGTAAATAGATATTGATGCCCTCTGTATTCTGGTCATCTCGTTGGACTGCTGCTACACTGAAGGTTCCGGGTTCGAACCTCGGTCAGGTCAAGATGGAAAATTATATTTTTAAATTAACCTTAATCTGGATGTTTAATATTTACACAAGATCTCGTATTTCCTTTGAAGCTAACTCAATCTGTGTGATTTGTCCACATATATTATTAAAATATTATTAGATAAATGTTCGCCACGGAAGTACCTAACACTGATTCCTTTTTCAGAATTTCAAAAAGCCGTTCTTACTTTACGTCACCTTAGCTTAAAGCCACTTTAGTCGGCGCTGTCTAAAATCATAATGTGGTTATTATTTCACCGAGGCTCGCAGCGCAAGCCCTGTTGCCGACAAGGCAGCCATTTTCGCTAAATTATTGCTACTCGCCCTCTACAGAATTGAGGACGTCCCCAACTTGCACGGCGCATTAGCGGAAAAATATTATTTGAAGAAAGCACCCTTTGCCGGTTGTGTGTCTGCTCGAAGTTTGGTAATGACTAGGCACTAACTGCAATAAATTTTATATTCTATTTCTATTAATACTATTTCTCATTAATATATCATTATAATATATAATATACCCAATAGCTATACTTCTACATTTATGTGTGCCTTATTTTCTTCATGATATAAAAGTACATAACCATATAAAGTTTGTGCGTCTGTTGGAGACTGATGATGAATAAAAACAATATCATAAATGCGAAAGCTTGCTGATCTTTATGAGTGTTTGAATAAAATAATTGATATAAATGTAAATTTATACAAATTATGTTCAGGTGTTCTGTAGGTTTGAAAAGAAAGCAACAAAATATAAGATGTTGGCACAATTTAGCGGCAGCGCGGCGCAGTACGAACCTTGAGTGTTAAACCAACTAGTGAGGCCGCAATCGGGAATTTTTATGCAGAAACCTCTTAAAAGACCTGTCATTTTTTGTACTGGTCGGGATAATTTTGAAACACACAAAATAATACTATTTATTGCACATAAGATAATATATATAATTTTACACCTAAAAATAAAATTATATGCGCAAATGGCGTTCTTTCAATTTCTTCTAGGCATAAATTCTTACACAATTATAAGTTATTAACCAATAATTGCATTCTTAGGTTTGAAAGTGCACTGGCACATGTTCACATCGTGCTCTAAGGTAGGTTAATAATACATTTCTATAGTCATGTTGCGCGTTCGCAACTCTGGTCTCGAAACGATTCGATCGACATTGTTTGACAGCATTATTATACACGCGTTCATAATCGGTATAACTGGTTGTGTATGTGGTCTCACCGGTTGGATTAATATACAAAGAGCAGGAAAGCAGGATGCGCGGTGCGAGACTCCGCGCGGAACTCGTGGGTTCTCGTATATCCGACACTTGATTTATTTCGCATTCTCTCACAAACTTTGGAACTTCGCAAAAATCTTATTTCGGTTTCTATTTTTTTTGGCTCATTCCTTTTAAGAAAATGTGAATATATAAGTAGGTAGCCATATACATATAAGCTTACTCATCTGATAAAAGTAAAATAGGCATTTCGTCAGCGTACGACACTAATTATTTTTCCAAATATCTTTACGATATCAGTAAAATAAATAATATTTTTTTTTCTTTATGCAATACTGAGTTTAAATACAGTCGTAATTCGATAAATATTTGGATCAAACTATTTTTAACATTTTAACACAGTATCGTCCTAATCGAGGCAAATTATTCAAAATAGAGCAATGCAATTGCAAAATATACCTAATATATTTACTTATATTGTGACAATTCTCAACAAGAAGCAATACTGCGCGTTTCCTTAACAAGCAGCTGGAATGAAGCCAAAACTACCAACGAAATGTGTGGGTGTGGGATTACGGTTAAAACTTCTACAAAATTCTGTATCTGTACAATTTAATTGCTGTAAAAATAAAATAATACACACCTATATTATTTATGCTCTCCTCCTCATAGTCGTATTCCTCATGACTGAGAGTCGTGATGATTATGTGAAATAAAAGACATACAAGATGATAAATTAAAAATTAGGTAGTTTCTCTCGAATTTTTCCTTCACCAGAATCAAAAGTTGTTCGTTGAAAATTACTCTACACGTCTGCGTCAGAGTTGGATTGTTATACAAATTCACGTGGCACGAGCTCGATTCGAACCTGGAATTATTCGGTTCACATAGTGGCCTAACCATAGGGTCACCACCCCACCGCTTCTACATAACAGTATATAAATTAAAAAGAGTTTCATTTTTTTTAGAACTTGAAATTAACTTGTTATATTGTAGTAAATATATATAAATAGCCGCCACCGAAACCGTTTTGGATGTGGCATAAATAGATAATAAGTATCTAAATAAACACATGCCATTGTATGATCTTATGTAAGATGGATAATTCCCTATTTTATTTTGATTTTTTTAAGAACACTACGTAACTGGATTTTACTTAACGTGATATGACATACATTATAGTTTAATGTACATGTTTAATAAAAATGTCAAAATACTTACTTAATTGAATCGGGACTGGTCTTTATTTTTACTAACGTAACTTTACATTTACCTTAACTTCATTTTTGTCTTTATTTTTCTCATGAAATGCTCATAAATTATGCATAATTCCTATTAATGTATTCAAAATTGCACACCTTTCTTTATCCCGGATTTATGAATGAAATTGAGTTGAAAGCTTTGGAACTTGGTGGGGAGATGGATACCCAGGTACCATATAAATTATATATAATACTATAATAATTATATATTATGTTTATACCTACCTATGTATAAACGATGCAAAATGTCGACTTCTTTATAAGAAATGGTAATAAGTATGACAAAGTGTTATGCAAGTTATGCATCAATGAGTGTATATAATAATGCTGTTTCCAGATCATAGAAATTAAAACTAGTATATAAACAATAAACGTTCCAAAGTAGGTAAGAAATAATCACAATTTGAAAAAAGAATGTATTAATTAACTAGGGAATGCTTTAGAAGTCATAAATAAAGACTTCCTTATAACCAATTTTTTATTATACATACCTATATATTATACATTACTAGTATATGAACACACTAATTTCACCTTTAAAAGATATGAAAAAACACGGCTTGTTTTAAACTCTTATAATTTATATTGCACTTGTTAAAACGTTCAATGCATTTTTAAATGGGTAGTTGGTCGGAGAAAATAAAACGGGAAAATGCTATTTGGAGACCTCTGAGAGCTTTTATCTGGTTCAGTCGTCTGCTGTAGTTGAAGCAGGTGTGGTGTCCGGAGCCAGCCCGGGGCTGGTAATTAACAAAACAAAGGCGTTTCATTGCTCACAATACCAGAATTTGTTTCGTACCATTTCGAGAATTTTGTTTCTGAAAAGGAGGTTTTAATTATGGGTCGGGTTATATTTTGTGATCAAACGTAGGTACAATTTTATTGTTTCTTTTATTTTCTAGCGAATTGTGTTGTAGTCTCGCTGTTAATTAGTGTTTATGTATTGCAGTAAACTATATTAAAGTACCTTACAGTGTAACATTTTATTTTATCTATGATTTTATATATATATATATATATATATATATATATATATATATATATATATATATATATATATATATATATATATATATATATATATATATATATACACTGCAATGCTTACCAAGTGCTTATTTGAAATACGTAAATATAGTTTTTTATTTATTTTCACATAATTCAATTTCAATATTAATTTATTATTAACGCACTTAAATTTATAATATATTTTAATAGTAAGTAGTTTTAATTCATGAAACATTTTTATTTTAACGCAATTATAAAATTGTGAAGTATCGAAAGAAAAAATGTCTAACACACATGGGTTATTTTAATTTATGGCCGCTCTTCCTTATTAAGCAGATTTTATAATGATTCCAATACAATTAGATCTCGCGTGGCATTGGACCATTAATCTTGTCAACCGAGAATGAAGTGGTCAGACGCAACCCTCATTTCTCAAACGCAACGGTGACTATTAATTACCATGAAATTTCCTATCTATGCAAATGAAACTCGGCTCGGTAAACGTTACAGGGATTTCGAAAAACCAAACGCTAGATTCCGGCTCGTAGCTACTCTTTATTATAATGTCATTCAGGTCCTACCGCAATCGTTATTTATTAGCCACATTTTTCACCATACTGACGCTGATGATTATATAAGATGAATCTATAAGTATTAAAATATTCATCTGAAAAAAAAGTTTTTTTTTTATTCGTCTTCTCTTGGATTGAGGTGATTTTTGTGGGGATTGTTGGAGTTACGTATTGACGCATTTTTGCCCCTGCTGTCAGAGCCGCGGAACAGTTAAGTCGAATTTTTCCACAAGATTTTTGGTTTTACTTACACCAATATTTGTCTGTCTGCAATGAAATCTTGCAAGTTAAATTTCATCTCCTTCCACTTGTTCTACAGAGTTAAAATTTCTCAGTTTCCATGACAATGAATTATTATAATAAGCATGACCCATAATAAGATGATGCACTCAGGATATGGTTTTTATCACGCGTTGAATGCAATAAGATCTCAAAGACTACAATAAGTCGTCAGAGAGATCTTGTGGTACCAATGAAATTTTTGCATAAAATCTGTTTAATTCTACAGAGGAAACAAATAGGCAATTTGAAACGTACTTATATGTATTTTTAACAAAGAGGAGTAATACACCTATCAAACAGTTTTCCCTGTGCCCCTGTCGCGAGCATCGAACAATACCTCCGAGGGTCATACTCAAGATTTACCGCGGTCAAACTTGCCGCCCCCTGGGGGTGCCACGACCCTACCGTGGAGACTCATCACAGCTACTATTTTGAATCTGTATATCTATATTATGTTCTATTGCACTTTGTATGAATTTATGTGGGTTGGACAATTTTTTTTATTAACAACTATTCTATCGCATTTCGTTTTATATCTGTGGTAGATGTAAGATATGAAAATAAATAAAACTAAAATGTAATGTACAACACGTCATTTCAATTTATTCTTGGTGGTGGCATTTTAAACACCTGTCAAGTTTTCACAGCTGGTTTCATTAATGAAACAGAGCAGACTTATTCATGCATCAAAAAAATATTCTTTTTTTGCACACAAATTGACTGATCTGCTGGTGTTGGAAGTCAAATATTTGGTTTGTCGTGTTTTTTTTTTTCAAAATACAATTATTTTAAGTTTTTGTCTGTTACATCAATATTTCAATGAATTATTAACTATCAATGAGTTTTTTAAATTGTTTTGTAATGACTGGCTAACAAAAAATATGATTACTTAAAATACCAATTTCTTCAAATGTGAATATTTAATGGACGATTTTTCAATAATTTTTTTGAAGAATTAAACTATTTTCCTTGAAATATGGTAATTTTAATGCGACATATTTGCTAAGAATACGACCTCAGAAGCTAATAGTGTACCTATATTTATTTTGGGAGATTGTACCTATTTAAATGTACTTATAACATAACATTTAACTCTTTGGATTTGAATTTATTGCACGGCGAAACGGATTTCAACAAAAATATTCAGGAAATTGAAAATTGTGTCGCGGAATATAACCCCATTACTAAGGAAATGAGCTACGTGACCATGCTGTAGAATCCTCGCCATGTTCGTTAGTCTGTCGATAGGTGTCGCTGTCGTCGTGGCGGCGATACTATAACGGTGACATTTTTATTCGTTTTACCATCCGTCCGTCATCTTCCAATTTCAAAAGAAAATTACGAGTTTTAGTTGTGACAGAGATTTAAAAGTAAGATTGCATTTTTAACACGCCTATATAAAAAACAACTACCTTTTAATTGTAATATTAATTACTACGATATTTCCATGAAATGCCGACGACCGTGGGAAGTGGAGACGAACAAGTAAGAAAGCAGACCCTGGGCCCCAATGATCAATGGCTGAGGAAGAAACCGGAAAAATGCTCAGATGACAAAGAAAGAGCGAGCTATTTTAATGACAATAATTACCTGAATTTAAACTCTTAAAAAACTCGAGCAATACAAATTTCGGAACTTCTTTATTCATATATTTCCGACGACCATATTAATGTCATTAAATTCGTTAATTCTCAGGAGCAACGTGGAATTAATTCAACTTTTTCTACAAAATGAAATAAATCAGGGTTGTCAGCGGTCGATAACAAGGACTACCGATCGTCTAATGAGAAAAGTTGGATGGCGTTACTGGATACGAAACAATAGCACCCAACAATTTCCAACACTGGACAATCAATTCAAAGGCTTTTTACAGTTCAACTCACGCCAACTTTCAGAAAGGTTAGCGCTTTTAAAGACATTGCTATAGAAATTAGTTCAATGGTTTTTAATTTATAACGGGCAATGAAGCGCAACGACCAATACCTACGTCTTTTTCTACTGTCTAGTGGGAGGTTCTGTTTGTAGCTTATGAGAATAACTATTTAATATAAAAATTGGCGTGACAAAGAGCCTGCAAAGGTCTAATTTCTGAATGAATTATTTGAATTTGAATTTATCCGACCTATATCACTATGTTTTACATAGATCAATAAAAATAAGAAAAAGAAACGGATGTAGGTAAGTATTAAGAATGCACTGTGAATTCCGTATTTTGTAATTTAAATATTACCTAAAGAAAACTAGCGACCCGGTACTGTTTTACAGGGTAAAAATAATAATAAATTGTAAATAAACCTATAATTTAAACATTTGGTTGATTCTCGAGCCTAGAATAACCAATTTCTTCTCTTCCACATCAGGTAATTTTTATTTGAATTGTTGTTAAGTGTATATACTTATAATTTGCTTTGCAATTAATTTCGATAAATTGAATGATCGCTTCGCAAAATGCAGATCTTAATGAGAACTGTACTAAGTGATTTCGTCTTGAGATTCTTCGAAGGTGGCCGAATTCAAATCCTAACTTCGGTTGGACAGTTCTCCTACTTACTCGAATAAGCACTTACAGGATCCGTAGTATTGTACATTGTTTACTTTTTTTTTCGTCGTGTGTGTTTCATTCCACGTAATGACCACGACCCTCAGTCATGAGGAAAGCGATTATGAAGAAGACTGTGAATCTTGATAGCGGTAGATAGTCTTAAAATACAGATGCCTTTAGGCGACTTGAATAAAATCTGACGCAAGTGTTAGCAATAACACACTCGGCTTTAAGTATATAGTAAGTACCTATCATATGTAAGCACACTGTATACTGTATACTAAGATAGATAACTTGAACACACGGAAGTAATAAGTTCTCATTGTAAACTCTCTGCAACTTTGTTTTCATTTGCTAAAACATGAAACTATATCATAATTTCACACAACTGTGAATTTTATGTAAATTGATATTAATTTAATATGTATATCTATGAAATTTTAGTATCAAATAAATTTACGACTAACTCTTTGACATTATGTTTTTCACTATAATTTGTTGTTGCTTCTTGTGATTCCAGGATTTTACGATAAAACATGTTTTGGTTGGTTTTAGTTTTAGAGATTAGGTAAAAAAGTCTAATATAAAAACACAAATATTTCCAATGTTGCAAGAATGTGCTAAAACAAAGCTTCTAGAAATGTACATTTTGGTCATTGGTCAAGAGCTTTTAGATTAAGTGCGAGAGATTTGGTTAGAGTGTATTTAGCGCGGTGGAGGCAGGTGCACAACTTGGTAGGGTAATTAACAAGGCAGAGGCTTTACGGCGTTCGTTCTATTAAATTAAAATTTCTTTAAATTCGACCATAGTGCAGTAAAGCTTTTCTTTTAAACATAAAATATAACAAATGCAATATATAGTTGCCAAGCTCTCTATATAATTTGTAATATAAATTTATTTTGAAGGATAGTTGCGTGAATTGTAATATTAGTATTGCAGTAATAAGTATCTTAGTAGTATAGTATTGTGGTATAAGTAATAAGTATTACAGTAGTAAGTAATAAGTAAGTTTGCTTTATAACGTACTTACCAGTAATTTCAAATTGAAAAAATGCCGATCTCTTTGGATTGGACCGCCCCAAATTTCTGTCACCAAGAGTGGGTTGCCCCAGACTACTTTGACGTTTACCTGAGCATCGCGTTTAGTTGAAATTGCGTAATTTAAGTTTTTCTACACAGGTTCAAGTTAAAAACAAAGTTGAGTGCAACGCACCCTAAGTAGGTTACATTTCCACTTATTATACACACATTTATGCTTCCATATTAATATTATAATTGTGATATAGTGTTTTTGTCCTTCCTTCACATCTAATCAGAGCATTATGGATTGAGGTAATTTTTGGTGTGGACATAATTGGGAAGCTTGACTACTTTTTCGGGCGGGCTTTTACGGGCGGATCCGCGGACAACAACTTGTGTCGATTATATATAAAGCTTTTTTAAGGATATATAAGGGATATAATTAGGTTCATAAAGCTTTAAGTAGTTGAATTAGGTCATTGCTTCTTTTATTGATTTATTTTATTAAATCGGAAAATACTGCAACACTATCCGATTTCACTTGCTTTGGCTTTTTTTGTGAGGATTGTTTGATTTGATATCAGTTGGTTGGTTGTGTTGCATACGGTCAGCGAGATCCTTGCGTCATACTTCATTTTTATGCTATCTATAAATCTGTCTAGAATAAAGGACGGCGATGTTTCGCACAATTCATTCGCAGTTTGTGAACCACATTGTCTATTGTGTAGTTCATGAAATACAAGGTATATAGTTTGGGAGTTTCACTTCTATCGATCAGTTGCAGAAATCTGTAGGTATATATAAATGTTGTTAAGATCTCTTAAAATAAAGTGCTACGATGTTTATGATTATAGTAAATAAAAAATTTTCAATTTTGAAAATTCAAAACAAAAACAAATAGTATACTTATCAGTAGTATATCTGTCTATACGATTATCTTTATCATCTTATAAAATTAAGACCCTGGGCTACGACGATCTACAGCTGCGGAAGTAACCGTGTTTACGTTCTGATGAAAGAGAGAGAGACATTATAGTTCATAGTTCTTTATTGCTTTCGTTTGGTGTAATATTAGAATCATAACCAAATGTACTCACATTGTCACACAATTTAAATTAATGGTCATACAAAAAAAAAATTAAAAGTTTAAATAAATTCATATACCTATTGAAGAAATCACCTAATGAAGAGATACATTTGCTTCAATTTAAAAAAAAAACCTAGATTGAGACAAAAATAGAAGAAATTGTTGAAATTTGAATTGGTCTCAATCTGGAGCACAAGCTACGAGAACAAAGAATTAATCATCGTATAATTGAATTCACAACAGGGAAGATGGTGTTGGGGATATTCTAATTTGTTGTTTCCTTTTCATGACAAAAAAAAATTATATTGTGGTAGAATAGAGTCAGCGTGGAATGAACTGCCATATTTCCACTAATATGTGCTTATTTCTTTACATGTATTTTTGTGGAAGTGTACCTAAGGTCTGTCTTTAAAGAATAGAAAAGAAATGAGTTCTCTAAAAATATCCTCTTAACTAGTAACACGGATGTTTGCAATAGAATTGGTATTGCAATAGCAAACAATGTAGCCAATTAAAAGACCGTTATCTACTCTATAAAGGCAGGCAATCCATTCTTCTGCGAGTAACAAATGAAGCATTTTTTAAATTTAAATCACATCGTTATATTGTTGTCGTCATATCGTTCGTTATCTTTAGATCTTCGTTATATAATTTAATTAAATTGTAATGTAATCTTTATAGGTTATAGCAATTGAAAATCTGTATTATACTCTTCTTACTCAAACGAGAATCAGTCGCGACGGCATGAATGTAGATATATATTGATAAGTATCAAAAACTAATTTTGTATATATCTATGTACAAAAATAATTTTTGACGATTTTATATTAGAAACCTTTAATTAGAATTATATTAGGTAGAGCTCGTTATTAAAGTACCTCTAAAATTTATTAAAATTATCATATTAAGTATTTTTACAACGTATAGGTACTATAATAACGAGCTGGTACCTAATATTTCCTCTAAGTATATAGATACTTAAGAGATAATATTAGGTACAGCTATTAGTAGTATAGACTACTCGACTTAATTAAAAGATTAAATTTAAATTTTTACGAACACCAGACTATGAAAAAGTAAGAACTAACGGGAAGAAATGAACACAACTAAAAAGAAATGAACTAAAATATCAAATGTTTCCTTTAATGTCGGATTGGAAATTCTCAAAGCAAGGTAACCACAACAGCGGCATCCTGAACGCCTTGTTATGTTGACTTATGTTTAAAAAAAGAAACAGTTTTTTTAACATAAAGTAACATAGAGTAACGTAGTACCTAACGTAAATCAAGAACGTTGACTTGGTGGATAATTCGATTTATCTTAATAAATTGAATTTGCCGAGAGACAAATTTGGGCCACACTTTATTATATTCCGCGGAAATGAGGCGGCCGGTGACATTTGGAAGATTTTTCGATTTGCCGCTACACACGCCGCGCCACGATTGATTGACTCCCGGATACGGCGCCGTAACGTTTCCCATTTATATGAAGATTTCAGAAATTTCTTAGTCATACACCCGAGGGATTTACGAAGACTTACAAGCATCGTGTTGACGTAAATATTTTTATGCAAAGTGGCTGAGTTGTCTTACTCGCAAACCAACTTGGAGACGTGCGAAAATTGTATTTTCATATATGTATTGTTATAATTTATTTATCATATTTTTACAAAGAAAATCATCACTTAATTCAAAGGCGTGTTGGCTGAGGATCAAAAACTACAAATTTTTTATTTTAAACGATTTTTGTAAACGACTTGATTGAAATGGGATTGAACGCAGGACATATTTGTCGTATGCGGCCAGAACGGTGAGTAAAATTGGCCACCTTTTGTGTACCTGAGAGCGACAGAGGTAGACATCGATAGAGATAGACATCCTCTACCTCTTTCAACAAACTTTAGAAAGAATGGCTAGACTTTGCTATGGACCGAGATACCTACAAGTAAATAATAAAAAAGTGTTTTTGTATTTTATGCCTAAACGACACAATCTTGTAATTATTATATAATATTTGCAACAATTGTAGCACAAGAACATCGAAAACACAAAAGCATTGGTTAAAGTGTAACAATCAACTCGGACACGCAATACAAGAAAAAGATTGATGGTCGATTTGTTCAGAACTCCGACCAATAATATCTCAACAGAATCTCGTTTATTTATTGCCCTCACGTAATGGCTAAGGCGTAATTACACACGCTTATCAGAGCATTATGTATTAGTTGCGATTATGTTATAGTTAATGTCCAAAGGATCGGTGCTAGAGAACAAAGAAACAAGTCTTGTACATATCCTAATAATTATTAGATGAAAAAAAATCTGGAATCGAGTGGGATACGAACCGCCAGCTAGATTCTTGTTATCTCTAGATTTTTTTATCTCATTATTATTTATTTTCACAATTGTTTAAAAAGCATAACATAACTTAATTCTTGATAATTAAGTAAATAAATTATATCTAAGTTTTTAATGCAGCTTTTGGAAATAATAAAAATCAAGGCATTCCTATGTCTTATAAAAGATAATAACAAATATTTTTATGAAAATAATACATTTAAGGGCATAATATATTGCGGCATATTACCGTACGTACAAAAAGTTATTTGTTTTGTAAATATTTTCTGGCCACGTGTAATAAATTACCTCATTCAAATGTTATAAGCTCTGATAAATATCATCCCCAATTTTCTTTTTATGTTCCGTATTTTCAAATTAAACGTAATTATTTTTTGAAGCTGAAAGCGTTTTTAATTACAAATGTATATTCTTTCCAAATGTTGATTTGCTCCATAGGCTAGTTGACAAATTTGTGTTTTAATAATTCGAAGGAATATTCATAGAAACGCCGGTGAAAAATACTATGATGCTTTCTATATTTAAAAGAAAAATAAAATCACACAATTTTGGACTCGTCCAAACACTTAATACTAAGTAATACGAACAAATGACGTCACAACTTGCTAAAATATTCCCTAAAAAAGATTAAATGTTGTTTTGATGTAGCAATGAAATGTAAGGTTTTTGAGCAGATACATCAAATATTACGTTTGTGTTGATGACTTCTTAATAAAAGTTGTTATAAAATTTTATTATTTTATACTGGTCGATTCAACCATCATTTTATGCAGGTGAAATCAACCATAATTAAACAACCAACTTTAAGTCTTCAATGTTACAGTCAATGAATTATCACAATGATCCTAAATATACCTAGATTATACATATTAATTGTTTACAATTCTCTGACCTTGTCAACTACCCTATTCAATGGTAAATTATTTCATTTATGAATAATTTAAATGTACCATGTTCAATGCAATTTTTTGTGTACATATATAAATACAATAAATGAGTATTATCAAACATTTACTCATAAAAAACCAGTTAGTGTTGTAACTATACAACAATAAAAAATATTAATTACGTTATACCGTCAATCTATGCATGAAATAAACTGCCAACTTTTAGATTTAACAAATACACTGAGATACAATTGTATAAATATTTGGTATCGAATAATGTAATGTCCTTCTATTTAATCCTTTGAGGACCATTTCGGAAAAAGGTCCGTTTGATTGGGCCTTTTGTGTGAAGAGCCCAAACTCCGTTCAAGTCCCTCATAGATTTATGAGAAGGTTCAACTTTTTCTGATAGTGAGCAGTTGCTTCATTAAATAAAGTATGTAACTAAGTATACATATAATAAGTTAGGGAATTATTTACAAAATTATGTAAGTATCTATTTTCTTATTCTTTCCTATATTACATTGTGTTGGTGACAGATGCATAGCATAACGACTTGCCATAGTTGCCATTATTAATGGAATAGTTCGCCATTGCCTTCTTCATTTCAAACATCGACTACACCTCAAAGGTGATCTAAATCACTAGCTGACATCATCAACTAGAGAGATTTTTTCAGTATATGCTCCTTCACCGGAAGCCTCAATGAAAACTACCATACATGAGTCAAAGTTATATCGTCGACACATGATCGGGTAAGTTTCGAATTAGGGACCTTTTAGGACACCACCGCTTCTGTGACATATGTATTCAATCGAACAGCACTTTGTAATAATTTTTAGACGTACCTAAATTTGTTATAGAAGGCGACTAGACATTACCTAAAAACATTTATTCCTGAACGCTGTTTTCGTATAACGGAGGTACGCTTGTCATATTAAGTAGGTATAACCCACTAAAGCGAAACCCGCCAAAAATGAGCAATCCATGTGCTTCCCCAAAGATAAATCTAAAATGAACCACGTTTGCACAGCCCGCAAGACATCTTACTTTGGCCGCTTTAACATATAAATGCTATTCATTTTTTCTAAAGTCACATTTGAGCGGCTGCATGTGGCTGATAAGAGGGAGAGCGCTCGGTTTACTGCCGATTCTTGAATATTCCATATCTAACCGAAATTCCTTATTATCATGATTTTTTGTAGGTTTAGAAGGAAATCATTCATTTTGATAGATTAAACCTATCAGGTCTGTTTCTTTTACGCTAAAAGTAAAGCTATACTTTTTTTTAATTAGTTTAGATTTATAAGTATTTGTACCTTGGGGTCACTCGGTTTCCAACAAGTAAATGCCATTCCATGTTGACGATATAAGAGGAGACTAGGAACAGAAAGCTTTGAGAGCTGATAGGCAACAACAGCATTCTCAAAGAATAGGTCGTTGTCGGGCAGACGGCTGGAGCTACTACATCTTTAAAATTTGAAGGTTTCTTTTTATTACCATCCTATGATTTGTGGCGTCACAGCTGATAGTGAAATCAGGAACACGCGAGGATGAGTGGGAGAGAGATACTCAATAACTCAAAAAGAAAAAAAAAGGATTGACAGGGATATCACAGACATATGAATTGGAGACTATGGATGAGACGTAGAAAACAAAACCGTGAAGCTCGGCGTACATTGGAGTAAGCTTATATCTTGAATCCTGCAGCCGCAAAAGAACAAGAAGACGTGATTTATCAACAAAAAATGTAAATTATTTTTAAAGAGTAGAATTATTCAAAGTGTCTGAGACACAAGACGCGACGGTCTACATTATTGGGTCGTAAACCACGAAGGACGCTTCATAAAACTGAAACAAACCTCAAGCGGATTCTTGTTTATTTACATCGATTTACAAGACGGTCTGCGGTTAACCGATATTGTAAAAAACTAAATGCGCTGAAACCAAAAACTTTGTGAATTACCAGTGTAATGAAACAGAAAAATCACTTAATTATTTTTAAGCAATTAAAAAAAGTTGCTACTCAAACTCTTCGTTAAATATTATCAAAGTAAAGCATAAGATGAAATATGATACTAAAATGAAAAGAACGCAAAGAATAGAAAATAAGCATTAAAAAAATCAACTTCAGCAATTTTACTTAACCGAGGCCGGCCTGAGGGGCACATCTCAGCAGATTATTTTATCTTTGAAGGCTTGATACAATTATCGATAAAACCTATCTTTTTGCTCGACTTTCTATAAGTATAGAAATATAGTATAAGGACAAGAATATTTTTACTTTTACAAGGATTACAGCCCGCTTCGAGCTCCATTGTTATATAATCGCAAAAGCAAAGTGTTACGTTGACGCAACGTAGCAATGGGACATGGCTCAAGTATCCCTGTACTTTTATGAACCAATTAATTAAAAGGAAACCGTTTTAACGTAACCGTTTGTTTCTTTATAATTTATTTTTAACCTATGTTGTCTTTTGCTGAGTAGGGTTCCCATTATCTTCCACTTACCTAAAGAAACACTCGTCAAATCTCGGTGCGAAAAGCATCGGACTGACATGGCGTCCCTCTGTGAATTATATAATTAAATTGCTACATCAAAACAACATTTAAATACACAATACAGTCTTATAAAGAAAAACACTTAATTTTTATTTACACTCGACTAGCGTACGAGTGTACGATTGTTGTTTAACTTTTCCCCTTCTCAAAGTGAGACATAAACTCTTCGCAAATCCAGCGGGGGACTTGAAAGCGTCGTCTCGGAAATTTTCCAAGTCAACGAAAGCAAGAGGCGACTACGTCTTATTTCAGGGGAGCCCCCGATACAACGACAGAGATTTACATTTGAAATAGGCTGAGAGCTGAGCTCTTTTATTTGGGCCCGTTTTATTTACTCGCTCGCCTATATTGCGATGTAGTTGAACCGAAATGTTTATTATTGTACTAGCGACCGCACACTATACATGTATAAAGCTATAGCTTGCACATTCATAAAGAAGAAATTTATAGGCTTTATATTATTAAAGTGGGAATCTAACATTCGTGGTAGTTCGTTATCCATATAAGGCATGTTGGAGAGTTGTAACATATATATAACTTACAATCCAATAGATATTATTTATTCCACACACTTATTATGTAGTTAACTATAACAACTACAGATTACATTTATGTTGTTGTATTTCACAAAGTGATTACAATATATTCAAAGATTATAGAATCAAATGTGACTATTCTAAAATGATAAGGAAACATTTCTATAAAGAAAGAAACAAAATTGCTATTTTTGTAAATTGGCTACCGAGATCCTTCTAGCTTCCAAAGAGTAAAAAAAATGAAATATTGACATAAATGGACAGAGTCGATTCCTAGAATTAAAATCTCTCTAACAAAAACTTTACATACACAAAGCACTTTTTCCGGTCAAATTTTCCCAAGGAATGGAGTATAATCGAATGACACGCGTTAGTCTTTTACTTTTGTAAAAAAGATTGTGAAAAGTAAACTTAAATAAAAATCTTAAGCACTTAATTAGTGCGAACTACTGAGATTTTCCTGCTTTTAAAATACAGTAGACATTCTACGTATACCAACTTAATTAGTGTCTTTGAAATAAAACAAACAGCTATACTATAATGAAAACACAACGAATACATTATACCTAGGATTGAATGTATTTAACTTCTTTTAAGAGCTCCAAAGATATTGTAATTCTAAACTGAAATGGCTTTTGTATTGTATAATGTTTTTGATAGAAAACTTCGCTTCGAGAAAAAGTAGCTTTCTTTAAAAGCAGGCTCATTTACCCACTATACTATACAAGGCTTCACATATTAACTAGCAACTAGGGCTGTACCGAGCGCTAATTTTGGACCTACCGCTATAGATACATTTTGCATATACAGAAAATGTTTTCAAGACTGCTTTGAAAGAATTAAGAAGTAAATAATCAAATATAAAAAATATATAATAAAATATAAAAAAGAAGATAACAAAATACTTCTTTTTTTTACAGGTAAAAGATTTGAAAACATCCTTGTGTTGTATTACATAAATGTTTATGTTTAATTGTACTGCGCAGAACAGAGATCAAATCAAGGACATATGGAACTCTGCACAAACTGGCAATAACAAAGGTAGGTAGGTTGATATTGTTCTGTAGACTGTACAAGCTAAATGAAATATACGAATAAAAAGTATCCGACCGACAGTGTGCATTGGACTGTGTAGTGTCATAGGTTGTAGCTGTGGGCACGATAATGGTTTTTCGTGATTGTTAAAAATGTTATCAATAAGTACAAATAGTATTCCATCTAAAGTTAGCCCCAACTTCAAGACTGTGTGTTAAGGATTACTCAACGATACTGTATTTTATAATTAACATGAGTATAAACTCATAATATTACATAATACTATATAAAGTTCCGAGATCTAGGTCAGTCTGAAAAAGATCATTTTCCATCTTGGCCTGAGCGAAGATCGAACCCGGGACCTCTTGACCTTTGATATTTTTTACTTGTAGATAAAAAAATAATGATATATCTTTTGTAAACCTTACAAGTATATCCAGTACTTGTAGGGTTTACAAAAGATATATTAATGTTATATAAGTATATATGTTTTCTACATCCATGTTTACAAGGTTATACGTGAAAACAATAATTAGGTGTACATACACAAACGTTCTTCTTGAGGTCGGGTTACAAGATAAATTAATATAAATTTGTTTTCTATTTCCATGTTAAAATTGTGTACCCTCTTATTTACGAGGTTATACTTATGTATACAACATTTATACACGAACGTTCTATTTGTGGTCGGGTTATTTGCAGTGGGTTACACTGCGGGTCGTTTAACAAAATGACGGGACCTTTTTATCTTAGTCGGACTGCAATTTGTTGTTCGCTCTATTTCCCGGACCGCAAACGGACAGCTTTTTTGAATGTTATCCTTTTTGTTTAAATTGAATTGCGTTTCGGAGTAGGAGTAGCTAGTGTAGACACAAATCCATACATAACATTAATAACAATTATTTTATTTCTAAAATTATATATTATAAAAAAAAGTGGAATAAAATCCGAATTACTAATCATCCACCATAGTATAAATAAATTTCATAACAGTTAAAAAATCAGTTATTTGTGGCAGTGAAATATTAAATGCTTTGCTTTCCATTAGCTACGAAAACATAAACTTACAAATAAACGCAATAACAAGATATGACGATACATATATGCAAATTCTTATGAAACATATACAAAAGTGATAAAATTAAACCAGTGAGTTACAAGCTCAAGATCATTATCGGAATCCTAAAGAAATAGCGGCACAGTCTATAATGTCTGAGTCATATTGAGCTTGCTTCAATCTCGCGGGCGCGGCGACTGGGGGGCGGGGCAGGAGCGGACCCACCGTTGAGCGTACAATAGGCATACTGACAAACTATTTTGATTGAAATTGTACGTTACAAATAAATTTGAATACAGAAAAATAAACACAATACGCTGTCTGAAGTTTCCAACGACTTTCTCGTAAGACTACAACTTTTAACCAAGCACAAATGATCCAAGGAATTAGATGGAGGAAAAAGATGCGCACTTGTCTCAATGACACATAAGAGACAAGTAGATCTAGCTCTTGTAAATAAATACCATCCTTGTAAATAATCCCAGAAGTGAATCTGGATATAGATGATTTAAAAAAACAAACTTTATTCATGGCTGTGTCAACCTATTTTGAGGGTTTTGAGGTCTGGATCCGCGCCTGGGCGGGGGTGTGGGAGGGGAACACTTCGTTTGTCGCGATATCGCTCATAAGCGTCGCTATCTCGCCGCGACGCTCCCTATTCACCCAAAATAGTACCTCAAGGAGTTCGGTAATGAGTTTCCTTGTACACAGTTACTAGCAAGCACTATTTTTAACGGAGGCATTTTTAGTAGTATACTTTATGATACCAGAGTGTAGTGCAAATGTTGGTCGTTATGAACTTAAGATGCGAGGTTTCCGTGCGAGGCAAAGCCAAGCGTTATAATAAGGCAGAGTATGTAATTATCATGCGTGTGCCGTGAGACGTTTTTAGCACACTTGAAGCGTAAAACGTCGAAATAGCACTTGTGGTTGAAATATTACGAGCAAGTGTATTGGAAAATTTGGTGACTATTTATGAGGAAACCATGAGAAAACTGATTACATTACCGAACTAGTAGTTCTTATACTATGAAATACTAATATTATTTTTAAAATTTTCTATCTATCAAACTGTTCAAATATTATCTATACAAAGTTTTGCTTTGTTATTCCGGGATTTCAAATCTTAAATGTTAACTCCAAATATTACACTGGAACCGCAGCTATGTAGTGTGTTAAATATATTCTGGATTCTGAAATTAGTATCGTTCAGTTTAATAAGCAAGTCCATGCGAATTATTTAGAGGGAAATGCCAGTCTTATCACATCCAATAAATACTTTGAATGTTATCTGTGGTGTACGTTTTACGGCAACATAAACCAGCTGATAGCTAGGAGATTGCTGTGAATCACCCTGCATCAAACTCCATTGTTCTGCTCGACACAACACTTCAGCATATTTCTTGTTCAATTGTTCAAATAACGACACGTACACACTATACATTAAAATGTTTTTATTGTTTTCTCTCTGTTGTTCGTTTATATAAAATGTACGATAAAGCTGCAAATAAATATCTTAGTATATAAGATGTGAATGAAATATTATTAGGCAAGTCATATACGTATTACAAATACCGGACGTGTTTTTGTACGGTTTTCACTATTTCAGTTATAATTTAGAGCGCAGCCCACTGTAAATAATAATGAAGATTGCGTTGTTGATTTGCTACGAAGCACGGATACATCATCTTTCTTCGCTTTGTAGAAAGTGACTCACTTTTTATAAAGCAAAGAAAGATGTCTGCTATTGATACGTAGTCCATGCTATAATAAGAAAAATGTAGCAATCTACGACGCTTTCGTAGTCAACTCTACAATGGGAGACAATGTAGCAATATCTACGATACACGTCTACGAGACGGTTGCGTAGTCAACTACAATGGCAAAATTGTAGCAGTCTACGACTACGGCTTCGTAGTCGATTCTACTGTGGTGAAGATGTAGCAGTCTACGTAATCACTTGTGTGTGGCTTCCCTAGAGTCATATTAACACGGCAAACCACATATACAAATCGTTTTCTAAAATAAAAATTGCCGATTGGAAAGGGTTAAGGCAAGGATGTAACAGACTACGAGGCGTGTAAACTACGCTGATATTGATGTACTCTCCTCAAAAAACCTGATAATGTGCGTGTGGTCTTAGGGCCCACTTCTTGAAATTCTATGAAATTATTCTTGGGATTTAGTGAACATTCCAAAAGAATTCTTTTTGTGTTAGTTATTAAGTCCTCTGATGAGAACAGACCTCGTCAGGTGGTATTTATTTCAATTATGACCTGATAAATATGAATTATGTTTCACAGCTTCATACTTTGAGATTTATAGATATTTATTACTTTCAACAAAAAAAGTTTCATGCTAAAAGCCTTCTAATGATCTACATCTACATTTTAATGTAACAGTTTACGTCTTGCGCGACTATACCTTTTCTTTTTTCTACTATAACCTCATGAGGAAAACTTTTCAGCTGAATAATAAATAAAATATCTTAAGATCGTAAAGATTTAAGATAACATATTTACAAATGAAATCAACGAGTTTGAAATTTGTCCGAAATTCGCATAGTGAAGGTTCCGTAAAAAAGTTTTAACGTGAAACCATTAACTCAACACTATATGAACATATAAACGACTATATATTGCCCGGGACTTCGCTTCCGTGGGAATTTTGAGATAAAATATAGCCTATAGCAATCTTGGATAATGTACCTTTCTAATGGTAAAATAATTTTTGAAATTGGTTAGGTAATTTCGGAGATTACCCGCCTCAAACTTACAAACCCACAAACGCTTACCTCTTTATAATAGTAATATAGATAGTGCGAACATATATAATCAATGAATTAATTATTATAAGTATGCAGTCAGTACATTCTAATGAGTCGAATGTATTAGATTTATACGTATACGAAGTGAAGTAGATGTTAATTAAAACTACAGTCAACTTTACATTTACGGGTAAATTTACAGGGATCTTACCCTCCCGGGTTCGATCCCCGGTCGGGTCATGATGTAAAATGTTCTTTTTCTGATTCATTTTTCGGTTCAGAGACAAGCACTTTACCACTGCGCCACCGAGGTCATCAAACCCAGGACGTTGCGGAGTTCCCACATCGGGAGCAATTCATGCTTATCGCAATAATGCATTGTCATTCAAACTAAGCATGTATACAAAATTTCAGCTCAATCGGTTGAAGATATCTGCTTCAAAATTTAGTTCAAGATTCCACCCAAATAAACGTAGGGACATTGCAAGTTAAATAAAAACTTGCCAAAAGATTATAGAAATGGCAAATGTATCATCATGTGTTATATGTGATAACAAAAATCACCTTTTCCGTAATTTCCATTTAAAAGTCATTTAGATATTTCCGTAATGCAATGCGAGCTTACTTAGTGTGATAAAAAGAGAAATCAAAGATATTATAGACTTGCATTTACAAAACAAGCCGACATTTCCGCTTCTATAACTCTTTAAAAATACGATTTCGTATACATATGCATGTATAAAGTGGTCAATAGCTAGTATAGAGGAAATGCTCGATCAAGACAAAGCGTAAAATTCACAATAACTTTAAATCAGCTCAAGTTACAGCTATAGGGCGTCGCTCGGCGACAAGCAGCGATTTACAACTGCAATAAAAATAGGTGTCCGCTATCGGCGAACACAATTCGTCCAGGCACTAATTGCATTGCCCGCGCCGCCTGCTATTGCTTCTGTAATTTAACCCCCTATCTATTTTTAGACTATCGTCCCTATGTTCTGCTCGTCCTTTTGATATTGTCAGTTTTAATTAAAAACATACTAATGAATCTGTAAATTTCCCGGAATATAGGTTCATTTGAAAACGTAAATATTCATGAAATAAATATTTTTTCGAGGAAATTCAAAAATTAACTAGCTCCTTTACCCGTGTGATTATTTTTTAAACACCATCTACTTTCTAAAGCATCCTTGACTATTCGATTTTTGACCTAATCCTTCCGGGATCGCGTACTTGCAGGATAAAAAGTAATCTATGTGTAAATCCAAGGTATCAGCTATCTCAATACTAAATTTCATAAAAATTAAGTTAAGAAGTAAAAAACATTCACTCAAATTTTTGTCTAAACTTGTACAAGTAAGTACTACATGAAACAAAAAGAACAGAAATTTTGATGTTCAGCACAATAATAACTCTTAGTCGCCCACGCCGATGTTGCCCCTTTGTCGCCAATCGCGGCGACTGATTTGAGGGGCTCATCCACTGAGCGGCGAGTCACCACCTGCCACTGAATAGTCAGTTATCATGATTATGGCAGGTGTCCGAACTCTTGGCAATAGCCCATTCTTAGTCCATCAAAATTTCATTCTATAGACCAGTACTTCTATCCATTATTCTGCGATAGTTCACACTCCCGCCGAGACCTGCTTGGGCATATCATTATATTGGTATATCCGCGAGCGGGTTTTGGCGGGAGACCTACACAACATCAAAACTCTCCAAAGGGCTTCTACGCGTGTTGGATCTATATCCCCACGCAAGCCTCTCAAAGGACCGGCCTAGGTGCCGTGTATTGTTAAGGAGAAACATAATAATAATATAATAAGGTGGTAGAAAAATACTGAATGACTTTGAGAAAATATATGATATAAGTAGTTTTGCCTTATATTAGGTACGTGACTTTATGGTGCAGGCTCCATAATACTACATAGGGCCCAAGTAGTTGTAAAGTTTTTGTGAAATCCTTAGGTATGTATTGTTTTAGGCAGTCAGTACCTACATAATTTAAGAAACAACTGCATCGGGCCTTGTTCAGTTTCCAGGATTCAGTTAATAACGCTTCTCGATACGTCCGTGTTTTCTTTCATAAGTATTTTGCAACTCACGTAGTTTCCTCAATATGGTCGGCAGTTATTGTTGAGAGCTTGTGTAGAGCTCATAGCAGGTAATCCTGAATTTATTGCAGTTTCGAGTGGAGACTGCCAGATAAATCCCTCTATAGTCTGTTTCCATCAGTCTTTCAGAGATTTTCCTTAGTAAGCCTCAGGCTAGAAAGCAATTAAATTGGAATAGGCAATACAGATCCATAAAAGTTATATACCTACTTGATATGCCTCGATTAATATGTGTTCATGTTTTAGATAAACGCTTATATAATTAGAACTAGATGCAGCCTGTGCAGCCAGTTTTTGCTAAACCTAGTTATGACCGAAAATGAGTGTAATGGTTTTTTTTTTGGGTCTCGTATTGTATACACGTATGTGTAACCAATTGGGGTCTGCTGTACCCAGAAGTCCTACTACGAAACATACAAACACGTAGCACGTTACTAACGTCCATATGCTGTCACTTTTTCGTACGAGAACGTGTAGACGCAATGACGTGTTTTATGTTTCGTGGTAGCCCCTCAGGTCTATCTGAAAAATATCATTTACCATCTTGACCTGACCGGGGATCGAACCCTCCTATGATCCTCTCATTACCCACAAATGTCGTCGAGGTAGAATTCATTGTTTTTATGAAGTATTTTCTGTCTTTATAAGTTCAAACAAAATCTTCTGCTTTATTCAATTTAGGAGATTGTTCAAGGAAAAAAGAATTACTTATTTCAAACCGCGCATGCAAACGAAGTTGCGAGCACAGCTATTTTCTAATGAAATTATCTTTTGAAACATATCTTGTGTTATCGTTTTAATTTGCCAACAAATAAAATAAATTGATAAAAATGGAAGTTTAGACGTTAACTTTAAACTACGCGCCGCCGTTCATTAGACAAAATGTATTTTGCGTTTTTCTGCACAGGTCAAAATCTAGTGTGACCGAGCTTTCGTGAGCGCGAGAAATTAAACCGAAATTTACGATTTTAAACATTTTCGTTGATTTTCACGAGGTCGTTGGCTGTACTGGTAATTAACTGCGAAAAGCAAATTGAATAACGCAGTCTCATTACGTGTAAGTAGATATCTATTGATGATTGATTGATTTATGCAACGGGAGAAAAGTGAAATACAACTTACAGGCTTTTGAAATGTATGGAATTACTGGCTTTTACCAGACAGTATTTGAACCAAAAAACCTGTCTTAGCGAGCATCATCTCTTGATCACAATCTACCTTTCTGCAAAATTTCATCTTAATTGGCCTAGTAGATTTACATATTTCGTGACAAGTGACAGAACGAAATAACATTGCATATTTTTGATACGAATACTCTACAGCTACAGACCTATATAGTAGTGTCTAGAGCAGACAGTTCGATTTTGATGATCAAACGTAGGAATCTATAGAATTTTAATTTCGTTGGGTATAGAAGTAACTATTCAAAACAAAACATTTAACAATAAACATTGGAATGTTCTGCAATCTCTCACTCACTTTCGCGTGCTCCAGGTTAGAAAATTTGGTTATGATTTTACAAGGGGCAATTTGGGAATGCTATTGTTGCCTATCAGTTGAGTCGTAAGACATCCATGGGGCGATATGAAGTGGCCCTATTCTAGGGAACCACACGTCGCAAAGTTCGTTATTAGGTTTACAATAACTTTCATAAGAATTACATAAACTAATTCACTTACATAAACTAATTAAACTTATAAAACATAGCTTCAAACTTCTCTTTGTCAAGTCAAGTTCATCTTTCATTATCAAAATCGTATTGCCAGAAAGGCACTCAAGCACAGTTACTGGTCAAAAAAGTATAGTTAGGTATTAGTTTACTGGTGGTCACGACCCTCAGCCTTGAGGATGCGACTAAAATGATGATTGAAACCTAGGAATCACCACCTTTATGGCCTAAGCATTTTACGGAAACGTAAATAATTTATCTCGCTTCAATTTTGATTCAAACACCACAATGTAACCAATGTATGCAAATAGCTATTGTTAAATTGAAACACTTCACTGAAATAATGATTACCGCTAATGCGTTCGTTTCATTAACATACATTTTATTAATTCATCATTTAATAATTACGTAGGATTTAAAAACAAAATCATAACTATCTTCAAAATAATCCTTCTAAATCATTGTTTTCTTTTTAATGACTGTTTGATTTATAAACTAACTAATGAAGAAAAATTAATTCTCAGTAACTTGGTTTCATGCGTGCTCGCTCGTAACATAAAAATCGTACGTTAGTTGGTATCAAGAGCTCAGGCATTTTTGCCAGACTTCATGTCCGCGACACAGCAAACAAACGGCCAATTCAATGGCAAATTACGTAGGAAACAAATGACATTCTGAAAACTGGTTTTCACCGTCAACTTTGGCGTTAACTTTAACCTGGACAGAAAAACGAAAAGTACGCCATTTTGTCAAAACGTCAGCGGCGCGCAGATTAAAGTCAAAATTAACCGTGCAACTCACGCTGAGGATGCCGAAAGTATGTACAAATTGCATGAGAAAACGTAAAAGCGGATCCTGTAGACTGATTATCTACGGCGGCAGAAGAAACCGGCAAACGCTCAGATAATATAGAGGACTAAAATAATTGTTTATATTATATTAAGTATGATTAATGTGCAGCATTTGGAAATTATTCAAAAAGTAATTTAGTATTTTTTAATTTCTATTTTTATTTTTCATCTCATAAGCTCATCAAACATTTCATTTTTTGTTGATCTTGCACGTAAGTTACATATTTTTTATATTTATTTATTATAATAAAAAATTAAAAACCTTTTAAATAATGGTAACAACATTGGTCATGGCCATTAGTCCTGTGCTGCTACTAAGTAATATTAAATTGTATCTGTGCACAGCGAATAATAATGTCAGTTCGTCCGTTTTTTACAGACATAAGTATTACATTACATTTATAGGTATTTATATTTATGTATGTGGGATGGATTCAAATTTCACCCCAAAAGACCTGGGCGCATCAATCTTAATCAGTTTACTTCCTTCTATCAGGTGCAGGACAATATAGCGCTGATTGAACGATTGTTATTATACAGGCATACCTTACCATGTCGTTTTACTATATAAATATGTATGAAACTTGCAGTCATACTACTGTTGGAGAAATATAAAAATGGTTTCATACAAAAGTGAGAGTTATTTTTAATTTTTACTAGCGACAGACAAACAGCTCGAAGTAATTTTATTTTATACTATGTAGTGATAATATTAAGTTCATTCAGTGTATTCCAGTTGTATCAACAGCTGAAATACTCGAGAAGACTTTCAGACTTTATAAGAATTATTGAAAAAACAAAAATAAATACTAATACAAAAATCAATACCACAAATACGCTACATTTTACTACAATTTTCAGAGCTTCAAAGGACTGTTTCATATACAAAGAATAGTTCATATTTCCAGACCGCATTACTGGGGCGAGCTCTCGTAAAAACTTACCACTTCATCGAGTGGGTTTCATGAATCGTCTCGGTCGGGAAAACTCGGCAAGGATCGGGAAAATTCGAGCGGAGGACGGCGCGCGGGCGGGAATTCAGTCGCTGTACCGCCGTATGTGGGACTGCCGCGTTTTCCGTCGCCGCCGCACTTTTACGACATTCAACTGCATATTATCGTTACTGACGTTTACCAACAAATAAAAAAGAATCTCTCGTGTATACGAGTAGTGGTGTTTAGTGATCTTGGATTGCCTCTTCAAATAATGGAAATGATTAAAGAAGTCATCAGAGAAGTTATAAGCATGGTATGTTTCTATAATTGTTGATGTTTCTTTTTTTTGGTCAATTAAATAGCTACGTATTTAATTTTAGTTTCAATATTAACTCCTAAAAGTAGAATTTTGAAAGGAACCTACTTTGTTGAAGAAGGATTTAATTTATCCCATATTAGGTACCTAATATCCAAATGATAAATGAAGTACCCACACTTTGAAATATATTTTTAAATAAATATACAAAATTACAAACTGTGTATATTTACAAAAAGTACCCAAAAATCTTTATTTTTGTATATTTGTAATCGATTTAAGTATTTTGTTATTGTATTTGAAAAAAAATAGTAATGTTGCGATGTGCGTGGTGGACAAGAAGCCCATGTTCCAAAAAATAAAATCACTTTTAGGCGGTACGTAGTCGACTTAAATAAAATCTGACAATATTGTAAACAATAATATGATATGGCGATGATGATTTTTCATAATACATCAGCATCATTGTTCCATTAAATGATTATGTAATCGAAAACTTAAATTAAAAATATGAGAAACCACGCTCCGAAGTTGCTGGCATCATTTCATCTGTTAGAAAAGAGCTGACGGTTTCCAAACGGCTGAACGCAGATTTTTCAAACATAGCTCTAGAACACTCGATTAAATTCACTTTCAATTTAAAAAAAAACTAGATTAAAATCGATTCATTCGTTTAGCTGCTATGATACCATGGACAGATACACAGTTATATTAAACTTATAATTCTCTTTCTTTTGTCGTCGGTGGTTAAAAATAAGTTTGTTCGTAAATCCATACTATTATTATAAAGAGGTAAGCGTAAACATACAAACTCACAAAGTTTGTATGTTTGAGGCGGGTAATCTCCGAAACTACCGAGCCGATTTCAAAAATTCTTTAATTATTAGAAAGGTACATTATCCAAGATTGCTATAGGCTATATTTTTATAATTATCTCAAAATTCCCACGGGAGCGAAGGCCCGGGTAACACCTACATCTAGTACCTGATATGGGTGATCATATTCGAAATTCCTTTCTACATCAAAATAACGATGTACAAAATATCAGTGATTGGCCAAAGTTTAAATTTTTATATTCAAATTCATTGTCATTTTTTATAATAAATATATGCCATGATCTTCTGTTTTTTATAAATACTTTGAACCCCTTAAATGGATGTATTTTTTGCCGTACCTCTCTCTTTAGACCGCGGTAATGTTGAACGAATAAGAAACCGGAACCTTTAACTTATGGTAAAATTTTGTTGAAACTTAACAATTATGACAATTTTGTTTAAAAACTGTCCAGTAATGGGGCATTTACCTTAGGTACATTTAAAATTGTAGTCATTATGATGCGAAATAGGCATTAATTGATTTAAGTTGTTCTCTATGCACACATAATGGAGCCAACTCATCTTGGACCATGCAGCCAGGTATACTTCATGTACGTGTGTTTGTTATTGTTCAGAATATCTTGATATTTCCCTGGGAATTCTCCCAGGGATTATAATATCAACGCCTCTTACACACCTCTCACCGAGTTTGCTATCACTAGCAATATCTTATGTTAATTTATGACTGTAAATATTATTCTAAAGCTAATTCTCTATTATTCACTCGTTTCCGGTTGCATTCGGGCCTGTGACGCCGCGATATACTTTATGTAAATATACTTTAAACTTTTTTCGAATCGGCCGTTGTTGTGCTAAGCTGGGGGAGTTACCTATATATATAATGCCATATTTATATAACCAAACCCGACAAATGGAAGCTTCTACGATAATTATTAAGCATGTTATCTAGGAATACCTATATTCGTTTCAATCGTCAAAGTTTAGCTTGCTTTAATAATACCGAAGCTAGTTAAACTTGACTTTGATTTCTTAATATAGAATTTACTATGATAACGTAATTATATAAACATATAATTAACATTTGATTTCAACTGTGATTAATAACAGAAACCACACCGACTTCGAAGTATGGAGACGAAATGTAAAATTCCAGGCGCGCTCGCCAGTTCTGTCTGTCGGTTTGAGAGTTCATTACCCAGTAAGTGGATTATGGTAGCGCCGCCGTGGTACTTGTGCGGCATTCACTAGTCATGTAGTCATAGCATGTATCGATTTATTGTAACTAATGTTTGACACTAATATGACCGTTGCAGGTGGGCACACACACATAATATGTAATTACGTAATAGAATAGCATGTCCTCACCTCCAACAGCTACAGCGTAAATTTATGAAACTCTTGAATTTTCATGAAATTTTTAAAATTTTAATCGATTAATTGTGCTTTACACCGTCACGAGGCGTAAATTGTTTCCCTTGTTTATTTACAAAATGCTAAATAATGTCATCGATTCCTCTTTTAACTTTTAAATAAAAAAAATTTGTTGACTCATTAAAGCGCTTTCCCCTACTACCCTCACGTAAAATTCCAGTTTTTTCCCTCCTTGTTTAAACAAAAATTATATTCGTAATTAATTTCTACACCGTTCCACCATTACAAAACAAAGAGTTTACTCATATAGATTAATGTAACACTATCTGCTAGGTACGTTTGAAACATAATATTATCACAACACAGAACATAATTAATGAACAAAAATAAACAAAATTACCCTCTTGTCCTAGTGCGAGTGCGTGCGTATAGATTCGAAATATAATGTCAGAATCTTTACGAGGGCTTTATTTGAATTATGTTGACTCAATTATAATAATAGGCCATAAAATAAATAAAAGAGTATGTTTGCCGCTCGCAGCTTCAAAAGTTTGCCTATCAGTAAATAATTACTATCAGTAAGTAATTACAATTTGCAAGAATTAAATTAATAACTGAAAATTTTGTAAACAACGCCATCTAACGGGACATGTTCAAAGAACAGCTCTTTACATAAATCTTAGTAAATTGAAACTCTAGATTTATATAGTTTTCAGCCTCCTTCAACGATAGTCGAATAATATCACATCATTTAACATTTAAATAAATTAAAACAAAGTATTCCACTTTGGGCACTAAATAATTTAGTACGGTACAATATTATTTGCAAGTAGTCGTAAACATCATATCTGGAGACTTAAAAGACGACTTGAATCAAAATTGGACTAAGTTTTAGCAATAAACACACTCTCTGGAACTCTTATGTGCTTATACATTTTTAAGCGGTATTATAAATAGTTACGTCGCTTCTTCTTCATAACGATTTGTAAGTCGTAGTTAACTTGTTACTAACTTAATATAGGTTTTACTTATGTAAATAATTTATAAGTTAATTATTGACATCATTCATTACGTGACCTACTTACAATGAACCAATGTTACACAATTTTATTTGTTGAAATACGGACAGTACACATTAAATACATTTTTACACACACATTAAATATATTTTTAGGAAATCATGAAGCTATAGATAATACTTGGGTCTGCACTTCCAAAAATCTTTTGATGCAAGGTACATATTTGCTGTCTCTTTCATCTGTAGCCCGACCTCTCTTTCTTATATATTGCGAGGTTACATAGGTATAACATGTAGTTACCGTATAGTACTTTTCACCGCGCAAGAAGGAGAGGTCGGGCCACAGATGAAAGAGATAGCATTATATAATTTAACGACCTCGATAGCGTAGTGGTAAAGTTCTTGCCACTGAACCGAGAGATCCCGGGTTCGATCCCCGGTCGGGCCATGATGAAAATGATCTTTTTCTGATTGGCCCGGGTCTTGAATGTTTATCTATATATGTATTTGTTATAAAATATAGTATCGTTGAGTTAATATCCCATAACACAAGTCTCGAACTTACTTTGGGGCTAGCTCAATTAGTGTGATTCATATATATTTATATTTATTTATTTATACAGTGTGGATCAAAACGTTCTAAGCAGCGCTCAGTCTACACTAAACTATATCTGCTAGGCCAAACATCAGAAAACATATGTCTCGGCAGTAAAATGTAATGTTGGCACAGTATGTACGCATTATTTTTTTCCGCATGCAATAACTATATATAATGTTGTGTATGTAATACAAAATAAAGTTGATTTAACTTTTTGTATTATATGATAGCTAGAAACAAACCTAAAAATAGCCTATAATAGTCGTATGTAATATCAGGTTTGTGTTACCAATAAAAGATACATTTCTTATTACGATTGTCGATAAGTGACTGTCATTACCATCCTATAAGTTTTCTATCATAATTAGTTTCTATCCAAAGTACATTTGTAAAATAGCAATTTTACTATTACATATATTGATGGTATAGTATGAAACGAGCAATATTCGTTTAGCTAGGTAATTTCTGAGAAAAAATATTTTTTCCATATTTACATAACAAAATACATTGTTCATAGAGAAAGCGAAATTACCTAAAGATCTTTTTAGAATAACAACAATAAGTTATGCATAGAAATAATAAATAATATATGTATTCAAATAAAGTGGTATTCATTGTTTAGTAAAATTGAAAACTGAAACTAGTTTTTAACATTCTGCGCACGTAAAAAGGATACGTGATCCGATTTCCTCGGCTTGAAACAATACACGCGTAACAAAAGTAAGAAATCAAAATGCTTTCGTTCCCATTTCGGTGACGGAGATACAATTTTTGCTAAGTATTTGTGTATTATAATTTCTGGTAATTATTCAGGCTATTTTTAAGGTCTCGTACCTGAAAAAGTCAGTCAGATTGGTATACAAACTCATGTAGCACGACTGGGCTTCGAAGTTGGGACCTTTCGGTTCACAGGCGGGTGTCTGAACCATTACACTACCACCGCTTCCTTATGTTATGCTTAGTTACTTATAAAAGACCAGCAAAACTCGATGATTGCTTGTATTGCTGTTGACTGTACAGAAATAAGTAGATACAAACAGGTTATATACGAGGAAAATTCGTCTGAACGAATGAAGTAACTAATGAACCATTTACGCTGACATTGTTCGTATGAGGCCGCTTGGTATCCTGGCGCTCTTAGTGAGCGACGTAAAGCTGCATAACGCGATACACGCACAGCGTAACGTGGCGTGCTCTTTTGCCCTAGTTGTAGTACCCAGTGGATGTCGAATAAGGCGACCAAGGACACATTGCTTGGTAGCTGATAGGCAACAACAACATTTCGAAGGAGGTTTGAGGTCAGGTAGGGGGGTGGTTGTAAAATCACAGCCAAATCTTCAAAATTTTAAGATTTACACTAACTTTGGGCATCGCGGCATCACAGCCCAGAACACAAAAATAAATAGTGACTAGTGGTCGGTATACTAATCATGATTTTTGCGTGATTATTTTGTGAAATCTGTAACCATGACTGATGCTTACGCAAGAATACTTTGCTGCTCATGTCTGATTTGTTTGTTACCATCGCATCGCATCCTGTTGCTTTGTCGCATTTGTAGCCCATTTAGGACACCCAGTATGAATTATAAACAACTTTTTAGAATCAGATGCGTAAGTGTATTATTTGCATGTTGGACGCTGTCAAGCCTCAACTTTTTGTCGCTTATGTTAAATGTACATCAATCAATATGTTACAAAAATATTCTTATGAACAGCGCGTCCTACATACAGTATATGTGGAAATACAGTTAATATTTATTAAGTGATTAATGAATAATATTATGTTGTTTGTTCCGTTATTAGAGAGGCAGACATCGTAATAATGCTCCTCTGTCTCGAGTAATTTCACACATTGTCACAAAGGCTAATGCTGTCCTGAGAGGGTCACGTGACGAGGGTCGCGGTTCCGATGTGACACACGTGTCTAACCAACCATTGGCGGATTTATGCACGAAAACTCTAAACGAATTTATTTTTTCAATTTTACGAATCTACCTAGCACCAGGCCCCGTTGCTGTGTTTTGCACTGTCGTCCTCCGTCACGTTGACGTCCGTTGACGTATCACCGCAGTACTGCCTAGAAATTGTGTGGTGTTTCGTCGTATCTATGTAGATGCGCCTCTATGTCATAAACTAAATAAAACAATGAAGCATAACCGCATAGTCGTCGCAACGGAGCGCAACGTAGTAATGGGCCCTGGCTCTTATTCACCTTTTTACAACTAGCTTATTCCCGCGGCTTCGCCCGCGTGAATTTCCAATGGAAATATTTATTTTCCGGAATGAAAAGTACCATAGTATATGCAAAATTTCTAGAAAATTGGTTGAATAAATAAAGCGTGAACAAGTAACAAATAATCAAATAAACTTACTTTCGCATTTGTAATATTAGTTATGATTGATGTATTTCTCAAATGCAGTTAAATAAATCTCATTTTAGCCCTCCGTGACCCACAGCTGGGTATACGCCTCCTCTCCAAGTTGTTTATCACATAAATTTGTTTTTTATTAAATCCAAGTTTTTGATCTCATTTCTATCCATTCGAATTTTCTACTTAATACTGTTTTAATGGATGTACAACTTAAAATAATTATTATAATCCTGTCAATGAAAATTAGTTGTTAGTTATTTCCATGATACTTATTCTGTTATTAATCTAAAGGTTTTGTCTCGTTCTGTCAAGGCTATATATTTTTTATTTATTTATATTACAGTGTTTTGTCACTGTAATACAAACTATAGTTTGTTTTCTTATACATTTGTTTTGTCAAAGCTATAGCTTTGAACTATCCTTTAACATTTTTATATAGTTTCGTTAACTAGTACTTATTTGTTGTAGAAATTTTGTTTTATATTTTATCTATAACTGTACTCCTTTGTAAATGGTGCAATAAAGAGTTTATCTATCTATCTATCTATCTATCTATCTATCTATCTATCTATCTATATGTGGCATATTAAAAACATTCCATCTGCAAAGTAGAACGCCAGAGTAAATTACTATTATATATTCTATGGCTAGAGGTTGATGGTTCGAAACTTTTAACTACTACTGTTCCTTATTTCTATTTAACAAAAACAATTTAAGTTCCCCTTCTTCTCTGCGAGTGACATTCAATTGTTCAACGAAACTATAAATGGATCGTTTCATTTCAAATGCAGTCTTATTTTTTTCAAGCTTGTATTTATGGTACAATATGTGTCTAATCGTGTTTTCGTGTTCATGGAATCTCGCAACTCAATTTTGAAACAAATATCTTCAATTGATTGAGCTGATTTTTTTATGTACACGTTTTGTTTCAATGACAATGTATTTATTTATATGCATAGCCTGATGTGTACGAGATTCGGCTCCCGATAAAGGAATTCCTCATGTCCATTGTGAAGTTATTTTTTGTCAAGCTTTGAATGAAACAAGATCTATCTGACCACAATAATAATGAATCAAAAATCACATATTTGTAAAATTCATTATTCTCGATTAAATTAGTCCTTTACCCCTTAGGTACTTTACTCTATATGTGCCCTGAGATGCTCTGTGAGTGCCCTTACATAGTTATTTGGGATATCTACACATCCAATTCCTAAGTGTAAGTACTTATGTGAAAATTCAAGATTAAGGAGGACATAGGGTAGTGAGAAACCTACGTGGCCAAGGTCATAAGTCATAAGTTACTATAAAAAATATGGATTATAAGAACTTTTTAATTTGAAAGCGTAACAAATTTTTTGAAATCGGCTATGGTTCGACAAAACTTTCCATAGCTCCACTGTCCCGAACCCTTGTTAAAAGTTTCCAATGAAAAAAGGGGAATTTGAGTGATCCCCAGCATAATGTATAAGATTTTAATTTGTTAAATACCTTACTTCGAAGTTCAGCATTCCTACCGTGATTGGATGCGATAAATTTTTTCCATTGTTTATGTCGTTATATCTCTTTATTTTTTTCGTATACATGATTGCTATAGGTATTCTTATGTTGTTAATAATTGTCTTTTTGTTTGACTAAATCGTATATTTCACGAACCGTTACTTTTTATATATATAAAAATTTTTATATATGGGACAAATGCTGTATTTGATCATCTTGTTCCAATTAACCAAGTGGGCCATTGATAGCACGCTATACAATATTTTGGGCCCGTAACCAACCACAAAATTCTATTAATTAAAGCATTATTATAAGCTTTAGTATTGAGTTAGGCGGGCCTGGAATGATACAGGATTTGTAAACAGTGTAAATATAAAACTTACAAATAGGAAACTAAGTATAAAGATTCTACGTACTAATTTCTAAAGAAATGTCTTACTATATAATACTATATAATAAAATAAATACAATACATATGGATATTAATGGCGGGCTTATTGCTAAATAGTCTCCAGCCAACTTAATTAAGTGTGTGGGACTGTAGGGTATCATTTACATTGTTTCCATTGAATCATCGACGTTAATGTCGAATTCTCCACCAAGCTGTAACAACTCTACGAGCAGTAAGTGTTTTCAATTTATTCCACTTTGTGCAATTAAATTATTTAAAAAGTCGCAATTGATCATCGATTTGTACTGACCCCAAGGTAAAATAGTCAAAAATTCGAATCAGTTCATTTCGGAAATATGAGACCGAGATCCACCATTTTTTTTTTTAAATCTATGATTAGATTTTATTCAAGTTACTTTTACGACTATCGCCAGTGACAAGTGGTGAGTTCGAGCTGAAATAAAGGGACTAAAAGTTCCACAGTTCGTAATGCCACAGAAGGTGAGGGCTGAACATCAGTGCTGGACATTTTGTTCAACGTAACACTTTAGCCATCACATTTTATTCTGTTGTTATATAACAAACATAAACATTTTACTACCACATGGTAGTAAAATGTTTGTGTAGTTGTAAAAATTATAAATCCTATTTTATTCTACTTTATTCACCCAGGTTTGTATCATCCCTATGCTCAAAGTGGAACAACTCGATCCAAGCCAGAGTCCAGAACACGCGATCGCGTGATATGGAAAAAATACACTACAATTATTATACAGAATGACCTCTGTTCATTTTACACGCAAATGTTAAGTAGGTACTGTTAAAATTCGATCGTTAAAAATCGGGTCAGGATTTTTATTACATTTTATATGATAGCAATAAAATTGATACAATCAAAACTGTCCTTGCCAACATTTACTCACCACGTCCACTTCTTATCATATAAAACCTAACAAACAATACTATAAATGCGTAAGTTTAGTAAAGTGAGTGTTGATGTATGTGAGGGTTATCATTCATCACGTGACGTAAAATCCACTGGACGGATTTCGATGAAAGTTGATACACGGGTGAATATAACTTGGAGTAGGTACTATTTCAGGTTTCATTCTAGGTACTGTATGTTTAAGCTAACAAAGAATATATAAGTTATAAGATAACAAAGAGTAGAAAAATAAAATAAATCTGAGCAATGTCGGCACGTTGAAATTAGAACTCGATTTTGGTCAGAGTTCTGTGTTGGTTGTTGGGGTTTAGGTATCTTTCAGTGCTTTTTGTTTATGTAGGCTTTTGATTTATGATTCTGTTTCATTTCATTTAAATTTTCGGTTTCTGTTTATGGGCGATTATTTTCAATGCTTTTATTGCAACTTATGGAATGCAATATTCCATTTATTCATTCTTCATTTATTTTATTTCGCACACATATTGCATTTTAAAATATTAAAATTATATCTTTTAATTCGCTTATAGTGAGGTCTCTTTATTTTGCCGAAACCAATATTGGTTTCGGATTTTATGATCCAATAGCTATTTGAATTACGTCGCAATGGCACGATAAATATAGAGAATGAGATATAATCCGATCAAATTCTGATATCAGAATTGTAGAATTTTATTCTATCAAGGTTTATTCTACCTAAATATTGTGTTTTATTTCATAATCATAAAATTTATGAGCGAGGCTCTTTTCCTCCAATTGCTCTCTCTCCATTATTCTTGATAGTGGTATCAAGAAGCAATAATAGTTTTCTCGTTCATCTTCGCATGTTCCCGGTTGCATTCACGGTTGCGCCGCCCGAAGCCCGGAAACCGCTTTAAAATGAACTTTGAAATTTAAAAGAATTGTCACAGGTGTCGACATCCTGATATAACCGACTGATGTAACTCTGCTTTGGTCAATCGTATGAAAGTAAAAAGTATCCCTATTTACAAGTTAACATAAGAATATTCTCAAAAATCGTCAACTTTTTAACATATCTTTAATTTCTCTCTCAATCTCTGTCTGACGTCAGGTCAGGACGACTATCAGGTATTTAAAGCTAGGGGTGACCAGGCGGTACGACATCCACCGAATGTAATGGAGTGGTCCTATTCTCAGGCGAGAACTACCAGCCGAAATTATATATTTTCCATTTTACCCATAATTGTTTTATTTTACAAGCGTAGCGGCAACGAAAATTTCTCAAAGTACGATTTTCTTGTTTCAAATTTCCCTAAACCCTTTTATCTAACTTTAACTTTCTAACAAAGTGCGAGCGACGTGTTATAAAGAAATTGTATAGCGCTTTAGAATTGTGCGCTGTAAGATTTGTAGGCGGATATTGTCAGTTTGCGCAGCTGCATTTTTACCATGGAGATCCAATCAAAGCTCCTCAACTTAGGTTTAGGTATGTATAGCATCGAGATAAATTAAGTTTAGCAAAATAGTTTATAAGACGCCTCCAAAAAGCTTGTATTACGAAGATGCATTGCGAAAATTCCGACTCATTTAGAAAAATATACTACCTACAGTGTTTTTCATAATATTTTATGGCGCCATCCTCGTAATATGAAAAAAGTTCCTCGACCCTCTGATTTTATTATGTTATGTTAATATTTCCGAATATATCTTATATATCTTGTGTAAACATATCTTTTAAAACTGTTGTTCTTTTTACTGGGATAATTTTTCGATCACTTGGGAAAAAAATTCTGCATTACCTACGTATCTCCTATATAACATTGGTAGTAATTTTACAAGAATGAATCTTCGGGATGTTTGCCATTTATATCCTGGTCCCTCAGACCCTTATACAGGATTAATGCTTAGAGGAAACTATTGAGGGTTGTTCATAATGTTCATTTATTATTTAGTAAATAGATTGTTCTCAGAGACAAAAAGTAGTCATTATTAATCCTTATTATACTTATATTAATATTATTTCTTGTCAAATCATATACAAAAAAAAAATACGTATAGTAAGTATATGAAAGTGTAAACATATATGAAAAGTGTTCGAAACTTCTAATAAAACACTTTCTGGTTGCTGCTTCTGTAATTTGGATGGGTTATTTTGGAACTTCAAAATTAATATTAAAATACACATAAATAAAATTATTTTTGTATTCCCATTCTGATCAACCGAAGCTTAATTTAAGAGTAACTTAAAAGATCTACTTTTCAACATCTCTACATTTTGACAACAGAGCTTTCAAACACTCTTATTATATTCTTGAAAACGCTTTTCATACAGCTGTAGCATATGTTCTTCTCTGTAATAGCTTCCTATGTGATAGTTCAAAAATATTGGTTTATTAAGTAAATCGTGAAGTGGTAAACAACTCATATTGACATTTGTTATTACATCTATGATAATAATAAATCAGAATATAAGTTTCAAACGTTATTTATGTTTAAGTTGTCATTTTTAAATTAATTTCATGTTTTTTTTTCAATTTTTTCAGGTGAATCAGAACTACCGAGCGCAGCATGATCTCACCTTGAGTATTTGAGGTAGGTTTACTACATTCCCGTCCAGGTCTATGATCTGATTTAAGCATCACATCATCATGAAGCTTTTGCACGATATTTCCTCAAAGCCCTTTATATTTTCAGATAAAACTTCACTTAGGGCATGACGCCGAAGAAGAAAGCCGACAAACTCGGCACAGGGTAACCGAAGACGGGGTATGTGGGTGATTATGATTCTTACACTGGCAGTAGCAGTCGCTACGGACTGCCCCCAGCACTGCGAGTGTAAATGGCGCAACGGGAAAGATGCAGCCCTATGTCAACGTGGAGGTTTTACTAGCATTCCTACAGGCCTATTATCGTCAACACAGCTGCTTGATGTCTCTGAAAACCGTTTTGCAACTCTTAAAGACCACATATTCAATAAAACTGATCTACTTAATTTACAGCGCCTTTATCTCTCTTCGTGTAGTATTCGGATTGTTCAACCTCGAGCATTCTGGGGACTGAAAAATCTTGTAGAACTAGATCTTTCTAATAATAAACTATCTAATGTGCCATCTTTATCTTTCTCTCATATTACTGATCTTCGAGATTTAAAATTAAATGGCAATCCAATAACAATTTTAAAAGCAGAAGCCTTCAAATATTTACGAGACCTCGTGCGATTGACTCTGAGTTCTTGCCAAATATCTGAAATACAACCTAGAACTTTTTTCGGTCTAGAAAGTTCACTGCAGTATTTAGAATTAAGCAGAAATATGTTAAAAGTCATTAATGTCAGCGTACTAGCACCATTAAGAACTTTAAAAGACGTGACACTTTCAAGCAATCCCTGGGAATGTACCTGCATTCTAAGACCGATGCGTGATTGGATGATAAAAAGAAATGTGCCCGTAACAATTACGCCAGAATGTGCTTTACCACCACGACTAAAGTCGCAACCCTGGAACAGAATCGATTTAGATGATTTTGCTTGTACTCCCGAAGTGAACGTTATGACAAAACATGTTAGAGGAATAGAAGGTAGCGATGTAGTTCTATTTTGCAAAGTATCTGGAATACCGGTGCCTAGAATACGATGGTATCGTGGTGGTCGGTTACTTGCTAATTCGACATCCAATATCAATTCCGGTAGAAATTACATAGTCAAAATTGAAGGCCTAGCAAGTAATTTAACAATTAAATCAGCAGATATACATGATGCTGGGGCTTATACTTGTTACGCAGAAAACCGAGCTGGAAAAGCAGATGTTGTTATAGAACTTACAATGGAAAAGTCAGCAGAAGTTCGTTTCAAATTACAAGGTTTAATAGCGGGAATAACAATAACTGCTGTGATAATAGTATGCTCTTGTTTTATAGGAGTATGTATACTCGAATCTAGAAAAGGAGGAAGATTAGATAGATTAAATGAACAGATAGTAGTAACATATCAAAATGATGAAGTCAGATTACATGATAGTAAAGGAGATACTGAATTAACGATGACACCAACAGATATAAGTCGTAAGAGAGGTGATTATAGAAATGTGCCTTCCCATGATCCGGAAGACAGAATTTATAATAATGGCATTCAAGACAACATAAGTTCCGTAACTCCTTTGCCCCCGAGTATGCACAGACCGGACTATGAGTCACGAAACTATCGACATGAAATGCCAGATAACGATTTACATATTCCGAGACATATACAAAGGTAAGCTGATTATAGTTTATATTAGTATTTATGTTAAAATAACTATTATTCGTGGAAGGAAATTGTGTGATGCTATCGCCTCCAAGTTACTGCGAAGTGTCCAGCTATGTAAATTATCTAATTTTAATAAAGTTATATCAATCTCTTTGATAATTCTAATCGTTTGATTGTAAATAAAATTAAAAATTTAGATAATGTAGGTACAATATATTTTTTGATGATGAGACTTAGGAAATATTACATTTAATCTTTATAAAATGTTACATTAATATTTTTAGATAATATTTAATATGTATCTAATACATTTTAAATCCATCTTATGTATAAATATATACATGTGTTATCTTAAAATGTAAACTTTTTTCTTTTTTACAGTATCCACGAAACTTCTCAACAGATCCTTATGGATAATTTAAAAGCTCCAATAAAAAAATCATCTGACTATTATAACAACAACTCCAAAACATACAACCGACCACAAACACACAACTTTCCATATAGACACATATCTACTAATGATAATGAAAGAAACTATCCTGACTTAATAGAAATGAATTCTTTTGAACGTCCAATCATGAGAAATGATTTGAAATATGAACCCCATTATTTTACTATAAGAAAAAGGAAAGATGGTGACAGCAGCAGCCCATTAATTGACAGTAGGCGAAATAGTTCTGGCGGCGACTCCACCGGTTTCTATGAACGGCCTTTAAATATAAACCGTCAATCATCTTGGAATCGGCGTTCGAACAGCTCGTCAGACCTCACAATAGGCAGCAATCGAAATCGTCACAATCCCAGTCTGCCTACCTCGCCCACCAGAGAGCGGCTGTGTGCACCCTCTGCTACACCTCTGTTAGACATGACTTCACTCCAAAAATACTCTAGAACCAACTATTCAAGAACGACAGAGGAATTAGAATTCCAAGTCATGCAGTTGGAACATTTTTTGGACGAATATCGAACCATAGGTAATCAATTATTTACATCATCTAAGGAGACTAAAGAGAACTTGCAAAAATCTAGACCTATTGTGAGTGAAGAATTAGTTATTTTGAAAGCATCACCTTATGTAACTGGAATGTCGTCTGCAGCGTTACCTGATGCGGCATCTCCATTGACGCTCAATGCTTCAGAGCTCAGCTCTCAAACAGTTACGGAAAGACGCTCACTATACCTTAATTAAGCCATCGGACATTTGTTCCAGTGCTTCAAATGAAAATTTCTTCTTCCGTCACCATCACCATGTTTCACCATCACCATTTCTGATAAATATAGTTGATAAGTATGTTGACTGAACAACAGTATTGTGCTAAGTGTTAGGCAATAAGTGTTAGGTACGGTACACAGTTTATGGACAATTCTTCCCACTATATAGGGGATGTTAACGTTAGATAATCTTAAGGGATTAGTTAAAAGATGTTAAATTATTTGGAAGTCATGTCGATGAAGCGACACAAAATTTGTTAATTAAATTCAATTGATGTTGAAATAAACCAATTGAAAACTAAAATTGTTTTACTTTTTACAATACTACAAATGGTACCCTTTCTGATATTAATACCTTTGTTTTATATAGTCAATGAAACTGCAATTTTAAAAAATTAGTCCGTTCATTCCGAACATATTCATCATTCCTTTTGATATCTACAGTTAAAATTAAGTCATCTGAATTCCTCGAAGACCCACGAAGACTGTGATTTGTTATTTTATGGATTCATGAAATAACATATTTTAAACCTAAGATTAAAAAAAGAAAAGTCAACAAATCCATACCTCCATATAAATATTATAAATACAAAAATCTGTTTTCATAGTTAAACCGACGAACTGAATTTCATAGGCTACGTTTGTTTAACAAACGCATTCGACACATTTTTCTGTTTAGTTCATTACAATTTCGCTAATTTCCACCACACACGCTTACTACTCTAATTTTTGATAATTAACTTCATCAGTCTATGCGGTCCAAACAACGTCAAAAAGTGAAAACCGTTCATAGTAAGAAAGAACATTATACATTTTTTCAAGGAGCTGATAGCAAAAGGGTTCGTGTTTTTGCGTTCGCCTCCGCTCGTTTGCGAAATGACGGACGGACCCTTTTTATCTCGCTCGCCGCAATTTGTTGCGGAGATCTTTACTCGCGATACTGCGGCCGCTGATGCAGAATTCATTTTGTAATTCAATTACAATACAGAAATGATTCCGTAATTCGGCACTGCTTGTCCATGCTGTACATTGTTGACCTACAATTGAGGATTTCAACTGAATTATTTACTAATAAGCTTTGTGGTACGGACAATTAGGCATATGTACGTTTCACGGTAAATTTAAAGTATTTGATATGCTAGTTTTTAAATAATGTCAATTCCTCTAAGTGTACTCCCTCAATCAAATTTAAATATTCATTAACCGTCAGATGCAACATTTCCAGCTGTCTATACATTCTGAAAAAGGTCTCAAATAGAACTATTTCATCTTAATTCTGAATAATTTTTACAATTCTCCAACATAATCATCTACCCTAATTAACCACAACCTATATAATAATATGTTGGCGCTTACATATTATTATGATATATAGGTACTTACCATATAGTTTTGCAGTAGACATCTCATCAAAGGTAGGTACGAGTATCATCATTATTACTTATCAGAGAGGATTTTTTAAAACTACATTCATAATTTTAGCTTGGAGTTCGTTGAATGAGGCTGTTGAAAAATTGCGCTTTTCCCGAAGTTAAAGGGCGAAAGTTGTTTACAGCAGCCGTGTATATTTGCATTCTGTATTTATTAGGTACTGTACCCGGATTTCTGATGCTAGGTACAAGGTTAAACTGAGTTTGAAATATACCTACGGTTTTAATATTACATTTTACATTAGACGAAACAATTCGTAATGGCTTTGCATCATTATTAAAAACATTATCACCTCTTATCCTTTTATTAACGTGCAGTCGTCGCGGTTTTATTTGACGGAAACTTCTTTAAACTACTCTAGGCACATTATATATTATATATGTATATATATTATATTGTCGAAATGATTATTACATACAACAATGTCGTGTAAATAAATGAAACAAAGAAACATAGATATTACATCCATAAACATTGAGTACTTAGGAGAAGTTTACTGTTATCTCAGTACACAGCTCCTAAACTCAGAGCGCCGAGGGCTGAATGGAGGCTTTCATCGCACACTCTTTGTCTCCAAATTCTTGTGAAAGAGGCACCAGGGGCTGCGCCTAATGGGACAATAAGTAGGGAACGTTTCCTGACAAAAAGTAAGTACTATATCACTTACATGCTCTCGATTTACGCTTTCAATCTACGTGTACCTATGTATGTAGGATAAGGTTTATGTTGAGAACTACAAATAAATAAATATTTAATTTATATTTTATAACATATTCAAATATAGTATTTTATAAAGGGAAGTCCTTTGTCTCAGCAGTGGGACACCCTCTCTCATCCGAATGTTTTCCCGGTAGCTTCCCATCCGTTGAGCGTCAGAGCACAGAGTCCGCTATGAAACTGAGCAAATACTCGTATATTAAATACTTTAATTAAAAGAAAAAGCCTTCAAAATGTTAATTGTCTGAATACAAGTTATGGTTTACTCAATCACAGAAAAAATCTGGATGGATTTCAAATATTTTTTTTGCTGGGAAAAGTAGATTAAATATAATAAATTCTAATAAATGGCTGTTTATTGAATTACCCGCTTCTTTTTCTGACAATCCTACGGGATTGGATTCCTAGTTGAATTCGTATACAAAATTATATATCTGACATTTAAAACAAATTTTCGCATTTTCAACGAGGATCTATCTTTAGTCAGTGGGCTGAATTTCTATAAAGTTGTCTGTAGTTTGTGGCCCGCTCTGTTAACTACCTACATACTTACGCTGTGGAAGCGGTGGGAAACTTACCTTGTTACTTGTTTATTTACAAGTGAGACCATATATCGAAAATCAAAAATTTAATCCGTAATTTTAAGTTAAGTAAAATCCTTTTAAAAATAGGTAGTCTTTTACAATCAAAAGTATTTGACTTATATTACACAGAAAGTATGAACGTATAAACGTATGCTATATGTATGTACAGTCATCTAGCTACCCAAATTAATTAAGCAAAACACTACTACAATTAATTACAAATTCGTCGCTATTAACTGTACATAACTATAAATTAATTTAAGTCAATGCTCAAAAACTGGAAATTTAATTAACGCACGCTTACATACACGAACAATAAAATAATGGTATTTTATGGTATGTACCTATACAAACAAGAAGCAGTGGTGGTGTAAATGGTTAAGACGCCCGCCTGTGGATCGAAAGGTCCCAGGTTCGAATCCTACTCGTGCCACATGAGTTTGTATACAAATCTGACTCATATATAGTAGTTTTCATCGACCACCACTTGCTTCCGGTGAAGGAAAACATCGTGAGGAAACCTGCACACTGGTTGATTATTATTAACTTGTGTGTGAAATGGAGAAGGTAATGGCAAACCATGCCATTAATAATGCCAAGAAAGTTGATGTTTGTATTTCATTCCACGTAATGACCACGACCCTCAGCCATGAGGAATACGACTATGAAGAAGTACATACACATTCATACATATCCGCTATGCGTACATACCATACAATCTGCGCGTTCATTTGTAAATACGTAGATACGTATATCTACAAGTATCTGCTCTGCGGGTAAAAACTAGTTAGTATCTTCCTTATTATGTAAATAATATTGTGACAAATAAAAGGGTTGGTAAGCTTTAATGACGAGACTGTATGACATCAAAAATATAGGCAACAACTGAACCACTACAAACATACCGTTGTGTTGTGTGCACATCCCAATTTAAGTTACGGCCACGAAATAACAGGCGAAGGCAGAGCGACGTGCAACGAGAATATCAAACATATAGACGCATTTAAATAAATTTAAAATATATACGTTTAAGGATAAATCACACAGACTATATAGGCTAGACTAATTTGATCTCTTCGCGTCGCATCGCGACTTTTTGCCTCGTCCCGCCAAACACACGTTCCACACACGGTGATAACAATGGCATGACATGACAACGAGAACCGTGCGAAGTGGATAAGAAAAAGTGGTCGTGCCATTTGTCCAGGCAGCCATCGTTTTTGTATCTCGCACTCACATCTACCTAGGCCACAATTGAAAATCTAACAATATCTGTCCGTCTGTCCAGACTTCGTTTTGCCATCGCAAACTTTGTGCCCGCGCCTCAGTCTCCCAATTGGAGCGTTGTGGGAAGAGTGACGTCGCGTTATAATTTAGCGAGCATGGCGTGGCATAACAAATAGCTAGGGTGATTTATGCCTTCCGATCTTATGAGTGGAACGTTAAAAGACCTCGTGGGAAAGACTTGTATAATTTAATTAAGAGAAGGAATACATAAATTGTCGGGAATATAGCCTGTCGCAGCGACTTTCTAGTTCACCGAGTAGAATTATTTTACACGCTTTTAATTAATGAACTTTTGGTTGATTCGTTTTTCCTTGCAAGGTGACCAATTTGTCTAATTCTACCAAGATGAAGTTAGCTTTGCACTCTCTTATCAGAGAGTTTTTCTTTTTTTTTTCTTAGCTATTGAGCGTGGAAAGGAGCCCAGGATCCACTTTCCTACATTTACTCTTCCACTTTATTATCACCCTTGACAACATCAAGCACTTCTTAGGGTTACCCCTTCTGCCATAAAATTAGTTTAGCACTGGTGAATATTAATTTCAAAACTCGCACCCGGTAACTATGCTATTCTTGTATCTATACGTCTCCGCCATTATGAAGTTATTAAGAGACCTTTTTTTAAAATGATTGTAACGGAAAAACTGAAAAACAACTGGACCCATATTGAATCTAAGGTATTTAAAATTACATAATAATTATATTTGCGTCAATCTCAAAAAACAACTTACTTCATGATGATCAAATCTGACCTATGAACCCCATTCACAAAGATCTTCAGAAAATAAATGGGTACGTCCAGATATATGTACGGAGTGATGTAGTATAAGTATGAGAGGTCGGGAAGGAGAAATCTTTGATGTATTGCCTCGGTCGCCCAATTTGCTTCCTCCATGTTTGATAAATTGTTCAATTCCGAACGGATCAATTTGCAGAATTACTAACAATCAGAATGTCTACCTAGTACATATATTGTACTGATATTTCGTGAAATAATTACAAACTACGTAAGTACATACTTGCTGATGGATTTGGTTTGTTTGTAGTCTAATATTTTGAGTTATTTCGGTTGTCCTACATAGTTGAAATTTTTCTCTTCTCAATATTTATAACTAGCTTTTGCCCGCGGCTTCGCACGCGTGTATTCCAGTTCTCTAAAGGAATCGAAGTAAAATTTCAGTTATTCTTCTAACGCGTATTCTAAGACTCGTAAAATTTATTTATTACTATGATCCAAATTCGTATTTTTGTCATTTTGTCATCTTTAATTCAATTCTCTGTTTCCCGCTACGATATCCGCTCCGTTCGTATACATATATCCTATAATTTAGCTGGACCATTATGGGTCTACATCAGGTGTTCCAGATTTTTGATTTTTATACCTCAACAGAAAATGCTCATCAGGTTGAACAACTTTTGTTAAGGCGTCATTTCTATATTTCCTATAGTTTAGCTGTACCATCGTAGTTCTCCATCAGGTATATCAAAATCATTTATACCCTATATTATGTTACCCAGGCTTAAAAGCTATATAACAAAAAAGTTTCATTCGAATCCGTTCAGTAGTTCCGAAGATTAGCGTGTACAAATAGGCATACAAACAAACAGGCAAATTTTTTTTTTCAGATTCTTACGTTTTTTTTTTCAGATTATTACTATCACTCTATCGCCTAATTTTATTTTTATGTAAATAAATGTAATGTACATATATTTTTTTCTACTGTTTTATCATATGTATTGATAAATGATACATAATTATTACCAAATGGTGTACATTGGATCAACTTGCAAGGACGTCAAACTTTGTTTAACTTGGTTTCGACTTGCATAAATTTCACGTAAGAATTTTTTATTGATTTTTTTTCTGATTCTCTCTAAAATTATTACTATACTAATATTATATACTAATACAAATATTAATAAAATTGTTTATTTTCTCAATAGAGCACATTCTATAACCTCAATTTAAATTTTTATTGCTAAAGATGCCTCGTTAACATCTATAAGGAAAAATAACTCGCAACAAAAATACTGCGCTTCATGTACTTACTTCACAATATCATCGGGTAATAAAGGAGTAATATAATCTTATCTTCGCTCTCTCATCTGAGCGTATTCCCGGTTGCATTCTCAGCCGTTAAGTATTCCGATACTCAACGATAAGCCTACGTCGCTGTATATAATAAACTTTAATATTATCCAACTTATGAATACGGTATCATACGCCAATATTAAGTAACACGAAGCAAAATAAATGTATCATTTTATTGTTTCTGTCCACGATATCTTGATACGATAGTGTTTACTAGGACATAACGCCGCTCCTCGAGATAAAGTAAGTCAGAGTAGTTATCAGGCCACAAGGGCTATAAAAGCTAATTGGCGAGGAGGCATTTACGGTCCGGCATTAAACGCGGTCGGGATTCGGAAATGACCTTATCTCAGATACCCAATTGGCGGGCTATGATTAGTTTGTAATTTGTGGAGTGGACGGTGCCGAGTGTGGTTGCAATTTGCTGGCGGCTCAAAATCTATTTAGATCTAGCAATGTTTGTTTGTCACTTTCTTTTGCTGAAGGTATCTGACATGACTACCTTTTTTCGACTATCTATCGCGTCAGTACTACCCATTGATCAAATCTGCTTATTTCACGGTTTTGTGTGTTTTTATTGAAGTTAGTTTAACATTTGTTTAAACTTTCTTGTTAAAAATGGGAGATACCTCTTTATATTCCGTTTATATAAATCTTTCACATCCTGTTAGAAAAATAGACAATTGGATATTTACTACAAATAACATGCAAAGCTTAGATATATTTAGTTGCCTACAAAGCCAAATTATTCATAAACGACTGAGAGGATCTCAGATGACTCAATTGTGAAACGAAGTGGGATCCGAGACTAGCGTTACGGTCCATATTATTGAGTCATAAACTAGATCTATTTCACATTGTACCAGTTGTAAGTTTTCAACTTTTATTCAGGTTTAAATAAACAAACATTATCTGAAATAAAAATTATAGAGCAATCGTTACCATTCAGAAATTTTATAGATTATTACAAAATTGATTAAATTCACACACATTCTGGCCTACCTAATCATCATGAAAAGTTTTGTTACTGCAATTTTTTTGATAATGCCAAATAGACCCCATTATTTGAAAATAAATGAATAACTTATGTATGTAATCCTCTATGTGGAAAAAGGTTTTAGGTGATTTAAAAAATTAATGTTTTAATGAATAATTGGTTTTTGGTACTTGATAACAAACTGCCTAATTTGTGCACCAGATATCGTTAAATCATAAGTATTTCGCCCCTTTCCCTGAAAAATTAAATAAACTCGACCACTAACTTAATCAATGTGAATAAATTTCGAGTAAACTCGCTCAAGCGAACGTGCGACCGGATTCTTGTTTATTCATTGAGATTACATAACGGCATGCTATTAAACGAGTTGGGTGTTTAATCCGGTCTCTCACTCTAGTCAACTTTGACGTTAACTTTAAACACAGTAAAATGAAAAGTACGCCTTTTTATCCAAACGTCAGCGGCGCGCAGGTTAAAGTTAACGTCAAAGTTGACTGACTGGTGCAACATACCTAGTTCCTATTTCTGAGGTAGAAATTTTACTCACTGATTTAAGACTGCTTATATTCTTTTGCTTTGTTGTGTAAATGAAAACACAAGAGTGTGTACTATATTTCTTAGTGCAGTAAGTCAAAAATCGTAAAATATGGGTCAGAATACTGACTGACTGAATATAATTATTATCTAAATAAATAAAAGTGCATTTACTTACTAACGTAAAGCGTTGCCATGTAAAGCATTTTATAAAATGCATTCATTGGTAAGCATCATTTTCTTACGATCACGACCTATATATTACTTACAACATGACGTATTTTTTTATATTACATACTAAATTCAAAAACTATGAAGAAGAAACTGGCATAACGCTAAGATAAGAGGCAGAGAAAGAGTTAAAAAGTATTGAGAATTACATCGTAGGTAGGTACTCTGTTATTTATGTGTAAATCACTGTAATTGGAGTAGCCTCGATAGTACCTATTTCATTTTTCATTTAAATATACTTCAAAATAATTGTGGATACACTTGAAATATTGTTTATTTATAATAGTTATGTTACCATTGTACGAAACTGTAGTAAATATACGGTTTTAGGAAACTGATAATTTTGCTGAACGCAGAGAGCGTTCTTCGGCCAGCCTCTCGTCCAGTAACGATTGAGGACTAGAGTGCTGAAATGGCTAACTGTGACCGAATTCAACTAACTTTACACAAACAGGGTTGGTTACACAAAGTTGCTCCATAACTCCCAGATCCGATGCATTTCCGAAAGTTATAATGGAAATAAGTCACTTTTCTGACAAGCTCTGCCAGGTTAGTTTAGGATTTTTTATCTTGTGTTCTAAGGGAAATGGAACACTTATCTACTTTTTACAAATGGGCAAGGATATTTGATCCGGCGATAAAAACTGGAAACTTACATATAGGCAATTTAAAATCTAAGTATTTGAAAAACTCGCATCACAGTTCGATCTTACATGTTTGGGATTTTCTTGAGCACACTGTCCCGGAAGCAAAATTCATTTCAACGTGTAATTTTCTTGTCTAATTTATTTATTCATGAGCAACGTAGCAGACATTGGGCCACATACTTTTGTCGATAAGTAGATTCTTCACCTCTCAAAACGAGACATAAAAATTTTATATCTAACCTACCCAACTATTTTCATCAAAGTTACTAATAATCAATTCATTGATATATAGTACTAGCTGCGCCCCGCGGCTTCGCTCCCATGGGAATTTCGCGATAAAAAGTACCCTATTCCAGATTAGAATTCTACCCGTGTACCAAATTTCATAACAATCAGTCTATTATATTTTGAGTGAAAGAGTAAAAAACAAACATACATCCTCACAAGCTTTATCATTTATAATATTAGTACGATATATTATGATATAGTATTATTACCGATATACTGTGTATCACGTGAAACTGTTATTGAGCGTTCATTTGAGGCTTATGTCCGACATGTGACGTGAGTCACATCAAAGCATTGGAAGGTGTGATAATAGCTTCGTGAGTCAATCATTGCGGCGACGCTGGTTATATAATCAATCAACAATAATAATTATAATCGTTTTCTAGAGGTAAATACTAAAACAAGTAACATAGTATTCAGGTAACAATTTGTTACATCATTATTAGGCGAGACATACCTAATAATGATGTAACAAATTGTTCTCTCTCTTATCCTAGCTTTTCCCATTTTCATTTTCGGCTGTGACCTCAAAAAAACTAAGTTTAAAGATTTGGCTCGTGAGTTTTTGAGTACTTGCTATTAAGGCTTTATATCCCTTACCCGTCTCCTACAACATATAAATTATTAAATAAATATCATTCAAATATGGTATCCGTATCCGAAATTCCCACGGAAGCGAAGCCCCGGGTGCAGATAAGTTTAGTTTAATTTCTGAACTCAGTTGACTGATGGCGTCGATTTATTGATTATTCGGAACCCACCCAAAAACTCTAAACTCCATGCTGAGTTAGGATAGAGAATTGATTAATATGATATAGGTAGGTACATCGACATGGATGGAGAAATTAAGTACCTATATACTTACTTAAAATCATATTATTTTGAGCAAGCCTATCAGCAAGGACGTTATGCATATTTTACACCCTTTCCTTCGGTTCTTGTGATTGAATCATCCATGAATAATATTTTAATGTATGAAATTTAAATTGTGCCAAACAAGGCGTCCGTAAACTAATTTCAGAGTGTGAGTATTTTTTATTCTTGTATACAAAAAAGGGTAACTTTAAAACTTATTCATAGTCGGTTATGTAAATTTGGTAAAGTAAATTACGTCTTCGTTATTGTACACTAGCCGCCCGTCCTGACTTCGCTCGAGTAAAACAAAATAAATTATATCCATAAACCTTCATCAGAAATCACACTATCTATTGGTGACCGTAACCGCATGAAAATCAGTGCAACAGTTTTTGAGTTTATCACGAATAGACAGACAAACGCGGTAGTGGACTTGTGTGTAATAATGTAAGGATACCTTCGGAATACATTGCGTGATCCTACCTATACAAAAATGCTCTCGGCATATTATCAAACATTCGTTGTTACTAAGTTTGAATCACAATACACACGTAAATATAACATTACACTTTTTTGCTATAATATCACTTACTGCAAATGACATTGCACATGTGAAAACATAGAAGTAACAACTAATACGTAATGAATAAATGGACTTGTTACCAAAATGGCGGCGGTGGTGGTCATTAAACTGAAGTGCTCTCTTATAGTCCCGGCGACGGATTTCGTTCGACAGATAGCTCGACTAAACGTTCCCGCCAATATTTTGTTCCAGCAATGTCAAAAACCTTAAAAAGATGGATTAAAAAAGTAAAATGACATACTAAAAATAAGTTGACAATAGTAATTTGCTAATATTTCGTAATATAAAAATTTATAACAGGCAAAACCTGTCAATTTTAGAAAACTTTTATTAGAAAGTGTATTAACGTGATTTCTCGATTCGAAACCTCCCAAAAAGTATATAGGTATTGCACACAAGTACCTAAATAGATTGTTTATATTTTGTTGCTATAGGAGTACCAACAAAGTAGGTAAAATATATGTACCTTTGTGCATATGCAGCACTATAAGGTTAACCGCAACTAGTAGGCTAATTTCACAAATGGTATGCGGATTTAGAATTTAATGTTGTTTTCTAAAATGGGTTCGCAAAAGTTGACACTCCTGAGCTACACGAACGAGCAGCGGAACAGTAGCGGAAGGAAAACAGGCTAAAAGCCCCTGGGTGCCGGTGCAGTTTGCAAATTAGCCATGCTTGGTGCCGAGACACGTCAGCCCGAGCTAAGAGATTACTCTCTACGTAACGACAACGCCACATCTGCATACATTTTAAGCGGCACAGTTGAAACATATCTGTCATTTGCCCTTTCTAAGATTCACTACTTAACTTGATGACCCAATTAGACCACCGCTTCGCTTTGCCAATCTACGCTAATGATTCTAGGTCAGTACGAACCTTAGTTTAAATTAATAAACAAGATACGCAACTTTGTTACATTTCTCGGTAATATATTTTCTTGTTACAAAGTTATAAGATGCTACTTACTTTGAAGTTTGAACAGAATTCAACACCTGATACGTCTTGGAATATGGTATCTAGTTGTCTGGGTAAGAAATTAAATTTATATTGTAAATAAATGCATTTGTCATTTACATAACGAAACAAAATAATTAAAGGTTTCTTTATTCAATAATTATTTAATATAATTTTGTTATTTATTATGGGTATTTAGTTGTCATCAAACTATATAATTTTTGGGACGGTTTTGACTCCATGATACATTAAGTCACCCATTCTCATTTGCCTTACAACTAAAAGTCCCATAATTAATTATATTTTTAACCTAAGTTTGTGTTTGCGTTGCACATACTGCAAATACCAAAGATATATAGTAATCGTTATTCATGAGACCATAAACGAGTATATATGTAGCTCTGAGTCCATGATTACATTTAGTGGATGGCGTAAGAAAACATAGCGAAACATAAATTGCCATCTCAAGGAAACTTACATTCCAATACTACTATACCTCTTTAATACTTATACTATAGGATATATTATAGGCAGTGGTGTAGCGTAAGAGGAGCGGAAGAGCGGACAACCCCGGGCACTAAAATTAAAAGGGCGGGAAAAATTGAACCTTTTTTACCCTTTAAGTGGCTAGTGTTCTGCTGCAGGCCACGTTTGAAAGAGATCCACCATGGAATCGTGAACATTTTGAATGATTTTCGTCCCATACGAATTAGAAACGCCCGCCTAAGAGACGGTTACTCAAAACAATGGGCGGCTGTGACCCACACTACGCCGCAAACTGATGATTTTTGTTACCATATATATAGAGTGTTGTTAAACCATGGCAGACCACTTAAAAATCTGTTATCAGAAACGATATATGTACTCATTCAAAATATATATAATTCAATTCAAATTCAAAATTCTTTATTCAATTTAGGATGATATACATCACTTATTGACGTCAAAAAAATTACTTAAACTAAGTCTACTGCCGGCTTCCAAAGCGCAAGTGAAGAAGAAGCGGCGCAACAAACTTCACCGCAGCCTTTTCTCCAAGGACGTCAAATATAGGTTTTATATATATATTAAAATTAGGAGGAAGAATTTACATCATTATTAAAAATGTCAAAATTTGAATAAACAAATAAAATAAAATATGTATTTCCAATAAAATTATTGAAAATTGTCACACAAAATATATATATAAATAAAAAGCTAAATGTACAAAACGTACGTAATAATGTCATAAATCAATTACATATCTTATGAGGATACTGCACCATGCTTGGGCCAGACATTATTATCGTTCACATAATCATCAGACTTGTAATATGCTTTTTACAACGTACTTCTTTTATATAATTTCTAATTTTTTTGTCCTATTATTAAAAATATATTCTTGCATATTATTTAAAAAAAAGGACTGTGTGTCTATATGAACGCAATAAACTACTCGGATTTTTATACGGTTCACTAATACTTAGATAATATGATTCCTGAGGGAGGTGTATAATTTATTATAATTTTACCGGAACGAAGCCGGGACGGGCTGCTAGTACTAAATAAATTAAGTAACCAACGAAGTCTTATTTTAAATATCGAAATCCAATGATAAAAACACTCGCTTTGTTTGCCAATAAAAATAAATAGCTAGTACCTGGTGCATTGCGGTCGCCGTTAGGCGTCAAATTGAACACCCCCGAGCTATAAAACCTAATTGAGTGTATGTCCATTAAGGGAGAGAGCCGCCGGGAGATCGACGATTGACTCCACGAAAATACGATACATAGGTATACAACGTAGCTACGAAACGTACTTACTTGCCTCCTTCGAAAAAATGGTAGGTATGTACGACGTGTAAAATAATTTATACTCAATAAAATTACAGGAAAAGGTCTAGGTTAGGAAGGTAGATATTTTTCTGTAATTTTATTGAGTGCATAATGTACGAATCCATATTCACAGCGGACACGTGGCTCGACGCTTAGCGGTGGAGGAAGAAACTAGGGCAAAGTTCAAATGAGAGATAGAGATATATTAATAACTACGTTTATATAAACGTATTTTTAACCTTATTTACTGAAATGATACAAAGGGTGAACTTAATGCTAAAAGCATTCTCTTGGGAAAAATACAATACAGTTCGCTGCTTTTATAATGCTGCTAAAGTCAGTTGACATAGGGAGTGTACTTTTCACAGCAAATATAAAAAATACTCTAGTACGCTTTATTTCTCAAATTCTACTAATATTCTAAAGGCGCGCGACCGTCAAATAGACAATATGGCATATATTTTATTATATAGGCTTTGTGTTTATCTGGTTTAACGTCAAAATTGACTGCTGCAACTGAAATTAAGTGATTGAGTTGCATCGTCTAGTGAGATGTCGGTCTGCGACGCGAGGCGTGCGCTATCAACGGCTCGTACGAGGGGCTCTCCGTCCTGTGAAGCTAAGCCGTCGACAAAAGTATCCTTACCATTGTCACATTCCGCCCCTATGTTCGAAGTGGTAAAAGAAATATATATATAGTCACGTGTTTTTATGAAAAGTAAAAGCAACGAAAATATGCAGCAATATTTGCATGCTTTTCCAGTTTTATAAATATTTTGCTGTTACATTTTGTTATATTAGTTAGTTTTCTTTCTCATCTGAATGGATTCCCGCATGTTTCCTCGGCCATAAAGCATCTGAGTCCGAGCTCATACATTCACCGCGATATATTCGTTAGTTATATAGGAAATAAATGATTATTTTAGTATAAATATTTTATTTTGACATACACAATAATTAAAAATATATTGTTGACTATGAATCAATGTATGAAGGTACACATGTTAATAAATTACAACTTAAATTTATAGATACTACTTATTTCAAATGATTGATGATTTTGATATACGTGAACGATTACTAATTGTGACATTAATAATAACGATTTTTTTGTAAAAAGGGTACGAAGAAACCGAAAGTGAACAGAAATTGATTGAAAATTGTTAATGCCAGATTAATAAAACAATTTATGTGCGGTCCATAAATAACCTTACGAGATAATTATATAATCAAATTAGTGAATTAGTGCTTGTAATTTAACGTTAACATGAGTTCAGACCATAATTGTCAGGCATTATAATAATTATCTCCACTTGTTATGTAAGTACATGAAATTAAAGAAATTCGAAAGGTATCGCACTTACATAAAAAATAAAACAAAGTGTACCTACAGCATTCGTTTTGCGTCTATTTTCTTACACTGCATGTACTTAAATGACATGATTCTTCTTTGATATCTCGAGGTATTGTGCTCGCCCCTAAAATCGATTTCAGTTAGATGAGAATTCTACGGTGCCGTAGCAAAAGGACGCTTGCACCAAAATCGTTCAGATAAATATAAATACCATATTACTTATTAATAGCCGGAGTATCGAGCTAGAGTAAACTTGCTTGAATCACAATACGGCTATTTAGAGTTATGACGATTTTGTTTATTCCTATTCCTATCTAACGGGTTTGCACGAACTGTCTCGCCCTCTTCCCACATCAAGAAAACAATTAATAGCGAGCGAAACAGGTAGCAATCATTCATATATCTGCCATATAGTTCGCGGTATCGAATCATTCGCACAAAGTACTCTTTCGTGCCCACAATTCGGCCCGGAGTTACATTAAATCTCTAAAGATTTTGATATAGTCTGCCAGCTTAGGCCAGAATTAATGTATGTAATGCTAGAACTGTAATTTATATCTTTATATTTTTAGATACTGCTGTTAGGATCTTGTTTAATTCCAAAGACTTCTGTATAAAATGTATTTTGTTTTTATATTCATTGGGACATTTTGGACATGGGTCCAAAAATTCACAGTACAGTCAAGAAAAATTTTCGGCTACGAAGTCTGTCATATGTATGATAGACAACATTTTTTCTTAGAGTAACAACTAAAAAGTATAAAACAAGGTCGCTTCACGCAGTCTGTCCCTTAGATCTTTAAAACTACACGCTCTACCACCTCATCACCTCTACCACCTCAGGCACATTTGAAGTGAAGACTTGACGAAGGCCCTATTTTATTATGCAAGTCAGACAATTCACTAAAGTATTAATAATTCAATTACCTACATTTGAAATTCTAGTTTCAGCGGGTATTCCGACCACGTAGTCCGAAATGTTTACTTCCGCCAACGAACATTTTAATGAATAAAAATTATTATAAAACATATTGCAGGATTTTTTCTATGTACTTTTTTTTTTAACAATTGGCTTAGGAAATTAATTTTAAAGTCATTCATTTGTACTTAATGAACAAAATAAATAAAGACTAATTTATTACGTACTTTATTCCCACTCGGTAGATTTGACTACAAACTTATGCATCTATATTGTAGAGATCCAGGAAATCTTACACAGCAAACTTCCCAAGGGAATGTAGCTTTTCTCAACGTTGTTACACAGCAGAGAAACAAATTTAATTTGGTACCAAAAGTAGAGTTCCAAAGACCTTCCGAGCTGGGATTTGCACGGTAAATTATAACTAAGACTCACTTAATCTGTCTTGATACAAAATTTCCTTTTAATTGTGGGTAGATCCTTGCCGTGACTTAAGTTAGGAAACATTGAAATACATACTGGATTTCTCATTTATTTTATTTAAAAACTAATTGTAAAAAAATACTAATTTGGGTTTGCTCTAAGTTCGCTTGTACTAATTGATACCTACCTATGTTTTTTTTTGTTTTGCGTAATAAATGCAAAATGCTTTTATTTCAACTTGCTGCGCTACGTGAGCCATGTCCCATGACTTGACTTCATATCATAATTCCTAATAACATTCTTATTGTCGTCTTCTTCTAAATATAGCTATACATCTTTTAAATTGGATTGATAGTTTCAAAGTTAAATGCATCCAAATAATCAAGTAAGCTTAACTTTCATAATTTAGGAGGAAATAAACTAACTACACAATATCTATATGAATAACATTTGAATTAAAAAATATTTTAACTTCAAGTTGTAATACTCACAGCTAAATACAAAATTTCGTTTCTTGGATTATTCTTCCCCCAAAGAACCGCATTTCACCATTTTGCAATCAGAGGAGGGTAAGTGACTCACTTTATTGAATAGAATCGAACGTCTTTAAGATATATTTTCAAGTTCTTATCTTAGTTCTCACATAGATTTACATTTTTATTACCATCTCTTTGATCCTTTTCACGAAACTATACCAATTCACAAGTTTTATAAACTCGACAATTGTTTTTTTAATTTATTTATGGAAGTTGTTTCATTATTTAAAATAGACTTATTCCACGTTACAAAAAATACAATTTCATCATAAATATGTATAGACATTTATATATCATATGTATGACATAAATATATTTAAAGATTATGCTTAAAATTTGAGACACATTATGAATATTACAATCCTACATATTAATATGTTTTTGAGTACACCAAATAAAGTACCTCTACTAACTACTTATTAGCTATATCAATCATATTATTACCCGACATTACAATCTTCATATTATCGAGGCAATTAAATACCTAATGAAGTTCAAGTTATGGTACTTATTTATACAGGCTGTCTACCATTAAACACAAAACACGTAACACGTAGCACGTCACTGTGTCCATACGGTTTTCTCTTTTTTTACGAGATGCGTACACGATATGGGAAATAGAGACAGCATGTGGTCGTTAGTAACATGTTACGTATATGTATGCTTCGTAGTAGGCCCCCGGTAGGTCAGCCACATCACAATCAACGTAGTTATCTTGCAATCATGTCTTTATGGGTTAGTTAGCCATTGGTGGTTTACCTGACACAATAGAATATAATAGGACAATGTCATCACGCTAGAAGAAAAAGGATGCTACACGGTCGAAAGAGCAACCAGGAACACGATCAATTAATGCGATAGTGGAACGGATAAAAATCTATTAGGTTCATAAATTAAGAGACTTTATTCCTATATAGCCGATTTTCATTGATTTCCTATATGTATTGCCGATTTTCGTAGATTTTCTATATATCTGATTTTCATTGATTTTGTAGGAAACCGCGCAGCGCGATCCTAGTTTTATAACGTGTGAATATAACGGTCCCCATCATATTTTTATAAATTCATTTTATTTCTTAACGATAAATAAAAAATATCTTAGGACTATGCCACACAAGATAAAGTTTATTTATCTTATATTTATGAAACAAAAGAAATTGATAAAAATGTGCAAGTGTGCGGCTATACATAGAGCCCTAAGCGCTGTCACATCTAGAGCGATGCTATTGACGTGTCAAACAGAAACCATGCAGAAACCACGACACATGACAATCTTGGAAGTTTGATCGTTACAACAACAAGCGCGTGTAATATCGGCTTAACGACCCACACGTAGTCGATAAGCGGAACAATCCCGATTTACTACCTAATGGCTCGTTAATCGAACAAATAACTAAAGTTGCTTGAATTCTCCATGCGAAATTGTTATTGTAATTCATTATTTGACGAATAGACAGGGCTGTCATAATTTCCCGTCACTATATTTGTCCACTTTAAAAAAAGCCATTATATGCAAATTCAAATTAAAATCATTTATTCAGAAATTAGACCTTCACAGGCACTTTTTCTCGTCAATCTTTATATTTATAGTTATTTCTCACAAGCTACAAACTACTGGCATTTCGGAACGACCACTGCTGAGAAGAATTGCCAAAAGAAACTCATTTGAACAGTGTTGGTCCCTATCATGCCAGATCGGCTTACCATTATTGTTTGTTGTGTCTTACAATGTTTTTTTTTCTAATAATATATAAAAGTACATAATGTACATAGTCAAAAGAAATGCGTATTGTAGTAAGATATGCATATTGTATGTATTACTATTGATTATTCTAGAATATCGACATGTATCTTTAATTCCCTTGTGGAATTGCAAAACATGCTGCATACACATCATTTTGATTTCATTTTTTTTCCAGGTAAATGAGACTACCAACCCAAACCCTGATAAACCCGAAATTAATACCACGGAACTCCGCAATTTAATAAATGTTACGTATCTACATTGAAACAGCCGAACTGAGAATGGAAAACATTTAAGTGGAAAAAATATTAATGTATAATAAATTCATAAATTTTTTTTAAATTAGAAAAATTAAAATTTAAAAGATTTTTTCTCTAAAATTATAAAAGCTATTACGATAATTTGGGAAATCAAATCAGTTTTTTCTATTTAGTGCATATACAATTAACTTCAACTTTTAATTATGTAACATTTTTTTTCTTACTTCAATAAACACTTTGTTATTAAAGAATAAGTTGAATACCGGTCAACCACTGGTTTCAGTCCATTCATATACAAAATTTATCAAATTTTTTAAATCCTTATAAACCATAGATCAATAAAAAATATGCATTTACCTTTACAGTGAATGTTCGAGCATTATGACTGCCATAATTACCGTCCTTCAAAATAAAGAACCTTTCAAAATCTTAAAAATCAAGTATTTATAAAATTTTATACTGTCCCCAATACTGATTATTATACATAAATTAGGGTACCTAACAAAAAGATTATTGTCTTAGTTGAAATTTGACGGAAAAACTCAAACATTCACCCTTTAGCATTTAGTATGAAGTTAAACAAAGTTAGGAAGAAAATGACAAAGCGCCGCCGCTCAGCAATAAATATAGTTTTAGGTTAAAGACAGAGAAAGCAATGTGAACATATTGCCATTTGTCCCGACCTTCGTTGGGTATTGTGGCGACGACAGCCCACACCCGAACTTGTGGCGACTAACTTTCGGGCATCGAAAACATTTGTTATTGTTTATCCCACGACGTAGTGTTAATGACTCATCATTTATTTACCTACCATTAGTGTATGAATTGGCTACTTTACCAACTAGTTGAATCAGGTAGTTTTTATATGGAAAACAAAATTTTATATGTAACATTAACATATTGTGACATCACAGATTATTTAGAAAGCATTTCAAATATATTTTAATGAGGCCGGAAAAATAGTAAATCTCATAAGTAACAAAACTGATCAATTAAAGTGACATTTAATAATTTTATTTAGTTATTTCAATACCTATACGCATTTTATTTTATACACGGTAAAGTAGGCGACTTGTTTTTGTTGCACTCGTTTTAGAAATTATACTGCAAGTGGCCAGGCGTTGCATATATCATTCTCACTAAAATAGCGTGTCGCGATTTTCTTTTATTTTCTATGTTGATATACCTTCATTTGTGATTATGAAAATTAATTTTGTTTAAAGGTCATACCAACAGCTCTTAAAATAACAATTGGTAAAGACGCTAAGTCCTCACAAATATATATTAAATAAAGTAACAAGTGGTATTTTACCTCACACATATCTATGTGTACTAAAATTAGTAATACATAGTATAAAAACTAAATACACAACTCTGTAAGTGGATAGATAAACTCTTCATGGTATCATATACAGAGGAAACATAAGTTGTTACAAGGTATTCTCGCATAAATGAGCGCAAAGGCGGACTTATCGCAAAAGCAATTTCTTCCAACCTTTGGCTAAATAAAGAAAGAAATTATCTAAAGAGGTTGCAGTAAATTAAATAGTATTAAAGAAATTTAACAAGAAAAAAGTTAAAATTAAAGAAGTATTCAGACTAATAATCGCCTAGTTATTGCTTAGCGCAGCAACAATTATCTTGATATTATTGGTATAGATACCTACTATTAAAACTATTACAAGAAACAAGTTTCTTGTAATAGGGGTAGAATCTAAATCTATAGGCGTTATTTTCTAAGTATGTTGTTATAAGCTGTATATTATTATTTATAAGTCCTCACAAATATTATGTTGTTACTTCTGTAATAATTTTTGAACGAAAAAGTAACAAACAAAGGAAAACTTCCGAACGTCCAACTTCGCATAGTCGAATAAATGCCCGCTGTTGTATAAATAATAAATGTTGTTACTTCTGTAATAATTTTTGAACGAAAAAGTAACAAACAAAGAAAAACTTCCGAACGTCCAACTTTCGCATAGTCGAATAAATGCTCGCTACAAGTCACTCGTAGCAGTCGTAGCATCGTGCGTAACCATTTCGTAGCACATCTACGTCGGAATGTGTTGTTTAGCTTTATTACATTTATCTGTAAAATGTATATCATAGTATAATTTATTTCATTGTTTAATCAAATGTATTGGTTTCTCTCTCTCTCTCCCATCTGAGCGTTTTTCTTCGATTTGCGATTTCTTCCTCAGGCGTTGATCGTCAGAACCAGGATCCACTTCGCACGTTCAGTTGTGAGACGATTACACATAATCTTTATTGCTTAGTAGTACTACAAATAATGATAATAATATATTGTATACGTAAATTTTAGAAATAAAGGTTTGTTATTGCTCATCAATTCTTATTATTATTATTTGTATCTCTAGGTTTTGTTTCACGGGCCGTAGCCCAGTCCTTTGAGGCTTGCATTATCATTGTTATTGAAACAGGTGTATAACTAACTATATGTCGATAACAAAAGATATGTGCGTACCGTTTACAGAATTCCTATAACCCAAAGCTGCTATCTCTAATTTAAATAATTGATTTGGGGAGAAGATCTCGTTACTGAGCAATGTTTACCTTTCATTTGAATTCCTAAAATTTTGCTTTTTTGTCGTTCTCCTATATATATATTAATGCCTACTAACGCTTTTATATTCAAAGGGCGAAAAATCGAAGTTGTATAAAGTAAATTATTCTTTCTATTGGAGGCGTCAGTGAGCATATTGTTGAAAACTGTCAATATATATCAATGAATGATACGAGAGTTAACATTTAAATATATAAGCAACTGAAATGCAAACTTGACAAGTTATTCACTTGTTTATAAATGTAAATCGTATGTGTATTTCTAGATAGAATCAATATAAGCGTTATCGGCTAATCCAAAGAATCTCATCTACAATATATTTGGAAATCACAAATAAAACACTGTACTTGATTGATTACACTTTATTCTAGCTAGGTACAAATTTTACAGTCTATAAGTACCTACACATAACATAATAATAGTTTTCATTTTATGTCGACAATATAGCGAAATATATATAATAGGTATTTCAAAATTTCACATGGGTCTTCGGCTGCAAACTCCCCGGCGAGCGACGTACACGGCTAAAAAAAAACATTTTCAAATCACTTGAATAAAAAATTCCAAATACACTAAAATAACATTAACAGCAGTTTAGAGTCATTTTAGGTCGTATGACACGAACGTGCACATTACCTATATACACGGCTTTGAATTACTCTATCTATTCATAAAACCCGTATCAAAATCCGTTGCGTAGTTTTAAAGATCAGCATACATAGGTATAATGATACATCAGTAAGGGCTCTTTGTAGTTACAATTTCAGTTTAAAAGAGAAAAGTCCAATATGCAGCTAGCAATATTTCAAGTGAGCTTGTAACAAGTAGTGTTATGTGTACTTATAGTTGTCAAGCAAAATAACCATAGATGGAAAACAACCTAGAAGGAGATTCACAATTCCAAACAGAATAATATCTTTAAGTGGCAACCACGTGATTATTGATGTAATAAAGATTAAGACGAATGCTTAAAATCAACAAGAACAGACCGTCCCATCACAAATTTTCAAAATTTCGTGTCAGAGGGTTGACGTCAGATCTGCGGCCGGTCGTAAAATCGCAGGTAAAACCTCACAAATTTAAAGCTTTTTACACTGGTCGGTCTCTGGAGCGTCACTGCCGTAAATAAAAGCCGAGGATAGGAGAGAGAGAAAGAAATTCTAAAAGAGAATACCAGTACAATCTCTAGATTTTTTAATATATGTATAAGACTTATATTTGGAGAAAAGGCTGCGGTGAAGTTTGTTGCGCCACCTCTTCTTCACCTGCGCTTTGGACGCCGGCAGTAGACTTAGTTTAAGTATTTTTTTGACGTCAATAAGTGATGTATATCATCCTAAATTGAATAAAGAATTTTGAATTTAAATTTGAATCTTAATCTTGTATATTTCACATCTATGGCAATACTTACAGACACCACAGTTCCGAGCACAGACGAATTTCCCCGGGTTAAAATAAGTTACGTTATTTGTTCCGCATATTGGATTGTATTCCGGAGTGGCGGGGCAGTCTTGTACACATTGCCTTTGCAACGGGCTCTCCGAACTGCGAATGTTATTGGTTATGTCTGTAAGTCGGAGCTAGGCAAAAATGATAAGGTTGGTAGCCTAGAGTGTTTGCCTCTGTCATGTTTTTGTACTAAATAAACGTTTTTTCTTTCTTTCTTTACCTATGTCTATAAAGGTCGTAAATAGAGTGGAACCATATTCAACAAGCGAGTTGAAAGTTGGAAGAAAAGCGTCTCCGGTTTATTTCATATCGGAATTGAAAGTTAATGGCGGAATTTTTCTATAAGAAGAGGAATCTATTTCCAGTAATAAAAATAATTTCTATGTATTTCTTACCTATTATCGAAGACGATTTGATTTGGATTAACAGTAGTAGTCGGGACGATAACAGGTCGTCCAAGTATAGCATTGTTGCTATCTCCATTTATTTGCGGGGATATATCGTCTAAAGTACCACTGTCTGGGTCGCCTGCGTCCTGCCAGCCCCCTTGGTTGGAATTGAAGTTAGGCCCTTGAGGTTCATTTCCTAGGTGCTCATTATTATCAGGATAATTGTTATTTGGACGCTGATATTCTTGACCAGGAAACTGCGTTGGAATATTTTGATCGGGGTTTGGAGTCGGCCTCGGTTGGTTCCAGTTTTGTCCTGAATTTGATGGTAGCTGGACTTGAGTGTTTAGACCATTTGAACCAAATTGATTGGAGTATTGATTTGATCCTTGGACATCATCAGGCCTCCAATTGGATGGGTTCTGATTGCTCCCAAGGTATTCATTGGGCCTTTGCACGGGATTAAATGCACCTGGATAATTAGGTCTTACGAATTCTCCTCCGTTAGAATCACCAGGTCGCTGCCATTGCATTGCTCCATTAGGTTGTTGCGGATTGAACCCTAGGTTTTGAGGTGATCGAAAATTGCCTGGATTTCCCCAGTCATTCCCTGCATTTGGTCTCTGAGGGAAATTTCTCTATAAAAAGAAGAGTAAGTAGCTAAATTTAACAATACGAAACGGTCAAAACATATTTTTATGAGGCATAAAACACACTGTCCATTTAAATAAAAATTCCCGCAAGCAAAACTTTTGAGAAAATAAAATAATTTGTCTTTAAACGTACGCCGTCTAGGGTGGAAATCTTTAAAAGTTGAGCTTACCTGTGCAGGAGGAAGCTGCGAGTTTTGCGGGAAATTAGTTCCTGCATTCCCGCCGGGCCGGTTCTGATTAAAGTTGGAAAATAGCGGGCCGAACAGTTGTCCAAGATCAAAAAACCTCGAATCCACAGACACAGGCGCGCTTTGGCTATTTTGTTTGTCTTTCTCAACCATAGTCACATTGTTTTCTCCCGAGGCAACGAGCCAGAATGAAGCTGAAAATAAAAATCCCTAAGATAATTTGGTAGCCGTTTAATATGGGATGATTAAAGATGTACTATGTATGTACGTATATAACGTGGGTAGAAAATAAGTGTGTGTGATTATATATTGACGCATATATGTGTAACGCACAGACACTATGACAAAACATCCCAACACAGTATTTACAATAAATACATCTCGGTTATTACAACTCGCGAAACTTATAATATACAAATATAAAGGGGTATGTCTGTAGATTCGTACTTGAACTAACTAACTGTCAATCCAGATGTTCGGCCAAACCAGTTCGACCAATGCGTGTCAGGATGTCTAGGTACTAGTTAAACCCCAGACAAACTAGTTTGTTAGTTGTCCTAAATACGTTAGTACGAATACGTTAACTAGTTCTGCTTAGGCAGAATTGACAGCGATTATGTATAATTATTGAAACAAAAGTTTTGTACTTACCTAAAATAAACACTATCAACATTTTATTGTTTTTAATTTTCGCTCCGTCAGAACAAATAACAGAACAAATAAATGCACCGCGAAGGAATATAAATCACTAGAAAATAAACTGAACCACATATACCTAACACTGCCACTGCTTTGAATAAAACCCTAGAAATAACTAATGTTTCATTATAATAATATAACCTAACTAACAAGGTACCTTCATGTCGTGACTCAAGTCAAGTAATTAGATAAGTATGACATCAATGCCCTTAATGGACGAATTAATTCATTTCCTAATTGATTTTTATAGCTACCGCAAAATTAATTTTAAAATTGATAATTTCTTTTTGACTAATCTATAACAAGCTACCCACACACAGAAATGTAAAACGCAGTAGGTATCTACTTATTCCTACCTGGTTAGGTAGGTACTGCTATGCGAATCTATTTAAATCTATTTGGGGAAAAAATTGCAAGTATATGCTTATCTTTTGTTCCATTAAATTTACCTACGGCACAGATTACATCCTACGGTAAGCGTACTCGTCCACGACAAACCTAGGTAAGAGTTAAAGTAGGTACAAAAAATAATCCCATCTTGTAGCGATGGTGGGGCTTAGTAACCTGGGGTCTGGTCTGACACAACCAGCCACCCCGGTGAACCAAGAGGAACCCAAGGCCTAGAGACTTTGGTGGGTGCTCTGGGCCTGGTGGACGGTCCCCTCGGTAGTACTGCCATTGGATGTGGAAACCAGAGGGGACCAGAGGTGGGGTTGCGGGGATTTTTTCTCCGTGACCACAGCGCGGCTGTGGCGCTGAACACGGTGCGGTGGCCGCAGGGGAAGGGGAGCGTCGGTATGTCTCTCGACGATCCCCTGTCCTCTGCGGTCGAAGGGTGGCTGCCTCTGTATCGGGTGCAATGTGTGGGTGTCACCTGCCTATCACCTCTTGCGCCCGTACAGGGGCAGACTTGCGTGCCCTGTGGCACCCAAGATTTTGTGTGTGTCCTGTGTGTGTTGTGAACGCTGGTCCCTTCAGGACCAGCGGTAGGTGATGCCCGCTCCCCCCATCAGCATTCTGACTGGTGCGCGGAGCGGGCTTGATGGTCGGCGCCACGCTCGCGTGGCGTAAGGGGCGGGTGGTTAGCACTTGTGCTTGCTGCTCGCCCAGGTCAGGGCCGAAAGGCCGGCCGGGGGGGCGTCGTGGTGAAATGCCTAGCGACCCCGTGACGTCCCCCATAACGGCAGCGTGGAAACGCCCCAGGGGTTTAGTGGGTAGGCTGGGCCGACTAGCGGCCCAGGAGTCCCACACTCAGTGCGTAACAAGCGTTCCCCTGGGTAAACAAAAAAAAAAGGTACAAAAAATAATAAGATTTAAGCTAGGCATTGAACTAACGTTTAACTCGATAAGTGCCTACCATCGTAATAGTAAATTCTTGTAGACACTTCTATAGGCAAAGCATTTTTTTCTGTGAAAGGAAGCTTTTTACAAGCTTTTATTTAGTTTCTCCTGTCGCGATGTTTGTATGCCTGTAATCAAATCTTGCAAGTTCAAGACAACCTACTTCCACTTGCCCTACTGAGTTGAAATTTACCAGGTCCCATTAGTTTTTATGAAAATACATTGTTATTTTGAGCAAACATGTTCTGATGATGCATTTAGTTTCGGCTTCCAACGAGAGAACTCCTCAACGGTTTACAGCACGAACATTTTTTTTGTGCCACGTTGAATGCAACGCGTGACATAAAAAACATCAACAAGATCTCTTTAATAACAATAAAAGCATACAACATGTGACAAAAAAGTAATTTTTGTAAAAATCTGTATTGAAATCCTTATTGAACATTTTTATTGCTAGGTTTTACGTGTGCTTACCACACGACCTAGTCGTACATATTATTTGCTTAGTTTTAAAGCTGCACACTTGCCTTACTCGGACAAAACTCGGTCGTTTCAATGAGTGCTTTCATTTACCGCAATGAAAAATCAGCAAATATATACCTAATCCACCAATTTTTGCCGAACTGTCCGCGGATAATGTGGAGCAGGCATTAGACATCTTGTATCAAATTCCAGTATGGTAACTACTTTAATGCGAAAGTTTATGAATGTGTATACACACACGTTAATCAGTGACGCAACATTTACTGAATGGATTTCGATGTGGTAACTTGATACATAGGTTTCTACCTATTCTGTAACAGCACATAATACATTTTATCCCAAATTTACCACGGGAGAGAAGTTTGCCTTTATTATAAAACCCATAAAGCATTGGATTTGGCAACCATGACGTATGAGGTGGAAAAAGGGTGAAAACTATGTAAAAAATTTCGGGTGTAATTAATCCGCTGCAGGGCCTACAACCCTTTGCAAATAGAATAGTGAAAGGGTGTCTTTATACCATAGAGGAGAAGCATTATAGTCTATTTTTCATTATGGCAATTTATAAACAATAGTGTTGAAAACTATCGATAGTTTGACTATCGATATGCCTATAGATATAATATCGATACTGTCATTAGTATCGATAGCTTAGTTTGGTATAATAGTATAAATATACTTCAATACTATCTATATTATCGATAGTATTTAAGCGAAATTATATCAATAGTATCGATAGTGCATTCGATTTGAGCTTCGATACTATCGATAGTATTATTGCGTGTCGTTAGTATTACGGTAACGAATCTATCGATACCATTAATAGTATCGACACAATTGATACTATCGATAAGTCTATAGATTCTGTTGCTTTACACATTCTTACACTTTTAGTGGCATATCGAGTGGCAACACTAGTTAATAGTAAAGATTGTCAAAATAACATGTTTGTCTTTGTAATCTGTCTGTATGTCAAATTGAATTGCTTGTTCACCATCACAGAAAAGAAGTTTCTAGCCGGTATAAATTTACTTGAACGCAATTCACGCAACTCCTTTTGTTTTTGCTGATATTTTGTGGTTTTATTTACGCAGTAAACTCGGTAAGTTGAAAATTTTGCATTTAGTTGTCATAAATCTCTGAAAAACGCAATAAAATGTCATTCTACTTTTTGCCGACAGTGCGACAGGAAAAATGAGCTGCCCTATTAGCGACGAGCATATATCACAGTTGAAGTCATTTATAGAGATGTGCAGGAATACGCCGCAAGTTATTCATCATCCGAAGCTGTCTTTCTTCAAAGACTACTTGGCATCGTTTGGAGTGTCCATTCCTACGGCAGGATTTTCTACAAAGAATTCTGCGCCATCTGGAGACAGGTACCTATATATTTTAATGGATCTTTTTGTAGTAAAGTTGTAAGAGAAATATCAGATATTGGCTTTAAGTCTGTTGTAATCTGATAGTCCAAACACATAACCTTGTTTACAGATTCAATAAAGTCAGCTAGGCTTGTTACCAACACAAAAGCGAATAAGTGTTAGTTTAAATCAGGTTGGCTACATGGGCCCGCAGACACTCTTTACAAAGCCTTCTTCATGTTAGTGTTGTAGACTAAAATCCTCAAGTCTTAAAATAGTCAAACCCAAGTTCTTTTAGACTTGAGTAGATGGATATGTAATTATGGATTCCATCTATGGGACATAATCAATATAGGATTCTAAAACTGTATATATAGGAATATTTATGATAAAAAAAGCACAAGAACAAGCAGTCTGAAAATGACTGTCATGCCTGTCATGTGTCTTTCCCTAGTTTCATTTAAAAAGTTTTGTGACACACTTGAATAGAAATTTGAATTAAATTACTATATAATCTCTCATATATTTTCAGTGGAGCAAACAATAAGCCTGAAGCAGCTCAGTCATCAGATGATGAGCCCGAAGTAGAGTCAGATGTGGAATTGGATATGGATGGTAAGTTATAAATATAAACTGAAAATGTGCCAACCTTCAACATTGAAGGAGTAAATCAATTATTATCAGTAGCCAGGAGGTTCACTAGATGTTTATATAATAGTTCAATAGATGTTTATATTTCCTATTAAGGCCATATTGATTAACATCAATATGGCCTTAATAGGAAATGACTATACTTGAATGTACTAAAACTACTTAAGAAATTCCAATGTTATAAATTTTGTTTCAGTCTAATCTGTACTTGCATTATTTTTAACAATTAATTAGTCATTCACTGTATAAAAAGTATAATAAAAAGGATAATTCCTTTTCTCCTGCACAATATAATAAAGGGAAACATAGATTCTTTTGCCGCTTACACATCTGAGTTTTACTTGGGATTTGGTCTAATTGAATGTATGTCCCAGTCCCAAAAAGCCTGTATTTAAATGCCAATTTAATTGTTTCATGCAAAAACATCTTATTTTCACATAGGAGTCGTAGAGCCTGATGTTTTGAGTGACAGTCAGGTGATGGGTGACCTGTCAAAAGAAGAAGTGTCTGATGAAGAACGTGACCAATCTGATGAGAAACGATCTGAGGCAATGAGAGCATTCTCAGAACAGAAATTTGATGAAGCATTGAAACTGTACAATGAAGCCATATTGCTAAACCCGCTTAGTGCTTTACTTTTCGCCAAAAGAGGTCAAGTAAGTATTATTCTATTCCATAATTACTAATTATAATAACTTTTGGCTCTAATAAAAAGGAATAGGCTACATAAAATATCAAAATGGCTTTTATTGGCTATGCTCATAAATATTTTGCCCATCTCACATAGGTAAATTAATAAAAATGTTTTAGAGGAAATGATTATATTTATTTCTTATTCATTTTTACTGTAAATCTGTCACACCTCTTGAGAATCTAACTTGAACATTAAAACATTTTTATGTACTAAATAATATTATTAATGAATCATTGTAAAGAAACATGAACATGATTTTTTATGTTGAACTTTCTGTATAATGAGTCATAATACTAATATTACATTGTATGTTTTTAGATTTACCTAAAGCTCAACAAGCCGAATGCTTGCATCAAGGACTGTACTAGAGCCCTGGAACTGAACTGCGACAGTGCTGCTGCATACAAGTTTCGGGGACGCGCTTATAGGTAAATTACTAGTGAAATACAAACAAAATAATTAATAATTATTAATTTGTATCTTTATTAGAAGAGAAGCGGAATGGTTAAGACCCGCGCCTGTGGACCGAAAGGCCCCAGGTTCCTACTTGTGCCACATGAATTTGTATACCAATCTGACTCATGTATAATAGTATTCATGGACTGTCGTGAGGAAGGAGTGAATAAACGAATTTATAGTGACTATACAAACTATACATATAGTCCTTAAAAGTGCTATAAATAATGATAATTTAATTTATGTCTGAAAGGTTGCTTGGCAAGTTTGAGGAGGCATCCCACGACCTCTGCGAGTCTCTCAAGATCGACTATGACGATCAGGCCAACGAGTGGCTCAACGAGGTGAAGCCCAACGCTGAGAAACTGCGACAGCACAAGCTCACTGTACAGAGAAAGAAGGAGGAAAAAGAGGTAAGACTTATAAATAGTTATGAAAATCTGGAGATTCTTTTCATAAATAGGGTAGTGAGCTATTATTTGAAATCTACCAATACTACAGCAAACTTTTTATTTTATCTACCCAAGAAGATGTGATACTTTTACATAGGTAAGGTACTTGTTCTTATTGTTCAGTTGGTTGGCTATTTAGACTATTGACTTATTTTTACCCGAACGAAGCCCAGGATGGCCTGTCCCGGCCAGTAAAACAAATAATTTTGGTGATATTTGCCAATCCTCTCCCTGCCTCAAAGAAAGATTTGGTGAGATTCGACGCGACCCTTAAATACCTCACGTAATTTATGGACCCCATAAGTAAAGCGTGTATATTGTCAGCACCGCGAGAAGCTGCGTCGCCTGCACGCGGCGCGGGAGGCGCGGTCGCGGGCGCGCGGCGCGGACGCGGGCGGCTTCCCCGGCGCCGGCGCCGGCTTCAACCCGCAGGACTTCAGCAGTCTGCTCATGGACCCCGACATCATGGCTGCCTTCCAGGTACCGTGTATAAAACCTAAGTCTACAATAATGCGTATAAAAGTACGCAGACTATGCTATATATTAATTGCTTAAAAGTTTTTTCTACTGCAGTGTTTGATCTTGAAACGATGATCAAATCTTAAGTCAATATATTCAAGAACAGTTGTGAGTGATGTAAATTATATTATACTACACATGTAACTCTTAACAACAAAGACTTCCTATTAAAAAAAAAATAGTGTTAAGTTTTTAAGTAATTTGTGTAGATTCCAACGAATCAAATTTTATGGTTATATTTGATGAACAGATGAAATATTTTTGTAACATAAGAAAAAGTTATTTTGCATCAGTATCAAGGCAGATAGTTTTAAATACAGTTTGATTAAAAGAGTCTCTAGTAAATATATAAATGAAGACACTTCCATTTTTTGGCGATCAAGTAAAACTTAATGATTATCGTAATTTCAGGACCCAGAAGTAACAGCGGCGTTCCAAGACGTGTCGGCGAACCCGGCCAATTTCGTGAAATATCAGAACAATCCTAAGATCGCAGCGGTGATTGAGAAGCTGCAGGGGAAACTGGGGAAAGGCGGCGGCTTGTTTTCGGGAGGTTTCCCAGGTATGAGAATCTAGCTGCCGTACCTAAATCCGGTGCCCAAAGTCGGCGCCCCGGATTTAGTGATGCGACCAGGGCCAGCTTGTGAGGCATTCCTTTATCTTTTTTTTATGGATCAAATTTATATAATTTTAGTATAGACTAAAATTATATAAATGCAAATGTCTGTATGCCTGTCACGTTTTCATGACGAAACTACTTGGGTGATCTTGATAAAATTTAAAATATAATATATAGTTGATGATCAGATGATCCCACTATTTAATTTTTGGCTACCATCTGAGCTGCAGACAACAACCATGATATTATAGTTATGTGACATATATGTTACGAATTATCCTTACATATTATGTAAAGAAGTCGCATCTGTCTGTACGCCACAAACTCAAAAACTGCCGGAAATTTTTGTTCGGTTTTATATAGATTTTGAATAGATTCGTTAGCATTCCTGAGGAAGGTTTATGTGTATGATTTATTATGTTTTATCCGAGCGAAGCTGGATTGAGCTGCTTATGTAGTAATATCATTTTTTTTTACCCAAAACATGTCATCATTTTCAACCCAAAACTGTTTACAAATTCATGCAGAATAATATCTTATGGTCGTTCTATAAGTAAATAGAACCAATACTTCTTAATTATCCATGTTATTTGATAAAAATATTTGGTATATCTCAGGTTTCGGCGGCGCCGGCGGGCCGGACTCGGGCCCGAAGCCCCCCACGGACGATGACGTGGGCCTGGACTAAACCTTCATCTATACATTCCTGCGGAAACATTACTAACTACAGTCTTATTCATACAATCTCATATCTAACTTATGATGTAATAAATTGTTTGGTAGTTTATATCCTTTAGATTACATTTCGTTTTTCAAATTGTACAGATTGTACAAAATAAGACTGACTATAATATTCGGGATTCCGGATTCTTGCTAGTTGTCATTACGGATCATTCTCACTAGTTCCACTGGCAAATAGTTTCATGGAACAAGTCAGTTTTTTTCTCAGTAGTTCCATTGACGCTTCAAAGACAATGGAACAACTGAGAAAAAAAAATCTCACTTGTTCCATGGACTTATTTGCCAGTGGAACTAGTGAGAATGATCCGCCATTTCTTGGTTGGTTTCGTTTTTTTATTATTATTGTTAAGCACAGTCAAGCGTTATAGATTGAGAGAGTATTTATATTACATACCCCGTGTCCGTCTGGAAATCAACTACACACTATCGGCGATCTCTGACAGATGCCGATGCGAATGAACATATATTGCGTAGTTTGAATGTGAAATTTTTATTATCGCAAGGAAAATCCAGCAATGTATGTCGACCTCTTTATAGACAGACCATTCAGACCGTTGAGATTAGGAATGTTGCATGTATTTTGTTTCTAGCTGTTCATATTACGTGCTTTCAAAGAAATAAGCCCACGCCACTAATGTTCACGGCAAGTTGTAATATAAATACTCTCTTAGAATTATACTTGGTCACAATATTATAAGTTAGCATTAGCTGATTAAGTAGGTACACTATGACTTGTGCTCATGTAGGTACACAATTTTTATGCAAGAGTTCTGTCTGTGTATTGAGAAATGCTGACAGAAGATCTATATTCAAATAAGAATGATTGGATGAAGAAATGAATTTGAATTAGTTTCAGACTCATGATCAACATTTTGATTTGAATTACGATCGATTGATTACGAACTTACTTTTCATTAAAACAATTCATTTCACCAGTAATTTCTTCTAACATTCTTGATTGGAATATAAGGTGATTATTGGGTGCTTTATAGCGTGGCCTTGCTAAATATATTTGTGTTTATTTTATAACAAATAACCTGAACTTCAATACGCCTATGACACTTTGCAATCTGTCGCGCAACTAGAAAGGGATGTGTTTACAAAACAAATAGTAATGACTTTCTTTTCTATTGCATAAGTGCATCGCTTACTGTCAGCAACAGATTGCTAGTCAAATTGCAAAGAGAGTAAGCTTTTACTTTTCATTTGATACATCTTTTGTGGGATTTGATTAATTCATCACTTATTTTTAGTTATAATTATTATTTGTAACTAAGAACAACGTTTAAATTAATAAACTTTATGTTTTATTATATGTAATGCAATGTAATAAATAATGGGTTTGTTATAAAAACAGCTTTGAAAATCCAGTAATGTAAAGGGCAATTACTGCTATTTACTAACATTGTACATGTACTGTTGCAAGCTTTTATAGATTACTCCTGCAAAACGATCGATTGTATAAGCATTGAAAGATGTTTCATAATATTGAAAATAAGTACTTATAGTCGCACTTTATTTTGATGTTTAATAAAATTGTGTAAGTATGTAATGTTTTATTTCTTATTAAATTCCTCGTAGTACTGAATAATTGACATACACTCATAAGCAGACGGGTTCAAGGGCTCCGATCTTGGCAGCTGAAGGAAACATTAGCAATCCCCAAGGAGGATTGATGACATGTAGACGATTGGTTGCAAAATCAGTCGAATTACACAAACCCCGGGCTTCGCCTCACCCCCGAATATAATCGAGAACACGCGAAGATAAACTAAATTGAGAATCAACTTACTAAGCTCTTGAGTGTGATTGGAAAGTCTCGAACAGTTTCACGTTGTTGCCATTTAACAACGTGGCGTTGGTATAGTTTTATAATGCCTGACGGATAGTGATGGCTATGCTACGCAACTTCGCCCTTTGTAGCCTTCATGGAAATAATACCAACAACAATTAAACAGTGTCTATTTGAAAGAAAAGGCTGGGTTCTAAATTAAATTAATTTATTCTTTACTAATCACTATAAGTACATTAAATAAACTAAACGTCATTTACCCTGCCCCAGCCCAGTCTGATCTTCCTTTCGTGTAGTTTCAACCATGATGGCATATTCCTAGGCAACGGATGAGCGTTAGGAAACCGCAGAGGTGCTGGTGGTGTCTTGAAAGGATCCTCTTTCTTCAGTTTAGTCAACAAATACTCCTTATTTATTTCCTTTGGATCCCGATATTTATCCATGTAAATGTTGAAAGCCTTGCGGCGAGGGAACCATTCTTGAGGCCTAATGTATGGTTCAGGGAAATCATATTCATATACTGGAAAAAAGGCAATTTATTAGAATAGGAAACAACAATAAATTAAAACTACATATGTTGTAAATTGTATATAATATGACATATTATTTTTAAACATCAAGTATGTTAACCAAATGACAACACTTCATATTTTAGCTTAGTGCTTAAAGCACAATTTAAGTGGCCATTTCGGTCTGAAATAGAGGATCACATAATTTTAAAAATATTTTATGTTCTGTTCACATCTCTTGACTTTTTTAAACACACTTTTAGGATAGTCAACATCAAAATTGTCTGCAAGTTCTTTTTTTTTTGTTAGATTGAAGAAAGATTCAGTGATGAGATACTGTTTTCAGTTTTGTCACTCCACTTTTTTTTTAATTTTGAGTTTTTCTTGTTTTGGTATTAGTTAAAAATGACATTTGTATATACTATAAAAACTAGTGATGTTGTTTGATTTTTAATAAAATATATCATTTTAATAAAAATAACAATTATTGACATGACATTGACAACTGTTTTTCAATTGACTGTACTTATTCATAATAAAAGGACTGATCAGACCAGTATGATAAAGAATTACTCTCAATTGAGGTGACAACCTTTGTACCAAGATCTACCTCTGGTAAATGTTTGTTTACATGATCAAAAAATTACATCAACAATCTACTTACTAGGCTCTTTTGTTTTCAATGTGTGATGGAAGAAGTCTCGAACAGTTTGATCCCAATCACATTGAAAAAAGGCCAACCCCACCGGAGTTATGGCATCTTGGTACTGCTTATACCATTCCCTAGTGATAAATGTCCGTTCTTCAAGTGGTGATGACTGGATAACTAAAAACAATTTCAGAATTAAGATTTACTATTTTTATTAACAAAAACAAAGTTTGAAATTTCTACTAACTTTACATGTGAAGTACATTAAAAAATGATACAAATATAACCAACCTTTTGGTAAATCATATGAAACATGTCCATCCTGTTTGTACAAAACAAACACATATCTATGGTAGCCAGTCCCTTTCAATGGGAAAGGACGTAAGTACTCTGCAATTGTGTCACCTTTTTCTACAGAGTCTCCAGGTATATTAGCCACCATCCAGTGCAAGTACTCTTTCTCACCCTCTGTTAAATGCCCATCTAAGCTAGTCAGAGCAAGAGTCCAGAGAGAATCACCATCAGATTCATAGCTAACAGTAGGATACTCAAGAGCTTCCGCTGGCTTAATGACATTACCACAGCACACGGGCAAAAATAAATCATTCTTCAAATTATACTGAATATCCAAATTCATGAAAGGAATAAAGTAACCTTCTCCATATAAATGTTCAAATACACCATAGTGTTCAGCAATTTGTCTCTTATGATAGGGTGAGATAGTTTTCAGCCAATCACTTCTGGCTTCAGATAAATCAATGCTTAACTTATGATTTCTAGCTAATTGTTCCAAATTTTTGTCAGTTTTCAAATTTTTCACATGCTGCAAACGCTCATTTCTTGAATCTGATGCAGATTTCCTGAAACAAAAAAGAAGTGTTCTTTTTTATCATACAAATGGAGAGTCATTGGCCATGGCAAGAGTTTGTGGTTATGCTTGACATGATGACCACCTATCTAATTCAAGAGCAACTCCAACAATAAGGCTATTGTGGCACACACTCAAGACTTCTTGGGTATTAGATTAGTTATGGAGTAAAACTGTTGTTTCAAACAACACTCCTTTAAACACTATATAACTATAAGGTAAATTGTTATTACTTTCTTGCAAAATGTGATAAAGTATTAAGAGATATTATTACTTACTTTATTCGAGGCAATCCTATATCAATTCTTGTACTATAAACTTCATCTTTGTAATTTAACTCATCCAATCTTTCTTTGATAGTTCTGCAATATATTGGAGCTTTGCCTCTTATTCGATGAGCTAAACGAATTTGTTGAAATTGGACACTCGATATCACACGGAATGTTTTTAACATTCTGTAAGTATTATAGTTATTTAAAACACTACGAAAACTAAATTTGAATGACTATTAAACAGTTTATGACTTGTTTACTATTGTAATACTGAAAATAAATTTGGTCAGTGATTTATTCTACGTGCACAGTTTATTTATTGTGTGAAAAGTTTTCACTTAAAGAAAGAAAACGTGAACATTTGTGCAACCATTGGATGAAATAAATTTGGATGGATGATGGATGACAAACGTGACAGTGACAGAATTGACAGCAGACATAATAGAGTAAATGGACCCTTACATAATGGTTGTACCTATGTTTTATTTTTCCGTGGTTGAACCAAGTTTATTATTCCGTGGTTGAACTGCAGTTGACTACTTAGACTGCTCTTGGCTGGCTCGTAGCTGACGAATACGATAGTATAATGAAGTTCCGCATTTCTACTAAATACAGTTTCATGCGATAGAACCAAACATTATTATATTACAAAGTTCGGCGCAGATGGCGCTACTGGTACAACTAGGGTACACAAATATTGGCACCTTTTGCCAATGGAAAATAATTTTCAATATTATTGAAGATTACGACTAAAATACTTTCTTCGTAAATGTGGTGCGATATTAAAATAAAAAAAAGAAGGATTGAATAGGCGTCAGAACACAAAGTATATACAAGACGTATTTGCTAAATGATTCAAGTCCATTGTAAAATAATACCTTTATTATAATTATTGAATATAGAAAATTTTGCAGCGCGTGGCGGTTGTCGTTAAATAAACGTTTTCGCCAACTTAGCAACTTATCAACTTCATCATACCAACGTATCAACTTAGCAATCATCATATCAACTTAGCAAAAGGCGCAATGCTTTTGTTTACCAACCATACAGTGTTGCACTCTGGCGGGATTAATGCGCAGTAATAGGTACGAACTCCGCTACGCTATTTCGAACGCCGCTACGGATGGTTTTCGTGGTGGGTCTGAAAGAGCCAGGAGCACCATAAGGTACCTTCCTGATACTAGCGAAAGTAACAATTTACAGTAAACGAGTAAATTGACTACCGATAGCTCTTAAATAACAAATAGTATCGATACTATCTAAAAAAAGCTCGTCACAGAAAACAATATTATCGATACTATCGTATCTATTATAGTATCGAGTTGCGATACTATTACACGTTAATAAATAGCATTGCCCGTTTTATGCTATCGATATTTTGACTACTTCCAAACTAACTATCGAAATGGCCTATCGATCGGCATACTTCACTAGTTGCTGGTTGGTTGGTTGCTGTTGCTGAGCTGAAAGATTGTCTGTCCGACCGATGGCAGTATCTACGTGCGTGTGTGATTTAATTTTGTTTAGTTCGGCGTACACAAGACCAAGTTTAAGTACACTGAAAGTAAAATTTAATTTATACTGAGTGGGATTCATCCATGAATATAATATTCATTAACAATAACATTATGTTATGTAGTGCTTTAATTTGAGATGCGATTGTGTGATATATAAGATTGATCCATCTTTTATGTGTGATTTTGTATCTACGACAGCGCGAAATTGTTAAAGATAATCAATAAATTGTTCGTCATTTGAAATGTACAATTATATTAATGATAAAATTGCGAAAAGTGATGTGTTAAACGATTAACCGAGACAATTTTGTGAAGAATGTTGACAGTGTAATCGTTGCCTTATTTATAAGGAGCCATTTACACAAAGCAAAAAGTCACGTAGGCTCATTGTGGTAATTTCGTCGATCATGTACGTAAAATTTATATGATTCAGTTGGAAAGCGTTTGCTTCACGTTTTGTGTTAATTAACTAAGATGGATATAAAGAATATACAGAAAAATGCCATGCAGAAAAGTGCAGAGTTCACTTTCACTGCCCCGCCGGAAGCTCCCGTGTTCGAGCCAACACTAGAAGAATTTTTGGATCCCTTGGGATATATAGCTAAAATTCGTCCTGTTGCAGAGAAAACAGGAATATGTAAGATAAAGCCACCATCACGTTGGCAACCACCTTTTTCTTTAGATGTAGATAAATTAAAATTTGTTCCAAGAATACAAAAAGTAAATGAATTGGAAGCCATAACTCGTCTGAAACTTTTATTTCTTGAAAAGATATTAAAATTTTGGGAGCTTCAAGGTTCACCACTAAAAATCCCTATGATAGAAAATAAAACTTTAGATTTGTACTGTCTTAAGTTTTGGGTGGATGAAGAGGGTGGCTTTGAAAACTGTAACAATCCAAAAAAATGGCGTAAAATCGCTAATGCTATGGGTTACAGTCAAAATGCAAACACCATGAATTTTCTTAGAAATAATTATGAAAAGATTTTGCTTCCATATGATATTTTTGAAAACAGTAAAGAAGACATATTGAAAACTGTTAAAAAGACTGAGTCAAAACCTGAGATTAAGGGTAGCACTGAACAGGATAAACCAGTATTTAAAGAAATATCAATAGATTCCATTGTTACAAAAATTGAAGATGAAAAACCACAATGTAGTATTAAAAAAACTAAAACTGGATCAGACAAAATTGACACTGACTTCACAAAAACTAAAACTGAGTCTGAAGAAACAAAACGTAATAGAGAATTACGTAGACTAGCTTGTTATGGTCCAGGGCCAAAAATGCCAGGATTAAATGATGAGGAGTTTGATATCACAAAGTCAAGGAAAAGACCCAGATATGAATTAGATCCATTGGCCATTTACACATGTGCTATCTGTCAAAAAGATAATAGAGATGACCTTCTGCTAATTTGTAATGGTTGTTCTGATACATATCATACTTTTTGCCTCAAGCCACCTCTAACATCAGTACCAGATGGTGATTGGAGATGTCCATGCTGTATAGCTGAGGAAGTTCACAAACCAGCTGAAGCATTTGGCTTTGCCCAAGCTGAGAGAGAATACACTCTTCAACAATTTGGTGAAATGGCTGATAAATTCAAGTCAGATTATTTTGGGATGTCTGGCCATTTAGTACCCACCAATGTAGCTGAAAAAGAGTTTTGGAGAATCATTTCTTCTGTAGAGGAAGATGTAACAGTAGAGTATGGTGCTGATTTGCACTCAATGGACCATGGTTCTGGGTTTCCTACTAAGTCTTCATTAAATCTTTATCCTGGAGATCAAGAATATGTAGATTCAGGATGGAATCTGAATAATTTACCAGTACTGGAAGGATCTGTGCTTAGATTTATAAATGCAGATATATCTGGAATGACAGTGCCATGGATGTATGTTGGTATGTGTTTTTCTGCATTTTGTTGGCACAATGAAGATCACTGGAGTTACTCTATTAATTATTTGCACTGGGGTGAAGCTAAGACTTGGTATGGGGTACCAGGAAGTGGAGCTGAGTTACTGGAGAATGCAATGAAAGCAGCTGCACCTGATCTATTTAAATCTCAACCAGATTTATTGCATCAATTAGTCACTATCATGAACCCTAACATATTAATGGCTGCAGGTGTGCCAATATACAGAACAGACCAGCAGGCTGGTGAGTTTGTAGTCACATTTCCACGTGCCTACCATGCAGGTTTTAATCAAGGTTATAACTTTGCTGAGGCTGTCAACTTTGCTCCACCTGACTGGCTTAAAATTGGCAGAGAATGCATTACACATTATAAAAATCTCAAGAGATTTTGTGTATTTTCTCATGATGAACTTATCTGTAAAATGGCTTTGGAAGGTGATCGTTTGGATTTGGAAACTGCACTAGAAACACAGAAAGAATTAGTCAAAGCCACAGAAGAAGAGGGCGCATTAAGAGCAGCTTTAGCTAAGAAAGGTTTAAAAAATGTGTGTAGAACAGCATTTGAGTTGCTGGGTGATGATGAGCGCTTATGTGAGGTGTGCAAAACAACCTGCTTTTTGTCATCAGTGTCATGTCCAGAATGTAAACAAATGACTTGTTTACAGCATGTTGATATGTCATGTAAGTGTGCAATATATAAAAAGACTCTTAATTATCGTTATGACATGGATGAGCTTCACATAATGTTGCAGACTATAGATTTCAGAGTTAACAGCTTTGATAAGTGGATGACAGATGCTAAAAATATTCTGTTGCCCACTGCACCAGATATTGGCAGGCTACAAAAATTGAAAGTTCTAGTAGATGAAGCTGAAGAACTAAAAATACCAAAGTGCACACTCTTGTCCACATTAAAAGAAGAATACACTAAAGCCACAGGTGAAGTTGAGCCAATTGTTATAGAACTGGATGATGATTAAATAACAAAGTTTGAACAGTACAAAGTATAATAGTTTATAATAGATTTGATTAGCTGAATCCAACCAGTGAAGTATTGACTGTTTCTAGAGTAAGAATGTTTTTTTTTTTAAATATAAATGCAGAATGTTTTGTAATTCTTCCTGTATGTATGTATATGTAGGTAATAATATAATTAATGATAAGCAGTCTCATAAAATTTATCTTAACATTTTCGAAAAGCCCTTTTTTCGAACAGTAAACAAGGCACAAAAGAAGTCAATTGTTATGGCTAATTATGTTTACTGTTTCCAAAGAGATATATTAATGTTAATTCATTGGCTTCAGTTAATACCGGTATAGACAACTGAAAAAATACATAAGTAAAAGTAATACACAGCTTCCTAATAATCAACTTGCTAAGTTGTTGACAATTATCTATTTAGTTCGTATTGTAATGTAGAATTAAAATTAGGTAATTGATAGACTGGACTTGTTTAACAAATTACAATTAATTGTTTATTTATTAGTTGGTGAATAAATATTATTTCTTTGTACTAAAAGAATGACAGTACCTAAGTAATATTTAATATTATGTATTTTATGTGGTATTAATAACATTTTTGTCCCACCGTATTTAAAGCTAGAATTTGAAGTAAAGTTGTATTGTAATTGACATTTATACTTTGTGACATTAGTAATTTTCAGATGTTTAATGTTTGAGATGTTTATATTATAATTTAAATTGTAACCACATAATTAGTAATAAGGGTACATAATGGCAGTCTAGATATAGCATACCTACACTGCAGTTAAAGCACAGAAGGTCTGGTATTACTTTAGTACTTTATGTAACAAGTTTTTACATAGCACAAGCGTGCATGTTCTATTGGGACTACGCCGCTTACTTAAATCAATTTGGTTGTCTTTTACCAAATAGGATGCCTATCGGTATATAAGTAATAAAATCGCGTTCTGTGTCCGGAGACTATGGGGTGTTCTGTAGGCTGCTGAGCCAGTGCCAATGCGTTGGCCAGTCAACTCAATCTCCACGCCATTTTGCGTTCTACTTAAATGTAACGTAAAAGGGCGATCTAACTTCAAAGAATATTAATATGTACTCAGAAAATAAATGTGCTGTTATTAGAATTTTTTAACTTCTTTAACGAGCGTATCTGCTGAAATTGGGCGATGTGCATAAAAGTCCAGTAATCTAAAAATGCATTCCTGTTGCCGCCATTTGTTTACTGATAGACCATATAAAAGTAACATTGAAAATCCTGATGAAAAATATATCTGATACCTATATACTCGATAGGACAACAGATTTTCAAGCACACGAACTACTATCCCGGGATTTATTTATTATATCCATTGATTCTATCACATATTATATTGAAACGATGCATTTTTTGCAAATTTCCCTTAGAAATGGTTGCGGTACGAGGCGATCAGGCACTTTATTAAAAACTTTAAACGCACTAAATGCCGTGTTTCTTTTCGAAACAGTAGATTGTCGAGTTACAATGTTATTGTAGTTATTCATAAACAATATCAAATCTTAGAATCAAATTATTAAGTATAATAATGCTACATATTATATTGTGTTGGCATAGTAATTAAATAGTATACACATCCTAGCATAACTTGATAAAATTGATTTAGAAGATGAACATTTATAAGTATAGTATAATTTCATATTTCACAATAAATATATACCTAATTGGAAACATTTTTCTTTTTGATCTCATTGCATGGTATATATTTAAATTTCAAAACTAATATAATTTTTAGGTATTTTGTCTTTCCTAAAATGGCCAGAACTAACTTGAGACTTTGTGATTGAGAGATAATCTAGGGTATTACATTTTATAACATGACTACTTTTCATCTAGAGCAGAAATACATCCCAAGAATACTTGCTTCAAAAAGCTAATAAATATGATATCTTGTTTCGAAGAAGGAAGTAAACACCATGATACTTCATGGACTTAGGATCAGAAAATGTCAATAAAGAAAGGATACAAGTACCTACTGTGGAGCTGTACCGTGCATTTTGTGATAATATAGTAATTGTCTGTAATCATATTTTTTTAAGAATATGTCTCACTCTCAATCTAGTTGTTGAGAATGTATTTATCTTACATCACATAAGGCTATGAAGTCACACAGGTACTTTTTAAACACTCTTTAGATTAATTAATATTAGTAGATTTTTATCTATAAGCGGAGTTGTAATTATTTAATAACATTATTGATTGACTGATTTAATTTTTATTATAATGATGATTGCTAATATTGTGTTTGTCAACAATATTGCACCATGTGGTGGAAGTTTAGGTTTCTTATTCGAATTCAGTGATTATTTTCTATGAACTGTGATTATTTTCTTTGCCGTTTGTCAAATTATGGTATGTGTAACTAAAACAAAATTAAAATTATTTGAGTGAGTATTATCTAGAAATAAATATGTGCGAAAATTAATTTTGTATCATTTATATCACATCACATTATTAAAAAAAAGGTTAAAACATTATTCCTCTTCTAGAATTCCAGCGGAACATACTTGAAGATTCTATGCCTCTTATTGAGTTTGCTGATATTATTGCTCTCTCTCATCTGAACACAGTCCCGGTTGTTTCCTCAGCCGTTGAGTGTCGGAGCCCAAGGTACTTTTTCGTGTCCACTTCGCAAGATCGTCGGCATCCTCGTTGTCAGACCATTGGCTCGCATATATAATGTTTGTATTATAGAAACTCATGGCGCGAGTAGGATAAATACAAAAATGGAGGTAATAAAAAATCAAAAATTCTTGTTAAATTCATATAATCAGGCTTGTATGAAACTGCATTAATAAGATTTAGCTTATAATATACAGGGCACTGGAGGTAGTTGCGTATGCAATAAGAAGAAATGGAAAAAAAACAAAGGCTACTTAATGGCTTCTAATGTATAATACATGGAATTAGTAGGTACTCCGTACAACGAAGTACTTATTAAATCCATGGTATACTACGAATAAACTCAGTTACCATTGCGGCCGAAAGGGAGAAAAATCAATGTTACGAAATTTGTTATTTTCATGCCATGTTTTTATGTGTGGCCAGTATGAATAAGTAAGTAGGTAGGTTAGTACCTACTTTCTTAATATTAATGGAGAAAAAAACCCGCCTGCATCAAGATCAAATATTTAGATTTATTTAACTTAAAATCCATAGGTCAGTTCCTAACTATATATGTATATGTCAACTATGTAGTTACAGCGCCTGTGTATTTTTTATTATACTTTAATATAAAATGTGCAAAACATAACATAAACTTAATTAATAAAAGTACCTACGCTATAATGAGTACTTGATTTTGGTGATTTCACATGATTTGATTATCACATTATATACTAAATCTAATAATGATCAATAATTATGAATAAGGAAAAGAAAATATATATAAAATATATATATAAATTATTCTTAATATACTTATATTAATATATTAAGAATAACATTTCTCAAATATTTTTTGAAGTAGGTACGTTACTGTAGAAATATATAACTTACTTAAGACTAGTCTAGAATGTAAACATATTAGTGTTTTTACACTATGGAAGATAGCAGCACCTTATAAATACAACCTTTGTTATACATTTCTACACAATGGAAGACATGACATTCAAATAAAAGTTAACGAAACCTTAAGCTCAATTTACTGTAATTAAATTTTGTTCTGATATCATTAGAAACACGTTGACTGCGCGCCTAAAGGATGCAAACCAGCGTTGTCTTAAATGTAGAATACTTGCACACAAAATTCACATCGAGATTCGTAAAACGCATGACACGTGTACAGTTGAAGCCGTCGTCAACGTGTTAACTAATTATCAGAATAAAATAACATATATACGTAGAATTGCAATCGAGAAAAAAAACACAAAAAAGTGTAGCACCATATACCTATATAAAAGTCTATTGAAACTTCGACAGTTTTCATGATTTACAATAAAGAGATGTATTAATCTATATGTTTGTTCAGTGCATTGTTACGTAGTGCCCGCGACACGAAAGGCTATATGTTATGCAACTATTAATAAAAGATTTACGTTTTGTGATTTTCTTTCGTGGTTTGAATCTAATTGTTATTTAAGGTATACTCTGCGCGCAAATATAATACTCCGCGCAATCCACGACGCAAAGTTTTTTTTTTTTTGCTTCAATGAAAAACTTCAATTAATCCTTAAGAAATATACAGAAATTTTAAAGCGCACGTTTAAATTAATCGGCCAAGAAAATATGTAATTATTGAAGTGAAGATTATGGTTATAAAATGCCATTTTATTTGTATTTAAAAAATATTAATCCCTGCTAAATTTCCAATGCGGCGCCTTAAAGAGATTCTAACTCCTAGCTAGTGTACCCTTATAATCCTGTGTGTTATTATAAGCAATATTAAATAAAATACTGTACGAGATAAAAAGCAGTCTTATTAGGTACTTTAAATATTGCATTAAAATTAAACATTTCATTATAACTAGCAGCGTATTAAATTAGTGTAAAAGTTTCAAAAGAGTTACCTATTCATTGGTAAAGTTTAAGTACATCGTTATATTGAATACAAGTATCACAGCAATGTTATTACAATAACTAGAATAAATATTGATAACATAATTATTATCTCGTATTAACAGTAAAAATTGCTAACATGACAACATTGTATAAGTATGCATAAATTAAAATATAGAAACAAGAAATGCAAAAGGCAGTCTTAGGAAATAAATAGTGCAGTATACTTATGCTCAGCTTATTAAATATATTGCTTTTAATTAAAAATATTCTAAAAAGCCACTTTTCTATGTTGGCTAATGATTTTCAATCATCTGTCAATGCGTTTACAATTATATTGTATAATGTTAATTAATACAATTATTGAATTTATAAATGCCAAATTTAATTTTCATTGAATGATGAATAGTTAAATTTGCTTCTTGCCTAAACCAGTATGGTCCGTCCAATGTCTCAAAAAGAACTAAGCATGTTAATCAAGGCGTTTACATTTTTCACTTTGATTGGGAGGACATTAACATTATCATGATATATAAACATGTTTAGCAATTAATATAAATTAGAATATGCTGATTAGACGAAGATTTTACTTTTTGCTGATTTAATACTAAAATGCTCGATGCGATTGCATTTTACGCTCTTGAACAAAAAAATAATTGGAAATTTAAGCGAAAATATGTTTTGTCTAAACTATCAATGTCAAATAATGTAAAATTACAGTGACAAATCATGTTTCAACTTTTTTTTATAGACAACCGGGTAAGACCTTCACTTTGTGTTCTAAAACCTAAAATCAAATTATAGGTGGCCTTACAATCAATCATAATGTCAAACTTTACGATTATGAGAAGTGAAAAAAATAGTGATCACCGTTGAGACCGCGGGTAGAAGCTGTGTCAGTTGATGGCGGTGACGGAGTCCCTCATCTCGCGGCCCTTGGTCTCGATGGGCAGCGCCAGGCTGGCCACGGCCGCCAGTAGCGCCGCCAGCGAGTATACGCCCGTCGCTATTACGATCGAATTCTTTAGGAGCACCTGAAAATGCAATGGGTTTTTAAATCATGGAGTTGGTTGTATAACATGTCCATTTATAACACGGTTTACAATATGTAACAATTGTTGAAAAGGGTTAGAAGCTTTACGACTACATCTCAATAAGACTACGTAGACAAACAGACTAGATCGCGATTGGACTAGGTCTCAGAATGACAAAGAATGTAATTTATTGATGTATGGGATACAAATTGACCGATCAGCTTAAGTCGATTTTTGTACAAGCTTTTCTTTAGTTTCTTTACCTGTCTCAATGTTTGTCTGCAATCAAATTTTGCAAGTAAAATTTCACCTATTTCCGCTTGTCTCATAGAGTTGAGAGAAAACTCTTAGACCGTTTGCTGCAGGGACATGTTTTTTTTTGTCACGCGTTGAATTCATGTTACATTCAGTGTAATCTATGGTCAAAGAAGGCACACAGCGTCAGCACTGTAGTGATCTGTCGGTCGTATATTCTTAAAAGCTGTGCCATTAAAATAAGTTACTAACATAGTTTTATTTATTGAAGCGGGATAGGGTGTGACCGTACACGCTAGCACTCTTCATACTATAATTATACTGACCTGTGCAACGTAGGGCGTGATCATAGCGCCGAGCCTCGCCACGCCGCTGCAAGCACCCACAGCCGTAGATCTCAAAGCAGTCGGGTAAACCTGCAAACAATGTTGATCTGTTTATAACAACTATATTGTACGAAAAAATACATCAATTTATAATGTGTTTAATTTATAAAGTGGAATGTAACACCATCTTATTCACTTGAGCTGTCGATTCAATCTGGCTAGGAATCCGAGTTTTACACCTAGTAGTTTTCACACCTAGTTTTATTATCTAGATATATACATTTAGGCTTGAATAGACTTGTATTTATTTTTTTGGCATTATTACAAAGTTTCGCTGTAACAAAACGTATTACCTATGTCACGATAAATATTTTTAAGATTACTGAAGAAGGAAAATTCATATTTGACGAAAAATAATTAAGGTAGAAGAAGTAGTAGCACTTACAGGAAAATATCTTCATATGTATTGTTATATTGGTTACAATCAGCTGTTTGTTTAAGTGTACAAAATCTTAAACTACCTCTTCTCTGTCTCTATTTGTAGATCGTTTTGATTCGTCACACGAGTACATTACACTACATGTGGATATTTATGAAAAATATGTTTTTCTATTTTTAGAATTTACTTACTTAATTTAGATAATCACGTAGTACGAAGTATCAATAAATGCCGGTTTTCATGAAATTTGGCAGAGGTAGACGAAACTTTCCGGAGTGACATAGGCTACTTTTTAAATTATGGTTTTACTCGGGCGAAGCCGAGGCAGCCCGCTAGTGTAACATATTTTGAGATTTCACAAGGGTATTAAAACCTTAGGAACTTACTACAAGGTACGTTACAAGGGAATCTAACCCGTAGAGCGAAAATAAAGAAATTTCTGAAGGCCTTCTTTCTGAAATACAGATAAAGTAAAATTCAGGAAACCGTAAATATATGAGTACATTAAAAAAAAAGCAAATTTTACCGAACCTGTGGTGCGCGAGTTCAACTCGCACTTAACCAGTATTTCTCTTTATATAATAAAGTATTATTCTTCAAACATTAAATACCATCTGTTTAAACAAATAGCTTATTGGCATTTGTTAATCAAATGACGACTTTGTTCCTTATGTATGTTACGACTAAACCCTTATGTGCGGCTGGCTTGACCTAGGTGCAGCTGGTCTCAGTTTGTTAAACTTAGGTGCAGTCTACTTATCTTGGGCTAAACCTAAGTTTAGTCGTTATCATTCTGGCTAGATCTATATGCAGCCGGTTGCAGGTGGCTGCACCTAGATGATAAATTCTAAACCCAGGTCCAAGATGAGCAGGCTACACCTAGGTATGTAATCGTCAGAGACCTGATGCACTTAGTTCTAATCAGAAATGTTACGGCTACGATAATGGCTTAAATTGGGATATTGTTCATAATTATTATAGTTTGGGCTATCTTATTTATTACATTGCCTCGACATTATGAATATTGTCGTGTGGATGGTGGGAATTGAGATGTTATTATATGATTTTTATTATTTGGATTATTTTTTTTTATTACGGAAACACTTTTTTATTTTATGCTACTAAAGTACTATAACAGATAAAGCTTCTGGCGACTATAATAATAATGCCTTAGACGATTTGTTTATTTTAGCACATTGCTCTCTCGTTTTGGGCATCAATAAAAGTGCGCGGGCATTTGTGAGAGCGTCCAAATTAATCACCTGGTCCATAACATATGTATACATTTTACTATATAAATAAACTAAAACAGCGCAATTTGCCTATTATATTGCTAACATAGTAACGTGACATATTATGTAAAAATATCGGTATAGGTAAATGCAGTATTAAATTTACTTGACCCAATTTAGTAAATTTAGTCGCTATATGGCGTCATTGTCATTATATGCGAGTAGAATAAGAGCTTAGTGTTTCTTTTTTCAGTAAATTTAATTTAAAAAATTTATTCTTTTTCAATTAGCTTTTTTCTATTACAGGATGTCTCTAATCTCAGCTTCGTTGACATCCAGAGTGCTGGTCAAGACTGCACAAGTCATCTTGATCGGAGCACTGACTTCTTTACCATTCAACTTACCAATTTGGACGAGGGACGTTAAAATTCAAGGTAATAAAGGGATGTACAGTCGACTCTGTACCCAGCATGGATCTATATCCACGAGAATAGAGGGGGATTCGCAACGAATCTGGGTAGGTTGATGTGATGTTGATTGTACAAGACAATAGCTAACATTCTTTAAAAAAATATTTACAAATTTGATATCATTGGATAACATTGTGCAGTGAATGAAGTAAAAAATAAGTGCAGGCTAAATAATCAAACCGAGACTACAAAACTGTGACGTTACAGAAATAACTCGTGCAAGCTCCATATTTTTTGTTTTTGATATTAGAATAAAGTGTCCGATTTGATTGGTTGGAAAATAGCATTGCCGTGGAGATAAATAAAGATAATCAAATACTTTCAGATGCCGACACCTTCGACTTTATTATAGTAGGGGCAGGCACGGCTGGTAGTGTGTTGGCAAACAGGCTATCCGAGATTCAGAATTGCAGTATTTTGGTTATAGAGGCTGGAGAAGATCCGCCTATAGAGTCAGTAGTAAGTAATTACAAGTAAAAATTATTCATTTATATTCAGAAAATTTTCTACTAATATTATAAATGTTTGTATGTGAGTGTGTGTGATGTTCGTTCATCGTGCAAAATCTACTGAACGGATTTCAATTAAATTTGTGTACAAGGGTAGAAAACCACCTAATATAAATATTACTTTTTATACCGAAATTGGAACAGAGGCGCTCGGAGCAGCGATACATACACACATAAACATGAAACCTGATATGGGTCAATGACTAACTCATGCACAATTTAAAACCGAAAAATATGTGTTGGCAGCGAAAACTATAGATACTGCACATATTTCGTTTTCCTCAAACAAAAGAGATAAAGTGTATTAGAAATACAAGAGAAGAAATGTGACCGAGTGCTAATATCTTTTGTCCCTTCTTTTGTTTCTTCTGTTTTTCAACTTTAGCTACCAGGTGGTTTCTCACTACTACAAAAAACAAAATACGACTGGAATTACACTACCGAATACAGCGAGAAGTTCAGCCTCGGTCACCTGGGAGAAGTATGGGAATTACCTTCTGGGAGGATTTTAGGGGGAACAAGCTCAATAAACCATTTACTTTATGCTAGAGCGTTTCCATCTGACTTCGACAGTTGGGCAGAAACTGCAAACAACTCTGGTTGGAAGTACGAAAATATAGAAAGATATTTTTATAAATCAGAAAAGCTTAAGGATGAAACCATTATGAATTCAGAATTTGAAAGATATCATGGATTACATGGTAATATACAAACAGCAAGAGAACCAGATCCAGTGGTTGATAAATATCTAGACGCTATCAAAGAAATTGGATATAAAGTTCTATTAGACACAGTTCATCATGTATTAGCTTTTTCACAACCATTGTTCTTTATTTTCGACGGAAAACGTCAAAGCACAGCGCAGACATATTTGCTGCCGATAAAAGATGATAGAAATAATTTGTATATTTTGAAAGACACATTCGTAACAGAAGTCGTGTTTAACAAAAACTTAGCAGCAACAGGAGTATTAGCATTGTCGAAAGATAATAAAGTTATGAGATTTTACACAAGAAAAGAAGTTATTCTGTCAGCCGGAGTTTTCAATAGTCCAAAAGTGTTAATGCTATCAGGTATTGGACCAAAGGCTGAGTTAGAAAAGTTAAGCATTCCAATACTTGTAGATTTGCCCGTCGGTGAAAACTTTCAAGACATCACAGGCGTGTTTTTGATAGAAAATATACAGAACTTACAAACTATAATACCACCAATGAAACCGCCAACACAGTTTCCAACTCCTGGAATAGTAGGTTACGTAAATCTAACTGAAACTGTAAACAGACCTACCTACCAACCAATAGACCTTGTATTCCAAAATACCTTGGTGTTTTCTCAAATATGTTCAATTGTTTTTACGTTCAAAGACGAGATTTGCGATAGTATTATCAAACAAGTAAACGAGAGGGAGTTTTTGTTAATGCTACCATCAGTTTTCCATCCGAAATCTCGCGGGAAAGTAGGATTGAGAAGCATAAATGCAAAAGACGGTTTAAAAATACAAGCTAATTACTATTCTGATGATTCTGACATAGCTAAAACTATAGCTGTGATAAAGGATAATTTGAAGATAGAAAATTCTACGTTTTACAAGAATGTTGGTGCAGAATTTGTAAAGATTGATCTACCTGAATGTGAAAAGTATGAGTATAGAAGTCAGGACTATTGGAAATGTTATATAAAGTATATGTCTTTTTCGCACTACTATTACACTAGTACTTGCTCTATGGGCTCTGTAGTCGATGGTGAACTGAACGTGATTGGAGTTAAGAACCTAAGAGTAGTAGATGCTAGTGTCATCCCGTACAGTCCCAGTGCGAATCCTGAAACTACAGTGATAGTAATTGCTGAAAAAGCAGCTGATTTGATTAAAAATAAATATTATGATTGAATTGTTGTCTAACTTTTTTTAAATAAGTCCATCTAGAAGATGGCTTAACTTTATTGCAATATTTAATAGTAAAAACCAGAAAGTTCTAGTTATATATAAAGGCTGTAGTAGTATAGTTTTGGAAAAATAAAAATACCTCAGGTGTGTAGACATAAGCGGCTTGAAACAACCCGGCGATGATGCCTCGAGCCACGAACAATATGCATGTCAGGAATGTTCGGCTGAAAATAAAAGAATTTATAATTTATTCATAGATTTATCTACTTTTACAACTACTCACATATTTAAACTATAGCTAAACATTTCATCTATTAAATCGACATCTCGGTCGAATAAACAGACTGCCTTACTGTATATGTTGAAGCAAAGTACAGTTTTACCAATTTAATTTACAGTAGACGCTTGTAGTAAATTTTTCTTATTATACTTCCATTGTTTTTTCTGTTCCGTCCGTGAGAACAGGTCTCTTAGCACTTTAGGAAGCCTATTTCCAACTAGACTCCCCAAATAAAATAATAAATCATATATACGAAGTGTACATGTATTTTATGACAGATTTAAGTAGTTGTACTTCGTTCGTAAATATTATGTGGTAAATAAAACGCTTTATTATTATTGTTAAGGGACTATGTGGTTTTCCTACATAGGTAAAGTCTAAAACTAGTGGTATTTGGCTGTTAAATATTTTAAAAGATCCAATGTCATAGAGGACACTGAAGGTTTTATATTAATTAACTCACTTATCATTGTAAATCAGCACGCATACGCAAATGGCGAATATGACGAATTGCGACGCCATAGTTTTTTTCCGTCCAAACTTCTCAATTATGAAAATGGTGGCGAAAATTCCTGGAAACAGAATAAAAATATTATATCATGCGTTAAAACTATGTCTATAACTCACTCTCGTATTAACGTGTTCCTAGTTGCATTCAAGGCTGTGACGCCGCGAAATGAATCTTAAAATTATGAAGAAAGGTAGGCAGGTGGGACGTGGTAGGTAGGTAGGTACCTGGGAACTCAGCCAGCGTGGTCCACAGCAGGTCCATGTAGTCGGTGGTCTGCAGCGGGCGGCAGTCGGCGGCGCACGTGTCCCCGAGGCTGTCCGGCTCGTTCTCGAACAGCTCCGTCGTCATCAGCACCAGCCCGTAGTAGCAGAACGCACAACACATCCTGTAAGATTTCACCTACAATTTGTATAATCTTCCTCTCTTTAGGCCGCGAAATCGAAGATATTTGTAATAAAGCAAGATTTTTTTACGAAAGTTAAATTTTTTGCGACGAACTTTTATTGTCGTCCTCTGACGAGAATAAAAGTCGTTCGAAGATCTCTAGATCTTGTTGCATTCAACGCGTGACAAAAAAAAATATTCCGTGTCTATCCGTCCGTGCTCTAAGCCGTTGAAGAGTTCACTCATTCTGGCTAGGAATCCGAGTCCATCTAGTTTAATTATTTACGAGGTAGCTCTGTACAACACGATTTTAACGCTATCAGTTCTTATTTGTCATGTTCATGATGTTATTTTTTCATCTTACCATATAAACCACAAGAGTAAGCTGGTGTTCCTGAGATGCGGTATGAGTAGATGTTTCAACCGCCCGCGCTGGCCGATGCCCACAGAGTCGTCGCACACCAGCCGCCCGAGCAACATCGGACGACCGTTGTCTTGTGCTATCTAAATAAATAATGTTAAACAATAATAAGCTAAAATGTCTATTGAAATTAGTACTGTTTTTGTACTTAGTTTCATATTTTGGAGTAATTATATTAGTATAATTACATTATTATTGTGTATATAAATAAATAAATAAATGAAGCTGGTAGTGTAGAAAAACAGCAATATACAGGGTGTTACTACTTTATAGACTAAACGAAACATGAGGTATACACCTCATGTTTCAAAATTAAATGTTCTTATTCTTACTGAGAATCTGTAATATTTTTGATTAAAACACACTGGTGTGATAAACTAAATAATGTATTTTAAAATATTATTTTTACTTGTTCTAAGGTAGCTAATGCCTTGTCTGGTTGCCCACTAGCCACGTGATATCTTGCTGATTCAGGTAACCACTGCAATAAACAAGCAATTTAGTAGGTGATTTAAGTGTGTCAATGTATGGGCAACCTAAAAAATGCCTACTGTAAGAAAACATACATTCTTGTATCTAAGATAAATATCAGTTAAATATGTACAGTTTCTGTTAGCATCACTGTCAAGCGAGGTCCTCATTCACCACGGCTGAGATTCAAAGACAAATTCAAATTTGTCACAAATCTTATAGCCAGTATAAATGTGTTATGATCTCGCCACTAGCGCCCCTAGTAGGGAATTCATAACACATTTACACTGCATGGTCCCAATGAGAAGATGACGTTAATAGAAAATGATACTTAAAGCGTCCTCTTACATTGATATCAGATTAACTGACAGCTCGCTGATATAAATGTGTTAATTTCGATTGGGGTAGATGACAAGGCCAGAAAATTGCAAAAAATATATCTACTCTAGATAAAATATACCTGGTGCCCATTGAATTTTACATCCAAAATAATGTATTTCTAATGTTTAATTTAAAAATACTCACTGGACATATGAGGGCAAATATCAGAAGCGGAATAGTGGACAAAGCGAGGAGCCAGTGAACTCCTAGAGTCGGCATGACGACCAGCGCCAGAGCTACCTCCAAACATGCGCCCAGCGCCCAGAAACACTGCAATTACAAGTAGCATATACTATACTGATAAGAGTCTTTGTCTCTTCTGTCAGGACTCGGCTGTCAACAATTGGCGTCTCTATCTTATGTAAAAGAAACTATCACTTTTCCATATTACTTTAGACGTTTTCTGATAGTATCGGGTAAAAAACTTCCTGAATGGTTTCGAGAAAAGTGGATAAGGTAAGGCTGTGTCTTATTGGTCAACTCGTTGGGAGGCAGGGCCCTCAGACCTCAGATAATAAAACTGTACATGATTTTATTTGTTATTGAATAAGCACAGGAAGTGCTTTGGAGACAAATATACTATGGAATAACTAAAATAAACACTTACATCAAGAAGAACGACACATTTAGCCCTTTGTTTTGTTGGTAAAAACTCAGCATATAATGTTACCCTGAAAAGGTTTAAAGAATTTATTACTCACATGAATATAGAGGTTTTACTTACAGAGAATATACAGTGTATACAATATATCTACAGTGTATATAATACATATATTTTTTTCAGTGAGCAACACATGATTTACATTTATTTATTTGCATAAATAAAATGAAAATCTGACCACTTCATTTTGTGTGAAAGGGTAACAAACATTACATACAACAACAGCCTCAAACCTAAATAACTTTCGCATTTAAACATTGATAAAGTTTAATAGATTGTTTTTTTTTTGTCTTATATATTAGTAGGTATGATTTAGAATTACTTACGATTGTGGCACACAGCCAATAGCAAAACCAACAAGCCCTCGAAGGAACAACAGCCAAAGGAAGTTAGGTGCAATGGCACTTAACAGTCCATAATAAAATAAAAGTACACCACACATACTGAGAGCCTGAAAAGAAAAATACATTTTATGTTATCAAATAATCCTGTTAAAAAGTGTGCATATATTTAATCAAGTACAACAATAAAGAAAAGGTTAGGATTGTCAGCATGTTGACTGAAACAAAACTTGCATCGCGGGTTCTACGAATTTGATAATGATCAGAACTGCAAATGCAAGCATGCATTGAAGTCACTACATTTTAACATAACTAAATTTTTGTCTGCATGTGGAATATAAAGTCTATCTACCTTTTCTCAGCAATCAACTAAATACAACACATCAAGACACTGCACAGACCTCTATGCCACGGTACTAGCAGGGAATTTACAATGTTTTTGGGTAGGTGTTTGGGTAGCTGACTGTACTTATAGATAATATTACTTACAGTTTTTCGTCCATAACGGTCACTGATATTGCCCCAAAAAGTAGAGCTCAACATCATTCCCATGAATACAATTGTTGTAGTTAAAGCTTGTTGATACCTGAAAAAATATAATTTTACATCTGAATAAATTGTAAATTTAAAATAGAATATGATTATCAGAAGCTATTATAATGACATATATGTCATTAAACAATTTCTGAGGACAATATGACAGTTGAATTGAAAAAATGATTACTATTTTAAAGTTATCAATTGTTTATAGTCTCGGTTCATTTGTTAAAGTGACTCACAGGAGACTGCTAGGAGTATTTTGTGGAATGGCACATATACTGTATATGAAAGTGCTTTTGTGTGTGAATAAATTGTTAAAAAATATACAATGATCCTATTTAATTTGTTACTAATATTTCTAATGATGATGACCAAATGAAGTTTAGTTAAACAAGTAGGAAAGCAGACCCTGGGTTCTGAGACTCAACAGTTCAGGAAGGATATGGGAAAATGCTCAGATGAGAAATTTTCACAATATAACATATAAAACTTCAGTATTACTTGCTTATATTCCATTCACAGTGCAGGGCTGGAGACAATATACTAAGGATAGTCATTTCCATTGAGTCTGCCATCCAACACAATCCTGTACAGAGCGACAACTTTACTTGGAACCATCCAAAGCCAAGTGCGTTTACAGCCTGTGTTACCGTAAATGTATCTAAAAACAAATAATTGAATATGTATAATAAAATGAATGTCAAAAGTTTAAAAAAGGATGTATAAAATACATACATGACTGTTTATTTTTCACTGAGACACGCTACTAAAAAGCCGAAGAAAATTACTTACCATCCGGCACTACCGATACCGAAGCCATTTCTATCTCCTGTGGTGGAGGCATACTTTGGGAGGGAGTCCGCGGACCTACCCCGCTGTCATCCAGGTCTTGATATCCCTTGGCACGACCCATTGCTGATAAATATATTTAGTCAACAAATTTCATTGACGTGGATCTTGGTATAACGGGAATTTTTGTGTCAAGGTATCTCCATTGATACATGAACAGCGTTTAAGAATCAGTTTTAGATGCTTGCTTATATTTTAATATGGATGTTGCTTTATTTCTAACTTATGTTCTTAACGTGAAAGACAGCTTAAAACGTACTAAATTAAAAACTTTTGCACTTCATTGCGTTCATTGCATTTCACTAAACAACACAAAGTAGTAAACAATTGTGTCAATGTCAAAGTCAAACAAATGCCTCTACTTGTTATTGTCTTACTTGTCATAAATGTCAATGGCAAGTGTTGCCTTGCTGTACAATGAACGTTAGTACAGATTTTATTTTAATTTATTTTGTTTGTTTTCACAAAATCTGTAAAATTTGACAGAATGATAGCATATTTAATGGTAGACAACTGATGAAATTACTTTATTTGTAAGAGAGGTATAGACAAAAGTTAAAACTTGATTTGGCTTATTAACGTTTGATGCTTTTGCTTCATCATAATTTTTACAAAAATACAATGGCGGCAGGCGGCAAGAAGTTGTAATTGTTTTTTGCTATTTGAAATGTGATGAGAAAAGTAAGTAGAACTATAAGGATTTTTGGATTTGTAGTAAGCATGTTTGTTCTTGCCAAATAGGTAGGTAGACCTACGACGACTTCATCGCAACCAACTCATCTATCGTAAATATCTGGCACTCTCTGTTCAGTTGATGCTTATGTTGCATTCAGTGGTTCTTGTACTTAGCGTTATTTGCAAGGAGTGCGAGAAGCAGGACAAGGCCAAGCTCGACCGTAGGCGACCCATCTCCAGCACGTAGTTAGGTACCTCGCACTCTCTGATCAGTGAATTGATCAAATTGATTGCTTGTATCGTATTCAGTTGTTCGTGTATCTATTACATGATTAATAATTGTAGCATCATTCTCGAGGAGTGCTAGAAGCAGGGCAAAGCTAAGCTCCCATCTCCAGCCTCTCAGCTCGCAAATATCTGGCATTCTCTAGTTCAATAATGCTTATTTATATCATATTCAGTGGTTCAGGTAGCTCCGACATGATTGGGGTCGGCAGGTGGTCGAGCACACACAAACTTTTAGGTCCGTTTACTTGTAACCACACTTAAAAAAATAAAATCATACTTAATTCAATTTTTTTAGTACCTAATTAAGATTTAATTGAAGCATAATAATGCTGGAATGGCAGAGGCGTCCGGGTTCAAATCCCACACGAGTCCTATAGGTTTTCATCTACATTAAATTTAAAAATAATTAACGAATAGCTTTAAAATTAATTTGAAGGAAAAAAATAAATTCAGTTTCAATCATCTTTATTTCATTATACTTTTATACCTGTATAAGTACTAATAGTATACATCTACTCATATTAAGTTAGATAACAAGCAAAATTCTCGGAACTACTTATTAAAAAATTGGACTGATAGGTTCAAGGAATATATTAGGTAAAAAAAAATCTGTTTACGTAAAAGTTTAAAATAAAGTTTTCAATTATCATAAGCCTTTACGTATTTTTGTTTTGCTGCTGTGCTATAGAGATTTACATACACTTGGAATAGGTACTCAAACTTACTTAAAGGTAAATAAGTACACTGTGCTACTAACAATGTTCACGGTAATCATTATGTTATTACAATTGGGATATCTTACGGACACATCAACATAGAAAACATTAAAATAATGAACTGTTTTATTAGATTCAGTAATTCTGGAAACTTAGAGTAGATAACAATTACCTATACCTATACAATTTAATAAATTTATATTACCTGTTTGTACTTAATATAAAAAAAATAAGTGATAGTACTTATACATTTTAAGTTCTTTTTAAGTAGGTACAACATCGAAAATGGCGTCGATGATCAACGGACATAACATCAACTAGTAATAATACTTTAGAGGCTTCTAATTACAATATTATAAACTAGTAATATGAATGGAATTAATTTGACATTTATTAAAAACAGATATGTAGGTACATTGGAAATATACATTGTCTTAAGGTGTACATTGCTAAAACATCCTATAATTTTAAACAGTTTTTTGAGACCTTATACCTAGGTTAGTTCACATTAGGATGTTTGGATTCACCACGAAGCGATGACGGACGCCATTATTACAAAAGCATCTTCTGGGTGGGTCTTTTAGACCGTATGTATAATAATAAGATACAAGTTAAGTCAAGAAGCTGTAAAGCTTAAATATCACCTAATCCTCCATGTTTGAGAGAATCGCTTTTTTAGTATACTAATGAATTTTGCTTCGCAAACAGACTATTTTGTATTGTCTATGTAGATTGTAGACCATTTTAAAAATAATACATATTAGCACCTGAACGAATAAATAACAAGTAGGCAGCAATAGAATATAAGGACCTAATATTTACATAGTCGCAATGATAAAAAAAAATCATAAAAGATATTGAATATGAATTTAAATAAAATTAAATAAAGCAGTTTTAAATCGGATCTAAATGCCTCGAAATATCAAGATGGGTACGACATTTATTTCTTTACTCTGCACCTGGTTAAGCTCTAAAGTTGAAACTCCAGATGTGATAGATTTGTCATCCAAAAGATATTGATTACTATCTAAAATAATTAGTTCTTAGTTAATAATACATACCTATTTACAAAAACGCACACCATTGTGCAATAGCTGCCGACAATTGAAGGGGCAACGCATATCCCTATAAATTAGTTTAATATTAGTTTATTAACAAACAACAATTCATCCCACATACAGATTATAGTCAGTTTTTTGTACAACATTTTCTTTTCACACAGTTTAATTAGAAAAATTCATTTATTAAGAAGAAGGTAAATAGTCAAAAAAGATCTTAGTAACATCGCATTCCTATTATTATCTAATCAATAAAGAAAATGCCATAGTGATTTTCATCTACCTCAACATGAATATTTAACTCCATTTTATCAAATTTAAATAATAAAAAAAGATTATAGGCCTATATTATCTAGTTTTGAATCAATCATATTAAAAAAATATTTAATATCTAGTATCTATTGTTATTGAAAATGGCTAGTCGAAACGTTATGCATGGACATCTAGATTTTTTTAATTAATTGATAGAAGTCTCGCAGCCGTAATGTTGCCTTTGTCGATAAATATTTTAGTCTACATATTACTCAGTCTCATATTTGTTGGCGGTGATCAATGCGTGTTTAAGTTGCAATGCGTTGTTTCAGTCCTCGGAGTTCCAGTACGAGGTCGCTATCTCCCGCCACGAACCGTTTATCGATCCTCCTTTCTTTCGTTGATTCCTGCCAACAAAATAAACATGTGAAAATAGCCGTTCATTACAAAAAGAATATGATATTCAAGGGACCTGAAGAGAGTAGACAGCGTACGTTATAGGTACTAAGGTGTTATTTAGATGTAGAGTGGAGGTTTCCCGTGCACACTTCGACTGACCCGGCCTTTACTGCGCGAGTCACCCACCACCCCCGGCCCGGTTAGTCTATTTTTAGACATCGGTATTTTTCGTTTCGTGAGTTCTATAACTACTACTATATTATTTATTGCCAATCAATACGAACTTGTATAACATAAATTGAGTTTAAAATGATAATAAAATAATCTTACTTTGGTAAATGTGTCTTTGGTGTTCGCCGCCAATAACTTGACGATTTTATCGTAGTATCCTGTTTCCCTTTTATGCCCCATGTTAAAATGACTTGCATGCTTTGTGGTTTGTCCTTGAGGGGGAATCGCGACCTCCTTTTGGCCTAATTTGGGGTCTACTGTACTTAGTGTAGGTGCACTAGTTGTTAGGCTTCTTTTGTTTCCATTCCAGTTTATGAAACCTTCATCAGATGCGTAATCATAATCATCAACTTTCGGAACAGTTTTTGGAACATGGTATAGTGGCTGACCAGCTAAGGCCTTGAGTTCTCGGACATCTTCGTCTTCAGTATTTTTGTCTTCGTAATCAACAGGCGGGAAGGCTGCACGAGAATTTTCACGACGTCTTTGAGCATCTTGAGCCATTTGGGTAAGGATTAGATTATCTAAGAAAGCAGCGCTAACATCATCGACATCACTGCTTCGCCATCGTGAATTTGCATCATTTTCGAACCAAGTTTCTTGGCCAATTGGCAGCGCTGCAAGTCTTTCTTCTTGTCTTTTAGGGCCATCATTGGCAAAGAAATGTTCATAGGGGTCGTACACGTATGGGTATGGCATTTGACCATAGACTTCTGGAACACTTATTGCTGGAGCATCGTAATAATATTGAACTTTCGGCGCGTAATAATATTCATCGTCAGGATATTCTCTTGGACCTTGTGGTGGATACCACGCTTGCACAGGATACGCCTTCACATGCGTTACTAGGTAGCCAATTAAGACTGTATACCATCTAAAACAATTGAAAAAAAATCTAGATATACTCAATATGCATAATTCAGAATAAACTTATTTTTTTAAAATCTAGTCAATTTCAAAATACACATATAAACTTAATTCGGAAATCTTGATTGGATTAATTAATTTTGCAAAAAGCACTTTAATTAATTAATTTCCACCCACCTTAAATTCGGGAGATGCATGTTGTATTCACACAGTTTGTTGTTGCTCCCAGTGTTTCCAGAACGAGACTACGTGGGCATGGAGAGTCGGGCGGCTTTATAAGCGACTCGCCCACGCAAGCCGCCCACACGTTCTGAATGAACATCCCCCTGGTCGTACCCCGTGTGGCCTCACCCCCCGTCCGCGGCCTTTCCAACTGCTCCCCTCAACCCCTGCCATTCTTCTATCGATCCAGCCCGCAGGTTGTATTCATCTTGCAAAACTGTTACGTTGCCTTTCCGTACTTATACTGCACACACAATCTCAGGTTGTAAGTGAATAAAACGTTATACAAAAAATAATAATAACTAAATAATATCTAAAACGTTTATTCAGGAACTAGATTTTTTACTGACACAATCACACAGGCAAAGCAGAAATGTATATCCCATATTCATTTACTACCTACCTGTAGGTAGTCTTCTTTGTTACAGAACATTTGGTGAGTTCTTTTGCTGATTCAACTGAATATCTCTTTTTATGTAAATGACGTTTCTTCGTGCTTTCGCATATAAACGTATGTAGGTAATTATTCATTAAGATAAATTAAGAAAAATGCAAAATCTTACACTTCGTATACCAAAACAGGTGTTAGTGTAAGCGTTAAATATGTATGTCTACTAGCCTAGGTACAGTCAGCGTTAAAATGATACACGCGTATCGTACAAATATATAAAGACGATATTTCAAACATCATGCCAGCACATAAAATATCTTACTATTTATTATTTAGAGTTTATATGAGTAGTCAGAGTGTTAAAAAGTGAAAAAAAAAACTTTTTCGTAGCTGGATAAGAAAATCAGTTATGAATAAGGATTAAATAGTCCTATTTGAAAACAAATTATAAAACATTCGAAGAAATTTCTTTTTTGTAGCTAGTTATGAAAATGAAAATGGATTAAAGGAACAACACGAGAATGCTACTTTAGAAGCTCATATTATTTTCTCTTTGATTCCCTGTGATACGCGTTTCTTCTTACTTTGAACGGCCTTCCATTGTCTAATATCATCATTTCCATCATTTTGATATTGACGCTGACTATACTTGAGAGCGCGTATAGCGTACTGATGCTATATGTTATATGCTATATGTTCCTTACACATTCCGGTATGATCCGCCTGTCTTGATCCACTTTTGGATTCAAGGATACTTTTTCCTTCCTTTCGTTTGTTAGTTTGTTCTTTTGTCACGTTGATCCAGAGCAAGCGATTTTCTTTGAGTAAGTACCTATAGGCATGGGAAGTTTTGTTTGATGATTACCTGATGAACGGTTATTAGCATTATAGTGGTCGGCGAAAGCGTACCTATTTAGTTCTTGATTCCTAGTTCTTTTAAAAAGTTATAATTAGTTACTAAGCCAGAGTGGGTGTATTGCGCAGATTAAAATATAGTTAGCTGAAAGTTCTCGAATAACGACCACGTTCTATAGAACGTGTGGTACTTACAGTTAAACAATGGTGAATCTTGGCTTCTGATTGGAGAGAGTTCCAGATTCTTCTATTCTGCGCGCTGTTGGTTCGCCAGTTGCTTCCAATTTTCAAAGCCTCCAAAGCGTCACTAAAAGGTTCTATAGAGGTATAGGTTTGATAGAGGGAATGGAAAACCACAGTGCAAATGCATATATATATATATATAATGCATAAAGATTAAAACATCGACAAAGAATTGTTTGTAGCTAGCTCATAAGAAGCGATAAAGTACTTCTTGGTAAATACGGAATTTATACCAGCGCGTGTATTAATAGGTACCTACCTAGTGCTATTTATTTTTATACAATCTGGTACAGCTTAGGTCTCATCCTAAGTAATAATTATGTAGTTGATAAGTTAGTGGTGTGTATCAAAAATCTTATTGACACTATTTACAAAACTGTTTTTAAAGGATTTCAGAGTATGAAATATAATATTTCTTTTATTATTTTTCCAGCAAGTCCTGTCAACATGTTACATAAAAACTTCGAAAAGCTTCTTCGTGTTTTGGCAGGATTCGATAACAAAGATAGGTTTGAAGGGAGGACCTCCTTCATGGGGTAGGTCAGGGGACGGGGGTTTTTACAATTCGGGTGCATTTCGGTGCAGCCAAAAGTGCGCGGAACTTCCAACAAACAGGGGGTCGATGGCCGACTGGCGCCTTATGTATGACAATGGAGTCACCACTTCCTAATCAATTAAATGTGTCTATTCTAGAAAAAAAAATGTTGTAGTTGTGTAATCTAACTAAATAAATATTATAATTAACCTAACTAGGGAATATAAACTTTCCAAATGTTTTCATGTAAATTCACATGTTCATATGTATTGCGGAACCACATTAAAAACCAATATTTTTAATGTGGCTTCGTAATGCAATATGAATAAGTAAGTATAAGTACTATTACTTACCTTATACTTGTACAGGGTGCTAGAATTGTTGTATTGCCAATCTGAAGTATGGAGAAATTACTTCAAGAAGTATTATTCATTTTAGAAGGAATTTATTCTGTTCACGTAATTATCGTACTGAAGAGCAAGTTTGTGATATTTTATTTTCAATTTGATTTGGATTAAGGATCTTAGAGGTTCACAAAGGTAAATCTCATATTTGTGATTCTACGCAAAACAGAACAGTAATTTATTATGTAAGAAAGTATTTTTCCGCTCTAGTTGCGAAAGATGCATTGATTAATCATTAGGTATCTTCCACCTAAGTTATAAATAAAACTAGGGCACCTGGATAGCCCTGGAAGCTAAGGAACGAGATTATAAAATCTGTGTCAGGCCGACGAACTGGGTCGGTGGTTAAGCTCCATGATATGATGATAGTGTGCAGATTGCAATATTTTATAACTTCATAGGGTTCCGTCCAACTAGTGACAAATAAGCAAGTAACGTTTGGAGCCAAAACGTCTGGGTTCACAATTATTTTGATATGAGGTTGATGTTAGGAAACCGTCGTAAAATTTCAGCGTATCTTCAAATTTTTAATATTTCCAGGTCTTCCTGGCGTCATAACCATGAATGCAACTTTGATTACGCTCGGTAAATTTAGCAAATAAATATTCATGTAACGAATTGAATATGATAAGCTGACATAAACCCAAATAAATATCTCATGCGTTTAAGAAGTTTACATACATATTGTATTCTACTCAAGGGATGAATTTTTTCGTGGCTTTTACAGAAAACTCTACACTTTCAAGAAACATATTAAGGAAAGTATGTCTCAGAATTAGAATAAGCAATTGCAAGATAAGATATATCCTTGATTCTAGTTACCTAATCAGTTCGTCGTAAGATTTCAAAGTGAACAGAAATGTTTCAGACTTTGACCATTAGTTCTAAGTAGCAGAAAAAAATATCGTTGGTCATAATAACACGCTGTATCTACAACATTAAACCCACACACTACTGTTTCGCAGATGAAACGCCCACATTTTTGTTCAAGAGAATAGATAAATATATTCATGATATTGGATACAATGAAAAGATCACATTTTCCACTCCTATAAAGCTGGTGTTCTTTTTGATGTAGTAAATAAACCAATTTCTGATGTATTACATCTTGGTTGCAGATGCATAAATAAAACACGATATTATGGTTAGTAGGAATTGCATAAATAAAACACGAATTATGGTTAGTAACAAAGTATTTCATTTGTCAAACAAAGAAATTTGTGACGATTTGTATTTATTTTACAAGCATATATTTTGCTTATAATGTATGTATGCATGTATGCAAGTGCAATTAAAGCTAAATATATCTTCAACCGATTGAGCTGAAATACAATTGGATTAATAATTCATTAACTGATGGTGTACTTATGTTATTTTTGTCGTGTACCTATCATCCAAAAATATTTTTTTTTATCTCTGGTGACAACATGCTAAAAAGTTTGTGTCAAAAGGTATTTATATTCCTAGCTGTTTGCAGCGGCTTCAGTTCTGAAACAATTGGATCGATTTTATATCCTATCAATGAATCGAAATTTTAAATTTTAAAAAATATTTCATAGGTAAAAAAACATGTCGTAACTAAATCATTAAAAAATGCATATTTAGAAAAAATGTTTATAAAAAAAAATGCATCTTAAGAAAAATAAAACCAGTCTGAAAATAATAAATAAAAAGTGTTAAATGTATTGAAACATTTGAATATTGTTTAAAATTTAGGTCTGAAAGCGCAAATTTGAATTCAGTATATACTGCGTCTTCTAGGTTCTTTATACAATTACTTGGAACTGCGCAGTCTCGTTAGCTATCTCTTTTACTCTTTACTGGAGAGTATTCTATTCCATTCGTATTCTTAGGGGGTAGCTGGTTCTATTTTTAGGCGACATAAAATTACTATTCAGCTTGTTATTTTTCAGTTTTAAATTATAAGTTTTTCCGATAGTAATGATTTTGAATTTTTTACCTATTTAGTTTTACACTAATAAAAATCAAAAAGGTTCTTAGGGTATTCCAATCTAACAATTGGGAACAAGGAAAGGGACTCGTAGACCACTACTTGAATGCGGTAAAGGAAATCATTTTGTATTTGAATAGTGGGAATTGGCCGTTAATTATCGTTTAGGAATACCGGCATACTGGGGAACTATTTTGCTGACAGTAGTTTGACAATCAGGATGACGTGGGAAATTTCAACTTTGTAGGAAAAATTCAACTTGCAAGTGTTTTTAAGACAGACAGGTGAATAACAATAAAAGTTTGTAAAAATGCATACATATTTATGATCCAGTTGCCAAGTTGTAATTAAATGTTGCTTGCAAGTTCAGGTCAGTTTCAGATAGTTGACATTCTGGGTGAAGAGATTTGGCATTTAGAAATATTTACTTAACTATAATCAATACAAACGGGAAATTCGTGTATGCCTTGGCCCGCGAGCAAAAGCTAGAAGTCTGTACAGGAACTGGACTTAGCCATATACTTTCGTACATTTAACATTTTCGCATCTCGTCGCTACTCTTTGTCTCAATGAGGACGTGATATTAGTCATTACGACAACGCTCATAGGGTGAAAGATCCTGGCGAGGCCCTTAACTGTTCCGCGAAATGTGTGCAAATTGATTACCACAAAGTCTGCTTTAAAGCGAGCGGACATGACCATGACAAAATAATGTAGTTGTATGCTGTAGTAACATTCGCCCATTTTCAAAATATCTAATTTGGACTTCACTGCAAAGTCGGTCTTTATTACCGCATATAAAGACCCATGATAGGACACGTTCGGTGACTTTGGGAAAAGTACCATGGCATGTGCATAGCTTTAAAAGTTTGTTAATTTTACAAGTAAATTGTGTGTATAAAGTTGAACAAACATGTTTAGTAACTTGTGAATAATGGAAGGTCGTTTCGAAGATCCAGTATGTAACGAACGTCGATATACTACCTAACATACTAGGTAGATGACTAAGTCATAACAGTTTTTGGTTCTATTCCATTCATGAACGCTTTTACGTCATCTCCCGGCCCACTGTGGAGGCACGGTGCCCCCCCCCCCCCAGAGCTGCAGGGGGGTGACGTCAAACCATGCAACAAGTGTTCCTACAGAAATGTATTGGGTTAGTCTCTAAATACTCAGAACAAGGCTATTTTTAACCGATAGAAGGGCCAATTGTGGTATTGATAACCTAGAATAAAATTTACGTAATACTATACGGGTTAAAATAATACCTTTAATGTTAACATGGACGTTAGATATAGAAGGGTTGTTTGTTTTATATTAAAATAAATGATGATACATGAAGGTAGCTATTTCTTAATGAGCATTTAATACGCGTCAACAGCGTTTTTTTTTTAAATTAAAAGTCAGCTTGTATATTATGTTTAAAAATATAGGTAAAAACGTGGGACATTTAAGAGGTTAAAAAAAAGTAGGACACGTCATCAAAAGCTTAAAAAATGTTTAAAAATATTTTTATTATATTTTAGAAACTTCAGAAGGAATATTTTTATTGTAGTGGAGCACATTGACCATTTGACGAAGTTTTTTTTGTTGCGTTAATCAATGCAAGCTCTTATGAAAATTAAGCATTGTACATTTATCGTAGGACCGTGATTACAGTTAATATTCACTACACTTGTGGTCGATAAGTACTTTATTATTATTTCAACATGAAGTATATGAGGGGAAGCACAGAGGCATCTCTATCAACTCTAGCGAACTCAATTTTATTCATAGGCGCCCTCTGTTGGCGTACGAAAGCAACGAAGAGAAAAGCTAGGTGATCATGAATCATGAACCCAGTTCCAAAAAGTACAGATCCGTGCGTAATGATTCCGGATATTTACATAGATGTCCTTTTTGTAAATTGTATTGAGAGCGCCATTGCTCCATTGTACTCCGTTGTTTTGACGTACGTCGCAGAAATTGTATGGAGATTCGACGCACGTCAACCCACGTCAGTTTCAAAACCAATAAAAACAACGGAGCACAATATCGTGCGAGCGCAATGTGGCTAAGGGGAATTGTTATCACTTCACGTTAATTTAAATTTCGATTTAAGTTCGAATTCACAAATCACTTATTGCGCTAAGATATCTCCATCAATCAATCAATCAATAATATATTTGTCAAACGTAAGTACAATTGTACAGATGTAACATTATTTGGTAATTAGTCTTGCATGTTAAAATTAAATCTTGGGTTGTTTATTTGTTGCTGTAATCTGATAAAAAAACGTAAATTACATTTTCTATTTTAGCAAATCGCCTCCGTAAGTAGATACTCGTATAATATGCAAAATAATTTTCGTTTATAGACAATATATACCAAATTTAATTCTTGGCATTAATTTTAATCGGGGTTAAAAAGATGTTGGATGTATTCGTTAATACATTCAACATCTTCCTGACGCCAATAAATAATATTTGTTATGTTTTTTCTTTGATAAATTCTACAAGTATCTTCACCGTTGGCCTCTTGGGAGGTATATCGAGAGGGAAAGAAAAGATAAATTTGCAAAAAATATGAGTACTTATAAATTGGTGTTCAAAGAAAAATCTTAAACCTACATATTTTACCGACTATGACTATGGAAAAATAAATAAATGAGGAGCGCGCTATTTATCACAAAATAAAAAAGAAATATTTAATTTACGTCACAAGATTACAAAAAAATGTGAGTTTATTTATAGTCTTAATGTAATAAATATCTAATATAGCTGTGAAAAACTTGAGGATCTATTTAAATTTAAGCTTTTATATTGATTAGAAATTTTATTGTAAATTTTTAGTGCCATACATTCAGATTGAATCTTGTTGTGCTCATCATAAGAAAGAATTTGGAAAAACAAATGTTAAAATTTGTATCTTATATTTGTTATTTTTATAAGTTCTTAGTTTAGGAGTTCTCGATTTTGGTAATACTTTTATGTGCACTATCCGATCAAGGTTAACATAATAATATATCTATATTTATGCATATAAGTGAGCTATGTTAGTACATAGGAGATTAAAAAAAAGTCTTTATTGGACTAATAGAAGCCAAAACTCCCTCCCGTCAAAAAGTCAAGGTGCCATTCCAGCTAGGTTAGGTATCCTATCTCAAACCATGAGAAATTTTTTTCGAAATCCATCTGAAATATCTATCTTTCCACCCTTACTAACTAAAGCGATTCTCTGAAACAAAACAACTGTTAACGTAACTAATAAGAAAATAATAAAATTTTAACGTAACAATATTCTGGACGATCTAAGGGAATTTTAAAGTTTATATTTTATAGTGAAACGAGCAGTACAACGTGGTGTTACCCGGTTTATCATTCGTTGTAATTATCAATTTTTTACGTTTTTAATTTTATGCACAGTAGCGCCATACTTTGAAGAAAAAAGTAGCCTATGTATTAATCCATGGTAGCAACTACCATAATATCAAATTTTCATTTCGTAACTATTCGGCCAGCCGTTTGAGTGTGTGTGAAGAAGTAATAAACATACTCACAAACTTTTGCCTTTATAATATTAGTGGAATTATAAAGTGGCTTGAGATATACATTTTTAATGCTGAAATGCCTAAATTTCGAAGAAAAATAAGTTTTTTACAAGTTTGCTTGCACTCCGTGTAAAAGACATCAACGCGCTAGTTGATTTAGGTCTCCAAGAAGCATCACAACTGAATTTAGTTTTATAACATTGTGAAAGTAACAACTTAAAAAACTTACATGAAATAAATACTACAGTGATAAATAATACATTACAACAACATAATTAATGTTTGATTGTTCACATAGTACCTAAATAAATTACAAGTGTAAAAAATAAAGCTTCCTAATGTTTTAAAATGAAAATTTCTTGTTAATTTAACATAAGAACACTGGCAAAATAACAAGAAATTTTATCTAGATCTGTCTACATTATTGCAAAACCTGTATTTTTAATAACCTGAATACTCTTTATAAAGCTATTGTATTATTAATTTACATAAAAATAAATTAATGAGTTGACAAATCAAAACTACTCTTTGGAAATTTGCATCTGAAAATATTACTTTCCGACATTATGTCATAATTATATGTAATATTAAATTAATCAATATGACATTAATAAAATGTAAATACAAAGGTAAAAATATACAAATAATTTTAAAGTTTTTACCTGCGCGTGCGTTTCTCGGAATGGTAAGTGACTCGTATTGAACAATAAATAGTAGATACCTTCGGCGGCCATTATCTCGGCATCATCATCACGCAGACACGGTGGGAGCTTTCAAAGCTACGAGGAGGGGTTTGATGCGCGGGGAGGGGCGCGGGGCGGCGTGAAAGCCTCCGCCTGCCAGTGCCGCCACGACCGCGACGCGACCCGCATGCCGCTGCCGCCGTAAGCGTCAACTGTCAACTGAAGACAAACTTAACTTAAAAGTGTGCTTAACCTGTGATATACTGTTTTCGGATGAATTTCATGAATTAGTCTAGTGTATAATCGTGATAAGGACTAACTGTGATAGACCGGTATTGATAAGTGAGTGTGTCACGTGTGTTTACTAATGAATGTGACGGCGTAGGCGCAGCGGCGGGTCGCACTCACCGTGAGATATTCGTGCGCGAGCAGGTCGTTGCGGCCATGCTGCATACCTGACGAGAGCGAGTGCGCGGCTTTGCGCGAACGGGACACAGCGAGTGCTCCCGGTGGACGTTAAACTTTCGCTGACGAGGAACAAAGTGTGCAATGTTTTCATCGGTGTCATGACGAGGATGGAGCGATGGCACGTGGCGCTGGTGGCGCTGGCGTTGCTCGTCAGCGCGGGCCTCGGCCTCGCCTCCGAGCAGATGCAATCGCGCGCTGTCGATACCGGCGTCGATCTCAGAGTTGCTGAGGATCAACCTATTGGAACCATCGTTGGCAAAATCCCAACGAAACCTGGCTTCACTTATCGATTCAACGAACCACCCAAAGAATTTGTTCTTGATCCTGTTACTGGTGAAATCAAAACTAATATGGTCCTTGACAGAGAGAGCGTAGACCGTTATGCATTTGTTGTTTTATCAAGTCAACCTACCTACCCTATTGAAGTCAGATTGCGTGTTACAGATGTAAATGACAACTATCCAGAATTCCCAGAACCTAGTATAGCGGTTGCTTTTTCGGAAAGTGCGGCCGCTGGGACAAAATTATTGCTTGACGCTGCAACTGATAAGGATTTAGGTGAAAACGGTATAGCAAATGACTACAGGATAGTAGACGGTGACACCGAAGGTAAATTCCGTCTGAATGTGACAGTTAATCCAAGTGGACAAACGTCATATCTCCATCTTGAAACAACAGGAAAGCTAGACAGAGAAACGAATGATTTTTATATACTTAACATATCAGCGCGTGATGGTGGTAATCCACCAAAGTATGGATATCTTCAAGTAAACGTTTCTATTTTAGATGTTAATGACAATCCACCGATATTTGATCAAAGTGATTTTTCCGTATCTTTAAATGAAAGTGTGCCTCCTGGAACCACTGTTCTAAAAGTAACAGCGACGGACAGTGATTTGGGTGATAATAGTAAAATCACCTATGAAGTAACTGACACTGAAAAACAATTTGCTGTGGATCCAGAATCTGGTATTATAACGACGACCAAAAAATTAAATTGTCCCAAATACTGTACAAATACTACATGTAATATGACATGTGTCCTAACAGTGATAGCAAAAGATCATGGCGTACCTCGTCAAGATGCTCGGACTTACGTTACTGTTAACCTTATAGATGCAAATGATCATGATCCAGTTATTACTTTTACTTATGTACCGTCTACAGCAAATTTTGCAACAGTTGATGAAAATGCAAAAAATGGGTCTCTTGTAGCAGCAATAACAGTGAGTGATATGGATGCGGGATTAAATGGTATCACAAGTATACGTATTGTATCAGGTAATGAACTAAACCATTTTCGATTAGAGAACTCTTCAAGTGTGTATATAGTGCACGTGAACGGAATTTTGGATAGAGAAGAAATAAGTAAATATAACTTGACTGTAGTAGCAACAGATAGAGGATCGCCTCCACGTACTGCTACTTCATATTTAGTGATTCACGTCAATGATGTCAACGACCACGAGCCTGTTTTTGAGAAATCTGAATATTCAGCAGTTTTAAGTGAGCTGGCACCTCCTGGAACGTATATTGCTAGTATTACTGCCTCAGATGAAGATACTGGAGTAAATGCTGAGATATACTATGATTTTTATGACGGAAACAATTTACAGTGGTTTGATATTGACCATTTAACTGGATTAGTAACCACTAAGTCAGTTCTTGATCGTGAAATTCAGGGTACAGTTGAACTTAATGTTTCTGCGAGAGATGGAGGTCCAAATCCAAAATGGGCTTATACCAGATTAAAAATTACAATATTAGATGAAAATGATGAAGCACCTACATTTCCTCAAGCCATTATAAATGCAACATTAGCTGAAAATATTAAGCCAATCAAGGAAATATTAATATTGACTGCTTCTGATTATGACCAAGGTACTAATGGATCTGTTTCCTATTATTTACCACCTAGTATTGAAAGGAAATACCCAAACACTTTTACATTAGATCCAATTACTGGTCAATTAAGTGCTCTTATTCAATTAGATAGAGAAAAAGTATCAATGTACGAGTTACAAGTTTTAGCTAAAGATCAAGGTTTTCCTCCACAATCATCCACAGCTACTATTTTTCTAAATGTTTTGGATGTTAATGACAATAATCCCATTTTTTATCCACAAAGATATATACAAATCATAAATGAAGCTATACCCATCGGTACAAATATTTTGCAAGTAAAAGCGTTTGATTTGGATGATGGTGAAAATGCTAGAATTATGTACAAACTTGAAAATGGTGGCGATGGCTATTTTGATGTTGAACCGTGGACTGGTAATGTTGTATTGCAAAAAGATTTCCGAAATGCTCCTCTGAAAATATATTCATTGAATGTTTCTTGTAAAGACAAAGGTAACAGAGGTGTATCTGAAAATGCAATAGTAGAAATTGTAAAATTATCATACCGTAAAAATCTTGAATTCCATGAATATAACGGTTATAATTTTAAAATTCTTGAAGATAAAGGTACTTCCAGTCCTGATATTGGCCGATTCGTTGGAAAAGTGAATATCAAAAACTCACATGACACAGTATCTTACTATATTTTGGAAGGAGATCCTAAGCGCATGTTTAAAGTAGATGAAAACAGTGGAATTATTACCACAAATGCCAATATAGACCGTGAAGATAAAATGACATATCATTTAAAAATGATGGCTAAAAGTGGCGTTTCATTTGGATTTGCTACTGTGAACATATCAGTACTAGATGTTAATGATAATTACCCCATATTCTTAGAAGATAAAGATGAAATACGCATTCCTGAAAATATGGCTGTTGGACAAGAAGTGTATTTCGCAAGAGCTGTTGATCGCGATTCTGGTTCGAACAGAACAGTATCTTATAAATTGAGTAGTAACCCTGACCATAGTTTCAAAATTTCGGAAACAACTGGAGTCATTTACTTAAATAAACCCATATCTGGAGAACCTGGCAATGTTATGTTAATCGAAGTTACAGCATCTGATAACGGAAATCCATCGCTGTCGTCTTACCATTCTATAACTGCCATAATCGAAGACGTCAATGATCATACGCCAATATTCGATCACACCTCATATGAAACATCTCTACTTGAATCCACTCTTGTAAATACAAGATTTTTTGCAATTTCTGCGACCGACGCCGATCTTGGAGCAAGTGGACAGATATCATATTCTATACTTGAGGGAAATACAGACGGAAAATTTGGAATATTTCCTGATGGGTTTTTGTATGTCAAAAGTCCATTAGATAGAGAAAAACGAGATTATTACTCATTGACATTACTAGCGTTTGATCATGGTGTACCGCGTAGGTCATCTCAAGTTCCAGTAGTCATACACGTTTTAGATGAAAATGATAATAGTCCACAATTTACTAATACAACTTTTATTTTTAAAATTAAAGAAAATGAACCACCAGATACTTTTGTCGGAAAATTAACCGCTATAGATAAAGACATTGGTCGAAATGCTGAATTAACATTCAGTTTGCCTGTAACACAGAATGAATTTCGTATTGATTCAAGAAATGGTTTCATTAAAACATTGAAATCTTTTGACAGAGAAAGCTTAGAGCATAATACAGGTCAAAATTATATAACTTTAACTGTTACTGTAAGTGACAATGGAAGAGTAAAGTTATCTGACTCCGTAAGGGTAACAATTTATATAACTGATGTGAATGATAATGCACCTATATTTACGCGAACTCCCTATAAAGTTGAAGTATCTGAAGGTACAGCTGTAGGAGCTTCAATAATGAGAGTATATTCAACTGATGCTGATGAAGGGCTCAATGGCGATATTTATTACAAACTCATAGGAGGTGATGATACAGGAAAATTCTCACTAGACGAGGCAACTGGTCAGCTATTTATAAACAAACCTCTAGATAGAGAAACTACCGACAGATATCAGCTAACAGTATTGGCTCATGATTCGGGACAATATTTACGTTTATCAGCTTCAACTACTATATCCATAAATATTCTGGACGAAAATGACAATGCTCCTATTTTTACACATACTGAAACGGAGGCGTTCGTTTTAGAAACTGAACCAATCAACAAAAAAATTATACAATTTCATGCTACAGATGCAGATTTAGGAATAAATAAAGAGTTACAATTTTCTATTACTGCAGGTAATAGGAAAGAAGCCTTTTATATTGATAGTTATTCAGGGGAATTATTTTTACACAAAAAACTGGACTACGAGGATTTGACATCTTATACTTTGAATATAACTGCAACTGATAATGGAAGCCCAAGTCTATCATCAAGTATAGCTTTTACTGTAAATGTAATAGACGCAAATGATAACGCGCCCGTATTTACTAACACTGCTATTGTACGACAAATCAGAGAAGGGATACCAAATAATACGCCTATTGTAACGGTAACTGCTGAGGACCCCGATTCTGGTATGAATGGTAAAGTTTATTATTCCATCAAACATCAAGACCCAAATAACAATAGACGTCATTTCGCTATAAATAATATCACTGGAGTTATACACACTTTGCTACCTATAGATAGAGAAACTATTGATACTTTTAGAATAACAGTAGTTGCATACGATAGGGCTGAACCACCATCTGCAAGATTATCGGCTGAAAAATTAGTGACTGTTATTGTTGAAGACATAAATGATAATGCTCCCATATTTGTATCTATGAATGCTGCTGTAATAAATACTAAGAGAATTGGAAAAAGTATCGGTCGTGGAATATTTATTATGAACGTACTAGCTCGTGATTTGGATTCTGGGACAAATGGGTTGGTCACATACAAGCTAATTCATGGTGGAAATGATTTATTTGACCTGCATAGAAGCAATGGTGCTTTGACACTCCGCTATCCTCCAACGCCTCCTGAAGCTAGATGGAGTCTTGTCATAAAAGCTACAGATGAGGCCGTGTTAAGCGAACAAAGAAGCACTGAGACTTATTTGAATGTAATTTTGGGTGGAACTGAATTAGATGGTGTTACTTGGACTAATGTTGGCTCGGTTTCCGTGGCTGAAAATGAACCAGCTGGTACTGCTATTTTGAATGTAACTAATGACTATAAATCTGGACTAGATTATTATATAGTGAATGTGACTGGTGACGGAAAACAAGTGCATAGGCTGTTTGATATAGATTCATCGTTGGGAATTTTATCAACGGCAGTGTCTCTGGACCGTGAGTCTGGTGTTGATAAATATGAAGTGGAAATTTGCGGCGTTTCTTCTAGTGCTCCACTTAAAACCACTACAACTAAGGTGAGTCACTAGTTTACTTGATTAATATTAAATGTGTACTATTTACTAGTATATACTGTAATAATTTATAAACTAATCGTTGTTTCCAGCAGCTTTGCTCGCAGTTAAAAGTAGCATATTTAATCCTCCAGCTCTGTAACTCCATACCAGTAATAATTTCAATCAAGAACATTTATTCTTTTTGACTTTAAATAAGGACAAATTTAAAAAACATGCACACACATATAAAATTAGTTTGGCAGTATAGAGATATGTATAGAGGCAGTACAGATATAGAAGCATTCTATCCCTTCTGTCAAGAAATAAATAATAAGAACCTACTACTATGTTTTTCTAATGATTATTCATGGAAATAATAGATTTAGAAGGGCTCTCTCCGCGCGCGCTGGAAATATTTTGGCAAAGAAATAGTATACTAAATTCACACCAAATGCTATCAACCTGGAACTATACAACTGCATAGATGCTCTATTATAAAATACGCTAGTTAGCTTCATGTATAAATTAAGTGAAATAACATTTCCCTTCGAATATTTTATAAATAACTAACAGTACACATTTTTTATAAAATCAGATTGTGAAATAAAGCCACAGTACGTCAGTGACATTTGTGTCTCATGTCGACAGATTGAGCGATCGGGATCAAATCTGTATACTGTGCTGCCCACACTTGACAATCCAACGAGAACAATCCAATTAACTTTGCACAATCGTCTTTGGACAAAACATCCAGGCATGCCGCTTGTAAAATAAAAATAAAATAAATTCAAACGAATGCTCGTTAGCGTATGTCGACCGGCGCGGTCTAATCGAAGGCTCTAAATTACGATAAGTTCAATCTCCTTGGACGATATCTCAACATTCATTCTCAAGCCTGAAGATTATGCGTAAAACATGAGTTCGTTTGTTATGCTTTTGGGAACGTTAATTAGGTGTCGGAATAAAAATAATCTTTCATTCCTCCTCTCTTTCTCTCGCATCTTCGCGCGTTTCCTGTTTCATTTGCGGCTGTGATGTCACACACCATAATTCAGTGTAAAAACAAACCTTAAAACTTAGAAGATTCAGCTGTGTATTTTTTTAAACCCCGGCTGCCTGTAAGTATAAATTTTATTAAAAATCTATTCATTTAAAATATATTTCAATCTAAATTAACATATTGATTAAATTTTATTTAAACTAAGGAATTCTCAAAATTATTTAGATTCTATTAGTGCTGGCGTTATCGTAGTACAACTAGGACATTGGAGAACTAGAACTAACCATGATTTTCAATCAAACGGCGTCTCATTTTATAAACCAACATATTAGATAGATTTGACTCCCTGGAAGTCAGCGTAAAAAATGGGGAAGACACATGGAATTAGTAGTCACTCCGTTGTACGAAGTATCTACTAATTCTAAGGGAAGACTATTGTTAGCTGTCAGCTGCCAAGCAGGACTATGTATTGCATACTTTACTAAACACTAAGTTTTGCGCGCGGTTTCTCTTGTGTTAATTTCCCACGAGTATTATCTTTTTAACTGGATTAATTTTGAGAATGTCGATTGAAAAGTTAAAGCGTTAAGAGGTAAAAAATGATACTTATACAAATTTAATATTTAATACTGTATATTTTGCTAAAGAGATAGCGATGATGGTCTAAGGATATGAAAAAAATACTGGACTGAGCTTAGCATTATGCTCCTATACTCCTATCAGTTAATTAGCATATTCCTGAATTGAAAGGCAATGTGGAAGATTTTTACCCAATGGTGGGATGATAGATGTTCACAAAAAGAATCTTGACGGGTGTGCCGGTGGCTAAGTGAGGCGATGATTGTATAAGATTGTTACAGTAGTAAAATGACAATTGTATTATAATTCTGATATAAATCAAATATTGAATTTATACGAGCTTTCCGTTCGAATTCATAATCAAATTCAGTCATCATTGTTAATATAACTTATTACATAAAATGTTTTTATTGAGGTTGCAAATAATATAAACTTATTTCAATCTGACACCACCCGTTATTTTCAATGGTTGCTCGCAGTAATCGAGTCCTGGTTTAAAAATTGGATAGCAATAAAAGTGGTATTAAAACCAAAGTCATTTATTCGAGGGCAATATTCGAGTATCTTATTAAACGGCATGAAAAAAGACCCTTCCCATTGAGAGGTGCAATGTTGAAACTTTATTACGTTCTCAAATGACACTTTTGAATTTTTTAAGTCAACCATTTTTTATTTGTACGCTTGTGACTTTTTCAGTAAGTATGTGTAATTTCATAAAATTTCAATAAACTAAGCTTCACCAGATGAGTGTGTGCGTTACACAGCCGAATGTAACTTGTAGTTGTTTTCGAAAAGTTCCCGTATAATAGCGCGCTTAAATACCTAATATATATCGCAATAAAAAATCACAATCATCATCATCATAAATAGCGAAACTTAAGCTTTGTAAATTGAAGGGACTTTTGGTAGTTGGGTAAAATCTCCCAGCTCGACTCAATTTGACGTTTTTACAGCATTAAATACGATGTCAGGAAAAAGTGGGAATAATGTTAATTGTGATTGCATTAAACCTTCAGACCTGCTATAAAAGTCGTCCAATTGTGTGGAAAAGGTAGGATTTAAGGCGGAAAGAGAGGGTGAGCTATCAACTGACACCAAAAGCGCATTAGGATGCGAGGCTGCATTCTGTGGACTGATTTATGCAACTTGCAGCGGCGCGCGGGCATCGACACCAGCCTAATGAACGAGCAACTTACGCTGTACTGGGGAATGGGTTCCATTATTTCACGCCAATACTAATAGACTAATATTGCATGCGTGTCTATAAGGACCGTGTGCTCCTCGACTATTGTTTTATTTTCATTGCAACTTTTGCTGTCTGGTCTCACTGAATTGCGAAAAACAATTTAAAAAAAAAAAGAAACTCCCATACAGTTAATCAGTGCTTTGCTTCAGATCTGAAATTATGTAAAAAATAGGATAGGATTTAATGTGAAAAAACGATTTTCCTATGAATTCTGTTGAATATGCCGCGTTGTTTCTGTTGTTGCAAGCAATTTTTTTACTACTGTTTTTGAAGCTCATTCAAGCTCACTCATTGAAATGTCATGTGTTAAATATAAATATAGAAAAGTATCTCAATTTATTAAATAAACCTCTAGAAATCAATCGAATTGATGAACTACTTAAGTTTTTATCGATAAATTTATTGGTAATCCTAAGGACGACGATGCATCTCGAAAAGTAATGTAAAGCCAGCTTTTATACTGACCTGTTGCTTCGTAAATGCCTTCCGAGGCACTTTGATAAGGAATTTGGGTGGCGTAGCCCTAACGCTTTTATCGCGGGAAAAAAATCACTTACCCGGCGTCCTTACTTAGCTGCTCAGGCCGGGCGACGCGGCGCCAACACGTATTGTATACAGATTATTGACATAAGTTTGCTAGTGTCGCTTCGCGCTGCCTAGTCACATTTGTTGCTCAGTTAGAATGCCGCGTTACGTCGCGTCGCTATTCTGCTCGTGATAATGTACTTGTATCTCTAAAGCACATTAGTAATTTCCGCCCTCGTACTTTCATTTACATACGACAATAAATCATTCTAACGCTAACGCTTAAAATTGCTATTAGGTAAAAAAAGATTAGTAAAAATAACACATACAATTCTACCAAAAAAAGCTTATTTCAGTATAGGTTATAGTCACGTCATGGAGTGCATGCTCCAGTCGTGGTTGAGTTTGTAAATAAATTGGCAGAATAATGCTAGGTTCTTCAGATGTATGTTTTGATTCTGAATTCAAATATCTGCACTACATGGAGGAGCTACGGAGAAAAACGAGTCTATAAAAACTTATCGTCAAAGTTGACCACCCTTAATCATTGTAATTATCGTTAACTGGTGACATAGATAGTTATTTGATTATTTTGCAAGTTGTACTTAACTAGGACTTGAGTGACATGCCAAACGTGACTGGGAACTTAGGTGTGCTATCTAAAATCCTACGCCGAGCCATTGCTTGCGTAAGATTGTGAAGTCGTGAGATGTTTCCTTCAAAGCTGAGTAGGTGTGAGGTGAATAATTGTGTTTACTTTGATAATCTTCATCAAATAGATCCGAACTCATTACTTTTAGGATGAATAAATTAAGATTGCTTGTAGTAGGTTTTTCAAATGGTATGGTTTAACTTAATAATGTTGATTTGTAATCCAAGTAAACCAAATAATAAAAAAATATATTCCGTTGATGTATTTTTTTTACTTTGTGCTTTTAATAAGTCTCTTCGTTACATTTGTAAGTACTTATTGTAGATTTTTTATTAATTATTCGTGAATACTCTATCAAATAACAATAAGTAGCAAAATGCCTTTGTTTTTTCGAGGTTCTCCCAAGAATTTTGTCACAAAGGTTTCTTTTCTGTCTTATGTTCCATTTTAGTATAGTGCAAACTGAAAACTGAAACCTATGAGAGATTCGGTATCGTGCAAAATATTAGTATATCATGCTCTATGCTTACGAAATTACTTACTTTTGTTGCTTGATAAGTAAAAAATACAATACAATTTAAAAAGACGATATATCTGATAAATTGGCTATGCCATGGAAAAATTATACAGGCTCTGAACAGTGATTAATTTGTCAATTTTACGACCATAGGCATAGGTTGTGTGGGAATGAATATGTAATGAGTTGAAGCCGAGGATGCCATGTTTTGGTTGCGAAGTGACAGATTTTTATTTATTGTATATCTGTACAGTTATACATTAATTATATATCCTGTTTCAAAATATAGATTCGAGCGATGAAGGCGCACACAAATCTGTAGAAAATAAGATTTAGTTATTACTTTGTGAGCATTTTCTATAATTTGAAATTGAAAGATATTATATTTTATCAGTTATACAGTGCACCCTGTACTATATAAAGCTAATACTACAAATAAACTGTATTACATGTATGTATATATAAAGTCTAGGTAGGTATACCTAGACTAAAGGTATGAAAATATTACATCAAATAGTCTACTATTACATAGTCTACTATGTGATGTAATATTCTCATTAAAATGGTAAATTGAAAACTTAAAGTCTAGCAGATTTTGCGTGAAATTGCTACATACCTACATACTATTGCCAATATATCGTTCTTAACTATCGTTGGTTGTCTGGAAAAGATTTCTTCATGGGATAAGTTCGCCATTGCATATTTACCTTCTCATTGTGTATACTTTATACGAGTACTTTAAGTTCTTGTATCATATATATTCTTTGTATAATAAAGATAGAATTTATAATTTTATTTATTTTAAGAATTTCACACACTGCAAACTTTACCTTTAATAAAGATAGAAGTAAGTACAGACAAACATACATTCAGTAACACAGGTTATACTAGGAGCGGGAGCACTTGTTACTTAATGCTAGAGTTCCATGCAACACGGTTAAGCCTAATGTCTGTTACCTTTTTTCTTCAGCAGTGCAAACTCAACCGAGCACCTGAACATGTAATCACATTTAAATATGACGCATATAAAAGTTCATTTGCCAGTTAGGTTATAATTTGCCAAGTTTATTTTCCAATATCGGTCTGTAATCATATATAGATTGTTTCTTGACAGTCCCTCGGCCAGCTTTCTTATCGCTGTTGACTATAACGACCACTGGAGCGTGACCTGCTCCGCCCCTCTCGCGCATTCCTTCACCAGACCTGAACAGGGACATGGAATACGCTGTCACAGACCTCACTTAATTGGACACTTTATATGTGTGCATTCATGTTAAGTTGAACCGGTTTCTAGTGGGTCTTTTGCTTTCTACGTCACACATGGGCTTGTGTACACGATAGTTATGAGTTGGCCTTGTGTGCAGATCATAAGTGTAGGAGAGCGATGAGTAAAAAATACAAGTAGGTACGTATGCATTCGAGTCAAAAAATCTAATAATATAATTTTAAAATATCACGTAGGTATTGAAAATATTGGTGACACTCAGATCCTAAATGTTTTCGCGTATGCCAGCTACTAATGCTAATATATCCTACCTAAATATTAGTCATGATCATGACTCTCATGATCATAACATTACCAACTGTTTTACTTTTTGATATAACACGACGGCCACTTTTACATATCTTATAAAACTCAGCTTGGGTCTTCCTAGACCAAGTGATAAAAAGCGAAACAAAATTTAATTTGGGTTTGACCACCAGCTGCAGAAGAATGATGTATTCTTATGTCTGTGTCTGTACGGATACATAGCGCAAATAGGGACGGATATTGAGGAGTTGTAGTGGTTTCCACATATCCATCCTGCTGCATCCAGTGGTAAACAGCATCGGCATTTTTTTTTCTGCCGTACCATCATCATTTTCTCAAATCAAAACTAAACGTGCACCTTAATTATCATGCAACATAACATAAATGAAAAAAAATTGTTTATCTGTTTTATTATGATGACACAGCATATTTAATTTAAATTTAACCCCCTACCAGAGAAGTTAGTATACACAGTGGTGAACCAAGCCAAATTATGAAGAACATTACAATCGTAATAATGGCACCTGTAACTTCAGGCCAGCAAATCTTACGCCTCCGCGACGTTTTGCTGTAAAATTGATTCCCCGATGCTATCGTCCCTCCCGAGGGAACGCTGGATAAATAAATACTTTGCGATAATCTCGGCAGATCTGAGACAGGCCAGAATTACGGCACTTCGGAGATATTATTGCATTTTAATTCCGTTCTCGACACACCTCCGTCGCATTACGATTTCATATGATTTAGTGCGTTATTGTACGCGCATGGCATGGTACAATATTACAGCCTCAAGTCAAATAAATTTCAAAATGGCCGAAATGAGCGTGGCTCTGATCTTGATACCCCGCGTTCGGATATTACTACTAAATTACAATTAAGGGTTAACGTTTTGACATATCGTATTATATTTTAAAGTGTTCTTTACGCCTGTACAATATGATATGCATACAGTATCGCTCGTTTTATGTACGTGTCGGAATGTTTTTTTTTTGTGAATTAGTACAAGTTTTGAAGCAAAATATTATTGACATAATAAAGCTTCATTGGGGAAACTAAAAACAATCCAATTTGTTGTTTCAATCGAGCGAACCGAGCTTCATTAGTGAACTGAAAATAGTAAATAATTTTGCTAATAACTTAGCAAATATATAAAAACAGTAAAATATTATACATCGGACCAGGTGGTCAGTCATACATTGGCTTGTGATTCCAGTAGAACTATAATAAAAGATTGCCACACCAATTTTGAGTAGGTTAATAAAAATATTTAGTTACAAACACTAGAACAGGACCACTCCAAAATATCCTGAACCACTGGTAGCTGATAACAACTTATGAGCAGGCAACAACAGCAGTCCCCAAGGAGGTCTACGTAGAGTGAGGCAGTCGGTGAAAAATTCGAAATAATTTAAATTTCAAAGATTCAAAATTTATATTATTTCGAATTTGTTTTGCAAGAGAACACGTGATCATGTCACAGAGAATATTTATTTATATATCAAACTTACAGTTGCACTTGCAAACTGTGTATACTTACAGTTGTACATACACTTGCAAAAATGGAAAATAAATCCACCTTACAGGGGTCAAGAGATAATTAATGTATGCAATATGGAGTCCGATTCATGGCCGGTGCGGAATCTCGTCTAGTGCCAGATAAAAGTTGTAAAATGCAAATTGCATTTGAAACGTTAAGAATGTTCGGCCCACGTCTGCTATCGGCACCGTTACTCCACCTTACACTTCCAATTTCGTAGGATTTTCGATCGAGAAATCTCATCAAGTACTAAATAGGCCGGGTTGTGGCATTTGTTTTCGCCCAAGCATATTACCGCTTCATATATTTTTACGTACGATTAAAAAAACACAGCTGAATTAAATGATACATTTTATATAAGTAGGTGAATATGTATAGATATATTAAGAGGGTTCAGAGTACATAAGAGAGATTTTTTAAACCATTGTACATTATAATTTTGTAGTGTTTTTGTATTAGAGCAGCAGTTTTCCACAAGGAAAATGATTGAATAGGTCACTGATAGGTGGGGGGGGGGGGGTACTCTGTTATTGTATAAGACTATATAATTTTTATTTACCTCCATAGATTCTATATCAGACAAGTGTTAGTAATGATAAAAGTCTGAACTCTGCAGAATTGAGACACAATAGATAAACAATTGGTTGATCGACGCATTTGCCCCGGTTCGTAAGGTTAACCGTGTTTCCAAAAATCCTTTAATTCTGATACAATATAAATTACAAACCCATGCAGCAGGTAAAACAATGCGCCGGCGCACAGGCCCGCGCCTACAATTCATTCAATAATTGTAGGGGCGAGCGCGATACCCGGTGCCGCGTACACAGCAGCTAAACGGCACTTAGTTGTAGGGATGTAACTAATTATGTCGATAATATCGATCATTGGAACCGATGCGACCATTTGCGTCAAACATAAAATTTATTTTCCTTGCAATTAATATTGTTAGCACAAGTTCCTTGGGATATTGATTATTTTTTCCTATTTATAGTTTGAAAAGTTTATTTATGACAAAGTAATAAGTACATACAATTTAGTGGGCATTAAATTATTATCATGTAGTAGTAGACAGTCTCAAAGCATGCATCCAGTCTAATGAAAATTACCTTACTATCAATAATATTTATAAATTTGTAATGCTTGAATTGTTCTCATGCGCACGCGTACCTAGAAGGTACATTTCGAAGAATAGTTAGTAGTTGTAGTGTTTTATTAAATGCGTTATTCGGGTGCGCTTCGAATAATATTCGACAAGTTTAACATCACTAAAGGAAAAGCGGTTCAGTAAAATATTTAATTTGGCCGCCGTATAACCTATAATTATTACAAACAAGTTACATTTTATGGACTATAAAAGTTACTCGTGATTTCAGGCAATGTAGTCTACGAAACCATTTAGTTGAAATATTATGTTCACTTTGATATGAAATTGTATAGGTATATTTATATGACATTGGCTGCACGCTGAGAATCAGCTCCAGTGGAAAAATTGTTCGCATAGGGACGCATCTAGTTTATTATAAAATTACATATATCTTTGATTAAAGAGAGAAAATAAAAGATGTTCTTGCAACGCTTGAATGCGTCATTTTACGATAGTTTGATTAAATCCAAGCCGACCCCTGTTTGCAAAGCGGGCTACTGAATTAACGAGGCATCAAATTACGTGGAATTAAAATACCTGCGTGTGAATGGTCGCTTTTGTATGTGGTATTTGTTCAGACTGTAATGCACCGATCTTATATTTTATTCTAGAACAAACCTTATTAAATTAGTATTATGATTTTATTATCAATCATTATTATCTCTATACCTACGAGTATTTGTTTAAGTTTTTGTTTACCTCTGACGCAATGTTCGGTCAAGTTGTAAAAATAAAACAAATACGCTTTCTAAAATTTGGTGAATGTACAACGCATTTACAATCGTCAAAATTTACTAGTGTCGCATCCTGCAAATTAGGTAGGTTGCGACAGAAAATATTGAGAAATTTTTATTTTTGTGTATGATAGCTATTATTATTAAATCAAGTATATTCAAGGCTATCTAGAGACACATCCCTCTTATTCAATAATACTTTTTACTATGGTCCATTTCTTCTATATGTATACATAGAGAGATTTAAATTTTCGGTTAAATCTCTCTATGGTATACTTTGTAAAAATAGATTGGGTACAGGTCTAGTAGCTTCTAACGTTAGGCAGAAAGTGTAAATATTGACATATCTCAATTGAATTCACTGACACCAGCCAGTTGTTACCTGCAAATGACTTGTACAAATCATTTTTTTAAGTGTTTCGTTCATCGAGTTACCTGTAGTAAGCAGGTAGAATCCGTGCTACCTTTCCCAAAATACCGATCTTAATACCAGTTCCTGCTATTTTTTGCTTGACACTGATTCATTTAACGGTTTTTTCTTAGTAACAACAGTTTACTTTGAGTAACTGCCAACTACAACCTAACGGAGTTAATTGTAATTTTAAAAAATATTGCTGGTGTCATCGTCAATTCTGATAAGATTTTCTGTTGAGATAGGTAAAGAAAAGGTACAATACCAAGTCTTAACACTCATGGGGTAGACAAGGCAGAGTTTCGACACTGAGCACTGCGTTGTTGGAATTAAGATTCTAGAATAGTGACGGTATGCTAACCTATCATCAAAGTTATCTCCTATTTATATCTTTCCCTTAATTGGATTACAAAGTGAATGCAATTTTTTTTTCAAGTTTAACCATTTGATCACACGCGCAAAAAATTAGACCAAGTGTCAATCTTGCGCCCTTGAGCCTTCGTGATCTCATAGTACTAACCATACTAAAAATGACACTGATTTAAACCCTAAAAATAATAAAATCAAAGAGAGCTCCTTATGTGAAGATAAGTCCATCGGAAAATAAAATACTTCCATAGACGGCCAGCCCGTAAACAAAAGCGCTTATTGAAAAAGCTTCACTATTCTCTTTAAAGTTTTTGTGAGAGCCAAGGTTGGTTCAAACTTGTCCAAGCACGCTTCGCTGAGGCATCCGATCATCCTTGCTGCCTGCGGATATAAAGGCTTGCAGTAAAACGGGTCCCATTTTATGACCATTTGACGAAGTTATATACGTTTTGAAGTCATTTCTTAGCCGGTCGGCCATTGTGGTTGCGTGACCACTCCGCACTTTGCTATTTCTTATTATCCTCCAAGTATTGCTATAGTAATAAAATATTTTTGCACTGCACAATTTTCTTTCGACTCACAACGCATGTAGAATATTTGTTTCGTGCAAAAACAACGCCGTTTAGATTGGTGGGAATTTTCTTTTTTAAACTAAATTTCAGTGACGTATTGTGAAAGATTTAACCAAATAAAATATTTTAGATTAGTTGGTAAACCCACTGATTTACATTATAGTGAACATATATTAATGGGTGTATCCTACACCATAAAATATTTTGGCTTGTTGACTTCAATTAGCTGGCCAGAGGTCAAGAATAAGCTGCTAAAATAAAAAAAAGAAATATGGGTCATATAATGGGTTTCAGTTTTAGTTTGGTAGACGATGTAAATCTTTTATGTACTGTTTTGTTAAAATAAATAAATGTAAATATAAATAAATAATGATGGTACCAAATAACCAATTCTGTTTCTCAAAGAAGAAGGGAATGGATGGCGATGGATGTTAAGTGTTAACGTATCACCTAGACCAAAAATATGAGAAAAATGTAAACGCCGATCAAGGTGATCTAGTGTCGTCAGATAATCAGTTGTAGTAAATTCGAAGAAGTCGTGCAAACGATGCTGGGCGCGGGCTATCGCAGCCAGATCTGCTATGTCTACAATGCTGTATCAATATTCATGCAATGGTCGCGACCCTACTATTTGCATAACTGAGCACTGCATTCTCTCGGGTGCAACTGTTCATTGTTTTATGATCTAAATGACCACGAGATATAGTGCCAGTCACGATAAGCTTGTAAACATTGATATAAAGATGCATTTTCATGGATATTAGTTGAGGGTGATGAAATTTTTGCTTATTAAACGTCATCCGGTGTTTGGAATTAGAGTAAATGCATGCTCGTAAAATATGTGATATATTCGTTTTAATTAATCTTTATAATTATTTCAGCATTTCCATAATATTAACAAGTTTCGTTTATTTACGCAATAAATCTTGCTTTAATGAAAAATCCCTATGAAGGATTTCATAGAGATTTTTCATGCTAAATGTAATACATAATTTTTGAATTATAAATATATTTTTTGTCTTTTCAGGTAAGGATGAGATGTCGAATGAACTTCGTTATAGTCAGAAGATGGTATGTAATAGACCAAGGGCATAACTTTTGATCAGTTGTTTTTTACGGAATACAAAATATTTACATGTATAAATAGTCGCTGAATAAAAGAAAAGTGGTTGATAATGCATTTTCTACTGTTTGAGTAGCTTGAACATTACAGACGAGATTTTCCGTATTCATCCAATTCAATATTTTATCGGGTGATTGAAGAAACAGGATAAGACGACTTCGGTCGAATACGAAACAACCTTTTTCCCTGTTCTGACATATGCGTTGAATGCAAAACCCGACTATGATTGGTTAAGTCTCAAACCGCGTATATATACAATAGCCACCCTTGTAGCATGAGGTGCAAATTTTATAAGTTATGCTAGAGGCCATCAGACAAAACGCAGTGACAAGAATCACTGGCACCTGCGCAGATAATCCTTCGACCTTTCGATTTAATGAAATTGTTACATACATTGGATGTCTTTATCTGGCTAATTTTAACGGTAAATAGCAGGATTGTCCTCTCACTAATGAATATTCGATATGCTTTTATGATAAATGAATATAACAGGCGCTACACCTAGAACGGTGAATGCATATGTATTCCCACCTATTACGAAACTCAGACGTGAAAAAGTGCCAGTGAAGGCCTAATTTCTGAATAAATGATTTGATTTTGATTCAGAGTTATCTGTCAATTGTAATAATATTTTTTTTACCGACGACATTAATTTATATTTCATAACAAATAAAACCCAGTTTGATAATTTAAACGCCACTTGTACAACTAAATGATAAATTTGATAAAAAAAAGTATTTTTTTTTATTTAAATAAATTAAAATTCCCAGAGGAGTGTTGCCATTAAGACCAAAAGTTTATACTATGAAATTGAAAACATGCCTTAATATTTAAAAATAATCATAAGAGCCACGAGTACTTCCCCACTCTGCTAGTTATTATTGGCCTCGGTTAAAGCAGCATAAATTTCGATAGCTATTTACTTGATTTGTATCCGAAGACAGAACCTATGATTACAGCGAGCCATAAATTAATAAGCTGGCGTATTCATCAAGTGGGTCATTTGGGTGTCATCATGTTTTTTGCTTAACTGTTGTTTATAAAAGTTTCGATCAACAGGTATCTGTGAGATAAAATTTATTGCTTTTTTAACTATTTTATTGATGAATTTAGCAATTTGTATAGTATCTAGTAGCAGAACAAATATATTACAGCTACAAATTGTGTTATAAATCATGTTAAAAACATAATTCATAATTTATTTATTTGCAAACATGTACGTAATTACAAAATATTGTAGAGATAAACATGTGCCATGTGCATGTAAAAATTAATGTATTAACTTTTATCACAAAATTAATGTTTTCTGTCAGATTACGTAATAATGTTAGAAACACAAATAATGTTAGAAAGATATGAAAATATATTTACATGCGGTACATAAAATTCAAATTACATATGTCAGATCTTGTCAAATTTAATTAAGTTAAACATGTTTTCATAAGAGTCAATAAATTTATTTATTGTGTTTTAAAATCAATCATCTATCTATCACCTATAAAACTTTGTGTAACCAATTTAAACTTATAATATGGTCAGCAGAACATCAAGCTACCAAATTCATTATTCATTATCGCAAATTCGGCATAGAGGTCCATAAAGGTCAACTTTTTATGCACTTGACTGTACTGTACAATGTACATTCAATCTCTCTCTCATCTGAGCGTTTTTCTGTTGCTTTCTTTGTCGTTGAGCGTCGGCGCCTATGGCTGCTTTCCTACTTTTTCGCCTCTACTTCACACTAGTAGGCAAACCATTGGCACGCATATCATTCTTCATTATATCAGGCTAGCATATTCAAGCATATTCAACCATTTAGAAGTTATTCATATTAGTAAACCTAAATACCGTAATGTATTTATAGTGTAACCTAAATTGTCATAATAGAATCTATACAAACATATTCATAACAGAATGAATTCATATTATGGCCCACACCGGTCTTTCTCTCTTCCGTTACAGGGTGAAAGTCGGGACATATGCAAAATGCATTCTGTCACTGAGACGTGCCATCACAGAATAGCTATTAAATCCAACAATTTCAATACATCTTTCACTAACTTGTTTGCTTAAAATATAGTCGTACATGGAAACTTGAATTGAAACATAGTTAAGAATAAAATTCATTGCAAATTATGGCGTATGCATTTGTGAAAGTTTCGGGATATAAAGTAGCTGTGTTGTGTGCTGTTCCAAATTTTATCAAAATAAGACCGGGAGGAACCATGTCTGGCCATCAGAGAATATCTATAAAAAATAGCCGATGACCGAAAGTACGACTACTTTTTCTTCTTGGAATTTCCTATCATACTATCGTTGTTAAAATTTCGAGATATAAAGTTGCTGCTAATATTGCTGCCCTATATTAAGGCATTGGAACCAAACGCATGTTGGCTCAAGGTTGGTTAATGTTAAATAAATTTCTCTTTACTAAATAATAGTTTTAAGAACAATGTTACTAAACCTTTCTCTGGATTTTTTTCCGAAATAAATTATATTATTATTATTATTAAAGTATATTATGTACTGTTCTAGGATTTTTTCTATTCGAGTACGAAACTTTATATAAAAAAAAACAAACAATAGAATTTACTTACTTAGGGTGCATTGCACCAGTCAACTTTGGTTACACACAAGTTAACTTTAACCTGCGCACCACTGTCGATAATACAAAATGGCGTAGGTAGGTACTTTGCGTTGTTCTGCACCCATCTAAATAACATTGTCAGAATCTAATCTGACACCGATTAAATTATAACAACGACTAATTAGAATATCCGAGCATCATCTACATCAATGTTACCCGAATTTAATAATTCAAAATGTGCAATTAATAACGATAGCTTGTTTAAAATCAACTGCAGCAAAGGTACAGCAATAAAAGGTGTCCTGGTGCTGTGAATCCGATTAAAAAACCGGTCCACCGCGACTTAGTGCCCGCATTGACATCCCACTAGACCGCACATAAATTTTAATCATAAAATGTTTTGCACTTAAAACGTCGACCATTTTCATGAATTACGCATAGCCTCGGCCTCTAATTATCTTCGTTGTAATTAGGCATATATCTTCCCTTAAGATGTGTCTTTAGGCTATAGACTAACATAAAACGCGTTAATGGACATTGCATACCTTTTCAGAACACAATGGTAGAAAAGAGCATTACTTACTTCTAAGGCAATTTGAGTATGAGACGTGTGCGTAAATCTATTGGCTATAGTGATTTTAGAATATATATATTTTTTTAACATTATTTAACAACATGGGAATAATTATATTTTTTACCGTGATTATTTTGAGAAACAAAAATAATTATACCTGTGAACATAGCTTTGAACCTAGCAGCTAAAAGGTAGGGCATTCACGTTGGAAATGATGGGCCATCCTTAACAATGCAGGAAAAGGTATTTTATTTTGGATTCTATTTCTTAATAAATCCAACTGATTCGATATTTTTTAACATATAAACTAGCTTTTGCCTTTGGCGCCGCTCGAATGAATTTCCCATGGAAACAGCTCTTTTTCCGTAATGAATTTGTACCCTATATCCTTCTCCGTACATCAAACTGCATGTTTGCAGAAAGATTTCAAAAAGATTGCTTGAATAGATAAAGCGTGAAGATACGAATACGAACTTAATTTTACTTACGAAATATTAGAATTAGAATACTTAGAACAAAGTTTGCCTATTGGAATAAACATATCTTTCATACGAATTTATTTCTCAGTGTTTGAAATGAAGACATCCTGTGCATGGCGTGGAGGATGTTTAATACACTCTTTAATTGATATGTTGCGTGTTGAGTTATAGTATCTGATCTCTGGGCTAGCGTGTTCCCCGGGCAATTCTATTGGGCAATTTATTTATATTGATTCCCATACAATTTCCTATCTACCTATAGATAAATCTTGACTACTTTATGCGCTAGCACTAAACTATAATGGCGCCGAGGATGGATGGAGTGACTAATGACTTTTGGCCGTTTCTGAATTAAATTCCATTCGGCATTTATATGCGTTAGATTAATAGATTATATATAAGTAAATGCTTGTGATAGATTTCAGGTATATGATTCCGATATAAGCGTGGCGCTTCAATATTAAGAAAGTGTAATAGTCCATCTTGTAATCGTCAACTCACATCCAAACTATCGCATTATAATATCAACACTTAGTATTTTGTTTTAGCAAAGTGTTTTTTAGTGAGTTCGAAGAACTATTATAATAAATTATGATTTGATTTGACTTAATTTACTTTACTAACAACATTATAAGTAATTGTAAATACAATAACCGATTTTACAAGCTTTTTATGTGTATGTAGGTAGGTACTCCGTATGTATCATGTTCGTGTGTAAATAAATAAATAAAATAAAATACATAAATATATTAGGACAAATCACACAGATTGAGATAGCCCCAAAGTAAGTGCGAGACTTGTGTTATGGGATACTAACTCAACGAAACTATATTTTATAACAAATACATATATAGATAAACATCCAAGACCCGGGCCAATCAGAAAAAGATAATTTTCCATCATGACCCGACCGGGAATCGAACCTGGGACCTCGCTTCAGTGGCAAGAACTTTACCACTGCGCCACCGAGGTCGTTATCGAGGTGTGTAGACATCTTGTAATTCAATTTTGAAGCAAATATCTTCAACCGACTGACTTAAATTTTGTAGACACTTTTAGTTTGGATAGCAATGCATTATTATGATAAGCATAACCTGATGATGAACTCAAAGGTTTACTGCCCGGACATGATTTTTTTGTCACGCATTGAAAATAAGATGGGAGATCTTATTTTCCCAATAAAATATAATTTTTTTACAAATGTAATTTTTGTAAAAAAAATATTCATTTCGTTTCATAATAGGTAGGTGCTTTTTAATATAGTATTGATAAGGGATTTCATATTGCGAAACGGGTGTAAGCTTTCTGAATAGCTGGCATAACTTTAAAGGTGTCGGGTAGAACGGATGCGACTTAATTTACATTTAAATACTTGGGTGCAACTTTTATAGTCACAACTGGCAATAAAATACAAAGTTTTGAGATCAAGTTTGTACAGAGAGTTAAATCATTTTATCGATTTATTGATAAAACTGACTTAAAATACATCCTATTTATTATAATTAGTCATATTATGTGCGTAGGTTTAAAAATAAATGAAAGTTTAAATCGATTAATGAAAAAGTTTTAAAAATATAAAAGTTGAAAAGAAAATAAGGATATTTTTATTATTATAATTACGCCAAAACGACATTTGATACACGATATATTTTTTAAACTAGCCTTTTTGTTGCATCCCACTGCCGGGCAAAGACCTCCTTTTGCTTCTTCCAAAAATCTCTATAAGAAATATAGGCTTGTCCCCAAATGGAATGGAGTCGCGGGTTGTCGCTAGTTCACCTATAAAGCTGAGGAATATTTTCCAAAATAAAAAAGGTGGCCCAGCGGCGGCTGGTTGCCGGGACCGGTTTTTTTTCCAAAAGAGCTGGATAATGTATTCAGAGCAACATGCGATGGCTAAGCGCTCAATTTGTCACGGATAAATTCTCTATTAGTTTTACCGAATGTCTACATGCGTGTCGTTTGAAATAAATGTACATTAAGTAACGTATATGTTCATAAAAGTTTTGAAACAATTGCTTTTTCGTTTTTAAGAGAGGGATTAATGTTTTGTTATTATATTACATTTCAGTAAATTGATGTTTTAAGGTTTTAAAGATGTACCTTTAAAATTACGTTACGTTAGCTTTTAGCAATTCCGAAGTAATTTTGACTTTGTATGTTTTAATTATATTCGGTTATTTTAGAAAAGTGGAAAATCAAAGACATCTCTCATTAATTTTATACTTCATCTGTCATTAATTTTATACTTACTTCTTTATATTGGTTTTTCTCAATATTTCTAGTCCTAGCGATTTGCTAGATAGCCTATTTTCTAACTCAGATTTGAAAGCATCGCGTGTATTACGGCATGTATTTTACATTCAATAACAATATGTAAATAGCAAATGGGCTTGCCGTGAGAACCTGTCAAGATGGTTACCGAATTATGCTGCCAGTGTTCAGTGCACGTCCTTGATGCGTGATTTGCTATCAAATCACGGACAATGCATGGCGATATACTTGGTTACTCGATAAAAATGGCATTTAAAAGTTTATTTATGTTGTATTTAAAAGTTTATAAAAATGGCATTTTAAAGTTTCTTTGGTACAAATATCTAACTAATTTTGATGAAAATATTCAAGACCGTTTCCCGCTCGACTTGGTATTTTTATTCTTGTCATTATTATTTTCAAAACTAGTTAAATAGCATTGTGTGATATATATAAAAAAACCATTAAGATGTTAACCTAGGTATTATTTGAAATCAGTCTTTAAATACATCTGGACTAACTGACTCAACTAGTTGAAAAATAATTACTAGTAACATTATGCGTTTACATACGAGAAAGTATTTTTGGACTTTGTATAATTTGGACAAAACAAAATTCTTTTAGCGTACAAATTGTTATTGAAAACTACTGTAACTATCACTGCAAGATATAAACTGCAAAATAAGATAACTTGATACGTAACCAAAATTGTGTCCAAAATCAATGGAAAACCGCAGTGGGACTGCAGCAAGACTTCCATAAATTTTTGTTACAACCAAAAAGTAATTTAAAAACGGTTGATCAATAAAATGCAGCGGGATCATCGACTACAATGCACTAGCGTGCGCGTTTTTGAGCGTTCGAATCGAAACATCCCGTGCCGAATCGATTAAGTATCAAATCGGGCTACCGATAACAAACTTGAAGTTAAGAATGCGATTTAAGATTTTGTGAGGGACGTATAATTAAAGGCACGGAAGCTGCATTGTGGGTAGTTAGTACGGGGCAGGTTGTCCTTGCGACCATAAATCATAAGAGCGCAAGAGTCGCTGGGCGGGGGTGGGCGGAGCAAATGATTTTTAAACGATTTTTTGAGTTTCCACGCAGCCAATGCACGCATGCTGCCTTTTCTGAAGCCACGTTCCGGCGACAGTTTTTCGTTAATTAGGCGCGCCATGATCGCTTTTAATTTATCTCGGACTTTAAAATGTTCGGTGGTTCGATTGATACATTTGAACGACATTTATTTACTTTTGTAATTAGTTGAGAAAATAAATAATAACAATTTCATTTTATGAAAAACTCTCACGTCTTAAACCTGTAAACATTTACTTGGATTTATGAGCATATAAGCATTGGGATGAATTTGTCAATAATTATTTAAGTTTTTGATCTCATTAACCTAAAGACTCTCTTTCCTCTATACTAAGTTATCGTCAAGTGATCCAGTTACTACATATTTTATTACTAATAAATCGTTTCGCCAGGGATAAAGAAAAAAATGTTTACAGACGAACCTACTCACGCGTATGTATCAATATGTCCATGTCCATTTGGGAAAGTACAATTTAAAGTGTCCTGCATGATTCATGAATAAATGTATATGTCGTATGTGTAAACGTCTTAAAGAAACAATATAGCGACTTTTATAAGAAATAAAATAATTAATAACTAATTCTTTTTCGCCGAGTCAACAATCTAAATACAACGAATTTGTATGCATCATTTAATGACATATATTTTATTTAATTAAATTACACATACCCATTTTATTTATTTAATAATTATTATGTTTATTTTATATTTGCAACAAAATTTTGACTTTATATTTAAAAATGGAATGCCCTTATTTTAAAGAAACTGTTGTCGCCCTACACTTAATTAATACCCCGGTCCGCTCGGTATCCCGTCTATATTTTGTCTGCATGTTGTTTTTATGTCATAAACTTTCCATTGTTCTTCATCGCATCTTGCATCTTGCACTTAATTCATTCTCACTATATGAGGCCCGCATACAGACTCATTTAAAAATAATATACCAGTGTTACATCAACAACATGCAACTTGTTATGCACTTATTAAATAATAGTTTTTAAAGGATCATAAATTGTAATAACTACATCTTTTCATTATTATCCCCAAGTATGACATAAATATGATAATTTCTTGGATAGGCAAAAAATAAATATGTTTAAATAAATTTAATAAAGTGAGAGACAATCGAAAATTAACTGGATTGTCGTAAACATTTGAGATGGTAAATAATTTATCTTATACAAAAATAATATCAATAAGAATAACTTGGATGTGACATAAAAACTATACCCGTACCCGTACTGGTACGTAATAGAGATTCGAATTTAATATGAAAACAAGGTAAATATAAGTACTTATTAACAACTAGTCAACTCGAGGGCGTTACTATCCACATATTTAAACGATATACAAATCCCAAACCTGTTCCCTCCATCGCTCGATTCTAACAAGAATTTGGACTCACACAAAAATAAATACTGTTCAGTCCAAGTAACATGAGAAAGGTAAGATCGTAGCCATTATACACTTGCTACCACAATTTTGACCTAAAATTTAAGCCATTAAGATTTGTTTTTGGCTAAACAGTAGAACGGTAGTTAAATCTAAATAAAGTTGGAAATGAAAAGCTATACAGAGATATTTATTATGACATCTCACAGTAAAGTACAAAATTAATTTTATCGAATCTAAGATGCACATTTTAAATTTCTCCTCAGTTACATGACAGATTTTTGTAAGACAATTAGAAATATACTTGATTAATTAGTCAGTCAGCAGGACTAGGATATTATAAACGACGACGTCTTTCTGAGGTAAGAAATGTTTTTTCAAGCCCGAATGAAAAATTTACTTTCAGGAGTGAGACAGGAATATTTCGTATTAATTTATAATTTCCAATCCCGCCCCAGAATAATGTCGTATGATTGATTAATAGACATCAACTAAATATAATTATGTTTTAATGGGTATATAGTTACAATAAATCACAAACACAAATAAGGTTGGCGTCAAAACACGTATATTTCAAGTAAAATCTCCGACTTTAGAATAAAGTTACGATGGGACTCCACAGAGCTTGGTGCTTTTCAAAGTTTCCACTGATGGTGTTTTTCAGTATTTGAAATGTACTAACTGTTATTGCCATATATAGGGTTCCGTGATATTTGTACCTATACAATTCGGATTTCTATGCCATTGATGTGTAGGAAACTATCACCTATCAATAACGTTTATTATTACACGATGGGGCTTATTGGGCGCTCGCCGATAATAAAACAAACTTCGCTCAAATAATTATGATTTTGTAACCGCTATTCCCACTGCGACAACACACGATTAATCTCCCATAATCTTTAATAAGAATGTATACTTACGAATACGCGAAGGTATTATTAACGCATAACTTGAAGGCTCTTTTCAATCCCTAATTTCCTATTTAACTTGATGGTTATGGCTGATTCTACATAGGGTAGATGCCTGTATAAAAAATATAACAGTCACTTTAATTCATCAATTTTATTTATATATATTTGTTCTTTTATGACTATTTAGTATTTTGTTCTCATTAAAATATATTTAAAATGCTTTTTTACTCCAACATTTGTGACGTCACTTGTGTCCACTGTACAAAACCCCCATATATATTTTTTTTATTGATTAAATATTATTGATTTGACTTAATGGTGGAAAACCTGTCGTTAATTCTCTATATCCAGCGTTGTCTAAGAATATTTCCTGGAACTACCTTCTCTTAGTTTACTAAAATGGGAAGTCTCCCTTTTTTATTTCTATAACATTAACGAATTAAAACCTTCGCAGTTTACTGTTTATTTCTTCCTTCTTTCTCTACTCCCATATTTTTGTATATTGTTCTCTCTTTAATCTGTTATTTAATTATTACTACTATTACTATTGTTATTTAATATTTATTTATTTTAAATTATTTTTAACAATATATTCATTTTGTGATGTGTTTTTTCTCTCAAGATCTCTTCCCATGAATACATTCCATTTGCCGTGAATTTTTTATTTTTGTGAAAAATATTTGTCGTTTGGTTCGTGTTTGCTGAGGCTTCGTAGTGGTGGTTTTATGGAAAATCATTATAAACAATGTAACATCTGCAAAAGAGCAAAGCAGGTAGCAAAGTACTGGTCAAAAATGTTATTTTATTTCGACATATCGTAAAATAAATAATTTGCGACCAAACAAAATGTGATAGTCTTTATTTTACCGATGTCCATTAAATAAATCGGTATGATAGCCGCTATCTCACCGAGCAAGAGAGGCAATTTTTACAGCTTGCCCTGCGCATTAGCGCATCTTTATAGGCCCTTCACTACAGACAATACAGAGAATTATGGCACCAGAATTTATTATACAGATTATAGCGAGTTGTGTACTCAATTACAAACATTTCTCCAATTGATTGCGCCATCTTGCCTCTACCTGCTTTTATGTTGGGTGTAAAATTATTTAGCTACGAGTCCGTTAGAATTTAAGTTTACTATTAATAATATTGCTTTATTATTTATACTGATCGGGTTTAATTAAATGCACTGTAAATTATATCAACTTACGTATTGGAAATTTCAAATATAAAAGTGCAAATTAATGCGATGTGAATATGTGCAAAGAATAAGCGAAAGTGCTAATACTGGGCCTATCCATCTCATACTTAGCAAATTCAGAGCCAGATCTCAACGTCCTCTCTCTTGTTCTCTCGTGTTCCTGGTTACATTCGGAGCTATGACGTCCCAATGTCATGGTTTCTCGTAATAAATAACAAAAAGAGCTCAATCTCAACAAACCGTATAATTAAGAAGGATGAGAAAATCATTTAATAGAATTTCGGTTGATTACACGTCACTCACCAACATTTGATAACGGAATTTCTATGAATAGCAAAAATACTGCGGACGAAGCTGCGAGCAATGAGCCAATGGATCATAAAACGAAAACTAATTAAGTGCACCATAGTATTCGTGCAACCAATCACGTTGCAGCAGAAAATACAGCACTAATAAATCATTTAGCTTTCTAGAAATGGTATAACTCAAATGTCATTTTATTCTTACACTTGCTAGTAAAATGCGGGCTATTTTAGTGGATGGTGGACAATGGCGAGGCTCGCGAGGCAGCGGAGGTCTGGTGCGAGGCGCTTTCAAAAACGACCAAAGCTTCAATAGTCCTCGACGGCCCACACGCCTATGGCCACTCAATCGTTCGTATTCTCTAAGCTCATAAAAAACGTGGAGTCGAATAAAAGTATTACTTTTCGAGTAGAAAATGTTTTTATCTTACAAGGCTTCAAAGTTGTCTGTACATTTCCTTTATATGTTTTTCGAATATTATTTTTCTGTCGGGTTGGTTTGAAGGTATGGAGACTATGGTGCTGTATAAAACTTACTAAATCTGATATTTTATTCAAAGAGGCATATTTCCAGATATGGGCTGTAATTTGAACACACTCTCAATCGTACAAATCTTTTTTTGCTAGCAAAAAAAAATATGTGCAAGAATGATTGATTTAAAAAGTTAAGAACTTTATTATAAGTACATAATATCTAAAAATTAATGTCTGGTTTATTTTTTGCATAAAAATACAATTTCTAAAAGTAAAACTTTAGTCACATAATTATTTATCTTGATTTAATATAACAATTATATGTATATAGCTGTGTATACCGACTCCACCAATCTCTGTCCACCCGGAGCAATGACATAGCGCTTATTTCTGAGAGATACTTTGATTCTTTAAGTTCATCCTCGACTGCTTAACGAGTTCCGATTCACTACACCTTCTCCAAATATATTCATCATTTAATATATTTCAATATTTGTAGACGTGCAACATATAAATATATTCTTAAAGAAAATAGAACTGTTTTTGTAGGTCCACAGCTTAATGCTACCCTACTAAGTACTTACATTTACAACTGTAAAAACAAAACATTGCATTGATACTAGTACTAAACGCCTGTCAAGTCAGATTAAGTTAGGAAAGGCACGGTATTAATAAAGAGAAATAAGTTACTCGAGCTTGAAATATCGAAGTTTCTTTTAGATAAGTGACGGCAATTTGTTACGTCTTTAGACTGTGTTTCCGGATTGAGAAGGCTTTTGTCACTGGGATTATTTCCTCATGGTACACCGTGAGGGTTCATTTTACTATTTTATCCTATTTAAATAAGTAGCAAGTAGTAGTGCAAGTTTTGACGCCTTTAACGTTAATTTTGTGGATTCTCGTTGTTTTGTTCAACGCATTCTTACATTTGTCGTGCAAGGCAGTTTGTCCATGTTTTAAAACTTGACATATAATGTTAGACTTAATGGTCACCTATTTTTTGATGTGTTGTTTAATTAGCTATGAGACTATTTGTTTTCTAAACAAAATAAAATTATAAGAATATTCAGATGGATGATGTAGAATTTTTAAATTCGAACTGTTTTTCAACTTTTCATTAATCTTATTTAGTTTGTATTGCTATGATCATCAAAATAGGAACAACAATAATTAACATAAGTAGATAGTAGTTCTCTCAGAAATTAGAATTACTTAAACGTCAATAACCTAAAGGCAGTACCTATTAGCATTTTAACAAAACACATTTAATATTCCCTGTCACAAGGTCGGCCAGAATGAAGACATTTTGTCCACAAAATGAATACACGCACGCTCAGGTACTGGTTATAAATTACGGAGAAAACAGAATTCATTCTATTTGAACAAACAATGTGTAATCTGCATAAAATTTTAAAATAATCTAAATACAAAGAAAACGTCTGAATTTAAAGAAAAGGCTTCTTATGGTTTCCCATTAATTAGAACCCTTTATATTTAAGTCTGCCTATCCAAATTAAATAATTAATAAGTAAGACTGTAGGTATTTAAAAACATATTTTAAAGCAACCTACATAATACTTCGTATTAAGTACGAAAAATTTTAATCTGCTACATACATTACATTATTCTAGTAGTTTGTAGCTTTGAAAAATAAATTATGGTATAAATTGGAAATTGTTTATAGTATAAATTGGAAAGTGTCTTTATTTTACGTAAAGCGGCATAGAAACGTTATGTGTTTATTGGTAAATATTTATAGACGAAACATTGAATGTTAGATACAATTAGGCGAATGGTCTCCGGAAAAATTAAAATAGGTGACTTTCAAACCTACTCATACTTTCTTGTTAAATTATCAGGAATGCGTCAAGAACGAAACGTATACAAAAGTGTACACAAGTGTAATGAATGGCACATAAATATACGTGTGGATTGCTACCTTTCTGTAGACGACGTTGTGTTAAGCTAACACAGCTTGGCTGAGTTTGTCAAACATGAACAAAATATATTTATGTATGGGCAACACAGTGTGTACAAGGGTTCCGCACATTGACCTATATTTTGTGATTTATACAGCGCTCCAAGGCTTCGTTGCCGAAGGAATTTCGGAATTAAAAGTATCGTATATGCTATTTTAAGTTATATCCTAACCGTGTACCAAATTTCATCGAAATCCGTCCAGTATAATTGAGTAATAAATATTCTCAATCGTGATTGAGTAACAAACTCTACTATCAAAACTTTCATATTTTATAATAGAAACTCATAGGGAACAGTCAACACACATCAAGCTACCAAAATTAATTGCAAATTAGATTTTATATCACCCATCTCTACACAAAAGGTATCCAAGCTATGCTGGGTAACATGGCACGTTGATGGCTGTACTATTAGATTCCTGTCCTACTAATATTATAAATGCGAATGTTTGTGATGACGTATGTGTGTAACTGTGTATATGTATGTTTGTTACTCTTTTACGCAGAATCTACAGGACGGATTGTTATGAAATTTGGTACACTTATAGAAATAACTTAGGGTACTTTTTACATGGGAGCGTTTTTTCACAAATTTATTTTTCAAGTCTTCCTGAAAGTTGACTTTTAAAATCTGTCGTTTGTACCATATTGTTATAAAAAAGCTTAAACATTAAACAAATAAATCCATTCTAGCACTGGATTTTTTAAATAATAGAAGTATTTGTTAAAAAAGTAAATACCTATGACTGAAGGAAAAGTCGTAGATGGAGGAGGAAATGAAAGCCAAATGTATGACCGACCATAGATGAAATAAAAAATGCAAAGGTCTTGTCATATGGTTAAGTGAAATAGAGATATAAGTACCGATAAATTGTCAAAAAAGAAGTTTTGAAATTTCAAAATTTCCCGTTTGTTTTAAAAATAATTAATTTAGATGACCGATTACTATTTTCAATTTCTTTCTTTAATTCAAAAATCTAGTTACATATTTCCCACGGGATTTGAAAATAAAATTAATAGTCATTAACTTCGCAGTAATAAATTAACAGTTGAGTATGTATATTAAAGTAATAATCTATGCTTTGTTAGCTATCTGCTCTGCGACAGTATTTATAGATGCCGGGGTCGGCGCCGCGGCCGGCGCATTTTGAATGGCGGCGGCGGCGTGTGATTGGCGGGCGCCGGCTGCGCTGGCGCATGTATTTAGGTCAGCGTAGGCTGTTTAGGCAAGCACTAGTAGCCAATATCAAAACATTGCAAATCACATTTGTATGAAATACCCCCAAATAAGGTAACTAGATTTTAATTGTTAAAAACCTACCATTCCCACTTCGTTCTACCGTTACAAGTAAATGTGAAAAGTATTAGCTCATTTAGTGGTGTATTTACCACTAACGATTCATGTACATTCGTGTAAAACGAGTGAACGTCATATTTATTGTGAGGCTAAATATAAAAGTGCAATATGATATCCAACTAGGCCTTAAAGTCATACCTTGGAAATGACTTACGGCCCACTAACAATTCCGCCGCAATGACTGTTTCAGAATATCGTAAATTAGATTTACGTAGCGAACGCCTGATTCATTTCATCTAGAGACCATAAAATCTAACTTAAAAAGGGGATTTCTGGAAGTGTAAGGGACTGAAATAATCATAGGAGGTCTGAGCACAATAGGGCAGGCTCGTCTCAGCTCCGAGGGCACGTATGATCGTAAATACGAGGTCCCTTATTATTAGCAGCCATTGTTCGGCTTGCAGTACCGTCGGCAGCCGTGGTGCGCAGACGCCTCGAGCCAGCTTTTGGAGTCTAAGCAGATACGAAATTAGTTTGTTTTGTATTGTCATAATAATTCCCGTCTAAATAGACGTGAATCGTACGGCTACCATATTCAACTTTAATTTGAGTGTAATAAGGTCTGTTCGTAAAGTAATAAGATCTTTTAGTTTGTCTAAAGGGGTCAATTAATTTATGTGAAAATTATATAATAAAAAATGCAATCTGTTTAGCTGACTGTACTTCTATTCCGCTGTCGGATATCCGACACTGCAAGTCCAGTCAATATGCAGCCCACATTGCACAATTCAATCTTAAATAAACGCAATCCTACCGTAATTAGCTACGGAATCGATGAATTTTAAATCGCTCATTTTAAATTCTGACCAGAGTTTAATTAAAAATTATATGAATATTTTTGATCGTTGCTCGAAATTCATCGTTTGATTGTTCGAAATCGTGGTATTTCATTTTATCTCAGGTAGAAACGAACCGAAATCAGAATCATTCATCTTTTAATCTGACATATTCTATTGTGGTCGGGTTTGGCTGTAGTTTATTAGTAGGAGGCTACGAAGGTAGGAGGCCATGTTTTGTACCACTAACAATTTATAATATTCTTACATATATTACGAAGATAGTAAGGATATTTGATTGTACCGAGTTTTAACATGTAGGCACTCTTTCCAGTTTGTTTTAATAATATAAGTTGATGGTATTATTATTCCTTCATTTTAGATAAAAAATAATGTTTTGGTTTATTTTTGTTAAAATTTAATTTTATTTATTAATAAAAATCTGTTATCTATTTCATTACAATTAATTTAAAATTATTACACATATATTCCATTAAAAAAATTCAAAATTATCAATTATATATATCAATTAAATCATCATAATTTAATTTAATCGTTTAAAGAAATAAATAAATTCCATTAATACTTTAAATATCGAATATAGATTGTACAAATACGACTATCCACAGAGGTATTAAAACTTGGAATAACATTATGGAATCGTTTGGAACATGGTCTTTGCGGCTCTTTGTAAAGACCCTTCGATTAGAGAATGAGTGCTCTGGGCATGAGCAATAAGAAACCCTTTTACATCGATCCATCAGCCACTGACGAGATAAGAGCATTACCTGTCACACTAATAAGAATTAAAGCCGAATCATACAGAACACGAATGAGGGTAATACTTCTTATGTATTTTTAAACCATCGATTTCATTATTGATATACTAATATTGTTCTAGGTTTTGTTTTTCAATGTTCAACAATAGGGGAAAAAGGTACGTTATTTAATGTTAATAAAGAGATATTGTTTGGTGATGTGGGAAGTTGTTTATTTATGTACACATGATAACAATGTATAAATATAAAACTTACAAATAGGAAACTAAGAAAAATATAGGATTTTTTTTCCAGTAGACGGGTCTACGAAAGAAAAAGAAAAATATAGAGGCATGGTTAATTAGGCTCATCAGCGAAACCTACCCTTAAGATATTTAATATACTTTTCTATTTGAAATAATATTATAATAAAACTTATCAGTAAATTTACGAAACAAAACGATCTCGACGCTCCTAAACACATGTTATCCAAGATAAGTATCTAAAGTAAACTGGTGTAGCGACCACCTAATGTACGCGATGCAAACCGCTGATAAATTTCTGAATGACAAGCGCTTGAGACTTCTTCGGACATCACTCTTCTTAAAATATTGTATACACTGATATACTTGTGTCTTAAATACTTTTGTGGATAGCCCTTAACCATTTTCGCAAAAAGAAAACAGAATATTATTTTAAACATCAGTAGATGGTATAATTTTTAGTATATAGGTATGCGTCGGTATAAAATCTAACACCATCATGTCTGACAATTTAGGATGCTGACGAGCACGTGAATTTGATGTTTGTTGAGGAAGAAAACGGGAAACAGACGAGAGAGAAAGTGTTTTAATACATTCCCTAACAAGTTATTTTTTTCTTAAGCTCTTCTGATCCTTTGCATTCCACTAGCACTTCGACAGCAACAAGTTGTTGGACCCGCGACATATATTACCTAAGTATACTTAATTTATGAGTATCATCAAATAATATAGTTTCACAATCTCGGTTTATACCTCGAGTGTGTACGGTTCAGTTATCTGGGACCATAAAATTGAAATTACCTAATGAATAACACAGGATTAGTTTAATAGTTTCACCCGGGTCTCAGTTTTGTTATTTCCTTTCTATATTTATAAGGGAGCGCGATCCGACATGATTATAATTCGGATTACATAAAAGTCGTAAAAATATACGAGTACGTGTAATTTTATGTCACGGTATAGGTTTTGGCATAAAATATGGTCAATTTATAGTTGACGGTCGATAAATTGGTGCCATAAATATTTGGACGCATGAATTGTGATTAGGACGTACATGTAATATTCAAGGAATCCTTTATTGCTTGTAGTTTTAAAATTATATTTATAGGACGTGTACGTAGGTGAACAGGTGAAATAAAAATTAAAAGTCAAGTTTTCCTGTGCTCATTTTTTGTTTACGTTAGGGCCCTCTTATTTTTTCATATTCTCATTTTAGTAGTGATTACGAACGGTGAACATTAAAATTTTGCTGTTGCTTGGCAGACGGCAGGGAATATAAATCGGGTGTTTCATGAAATATCGAGCTACAGCCGTGGGCTACGCGGCGAGCGCGTCGCCGCCCTTATCTTTGCCGATACGATTTTATACGATATTAGAGTTTTCTTTTTTTGACTTTTATGGATCGGTTGTTCGCGGTGTATCGATAATTCAAGATCGGCCTTTTTATGTTATCACTAGCTGCTGCCCGGGGCTCCGCTTCCGTTAAAGTTATCTTATTCCAAGTTTCGCTGTACCAAACTGATAGAGTTAATTTTAATATTTTATTTTACTCTAATTTTTAATCACATTAAATATTATAGACACTTAGGTAGTTAGTTCGAAAATATTTTAACTTTTGTAAATGTACAAATCAGAAAACTAAGTACTTACCTACCTGAATACAGATTGTGTGAAGCAAATCAAAAAACCAAATTGCATCTAAATTCCAGCGTTATTTATATAGGAATCACAAATGCACATCTGTCTATCATCTAAAAATATTCTTAAGTAACAAAAATTTATGCATATAAACTGGTCTAGTGACAAAACAGCGAGATATCCAACATTTTAGAAATTACTGAGTTACGAGGTATATTTTTTCACGCAAAAACTCGCGATGCCAACCGGTTATATGTCTCGTTCTCACAGCGCGGGCCAGCTCATAACTGGCTACTTTATGCTATTGTAATGATCTAGGATTGCTACTGGCAACAAAAACACCAGCATTGTCTTTATAGTCGTACCTCTATATGGCCAAGTATTTTATCACTTCGCACTCCACCTTCGACACTTCCGAGAAATGGTAAAAAGTTCTTTGCTTCTTCACGAGTCAGTCGCAACCCAGTGCTAGATAAACAGCTGAGGTGTGTTGTGATCGTTTTATTTGGACAAACCACAACGGACATTTGAAAGAAAAATATTACATGTATATGATGAAAAAGAAGATAATATTTGTTATTATTTCAAAGTAGGCATCTATTTTTTACATAACGCAACACCCACACAAAGTATTCAGAATAAACATTAAGCCAGCGATCCATTAACGCATTTTTGCATCAGCGTCTATGTATGTCTTAGGTAAAAATCGAACCGAACGAAATATCTTTTATGCATTAAAAATATTATGTACTTAGGTAATGGCAGAATGTTGACCAACTAGACCAGTTCTTTCAATAACGTAAATGTATGTCTATCTCTAATTGTGAGAAATGGATAATAATGACAAAATTCAGGAGAGTGAAAAATTTTGTTAAAAATATTATAAATAAAATACAAAACTTTTTATGTGAGGATCTTTTTTGGTAAACCTTAACCGCTGAGTAAAATTGGTGGAATTTAATATCTGTAGCTTTACGAAAGATTTTACTTTTTGACACGGGAGCAGATATGGTTTACGCCCCGCTGCAACTGGCGTAATGGGCGTAAATGGTATTGACCGGTGTAAATCCATTTCTGTACGGGAGCGGAGCTTCGGAGCACAGTTAGTATTTAATGATAAATTAAAACAAATGCTTTGCTGACCATGTCATATAGAGCACATTTCTTGACAAATATGCGTAAAAAAATGTTCAGCGCTGTTTATGAATTCGCCTTGTGTACACAGTTTTCGAAAAACCTCTCCAAGCGAATTATTCATAATGAGTATCGGTCGGCGAAATCATTTCAAAGAATTTTATAACTTATTGCCATGTTATTACGACACTTTTTTGATCGTGAATTGTCGCCATGCCAGGAATTTATATAAAGTATCGCTTATAAATTTTTTAAATGAAGGTACAGTTTTCATTGCTGGAGGGTTGAAGTACCTCCAATTCAGTTTATGATGGTTATTTTTTATTTTATGTTAATTCACTAAATACGTAGGTACATGGTTATGATTGCATCAGGTAAATATATCTATAATGTTTCAGGAAGATTGGTAGGTAATATACGTTATTGACGGAAAAAGACCACTCATAATTTTAGTTAATTTCCTGTACTATAAATAAACAGATCAGCAGCCTGTAACATCAGGGTTCATGTGTCACGAGTATTTTTTGTCAAAATATGAAATTAAATAAATCTGAAATTAAATAAAGTTTCATAAGAAAATGGCTGCTCGATTATGTTGTAGCAAAGTAAAAACAATGTAATGTATACAGCTACTGTATGTAGGTACACGTGAAACTGAACTGGTCAGCCACGCGGGCGTTTGTTGCCGTGTCGCATGATGTCGCGGGTGTTGTGCGGCGCAGGTAATGTTACACGACAAGCAACCTGACACCTGTTGCGTGTTGCGTGTGTGGGGGCCGCTGGCTTCCCATCCCAATTCGATGTGAAAAAATGGCAAGTCCTGAAATAATATGAATTCAAACTTGAAAAAATGATAAACTTATATTAACTACCTGTGAAACCAATTAAGTTTGAGAGACTGATGTCTTACCTAAACAGAGCTTGGCGTTGAGCATGGCGTTAAACATATAATATAACATTCGCACATAGACCTAAACTTTCGCAATTACTTGGAGCTTCGCCCTGCAAATAGATTTTTCTGGTTTTCTCATACTCTCTTTCTCCTGATCACTTTCCTGGTTACATCGACACCAACGAAACTTCCGCAAAAAAATAGTTTTGCGAAATTCATGAAAGGAAATATCTAAACTCCATAAAGATATACTCGAATTAGTGTTTCTTACTATGATTTTAACAATTGATTGTATTGTTAACTTAGACAACGGAAAAATGTAGCCGTATTTATTTTATATTACATATTATTTTACATAAAAATAAAATGACTAAAAGGAAGGAATAGAAATGAGTAAACGAGGAAATAAGTTTCCGGAAATAAACAGTTTGTGATTACGAGAGAAATACGTTAAAATTAAATTTCATTGTTTTATGAGGAGTCTTATCAATTTTTAAATCGGAACAAACTCTTCTTTTTTAAACAAGTAAGTACTTCAAGTCGACTACGACGACACCAGCCAAATATATGTCGCCTGTTTATTGGAGAAAATTAATTAAAAAGTTTCCTAACCTATTTTAACTGCCCGTTGATCACACCATAATTTAATTGGTGATCATAAATTTATCACTTATCGATTTTGGCTACAGAACTTTAAAACACGGTACAACCTTCTAATCGTATCGCTGCCCCCGTTCCTAAATCCACCATGCGCCGGAATGCCGAAGAACGAGTTTTCTACCCGTCCTTTTCCCTCGAAGGCTTCGTTCTATCTGTCCCTGTCAGCTGCTTGTCATTTTCTATAAGTTTTTCTAACATTCCCCGCGAACGCCGCGCCCCCCCGTTTCGGGCAGACGCCGGTGTTGTGAACGATCACTTTGTTTGTTCAACACTTATGACCATTATTTGAGACATTGGTTTTCGTTACGCCAGTTTATCCTCATGTGTTTACAAACTTTTAATAACACAATTTGTGCTCACTGTCAAAAACTTAATAAGCTTTGCCACATTTCAGATTTTAGTTTTTTTCAATCTAAAATTTATGTTTAAGATTGTGAAGAGAGGAGATACAGTCTTATTAGTTAAGTCTTTCGTAAAATTAAGATTAAAATATGAAACTACGAAGCAATTAAATAATACAGAGTTTTACGCATTTAAAGCTGAAATCTTAATCTAAGTTTGCTTGGTCCCTGGCTGCTTATGCTAACGACTTACAAATTAAAAGAGATCGGGACGTGTGCCAATGGTAACTTTATGGGCTTCGCATGTTTTATATCAATAAATTATTAACTACGCTCCTTGTTTGATTTCGCATTCGTATATAATAATTATCACTTTAAAATGTACTTTATTTCGTTAGTTAACAGTCGAAGATGCTTTACGCGACTTTCTCGGATTGAAATTGGAATACAATCCTTATATCGCGGAGTTAGTACTCAATTTGTATTGGTATGTATGGAGATGGGCGCTTACAAATAGTAGTAAGTAAGCAGGTATTTGAGCAAACGCGAGGTGAGGCAAGAATATTTAGTTTTAATTAATACACTGAATGGTAGGCACTGGTATTCGCTATTTTCAATTAGAACTTGGCGCCGCACTGCACTGGTAGCATGTTTTGAGTGCAGTGATTTAATGGGATCTAACATTTTCTGTACAATTAATTTTGTATAGGTATCTCGAGGTCACATCGCGGCGAGCGTTGGCTTGTTACATTTCGCTGTAACAATTGATTATGTCTGTACCTTAAGCTTTAATTTTTCTTCCGATGGTTTTATCAAATAGTTACAGTATCCTGTATACAAACTGCGTGCTTTAATTAATTAGGACTTGTTAGTACGTATTTTCAGGTAGTTGATATTACCTAGGTTTTATGTTATTTACATATTTAAATAATATCTTGTACCTAATAATAGTACCGTAACAAAAATGATTTTATTTCTATTTACTGAAAAAATATATATATATATTGCAACAGGTCGAAAGACTCTTTAAATTTTATAACTTTTTTTTATGCAGCATTTTAAAAGTGATGTGCGCGATTTGTTTTGTGTTCCGTTGGAATTTCAAAGTGGCAGCGGCAGTAGAAGTCAACAGTTCAAGTCGAGTTCTCACGGCATCCAATGAGACATGAGACACCAAATAAAATTAACAGGTGGTCGACCAATGCGTAGGTTTGTTTTAATAAGATGATGTTGCTTACTCACTTATATATATATTGAGAAAGCAATGAAAGCACGCTTTCTTCTTACTTGATAATAGCTAAGCGTAATTTAATATGCATTTTTATGTAGTTCAAAAGTAAAAGAAGAGAAAATATTGCCACAAATATGTTTCTTTTCACGTATTTAGTGTTTATATAATGTATTAGAAGGTTTTTGTATGGCCAGTAGATATATTGGACATATGGATATGGATCATCCTGGTTTTGAAGGAGTTTGTAAATCAACGATATCCGCCGTGGCTCGTTTTATACTTAGTTATATGTATTATGATTTCAAAATATGAGGTCAACCAACCCGAGATCAAGTGGGAAGAAAAGCTATAAAATGTTTTATAGTCGACCTAGAACATAATAATATGGTAGTACCACGTGGTGGAATATTTGGGTTATTAACATGAGACCATCGCGTCAACGTATTATGTTACTATTACTTTTGTGTATAGGGTCAAAGATATTCATTTTCTATTAATTGGCAATAATGATATTGCCTCATGATGTATACAAAGAATATTTTTTCGAGTTTGATCAATTTGACCACACCGCATTAGCTTTATGTAGTTTTGTAGTGAATCACCGGGAAATGCTATACCTACTGACAGTTCATATCTATATTTTCTTTTCAATAGGAGTGGTAGCACAAGCCTAGTTTATATTTATTCGAGTTACAGACTTCTAGAGAGTAAATTATCACCTAAGTATGCTATCGACTTCCGGCTGAGCTGTACTTTCTCAAAAGCAATCGATTTGTTAACCGTATACTCAATCATAAAGGTTTTATTAGTAATTTAAGCACGTTGATTACCAGGTAAATCTTATTATAGTTAGCAAGTACCTACGTGGTTCATTATGCTTATATACAGGATGACATAAGCTGAATTTCCCCAGAGGGGTAACTGTTACCATAGTCGTATTCCTCATGACTGAGGGTCGTGGTCATTATATGGAATGAAACACACGTAACAACTTTCTTGGCATTATTAATGGAGTGTTTTGCCATTGCCTTCTCCATTTCATGTTACTAATGAACAAGTGTGCAGGTTTCCTCACGATGTTATTCCTTCACCGGAAGCAAGTGGTGGACGATGAAAACTAGTCAAATAAAAAAAAAATGTTAAAAACAACATTTTATATGGAGCTTGTATGACAGTAATGTATTGTGAGTTCACGGATTTTGGTAATGAAACTGAAAAAATCGTATATAATAAAGTTGATCAATTAAAGTGACATTTAATTTCTACATGTGATTATATGATTACATGTATAGTAATTTATGTTTTACCATTAAAAATATCAAAAAAACCTTTATTTTTATTTATTTCAACTTTATTGTCATAACTGAAAAGTTAACAATAGTAAGCACTTAAGGTCATAAGGCATTCTGTGAGCTTAAGGAGAAGGCATATGGAGATCTGTGAGCATTAAATAATTTTGCTGTTAGTTCAAAAATCAACCTGTACGAGTATGTCACTCTAAAAGCCCAAATTACGGTAACTTACGGTAATCTTTTGATTTTCCAATAAGACAACCAACTTAATGACTCTACTTAAGCATCAACGGTATTCTCTACTTAATTACTAATAGTATCAATGAGTTCATACAAGTCTCGAAGTTACTTTGGAGCTCACTCAATCTGTGTGATATGTCCCTATTTATTTATCTCTGTTATACAGGACAGAGCATTTAAAAAAGCATTTTGTTTTTTATGAAAAACACTACTACGTAGACGTAATCTTTCTGCTTTATTATGTAAGTATTATTACGGTAGATTTTAGAATTTCATTATTATTATTATAGGTTTATTTAAAAAAAATATCTGAACACAGTCACCTAAATTGGTTTTTTAATAAGGATATGTGCGGTCATTTCAAAAATTTATGGCCTCGTCAATACATACGTTAGTGTTTGTTTCTTGCCGGGCGGCAGGCAACATATTTCTTGCGACAGCGGGGGGTGTCTGGAGATGCGCGGGAGTGCCGCTTGCGCAGGCGCACCTCTACAGGTATACAAACCACTGTTGCTGCGCTCATACGGAAAAAAGACGTATCTAACGTTTATTTCTAAATCATATAATATACATATCCGGAATTGTCTAGTTTTCTCGATGCCGAATATATAACCTACTCAATTTCGAAAAAATGTGTCAGATGAGTCTTTTTTTCTTATGACGTCAGAGTTATTAACGCGAGTTTTGCACATATAGAGCCATTATATTTAATCAATTAAACATTATTGTTTTGTTATTTTTTATTTACCTTTATTACAAAAATGTAACAGGCGAGTTTCTACTAGTGAACCGACGATGGAGTAATGTAGAGAAAGTAGCGGTTAATATATCTGTGATTTACACATATGACTCATTCATTTACCTATGTTATACGAGTATGTTATGTTCAAAGTTGATATTAATTCAAAATTAATATATAAAGATATTAATTTAAAAGCAAAATTTTAAATATTATTCGGTCGAGATAACCTCGTGGCCTAGTGGTTTGCACGCGGACTGCTATGTGGCAGTTAAGCCACTTTCATTCGGTCATTAGATGGGACAAAAAATGTATTATCTCGAGCTCTTCGTACTTCAGAAGCCCGGTTGTATTTTCAGTCAAAACCAGCTAATCTACATTATATATTGTCCGCATGGTAAGTCATGATTTATCCATCCAAGGAACGACAGTGCCTCAGCGCAATAAAAATTAAAAAAATGTAAATGTTAATGATTAATTCCATTCTAAGTCGTCATTGCTATCAGAAAGCTTGATATAGTTTAGCTTCCGATTCAGGTGCCCAGATTCCGATGCCATGTATTTTTCAAACGCCGTAAATTATATTAGGGTAGTCTACCTGAGCGTTGCTGGATCGATTTTACGTTTCAAATAATATATTTCGAGTCCGATGACTCGTTTCGTCTCGAAACGACTTATGTCGGCTGATTGCTTTTTGATGGGACGATAAATGTGACTTATGTGGTTTCTGACGGGACAGTCGTGATAATCACAGGTTTCTGCTATTTAGGCGGGGAGCGTTTAATGTGTGAACATTATTATTATGTTTTTAGACGTTTCGACTTGCTCAATAATGATAGTCGGTGCAAATGAAATGGTTAACAATGGTGAGACGCTGTGGCACCTTTATTAATTTTTATGTTAGATACTTATCGATATGAAGAAATATTTTAAAATCCCATGTACAAACAAATGGTGTTATATAAAGCCGTGTTGATGGTTTAAATGCCATATAATTGTAAACTTTTCTTGTCTTTACTCGGCGGCCATATAGAATTTGAGCCAACAAAAACTTTCTTCTGAAAATTTATAATTTTTTTATGGCACAACAAGTTATGCGTGTACATATTAACAATTATCACTTACGAATACTTTGATGTCCGTCCCGGCTTCGCTCGGGAAAAACATTATAAAAAGTAGCCTATGTTATACCTGAAAGTTTCGTCTGTCTCTGTGTCAAATTTCATCAAAATCGGTCCAGTAGTTTTTGTAAACAAAAAATACAAATCTTTTCTCTTATATATGAATAGACTAGTCCCTGAAATAGGTTTAGAACCATCTACAGCTACAAAAATATGTTTGTGTTTATCTTCCAACCACAATAATGTACCCGGGGGATGCCTATATTAGCAGGTAACAAGCGCGCAATGCTATTTGGATATGAGAAACCATAACTTAAAGGGGCAGAACCACTTCTATTTGTGATAAATCAGTCTAGTTCATATATATAACCTATGAATTTATAATTCCAGGTATGTAGCGGCTAGCGGCGAGTCAGTAAGTACTTTGTAATAAACAATTCACGTTATAATGACATGTCCAACGCGCCATTACATTCTATATACGATATAATCGCAGAACACTTATCAAACAAAAAGAATTTTAATTTACCGAAGGCAAACCTTCATTCCTGCATGCCAGCGTGCCCTCGATCGAATAGATCGTCTGAGCCTAGATCGCCTTTGGCAAAGCGTCCAGCTACCAGTGGCGTAACTATCCAAGAAATTGACGGTGCCATGGGACCTTTTTGAGCGTGGGGCCCCCCAAATCTGATTAGCGACCATTTCGGTTTAACACTCCTCGTTTCATATGAAAAAAGAAAAATAAATAAGATTAAGTCCTCAGATCATTTTAGCACTAGGTCCTGAGGTTCTCTAAATATCAATACAATAAAACATAAACAGTTTAAGTAGTTGGGGTTCTCAGACGTTTTTTTGTACCAGGATTATAGTCACTAGCTACGTCTCTGACAGCTACTACTAGTCAATCTTGGGTAGGCATGCGCCGGCCATCTTGCGCGGATGGACAGACGGACGAGAAGACCCTGGCTGTAATTGCATGGCTACTCGCCTGGAGCTGTTTTTCTAAAACGTTCAGATCCTGCAATGACTGGAATGAAGTTAACCTGAGAGAAATAGTTATATATTATGATATTTAAAGTATTATTATGAAAAGTATTAATTCATCCCCTAAATAGGAAGCGATTAAACTGATCAACAATCAGATTTTTCATAACGGAGCTGAAAAAAAAAAAAAGCCATGAAAACTTGGTGCATTTTCAGTCATATAGTGTCAGACACTATATAGTTATTTGGAATACATCGATATGCGATTTAAAAGTCATTCGTCTTTCAGATTTCTGTCATTTTACTAATTAATAATATACAAAGATAATACACAAAGACATTAAAACACCCGAATGAATTCGAATAAATTAACTCTTTTATTCATTAAACCAACATATTTTTTATCACATTTTTTTTCGCACTTTATAATATTTTGCCATTGACAGAGAAGGAGACAAATTAAACGCGACGCGCATTCTGCGGTCATGACTTGCGTAATTTGGTGAGACGCTCCTATCGAATGGAAACATTTTGTTTAGAATTTGTATCTAGATCTTAGAAAATATTAGCCCAGTATTATGTTGAGCACGTAGCAGCCGTAAATGGCCGGTAATTGGAGGCACATGTGAGTTTTTGCTGCCGCGATTACTGCCGCAAACATCTGACACCGGTTTTTGCCACTTCCCAATGATGCATTTATAGCTCAGGGGAACCACTCATAAGTTATAAATCGATAGATCATACTATTTTTAATCTGCCTTAGTGTATTGAAACAAAACAAACTCATTTTAAGTTAATTATACACTTCAGAATATCATAGTGTCTATTTAATTAATAATTTAATGTTCAAGATAAATAAGAAACAAAGAAAAATAAGTAAAATTTTTTCATGTAATTGTAAGTTTACTTAACTGTTAGGTGCAGTAAGGGTGAGTTGCACCGTTAAATTTGAAATTGACTTTAACCGGCGCGCCGCTGATATTTTTGGACAAAATGGTGTAGGTAGGCTTTGTGTTATTCTGACATTGTCTGTTGCACGTCAGAAATGACTAAATGTGTGAAACACTTCTGATTTTTTCCACCATTCCAGCATAAAATGACTTACATAACCACGTTTTATGCAATAAAAAATATTCATTCATTCATTAATTCGTTAACGTCAAATTTGACGACGGTGTATCCCACTCTCTTACTGTTATTTGCATAAAACTTAATACAAAATACATCAAACACTGGTTCTAAAAAGTTAATAAATAAAGTTATAATTTATGCTTTAATCAAGCTCAAAATAACTAAGTATCACAAATCAAACCAGAATTTTCTATAAAGTTGTGCAAACTTGTGGTAATTAACCGTCAATATACTTAGTCATAACTTCAGATAACGGTTCTATATAGGAATTGTTTCCTAACGTTTTATAATTAACATGCCTTCCTAATCGAATCTCGGCTACTTCTTAACATGGTCTATGGACTTTCAAACGTCCCTGTATCAGGTGCGGATCCAGCTCTCAAAAATGGTTACGGCAACTGAAAATTACAGAAAGTCAAGATTATGTTTCTTTTTCGAGAAAAGTGTTGATTTGTTTTTGATTATTATGTTTTATTTATCCAGTGTGCATCATTGTAACAAATATTTTTTTTACGCTAATATACCTTTCTATTGAATTTTCACAAAAATTATGTATACATTAAAACAAAAAATACAATTAAGAATATAATGTGTTAATTTTGTTGTAACGTACGAAGCCGGGCCCTCGTGTCCATTGCGGTGGAGCCGTGCCTGTCCTAAACTGGACTATGCAATTTACTTTTGCTACAGCGAACTGAATTAAGAGCATAGATGCATTTATCATTTTCCTTTCGGAACAAGAGAACTCGTAATTCATGTCATGCTTTTCTAGCCCACACAACATGTACACTTAACGTGTGAGACGTCGATTTTGCTTTGACATTATTTATGTCCCCTGTGACAAACTCAAGACATACTTGCATTATTTACACTATAGCTATATGTCTATGTATAAGAGCAATAACATTTTATTATCTTGAGACAATTTTAAGAACAGGCATTTAAAATGGAATCGCTTTTTCTCAATAACCAGTAAGCGAGATAAAAACCGAAAGCTCTCGATGGTGGCGCTTATAAAACTCTTGCGTCATTACAACATTCATTTATTTTGTCTTGTAAAATGGTGATTTTAGACGAATATTTCACAAGCCAAATCAAAAATATTAATGCAATTAACATTGCCTACCACAGTTCGGGTACGGGTTCGAAGCGCTCGAATCATTCAAGCGCTCGTGAAAACGACACATATTATCTACTAGATAATTAGTGGAGTGACACCAGGCGGCTTTTATTTTTTAAGAGGAAGTAAGTCGTTTTGTATCGATCAAAACAAGATATTTGACTATCAAATTACGGATTTCGTTTGTTTAGAGAGGTTCTAATGCCTCTTTTTATTAGAGAAATCGGAAGTGGTGTGCTGGTTTCACGTCATATGTAAAAGTGCTGTGAGAATACAAAGCTGTTACACTTAGCATGGTGGTCGCCGCTCTGATTGATTAGAAAGCTTAATCATTCGCTTAAAAATAACATAATTTTTATATTAGCTGCGCCTTTTGGCTCCGTTCCTTATAAATTTCGAGATTATAACTGGGGAAATGGTCCCAAATTGAGATGACCGATTACTCGCTTGGTGTTTGCATGAAAGAAAATAATCCTGTCTCTATTCTATCTAAATCCGTTCAGCAGATTTTGAACATGAATCACATACCTCAGATACATATCTCCTTATTTATAAAATTAGTAAGTTATTATATACTCAATGAATATTGAAGAAATTGTATATAAATAGGTATATTAAAATATGCTTAGTAAAGATTTACCGAGGCTGCAAAGATATCTAAGTAACAATAAATTATATACGATGGCTGGGAACTTAATTCATTAATGTCTAATAAGTATTAATTTTTAAATACGTTTCACATTATAAATTTAACTAAATAGGTTTATGATATACCTAATCGGACACCATTGCCGTAAGTAATATACGAGAAGCAGTAGAAAATGGAATTTTATTTATTACACGATCAAAGCAAAGACTGTTCGTTAATGAGTCAGCGTATTTTATTTTGAACGTCAAAAAGAAATATTTGAGTCAGTAACCTGAAACTGTTTTGTATATTTTACGTGGGGCTCGCGGGCGATAATTTTCGATACGATCCCGCCGTCCGGCCGCTAACGTGGCAGTTTTGATTTATAATCCGGCCTCGGACGGGTCGTCCTAAGAGACAGCGGACACGAAAATTATTTTTATTTTAAATTACATGTATCATATTAAAATTAGGTTTCACATAATCGGGCGCTATAAAAGCGTAAAATATAGCCGTGTCTGTTGATAGTAATTTCGTAAAACTGCATTTACGGGTGTGACTTTTAGCGCATTATCAATGTTATCTCGATAGCTCACGAGGTAGCCCTAGATGTAAATTGATTTTTATTTTCTACTATCTTGAGTTGAACTTCACAGCTAACATAAAATATTTTAGTACCTTTCACCAAACCCATAAGCTTTATATTAATGACGACGTCCACAAGTTGACATTGACACGGCCGCGTGGCCACGCCACTTAATTACGAAAGTCACGCTTCAACGGAGAAAATCTTTTGTGCCCTTTTCCAGAGCGTCAAGAAGTATAACAAAACGGGCAAGTTTTTTCGTCGAAATGAGTTTTAGTGTCACGGTTGGGACGGGGCCAGTAATGGGAAGCTTTGTGATCGCTGGCACTCGCCGCTGTGTCGAATTGACTCAGGAGATGTTCTACGCTTTTAATTTACACCTAATTCTTTGCACTGTAGAGAAGTTAAACTTTTTTTAGACAATACAATATAGTTAATTTTTATCGCCCATAAAACGTAACATAAATATAAAAATAATATTTGTCTATATACACGGTTACTTGTGAAATACCAGCAAATATTTTCATTCATTTTTATATCCATTATCTCTAATCTCTAATTATCTGAGCGTTATACCGGTTTGATCCCCCGCCGTCATAGAGCGTCGAAATCCAATAGTCTGGTCTACTTTTTCAACCTCCACTTCGCACGATCTTCAGCATCCTTAGTTGTCAGATCATTGGAACACATGTCATCCTTGACGACATCAAGCCAGCACTCTTCCAGCACAGCACGCGCTCTCTTTTTTGTGTCGCTCAAGCACTGGTCAGCTTTTATGTCCTTTACCTAATCGCATTTAATTGAATGACTCTGGGGACAGTAGGTGAATAGTTTCAAAATAGAGTTCAGTTATTCCATTGCAATAGAAGAAATCATCTTATGATATATTTATTTATCAATATCATTGCGGAAATGAAAAGGTACCTAGGTAGGATAGGTAATATAAGGTAAGGTAGTGGTAGATCAAAACTTTGCTCCAAAATAGTTAATTTTACGCTCGTGATGCTGGAAAAGCGTGTCGCCTGAGTCCGGAACAAATTCTTGTGGGAATGGGACGCACAGAAATTGTAATATAGTTTATTACAATTTCTGTGCTTTATAACAGAAGAATCTTTTTTCAGCATTTTTTTTTTCTCTTTTTATGTGCTATCTTAAAATGCATAGTATTGTAAAATAACAAAAAGTAAGCACCTTGGCCGCTGTAGAAATTTCAAAAAATCATCCGTCTAGTTATATAAAGTAAATATATTCACATCTATACATTTCTCGATCTCGTATGTACCCAGGAAACAATTATGCTTAATTACAACAAGGAGTTATGGGAAGTATGTCAAACTATTACAAAAAGCTTTATCAAACGGCTTAGCTCTTTAAATCTATTGTAAAAGCCGTTAACTATTTCAAACTAAGTCCAATCCATCATAGGAAAATTCTCAGAAATTGGCCATTGTGTCGACTGAGCTCATAACTCGGGCCCTCTGAAGGATAGCTCTTTAACCCTTACTCGGTTCGTGATGTCGCGCCGACCCCGGGCAAATCTATTTTGCCCATCATAATCGCTGCTTTCAATTTACGGGGGCTATTCTATCGAGTGATGTATGGTGCTATTCGATTCAGATTGTTATTGTATTAATACTCGTACTAGTATCGTTGCGTCCTAGCTATAATGATGTAGTTATAGAACAAGTACCTATGTGTGTTTATCAGTATAATCTTATACACAGAAATTACAATAAATAAAGTCAGAAGCATTCCAATATACACGGGAAGTATGGAAACGTTATCGATAAGGCGGCGGGGAGTCCGATCGTATCGCTCGCCGAGCCAAGGAATATGTACACGATTTACAGAACATAGAACGGGTTAAGATCGAATTTATGTGTATTAAAATATTTATCGAATATACGTATATATGGTAATTTTGATCAGCTAATTATTTGATAGATTTTAACAACATAATTTTTTTATTAGTCTTGCTAAATCGAATGCAAAATAAATATATTTACATAGGTACTTACCGATTCTTTTTGTTAAATTTCAAATACAAAATTATTTTTTCTTATCGGTTTCTCAGTAGTCTGGTAATAAATAACGTGTGTACTTTTTCAATATTAGGACGTATATGAAAAATATGGCTACAATAAAAAATAATTTACATGAACACAAAAAGCGCATCATAACCGAGCTCTTGCGCAGCGCGTGGCTCAGAATACAATAAAGTACAGAAGGTAAACTTTCTTGTCCCTTATTTATGGGCTACTGTGTTATGTGGCACCGCATTTCTGAATAAGTACATATTTGTGTTGCTCATAGGGCGTGCGTCAGGTTAAGAAATAAAAATATTATACCTAAAATGGCAAGCGTCAAAAAAATTAATACACGTGGTAGTCAAGAAGAAGAAACTTTATGAACAGTCGAGAAGCTGTATACGGAAAGACAGTTATTTATACTTGTTACTGCATAATTAAATAAATAATATTTATGGTTACATCATTATATAAACATTCCTAGTTAATTGTCTAAAGCGGACTTGCGCTAAATCCGTAACGGCAATACTCTATTAATCTTATACTTCATATTTGTAATAGATGGCGTGACCTAGGTCGACGCGGGCTCAATACGCCTTAGTTTGTTTCAAACGGTACATGGTACTTTTATAACTACATATTATTTAATGTTAAAGTTAGTTACCCTGAGTGGTTCCGACCTAGAATAGGATGCCTCCCGACTTCCTGTGTCAAGTCGCCTCATAAGGCGCGAGGTGACTAAAGTAAAAAAAGCTTTAACAGCTGTTAGTTAACTTAAGCATTTGCAAAAGGGTTGAACCTCAAGAGGTAGTCATGCAGTCGTAAAATCACTGCATCTTAAAAAATAAAGGTTTGATTTTACGTGAAACCCGAGCTTCAGGGTTTCATGGCACCGAATGAAACCGGGAACAGACGAGGTTAAGAGAAATTCTAAAATATACATTCCATATCTAAGGCTAAAGCTAAAGTTCGCACGCCCGCTTGGTATCACGAAACCTATTACTGCCGACACACTTCTGTCCATCCCAGTAACAAACAATGCAATTATTTACGACTTTCAATTGTTCAAATTGCTCTTTATTATAACCACAACGGTATAATGGGGATACTAAAATATGGATCATTAAGAAATGCTGTTACGGTATCATTATAATAATGTTGCTTACTTGTTAACAGTTTGGTTGAATGTTGTAATCTTAGTGGAATGTTTTTTTAGTTTGGTATGTTTGTATTGTTGCCTCAGCTTTTTGACGTGGATTTATTTTATGACATTGAATTAAAAAGCAACCATACAATTTGCTTGCTTAAAGGTTAGAAAAATTTATAAGCGGCTCCTCTACGTCGACTACTTACCTAATTTAAAATTAATGGAAAGTATTTTTGGTAAGGTTATTTATATTTGTAATTCTCCTTAAAATATTTTGAAAATATTATGGATAATATTTTACAGATTATAAGTACAAAGTTTATAAAACCTATATAAGTATTATTATTTTATGTACTGTGATGTGTGATGTATTGTGACTTCGACTTTGTTGTGAACTTTTTATCAGCTACCAAGACAACGTTTGCACAAACGTAGTAGACATTTAACGACGACATAAATCATTCTTATTTTTACGACATTTTAGTTATAGTTACATAGTTAACGATACGGCCTACCTCAACTGTATTTTATAAACTTGTTGCTGATGAATACTCATTTTAATTTTTTTAAATACAATAACAGTACAAATTTTCCGTCGCCAGGCAAAAACGTCTAGGTCAATAAAGAGGAGTTTGTAGATGATTGACGAACTGATTTGTAACGAACTAAATTTTTTACATAATAGTCAAGATCTGTTGATAAACACACGATATTGCCAGGCCTAAACACATTTCTGGTTCAAACCCATCTCTTAATATGAATTTATAGGTTAAAGCAAACAGTTATAGACAATTATTTGTTTAGCTCAAAATCTCAGTCATATCTTTTTAAAGGTGAAAATCTAACTGTTTTGGCTTTTAGAGGAAAAACAGTGCGAGAAAGGCACGACGATTCGGCGTGGATAGATTGTATAAACTCCTGTTAGGTTGATATAGCCCCAGGGCTTGGGTTGTGAGGACAATGGACTCTGAGGTCGGTCATGGTGATTTGTGCCCGAGGGCAGTTTCTCAAATAGTGGGATAGAATAAGGTGCATGCATGCCTATTGGTTGAGAAGTGCACATCAGCACATAGAGACCAGTATGGCACGAGCAGCCTGAAACAGGCGGCAACGTATGTAATTCACGGAAAGGTAATACACGTTTATTTCGGTCAAAGGTGTCCGCCCTGTGTACGCTCTTCTTGACGCCCAGCGTGCCAATTAACAAAGTCTATGTTAGCATACGTGCATTTTTCAACCAATAAGTATACATGTCGTCCTTATTCTATTCCACCATATGAAAAATTTCCCTTCGGCACAAATAATCATGACTGACCTCATAGTGCTAGTCATTGTCTTCACAACCTGAGCCCTGGAGCTATATCGACCTAACAGAAGTTTATACACGCTTATGCAGCGCTTTCTTAAGTGACATTTCTGGATCATTTTTAATTTGTGGACATGGTATCTGTATCTCGATCGCAGATAACCGCTTTCCAATCGGGTCAGATAACGTGAAACTTCTTTTCAAACTAGTCGGACCTTAGTTGTTTTTCAATGATTATACGAAAAATGTCGACCAATATTGTCACAATACCATTCGTTTTGGAAAATTGTTATGCATAAACGTCTTTAGTTGGTTGTTAAGCATGCAAGCTAAGCAATTTAAGTGAAATTTTAAAGAAAACAATTTTTGCCCCTCATTTGTCTACGTAGGAAGTGAAATCTCATCAAAAAAGTAGTTAAGAAAATTACAAAGCATGCGCGAAATATTCCTCTCTTGGTATACTTCAAGTAACGTCTATTATATTCTATACCTATCTATGGGTCAAAATAACGATCCTATTCCTGACCGAAGGGTAATTAAATGTTCGGAATCTTGATTTGTGACCATACTGCGGTTGTAGACCTCTTTACGGCCACATTTTGTCGCCATTATTGAGACATTTATTTGAAACATGCCTGATACGTATTATTGCCTCTCTTTGATTTGAATAAACTTAAGTAATAGCCATTTGTGAATTCTCGTTTAGATATTGAGTTAATTAAATTTAGTGGAGTCCAGTCGTTGGCTCGTGTCTACCATCCTAACCCTTCCTAACATTATAAATGCGAAAATAAGTTTGTTTGTTACCTCTTCACGCTCTATCTACTCAACCAATCTTGAAATTTTGCATAGATGTAGTAGTTAGAAGTATGGAGAAGGGCATAGGGTAAAAATAACTGTTCCCGTGGGAAATTTACGCAGGCGAAGACGCAGGAAAAAAGCTAGTTGGGATTCATATTATAAAGTGTCATTATATTGGTAAGGTGAAATATTGGTATTTCTGTGATCTGGCTATTGAGATCAAAAATTGAAACACACACAAAAATACCAACCACGAGAAACCTTTACTATCACATATATCGTCGACCAGACTGACCCTCACATCATTTCATAAAAAAAAACTCTTTCAATAGTTCGAGGTGAGGGCTTAATAAAATATTCAATTCAACCAATCATTTAAAATTGTCTACATAATAAGATCAATTATTCCTTAGACATTTGTATTCTCAGCACGAACATGTCATTTAGTGTGTCCAAGAAATGGGACAAGAGATAGGATCTAGCCAGAAAATAGGCAATACGAGGTTGAATGCCTAACGGGTGCGTCACATCAGCGTGGTCTATCTGACGGGCTGTGACAACCCGTGTGTCAGCTGTCGCGCGCGGGATGGATTCCACCTCGCTGATATAAAACGAGCCTAACTGTTTCTATGTGATCGTCAAAGTTCACTGTTTTAATTATATCAGTTATAATTAGAGCTATCAGATATGTGTTTCCGTACTAGAAAGCCATTTCATAAATATTCCCGTGGATGTCGTATGAGGCTTCAGAGAGACACAAAGTCTTGGCAGTTGGTGGGCAACAATAACAATCCCATTCAAGGTGGGTTGACGTAACTGTATAGCCAAATGTAACGAACGCACAGATGAGAGTGAGTTAGGGTTAGAACTATCAGAAGTTCTAATTACCTCCCTTATCGTTTACTTACGTAAGAACAAATTCTGTCCCATACGCCTGTGAGCAAACGGTCCCCCCAATGGCAATGCTAGGCGTGTCACATGAGTTCATTCATCTGATACTGAGTCAGATTGATATAATACAAACTCATATAAAATATACATATAACATCAGTAGTATACAATGACCAGCAATTTCTCTCGATGAAGGAAAACATCGCGAGGAAACTTTCATAGCAGTTATCTATTTAGTTCGCTAGTGTGTATGCGTGTACCAAGATGGTGCGGTGGTATTCGTAAAACCATGTAGGTAAGATGCCTTTAAGCGACTTGAATTCCCTAATACTCAGCCGTTTGATGGTTATTATAGTTTTTTTAGGGCTTTTGTAAATTAATAATAGCTTTTTCAGTTCGAGATGGAATATATCAAATTGAACGTGAATTCGATTTTGGTATATAGTTGAGACACCTCGTAAATCGTAGGGGCCGCAGAGGGACGGACAGCGCAAAGACGACACCTAGAGTGGGCGAAACGAGCCCCAACCACCGTTATGTTCTATAGCTTATAGAATACTAACTCTGTGGGATTACCGCGCAGCTCCAGCTTTTGGAAATTTATTGTCCCTCAGTCTTTTTATGACCCATGGTTATCATGCCGGACTGGTACGCTCGATGTCCCGGGTTCGATCCCCGGTCAGGTCTTGAATGTTTAACTATACATATAATGACGTTCTGATTGAAAATTCTTGATATAATGAGATTAATTAATTCTCATATTACAATGTCAAATTCCCAAATTATTTTGGAACTTTTCATGTTATAATGCAATCTCACTTTCTCTCTCATTTGAGCGTATTCCAGCCGTTGACCTGTGGAGTCCAGGGACCGCTCAGAACAATTTTGGCCACAATGCAATCTGTAATGAATTAGTTCTTTGAATGCAATTATAGAAAAAGTAATATACTGGATCATATAATATCCTAAGATGTTGTGAGATAATAATTGTGATGACAAAAATATTACCTATGACCAGACGAAACTGATGTTATGATGCCAAAAACATTTTCATGTAAAATATTTCGGATGGGATTTGAATATTAATGAATGTATGACAACGATGTTATTGTGGTACATTAGATGTAGAATTTAATAAAATAATGTGCTACGTCTGAAGCTTTTGATATATAAACAGCCTTAAAGAAAATGATACGAAGCGTCGCGCGGCGTCCCACAAACGAAGTATCATTTGTCTGGTATGGAATAGCACGCGTGTAACCTTACTCGGGGGCTTGAACGGTACAAATAGTTCGCACCGCGGGCATTCGAAACCTAGCTCGTCCTTGCTGAGCTGCGGAAGGCTGTACGACTTGATTCGACGCTATGCGTGTATAGAAGATTGCGACTGAAGAGGTCAGAGTGCAAGTTTGCAATGCACTTTTCACTATCGGCGACTATGGCGAAATATATATAATATATATAAAATAAATTATTGGTGAATGAAATAAAGTCTCCTCATATTGTCAGGAGTTTTCATACATATCATTGGACCACCAAAATAAATAAAAAAGTAATAAAATAGGATTTTTATTGAGAAGTAGCCGGTAAGAATGCGTAAATAGCCGCCCGTAAATACGAACCTTGTTGCATTTGCTGCCGAGTTAGGACGGGTGGGCAGAGTACTGAGAGCCGACCCAATGACAGCATAGCGGAACGCGGTTCACCTGGGTCAGGAAATCAATATCTGGATGTCATAATTTTTTTTTTCTAAAGAATTTCTTCTCTACTCAATTTCCTCTCTACTGAATTTCTTATATTTTACAATACAGGTGCGATACTACAGAAAGGAAAAAGTTTTTCTTTCTGTAGGTAAGAATTTCGGAAAAAAGTACCCTATCAGTAATATTTTTCTAACGTATACTTAGGTATCGAATTCGACTTGAACAAACAAAAACACTATTCGCATTGATAATATTAGCAGGATAGTTTAAAAATAAAGCTAGTTTTAATCTCAATAGCGTCGATACGACACCTCGCTTCGATTGGCGTGATGAGATAATGTGGTGTGCATAAAGTATGCAATGCATATTACTTCTACAGCCTTATTGCAAGATTGGGGCCTGAATACCAAAGAGATACAAATCAGCCCATGTTCAGTGAACACAAATATTTCAGATAGTCCTCATTTAATCTTAAAGAAGTACTAAATTAGGTATTATTAAATTCATCTTTAACAAGCTTATACATCAAGCAAAACAAACAATGCAAATCATGATTTATTTACATTTTATGGAAGAATAAACACTAATAAGTTTTTTCACAAAGTCTTTTGTGACACAAGCTTATTTATTTTACTTTTATTGTTATAGAGAGAGAGAGAGAGAGAGAGATCTTAATGGATTCAATGCGTGACCAAAATGATATGTCCGTGTATTAAACTGTTGAAGTTGAGCTCAATCGGTTGAAGATATCTGCTTCAAAACTGAGTTGCAAGATTCCACTAGAATAGACATAGGGATATACATAGTAACATTGCAAGTTATGTAAAAAAGCTTGGAAATAACAACGCACTTGTGTGACATTTATATGATTTTAATATAATAACGACAAGACCGTATCAAACTAGTGAGAAACGAGCGATAGAAATATACTTATTCATATCCACAAATGCAATTACTGAAGTTCCAGAGAATTTAAAATAATAAAATGCGATAAAATCTTAATGTGATCTATGTTAACTGAACGTTAGGTGTTTCGTTACCCGCAGAAACAAATCCATCCCACACAGAATCTATCCAATAAATATCCGAAAGTCTTGTTCGACGGGATCGGCTCGTCCATTGTGTCCGGCGCAGATATATCTTGCGTAAGGCTGCGACCTAGCTGAGCGAGTAAAGTGAAAATTATGTGCGACGTGAAAATAACTAAAGTTTATTCACACATACATGTGGCCCGCGTGTTCACCGTAATTTATCATATACGCATCGCGTCGTACTGCATGCCGAAGCTCAGCCAGGACCCTGTAACGCTGCGACCCGCTCTCTCCTATAGTCTATGCCCACGCTTCCAACGTCACTGTATCGTCAGAATCATATCGTCACATAAGCTATTTCTTTTATCTTATCTAGGTAGTCTCTTACCGATTCTTCGTATTTCTTTGCAGAATGTTATTCAAGAAAATGTAGTAGATTAGATAATTGTCTTCCAGTAGTAGTCATGAAATTGAGTGAAAATAAACACTTGCTCGACTTTCCTGACAATGTTAATGAAATGATTTCCATTTGACACACTGGTTACCTATGCAATTGCAATAATATTTTTACACCGGAAACAGAAGATATAAAAGACTCAGTAACGTCTGGGAAGCCGCATTAACACTATATATTCTAGTTATCCCTTCCTTTAAATGTCATAAAAGTCGAGTATAACGGGACACCAGTTTCTTTTCCGTTAAAAAAACTTGGTTTTTTTATCCACCTTAGCCTTACACATTTTCCAAATTAGTTTTAAACAGTAAAAACAGAAAATCACCATCATTGGTTTTATTTAGTTTCACCGTCACGTTTGTCTGCCAACCAAATGTTGCAACTTAAATTTCACTTATTTCCGCTTGTCTTTCAAGAGTTGAAAGTTTTCGCATCGTTTTAAGTTCCAATGCATTATGATAAGCATAACCTAATGGTACACCCAGGATCTGCTCGAAACAAGGGAACTCGTCAAGGGTATACATACTTTTTTGTCAGGCATTGAATGCAATAAGATGAAGCGAAAACTGCGTGCAACTGGACTCGCGTGGACCGGGCATAATGTAGGAATTGACAAATCGCTCAATTGTTTCTCTCTGGAAACTTGTTGGGTGGCGTTGCGCAAGCGCAACAACTGACCACTGGGCCGTTTGACGAATGCCGGAAGACAGTCAACTTTGTTGTGCTTTATTGAGATTGAACAGCGGTAAACATGTATTTGAATTCAGGAATATAATTTAATAAAAGTTTCAAATCAAATCTTCAACAGTAATTTTGGTTATTTTCTATGTTTGTTCCAAGATTAAAACAATCTACCAGCCCACCGAAATTATCATGTCACTTTTCAGTCCGCCTTCACTCTTCTTCTTCACTCTTCAGATTAATCTACACATCAAAAATCACGTTATTCCAATACTCCGTTCAAACTAAACAGTATGTAATATATTTAAAACCCCCGACATTGATAACGTCTAGATGAAAATCTGTTCATAAGTTTGAGAGCTATGTACAATATTACGCAGACGGGTTTAAAATTAATCTTCGACACTGATTTTAATCAAAAGAATTTCTGTGTATGTTAATCCTAGTAGAAATAACTTAACTATATACCTATAACTACATTTAACTTGAAGTTGCTTTTGCATTTACATAAATTGAAAAATATTTCTTATAAAGCTCAACGTGTTTTAATTTCCATAACACGTGTTATTTATTGACGACTTCATTCAACCAAAATAAATGGAATTAAATTGTTTAAGCCATTTAATACGGCCTGCCTATAAATTGGCACCGAAGATTCTCAGCAGGGTGTTATGTGCAATGTTCGAGGCTTCCGACAAATTTGCATAAAATTTAAAATTGCTTTGAATGCAGAGGTTTTTTTGTTTTATTTTAGAAATAAACAAAAATAATTCAATTTTAAAACGATGCATGAGTCGAGCGAGTTAGTCAAGATCAAGATTTATATTTTTTTTGTTCGATGGAATAAGATTCCAGTAGATGATTGGAAGTTTACTAGCCTTCACAATTTTTGAAATTTTACTTAGTGCATAAAAATGGGTCTTACCTAAGCATACCTAATTTTAATAACGATTCTAGTGACATGGAAATACTCGTAGACTGTTAGTTAATCCGTTGTTGCTGCTTTACCATGTGTACAAGTAGATGCCTGGTAACATAACACGCAGTATTGTATACCTACCTATTCTCAGCGGATGAGTATGATATTTGCATTGCTACAGGTTGAATATAATCAAATAATGTCAACCAACTAAGGCTTTACACATAAATTTCTTAACAAACGGCTTGCCACTCTGAAGTAAGACGAAGAGCTCTTTAGTTTAGTCAACTCATCTCGCTCGTTACTTATCCGAGGGATGAGTTGTTCCATTATTTTGTTTTGCCAATATCGCACTTAAAAGGATTAATGTATTGTATATTTAATAAATTTATTTTAAAAATACATAATGTAAAATAAATGCTTATCAATGTATATGTATTGTTTGTAATAAATATAACTAATTACGCGAACAAAAAAACTTTGCGAATTACATTTAATTGATTATGTAAGTATTTTTATGTAATGCCATAAATTACTTTCGTGACTACAATGATGTATGAATGGGATGAATCACTGAAATACTGATTAGACTAATTCGTCCCGCGGGATAAGTTGTAGGATGAGTTGGCTTTAGAGTTAAACGAAGCAAGTATTGAATGAAATGCCATCTCTATCTTCTTACATTCGCGTTACGCTTACTTGTTGGTCTCGCAAACGTTAACAAAATGCTAATGAAGTGTGTTTATCGTTGCAGACACTTTTTATTTCTCGGATAAGCGGTAATGTGTTTTGAAGATATGTTCGCCATCAAGTTTCAAGTTGTTTCTGTATTTCTTGGATTCTTTAATCTGTCCAATGCTCGTAAATGGACACCACATCTTGCATGCCTCACTAACAGATAGAGATGTTGCTGGATAATGGAATTTAGTTGTTTTGCAAAAAAATTGCATATGCACAAGGCACGCACTTTAGTTTAATTGGCTTATAATTTATAAAAAGTATAATTTTATTCACTTATTAGTACGTACATTTATCCTTAACAAATCGGTAGATAGGTTTCTTTTAAAACAAAACTTAATTAATAAAAACTTAAATCTAGTTGGTACCTTTCATAAATAAATGTAATTAAATAATAAAAGTTAGTTGAAATCTCTCTTTTTCAATTTCGAATCTATAATGCTTATTGCTAATTTTATTTATTTAAAATTGAAACTTTTAGTACATTTGAAAAATTAACAATAGTGGACTTAATGCCATAAGGCTTACTGCGCCAGTCAAACCATAGGACCAGGAATGGTAAAATGGTAATGCTATAAAAATTAAAAAGATTTTGTTGAGAAATTGGACATCAAAATAAGAAAATCATGAGCGATACTAGTTTACATAGCATAGATTTCTATTAGAGTGTATATACATTATTGAATCGTGTGAAAACCAAAGAAATCTTGGAATCTAGGCCCGAATGGACTGTAGGAGGCTGTGCACCGCGAAATATTTCCCAAGATACATCGGCACGAGTGCGATGCGGCGATATCGGCAGTACGCGAGTCCGAATCGTCTATCGATCCTATGATCGGCTCCAACGAGAGGTCACGCGCGTTAAACGTAAATCAACATATCTCTCGACGGGAGATCTAGCAGTATGCGCCTCACCAACAAAAACTTAGTTTTATAGCCGTAACACAACACCCGGAGAAAAAAGTAAATAAATTGGACATCGCCGAGTCAATGCCGCCTGTTCGTGCTCTATATTTAGGGTTGTCCTTTGGAGTTGCGTCTCCTATCTACGAGACTAACTGTTTTGTGCCGTTCTAGTTAATGTAACATGTACCGTATTTATCCCGTACAATAAGTCGACAATACGGTAGAGACAAAAAACCTTATTTGCAAAAACTCTGTGGTCTAATGTTTGTTATGTGACCTAATTAATGAATATAATTTTGTATAATACTTTTTTTACCTATATTTACGACGTATGGGTATGGGTATGGGCATCGAAAAAATAACGTTCCGTATTTGTTACTGAAAGTTATGACAACCCTATCTATTTATATTATTCGAAGATCGAACGAAAATGTTAAATGAAGTTGAATAAAAATTAACAGTATTACTTGTTATTTATTTTTGTACGTAAACATTTCCATTTACGCATGAAGAGGTTTTGCTCGAAACCAATTCAATTAAATTTTGTGACTTTATTTTCCATGTGGTGACAATAATGGCATGTGTCGTTTTTAATTAAAAGTGCGACTTTATTCAGCAGAAAGAAAATAAAATCTACCTATTTATATGTATGTAGCTTTTTTTTACATATGTGAAAAAAAGAAACATGACAATGAGTCTTGTTAAGACTGTTGGAAAATATTATAAGTATGTTTCCATGTAAGCCCATCTTTGGCTTCACCTTGGCGAGCTAGTCCACGCTTACACGTACTAGAACAAGGGTCTGCCACCTTATTAGCACGTTTACTGCTTACAACAAGAAATGTGTTAGAAAACTCATGTAGATTTCCATATTGGGGACACATTCCTATACTCGATAATTTCTTTTTAATATTGAACATAAGTAGGTACCATATTATAATGTTAAAATAATCTTACAGAAAATGGTATACAGACAATAAACTTTTATAAAAATGCGGAAGCTTAGATGGGTTTGAACTCAGTAGAAAGCGGGGCTTTTTTCCAAGCTTTCTTCGCTTTTCGAACATTCGCTTTATTATAAACAAACTTTATCCCGCGAATTTTCTATGAGAACAGAATTTTTATGCCCTTTATCAAACCCCAAATTACACGCATGATAAATTGTAAGAATATTAGTTAAATAGATAAAGCGTGTAGATAACACAAACTCGCTTTCGCGTTTTTTTTTTTGTGTGTGTTTGACCTCTGTCTAGCCATATGGGAAGCAATTATGACATTACTTGAGATTCGGGATTTTAGTAGGATTGAATAGGTCTAAAAATAGGAACTCATGAAACGATAAAACGTTTGCTTTTAGATCTATAAAGTGGTTACTTGTATGTCATAATAATTATGATGGACAAATAAATTTGTTTGCAACGCCATTTCTAATTAGTTCATAATTAAACTAGTAGGAAAGGTTGTTGGCCTAATTTCTTTCAGTAATCTTAATGATTACAGAAATTCAGTTTTATGCAGTAATAAATAAGGTCCGTATTGGCTTGTACCTTTTGCGGCTTTCACTCGGAATGTCGGACAAGCCTTGGGAATCTTACAAGACAAGATCAAGAATTGATTCGTATCTGTGATACTATGCTTATTTTTTGTACTGCTTGGACAATTAATTAGCATAAGTACATAAAGTCATATTACAAACAACTAGCTCAGATGATACTGAATATGGCCTATAGCTTCTCGCTTCATGGTCGTATTCGTTCATGGCGTCTTAACCATTACACCACCAACGCTTCGAAGACTATAGTCTTCGAAGTATATTAGTATATTAAGCTATAGCTTAAACCATAAATAATGGGTGATTAAATGAAAACTATTTCGAGGCAGTAATTTTCATATAACATTGCTCATTAAATTAACATAGATAAGTTTATTTTAGTTGAATTATTGGACACTGTGGCCCCTTAAAAGCATAGAAAATTGATGCTTAGACAGATTGTGTTTTTAAATACGAATGTATTAAGAAACTTCCTCAGCAGGCTAAAAAGACGAAACAAAAAATAAATATCTTTTTTTATTAAATTACATTTTTTTTGTCTCACACCTATATAAATCAAATTTTAAGCACTTATTTTCAATCTATTTTTCTTAATACAGAGTAGCTGGTGAAAATTATGTGTAAACAACTTAGGTCTATTCGCTATGTGGTCATTTTGTGAGTAGTTGCATCCTTTGTCGGTGATCACCTGTCAGCAAGATGTCACCCGCTCATGTTTTGGCCTGCTGGGAGCAAATCTGAATAACAAATTGCTGTCTTGATCGCCCACGTGAAGTACAACGCGATAATATTTAGACATATGGATGAGATAAACAGTTTTAATTTTAATCTTTTAAATAAATAAATAAAAAGCCGGTGACCTAAATTTACAACTTTATGCCAATGTTTTTGGACTTCATTTTCTATCTTTTCCATTTTTCTATTTTTAATGGGTTTTAAGTTATATATGTACTATATATGCAGTAGTTATATATGTGGGTTTTACATATTATTTGTACCTGAAATGTCACATTTCTGATAGAAATAATAAGTCAAACTAACTATCAATAACAAAAATAAAAAAAAATAGTTTCAGGCTTATCTATGTTAATAGAGTTCACTATCATCAGCCATTCGACAAAAACAAAGTCAAGCAAATTGTGTCGACATTGGAAAACTTGCGTTTGTATTTAGCGTAAAAAACTAACACTTAGATAAGGCTTGAAGGGAGTGACGTGGAAGAAATCTGGTCGAGCATCTGAGAGCTAAAAGCTTTCGAAGATAAGTACATAGTGTCGGGTGCGCAGATGTGATAGCGCTAATGAACGCCGGTCTGCGTCGCAGAAGTGGCGCGCTTTGAGAGACAACGCCATTTGAGAAAATCAACCGCCACCATGACATTCGATAATCAAATATTAAATCATAGGTTAATCATAGATTTGAGTCGCAGATGTGATCTGGTCGTGTATTTCATCTACTGTAATTTGCTGTGGCTTATCTGACGGCAGCATACTCAGTATCTCAATACTAATTAGTCCTAAACTGCTATGTGCGCTGGATGATGATGTACGAAACGCGACCAAAATATAATAAATCGAATGAAATTGTCTGTAGTTTATTAAATAGCAACAAACCCTTTTTAGAATTATAACATTAATAATAAATCTAAACAACGATTTGCTATGACGATTTTATTAAAATAAAAGTAGAACTAGTTAGAAATCGTTTGAGTTATGATATAAATGAAGTTATGAGCCTTGTATTCGAAGTGGTTTCCAGACACGCCATCCCGTTTTTGCAAATGGTCTTTACATTTAAAAACATTAAATTGTCTGTCATGAATCAAGTTGTGCGATTTCCATTGATTAATAGTTATTAAACGATAGTATCTGGAGTAGACCACAAGTGGGACGCGCGTCACTACTCTCTGTAAGTGCTCTTCCTAAATTATCCTACTTCTGCGGCCCTGATACGTGACATGCCTGTGAATATTGGTCCTGTTTCTGTGGTAAGATGTCACTTTTATTATAGGAATATAACTTAAAATGTGAGGCATTCATGTTATGCGAAGAGAAATAGAATTACAAAAAATAATTCCATTTTCAAGAGTAAAGAAAATTGTGTATGTGCTTGCTCACCATTTCCCGTATTTGCTCACCAAATTTATACCTAATACTTTACCTGTGGAATTAGGTGAAATGGCTATGATGATGATATGTAAAAAATATGGATATGGTTAAAACTGTATTGCTCCTCACAAATTGAGCCGAGACGACAACAAGCTAAGAAAAATAACCGTTAAAGTATGTTTTTTATTAGCTTATCACATTTCAAGCTTATTTTGATGAACTTGGTGGTAACTTGAGCCCTAAAGGGTCTCTGGAAGAAAGCTGTGAAAACAATTTGTTCATGTCTCAAGTAGTCACGGAAAATGGGAATCACGATTCTAGTTCTTGTCAGGTAATATATAAACAAACCTCTGTAGAATTAAATTCCTCGACAAACAATCATTGCAAGATAAAGTCAATATACTACAATCTTTATAAATTTAAAAAATTTTTGAATTGTTTCAGAGTAAGTTTTACCTTTTTAAAGAGGTATGACAGAATTTTTTCCATTTGCCTATTATTTTTGAGTGCCGGAAGAATAAGTAGATTAACTTAAAAAAATTAAACTAAATTGTCAATAATCAAACTCAATGTTTTTGTTACATAAACATTGTCGCTTTATTTTGTGGCCGTAAAAACTGAAATATTCCAAAGCATTGCGATCGTAAAAGCCTTTGGAATATTTTGTCTTTGAAAGGTCAAATATAATCTTTTATGATTTTTACTAGTGGCTTGATAATGGGATAAAAATAGGTCCGTAATTTTTGATTCATCAAATATCAAAATTATGATCTGAAACATAGTTCATGTTTCATATCATAATTTAGAACATGATTCACACATAATCAGTAGGTATACTTTACTGGACATTTACAAACAGGCAACTGACAAGCAAAAAGGCCGTTAGCGCAAATTTTGTAGAACGGGAACAAGCGAGGCCCGCGGCACCTGTGGCGGATCCACCACTGTGGATATAATGGGCATGCCCACTACGTTGTTTGACTTCATCATCAGCCCTCCGTGACCCACTGCTAGGTACAGGAACTACGCCGTCTTTCCGTCTACGCCAACTTTCTCTGACCTGCGCCATTTTTATCTAATTATTGCCAACAATAATATAATTAACTTTTGACGAAAGGATGAAAGTCACCTGAATATGAAGTTTCTTGGCATGAATTGATGTTACCTTCAGACCTGGACTGGCTGATTTTCAGGTAGCGGATGTAATCACCATTTCTGTGGGCTGGATCCGCGCTTGGTCGTGCCCAGTTCGCCGACAAAGATCTTGCTCCCATTGTGTGTGCCAGCACGATAACGTCCCGTTTTACAGCTAAAACAACTTTTAATGAAATTAAAATTTAAAAATACATTTTTCAATCACCCAGAAATTGTTAAAAGAATGTGGCCTTACGTTGACTCTGTAGTTGGAAAACCTGTTTTACTCTGGAGTTTAAAATTATTTATGAAGTTTATTGGTATTATCTAGTTAGACTTAGGTTTATGGTTAAAGAGAAATAACTCTACTTTGACCTAATAAGACGATTTCAAAACAAATAGCTACAAACCTGATAATATTTTCAATACATGTTTAATCCAAAATAACTTAAAAAAAAATAAAAGAAGAAGTAGAGTTGTCATAATTGAAGAAAACATTTCTCTTTTCTTTTCATAATAATATGTTTTTATTTTCTATTCGTCGGAGCGTCTCTATCGTTAACGTAAAAGGAAATGCACATTTTCCACATTTTAGTCGATGGCGATGCAACATGAACAATTCGCGCTAGAAATAACATACTTATTGGCTAGCCGTATACAAAGCGAATACATCATGCAATATACAAAGCTTGACAGAATATCAGAGAGATAAACTACTTAGATACAAATAGAGCTGAGCTAAACACGAGTTAAAGTACAATGGTACCTCCGAAGATGGAAAAAGTCGTGACCGAATCGCGGGCGGGTCAAGCTGGTTGCTTGGGGCGCAAATAATACCGATGTCCGATCTTAATTATCGCGCGATCGTTAGTATGACCGACGCCGACGGGCAAACCCAAATCGGCGACTTAGTTGCGACATCGTTTCTCTGTCGGAGTAGTGGGGAAGGCACTAGTCTTTTTAGATTAGACTCGGGCTATTATTACGGTCTAAAACTATAGTTTGATGATTTTAGAAAGAGTTCGGTAAATTTTATTTTAAATCTCAATTTATGTCCTGCATGCTCTGGGACCCTACCATCTGCACTTGGTTTTTATTTGTATGACACCACAGATAATGCTGTGTCGGTGGCGTTGTATCGTTCCTCACTTTAGTCAAAATGATACACTAAGAAGAAAAAGTTAACGTTTAAAATATTGAATCTATAAATATGTGTTAAATTACAAATAGGTACCTAAATATGATCTCGAACATAGATTACATTTTCAAAGAAACAGAAATAATTACAGAAATTAGTTTATTTCTGTTCATGTCATATAGGTACGGTAACGGTAAACGAAAATATAAAATTATAGAACAATTAAAATACAATTTACTCATACTGTATTCAAGGTAATTGAAAGAAGTCTTTCTAAAATTTAAAAGACTCCTAGTCTCATATCATCACTAGCAGTAATCGTGCTGTTACATCGCTGGTCGCACCACCTGTCAGTTTTGACTGCAGACATATTATTCCTTTGTTAACTATTGCTATTATTTTCGTATCGATGAGTGTTGTTGGTGATTAAAGATTGGGTTGATCAGCATTTTTTGTTCGCTTATCTTTCAGTCTGCTATGTGCCTAAGTACACAACATTGCTAAATTTTTTTTTCCGATACTAATAAATAGAAATCTCAGATTGCAGTAATGAGTTCTATTCTCGTCCAACAAACATTTTTAATTAAAAATTTTATATTTCATCAACGGGAGTATTCATTAATTTAAGTCGCATTTTAAAATAGGACAAAATTAAAGAATTAGATTGCGGTTATATGATTTTAGCGAAAACGTGAAAGTCCCGTAGTTATTATGAAATTATACTATCGATCGGGCAATAATATGAGGATAGTGCCCTGCGGAGGCGAATTTAGGAGAAATTGTGGGGTTTGCGTGCCTTCCCGCAAGCTGTTATCCTTGCATGCATACTAATAATGTATATTATTTAGCAAGGAATCATATAGCACGCGGAACGAATCGCTTGCAACAGAGATTTATAAAGAAATCCCGTTAAAGTGTGATATTATTACAGTTTGAAGTTTTTATTTAGGATACTAGTTAGCAATGCTCAAAAAACTCCATTTCATCCTTGTGTAAAATTCGGTGTTATTTCTACATGTGTACCAAATTGCATCGAAACGCGTTTATTAAATTTTGCCTGACATAGTTAATGGCACAGTTAATTAATCCGCAGGAAAATTATTATAGTACTCGCAAACTAGAGGCTTGCCCAGTGGTGGAATATGAGGTACCTACCTAATTTAAAATAGAAGAAAGTACCTAACTTTTAGATGCTACTTGAAATAAATCACTGCAAAAATTTACAAGCCATTAAATTTTGCATGTCCACATAAAAATAAATTTCTTCTTAATACCACCATTATGTGAATATTAGTAATTATATATTTATACAATCTTCGATTTGATTCCAATCGTCTCATCTTACCTCTAGGCAGAATCCAAAGTGACGTGAAATTTCCAATGTTTTTGGTAAACACAGGGCCAAATATATGCCGTAAGCGATGCAAATTGCGTCGCCTGTTATCTCTGCACTTTATCCGGGGTACTTTTGTGCATATTTTACATACATTTGCGAGGATGCAGCGAATTGGCAGTGTGGGCGGAGCGAGCGCATGATAATGTAACGGCAGACTGTTTTAGACGAGTCAAAATTATGTGCTGTTCCTGTTTCCATAATCTCTCTCCCTCTACTGTTAGTAGATTATTTCTTCTTCGTATGTACAAGATTGCAAAGACTAACTGCTGGTATGTGTTTTATTTTTAAAATAGATGTCAGTAATTTTAACAAGAAAACAAAAAATGTTCATACTTTGAAAATATTTATCGTTAGTTGCAGACTACGGTGACTATATTTCACACACTTTTCATTGATAAATGCTGACACTAAGAAATGTATGTGTAGTTTTACTTTCTTTATTCATTGGTTTACACAATACATTAGATAGTTACCTCGTCAAAGGTTTTTGTTTTTAATAAGAAATTAGGTACAAAACTAAACTTATGCAATGGCTATCTAATCTATGGCCGAGCATAATTGCTTCGAGTCCCGAGGGTATAGCGGTGCGGACGGCTGCTCGCGGTCACGAGCACTGGGAAACATAGTCTAACCTGGGTGTCGGTTTTACTAACGTTAAGTCATAATCGTGTCTCAACAGCTTATCCATAATAGTTCTTATGTATACGCAATAAGAAATGCTATTGATAAACCGTTGAGATACGATTTTGCCTTAACGTTAGTAGAATCAACTCCCTGAATGATGCCACCATATCCGACCTGCAGAATGTACTCATACATAAGTTGAGCTCGCGGCGAAGCCTGTTTGACAGTGTCCTGTCAACTCAAATATTACCTTTGTTACCCTTTTACAACCAATGTTACTACCAGTGAGTACTACCGTTAAATTTTTTACCCTTCTTATCACTCTACTACCTCTCCAACATGAAGTTGTTAAAATATAGCGTAGGTATGAAATTGAAGGTTTAATGACAATCTGGAATCATCATAGAATCTGATATCATACATAAATGTTTTAAAAAATCTGCAAAGATCATAATTTTGCAGATTTTACAAAATTTAGTATTTATTTTGTAACAAATTTATTGACCTATAAATGTTCAATTTCGTCATGGTTTGTGGTAGGTACTTTAAAAGGGTGAGGTAATTTATCACCATTTCAAAATTTTCATGCATATTCAATAATTTAATTTTAGGATTTTTTTTTCAAAATTTTTTTTAAAATTTAGTAGTGTCGTGTCGTAAATAAAAATTGAGATTTTTTTGAAAATAACTAATCGTGAATGCGGCTTAAAAAATGGAATGAGGTAATAAAATGTATGACGTCAGGATTTTAGACACTTCACTGCCCTGAATGATTGATGCTTGTGAAATTACTGTTCCAAAACGACAGGCAATCTTGTTCATTTTTCATCGTGTGCACATTCGTCCGTACTTTTGCAACGTCGATCGAAAATGCCAGAAAATAAAAGATATATATAATGTATGATGATGATATTCACACAAATAAATATAATCCAAGTGCCTGTCTGTAATTGCAAAATAACTACAGATTGATTAAAATATCGTATCATAAGATGGGTGAAAAAAAATATTGTTTATTCGTTTTTGGTAGAAAAATTCACGCGGACAAAGCTTCGGGCAAAGGATAAATAAGATTTAGTTTTTGAAATGGTTTAAAATTTAAAAGTTTTTATACTAATTAGTCTAAAACACGACTTTATAATAATCAGACATAATTTTTATTTGATTTGGGTTGCACCGTTAACTTTGACGTTAACTTTAAAGTACTCAGAAAAACGCAAAGTACGCCATTTAGTCTAAATGTCAAACCAGCGCGTCGGTTAACGTGAACGCCTTATTTGACGGTGAAACACACCCTAAGTAAGCAAATAAATGACGTCGTGATCAAAACAATTTTCATTCCAATAATCCGTGTAACATATGGCGGGGATAAATTTGTGCAATGAGACGGGAACCCGCTTCCCAGTACCGTTAGAGGATGCAATGTGCTGGATACGAGTTAATTTAGCTCCGATTAGCTCCCATTGCATACGTTTCTTCTGATATATGGGTAAATCAATTACCCATTTCCTACTACCAAGATTTTATTATATATTTGTAAGTGCATATCATTAACTTCTAAATTAGATTCAGTATCGTATCCAATATAAAACCGCATTGTCATTAGGATCGTCTTCATAAGCTATATTTTTTAGTTCAGTTGAATCTATAGCTTAGAATAGCAGCTTCATTAACCCAAAGGAGTTTAATAATATAATTAATGTACGTATTTAATGCGGTAAATCTAATTAAGTAGGTCTATATGTGATATTTTGAAAATCATTATTATCATGCACAAGACTGAGCTACATGAAAACATACATTCTTTATTATTAATCTAGTAGCGAACCGACATCAATTATCAAAACTTGACTAATAGACCGTACTACTAAACCGACGTTCTGTCATTTCTCTTCTCTTAATCGATTATTTCAAGCATGAGCTCTAGGGGGTCCTCCTAACTCCGAGAATCGATGTACGAGTAGGATACTGTTTACAATAAATCTTTTAAATCTATCTTAAGTTATAGTATCTACAAAAGGATTGAAATCAAATACAAAGCAAGCGCGTCTAAGGCAAACTATTAATTTCAATATTGTATTACATCCATAAAATCCTTAAAACAAATTAAAATACAACTGGGATAACAAAAGATAGATGTTTCCGTTCACAATTAAAAACGACAAAACTGTTAATGAATCCACTGGGAATTCTTGCGCCGATTCAACAACAAAGTATGTTTACGATCAATCCGGCGTTTTCTCATGCATTCTTATTTTTGAACAATAAATTTTATTAACACACACGTCACAATTTATTTCGTTTAGATGTACGATCGTACAATCAAATTTAATTGCCGCTTCTCTTACGTAAAGGTTTGTGGGCGTCTGGAGTGGTATTTCTATGCGTGCTTCTTAGGACCGATAGATAGCACGTCGACCGATCGTTCGGACATAAAGAAAAGATTGAGTCATCATAACAAATGCGCAGCCTCAACTCGAGAGGGCACGGAACTCTTTACAATCAGAGTCTTATCTGTGACGGCTCCGATCATTGTGTCCCGAATTCTTCACGGCTGAACTTGGAATGACGAAATATTGGTCAGTTTTATTCTTTTACCTCCTCTTTTGTTGTTGCACCGAGGTCTTTTCAAACACTGTTAAAAGTAAAGCACGCACGTGTTTTCAAATATCATAAGTCATAACCAGAAAGAAATACCATATAGATATTCAATAGAGAGATAATCGTTGTTAAAAACAAATTACACGACAAAGCTTTTATAATGAAGTATATTAATAAAAAGTCCTTCATTAACGATATTGAACACGTAATTATATTCAAAAGTAATCAATCTTTGCGAAATATTCACGCAAAAACTAATCAAACTATACTTACGAACAGTGGTGAAGAAAAAATGGTAGTGGCTCTGTCGTAAAAAACCAAAATTTTAAATTTAATTTCGAGAAAGAAAGAAAAGTGGCTTCATTAATCATATTGATGAATGCATTAGGATCACGGATACTAAAACACAATGTGCCGGGATACCTCCTGCATTATCTTTGGTTCATTATGTATGTAATAATTTTTAGATAAATATAAAGTAAGTATGTGGGGGACTTTTTCCTGTACTTCTATATCCATAAAGTGATTGTATGTTTTCGATAAATTATTATGATCAACATTTTACATGTACTCGCATAGTAATATATATATAGTAGGTAGTAATAATATATGACTAGTAGTAATAATATTAAACATGGAGAATGGTTCCAAAATATGTACGGTTGTCTGGACTTTTGCCCGATTTAGGGCTATGCACTTTTCAATTCGATCTTACTTCTTTAAACGTCCACTATTGGAGGAAAATATAATCAATTTGTGGCGGTTGATATATCAATTAAACAAAGTAACAGTATATCTCGTCCTTTCGACTCGAAATATTCTATGAAATATTCTACGAAATATTCTACGAAATATTCTACGAAATATTCTACGAAATATTCTACGAAATATTCTACGAAATATTCTACGAAATATTCTACGAAATATTCTACGAAATATTCTACGAAATATTCTACGAAATATTCTACGAAATATTCTACGAAATATTCTACGAAGTATTCTACGAAATATACTACGAAACATTCTAGGAAATATTCTACGAAATCTAGGGAAAGACGGCTTCTTCGACATCATAAAAGCTGAGATAAATGGGTGATAAGGGCGCCAAAACGAAAATAAAAAACGTAATCATCATAATGATTTAGTTACCAAAAATATACCCATTGTCAAATTTTTTAATTATAAAAAAATTTTTTAATCATAGTTTTTTAAATTTATTATTTCAGGTGGAGGTCGTGATTTTGGACAAGAACGATAGCCCACCGGAGTTTAAGAATATTCCCCCAGCGTATATGGCGTCTGAGGACTTGTCACCTGGGCAACGAATCGCGACGATTGTCGCCGAAGACCCCGACACTATTGGCAGTATCGAATACAGTATTCAGACCACGGAACCATTGCCTTTTGTGCTTGACTCCAGGAGTGGAGTGCTCACGTTGAATGAGCCGCTGGACCGCGAGTCGATTCCCGAGTATCAAGTGACCATCAGAGCTGATGACGGTGTACAGTACACTGATGTCACCATTGTTGTGCAGGTTTGTTGTGTTTCTTTTATAAATTTTTATACAAAGCCATATATATGTTTATTTTAAATTTGGTAGAACAAACAGAAGTTCTATAAAACCTATATAAATACCGAAGACATATAAAATACCTATAAAAACGATTCTTTTTTTCAAACTGTACTCTCACTTTTCTAGAAGTAATTATTTTAAACATATATTACATGTAACATACATGCGTCGTTGTCAATCTTCAGTATTAAACATTCAAAAAAAATTTACACTCTATATATTATATTGAATGTTAGGGAAACGAGGACAATATGCCCTTATTTCTGCGCAGGCAAACTACATATACGTCAGATCTCATAGATTTCGCTTTGTAGAAACCTATAGCAGAATATAAACACCTATATTATCCAAAATTCTTAGTAAAACGGAGCCTACGGAACGGTTGCGAAAAAAATATCAAAATCTCTGAGATCCATAACTGATAAATGGAATGCGCTGATAATAATAAATCATTTCAGGTTACGGATACCAACGACAATCCCCCCACATTCAAGGAAAACGCATACTCATTCGATGTCCCCGAAGACGCTGCTCGGGGATCGGTGGTGGGCACGATAGCTGCCTTCGACCTGGACTCCGGGCCCAACGCCCACCTCACCTATACGGTCATATCTGACTGGGCTAATGATGTCTTCTCGCTGAATCCGCAAACTGGTGTCTTCACTCTGACTGCTAGATTGGATTATGAAGAGGTGAGATCTATCGTTTATTTTTCTGTATAAATACGTAATCTTTAATGATATTACTTAGTTCAATTGCTGATCGTAAATTGTCAACAAACACAGTTTAGAGCTTTTTTGAGAGAGAGATGATTAATTGAAAGAAGCTTTTAAGTTAAATAAAATTTTACTTATAAAACCGCACGCAAACGAAGTTGTACGTAACTTCAACAAAATATTATGAGATTCCATTGTGTGGGAGAATAAAAATATTTTTAAATACTACCTAGATTCAGACGTTCTCAGACGTTCTTCGAAACTACACTTATAAGAATCCAATGATAAAACTTCAATTAAAATACTATTTACAAAACGGCGGGTGTAAATTTGATGGCATAGACACATTTCACACTGTTTTACAGTTCAGCATTCTTTCTTAATTAATTTACCTAGTTATTTTTGTACGCAATTAATTCCACACAAAAAAGCTGCCAAATGTAAAAAGTCAACACATAAAATGGGACGCGTCTCGGGCAATTAAAAACACTTTAATTTAATTAAAGGATTACCGTATCGAATAATTGACTTTAATATATTAAGTGCAGTGTTAACCCTCCTTGACCTATCTGATACCTGTCTGTATGAAGGCTTAAACAAATAATATACGTATATGAGTATGTATTACCGAGCAAGTTGAGCCATTAAATCTTTTAATCAGTCAATGTATCCTGCATATTTATTCGGCGGTAATAGCGATGAATTTGTAATGAATTTGGATAGCTTGATGTGCTGTTGATTGTACTTATCAATTATTATGCCTAAGTAAAATCTATTAATTGATTTAGTACTTTTTGAAAACTATGGGAGTCAAACTTGAATATTATACGTGAATGACACACACATGAATATGGAAACATGTTCACTGTCGGTTAATAATACGATCTTGTACCTTGTGTTTAGCTTTACTGTTAAGTCTACTGGACTCAAAGTTCCTAATAATTTGCTAGAAAATCTATTGAGAAGAAAGTTAGACAGGTAGTTCGATTGGTAAGTCTATTCGGTAGGATAGGATTACTAGACACGGAAGTGATTTAACAAAGGTTAGTAAATTTGGCAGTAGAGATTGTTTTAATAATCTGTTTTAAAAATGAAAATCGTTATTAATTGGTTATTTTCCAACTAGTGAAACCCGATACTGTTTTAATTGTCAAAAACAAAAATTTATATACCTACTTATACTGCTTGAACGAAGGTTCTTGAACAAATCTCGTAATTGATAAATCTGATAAATTATAGTTATATTTCATTAATGTGTTGATATACGTTTTTGAATTTTATTTTTTACTCATTTAAATAGCCGATTGCAAGATTTAAGTTCGTGCCATAATATAATTTAGCCCATTGATTGATTCTACGTTAAATCGATTACCATACAGCACTTACAGTAGGTAAATAAATTAATTTATTGCATGTGGTATGTACACTAAATCTTGTTCTTAACTACAATGCTGTTTTATTTTAATTGATACGTAATGCCTTCATTTGCATACTCGGAAAAAGCCAAGAAAATATTAAATAGGCCCTATTTTATTTGTTCAAATCAAGGTTATTTATGATTCTTCAGTAGATTTATTAAAAAAGGCATGATTTATATTTTATTTATTAAGTTTATGATGGCTACTAAAATTCAAGTAGAAAAAAATCGGTGCTCTAAGTTCCAAACACTGAACGCACTTACCTGATTTTAGCACCAAGCCTAGCAGCAAGTCCTAATTAATGATTTGACATATCCGGTCTGTCGTCAAATGACAAAGACGTTCTGTCTAGCAAATACTGCAATGAGAATAAAATTGGTAAAAACCCTAATTCACAAAAAATTGTATAACTAAGTATCAGAAATTCATTAATGTTGAGACTGAATAAAATTAGTCAAGCATATGTGTATTATAAAATATCCAATTACAAAAAGAAGACAAACGAGTTGTTCTATCTCGTTAATAAATTAAATAACATTATTTATTTACACTTACATGAATCATTAATAAAATAATTTTTCCATTAACAGAATGAAATCAGATGAAGACGTCAAAATAATATTAAATGCATTTTTATTCATGTAATTTAATGCAAAATATTTTTACGAACTTGAGAACAGCTAACAGCAATCACGAGCTATTTTTAAACTAGGTACTTGCGTAGTTACTAGTGTTGCCAGATACGCGGGACGTTTCTATTCTCAGGTTTTTGGGGACACATCCCGGTTTGCACGTAACGAATCTGGCCTTTATTAATCTTAACACTATTGCAGAAGAACAAATTAATTTTACATCACTTGTTCTTAAATTATTAATAAAATTAAATAAATTAATTTGTTTTATAAATAGTTGTTAACTACCTAGTTGCAAAACGCTATATACTTCATTAGTTTTAAAAATCTTGTATGTTCTTTTATTCTTTTCCGAACTACAACCATAAAACCAGACTTAAAATAAATCGGACCTGACAACACTAGTAGGTACTCATGTCGGTGCCTTGTTCTCCGTGCGCCGAAGTGCTTGAGGCCATACATTGCGGTTGAAAGAATTATCTTAACATAGATCTAAAGGTCGCTGACCGCTGTTGATGCTCTACTGAACGAGGAGACGATAGAACTTTAAAATAGCCATGACATATGTCTGACTATAACTGATCATCTATATATATTATTGATTTATGTGGTTTTGTTTTTGTAGTGGTACTTGCGGATATTTTATTGACACCTATGCAATTATGATAACCGATAAAATCATAATAAGTTTCTGTAGATACTAGATAAGTAATTATTAAGGAAGAAAATATCTTCAGAGACGTATTTTTTCAAAAAACCCTGTCTATTGGATCGATCTAATTAACAACAATGTTAATTAGATGGGAAGAGTTACTTTATCACAGATAACATTTTGAATTAGGTACCATGATGTATTTTCAACATTGTAAAAGCAAGCCTAAACGATAAAATCGATGAAATCTACGAAATAAAAAAGGGTCCATTGTTTTTGAAATCTCGAAGGCGAAAGTCACGAAGGCGTGGTTTGCCGCGACTCATCAAATCAGCCGACCCTACTAATTAGTAAAAACAATTCGTCGCGTACATTCGTTTTGTCGACCGCCTACCAATTCCGCGTACCCCACTAGAGAGCTGCTAATTTCATCCCGGTGTGGTTTTTTAGCGTCGCGTTTCATATTCGGCATTTGGCCACTCGATCCGCCATCGAAATTAAGGCCCGAACAATGTCTTACAAAGCGGCCGTCCGCAAAACATCCACGGCCGGATTCCGAGGCCACTGCTTGTTTTTTAAATCGTCATCTTGCTTTGCGAACTGCGAATTCGAGAGCCTATCATACTTGGCAGTCTTTGTGGCAATTGTATGAAAAATATCAAAGTGCCATAGTTGGGTATAAATTTTGTTTTTGAAAAGCTATTTTATACATGAATGCAGTCTTTCATTTAAAACTATTTTGTTTGATTGAGATGAGATTTATTTGGTTTTGATTAGTACAACCAGTGTGTTGGAGTCTCAATTAATCCAAATATCTCAAGTGCATACCTCTTTCTTATTCATATATAAATTAATATAGATATTTCATTAATAACATACATACATAGCATTATATTGTCATCGTTACCTGTCTAAAAGTTGCCTACGTCAATAAAAACACGCTGCTGCTGGTAGTCGTCATTAACGGTACACGTATTTAGGATTGATTTTTTTAACATCCATTATTTTTAGCACTGGAACTCACTAAATTACAGGAGCCCATATTATTTTACTAATTATTCGGTTACATTTGCAATTATATAAGTACTTAAATTTAGTTAGGTATCTCAAGTGACACATATTATGTGGAACAAAGAAGGTAATTATGTATTACTCCGCTTTTTCTTCACCTGCTCTTTGGATGTCGGAAGTAGACTTATTTTACTTTTACATTATTATTAATTTAAACTAAAACTGCAATAAAAACGTTCAAAACAAACTGAAACTTAATTCTTGTTTTCCAGACTCAGCACTATATCCTTGTGGCGCAAGCTCAAGACAGTGGTCACCCATCTCTGTCAGGGACAGTTACGATATACGTGAATGTCATTGACCTCAACGACAATGCGCCTATATTTGACCCCATGAGCTTCTCAAATGAAATTCTAGAAGATGTACCAATAGGTTCTTCGGTTGTGACTGTCAGTGCGACTGACATTGATTCAGGTAATATATTTTACGTTACGAGTAGGTACCTGCAACATAACATTTATAATTACAGCGAGCTTTGTAAAGCACGTTCAAACGTTTGTAAATTCATCAATTCGTATTGGATCCATATGGTTGGAGGTCGTATAGTTCAGCCGGGTTTGAATCCGAGTCTAGATTAAAACCCAGTTATCTCCCATGGAAATCTATCCATTAAATAGTTAATACCGGGTATTAACCTCCTAAGTCGTCTCCTCCTTGTGGATACAAGGAAAGCCTATACCCCAAGAATGTGAACTTGATGAAGACTATATTGATGATAATACTTATATCTTGCTTATTAATTATAAATCCTTATATATTATAAAACAAAGTCTTCTGCCGCGTCTGTCTACCTACCTGTTCGCGATAAACTCAAAAACTACTGCACGGATTTTCATGCGGTTTTCACTAATAGAATGTGTAATTACTAATGATTTAGGTGTATAATTTATTGTTTTTACCCGAGCGAAGCCAGGACAGGCTGCTAAAAATAATTTCTATATGACGAGCTGACGTCAAGGAAGCAGAAACCAATGTCAATCACAGACATGCACCGATGAAAAGTAACAGACAATAACTATAAATTATACTTATTTACATAGGAATAATATATGTTCTTTACCATTGTTTCCATTTTACACACTTAAGATATAATTATGCATATTGCCTCTCCATGCGTGATATTTTCACAGTCCTAGGCGATCTGTTATGTATACCATTAAAGCTACATAATAGAATGAGAACCAGAACCAAACAATTGAATACTTGCTCAATTCTTAGTTCAATGTTGTACTTACTTATTTTTATTGAAACGTTTCTATAATACTGGCCATTTTTATTTATGACTGTTATTTTTATATTCCAGGACTAAATGGAAGACTGCGATACAGTATCACATCAGGAGATGAAAATCACGATTTTGATATAGTAGAAAATGGCACAATATTAACAGCTAATTTGCTAGATCGAGAAAGTATTCCAGTTTATAACCTTATCATTACAGCTACAGATTCGGCAAAATCACCAGAACCACAACTTTCATCTACAGTTCAGGTATGACTATAGCTAATAACCGCTGGTCTAATGTTACGAGTACAAACACGTTTAGCAAAATATGTTTAACTTACCTATTTTTTATTTTCAATAGAATGTTTTATAATGGGACTAACTTATTTATAAGCTTAATATATTGTTACAGGTTACTATACAACTAAAGGATGTGAATGATATGGCACCAGAATTTATATCCAAAAATACAACAACAGTTTCAGAAAATATACCTTTAAATACTGTGATAATGACAATCAAAGCTATCGATAAAGATGAAGGGCGAAATGGTTATGTTGAATATTTTATAAATCCCAATCCAGAAATTAATGGTTATTTCTCTTTGGGAAACGCTGATGGTATTCTTAGGGCTATTGGAAAACTCGATAGAGAATTGAAATCGAGTTATGTCTTTACGGTCACTGCTAAAGATAGAGGAGACCCTCCAAACACGACGCAAATGACTCTTAAAATTAATATACTAGATGAAAATGACAATAGTCCCGTTTTCGACCCAAAGCATTATAGTGCATCTGTGTCCGAAAATGCTAGTATTGGTGCTAGTGTTTTGCATGTAAGTGTAATCAATAATTTGTATTTATCACTATAAGACGTAATGGCCATTTGTCTCATGTTATAAACACTATTTAAGTATTAAAGCCTGCAACACACGTGTGACATCCTTGGTGAAGCAAGCGACCACAAGCTATGGAAACTACTTTATATCAGTTGGATGCGGCCTTTTTGCCTGCTTAATAGTGTTTAAAAAAGTTGAAATCCTGTGTTTAAAGTGATTCTTACTCCAGAACAAACTTTTTTAGTTTTCAATATAATATTTGTAATATTTGTAATCACACTGTTTCAGGTATCAGCTACAGATATAGATGAAGGTTTTAATGGAAGAGTAAGATATTCAATAGCAACTGGTGATGAAAATAGAGATTTCAGTATAAGTGAGGATACTGGAGTTGTCAGAGTAGCAAAAAATTTAAATTTTGAACGAAAATCACGTTACGTGCTTGCTATTAGAGCTGAAGATTGTGCTAAAGAAGATATTAGATATGACACAGCTGAAATATCTATCTCCATTCAAGATATAAATGATAATCCACCTACTTTCTTAGATTCTCCTTACTTGGCATATGTAATGGAAAACATGATCCCTCCTAATGGTGGCTTTATAATAACAGTACATGCTTATGACGCCGATTCGCCACCCTTCAATAATCAAGTCCGATATTTTATTAAAGAGGGTGATGCAGATGTCTTTAAAATAAATGCATCTTCTGGGCAAATTTCCTTATTGAGAACCTTAGACCGCGAGACACAAGATGAATACACATTGACTCTAGTAGCAATGGATACAGGTATGTATTATTATTTTGGATTTACCTTTATCTATCATTTACTTGTGATTAAATATTAATTATTGATATCTTTACAGGATCGCCTCCTCTAACAGGATCTGGCACGGTGAAAGTCATTGTCCAAGATGTAAATGATAACAGTCCCGATTTCGAAAGGCAAAGTTACAGAACAAGTGTTAAAGAAAATTTGCCTCCAGGCACAGTTATTTTAAATCCTAAAGCAACAGATAAAGATTTTGGGAACAATGCTAAAATTAGATATAGCCTACTTGGAGATAAATCTGAAAGATTCCAAATAGACTCGAATACAGGGGTTATTTCTACGAATGCAAGTTTAGATAGAGAAGAATGGGATATTTATTATTTAATTATTATGGCTCAAGATTCATCTACTACAGACCCTCGTACAGCTACTGCTAACCTTACAATTAGTGTGGAAGATGAAAATGATAACATTCCTACATTTTCACATTCAATATATGAAGCTCAAATTTCAGAGAGGACTCTAAAAGGCGATTTTGTTTTTGGAGTTAAAGCAAAAGATAATGATATTGGTTTAAATCAAAAAATTATTTACGATTTGAAAGGGGAACATCAAGATTTATTCAGCATAAATAAAGAAACTGGTGTTATTAAAGCAAAAGAAAATATACTAAAATATCGAGGAAAAAGTGGATCAACATTTAATTTGATAATAATCGCAACCGATAGTGGTGTTTTTCCGAAACACAGTACAGCTGAACTGATTCTCATGCCAATATCTGTTAAAAACTTCCCCAAATTTACTGTACCGAGTAAGCTTTCGTTTACATTTCCGGAAAATACACCGGAAAACGTTTTGGTGACAAAATTATCTGCAACGACGCCTAAAAAGGGAACAATAAGCTTACTACAATATTCTATTGCTGGTGGTAATATTGGCGATGCACTTCGAGTAGAGCCAATAAGCGGTGAAGTATTCATTACTGGAAAAGGTCTTGACTATGAAACGATGCCCCTATATGAAGTTTGGTTCGAGGTAAAAGATTCGGATAATCCACCATTAAAATCTTTTGTTGAAATTGAAATAAAAGTTACAGACGCCAATGATAATGCTCCTGTGATTGAAAATACACTTTATAACGCTACAGTACCCGAAGAAGAATTTCCTCCACAATTCATTATAAAAATAGATGCCCATGATGCTGATTCCAATGAGAATGGAAGAATATCTTTCAGATTAGTTGATGATTTTGATGAAACTTTCAATATTGATTCGGAAACTGGTGAAATTTTTACTAACATAGCATTAGACAGAGAAACAATATCAGTTTATGAAATCATAGTGGAAGCCGTTGATCACGGTGATCCACAATTAATAGGAACATCAACAGTTATTGTGACGGTACTTGATAAAAATGACAATCCACCTAGATTTACTCGATTGTTCAGCGTGAATGTTACAGAGAACGCAGAAATTGGTTCATTTGTCATAAGAGTAACAAGTTCTGATTTGGATTCAGGCCCTAATGCAAATGCTACATATAGTTTTGTTGAAAATCCTGGTGGAAAGTTTAATATAGATCCTGTAAGTGGTAATGTTACTGTAGCTCGACCTTTAGATAGGGAATTGCAGGATGAATATATATTGAAAGTTGCGGCTATCGATGGAGCTTGGCGATCTGAAACACCGCTAACAATAACAATTCAAGACCAAAATGATAATGCCCCTGAATTCGAATATTCTTATTATAGTTTCAATTTCCCAGAATTACAAAAGAAAAACAGTTTAATAGGTCAAGTTATAGCTACAGACAGAGACAAACATGGGCCAAACTCTATTATATCGTATTCACTGCAACAACCATCTGAACTGTTTTCTATTGACCCTGCAACTGGTGAAATATTAAGTAAATTTGTAATGGACTATAAACAGACATTTATAAATTTATCGCCTGAAAACACTTATTCAGTAGTTGTAGTTGCCACTGATAATGGAAAGCCTCCTATGTCTTCTGAATGTTTAGTAACAATTAATATCGTAGATGCTAACAATAATGCACCGAAATTTAAAGACCATGAAAAATTCGTTCCTGTTCCAAGAGATGCTGTTTTGGGTGAACGCATAATCAAATTAACTGCTGAGGATAAAATGGACTTTGGAATTAATGCAAATATTGAATACCATATTGCAGGAGGAAATGGATCCTCTTACTTATCTGTAGACAGAACCAATGGATGGATAATTGTGAATAAACAGTTTTATAGTTATGGTCAATACTATGAACTTAAAGTAAAGGCTATTGATTTGGGTATACCTCCTCAATCAGATGAAACTAGTTTAACATTTGTGGTAACAGGGGAAAATATTTACAGTCCAAAATTTACAGCCTTAAGTTATCAAGTCAGTATCCCCGAAAATGAACCTATAGGATCTTCAATACTGACAGTCAAAGCGAGTGATGAAGATGATGGGCCTAATGGTATGGTAAGATATTCAATTTCGTCAGGAAATTCTGGAAAAGAGTTTAATATCGACCATTTATCCGGAATCATTACAATATTACGATCATTAGATTATGATACAGTTCAAGAATATAGATTGAACATTACTGCAAAAGATCTAGGATATAAATCAAAAGAAGCAACAGCTACGCTCACAATCATTTTAACAGACATTAATGATAATGCTCCTCAATTTAATCAAAGTCATTATGAAGCATATTTACCCGAAAATTCACCTACCAATACTTTTATATTCAAAGCTGAAGCTATTGACATTGATTCACCCAAAAACTCAATCATCAGATATTATATAAAAAACTCCATGGATGTACTATTCCATATTGATCCTATTTCTGGTGAAATTTATTCAAAAGAAGTATTTGATTATGAAGAAAAGTCTATCTATAAAGTAGTGATTCTTGCTGAAAACCCAGAATCAACCATGATGTCAACAACAGAAGTGATTGTACATATTACAGGAGTAAATGAGTACTACCCTAAATTTGTTCAACCAGTATTTCACTTTGACGTATCGGAATCTGCTGAAGTGGGAACAAATGTTGGAGTAATTCAAGCAACAGATCAAGATAGTGGAGAAGATGGTTTAATTTATTATTTATTTGTTGGGTCCAGTAATGACAAAGGCTTCAGTATTAATTCTCAAACTGGGGTAATAAGAGTAGCTAGATATTTAGATCGTGAAACACAAAACAGAGTGGTATTAACAGTTTTAGCAAAAAATGCTGGTGGTATTCATGGAAATGATACAGACGAAGCTCAAGTCATTATTTCAATTCAAGATGGTAATGATCCACCTGAATTTTTATTGCAAAGTTATGAAGTAACAATATCCGAAGATGCACATATTGGTCAACAAATAGTCCAAGTAAAGGCAGTTGATAAAGATGTTCGGCCTCAAAATAATCAGTTTAGCTACTCAATCATAAGTGGAATTCACAATGAAGACTTTAAAATAGATCCACAAACCGGTGATATAGAAGTAGCTCGTAATTTGGACAGGGAAACAGTACCAACTTATGCTTTAGTAGTTGGTGCAATAGATACAGGTATTCCACCACAAACAGGAACAACTACAGTTAAAATAAATTTGACAGACATAAACGATAATGGCCCAATATTTGATGTGTTAAATTTTGAAGGAAAAGTATACGAAAATGAGCCGCCAAATACAAGTATCACAACACTTTCAGCAAAAGATCCAGATTTACCACCAAATGGAGCACCATTCTCTTATTCCATCATAGGGGGAAAACATCAAGATTACGTTAAAGTTAATAAACATACTGGAGTACTACTTACGAAGAAAAAAATAGACAGAGAGATGACACCGACTTTAGAGGTAATTATAGAAATCGAAGACAGTGGCACACCTGTAATGAAATCAAACTTTACAATACATATTGACGTACTGGACAAAAATGATAATCCACCAACACCTAGATCAGTTCATGTACTTATATATTCCTTTAATAATGAGGTTCCTCGTGAAAAAATAGCCAATGTAAGACCGAATGATCCCGATTTAGTAGGTGATTACCAATGTAAGATTATTCAAGAGTCAACATTGGAAAATACTCTTTCTATTTTAAGTATAAGAAAAGGATGTGATCTTTATACCGATTCTATAAAACCTGGTCAAGGATACTCCTTTTCGGTATCAGGCAATGATGGTGTTCACGGAGATGTCATATCATCTGTAAGCGTTGAATATTTTTCATTTGATAATGCTACTGTCGAAGAGTCTCTCACAATGAGAGTCATTAATATGACATCTCATGAATTTCTGACTCAATACTATCGAAGTTTACTCGAAATACTGAAAATGGATATTTCTCAAAAAGAAAACATATATTTGTTTAGTATAAATGAAGACTCTCGTAATTTAGATATAACAATGGCATTGCGAGGAAATCATAACAAATCAAAAAAAGAAGTAACAGAAAAATATTTTAAGCGCAAAGAACGAGACATATCAAAGTTATTGAAAAAGAACATTATTGTGCCGTATTATCCATGTGCTGTACAAAAATGTCAAAACGATGGCAGCTGTACAGATTTTATTACAGTCCAAAACAAAATGAAAATAACTGACAGTCCAACTTTAATAATTTCATCACCATTAGTCAAACATGAATATAGTTGTCATTGCACTGATGGATTTATGGGATTAAATTGTGAAAAGCGATTAGATCCATGTTCGCCAAACCCATGTGTCGGAGGTATATGTAGAAAACAAGGTCATAACTTTGTATGCAATTGTCCACCGAGGCGAGAAGGTAAAACATGTGAAAAAGAGAAAAATGATGTTTGCAATAGCAATCCATGTAAAAATGGTGGATCGTGTAAAGAAAGCACTGATCTTAATTCCTATTTTTGTTTATGCCGACCTGGATATCGGGGCAATCAATGCGAATCTTTAGTAGATTCTTGTAGACCTAACCCGTGCTTACATGGAGGAATTTGCATAAGCTTGAAACCAGGTTATAAATGCAGTTGCACAAATGGGAGATATGGCACACATTGTGAAAGTACAACATTTGGTTTTAATGAATTATCTTTTATGCAATTTCCTGCTTTGGATGCTTCCACAAACGATATTACAATAATATTTGCTACAACAAAACCAAATGCATTGTTACTTTATAATTATGGTGCACATACCGGTGGAAGATCAGATTTCATTGCTATTGAGATACTTGGAGGGAAACCAATATTTTCTTTTGGTGGATCCAGGACTTCGATAACATCGGTTGCATTAACAGATTCTAATACAAATCTTGCCAATGGAGAGTGGTACAAACTTACTGCAACAAGAAATGGAAGAGTAATATCATTGAGCATTGCATCTTGTACCGACCATGGTGACGTATGTGGTGAATGCGAGCCAGGAGATGGCTCTTGTTATAATGATGACACAGGACAATCAGGGTATGTATAGTATATAATAAATTAATTTTGATTTTAAGACTACACGTTTAATTTAATCGACACGAATCTTGGAGAATATAAAATTTAAAAAAGGAAAAAGATTTAATTTAATTTATGTTTATATTTATATTATTTGGATTATTGGTTGATCTTCGTATCTTTGTTAAAGTTTCCAAATTGATTAGATATTTTATTTATTAAATCAGTAAACTTAATGGCCCATATCATTAAAGCTCTAAATATGTAACTGACCAAACAGAAATGTTTCTTTGATATTTCAAGTCACTTCTATCATCATTCTCTTCTATCATTTATTGTCTTTCTTCAATTTCAGTACTTTAAACTTCAACAATGAACCGCTGCTGATTGGGGGACTTCACAAAGCAGATCCAGTTTTAGAGCGACCCGGACAAATACACTCTGACGACTTCGTGGGATGCATGCACAGTATATCTATCAACGGTCGTTTACTAAACATGACTAACCCTATTCTTGCCAGAGATGTGGAATCTAATTGTGAAAGATCAGAAAAAGGCGCGTGTCAGAAGAAGGATAAATGTTATTTAGGAAAATGCTTAGATAGATGGAAGACAAATTACTGTAAATGCGGGGAACATTTCCTTGCTCCTGACTGTACTTTATCTTTACAGTCGATATCTCTTATTGAAAATAGTTTTATTTCTTTTATCATCACTGAAAAATTTAGAAGAATGCAATTACTCGAATCGTTTTATGCTGGTAATACTGGTTGGGATGGGAAAGTTAGCAAATCTTCTGGTAAATTTGTAACGAAATTGAACAGCCCTGCCAAAAGCCTGTCGTTTTATTTTAGAACTTACAGGAAAGATTGTGCTTTATTTTATGCGGCTACTGATAAATATTATACATTGATAGAATTAACTGGTGGAAAAGTTAGCTATACTTCGAAACAAAATACAATTGTTAATATGACACAAGTAGAACAAAGCGATATCGCTGATGGCACATGGCATAATATTACCTTATTTTCGTTTGGGCGCAGTATTCGTTTGATCGTGGATGGTAAAAATATAGGCGAAGAATTAGACGCAGCTGGCGTACATGATTTTTTGGATCCATACTTAACAACAATATCTTTGGGAGGGCTGAAAACTGAATCATTGTCATTGACTGAATTTGGCAAATTTGAAGGCTGTTTGGCCAATTTTTCAATAAACAATGAAATTCAACCCTTTACTGGAAATGGAAGCATTTTTAAAGAAACAGTCCGTCATGGAAAGATATTATCAGGATGTTCAAATGGTTTTGGTATGGGTCATGGTCAAAGTACTGACCCTTTGAGCATTGGTATTACACTTGTAATAGTATTCTTCATTATTTTAATTCTTGCAATTCTAGTTTCCATTATTCTATATCGATTAAGAAAGCAAAAGGAAAAATGTAGTGGGCATACGAACAAAAGTAACACGTTACATACTAAACAAAATGGTGGGCCAGCAATGTTAAATGCACCAAATTTAATAGCTGGAACTAATGATAGTCTAATGGCGCGAAATATGCATAACAATGATAATAACTTGAATAGCTACATCATGCCTGAAAACGTTCATATTGTGGGTCCAGAACTACTATCAAAGAAATACAAAGATCGAGAAATTATGAATATAGATCCACCAAGACCTCAAAGACCTGATATCATTGAAAGAGAAGTAATTGGAAAGAGTCCACCTCTGAGAGAAGATCATCATCCGCCACCACCTCCTTCTACTAACACATCTCATCATACACATGATCATCCTAGTGGACTAGATTTAAATTCAGAAGTGCCAGAACACTATGACCTAGAAAATGCCAGCTCTATAGCACCATCTGACATAGATATTGTATATCATTATAAAGGTTTTCGAGATGCTGGAGGCATGAGAAAATACAAAGCGACTCCTCCTCCCGTTGCAGGGTATCATCATAAACATCAGACCCCTCAACATCGACACTCTCCCCATCACCCAAGTGGATATCCTCCCAGAATATTACCGCCAACTAATCAACCTCCACCGCAACCTAGGACACACCAAACAACGCCACTTGCACGATTATCTCCTAGTAGTGAATTGAGTCAACAACCACGAATACTGACACTTCATGATATTTCTGGGAAACCATTACAAAGTGCATTATTAGCCACGACATCAAGCTCAGGTGGTGTTGGCAAAGACGTATTACATAGTAACAGTGAACGTAGTCTTAATAGTCCAGTAATGTCTCAACTGAGTGGACAAAGTTCTTCTGCAGGAAGAAAAACTCCAAGCGCTCCATCACAAGTGCCAAAAGTTGTTTCCGTAGGATCGAGTGCTGTAGGTCTTACTGCAGAAGAAATTGAAAGAATGAACGCTAGACAGAGAACATCAAGTTTAGTGTCTACTTTAGATGCGGTATCTAGTTCTAGTGAAGCTCCTCGCGGTGGAGGAGTCGGTCATCACATGTCTCATAGACATCATTCTCCTCAAAACGATAATAGAAGTTCTTCTGGTTCGGATGATGAAAGTGGAAATGACAGTTTTACTTGTTCCGAAATAGAATATGATAACAATAGTATAAATGCTGATAAACCAGATGACGTCAGAAGACAAAATGTCAGTAGTGGAAATACTTCTAGTAAGCCAATTCTCCCGCCACCGTATGAAAGCTTTGATTCTTCATTTCGAGGTTCTCTGAGTACTCTAGTCGCATCAGACGATGACTTAGCTCCACATCTAAGTTCTGCTTTATATAGACAAGTAAATGGTTCTCCCGCATCTGGTAGTTTGGGTTGGGATTATTTAAATTTAATAAATTGGGGCCAAAATTTTGAAAGCATGATTGGCGTTTTCAAAGATATTGCTGAACTCCCGGATTCAGTAAATGGACGAATGTCTTCCTCATTAAGACTTCCTAATGGTACGCCAAAACCGTCAGAGGAGTATGTTTAAATGTATTTATGGGTAAGATAAGAAATATGTAAATAATTATTTTAGTGATTTGTAAATTTGTTGTTGTGATCTTGTATCAAGGTTACACAGAATCATATATCTTGCCATATTTCTGTTTATCTCTCCATTGTGTTGATTCCTGTTAATAGAATATGTATGTAAAATAAAAATTTATAAATCAGTACAAATAACATGAAATCAAATTATTGTAAAAGGAGTAGATTTTGTTATAGCCGACCTTATTATAATTTAAAATTATAAAAAATAAACCTAAAATATTGTAGTTATCTTATTTGGATTGGATTTTTATTTTATTTACAAACTCAGCTTGGCATCAGGATTTTTATTTTATTTCATAACAGAGGGCGAAGTGCGGGTTTTCATTTCACTTCTCACTATCGAATCGATTCGAAGCGAGACTCGGCGAACCAATCATATTGCGGTGTGGTTGTCGATGTGTCCTAATGGCGCACTCTGATTGGTTAGCTGCGTTTCACTTCGAACCGATTCGATGATGAGATGTAAATAGCAAAGCCGCACTAGGTACACAGGCTTGTGATTTTTTTAAGGTTTTTCTATCATTTATATCTATCATTTACTCCACTTAAATACTATATTATGAAGTTCAATTCATACAACTTATATGTATCCTTAGAACCCACGATTCTACAAAAATGTAATGTAAATAGTCTTGATCGTTTAAGGGTATTTTATTTTATATTTCAGTTTAATATTTGTAACAATTCTGAAAGACTTTCTCTCAGGTACCTACTTATACTTTGGTCCAACCAAGACGCGAATTACCTCAAATTATTCCTCAACTTCTTTCAATGGTACGATTAAGAGCTCCTTCTGTTATATTTTTTTGTACATACATGTGATTAATGTAAATATATTACAAATACACTACGCTTAAGTAGACATAATAAATTATTGTGATTGTTACGTTTAATCTTTATAAATCAATCACAAGCAGTCTGAGCTCTTAGGTAAATTTTATGCCATACTATGTATAAACCATAATAGATTTAAACAATCAAAAACTTTGTAAAAAATAGGTACTCCTTGGGGTTAGTTCAGGTTGATTCTTTGTTTTTTCAAAAACTTATGGTCATTATTATTTTTTATTTAATGAATATGAACTACATTACCTAAACTAACCTCTAGATAGGAAGCCAAAAGTACTGATTATATTTTAAGTTAATAGAAATAAAAGATATGAAATAATTAGAGCTGTTTTTATTTTATAATATTTCTAATGAAGAAAGGCGTAGGCGTCAAGGTAGACTATGAACAAAATGGCGAGACTATCTAGACGTTTTACGTAGTAGACAACAAGCGGCCCAAGACAGAAACTCATAGAAGACAAAAGGGGAAGCAGTAGGATACATGCTATAAAAATTACGTTTAACATAATGACAACGGAAAAAAGAGGTGAATATTATACACCTGTGCCAAAATTCTTACCTTCATTATGATAATTAACTTTTGTCGATAAATAATATTCTTATCTTTATGGCAAAATTGGAACCTTTGCCATTGTTTGCAAATACAAAAAATATTGCAACGAAATTTACTATAGTAATTTTGCATGACTATTGGCAGTTATTTTCAAGTTTATACATTTTTCTAGGTACATCATTAATATTATTTTAACCGATTTAAAAAAGGAGGTTCATATTTCGTCTCTGTTTTATTTTCTGTATAAGTACATACAAACTAGCAAGCAACTCGCTTCAAACTTCGATTTTAGTTACAATTGTACCGAATATTATATAGTGATAGATTGCTGCTAGCCTTTCGCCTATGAGAAAAATCTTCAATTTATTATTCTTTCTCTTGATTGATATAAATTATACTCGTACTTCTAAATGATATATTTGAAATACCGTAACAAAATCCAAGGCCGCGGTGCGGCGACATGGGAAGCTTATACAGCTTTCCTCTTCAGTCTTATTCCTCATGGCTGAAGGACTTTCTTGGCAATATTAATGGAGTGGTTTGCCATTGCCTTCCCCATTTCACGCACTAGACAAATTATCGACTAGGCAGAGGGTTAAGTGCGGGTTTGCATTTCACTTCTCACTATCGAGTCGATTCGAAGTGAGAAGCAGCCATTTAGCAGCAGCAGATTTAGAAGCAGCGGTTAGCTGCGTCTCACTGCGAATCGACTCGATGGTGAAATATAAATAGCAAAGTAGCACTACGCACACAGGTTTCCTCACGATGTTTCCTTCACTGGAAGAAGATGATGGTCTATGTAAACCACTATGTATAAAGTCAGACTGGTATACAAACATTTATAGCATTCGATTCGAACCTAGGACCTTTCGGCTCACAGGCGAGCGTCTTAAACATTACACCACCGCTTCAAAAGACTTTTTTTAAATAATAGGTACTTTATATTTTCTAACTACTTGCGCCACAAACCAAATACGTACTTCATACTAAGATGAAGAAGTAAAATTACTTCTACGAATTACATGTTTAATCACGTGTTTTAATATACATTCGAAACATGAATAATGTCAATTAATTAGATTCTTCATAATTTAATTACAGTGAACAAGACTTTACTGAAAAGTCATTAAACTACTTATAGCTACATAGTGTTACCGGTATTATTGCTCTGATAACAACTCTTTGTTTATTCACTATAGTGTCTTTACTATGGCCGATGGTGTTGTCCTACAATTCGTAATAAAAAATTACATTTTTAAATAATATTACAACTAAACATACCTTTATATAATTAATTTGTTTGCGTGAATATTAAAAAGTTAAAATTACGAAGATACTCGTAATTATTACCTATAATACAAATTTAAGAAAAATCACTAAAATCGCTACATATTAATTTGATAATATTCATGAAAAAATATTATTTATCTGATTATATTAAGTTATTAAAATTTATCTATTTAATGTTTAACGTGACTTTTCTTCAAACTCCAAAAAATATCTGCCAGAGGATTTAAAATGATGAAAATATTTTTGTGTTTAATCTTCTGCTTCGGTAAGTACTGACTGATCATTGCAGTATAAAACGAACTTGTTGACTAGATATAAAGCACATTCAAATATAAAAATTGTGGATAATAACTAACCACAAAATTAAGAAAAAAAACATTTATTTTTACTTTTACTTTGACCAGTTTGAAATTGACGATGTGGTCAAAAAACGAAACAAAAAGGTACGTTTGACGGTATGTCTTTAATATAAATAACTGATTAATATTTGTAAATAAATAAAATATTTAATAATTTCTCTTTTTTTCGACATTGTTAGCTTGTTTCGTTATGGTTATCATAATAACATTCAATGAAATGTTCAACAATATTTGGGTAGAGGACTGATGTTAGGGTTCCGTTTACATCATTTAGGCACTGAACCCTATAAATCATTATTCAATCGTCAATTTATTAGTACCATATCTAAAGAGGTAATCATGATAAAATAAGTCATGGGGTCCAGAGTTCAATAACCAGTGCGAGCACATGTTACTTACTTGTTTTCCCTGATGATTTTAGTCAACAGTCTTGTTTCTGTGTTTTTATGTTTGTGTCCATCGAATCTGCGATATTAGTGTTAGCTGTTAAATGTTGCTCTTTTATTTTTATTATTTTTAGTTTTTATTGTGTTTGTCCTTCTTTCACATCAAAATGGAGCACCACATTGAGGTGGTTTTTGGTCTGGATAGAGTTGAAAAGCTGGAGAGTGGCATAACTTACTTTTTCTCTCTTACGGAGCCGCGGGCAACAGCTAGTAATATTAAAAATATGATAGTGTGTTTGTCCTTCTTTTACAAATCGCTTTTATGCTAATTATGAGAAGATTTTATGCCCACCATAATGTAGGCAAAAAATTCTTATTGGCAAAAAAATACCACAATGTTTCATGGTAATAAGGTATAATTAGTTTCTTGTCTTATCTGACAAATTACCGTAACAGTAGACAGAAACATTCAATAATGATAAGGCATATTTTGAAAATACGACCTCCTTGCTCCTGCACTTGCCTTAGCCCCAAGGGCTTAAAGAAATATGTATCTAGATTTATCTATAATAAATCAATATATGTATTTCTATGTGTTACTCATAAAAATACAAATCATCTTACATACATTTTACTTACTTTACATACATTTATTAGCTTATTACTTTTATGTTTGTACTTAAATATTACAAAAAGAAAACGTAATGACGCAACTTATACATTTTCTGTTCGTCCTTACTTTTAAATCTTTTAAACATAGATATTGATAAAACAAAGTCACTTCCCGCTCTCTGTCTGTCGGACCCTGTGTATGCTTAGATCTTTAAAACTGCGCAACGGATTTTGATGCGGGTTTTTATAGATAGAGTGATTCAAGAGGAATTAATATACACAATTTATAATATACATCATATTTTAGATAAATTTATCTGAAATATTTTACTAGCTAATCCTCTGTTTGTATGTTTGAGTTTAATTTCTTTCACCATTAGAAAGGTACATTATCCAAGATTTGCTATAGGCTATATTTTATCTCAAAACTCCCACGGGAGCGAAGCCCCGGGCAGCATCTAGTTTGTGTGGTGATTTCAGTATTGGTGTTTTAATATACTATATAAATAATATTTTTATTCTTATATAAAATATTAAAAAAAATAATGAAATAGGAAGATATCTTTTTCAAGCTAAATATATTAATTTATCATACCGATATAGAGGTAATGTACCCCGTACTCACATGTATTGGTGATTTCAGATCAGATCTTAGCATGGCCTTTCTCAGATTGCGTTGAGCCTCCCAAAGAGTGTCCGAACGAAAACATCACTTTCTGGCTATATACGAGGTAAGTTAAATAAAACTTGGGTATGACGTTTTGCTCTGGAATAGGATCACTCCATATCTTCCTATGAATGTCGTACGAGGTGTCTAAGGGACTCCTAGGCCAAGGTGGCTTCTCAATTAAACACCAGGCAAGTTTTCACAATATTCTAAATACGTAAAATACGATAACTTCAAAAATGTTTTTTTATTTTCTGTCTACAATAAACTGACTACAATTATTTATGGAAGAACAAAACAAAATTTCATTTTCTGCTATATAGATCTCATTGAATGTCTGCTCTATTTCGACAACCAAATCAGCTATTAAATTAACCTACTTAGGGTGAGTTGTATCAGTTAACCTTGACGTTAACTTAAATATTTATGTATATATTATGTATAAACAATTACAGAACGAATGTGAATGACCCTCACGAATTACGTATCAATGACAAAGATACTATAATGTCTGCTCCATGGGTACAAGATGCGCCCATCAAAGTTCTCATACACGGATATACGGGACACAAGGATTACTCACCAAATACAGAAATACGGCCAGGTTTGTAATAATTTTTTTTTCTAGTTTTTATCGGTGGTATTACGATGTAACATGAGTAATGACTTCTGTGGAAACGATAATATGGTGTAATGTAATATTAACTTTAACGTGCACAAAAAACGCAAAGTACGCCATTTTGTCTAAGTTTAGGACCTACACGTCAGCTGCGCGCAGGTAAAAGTCAACTTCAAAGTTGACTGGTGCAACTTACTCTTAATCTAAAAGAGTGTAAAAAAATGCACTGAATGCATTAATAAAGTGTACCTATATAACCTTGAGACACATGGCAAATATTTGAAACAATGAAAATATAAAGGCGCTTCAACATAAATATTGAATGCAAACAATTCAAGTAGAATTCTTACAAGTGTTACATAAATTACGTTTATGAATTGTATCATATTGCATAGTTAGTTGACTTCAGTCATTGTATAAGAGTTATCTGATATCGCTTTGGATACTTAATACAAAAAATCGCAATTCTTACGACATACGTAAACTAGATTTCTTTAGGCGTCTTCTCAGCAAAATAAGAAATTCAGAATTTATATATATTATTTTATTATATAATTATGTATTACAGTCTGAAATATGGATTCACGTAACAATTTATTTCCACAACGTACCTAATCCCAAGTACCAAATTAATGAATGATTTGCGGTTGCTAAGGTTTGTTAATTGGTTTCTGACCGACAGTTCCAAACACTTTACGGTAATAAAGATCAATTTCGTAACTAGATATTTTGTTAAAATAATTTTCAGCTTACATGAAGTGTTGCAACTATAATATTATATCAGTCGACTACAAGCCTCTTGCTCAGTCGCCATGTTACCCAGCTGCTGCGAGGAACACGGAGCTCGTAGGAATGTGCACAGCACAGTTGATCGATGACTTGATTCAGACATACAACTTCGACCTGGCTAGATTCCACGTCATAGGCTTCAGTCTCGGAGGACAAACCGCTGGTCACGTGGGGAAGAACATTCAGTCGGGCGCTCTCCATAGAATAACAGGCAAGATACTGCTTCTGTTATTTATTACTTATTTAAGTAAAATAAAACATAACTATGTTTATCTATATATGTATTTGTTATAAAATATGGTATCGTTGAGTTAGTATCCCATAACACAAGTCTCGAACTTACTTTGGGGCTTACTGACTTAGCTCAATCTGTGTGATTTGTCCTAATATTTATTTATTTATTATTTATTTTTATAACTAAATGCGAAATTTAGTTTACCTTAGAGGATAATTACTTGATCTTGCAAAATCTATATTAATGGATTTCGATGAAATTTGGTATTCGGACAGGATACATGTGACTTGGAACTAGTTTTTATTTCGAAATTCCTACGAGAAGAAACCCTGGAGCAGGCTAGTCTCAGCCTAAGTATATATTAAGGGAACATCTCCAACAATATAAGCAAATCAAATTTCATGGTTCGAGCATTAGTTAACATATTTACTAACTAATTTACACTGTTCCAGGATTAGATCCTGCACTGCCACTTTTTGTTACACAAAATTCTGGAAGAAAACTCAACGCTGGCGATGCGAATTTTGTTGATGTACTTCATACAAACGCTTTGGAAAGGGGGAAACTGGAATCTTGTGGTGATATTGACTTCTATGCCAATGGGGGGCTCACCCAACCTGGCTGCCACGATACTGCGAATCAATGTATGTTTTATTTAGTTACATATGCGAGAAAAAGATTTTTATGCTATGTCTGCCATTCGTTGGCGGTATTTGTAAAACTCATGTCAGATGCAGGTTTTGGTCGCCACCGTTTTCGGTTCAGTAGACTGTGACTACATTGTGTAATGAAAAACTATAATACTTTGCAATAAATTCCTTTATCTAGTGTAGAATAATTAGGAAAGAGTATTTTTTAGTTTTCGCTAATAAAAAAAAAAGAAATTGGTAAAAATGTGATGGTGGCGCTAGTGTACAGTTGTGTATCGTCAATGTATAGACGTAATCGTAATTTTTCAGCAAGATCGAGCTGCGACCACGCCCGCGCGCCAGTGTATTACGCCGAATCAATCAATTCTGATGTCGGCTTCTACGGAACCAGGTGTTACTCCTGGATCAGCTACATGATCGGCTGGTGCGAACTCGTCGACTCCAATGAAGAAGTTCTTTATGGGGAACACATGCTTCTGAAGTAAGATTGAACTATACTTTTAGTTACTGATAGAGATAATTTAGTTACTCTCATCTCAGTGAGATGCAGCTAGCCAATCATACTTCAGCGTTGTGACGCGAACACAACCAAACCGCAATGTAATTGGTTAGTTGCGTGCGAATCGAGTCGACAGTGAGATGTGAATTGCTAACCCACACGTTGCTCTCTGAACGTTTTCTCGACATGATTTGTTTTATATTTGTTACAGCATATCTGGTTTGTACTTCTTCCCGACGAACTCTGATTCTCCTTATGCGAAAGGGCCAAATAAACGGCAAACTAGAAGATAACAACATCTAGCTATAACTACGAGTATATCGCTAATTTCACTTGCTTTTGAAAAATATAAATGAAGTTCTAAGACGACGTGGTATCCACCAATTTAAAAAATAAAGTTCATTTTGTAAACATTTGTTACAATAACAAGTCATGTATGTAAGTACTTAAAATACCTATAGGCCTTGTGTCCTAATGTCGTTTTCAATAAGTATGTAATGTAATTATGAAAACTCCAGTATTCTATTTTTTAAAAGGAAATACACGAAAATACAAGTCCACGTTTTTAACCATTTCAGTTACATGATTTATCAACAAAAATATTCTTCTATTGCCAGATCATTTTGCCAAAAGAAATCTTTTTTTTTTTTCGTTTAAGTTAATTAAATAATAATACCAAAATGTAGTTTACCTAAAGAACTTATGGACTGTCAAGTCAACCCACCTTGAAATTCGTTAACTACTCTATATTTTTATGTCGCACACACATATTGACATTACCGGATTTTGTTACGGCCTGACCTTAATTCAAGGATTCAGTGCCAATAATTTTGCCACCGAGTGTAATTTTTCTTATCCTGAATTGTTGGATGTTGCGAAAGGCAATAGGCTTGTTGCAATGATGTGTTGTTGTCATTTAGTATCCGCAAATTAGGCAATGTGGTAAGTATAGTGAGGTGTAGTGTGCGTTGCTTCACAAAGCGGCTTGTCAGATACCGCCGCATACATAGTGGTTAATTTTATGTTGGAAAGATGTTCTTGCGTTGAGTTGACTATTTTGTATGAATAGTTAAGATTTAACGCATGTCAAGGACAAGATAGAATCAAGGTCTTAACGTCAGGCAATCCGCAAGCACGCTGCCTACTATCATTAATTTTATCCATTATAAAACAACTTGTCTATCTGTTTGCGTTGAAGTTAAAAACTACTGCACGAATTTTCATGCATCTTCTCCCTCATCTCCGCATGCGTTCGGGGCTGTGCCGCCGCAAAGCCCGGGGTCAGCGTAAAAAAAACCATGTATTGCTCGTACAGACTAGACTACGCTAAGTGTCCCCTTGTACGAATAAGAACCACACATATGAATAATGCCTAAATTTTGTCGAGGTTGATACGATTGCGTCCAAAAAATCGATCCTTGCCGACTACATGTTCAAGACACGGACATTATCAATAATTTAAAAATTAAAAAACTTGAATAGTTAATTACTGTTTCATTTTCAAATGCTAAATTATAACAATCCTTATGTTCTCTAAATTCTCTGAGTTTACATTTTGCCTTAGTGGTCATGACCATTTTCTTATCTAAGTATATATTAAGTATGTAGTATCCAGAGTCATGACTCTGTATACTAATTTAAACTTGAACTTTTTATTTAGGGGTTCTAATTTTTTATGAGATGAAATGTAGTTAAAATATAAAGAATAATTCCTACCAAATTGCCCATAGTTCGCAATAGACAGAGACGACGGACGTAAAAGGGGGAGCCTTTTATCAAGCAGTGAGGCATACCATCAAAAAATATAATTCACTTAATGACAATATGACGCCAGATTCACAATATCAACCATCTCAATCACCGGTTAATATATCTGAATAAATATAGTATTAGCTCTATATTTATTCAGATAACCAAGATTTCATATTTCAAAATCGAGAGGGTGTGTCTCCATTCGTTATTTATTATATTCTAATCTATTGGACAGAAGTAAAACGTTTATTTGTATTGCCACAGACACTATTACTAAACAAACAACTAAATATACATATATTAGAAACAACGATATATACTAAAATAATAAAAGTATTTACAACATAAGTTAAAATTAAAAATTAAAACTAAATAATAAATAGTACAATACTATTTACGAGTACCATCAAATTATATAAAATAAAACTAAAAACTACCTATCTTAAAAATAACTTAAAAATACATATAAATTAAAATTAACTAAACTTGGTTTATCCGCATTATGATGCAGAGATTTACCCTACTTTCTGTCGGGGTTAAACGATTGGTTATTAAAAAACGGAACTGTGCAACATGGTATTTTGGTGTGCGTAACTATTAATTATGACAGCAACCACGTAACTTGTGTAAGGAAGGTCCAAGATCCGCGATTATTCGTAGAGGGGCAGGCAGGGCAAGACCGCACTTTCGCCGCCAGTCCTCCGCCACAGCACACACGACCTGCACGTGGACCGCACACAAAATCAGCTGATCGTTACGAAATTGTCTCGAACGTTCGTAAGGACGTTTGTTTGTTTTTTTAAGGAAACTAGTTATGCTATAATAGACGTTAAAAGAAAATGATAACGAGTATAAAGTGCATATTTTTTATTGGGATTACCGCATTACTCATAACCGGTAAGTCAATTTATCTAATTCGTAAGTATTTTTAATTAGAACTTGATAGTCATAAATTGGGAATTAAGTAAGTTTATCATCTGTGACATATTGGGAAATTAATAATCACAAATAATTGTTAATTTCACACGTTCAGTAGAATATTTCACACATAGGCACGCGGTGTTGCGAAAACCACATTTTATACTCTCCATAGAACCTTCATTACGAAGTTTGAATGATTTTCACCTGCAATTAAAATAATGAAATATATTGAAATCGCAATAAGTCTCAAAAACAACATAATCCTTTTCGGATGTATAAAATGTATGTAGGTATGTATGTACGTACGTATACATATTAATGTATAAGTTAATTAAACTCTTGCTTCGGGGTCACTGAAACGTGTTGAATGATTTATTTATATATTATATTATAAATTATATGATAAAAATGAGTTAGGTACTAATTTTTATCTCAAGGGTGCTACCTATTTAAGAAAAAATCTATTCCAGTAGTCCTTTTTTAGATTTACCTAATCTAACAAGAGCGAAAAATTCTGAATTGGAATCCAGGTTACCGTCAGATACATAAACATCTTCATTCCTTCAGAAAAAAACAAATACATTTATAAAGCATTTATAATACTTATTAGTTAAGATTTGGATTGAACAGGATTACCTTGTATAGTCAATTTATCACACTGTGTAAGTATAATTAAAATTGAGAAGTGTAAAAAAACTTGAATTATGTTTGAGGCATCATGAGTCGTAATATTAACTGCCTAATTTAACAATGACTTTTTATGAGTAATACTTTAATTGGCAAAGTCGTCGCTATTTAGCAACTTAAAGCAATGCTTAAATGCCCACGTGATGTAGCCTTAGGTTAACTATGTACCTAACCGTCATTGGCAATGATGCACGAACAACTCAAAAAGTTGTGTTAAATATACCTATATCATACTCAAACTAATGATACATACATACCAAGAGTAGTACAGTACCTTTTACTTACCGCGAATGAAGATGAGGGCGGAGGGCTATTTAAAAAAAAAGATATTTTTTATGTGTAGGTAAGTACTCATATATGCCAAAATAAAACCACCTTAACGTATATAGAAACCTACTGGCAAGTGGATTTCTTAAGAACACTCAACAAAAATGCATTTTTATTAAAATGAATCTTAAATTGTAAATCACAATAGAATACGAGTAGTTTATAATAAAAAGTGAATACTTATATGTTTATTGCATTTGATAAAAGTTGATTCTATGAAACAAATGCATTGTGTCAGTTTTTGCATCACTGATTTTTTTCACCGGCAGCATTTCTTTAGATTGTCCTTTAAATTGTCATTTATTTGGCACCCAAAGGAAAAACTGTGAAGATCCTCGATTCTTTAAAATCACATCATAATCGGCAGCAAGTTCCGTTTTGCCGCAATACTTTTGTATTCCTCAAAGATATTTTATGCGTATTGTTATTTATAATAAACGTCGTTTCGTATCCCATTGAGCAATCGGTCGCTATATGACCTCTGTAATTCGCTATGTTTGATCTTATACCTACGTATTTTATCAAACAATAAAACTATTTATATTACCTTTTATATAAGATCCAATTAAGTCTAAGTTTCAGTATTAATAATCAAAAGGATATTCCGCTCGAGTTTACATTTTACATTTCTTTCTTTTTGTTTAAAAAACATGTGTGACATGAACAAATACGGAAAAAATGAAAATTGATTATTGTTACAATTTAAATAAGATTAACTCAACAAAAAGTAAGTTGTTTCCTGTTTGTCACTAATTTGATAACTTTAGAAATGAAGATTTTCTCTTAATTTAACTTAAAAAATAATACCCAGTCTTAAGCGTACTTTGTGTTATTTTTTGAAATAAATACCTATATAATATAATATATTGTCTAAGTATGTTAGCATAAATTTGTGTCAATCTGTGTAACAAAAATTATATGCATGTTAAGTAAAAGGAAATATTATCGCAAACTCATGTCAAATGTGAAATATTTAAATTAGACAAATACCAGTATAAACTGTATATTTCAATGTCTTACACTTTTCCATATGAGTTAATGAAATTATTTCTTAATTTCGTGTGTCCATTAGGACGATATTTTTTTAACTTATATTAAATTTATACATTTTGCGCGAACATGTTTTGAAAATCGAAATTAGAACGTCATTCGTGAACTAAGGGATAGGTGGACTAAGCGACTCACTACGTGGATAGGCCCTCATAACCGTAGAGCAGAGAGCGCCTTCTAGAGATATGGGTGGACGACATTCAAAACTAGCCGGAAAAGACTGAAAAAGAAAAGCTGTGTTCAACATGGAGGTTATTGGAGGCCTATACTCAGGAAGGAGCCTTGACTAATTAAGGCAAGCCTTTCCTTTTATAAATGTAAAATATACATAACTAGCGGCCCGCTAAAAGTGAATGATGCATCTACATTCGATAGCCTGCATACCTACATAATATTTTTAGTAATTAGTTACATAATAATAGAAATTTACATAATATAGGAAATTTCCTTATTCTCATGTACTTAACTGTCTCACAAATGACGCATCATTGAAATAGTTTCGACGTCCTATATATAATAAAATAAATAAAAAAATGACTTATTTTTAACCGACCCAAAAATAAACTGAGTCAACTAATTTATCAATTATTACGGACCTAAATAGGTTTTTCAACAAGTAAATAAAAAAATACTTTTGCCATTTGCGAGCCGAGTAGTATGATGTAAACTTGCGCACGCACACTGCGTTGATTCAATTCTTTACTTCCCAGAATAAGGTTGCCACTTGTACAAAATGAAACAATTATTTAACTTTAACTTATAACATAACACTATTATTATGTGATTTTAAGTAAAATAACATAATAAAAAAAATTTGAGCAAATAGTTATGAAATTTGTTTTGCACATTAAATATAATTATTAAATTTTTCCTATTTTCTTCTCTACTCAAATAACTTTCACATTTACCTATGCCATAAATTGCATATTATTATTGGACAAAAATATTCTGAATATAACTTAGCTTTTTTATTCAAGCACTTTTACGTGCGACTGTCTTTTTGAGTACATGACTATATTGTGTTTGGATCAAATTCAAATATCAGAGTACTCAGTTGTGTTAGGGTGAATGCGAGTCCATGACCCAAAAATCAAGCACACCAAAAGAATGGATTTCCTTTTTTCATTAGAGACAGGTTACTGGAAAATGTATCTTAATTTGACTTGTTCATCGGATCTGATTGCCAAAGGTCTACCCCAAGTGCTTCTTTTTACTTCTTTCCAAACCGGTAATGCGAAACTCAGTCATTGGACCAACGAAATCTCTGAAAATCATCGCGCTATCTTTTCATTAGCCATTTGTGACAACATCGACCGTCAAAGGAACCCAGTATACTGTAACATTGTAGATAGGTACTACTACTTGTGTAGACACCTAGATTATAGCTATTAATAACTTGATAGTGTCATCATCATCATCATCTGCAGCCCTCCGTGACCCACTGCTGGGCATAGGCCTCCTTCCGTCTACGCCAACCAACTCTGTCCTGGGCTATCATTATCCAGTTGTTGTCTTTCCAGCAATTTCCTTGATAGTGTTAAAAAAGTCAATAAAGTAGTTTTTTTATCTTCTAGAACCTATGGTGTCATGTGATCATTTTTCGAGATAAAAACAATAAACAAAAGTTTAATGTAATATTGTTGGTATACATATACCGAATTTTGACAACCCTGCGGTACTTTCATTCACGTGCATATCAGCGAAACGTCCGACTTTTGAGTTGCATAATCGTCTCTCGTCTCTGTTCTCAGAAAAACAGGTTTTGCATATTAGGCTAAAATATTATATTTGTGACATAATATATGTAACTGTTTACTTGCAGCAAAAATACTTTATATACAAATAGTAAATAGTTATACTATTTAGATATAATTTATTTGAATTCATGTACATACGAGTATTGTTTTACCGTTGTTTAATGGTTGTAAATGAATAAAACCAAAACTTGACATATTTTCATATTTGGAGGTCATTTTAATATGTTTTAATGGTCTGACTTAAAATTTATACATAAAATTTATTCCGTAACACAAGCAAGCAAAAAAACCTAATACCAAGCCGAAATAGGCGTTTTTACACCATTTGCAGAGGTCACTTAATCATTACTACCTATTCAACTCAATAAATATCAACTAAGTAAAATTGTATCATATGAATGCATAGCACGGCACTGCGTGTCGACATAGTGTGGTGTTTGTGTAATTTTTAAGAAAGACTAGATGCGTTTTTGCAACTTATAATTTAAAAAAATACCAACATACAACATTTAGATTAAAAGTGACTTTCTTAATAAACAGATGTCTATATAATTTATACATATAAAATATGTTAAAAATATTTTAAAACTAAGTCACGGCTGACAACAACACATGACCGTGACATAAGACAATATTATTATTTATTTAATACAAACGTGTTAATTTTATACAAAAGTCGTTAATAATTTATTATTAATTCGATAGTGTTGCAATGTAGCCTTAACCTTCAATTCGTACCTACACCCTAATGTCGTCAAGATAGATGCATGTCAACACTAGTGGAAATTACGAAACTCCTGAGTATCATATTCTGCTAACAAGAAGCCATACCTAAGTAAGAGTGGTCTTTCAACAGTATACTACTACCTACATAGCCTACATAGGAAGATAATTGTCACTGGTGCCACAGATTATATAATACTTCCAGTACTGTACCTTTAACACTTTCAAGATAGACTGCAGGCTGCAAGCTTAAGTCTGATTTAACCAAGCGAGCAAATGCTTGGGCTGGCCACAGGCTATGATGATCGATTGGTAGGAGAACCAGAGTGGGGAAAGAATGAGCATTCCCTTGCCTTTTTATCCCACAGCTGGGTATAGACGTTTTTCAATTTAGGCTTTAGAATATTTATACTGCTATTGAAAAACATATTGAGACAAGTTATTTATTTATTGTTAACAACAATATGCAATGTTAATGTTTTCATATCGAACGGTTAGATTAACATTATGTACTGCAGCGTGTAACCCATTTTCGCAATGTTGGGAACTGGTTCACTTTACCTATGATATTCTTTGCTTCGTACCTATATTCTATTTATATGTAAATGTTTAGAGACTCGAAAAATTCAATCCGATTCAAAATTTTCATTATCATCTTTATTAGTTGTATTATTTATTAGCTGTTGAATTTCTGAAATGCTGTCGCAATGATGCAATAGCTATACCAACCGTAAATAGTTTTTCATAATTATTTAACATAAACAGTATTTTTATGCAATTAGTAGTTGCGTTTTTAAAATATTAATTTAACTAATCATAATAAGGTATGTACTTAGGTAGTACCTAATAAGTAGTACAAAATCAAATTTAAATTAAAATAGCGGCCCTTCCCGGCTTCGCTCGGGTAAAAACATAATAAATTATAATCCTAAATCAACCTGGAATCACTCTATCCTTTGATAAAAATCTCATGAAAATCATGTAGTAATTTTTGAGTACGGACAGACGCGTTAGAAGTTTTTATTTATAATATGTAAAGATGATCTTTGACATGATTTCTCTTTATTAACTTCCCTATCTGCCCGGGTATTTTTTTATCTGATCTATGGTAAAAATGCTTGATAAAAATAATTACCTACTTTTAGTATGATTACTTTTCCGATCGATCGAGTTCTACGTGATCGAAAACAATGTCGATGTGAACTCAATGAAGAGTGAAAGTGTGACATGTCGCGTATACGGTGCCGTGTCACACGTGTCACTAACAATCCAGACAAACTGACCTGTCACGACCTTGAAATATGCAAAGTTGTCGGTCTTGTTATATTAGTTAGGTGTAAGGAAACCAGTTTCCAAACGATAGTTTCCAATGTGGCCGAAGGGGATGAATCGCACGTAACGTACACACGAGGTTTATGCACCTTGGTAGAAGAACCATAAATATCTCGACGAGTTGACGCGCTGCTGGTAAAGTTAAATGTCGTAATTGACTAGTTCTCACCAGTCTGGGGCTAAAACGATTGCATTAATATAACTAAGGCGAAGTTCAATCGGTCCTTTCATTTAAGTGCAATCCCGGTTCATGTTCTTTGCCATGGAGCGTCAGAACTCAGGGTAGGCATTTGTAAGTATGGGTATGGATTTAAAAATAGCTGCTATAGTCCCGACATGTAATAAGGAGAAAGATACCACATTTTCCAACTCATGCTATAAGGAGAATTCGTTAGGAGAAAACCTTTTGATTGAAGAATCTAAATATTGGTGTCATTCGAGTACCCGAGCGTTCCTTGCAGCAACTACAAAAGTTAAGATTGTCATGATAGTTGTCAATCTTCTTATAATAAGATGGATTTATATTAGTTTGGCACCTTTTGGATTTGCCTTTCTGTCAGAGTCATGCGGAAACGGTGAACAAGACATTTGGTCCCTGCGTGATTTGCCATTTTAAAGCGGAGTTCAAGACTGAAAATCACTTATTTCTCAAGCGCTGGCGAATTAGAAATTCAAATGTAACCAATAAAATTATACCTGTTTCAATAGTTAACAAGTATTTACTGAGACATTGTTGTGTTTGGGATTCGTTGTTACGAATGGCAAACATGACTATAACTCAGTAAAAAAATGCAAAATTTCTCTGTGAAAAAAAAATGCTAATTTTATGCGACATACAAAAGAACAAGTTGTATCTTAATTAGAAATTTTCAATGCAAAGAAACAAGGTTATCGCGATTTTAAAATGTTAACCAGTCAACAACAAATAACATACGATTTATGGAAATTAAATTGACTTAAAATGTAATTTGTAATATTTTTCTTAATCTTTTACTCACTCATGTGTCGGCACAGTATATAACTATGTCACTTAACCCCTTCTATATAACTCTGTCACTTGTCATTCCACTAAACACTTCCCTTATTATTCATACTTCCTTTTTTCATCCATCCATCTGTTCTTGGACTTCTTTCTATTCCTTAATACCCTTAACTTCATTTTTAGCGACCTTTTAAAATCTTACTTATTCATCATTTTATTATCGAACATTTTTATAAACATAATAAAATATCACGTAGACAAATATACACATGAATTTTCGGCCTAAACCTTATTTACACTGTTTATTTAAGTGCCTACGTACTAAGATAAGTATTTTAATTTTTAAACATTAAACATAAGCAGAGAATATTATTCTTTTGATGAGAGCCTGCGAACAGATTCCGTAAACGCACGTACCTAACCTATGCAATAGGTCAAGGAAGACCATGGTGTCAATAGATTCCATTGACTGTTGTTTTATTGAATGACGTCATGGAAACACCTATCAATATTTCATTTTATAGCAGACTAGCTTTTGCCCGCGTCTTCGCCCGCGTAAATATCTCTATGAAAGCACAATAGACATGATTTTCATATGATGATGAAGAAGAAGAAAGAGAGATGTTTGAAAAAAAGTAGCCTATTTTGAAACGGGAGTCGTTAACTACATGCATACCAAATTTAATCAAAATTGGTATAGCGGTTTAGCCGAGAAAGCGGATAGATACACATTCGCATTTATAATATTAGTACGTATATAAAATGTACCTTCAATATCTGTTGATGAATTCAATCCATTAAATTTATCATCACAAGCTTCTTAACCCCTGTCGCCAGTAGTTACAGTTATAAGCTTAACCTATCTGTGTATCTGTATGTCTGTCCGTGGTATTCTAGCTGCCAAACGGCTAAACCGATTTACCGGTTGTAGTCTTTTTTTTATTTGAAAGAGAAATTAAACAAGAGTGTTCTTAGCTATGGGTGTTCAGCCGATTGGAAATCATCAGCTCTTTTCTAACAGATGAGATTAGTCGGGGGTTTCTTAAATTTTTAATTTAGTTTTATTTAACCTCGATTTTGCAATATACGTTTTAGGAAGTTGTCATATAGGAAGTTATTGTTCACAACCTGAGAGCAGAATTCGTACATTTTATATTGGTACGTGATAAAATGGTTACAATAATAGTGAATTATCTCCATAACGCGAAGATAATGTTTTTTAACTACGGATTTGTAAATTTCCAGTATCGGAAAGTCAGCCGAAGCCAGCTCGCCTCATCCCGGAGAAGAAGCCGCAATCGATTCGGGATGTGTTCAATACGTCATCCTGCATCCCGCCCCCGTACCGGTGTCCACATCCAAGGATGCAGTACTTTTTATACACCAGGTAAGCTCAGATTTCGAATTTTACAACTTCTAGCTTTATCTACCCCATATGAAAAATATTGTCTTTATCTATGTACGTACAATCTACTTGAAATCATATGGAAGAGTGATGTTACGAAGACAATACTATAATTTAGTGTTCGAAATTCAGTTGTTATTAAATAAAATCTTTTAATGTAAATTAAAGAGACCCTAAAGTCCGAAGTTGCTGACATCATCTCATCTGCTAGAAAATAGTTGACCTTTTTCCAAACGGCTGAACACACATTTTCTAAACATGGCTGAAAAACTCTCTTTCAAATAAAAAAACTAGATCTAAATTGGTTCAGCCGTTTTGCTTCTGTAAAAATGCCACAAACAGAAATGATACACAAACACATTAAACTTATAGCTCTCCTTCTGTTGTCGGAGGTTAAAATGAAATTCCTCTAAACTTCTGAGACACTGAGAACAAAAAAGAGAACTAATAATATTTTATCGTGAATTTATTAATTGCAGAACAACTCAAGAAAAAGGTGAACTACTAAACACACTGGACAACGACTCTCTCACGAGGTCCAAGTTCAACCCGATCCACCCAACGAAGATCGTCGTCCACGGGTTTGGAGGGGGGAGGAACCTGTCCCCAAGCACTGATATGAGAAAAGCGTACTTCACCAAGGGCAATTACAATATAATTATAGTGGATTACGGGAGTTTGGTTAAGGAGCCATGTTTGAGCCAGGTGAGTTTTACTCTATTCACTATTTAATAAGCTTTTAGGTAACTTGCAATGTATGTAAGTATGTATGTTCGGGTGGAATCTTGTAACTCAATTTTGAACAGATATCTTCAACCGATTGAGCGGAATTTTTGTGCACACGTTTAGTTTGCATGACAATGCATTATTATGATGGTGCGATCGGTTTAACCATTCGGAAGGACACAATTTTTTTGTCACATATTGTTGAATACAATAAGATCTTTCTGACCAAAATAAACACTTGGTGAATAAAAGGTCAAAACTTATATATCTATATATTCGTACTTACCTATCTATATTATTTGTGGTTGTGAGACGAGTTAATGGTTTTATTTCATGAGAAGAAAGCCTTCTGATATCTTTTCAGATAATTACACCTCGTTTGTTAGTGCGTATAATGAACTGTCTATAATTGTAATTCCTTGAGTGATGATTTAGCAACCGAAGATATATGTGTGCATAAGGCTCGTGGTCATGGTATGTGAAATGAAAAACAAAACGACCAGACCATCTTGTAAATATTGAAGATGTGGTTCACTGTCGTCTCATCCACACAGGCCCTGACCTATGGCTACGTTGCGCTCTGTTGCAACGACGACGTTGCACGTCGCAGCTCCGTCATGCTCCGTTTTCTATAGATTTTGACGTTGACATGCGTTGATGTACGTCTTAACTCCATATAATTCTACATTGTTCTGCGTCAACGTAAACGGACGAGAACGTGACGGAAGACGACGGAGCGCAACAGAGCAATGGGGCATGGCTCCATTAGTAGGTAGTAGGACTAAAACGTTTTTATATAACTATGTAACAAATTATTAAAGTAAACATTATCAAACAAATCACGAATCGATCTTAAAGAACGTACCCTCACCAAAATCACTGAACCATTTTTAAGAAACTTTCTCAGAGCTCTCTATTCTGTAAGGTCTATTTATTACAATAATATTGAACTATTTACTTACTCAGCATTATCTCGATTCAATTGTTCGACGATTCATAAGTAAGACATAAATCTCTCGAAATATAGAAAAGCATACTAAAATAAATACATAAAAGTCAACATTAATAGTTCGTTTTAAGCTTAGTTTTATGGTACTATACTGATCGAATATCACAATGACTTACCTACGACACTCTGTAATACTGTTCCAAACATTTTTATTTTCTTCATTTCTACTTATTTTAATTACTTTATATGTTAATTAATTATTTGTTAGATGTTTTTAATATTTTTATCATTGTTTCTTATTTTATAATTTGGTGTCATGTCTGACATATTTCCATTACATGTCCGTCGAATACTATAACTTTGTTAAAATGTTTTATTTATAAGGGAGAAAATTATATTTTTTTGTAGTGGCGAATAAAAATGTAGATTCATTGTAATGAATTCCAGGTAGACTGGGCACCGCGGTTTGCGGGCCTATGCATAGCGCAGCTAGTGGAGTACCTCCAGTACCACCCTATCAAGCCGTTTCCTCCTGAACAACTGCACACCATCGGATACAGCGTGGGAGCGCATATACTGGGTCTCGTCGCTAACCACATCACTGACGGCAAGCTCGGACGAATCACTGGTGGGTGATGCGCAACTATTGTATAGATGACTAAGGAAAATGTGCTGCCCTGACAGTGGGTAACAATAGCAATCCCAAAGAGTGTTGACGTCAAGCCAGTCGTAACACCACGGCCAAATATTCTGGTTGTGATGACTCTGAACTCCCTCTCATGTGAGTGAGAGATCATCACTTATGATTCTCATCTGAACACACATAAGCCTTGATAGCTGAAATACAACGATGGCATTCCAAGTAGGAGTATATACCAAGTATACGTGACGTCATGTAGAAGTCATCAGTCATGCGAAGCGCAACTATTATAATTAAGATTGGTGCGCGCTAAACGCAACCAGGAATACGTTAAGGTGATAATACCAAATGAGACACAAAACAAGTTTCATTATCTCTACGACAATTTTTCTTCCATATAATAATAATAAATGCGAAAGTTTTTTTATTTGTCTATCGCTTTCACGGAAAACCGCAGGACTGATGAATTTCTACTGATAAAGATAAGGCGATGCCACACATAGAAGAGCTAGTAAAGGATGTGGGTCCAAGAAAGAGCCATGCCCCATTGCTCAGTCGCTCTCCGTCAACAGAGAATAAGCCTGAAATTGTTTGAAGTTTCGCCGTCAGTGTCAAAATTTATAGAAAACAACGGAGCTACCGTATCATTGCAATGAAGCATGGCTGAGTAATGTGGTACGGCTCAAAGAGTTTAATGGTCATATATTTTTATCAGGCCTCGATCCAACGATCTTGTTCTATATGGGCAACAACCGGTCCCGAGATTTGGACCACACAGATGCCCTGTTCGTGGACATACTACACACAGGAGCCGGCATCCTGGGGCAATGGGGACCTAATGGCCATGCTGATTTCTACGTCAATGGCGGGTCTAGCCAACCAGGGTGTGCACACGATACGATATTCCGTAAGTTTAATGGTACTTGTTAAAATGTTATAAAAAAATGTAAACCTCAAACTTATTCGCCGGTGTACGCGCATATGGCTTGTGCGGCCAATCTTGTTAATGAACATCCTGATACATTTATTGCGAGCATGTGTGAACGCGCCATTATTGTTATGCCAGCTAAACACTATCGCCAAACTCAGACGCGGTCGCGAATGCACGTTCATTTGTGTAACAAAGTTTCGCGAGCGAGCGATAGTGTATGGCCGGCATTAACTTATATCTACTCGTAAACGCTGATCCAATTAAAGGTACAAGTGACCCAATTGTATTAGCTTCTATATATATCTAGCTTTATACCTGCTGCAATGGGCGTAGGGTGTTTTTTATAACTTCGGGTGCGTCTGGTGGTATAACTTTAATAATTGTGCCATCTATATCAATTTACTAGTATTTGCTACTAAAAGCACCAAGCTAAACATGGAAACTGAGTATCTTTGAGCGAGTAGAGTAGCGTACATAGTTCAAACAACTATCACAAGATGGCGTTTTATAAATTGGTTCACTCTTCATACAATACAAATAAAATTATAAGTCGAAAAATATCGCAATTATAGTTAATAACATATGTACTTTTCTACAAATCAAATTTACACGGTTTCATAAATGTTTACTACAAGCCCGGATTGTCAAAGTACTAAGTAGTTATCTCAAATAACATATTCAGAACTAGCTGTTTACCCGCGGTTTCTGCCGCTTTGCGTTTCAGAGACCCTGTCATGTGACCATACAAAAGTGACGCCATACTTCATAGAGTCGATCAACAGTCGCGAGGGCTTCTGGGCAGGCCCTTGTCCCAGCCTTTTCTCCTATCTCATTGGTTGGTGCGAGCCTAAAGACTCCGAATATGTTCTCATGGGAGAACATGTATCACATAAGTAAGTTATCTTTGTATTACCAACTAGCGGCCTGTCCCGGCTTCGCTCAGGTAAAAACATTATAAATTAACCGCATGAAAATCCGTCTAATAGAGATTGTAACATATTGTTGGTGGCATGTGTATGGGCATACACATTGATCACGCCGCACAAAAGGTTAAAAAATAAAAACAAATATGGATGGCCTGATATTTGATTTTCAACTTTTTTTATTTGTTAAACTGGGAGTAAATACAAATATTTCACTGAGTTAAAACTTATGTTTACTTACAGAGCTCGAGGTGTGTACTACGTTACAACGAACGCAAAACCTCCATATGCCAGAGGCTTCCCTGGAAAAACCAGACGGCTCAGATCGATCACCCCGTATAGCTGATCAAGGGAAAACTAGAAAATAAAGTGAATAATAAAAGAGAGTAGACAGTTGATAGTTCCAACTATGTAATAATGCCATTCATTCACAAAGATGACCAACGGCCAAATTACAGATAAATAAGTTTAAAAAAATATATATCTTAGACACAAGCTTTTATTGTTGTCAGAGTGATCTTATTGCATTAAAAAATCATGACTGTGCAGTAAACTGTCGAGGAGTTCCCCCGTCGGGAGCCGTTCATGGGTGCACTATCAGGAAATGCTTATCATAATAATGCATTGTCGTACACCAAATGTGTGTAGAAAATCTCAACTCAATCAGATAAAGATATCAGTATCAAAATTTAGTTCCAAGATTCCACCCGAACATACATACTTACATGCATTGTAAGATGATGATGGATCTACAATTTAAAAGCATATAAAAATATGTGGTACTGTAAACGTTTATTCACCCAATTTTTATACTATAAAGAAGTAGGATTTTACGGTATAAAATACGGGTATAAATACGGTGTATACATCAATGAAATTTTATTATATGAAACAAGTTTTAATTTCTTTAAAACGTGTTATAAAGATTTATCTAATTTTTTGATGTTAATTAAGTATTGTTGGCAGTGATAATTGTATATATTAATTCTCATCATACAAATCATATTTCATATAAATCCAACAAATCACAAGTAGACGCTTGATTCTAACAAAAAACAGAATCGCTTATATGAAGACATAGGTAAATTTTATTCAGTGCTTCCAAGTTTTTATTTCATAATTTTTATTTATTTTATTGTATACAATTACATATGTAAATGGGTAAGTTGGGGTAAATTATTTTTATGTAGATAATGTAATTTTATTAATTTCAAGTTTAATTTAAAAAATTTAAAAAACTTTAATTTTAAGTTTAATTAAAAATGTGTGATTTTTTACAACCAGGTGGTTGTAAAAAATTACGTCTTCCAATGGATGCTTGTTTGTCACTTCTAATCTATCACAATACCTGACTGGACATTCTTGAATGAAATTTGATTTTTAAATCATAGTCGCCGGCAAAGCCTAGCTGGTGTAGCTATTTAAAGTTCACCGAGATAAAATGGGAACAACAAAATATTAAATTATAAGTAATTTTCAATAAATTCGTCTGAAGATTATAGCCCAAAATGTAAATTCATTATTTACCCCGTTATTCATAAAAAAGATAAAGAATATTTAAAGCCAAATTAAGTTTTGTCACCATCGCACTTTACAAAATTTGTCATTGACAGAGACAAATATACTTTAGAAAAAAAATTGTTTTGCTAAATTTCGCTCCCGTGAGAAATTTTTTAAATCCGCATATTTTATTTAAACATTGATAAAACATGAATTAAACAAACAGCTCTTCCGCTTAACAATAAGTTGATAGACGCAGTAAACTATAAATGGTATAAAGTTACTTAAATGCTTTAAAATTGTAAATATAAAGAGTTTGTGATATTAAATATATTTTGTAAAATATTTACTTTGTTATTTATTTTTTTGTTTGATTTCACCAATCTCGGAGATTGTGGAATGAGCTCTGTTATGGCTTTTCCTAGAGAGTACAAGGAACATTTAATAGAACTACTAAGAAGGGGACATAGATTTCTTCAAAAATGGCGTGAAAATAAAAATTCAGGACCCGCAACGCGCGTTTTTCACTCCTGGTGTTGCAGGCGAACATTGACTGTGGTGACCACTTCTCATTAGATGAGCCGTATAAAAAATATATTAGGCAAATAATACTAAATGAGTCACATCTAATAATTTCATGATCTTCCTCATTTATTCACAAGTAATGTCAACAGGTACCCCAACATAATATGATAATGAATTTTGTACTTTCAAGAAATGTGTTTGGTTTTATGACTGCATGTGTAAATGAAAGAAATTTGAAAAAATTCAAACATATATTTGGGATAGTAATGTCGTCATTTATTATAATAATAAACATGTAACAGATAAAATAACACTGGCTAATATTGAGGATAAATAGCACTCACAAAAAAATTCCAATATATTTGAGTTTTAACAAAACTACTGCCCATATTTTAAATTAATAATAATACTACGACTTTAATAATAATACGATCTTAAAAACATTTTATATCATTTTTCTAATCTGATGATTGACACATTTTTTATCAATGTTAACAACAACACAATGTTCACATTAATAATTTAAAAAATAATGAACAAAAGAATATCGTTTCGGTATTTTTTAAATGATTTAAATTTAGAATTATTTAAGTCATTAATAAAACGTGTTCGCCTCATTATATGCGAGAACGTAACTAAATGAATAACATCTAATAATTTCTTGTCATTGTTCTGAAATTGACATAAGAATATCAGAACAATATACATATTTTTTACTCCTGTGGGAGTAAAGAGAGACTAGGGACTTCCGATTGATACGATCCTGACAAATCTCACTTGCTTCTTCTATTCTCATCTCTCTACACCATAGCTACAGATAATACTGCAGCCAGTACTCATAATCATGACAAAACATGTAAGAGAAATGGAGTTTAGATTCCTTCTCATTTTTACGATATTAGAAAATATTATAACTACAACAAGAAATATATATTACTTAATCACTAATAAGGTATTAGTTACGTAATCACAATCAAAGTAACTATTACAAAGTAACTATTAGTAATAACTAATCATAATGCCTTCTATTAGAAACAATACTGACATCGTTGTTAGTTACACACAATTTCCCTTACCTTTATTGAATTAAAAAAAAGAAAAGCCATTTTAGCAGAAAATGTGTATGTAAGAATAAAACGTAAGCTTATATTCTCCTGAAATATTTAATGAAGTTCTTACCTATGCCTAAGTAACTATAAGTATGTCATTTTAAACACAGCTTACATACATTTATAATGCAAGAAAAAATACACCAGAAATTAAAGTATTATTGTGTTATGTTACGACTAAACACGAGTACTTACTTCTATTTTTTGCCGGCTAGACATAGATTTAGCCTTTATCATTTTGGCTAGACCCAGGTGCAGTCGGTCTCCTAGGTTTAGCCGTAACATATATACATTTGTTATTATTATACTGTTACTATTATGGGTTTAAAGATATTTATTTCTCATAAAGAATTACAAAATTCACTTGGTATGAGAACTACAACTAAGTGTCCTATATGTACACTTTTATACAACACGCGCATTATGCTTACATTATACCTAAAATAAAATATATTTAATTCTTATATTTATTTATTACAAATCTTATTAAGTAATTTCAATAATTATTTATAATAATTTTATCTTACTAACTATATACAATACTAATTTATATTTAAGAATCTGTCCTATTTACAAGCTAATAAATTTATTATAGGCCTGTTTGAAAACTGAATATCGACAACAAATTGTTGCTACTTACAAAAATTATACTCAATAAAACTTTTATGCTGGTTATTTATTTACTAACTCATAATATACATATATAAAAATCAATTCAAATAATTTATCGATTTCACATTAACTAACTAACAAAATAATATATTAAATTTTCAAAATTGTGGTGGTCGCTATTGTGAGACGCTACACACTGCCATCGTGTCGCCTGCAGCCGGTGCTGCTCTCGAGACCCTCACAAGGCGGAAATATATGGTTATTTTCAATAACTGCTGTTTGTGATAGAACGGCTAGGTTTATACTGTCTTGGCTTTTAAGTATATTAAAAAAAACGGTCGAGGTTTCCCATGAAGGGAAAGGGGAAGATTTTTTGACCAGAGGTACAAATTGGATGTACCGCCAGCCTTCAGGGCACGTTTACCGTAAGGTAACTCACCTAATGACCTGTACCATTTGTATTTTTGTTAATTTATTTTAAACTTTAGTTTCTATTCATTTTTTTTAATATTTACCTAGTATACATACATAGTAATAATGGTACCTAATTAAGAAAAAATATACTATAATATTGTTGATATAGGTGAGAAAAAGCGGACGTGTTATAAATAAACAATAAAAATAAATATATAAACAAAATACCACATGGATTCATATACTGTTTTCAATAAGCCTCCACATTGCACTACGTGCGAATGTTGGGCTAAATGTCATACGGCATTTCTACCAGTGGACTAAAACAAAAGAAACCAGCATTTAAGTTATCGATAGAAGCCACACAAAATATTTACAGCGGATCATATCAGGACTTGAAATAAATCCTTACGTGAGTCTATTCAATAATTGACAAATCAGTGCCCTCTTGCAAGTAATACTTACTTATTTTCGCGGATATATTGATTAAATCTATAATTATTAAGCTATTTACACCCTTACTTATTCACTTATTATATATATTTTACTTTGTAATTGATAGTATATCTATAAACACTTAACACAAATTAGTCGTATCAATCTGCAAAAAGTAATTTGGTAATAAACTTAGTAAAAAAATATGGTGAGTACGTTGGTAATATATAGTTCACAATCGAGATATCGAACTTGAAATATTTTAGAAAAACCAAATATAACAATAGTACATTTTTTTTCGTTTTTTTTATTTTTTATTTTGGCACTTTTATTGTACAAGAACGATATACCTATATAGTTTAAGTATGTATCTACAAGTTTATTTACATTTAAGTATACGTGAAGACTTAAGATACCTACATCTATCTAAGCTAAAAAGTATTTATGTTTGAAGTTTGTGGAATCAATTTAATTGAAATTTCATATTTATTTATATGGTCAAAATTTTAGAACACAGTTTTCTTTATTTTATTATGATTGTTTCTCATGTGTTGAATTGTCTGTATCTTTAAATATGAGAATAATAATTTACATTGTAATCTAATTATCCTACAAAACTCTTATTATAAGTGCAACCATTAACTACAAATCTAATAAAATAATCATTATTAAAAGTATAAGTGCAGTGCATGCTCGTGCAATGTTTGAAAGACTAGAGCCTTAACTTTTAAGGTACTCCTTTTTCCGCTGCGTTACCTTGAATATGACGATGTTTTAAATGTTTACAAAAAATATTTATCATCGGAATGTCCACAATTTTTAAAATGAAATTATTAAAATGAAAAAAGGCGAAATTTTGTGTGACATATTTCAATATTGGGATATGGTTGCTTTGGATAAAAATCTGAATTTTTCCCTGCTTTGTTATAAAAAGAGAAAGTATTTAAAAAGTTGATAATACAAACATTACTGTAATTGTATTATTATACATAATGTCTGTTTCCAATTCTGCAATGTATCTACGAAGAAATAATAAATTACGCCATTTTTTATTTGTAATTTCAAAGATCCAGAGGACGTAGCCCGGTATGTTAGTCAGACCATGTGAAAGATCTCCTGAACACCAAGTTCACATAGCTCTAGAATAAGCTAAAGATCATCACAAGTGGATGATTTAGGGCAACCACGACGGTCAGCAGTGAGCACACGATTAAATAGAGGATGGGATAAAAGACGAGTACTTTAAAAGTTGATCGGCCCTTAAACTAAACATCTACTTTTACATTTCGAATACCTAGTGCGTGAAAAAAATGTATGAGACAGTAGGAAAGAATATTAATTTATATTAATCACTAGTGGTTGCTGATACCTTTATTGTCGACACAGCCTTACAGAGTGAGATCACCCCATGTAATTAAATTATTGTCTTATCACTAAAACATTGTTATTGGAATATCAATCTTATATTAATTAATATTCTATATTCGTCAATATGCAAGTATTTTTTTATATGTTTTAGTCGTTTTATTAAAAAAATATATTATTTACATATAATATGTTATAGCTCTTTACATAATGAGCTATGACACAGTTATATGTACCTATGTAATATGTCACTGTAAAATCCAAAACTGGGCAAATCCTCGAAATTTTCAACAACTAACGGTAATATTTTATACGGCATATTTTTTAACTCACCGTTGCTCAAACTTAGTATTTCTCAATCAAATTCATATTTTTTTTAAATAGGGTAGTTGCCTAAAAATAATATATAAAAATGCAGTCACATAACTTTTATTTGTTGTGTAATGTTATTTTTTTATTTTAATTATATTATATCAAGAATACTTTCTGACTTCAAGACGTGACGTCATTTGTTTTCACTATGATTATTTTGGTTTTAGAAATTATGCAACTACCCTTTTCTTACATACCAGTGGTAAAATTGGAATGAACTGGTAAGAACTAGAATGTACGAAATTGACTTTTACAGTAACATACAATGGCTTGCACCGTCAACTTAACACACGTCAAACATCAACATTTTGTTTAAATGTCCGCGGCATGCCTATTAAAATTAACGCCAAATTTGACGGTGCAACTCATCTTTAAAATATATTCTTTAACCTATTCCTAGAATAATAAATATTATATGGGCAAGGTGTACGTATATAGAGCATGTTTTATATTTAACTTTGCATTGCCCATATCTCATAAAATTAACTTACTAAAGTTATTTAAAATAAATAGAACAAATTAATTTTTCTACAAGAGAAGTCAGTTGCTCTATCAGTAATTAATACGATTTAATTAATTAAGCAAGACTAAGACCAAACTACTGATAAAAACAATCTTGTGGAGTCTATTTCATTTATAAATTCTCTTTTATTGTTCCTTTATCAATACAAATACGGTCGGTACCAAATGTAGTCAATATTAACTTAATAGCCAAATGTGCTAACTCATATTGTACAACGTAATGAAACGCAGCGTTCAATGTCCTAAATAATTTGGTAAATTTTGAAGCATTGTTTAAAAATTCGTAGTTCAGTTCAGCTAATATAAAGCTTTTCCACTTTGTGCATGCCTCGGATTCATATCACCCAGATGAATTGAATATTCTTTTTTTGGTCTCCTTTATCCACCTTATCACCGTAGTCATGTGAGTAGCATAGTATATATTGGATTTTTAATCACCTAGTTACTTGTTAAATAGTTATACGTATAATATTGTTATATTGCGATTCTACAGCTAATTAACTCCATTGCATTATTTACTGAATGAGCAAAAAATATTTCAATTTGACTTCTCTTTTTCTACTTCATTATTGTCATCATCGTGATCCGGCATTATGTACAATTTTATATCTAAACCTATATTTAAATCACACAATACACTATAATTATTATTAATTAGTGCACATTAAACAAGTGCATGGGAGATCTAAAACCCTTTTGCCATAATTGTGGACATCGTGAAAATTATCATTATAATACTTTGAGTAGGTAGGTTCAGCAGCGAGCAGATTAGATCAACAAGTGGGTCGATCTTAAACAATAATATTTAATACTATGAAAGAGAACAAGGGAAGCCGTTCCCCAGCAGTGTGATCCCAACATGCTTGGAAGAAAATTATACTTAATAATTTATATATAGTAATAAATTATGATCTCATTTATATAAATTTATCGCCATAAATAAGTACGTACTGCGGTTTCCTATTATTTATTAATATATATATATTTGCAAAAACTAAATTGTTAACAATAGTGTCCTTGGCAAGAATCATAGATATTTTTACCAATCCCATATCCCCAGACCCGCCCTTACTAGTATTCCTGCCATTTTTTAAATTATCGTCACTGGATAGTTCAGTAGGGATATTTGGAATAAATTTATTTTATTTTCACCAAGCTGCAGCTTGGTGAAAATAAAAGGGAAGCGCTTTTTATATCATTAAGTAAAATTCAAATCAAATGTTTAAGTAATTAAGTTTCCGCTGTTAAAATAATTCCTATCGCAAGACATTAAAGGTAATTTCCAGTACGACCCACTTTATTATAATTGGGTAAGATTCTGATTACAATACACACACAAGTACTTAGTACTTCGTGTTCAAACAAGTTTTCAAGTGTAGCTAAGTTAGATACGGCATTATATATAAAATGAAGGCAGTTAATATCCCAGGTACTATTTTCCATTTAATTATATAAACATATGCACAAAATCCCGGCCATTAAATCTATAGTATAGTAACAATAACCCTAGCTATGCGATGAAATTAAACATCGTACTAATTGGGTTCGATCTACCGCTTTGTATCCAATGAATATTTGGTTTATCAAAAAAATAATTAAGTATCTAAAATATCTCCCCAGACAAAGTCCCATTGTAATAAAAAAATACTTATATTGTATTTTCATTTAAATGATATGATTTGTTTACGATTTCAGAAATTAATTATTTTACTTATTTTCGAATTTCTCAAATGTTTCTAAAATATCTTCACACAGAATTTTAAGACATAAAACACTACACACTCATATGGTGTGATATAAAATTATGTTACAGCACGGAATTGACGGCGTAGAGACTTCTTTCAAACAATTTCATTAACACTATACAATTAATCTTTAAGTCTAGCAAAATGGTATGAAATGTAATATTTTTAATAATAATAGGGCAAATTAAACCTCAACTTATTGAACCGATTATGAAATGGCGATGTTTTTGATTTGATTTGCAGATGTTAAGGATTTTGCGCATCGTTTTTTCAGTTATTTAATTTTATACGACGCAACAATATGTGGCCGTCCAAATCAAAAGGGACCTTATGGCGCCCAGCACTTACACCATTATTGTCGTTGTTTTGTATTCGAAAAACGGCAATAAAGACTTAAGTGCCAGCCGCTATAAGGTCCCATATGATTTAGACGGCCACATGTAAACGACGTTTAAAATAATAAAAGCGGATGTTTCCAAAGCCGATTAAAACTTGTCATTAAGAAAATTCGCATATCTATTACTTTTTAAATAATGAATGATATAATTTATTTTAATAAGTAATAATGAAAACTTAAATATAACTTTATTCTAAGTGATGATAATTCTCACTCATGTCCAACTTTCTCCAAGTCTTAATGTTATTGTTTAATATCTAATCCTTATGCTATGTATTTTAGAAAAAGAAAAAAATAATTAATCTAACGTAAATGAATAGTAATATTTTAAATTCTATATAGTAAGTGGTTTTATGCAACTAATTGCATATCCAAATAATACTTTCGCATATAGGTGAAATATTAACCATTTTCAAACAAATTTCTGATAAGTTAATTTTTTTTTCATTTCGTCATTTTAAAGTCTAATACGTTTTCAATACTGGCTTCTTATCCATTAGCGCTTATGATCTATATCTAATACCAAGTAACGCAGTCTTGCGACTACATCAAAAATCAGGAAATAATATATCCCTGATAAATTTCTGAAAAACAGGATAAGCAGAGACTAAAAGAGGCTGAATAATAATAAAATGATTGTTGACATATTTGACACATTTGTTTTTATCTCAAGATTTTAGTATCCTCTCCGTTCATGAGCAATAGTTGCCATATTCACATTTTAATCCCGAAACATATTGAACCGCTGTTGTCTAAAGTTAATATCTTACCTTTTATTTAGTTCAGGTTCAAAATTATTGATAGATACATAATGTAGGAATTTTAAATTTGAGCAGAGTTGTTAACCCAAACATATATTAACAACATCTGGACCGTTTTAATAAGTTTTCTTCAATAAGTGGAAAAAATCATTTAATTATTAACTGAAAAATATTAATTGATTGCGTGCATTCATTTAACAAGTGATTATTGTTTGAAAATAGCTTTTATTGTCTAACATTTCATTTTATTGTATTACCACTTTTCATAAATAAACGTAAAATACTTATACAAAACGTATTGTCAATGTTGAGCTCAAAATTTCAATTTTAGTTCAACCACGAAACATTAGTCTTATTATCCATATTCGATTCCTACTGCCAATTGAAATATGCAAGTGCTGTGCAATATGCAATGGAATTATTAAAATGTGCGCATACCTACTCCAAATCATACTGTGAGGAAGAGATATGTGCAAATTGTGCAAACAGTGCGCTTCATTGTAGTCACCGTAGAAGAGTGTTTAAAATATTAACTAAGTATTAAAATTAGTGTTATTATTAAAATTTATTTAAATAAGTATATACCCACGTCAACGAACATAAAATTAACGACATGCTTTTCAAATCGTCTCAAATAAATTTTGAACTTACGAAAAACGGGTCTACGCTGAAGGTTTTCGATTTTTTTTGAAATTATAAGATTAAAAAATGAAAAATATTTTAAAATAGGAAAAAGAGAAAACAAATAATGTGCAACTTTATACAACAAGGTATATGAGTTACTAAACAATAATGAACAAGAAAAGAAAAAAAAATGCATGCAATATTATTTTAATACTTCAGCTATATACTAATTTATTACATTGTTTATATATACATGCTTATGTATTGTATGGAGCAGCTACTGCCATTAGTTTTTATTTACAAGCTTTTTACATTTATTATCACAAGTGTAAGTGGTGAGTGTTTATTATAACTTTAGCATAGGTAGTCTAGCCTCTTATAGGGTAAATAAATGTATTTGTCTCTAAACACAAATATCTGCATACGAATAGACGCGATAATATAACGTATAAGCGACATACAACATATTATTATAATTTGGTTTAATAAAAAAGTAAGGGAAATGTGTGCTTCGTGGATTTTATTGTAAATTACATTTTTATAATTACCGTAATTTTAATATATGTAAGCGAGAAAGAAAATAGAAGGTCTTTATATTAAAAATTACAATTCACAACGATAATTATACGAAATAGTGTGACTATACTCATGATACTAACATACAATTCTTTCAATAATAAACATTTTTTTTAATCACAAAGCATTTTTCTATTTTTTTTTACATTTTGATATGAATAATGTCATTAAATAAAGAACAAATGATTACACTACTTCCCATTTTGTTATTTAACATCTTTTTTTAATTTCCTACATCTAAAAGTAAACGTAAATATACATCCATTGCGATCAAGTGAATAAGTACAATACTATTTTTCTTAAATATTTTTATAAACATTTTACAACAACATTATGAAACTCAGTAACAAGAGATTAGTTAGACCAATAATACTTCGTAGTATGAAGTAATATAGTAGTGTAAAATAAATAATTAATTTAAAAAAAAGAACAAGAAAATATCTACAAATTAACAAATTGTGAAGAAACACTTTAACATGACATTTTAAGTAACGGGATTAATAAATAAAAATATTCTAATTTGTTTTATCTATGTTTTACGAGTATAAGGAAGGCTGGAAACTTATTACAACATATATCAAATATCAATGACACATGCGATTTTCTTATTCTTTCTGCTTTTTAGCTTTACTCAACCAAAGATTTGGTGTAGGCCTCCTTTAGTACCTGCCGAAAAGAGTTCTTTTCTGGGCAGTTAAGATCCAGTTTTTGCCCGTTATCTTTTTGATGTAGTCTTTCATTTGTGGTCTTCCTGCTGGACGTTATCTACCCAATAGTGTCCACTCTTACAGTTGTCTACACCACGAGATTTTTTCCGTTTTTCTCGCTATATAACCAGCCCATATATCTATATATGTATATGACGTGATTTACTTCATATTAAAATATTATATTGTAAAATTTACGTCATATTTGTGAAAGTAGGCGTCTCACAAAACTAAAAATAATAATTAACTGAAATTAATCACAGAAAATGCTTATTATATACATTAATATTGTATTTTGTAAAAAAAGGGAAAGTAAAAATATGTAATATATTGTAATTATTTTAAAGTAATTTCGGTTTTTACATAGTGATAAGTGTTTCATCACAAAAACCGGAAATCTTAGCACTTCAGGTCAATGATATGCCTTGCCTTTACAAGATAATATAACAAACATCAAAATTAACATTCAACATATAAAGAGTAAGATAGCGCCAATTTTATAACATTATTAGTTACATATAATTTTAAATTGGTTCCAGTAGAAATAAAAATACACCATTTAATTTTGTTATGTTTTTGTTAAATCTTTTTATGAGCCCTATTCAATATTATTTCTTCTATTTGTTTACGATGGTCTTCTATTTGTTAGAGTGTCATTTTGTTTATAAAGTATTTCATTATTTCTACTGGTCAAAATTACAAATTTTATTACGACATTTAATATTAAATCGTTGCTATACAAACTATGAAATTGTTGGGAACAATAAGTACTTAGGTAAAATTACATATTATTTTCTATCTACATTGATGTTAGATGACGTGATAGTATTTCGCGTTGGAAACAAAACTTGCCACTTCTCGAAACGATTAAAAAATATTTATCGAAATTCTAATATCTATAATTTAATAATTACCTTTAATGTGAAATTAAAAGCTGCTGATTTGGAGGTTACAGATATTTTCTGTGAATTTTCCACAAAGTAAATAATGGTTATTATAGACATCTGCAACAATTTTTACTAGATATATTCACATTAACTCATCGGAAGAAATGATTATTGTTTAGTATGTGCCATCGTCGGTGAGATCTTGGTAGGCCTGCGCCGGGGGTTGTACAGGCTCGGTTTGGTAGAAGGCTCCTGAGACGAAGGGGTTATTGGGCACGTGTTGCTGCTGCGGGGGCGGCGGGGGCCTAGGGGGAGCAATTGAACCGTACGCGGGTGGACCACTGCCCTTTACTGCTGATGTCTCCGTCTGATTAAAAAAAAATTATAGTCATAAGGATTAATCATAGATCACTTCGACGCCTATTGGAATCCTTACGGCTTAACTAAAGGTCATGGTTAATACATAGATTAAAACAGAGGCGATTACTTCCTTGACAATTATAACCTTGGTTATGCAATCCTAAATGTATCATTATTTATCCAGAATGTTGTGATGATTTATTTATTGGACATATTCGACTATCCGTTATGGGTTATATCAACGATTCTAGAGGAAAAGTACAAGGTTTTAATACTTACAAAAGTCGTTTCATGATCCAAAGACTTGACGGGCGTCACGTAAGCCGGCGCTGGTTCTGCCCAGGGTTGCAACTCCCCTGACGCAAATATGCCGTATATGGTGATGCCGATAAAATGTACTGTAGCTCCCATTAAGAACACTGCACGCCATTCTGTTATTGCCTTCTCGCGGTTCTCCTGATGTTAGACACAATAGGAATGAATAAGTAATTGTATGCTGGCAACATTGCGAGACTAGCGCCACCACGGTGGCTGCGACAGCGTGAGGAAACAGAAATCTTTAATTATGAGTGAAGCAAGTTAATATCAAAGATAATTCTACTTGGGGCAAAAATATATTTTTTGTGTATATGTATGTTTGTAACGCAATAACTTTCGAACCGTTGGTCTGATTTTGATGAAATTTAAAAGGTATGCAGGATCTGTCAATAGGACTTTTAAGTTGGGTATCAAAATCGTTTTTGAAATATTTACAATTTTGTAAAAACTCATCAAAAATGTATTGTGTACGCGAGGTCTAAGTTCGTAGGGAACAACTAGTTAGGTTAAAGTTCATAAAATATGAAATAATAATAATAATAATTGATGACCTCGGTGGCGCAGTGGTAAAGTTCTTGCCACTGAACCGAGAGGTCCCGGGTTCGATCCCCGGTCGGGTCAAGATGGAAAATGATCTTTTTCTGATTGGCCCCGGGCCTTTCTTGGATCTCTTGGATGTTTATCTATATATATGTTATAAAATATAGTATCGTTGAGTTAGTATCCCATAACACAAGTCTCGAACTTACTTTGGGGCTAGCTCAATCTGTGTTATTTGTCCTAATATATTTATTTATTTATAATAGATAGGAACAGGTAATTATAACATTTATTTCTACGGCATATCAATTATCTCTAAATAATTATTGGTTTTGAAATAATTCTAATTCGGTTTCATGGCGGCATCGATATCACTGTGGATTGTGGACAGAAAATAAATTGAATCACATTGTGTACCACCACTCAGTTCCAGTTTGAAGTCTTAATATTCATATTCACCATAGCGAAGCAGTCGTGCGTTTCACAGCTCTCACTGGTGATAGAGTGCTCAGTTCCCTCCGAGTATTACAATAAAACTATATAGTTTACAGAAAAGCCACACACTGACAACTAGGGATGCCGACAACCGTGCAAAGTGAAAATGAAAAAGTAGGAAAGTGGATGGGCTCTACCGCTCAACGTCTGAAGTAGGAACCGGGAAAACGCTTATGAAAGAGAGAGTTTACAGAAAAGATATTGGCTATCTTTATGCGGTGATTTTTTTTTTCATTACGCAAATTTTAATCATTAGTCTATGGTACGTCGTACAGACACGAAACCGTAATTTACATTTCAGTGATTAAGGTTCACAAAATAAGTTCACAGAGGCTTTTCTTGGAGAACTCAGGTAGGTAGTGCATAGTGATTGTTCATCGTGCATGTTCATAACTCTATGGCAGGTAGCTAGTAACAGTCTATCAAGAAAGTGGAGAAAATAAAGGCGCTGTGGGCGCTGTCTTCTATATTTAGCTGGCAACACTTTGTCTTGATCATTCGTATTGCAATGGCAAAAATGTAGTTCGTTAAAAATCCGTTTTATTCATTTTCTTGACAGACTATAACTACAAACTTTATAAGTAACTGAAAGTAAAAAGAGCAATATCTATTCATTCGTTATTGGTGCGGTATGCGTTGCCGCATCACCGCACACCCACAAACTGTTCATTTGGTATTCAGCGCACGCGGCAGGCGAGAGATTTTCTTTTTTAAATTAGCCACGGACGAACATCCTTTTTGTTTAGTTACTCAATATCGTGGAGGGTGGCGATTGTTTAATAAAAGGCTTTGGTGTGAAGGTGCTGGGAGCCGCGCTCGAATCTGTTTTGAATCGGGAATTATTTCGGCTGTGCTGGTTTGGTTGGTTGATACCATGAAAATCAGAAATTAAAGAGATATCAAAAATATGTTATTTTGTAGTATCAAAAATGCGTACTTTATTTTAAAAAAAAATTACTTTCCCACTATCAAGATTGTGACACTAAACGATAATACGAAATTGTGTACAAATTTTATAACTGTTTAAAAATTGTTGGTGTAAAAATTACGAACTCACGTAAATCATTATTTATTATCTTGTACTTATATTACCTTGATATCCTGTGTGATGTAGTCTATGACGATGGGCACAAGAAAGCCAGCAATGGTGCCGATGCCGTTGGATAGGCCCATGAGAATAGAGGCGTATCGTGGTGCAATGTCCAGATGGTTCACATTGTAACCGGATATAGCGAAGCCACTGCAAGCTACCCCTAAGGTCAGCTCGATCGTTGCCGAGTACTACAGGATAGGAATAAAGAAAAAATATTTTAGATAAAATGTAGATGATGACCCCAAAATCGCTAACAAAATAAATAACTTGATACAAGAAATTTAGTTACATGTAAATGGAAGAGGAATTAGAACATTAGAACAATTTCTCGACTTAAAGCCTGATTTTGCATATCAATCTAAACTCATATACTGCCAATTCATCGACCGATCGATTACCACCTAGGTGAACCACTTTGGTGTTCCTCAAGTCAAGTTAAAGCCATTTCAGATTAATTTAAGCAATTCAAAAGAACTTACGCCAGATTTTAATTACAAACAGACTCAATAAGAAATAAACAGATACAATTCTATAAGAATAAGAAGAACTAAGCACCTTGTTGTTAGCGTAAGCGACGAGAACAAAGAAGAAGGCTTCCAGGCCGAAGCCGCCGCAGTTGAAGAGCTTCCTCACGTTTGTCGTCGTCATGATGTTGTTCTTGCGCAAATAGTCGGCCAGCCAACCGCCGATGGGTACCAGTGACGTCATGATCAGATGCGGTATTGCACCCACGAACCCAGACTGATACAAATGTTTATTAAATAAAAAACAAGTGAAATTTACACCAGTCAACTTTCACGTCGACTTACTTACGCGCCGCCGCGCGCTGCTGAAGTTTTCTGCTCAAGTTAAAGTTAATGTCAAAATTGACTGATGCAACCCACTTTATTACTTTGACGAATACATTATATAGATAAAGCATTTAAAAGATTGTTTTTTTTTCTTTTTGTTAATACATGGAATAAAGTGATCATTTCTAAACGATAATGGAATTGATTTGATAGTTACGTTATTTAGATTGATGAAATTATTACAGCTATATTTCTATCACAAAAATATCATCAGGCATCAGCAATATAATATTACAATAGAATTTTCACCTCAGTGATTTGCATGTTAAATCTTGTGTTGAAGTACGCTGATTGAAAAATGACGAGGAGACAGAAATTCCATGTTCTGCAGAAATTGGCTACAATGATGGCGTATACCTGAAACAATTAACACAATTTCAGTAGTTATTTGTGCTTTTATAATAAATATAAGCAAGCAATGACATTGCAGCACTTTGAAAGAAAGTAAGAAAATAAGTGTTGGCTAAACCCAAACTGCAACACAAAACTTTAAAGTAATAGTTACATAATCATCAATATATATAAAACTCTTCTGGAGATGACTGACAGTCAACGCATACCCAAAGATACTGGTCGTAGAAAGCGCGTGTCACGAGCGAAAACTAGTGATGTGATAAATTCTTACGGGTGGTGAAGTCGCAAACGCCTTCCACGGAGTCGCCCAGAAACCAGGCATGGCGGCTTGCGTGGCGGTGCCCAGGGACTGCTCGATGTACGTGAGCTCCTTGCCTGAGATGTGAGGGTGCTTGCTTGGACGCTCGAACACCAGCCACAACCATAACATGTACCTTGGGGACACAATATCAAATGAGATGCTGTAACTTTTTCATTTTGTATCTCACTCACACATCTCCGCATATTTATGACTACATTTGCATCTGTGATGCTGTGAAGCTACGAAAATATCATCAGTTCAGTTGAAAAAATACTTTTGTATTTTGAAGATTTAGCTCAGATTTTTACCTGATTGACTGACGTCAAGATTATCTAGAAATTCAATTGATGCCTTTCAGCTGCTAAGACTATGTGTCCCTTAAAAATGAGATGGACCTTCTTTCAGGCACACGCCACTTTAAAAAAAATAGGATACGACACTAGTACTAAATTCTGACAATATAAAAATAAAAAACAGGACAAATCAAAAAACTTTCGTATAATAAAGACGTCGTAGCTAAACCTGTATCCTTTAACAACTCATGCAATTAGGAGTTTTTAAAAACTGAATTAAAAACTGGAAGTTTTTAAAGTAACATTTGAAAGTCTCACCAAATAACACCGGAGACGCCGTAGAAATAGAAGGGCGCTTGCCAAGCGATGTAATCCGTGAGAAGACCAGACAGTGGCATGCCGATTACGATGCCAGCATAAGTCCCGCAGAACGCCATAGTGGCTAACCGTGATCTCTCCAGCGGGGGAGCCCACATTCGCCAGATGCCGTGGCAGGAGGGATACGTCACGCCCTATGTGAAATAATACAGTGTCTTACAAAATACCTATGTACGGGTAAAATAAAAAGAAATAAATAAAAAAGTTTGTTGGGTAATTAAATCTACAGTAAACACATGCGTTGTGGGAGACTCCTTTTAAGCAGGTTGTGCTTGTACTAGGAGGCTCCGCTCTTTCATAACAGGTAGATAATTGAATTAAAATTTCGTAATTGTAAAGTTTACCAAATAAACTTTACAATTACAAAATTTTAACAAACAAAAAAAAATTATGTACATACGAGTATTTTCCAAACTATCGTGATGCTATTGCATATGTAGTTATAATAGCTGCAGTTTGCAAAGTTCCAAACTTAATAATCGTAAATTTATATTTTAACTAGTTAATGAAAATGAAATTTTTGCCACAAGATTTCATTGTCGTCAGAAAGATCTTGAGGCGTTCAACGCGTGACAGACAGTAAACCGTTGGGGTTTTCCCTCGTCTCGAGACGATCCTGGATGTACCATCAGGTCATGCTGACATGCATTATCATAATAATGCATTGTCACGGAAACTGATGTGACATGGAAAATTTCAACTCTGTAGTACAAGCGGAAGTAGATGAAATTTAACTTGCTAGATTTTATTACCGACAGACAAACATTCGGGACAAGTGAAACTAAATAAAAGTATGTAAAAAGATCGCTTGCAAAACGAATTTAACTGAATAGGTTATGTACATCACGCATCATGTAATCCAGGATATACGAGGAGCAAATACATCGCCATGGTAACGGTCCCCAATAATCTCGAAGACGCTTTGTATTTCGAGTTCGATGACGACTGTACTTGAGCTTGAATCGGTAGCAGATATCTATATATTTTCTAATAACAATATATTGATTTTTTAAATAAATGTATTTCAAATTGTGCTCATTTTTTACAAGCATTTTTTACAATTTATCTTGCAATGTAACTTCCGTATTTTTCGAGTGGAATCTTGCAACTAAATTTTGAAGCAATCTTGAACCGATTGAGCTGACTTTTTGTACATACATTTAATTTGACAATGTATAGTTATGATAATCATGGCCTGATGATGCACCCAGGAACGGCTCCAGACATGAGAACTCCTCAATACCATGCAAATGATTTTTACAACAATAAAAGCTTATATCAAAAATGACATTTTTATAAAAAACCTTGTTTATAGACAGATATCAATTATAGATAACTCTCATTCAAAATTGAGCGCATTACGAATCAGCAGTGAAATGTGAAGTTAATTGTACAAATCTATTTATGCGACAATTGATGTGTCGAATTATATTCAAATGGAATACAAAGAGAGGGGCGTAAGATCCAAACGTGACGGGGCTTGCATCCGTCGCTGCCAGGGCCTCCCAACCGAGGATCGCTAATAAGCTTGATCATGCACGGGCACGTCGGGAATGCCGAATGTTGAAAATTTAAACGTGTGACATTACAGTTGTTACGAACAATCGGGTATCATTCTCGTGACATTGACATCATAAAGGGTGTGTATTCATTTTCTAATCTAAAAACCTACACGATATTTATAAATGGACTTAGATAACATGTTTAGATTTAATTATGCAAGAAGCTTGCATATTATGTATGAGCCTCCGTATTACAGAGAAATGGAACAAACAAACCAATTTTAATAGTTTACAATAATTATATTGTTTTTTTTTTAATATTTTTATTAAAAAGAGTTACATAATACAATAATAACAAAAAGTTGGACTTAAACTAAAAGTGTTAGTAATTATTTACTAAAGGTATCTAAGGTAATTACGCAACCCAAGTTAAACATGTTAAATTTAAACTCTAACAACAAGTATTTACCTCAACAAATCCTTGTGCTATTTTCAGCATAACTACAGCAGCTGGCCCAATAGACATAGCGCCAGGGATTGCCATATTTAAAACAGAGGATATGGCAATGGCAACCCCAAAGATTCTGTTGGCTGGATACATTGACGCCAGAAACCCACCAGGTACCTGAGTTATTAGGTACCCAAAGAAATATGATGAATCTATCGACGATTCTACTTCCACACTCCATTCAAAAGGTGTGTCTTCCTCTACTCCACCTGATGTCTAAAACAACATAAGACTCATTAATAACAATCTTATACTTTATTATTCTTTTCGAGGTAAATTGTAAGAATATAAAGATACTAGCGATGCGACTGTATACCCGCGCAAAAAATTTTTTTTTGTGCTTTCCTAAATTCTATATTTTTGGGCCCCCTTTTTAGTGCTATCCTACACTTACCTAGGAACCTATATAACTACCTACATTAATTTTAGATTTCTAATCCCAGTAGTTTTATGTTCTGAAATCTGAATGAGTTCTGAATGAAAGTTTTTTTGTAAAAAGAGTACCTGACTAAGTATATTAATCTCCGGGGAAATAATCTATACTTTGAGTACTTATAAACTACCATAAAACGGACCCTCTAGTGACCCATTTACTACTCAACTCAATCTTCATAATAAAAGAGATGACAGCAAAACTTCTTGCAGTCTTGAATGGACTTGGGATCGTTCATTAGATTTCCAAGAATCTTCTTTCAAGCGTCAGCTCATTCAATAAGAAGAACTTTTACGAATAAGTATATAACTTTGAAATTTACTTTACTCAAGTTAATATTACATAAAATTTGGATTGGATTACATAAAATTTATTAAAAAATATTCTCATTTAATAGTTTAAAGTTTGCGGGAGAAACCTTATCATTGTTTGGATGATATAAATTTATATTCTTCACTTCATTCCGTTATGTAAATTTATTTCATTCTCAAGGGAACAAACTTATAAATCTGCAACGTAGCAACAACAGCAATCGCCTAACTCTTCTTACATTGTGTTTCTCTATCTTGAGCTTGGCCATGCTCATGTTGCAGCGCATGCCGAACATGATGCTGAAGCCGAAGTAGGCCAGCACAGCACGCGTACAGCGTAGCACAGCACCGTCATCAATCATGGAAAATTGGACATTCCGCTCGCGTATTTGTCTATCAAACAACTTACATTGTGTTTCTCCATCATCTTGAGCTTGGCCATGCTCATGTTGCAGCGCATGCCGAACATGATGCTGAAGCCGAAGCAGGCCAGCAGTGCCACCGTGTATCGCGCGCTCATACATGGACATTCCGCACGCACGTATTTGTCTATCAAACAAACATCGTGATCAGAATATCGTAGTCATTAAATAGTAATAAACAAAGTTGTCATCCGCGTCTATCTGTTTCTAAGGTTTCTTCATTTACACAATGCATCAGATTTTGTTGTAGTTATCACTGTTATTTAGACAATTTATACTTAATAATATAATATAAATTAAAGGGAATAAATTGTTCTTGTAAGTCTATAACCTACTGCGAAACCGGCCCAGGTCGCTAGTTGTAAATAAAAAAATCGAAATGGAATCTGATCATTCCTAAGTTCTTTTGATATATTACACATACCTGCAGCACTATATTAGAAATCACTTCATACTCACAACTTAAAACGTTTATGCATAAGGTTTAAAAGAAATGGAACATGTTAGATTTCCTCACCTATAGGTCTAGGCGGTGGTCGATTCGGAGAAGGTGGTGTTTCCAGATCTTCGCCATCGTACATCTGATCGTATCCCTTTTGTTCCACGTGGAAGTTCTCATATTGTGAGTTTCTGGAACAATTTTTCCCTGTTAATATTGTTATACGACAAAGAGAACTAAGGAGCACAATAATAAAGTTAAAGTCATGTCAGATGCCTTCTGTCGAATAAAATCTGGTACCACTAGATGAGCAATAACACACTCGATATACAAGAAAGAACATTTTTGTAACACATATTTTATTGTTGTAAATTAATGTTATTTCTATTTGTACAATATAATTTCACATTGCAAAAATACGCTTCACAAAAACGAATAACAAAACCCTTTTCCTGGACTTCGACAGCACTAATACCTTTTAAAAAACTAAAAAATACTAGTGCTATGACGGCAGCTCGCTATTTTCCTTTAATTGGAACTTTATTGGCTGCACATCTCGCACAGGAAATACGATTAAAAAGCGAGTGAATATCAAACTCATACGATTACCACCTGCGCCAGGCAGCCCCTTTATAAACACTTCCCTTTCTATTACACATGTTTATTATATTTTATATGACTGCAAGATAAATGTTTGTATTCATTCAGAGTAGTTCTCTAGTCTTTCTTAACTCCTGAATATCGATACCTACCTTTGCCTAACTGTGTTAAGTCAATATAGATTTTATTTCAACATTATTCCGTTTAAGATGTTATAATACTAGTGTCACAAAATATGACAACGAATCTGTAATGTAAAAATCACTTACATATAATTAAGGTATATTTAACAAAGTCGTTATGCTTTGTTTATATATATACGTAGATATTTTAATTTGAAACTAAGAATTAACGAATGGATTCTGGATCACTGATAATATATTTCGCATCGAATTAGAGCATCCCTCTTGCCATCGCAGACATGTCGGGCAGGGATCGAGAACTAAACACATTATCTCAAGCTGATTGGCGCAGTCTACAGAATACTGACGATATAGAAATAACAAAAAATGGTACCTTCAACATGAAATAATAAACAAAACAAAGTTCTGTGATCATACATCCTTAAACGTATATTTCTAAACATAATTTACAGGATAGATTTGGAAGATTACATTATACGGTATTTGAAAAAAAAAATGTTTAATGTGTCGATGTCGATCTATTGGGTACTAAAAATATTCTTGACAGAAACAAGTTACTTCGGTGGCTTCATCAAAAGTATTATTTTAATCAGCCGCAACCTACCGAAACCGCGTCCACTTTAAGAAAAAAATCGTCTACAAAATATAAACAAAAAAAATTAAAGATTTAGGAACTATAGGAATATTTCACAAATGCACAGTATACATAAGTGATGTAACTTCTGTGCTATGTATATGTTGCAATGAGAGCGTCGCCCGTCCTTTCCACTTGGTTATGCCTTTTATGCAACGATTCATTACCACCGACGAAATGGGGGACGCGAACAGATAGCCACATTTATTACTTTTGTCAGCGGAAAAATGAATTTTCACACCGATGACTCCGCTTTGACGCCGGGGCCCTTCGGAATCATGCGTCACATTTATTATTAAAAAAGACTTTATTATATTACCTAAGTTGGATATTACATTACATCCAATTTATTAACCCTGTCAACATGAAGTATATATATGCTAAAACAAAATTTAACTAAATTTATCTACAAGTAAATGTCAATACCAATATCAAGTGAAAGAAATTATTATTGCAAATAGAATTAGTTTTTTGGTGGAGAAAATTCTTCTAAAGTAAGTATATTATACAATAAGTAATCTGTAACCCTACGTCGGATATAAAGGCTATATTGCTATTAATTTTGGGTAGTTTGATGTATTGCTGACGCAACAAAAAGTACTTTTGCTAATTGAGTTTATCAAAAAATATCATTACATTACAATTACAATATGTACTTATCACAGTAAAATTTTCGGATACCTATAAATATTTTAGAAGATCCGTTTTAAAAAAATTTTTTGTCCGCCTCTAATCTGAATGGTGGTTGTGAATTTTTGCGAAACATTTTATCGAGCATTGGACATGTGTCGGGATAGTTTGCAAACAACGGCGGTGACATGCAACGGTGAAGATAATTCAATTGCGATGCGTAATTGCGCCAGAGTGCTCACGGCTCTCGCTGACACTGATTGTACAAATTGTTAAGAGTATAGAAATAGTACTCTATGCAAAATCCACGTGTCTTTTTGTTTCAACTTGCTACGCCCCGAGCCTTTGTTCCTGTGGAAATTTCGGGATAAAAAGTACATATCCCTAGTTATATTCTACCCTTGTACCAAATTTCATCGAAATCCGTTTAGTTGGGCATGATTGAGATTCTGATTGCCTTAAAGCAAAATATGTACTTATGTGATGGGATGGTGAAGAAGAGAAAAAAATCCGTGCGAAGTAGAGACAAAATGCGGTCGCTAGCTGCTAGGCTCTGACCGGGAACGCGCCCACATGAGACATGACAAAGTAAAATAATGTATTTTAATAACAGTGTAGGCAGCCTTATTTACTCTATCGGTCGATGCAGACGTTGGCCGCCCTAATTTAGTCTATAGAGACGAGTAGTCGAGGCAACCTACTTGTTGATTGTTTGGTTTATGTCAAGCAAAGAAAATTACAGATTCAGCAAAACATTATTTGTTATTAATTCCGATCCTGATTCCTCTTCAACAGCTTTTATCCAAAAAATATAATGTAATATTTCAATCATTGAAGCCAATAAAATATTTGGTTAAAATACCAAAGATTAATATGACGATTGTAAAGTCAGATAACAAAATGACTAAAACCTGTTTTGTATAGCTCCCCTCGCAGTTTCATTGTCGTACTAATGCACCCTACGCGCTGTCTATAATTATGTGACGTCATTCAAATATCGTAATTACTGTTTGGGCCCTGTGTTCATGCCTCGATAATGGATACAGTTATTTTGTCGTTTAACTCCGTAACTAAATTGCTAGCTTCGATGTTTTATCTTTCGACGTCCATTATAACTTTTTAGCCGATAAATGGGTTTTGTCAACTTTAGATTTTTATACGAACCATAACATTTTCAGAAGTTTCAGAGGTGTCCTGTAAGTAATGGTTTGTGCTACCTATTTGTGTAAGTTTAAAGTTTAGTTAGTAATAATATATAATTTTCATACCTTATTTTTATTGATTTATATTAATTTAATTTGTAATATTATTGATAGGTATATTATGAATAAATTTTACAATTTTATTTTTACTAGGACTACAAAAATGTACATATAATTCGTTTTAGGATATGATTGGAAATTTATAAAACGTATGTTAGGAGAAAGTTTTTTGTGTGCGTTTTCACGTAGGTGAAACACATATAAGAAAAAATCTAACTAAAACCAAAAACGTTACTACAATTATTTAGGTATAGAAGCGCAAGGCAGCCAATATTATAAGATAATGTAAGCTCGGCTTCTAGTTTGGTAACTTCGCTTTTACGGGATATTGCACGTCAAAGTTTCTACTTTGAGCTGATTTAACCGAAATTTAACATAGTACGTATAGTCGACCGTATTTCAAGTTACCCTACATCTTCATTTATTTATTTTAACTGTACACACAAAAATACATTTTATAATGTGGTTCTGTGTGTATTGTGTTGACACAAATACAGAAACAATTACGACACAAATACAGAAACAATTACAACACACAAAGAAACACATCATCAAATATATTTATGGGTGCAATACTAAGTTTTATGTTATAGTCTGTCTCTCAAATTAACCTTTTTTCCGCATTTGCACTGCCTCCATTGAGCATCGGCCCAGGGTTCGCTAAATTTTAAATTATAAACGTCAATTCAAAGTTACAAACTACGAGCAGTATCGTATCATGTATCGCGAAAAATATATTGTTAATATTAATTTTCAATTTTATGATTTTCTTATCCAAGTAGAAGACAGAGCTCCTGGTTGAGACGTGAAGAGTGGGGTGTTAGATCACAATATGCACTTCAACTTCCCCACTATGAATATCTCATCCAGAGAGGAACGCTATGCTTTCTTAATTAATTAATTAACAACATGCCACCAACTAACATCGTTAAGCTGTTGGTAGATTACTTAGAGGTATTCTTTATTATTGGTATTAAGTAATTACAGTTAAAGAAATTTTATTTCAATAGAACTAGCAAATTGCCTTTAAGCGACTTGAATAAAATCTGACACCAGTGTTAGAAATTAACCCTCTCAAATAGAAACTAATTGGTTATTATTTTGATATTTAGTGTGCCTAAAGGTATCTGACATGACTTTGATGACTACCACCCATAGATCGATAAATAAGAAAAAACCTAACAGTACTTTATTTGTATGTTTAAAAAATATAATATAGACATATAAATGCAAGCTTAGTGCTTGCATCAAATGCAAGCTTAGTACATACGCCGTACAGCCGACTTATTGATTATTTTTCATAATAAATGTTATTGTAATCAGATTTAACCTGCATACCGTCTAATAGGTATATAGAATTGAAAAGAGTTTTTATAATAAAAAAATAAGATAAGTCAATAATTCAAGCGTTTTAATTCCGTCCCTGTACACCGGGTCGCGTTTACGACCACCCAGCAAAACCACCCTCTCTAATTGATTTACAATTGTCGGATAAATTTGTTTCCCGACTCCCTACTGATCGGCATCACGGATCGGGAATGCAACGTTATTCACACAAAACTTAATGGCGTCATTTATACGAATTTGCACATTATTTAGTTCGCCTCCTTGATCCCTTGTATCCTCTACACAACGCTGTATGTCGTGTGTTTCTTCGCCTTGATACAAAGTTTACACAAAAATATATTTAAAATTAAACAATACGTCAAACATACAGTAGAGGAATCATATTATGTTCACTATACCCTAGCTGATAAAAAAAATATTTTTATGGAAAATAATATAAATTTTGATTGAAATCTCGATATAATTTGACCAAATAAATTGAAAATGCCGACATCCAATCATGGATAAGATTTAAACTTCGTCAATATCGGTTTTAGGACAGCTACAGATGCCCTAGACAGTCAGATACACAGACACGTCAAACTTATAACTACTCTCTGGTTGGGGTTTAAATTTAATAATAAGCTATTGTCTATCTTCAAAGCAGTTGGCAACCCAAATGTCAAGTTGAAAGTAGGCGCGGTGCGGCTTTTTGAATAAAACATGTAATAAATAAAAGTACGTGACGTAACGACCTATTACGTATATGTTGATGGAACGCTCAGTGTATTGTCTTTAGGACGCAATGGATTGTGTTATTTAGAGCAAAGCTTGACTATGCATTGTTAGATTGTCCTACGAGACCTACATACATAAAAACGGCACTAATAGCACTTGCCCTATAAAACTGGACTAGAAAAGAGTTAATATCTCGGTCACAGATATTTTACAAAAGAAATTTAGTTTGGTTTGAACCAACTATGATTATTTTCTTTATTTTCTTTCACTCATCTCGTACGCCTAACTAATTCATTGATAATATATATTACGAACATTAAAATGTATACGATGTTTTGTAACTTTTGTGATTGCATTTAATCTCTACTAACGGTTTAAAATATTGAAGGTTTAAAATAAATCGGACATTTTATTTCAGCTAGTGCACTATAAATGATAGCAAATAACATAATATTGATTTGTATTAATGCAGAAATCCTTAGAGAAAAGCATAAATAAATCAGAAGAACGGTCGCATTTCGACACTCGCGGACATAATAGAGTTATGACAAAAATGGCGAACAAGCCAAGAAATATTACTTGGTGAACCCGAGACGCTTGTTAGCGCCCCGATTATTTATGGCGGGATTTATTTTATAGCCACCCAGGACATCGAGAAATTCAATGACGAATAAACTGTATAAACACGGGCCTGTCGCTGCTATTGGTTTTATTGAGTTCCAGTTTTCCTTTTTCTTGTGAGGCTTTTCCACATCTATTTTAATTGTTATATTCGTTACATGTGACTGTGTGTTTTTTGTGAAATTGTTGACATCGAACGATACTTTCTCATTTGTACAGATTACGAATAATTTTTGTTTCGGATTTTTCAACAAATTCCCATAAACGGAAATCGTAAAAAAAAACTATGGGAAACACACCAACAAAACAGACGGCCATGAACGTGCTTTTCATGAATATCGAATATTAAATACAGATCCAGAAGGAAAATATAAAAATGTTAGGTAAACACAGAGCGGCAGTATTTGCGCTGATATTTTGTGCGCAAGATCTCACTTTGTGGGCCTAATCTGCTGACAGGCGTCGAACTCACGTCCGCGCTCTACGACTTGTTGTTTCTTTGGTTTGCTTGTACTTATTGTTTTATGATATTCATTTTTAGGGTTCCGTACTCATAAAGGAAAACGGGACTCTATTACTAAGATGCTGTCCATCCGTCCGTCTATCACCATCTGGTGATAGACGGACTGGGTGTATCTTAGGAACCGTGTTAGTTAGACAGTTCAAATATTCATAGATGATGTATGATGATGTATTTCTGTCAATCCTATAAAAACAAAATACCTACCTACGAATACATAGAATAAAATAAATTAAAATTACGAATCATTCATTATTAACTATTAATTGATTAGTAATTAAATATTTAAGGAAGCTTGGTTTATCTTTATAAAGGTATTCATTTACAACTTGCAGTTTATAATTAACAACACGATTATATTAAAATCCTCATCAAGAAAGCAGAATAAAAGAATGACCGTCTAAAAATTTTGTAACAACTCTTTATGAATACCTGTAATAAATAATTGGTAATAAAGAGCTACTTTATTACAGGGGAAATCTAAACAAATCCTCAAATTGCGGCTAGAGCTATTTCGATTTATTTGCACGCGGTAAATAGTAAATATCAATTACGCGAAAGCCGGTTTACCGAATTCAATTCCCCTTTTTAAGCGTGCGGTGGTTGTGCGATTTCTGGGCTTTAGTCAAGTACTAAAGCATGTATAAGCATGTATATATTTCCAGTGGGTAAAATTTACTAAATATTTACATAAATATTGATATTTATTGTATCCAACGTCATTGTATCAATAAATTCATCTGAATCGTAGTTAAAGGAATTGAAAATCAGATTTGAAAACCAGCAGTTTAGTAAAATGAGAGAAGAAAGACCGAAGTAGGTAACAGGTAATTGGACACAATTCCCGTGGGTGATTTTATTTCAAATCTAATAGAAATGGAGACGGAACACAATCGTTGTCGACAATTTTAATATTCGTGTCGCCACCCAGAACATTGGCATACACTAAATATATTTCAGAAATAACACTTCGAAGTTTTTCTTATAAATTTTTCACATGGAGGTGTACAAAAAAATTTAGTTCATTGCTGTTATTTTGTAAGATAATTTAACATTTACAAGTTTTTTGATTGTTATATTTATACAAACAATTTAACTGTTGTGAACATTTACTTCCATTACAGTTCCCACGCGACCCGATGGGATTGCGATCCTATTGTTGTTCAATTGTTTTTATTATCTCCAGGATTACTTTAAAATTCCTAATAAGTACTATAAAAAGTAATAGTGTAAATGTCGCACGTTTTCCCAAGTTGTTGCACAACCCAGAAGTTGACCCTGGGCATACATTTAAACAAGTAATCGAGAAACATAAGTGAGATGAAATACAAATTAATATATATTTATTTCAAATGTTCAAAATATATACTTATTTGGGTTACTTATTTTAGATTTTTTTCTGCTCTCCTATATGAGCAAAAATTGTTGTATATTTTTGGATATTTAAAATCACACAAGATCCTTTTTGCTAAATTTTATATTTAAATTGCCTCTTTAGTTTTTTTTAGTCACACTTCTGTAATACTATAATGTGGCAGTATCGTATCGATCAGAGCAATCTTTTAGGGCGGAGGTCGCGGTGTTATCACTGAGGAATTCTAAACGTTGAAGGTTGGCATCCTCATTAAGAAAATTGATGAATTTTCTTAATTTTGCTAATACTGTAGGTAACCAATACATTTTTTATCTCCCACATAAATTAACCGATCAGCTGATCGGACTATAGGTACGGTTGGGTACTAAGTATATTAATATAATATAAGTAAGTCGATATTTTATTGCGAAATGTTGACTGGCTTTGAAAAAGACAACCTGTGTACACATATCCTAATCCCAACCACTATATCGACGAATAAAAAACTAATACAAGTAAATTGAATCGTAAAAAGAAATTGGCCTAGCTATCGACAAGATAATACAGCCCCAAGGGACTTCCTCGAAGGGATGTGGTGCCTATGTTGTAAGATGGAGTCATTGTTACTGGTTCAGATTTTGTCACAAGTTACGGTTCTTTATTTACTATGGATCTAAAAATAAATACATTATTAATATCCCATATCGATAATCGTATGTTGTGGGAAAATAAAATTGGGTGACTTTTATTTTTTTGTGTGTATCGACTTAGGAAAGTACTAATGCCCCTGAATTACTTGCGATAAAAAATCGTTACCTTATGAACGCATAAATTGATACTCTTCGTTCTACGATAACATTTTTGAACGTACGTATAAAGTCGCCCGTGTGAATGTGACCTGAGAACCGTTGATATTTTTATTTAAGAATCTGTTTCTGAAATATTTCTGTTTATGTGATTGTTGTAGTACTAACAACGCAATACATGTGTAACTAAATTAATAATATGTTACCTAACCATTGCTACGCATGCCTTACATACAAAATTGCCTAATGTCTGTAATATGCAAATTTACAAGATAAATGGTTATCAATATTTTAATATAATTTAATTGTGACTTATTGGTTTTATCACTCAAATATAGCCCAAAAGAAGCTGACATATTATTTTATGACAAAACTTATGATTATTAACACGTGTTTAAAAAAAAGTTATATATGCTCCAAACCTATGATTATATGCCTTGATTTCTTTTTCAAAATGACATAGGTTGCCATAATATTTAGAATTTTATTAGGCCAGAAAATTTAGGCCAGAAAATTTGAATGAAAATCACTTCAACTTTACCCCAACCGCCCTTTCTGTATTGTATGATAATAAAAATCACATCTTGGTTAATTGTGCATTATTAAGTTCAATATCATAATAGTGTAATATGAAACAAAACATATTTGTTAGTATACACATTTTTTTTTCTGAAGAAGCACGTTTTAGATTATATACAAATTTAAAATGACGATGTTTGTCACGAATATTTATTGTACAACAAACAATGATGGAGCACATTGCTAGAACCATAAAATAGTTACTTACAACCAACGCCAAAACATTTTGTTGAGGATCTCCTAGTAGAATCAACAGGTGATAAGATTTCACACCCACTGTTATTTCTTCAAGCGACTATCTACCCTACTCCAGACACACACAGTTCTTATTTCATTTACGACTGGGCGAAAACTATACTGAACAACAAAACAACCACCTGTAGATTTGATTAGGTACTTTTTTTGACATTTGCCTATAGGATCACCACACGTATATTTTATTAGAAATACAATATTTTTCACACAATTTACATTGAAAAGTTACTGGTTGAAATTATACATTTTAAGAAATGTTAAATAAACTTGTGATTAGAAAAGAAATGTACGTTTTTTATCGCACATTTCACAGTAGTAGAAGAGACGGTGGTGACGTCACGGCGGGCGCTATGAAACTAGAGAGAAATGCGTGCTGCGGCTCTGTCCTTAGCAAGTGAGATATTCTGCAACAACACGTCACTTCGTTTTTACTTTTTTTAAATGTAAATATAGAAGATGTTTTTTAATGTTGTAAAGATTAATTGATTGAAGCATTTTTAGATTCGTGAAAGTAGAACAAAATTAAAAATACTTTTCAAACTTAATTAATTTACCAGTAAATTTGCAATGAATTAGCATTCTAATTCATTCTTTACCATTCTATATGAAAATATTCCTATAAAAAGTCGTTTGCCAAGTGGATCAGTTTCTACATATGATATTTGTATTAGGTCTTACATATTACTCTATTCTTTTTAGCATTATTTCTATGATTTATATAATTATTTACTAAAATAACATAAAAATACACTATATTTGTACAACAATGGTGAATAATCAAAGATAAATATGAATTTCTTTCATATTTTCAATAGTTATCTCACAGGTTTATCTCAGTTGCGTCGGGAGATAGCTGAATCACGCTGCCAATTGATCCTATATCCTAGAGACAAGAGTATAGAGAAAAGTCCTGTGCGGTAGAGCGAAACAACAACAGCCAAAGAGAGAGAAAACAAAAAGGAATTCATTCAAGATCAGCAATCTTATTCTGCAACGAATTCCGTAACGATTTAATAATCAACCTTTTCTGTCTTCTTCTCTCTTTCGTAGGGGACGAATTGAGGGAAAGAGAGTGAGTATTATCGAGTATTTGGCACTTTCCCCAGCGTTGCAGAATGACGTTAAAAGTCCCGCTCCAGATTCGCAGACAATGCCCTAATTTATATCCAACTCACTTACTGAAGTAGAAGACGGGTTCGGGTAGTATGAGCAGTATACTCCGCGCTGAATATATTAACTTTTGACGGCCTTTTTGCCTTATTTTTATTTAAAGTATTTGAATATTATGCTTTTATTTATACAGCAAACCATTAAAAATATCGTAAATATGTTATTTTATTGAGAATTTTTGTTTTATTTTATTTTGTATTGATTTATTTAACTTTTAACCTACCTATATTGGTCCATGTTTAGTTAAACATGGGTTAAATAGAAATATGGCAATCGCACAACCAAAGTCACTAGGTACATTGCTTTCCAAACTGTTAACTGTTGACACAATACCTAAAGCGCTGTTCTCATTGAGACGAAACGACGCGATGCGATGCAAAAATATCAAATTATGTATAGGTATAGTACGTACACACCTATGTCCTATATAGCATCGCATCGTGTTGCAAACTTTGCCTAAATGAGGACGTGGGCTTACGTGCTGTCAATCAAATTTAATGGAAATTCGCCGTTATCCCCACCAAATAGAGGTCCATTTTTAATATACTTTCGATGAACAATATCGCATATTAATGTAATACTTGTAATAAAATAATTATTATAATTTTCCCAATAAGCATTCTGCCATATTGTTAATTAAACAAAATTATAAATTAAAAATATACACATATTTAATTAACTGATGTGTGTTTACAACATTTTGACAATAGACCTCGCGATACTACCGAAACTTTGGATTCCTACTATAGGGAAAATGGAATAAAAACCCATAGCACAAAGCCAATTACATTAAAACATTCGGCGCGGGACAAAGGGCGGAGAACAATAGAGCCTGGAAGGAACCCGCGATATGTCTTTCAATGCTTTTAACTTTCCACTGATGGCGGCGAGGGAAAAATGGTGACGTCGCGCGACAAATGCCCGTGAAATAGGGATGGGGTCGCATGTCGATATAATCCTAACTAATAATATATTATAAATGCGAAAGGAAGATTTTCCTGTGTTTGTAGAAACAAACACAGGAAAATCTTCCTTTAAGAGGTAAGAATACCTCTTCATGCTCTATCTGCTCATGTTTGAAGTATGGAGAAGGACATAATCTTTTATTCCGGAAAAATAACTGTTCCCGCGGGAAGTTACCGCGGGCGATGCCAAAGCTCTTCATAGTCGTGTTCCTCATTGGCTAAGGGTCGAGGTTATTACGTGGAATGAAACATACACAACAACTTTCTTGGCATTATTAATGGAGTAGTTTGCCATTGCCTTCTCCATTTCACACACAAGTTAATAAGAATCAACCAGTGTGCAGGTTTCCTCACGGTGTTTTTCCTTCATCGGAAGTAAGTGGTGGACGGTGAAAACTACTATACATGAGTCAGATTGGTATACAAACTCATGTTGCACGAGTAGGATTCGAACCTGGGACCTTTCGATCCACACGTCTTAACCATTACACCACCACCGCTTCCAAAGCCAAAGCCAAAGCTAGGTAATAATAATCTGTGTTACTGGATAATAATAAAATGGACATGTATTAAAATAACCAAACACATACATAACTTGTTATCAATTATAAAGTTTTTGGCAGAAAATAAACGAGGGTTTATTGTTTTTAAAAATCTCATAATATTTGATTTACGTGTATGTTTAGCCGATTATTAGTTATTTTTTTGTTGCTTGGGCTGTATAACATTAAAAAATTATATGAGTCAGTCCTTGCAGTACTCGCCTTTTCGCAGCAGGAGCTAACATAATGTTTAAATAAATATACATATTATGATACTAAAATTTAGGAATATTAAACTATTGTAGAGTAGTCTCTTTCAAAAAAATATTCTTAATATTTATACTTCTATATTTTTTAATTTGATTTATTTTTGATATTTCTGATTCATCAATTACATTTTGGTAAACTTTTTCAGGGATAATATTAAAAACGCGTACTCTCCTAGGATAATCTACTAACATTAAACATTTTCAGTGAAACTTAACTCTCTAACTTGCCTTGCCCTTGCCCCGAAATATAGATATAAGATATGGTAAAGTTTCATATCGATATCAATACTTTACCGTGGACCTCAGCCCTTCTCTATTAAAGAAGTGAGACGTAACGTAACCGATGGGGTATCGCGGGTTGGTTGCACCGCAAACTCATTTTATAAATCGCGGTCCGCTCGGCCGGAACCACGCGTTTACTCACCCTAGTACAATAATGCACTGACATTATCGCTGATCCCATAAAAATCTTTTTAAAACACGCCGATATTTTTAAATTTTTTTTAAAACACGCCGACATTTTTTAAATTGTTATCAAAAATTTCAAGTTTTGTTTTTGTATAGGTCACATTAGTTAAGACTGATAAACCGTCTCTATTAAATAATGGAAAAAAATGTAGGTACTATTCGACAAACTATTGACATGAATAAAATAAAATTCTGTAGCTCTAGTTGAAAACAGAATTTAAAAAATATGTAATTGTGCCTGCAATTCGAATTCTAATAGAGAAATATCTACAAATGTTGAATTCACATCATACTATAGCGCACATAAACTGAACTGGACAATGTATGGTATACATATGGATATAAACTCTTTTATAAACGACCGTCCTTTGCAACCACTCGCTTAATAGACGGTATCAAGTAGATCTTAAGTAAATCAAATCGCCCCATGAATGGCGAATGAACCCGGGCTTTTCGGGACTTCCACTGATGGCTATCACAATGGCCGAGATCAAGGGAGACTTATCTCGAAGATTCGCAAAAATGTTTCTTAACGTTTATTTAAGTTTCATCCAATTTGATGTTATCGCAGTATTAGACGAACGCGACCTGTTTCTACTTATTTAGCAGATTAATTACTGCTCGGAAAGAAATATATACTTTAGAAACATTGAAGATATGATTATGTTTGTATGGTTGTGGTCTGTTTAATATATAGAGAAAGATTATGCTCAAACAACGAAATTTACTATTAAATATTTTACCAACGGTTTAGTAAATAAAGTTTAATAATCATGAAATATAATGTTTTCCTAATGAATCTGAATAACATTGAATTAAATTATCATATTGCTTAGCTATTCTATTTACAAGCAGCTCCCCCAAGCCGTGATTCATCACACTAAAAAGATACTTTACAATGTGAGAAAATTTGCATTTTTATGATCCCTAAACAGGCAGTAAATCCGAGCAGTTATAAAACCAAACAATAAGATCTTGGATGTACAAATCTGTTAGATGCACCACCACGGAACCCTTTTCGGTTACGAGAGTGAAAAACAACAATAACCCACCCCGTACGAATGTGTGAGCACACGCAATACACTTTAAAAGTCTACAGATTATAGACCAAAAAATATTTAGACAGCCGATCGATGACATTTTTGCTATAGCACAAAATGCGGTTTTCAATAGTCATATAATTGTCATATAATAATAGGTTAAAAGTCAATGTTAAAAAACAATGTTCTTCAAAAACTTTCAAAATATATTGGGTCATATTTATTCTACTATACTACTAAACTTAATTTGCAATAATATATCCCTATGTGTTAAAGTTCTAACAAGACCTAATTTGCACACTCCGCAGTCAGCTGACGGCTACAGCATTTTATTAACTCTGCGTCGAACCCCTCCCTGTTTAAGAGCCACGCTATTTTCATGTTTCGCGAGTACAAATGGGAATCCATTTAAATTCTAAGCCGACATTTCAATACTACGCGATGTAAATGCTTTGAAGGCAGTTTGGTATACTGGGTTAATCTAAAGGAACCAAATTGATCCGAGTTTATTTCGGCATACATAAATAAATCTAGGAATGTAGTTTCTAATTTTTTTTTATGTTTGCAAACTCAAAATGGAAGTATAAAATTTGAATTTAGAAAGGCAGATTTGAATTTGAAACCCACATGTAGAGGAATTGAAAAAGTACAAATTCGCAAATAATTAAGTTGATAGGTTTATAGCTTTGCTACATGCAATCCGGTATACACAATTTTTTTAATTATTAGGTTCACAAATTTTATGTGAAAAAATATATTTTTATTATTCCCGTCCCATTAATACTTACTTAGCGTAGTCAAAGGAAACTTAACTGAGACGTTGCTTGCAAGTAGGTCAAAGTATTGGAGTAACAATGCGAGATTCTTCTCAGTGAAGAACCTTGTTGTTAACTTTGCCAGCACTAATTGATTGGTCTATGATTTTCTTTAGTCTTTTAATTTTAATAGTCTTGGTGACAGCAGGGCACTGATCGAGGGTTCAATCTGACAAGTTAATAGAATATTGGTTCAGTCATTCAAATATTTTAATCTTACTAAATGTATACAAACAGATGTTGAATTAATGTCGATCAAATTTTAAATCATCTCATCATTTTACATAATAAACTCCTTTTTCAGAAGCTTCAATATACTACAAACGAATTTCCGAAACTCATTTCACTGAATTATTTGTACATTTTTGTACAATAGTCGAGTTGCTTTATGTATAATAAGAGAATTGTGCAAAGCCGACTGCATTTAACTATTCCATGACATTTTTCATTAGCTCCACGAATTTAAAACTATATAAAACATACCCTTTGAAGAACAAGTTCATTAAATTTATCTCGTAATACCCAACGCTGGCTTTGTAACTTTGAGAGCGGATTGCAAGGGACTGCGAGCGAGGCTTCGCTTTGAGCATCAGTTGAGGGGCTTGCATGTAATAAACTCGATTGTGCCGACGATATACTTATTTGTTTGTCGCTGATCGACTCAATCTAGGGGTGCAGTATGTCGATACAGAAACGTACACCCGAACGAAACTTATACGATTTCAAATTTATTCCCGTTTTATTGAAGTTCATGCTTCATGTTGTTTACTTACTGCGTAAATCAAATAGCTTCATATTGACTGCCATACCTATCGATTACGTCGAAAATAAATCAAACAAAATAAACGCTTATGTAGGAACACATTAAAGTTCTTAATCAAGATTTTGCCAACTTTATGCGAACATGGTGATAATGTTATTGAAAATTATTATATTTGCGTACCGTTGTCGAGTACAATAATGTGCATACATCTACCAAACGACTACTAAACAACCGTATGCCTGTTTCCCTAGTTGACGTAAATGCATGAAAACAAATGTGTATGTGTAAGAGGCATAGCGAAACGACTGATCCTAACTTTTATCCTATTACCCGACAGCCAGTCTCTGGCAATTATATCAACTTTCGGCCTGCGAGTTGTCGCCGAGATTCAGGGGCGTATATACTGAAGGTCTGGGCGGTGCGTGTACCAGGTATCCCTAGCTCGGGTACCTGACTCTAACCAGCAACCTTCTTTTTTCATCAGACATGTAGGTGACAAAAAATTTAAGAGAGGTCCTTTATAGTTATGAAATTTTCACATAAATAGGTGAAAACGCTATTTATGTTAATTTAATATATCATAAAATTTATACAGTAATATGTACTTATGATTTTGATTACATTAAAAATGTACTTATGATTTTGTATACTACCGACTGCAAAAGCGCTGGTTAAGCAAAAGCATTCCAACAAATAAGTAACAGCATTATTAATTTAGGCCTCAGGATAGAACTCCAAGGGACTACGGTCACTAGCTACGCCACCGCCGAGATTGCATTTTAGATAATGGCTCAGTAATCAGGAGGTGATTTATCACAGCTATCTCAGCCTTCACCGTCCATTAAGCAATCAGCAACCCTTCTGTTGTTCCTGGATTCCGCATGAGACGGCGTGGGGTGACGACGAGTGACAACTATGGTTTTACACTATGAGGGGTAAAAAGTAATATCTCTCTATAGTTCACACTCTCCTCATAGTCATATTCCTTATGTCTGAGGGTTGTGGTCTGTGGAATGAAACACACACAACAACTTTCTTGCCACTATTAATCAGTTGTTTACCATTGCTTTCTCCATTTCACACACAAGTTAATAATCAACTAGTGTGCAGGTTTCTTCACGACGTTTTCCTTCACCGGAAGTAAGTGCTTGTGAATGAAAACTACTAATATGATATATGTCAAATTGATATACAAACTCATGTAGCACGAGTAGGATTTGAACTTGAGGCCTTTTGACCCATAAGCGGGCGTCATCATTACACAATAACCGCTTCAATAGTTCACACACGTGATCACAAATCTTTGTCTATTGTTCTGGATGTGTTGTGCACGTTTCTGTGTTTGTGATCGCGATACAAGGTTAGTATTTAGTGTGGGCCGTTGAGTGAAGTCTATTTATATATATTATAAAAACACCTACACGACGTAATTATCTACCACCCACTGACCTTAGACGTCTAAGGCCTGTGGGTGGTAGATAATTACGTAGTGTAGGTGTTTTTAATATATATTAAATCTCTATCTGCCAATATCAAATAAAATATAAATTTATTACAAAGCTGTGTTATCTAGATTCGGATTCTATTGTGATTCTAGACGGAGCTAATTTTACAAAAAATTTAGATATTTTTAGATGTAGAATATAGATCCGTATTATTAAAAAATGGATGAATATATACATATAGTTTGAACGTTTATAAAGCTTTTTAGTTTAAGTGCGGGTCCCGGGGCGGTTACTAACTAAGTTAGGGGTACAACGACTGACGCGCATTAGCGATATTTCCGCTGTCGTTTAGCGGCAACATCATTACGCACAGGAAATTCAATCGAGTTTTGGTACGTCTTACCCGTTATATGACGACACACTTTGCACATTTTTGTAGGGACAATTTTTCTCTTACATATAACTTAATTATATTACACTGTGTGTGTAGTACCTATATTCCCACACTACCAAATTTAGATTTTGATGTTCTTGATGATCTTTTTTGGTATTAAGTATGTCGACTCTTTTAGATATTCATGGCCCATTGTACTCTACTTATTTTCATTAAAACATAATTATAGTAACCTGTTTTAAAATCTCAAATTTTCCCTATCCATAAAAAAATATTCATCTTCATTCGAATAGAGCCATGTTTTTCAATAAAAATACGATTTTGTACCATTAGCGAAACCAAAAATGTCTTATTTCATCAAAGTTTGCGGTATTTCATAACACAGTTGAGACGTACACATATTATTATTTTTTCTATTATATTCTACATGACATATAAAAATAAATAAAATAACACGTTCCCATCGTTTGAAACTAACGTTCTAATAAAATACATGCTGAGTGCAAGATTGCATGCGCACCAACTTACAAGCACTCGAGACGTGACGGAAGCGGCGCGAAGAGCGTGCTGTCATGATCTGATCAATAGTCTTGGCGAAGTCAAATATTTGCACACGGCGAACATTAGTGGCGACGGCGGGGCACGCAATATCGCGGATGTGCCACCCGGGATTATAGAGTAATGGCTGTACAGAGGCGAACGAATTCAACTTTTTTCCCCATCATATTGCGTAGACAACAATAATGAGAGTAAGGGGTATTTAGCCCAGAAGTAAGAGTAAATAGAGTAAAAGTAAAAGTTATTTATTTCTTCACAAAATATACATACAAGTATCATAAAACATAACGTAAAACTTAAGCTAGATATTTTGTGAAGACTGGTGCTAGAAATAGGTTGAAACAGCCGAAGTGGGACATGTAGCTATAAACATTAACATTAAAATAATAATACAAGTAAGTAGTTAAATTCGTTTCACAAATGTAGCTGGCTATAACTGGATTAGGCTAGCCAAGGCCAGGGAAGGTTGGCGGAGACCGAAGAAGCCTCTCCGTGACTCCGTTGGGTATACCATGGTGGACTGATAAAATATTCTGTCTTCTCAATAGGTATGTTATCTGACATTGATTTCTTGTATTAGACGACAATCAAATGGGAAATTAAATCCACGTTTTAAATAAAGGTTCCCATGTGTATAGGTATATATGATTCAGGTATAATGTTATGTCACTTTTAATAAAACATCACGGTGAATTTAAATAAATAAAAGCTAGACTTATTAAATAAAACCACTTCTCAATGAGACAAAATACCTATATAGAGTGTTATTCCCCAGGTGCACGTGTTGATAGGCTGTGGTAACCACTTACCATTAGGTGGACCGAATGCATGTTTGCCAGCTTGATAGTATGAAAAACTTACGAAATGCCATCAATTTATTTAATTAGAAAAAAATATTTAAATCCAACTCTGTGCAATACAAGCACGAATAACATGATGGTTTTTGACGCGCCATGTTCTCAATGAGCGAGTGGGCGGCTCGGCGCCTTTCGGTCTGTCTTTGGCGCCACATCCGTCTCCCCGACTACGTCAAATGGCTTGTTCCTTCCGAGTTACTTAACGAATTCTACCGAATTGTCGAACAATTTTATTTTCGAGTTATACGCCTGACCCTAAAGTAGGGTTTTGGTGTAATAAACCCAAAAACCGATACTAAACTAGGTAAATACTTGGTAGAAAATTAGTTCAAATATCTATGTCACAAAACAAGATTAGATTATCCCACAGAACTTAATCGATAAGTAACTTAATATAACAGATACATTCATTTGTTTATTGATTGCCTGGTACGGCCACGTCTTGGGTATACCGGGCAATTTATTGATGACGACTTACATTTCAATAGTCTGACAACAAAGAAGACCGTGAAAAGATGACAAAAAAAGCAAAACGGACACTGGGCTCGAATACTAGAGTATTCGAGCCCAGTGTCCGTTTTGCTTTTTATCTAAAGAAGAAACCGATCTTGAGATGCATAAAAAAAGCTTTTACTTATGGAATTTTACTTATTGAGAACAAAGAAAGTCTGGGGTCTGTTTACATTTACAAATATTTGCAAAAAGTCAAAGAGCATGCCATAAACATTTAATTTAATGTTGACAGTGATATTAAAATTTTGATATTAATATTTGTTTTATAGACACAGCCAGAGTCAAATCATTAGTGCGCAATTTTCACGGGGCTCTTTGAAGTGAGATTAATTTGGCATCGCTCCGCCCCCGTACGGCCACCACACGCCAAAATAAATAATCCCTATTCACTCGGGGTACTCATTAAACAAGTTAAAATTCTCATTAAAACTCGCTTTCGTAAGGTTTCACCTTTTATTTTTATATTTTTGCTCTCGGAGCTAATGTCGTAACTTGTACTACTACTTGCCATTTCGCACCTTTTAAGCATAATTTAAAAAATAACTATATTTAATTTTTTGAGTACGTGTACTGTAACTGTACCTATTGAATATGTGTTTACTCAACACTAGTAAATGCAAGACATAATTGGCAAAATAGTTGACTCAACGAAGAAGGTTTTTATTTTTAGGTAATTAAGTACATATAGGTACCTACCACACATAGGCACACAACTACATACACAATTTTATTGTGTAATTTACTAAACAAAAGTCATTCTTTTAATTCCAAACATATTTTGCAAAAAAATTTGCAATCTTGTATAAGTAGGTTTATTCTTAAATAAATAATAATAATCGGTTTGATAATTAACTCAAAAAAATATATAAATAAATAAAATTTCCATTTTCCAAATTCTATATTCCGGATAGGTATTACCATTGATGGTTAAGACGGGAATTTTATTGGACTAATAAAATTAACTTGATCGCTTCCATAAAATTGTTATTATTTATCCCGAACTAGCTACTTTTGGACCCATAAAGATTTATCTGGTTGTGGCGGCCCCTCGGCGCCGGCAGCGGCGTCGCGCCGTCCCGCCGGTCGCCGTGCCGCCGGCCGTCCAGACGACGCGGCACCAGGCCCTATCGATCCTCCGAGATGACACACTGAGATGTTCACCACCAAGACTGAGTCAGGCTTACCAAGAGAAATTGAGTCATTGTCGTGTCAGATACGATGCATAGAAAATAAAACTTTGTACCATTTATGGGTTTTTACCTAAAATAAATAACTATTATTATTATTATTTAATAAGTTGAATTATGTTCAAAAGTGGGTAATCTAGAAATTTCCTAACCTATAATAATATAAATGCGAATTCAAAATTAAGTCAGGCTGTAAATACCCCTTTAAACGTTTCGGAAACTTTCTTTAATAACCTTGAATAATCAATCTTTGCAACTAAGTACCAAAAATAAATTCTATGGACCTGGTTGACCAGGTTCTGATAAAACGACTTATTTAATCTGACTAATAAACTAAATAATGAATTTACCTGATGTGATTGGCCAGGTAGCCCTATCCAACACTTGTGAAACACAATATTATGGCCAATTATGGCTATGTGGTACTTTGTCAGCAAGCGATGAAACTAGCCCTGAGCCCAGCTATCAACTTAACTACTTACTGATTCATTTAATTTGGTTAGAAATCAGAATTTCTATTTTAAATTCAAAATAAAACTTCAACTTAGTATAAAAATAATTTTTAATACAAGGTGGGTTTCATACATGTTCAACAAACATTTATCAATGAAAAGTGAACACAATCGCCGTGGGCCGCTAATTGGGCGTCCCCTAAGCCACAAACACCCATAAGGCGTTCATTAAAATTTCATCTTGGAGCCCGGGGCCACTTGCAGCCAATTTGCCACGTAATGCTACACCATGTCGACTTATCTATGCGTGATTTCAATGATCATATTAAGGCCGTATTTCACTATGCGAGGAGATTTTTTAAACACTAGGCTTTAAACTGCAAGTTTGAGTAGACGAAATTAAAAATTGTATGACCTTATTTCCCTTTTTCGTGGATAACTCCCACGAAAAAGGGAAATAAGGTCATACAATTTTTAATTTCGTATATGATTACATACCATATAGATTCTTACCGACCTAACCGACAAGCAACTTTTGACTATGTACATTATGTACTTTTATATATTATTAGAAAAAAAAACATTGTAAGAAACAATAATGGTAAGCCGATCTGGCATGATAGGGACCAACACTGTTCAAATGAGTTTCTTTCGGCATTTCTTCTCAGCAGTGGTCGTTCCAAAATGCCAGTAGTTTGTAGCTTGTGAGAAATAACTATAAATATAAAAATTGACGAGAAAAAGTGCCTGTGAAGGTCTAATTTCTGAATGATTTGAATTTGCAAGCAAGTGAAAATCTGGCTAACATATAGTCCTTCATGATTTTTGGGTGCATAAACATTGAAACCATTTTTGTTTTAGTAAATGTAAATAAATATAACACATAAGTAACTCATCCTTTTATGTTGGTAATTCAAAAGTTTAAAATTATCGAAAAATGTAAAGATCGTATACCGACTGCACCAAGAAAAACCTAAAATGTAAATATCTACTTAATGAACAGATCGAAGAGTAAAAAGTTCCAATAAACTTTATTGCGAGTACAATTTTAATTTATGATCTTAAAATTCCAAAGTATAATCGTGACGTAATCTTAAAGTAACAATTTTTTTATTATGATGTTTGCTAAAAGTTCAAGAAAAGTCACGATGAATATTACTTTGTACATTGTATTATGAGAGTGAAACAAAACAAGTGCTGGAGCAATTAATATAGGGGTCGCAGCCGCCAGCGATGGACCAATCCAGTAATTGTCGCCGGCAATATTCAAATAGGCGGAAACAATTAGCCTGAGTGCTGTATATTTATTAACTGACTGTCTAGCAATGCAGGACCGACAACAAAAAAATTGTTACAATCAAATTTCGAATAGAAAAAATAATAGCCAGTACATAACAACATTAGATAAATATAGAATTTAAAATTTCGAATTCCATGCAGACAAGTAGACTTCAAGAATTAAATCCCGGCAGTAATTCTTTTTTTTTAACATGACGTCTAAAAATGTTAAATATTGATTTTAACGAAAAAATATTGGACATTAATTACATTTTTATAAAAAATTATGACCAAATTGTTCATCAAATTTATTATTATGACTAATAATACGAAATTAAGAACATGAACTGTCACAGGGTGGTTCAATAAACGAGCGAATTGTTTGTTTCAAACAAACAACTTCGCTCGTGGAGCGAAAAATCGATAAATTGAAATCTAGTAGATAGCTTAATTAATTTTAACGAAGTCACAAATGGAATAGGCTTTGGAATACTAAAATTTACAGTCAGCTAAACATTACGAGCGTTAATTGACAGGATCCTCCCCCTGTCTACTCGTTCTAAATCTCTTTTGTGTACTGCGATAACGGTACAAAGCTTGCTAATGTCTTTTAAGGACTTAGTGATTTAAACGGACTAAATAATGAACCGGCTACCCTTCCTCTGCGCAATTTATAAGCTTAAACCCTAGGGTACTCACTAAAGATCTGTCGCTGCGGTAACATGAAGAATTAACTACTATTTGAAGGTGATTTGTTAGAATTTTTTACCAAATATGAAATACATAAATTATTATTGAGATAAACGTTTATGTCAGGTATAAAAAACGAAAGATGAGCAGGTGAAAGCAAACACAAAATTAATTTAATATTTCACCTTACTGCACCTAGTTCTAGCCGAGATGATAAAAGGTAAATCTAAGTTTAGTCGAAGATTAGCATAATACACCAAAGTGTATACTCATCTGAAACTGGCTGCACCTACTCGTAGGGTTAACTGTAAGATATATAAAATGAAAATTTTCTATAGAAAAGGTTTTTTATTTCAAATGTAGCTACAAACCTTTGATTCTGCACGCAACTTAGTTAAACAACCTACCGCATTGTGGTCAGTAGATATACCAACACAGAAGCGTAAGCTTTTATTTATTTCTATTTTATTGAATAAGGAATAATCACAGAATTCAGAATAAGCAGTTTACATAAAAAAAAACAAACTTATAATCTAATCTGGCTTGAATTCTGGCTCATAATTTATGCTACATATCTTTAAATTTTTATTGAACCTGTGATATAGTAACTAGGCGATTAGGACACAACCTTATAATAAGCTGTCTTTTGAACGGTTTTCTGTGCAGATCAAACTAAGTCGCCGTTATTTGGATAGATTGCTTTGTTCTGAGACTGATTATTGGTGGATTTTCCTGCATATTTTAAAATGTTACTTTATAAGTTAGAGAAATGAAGTATTTCATATAATCGTAATCGACTCGTAATACCGATTAATATTTGTGAAGTAAGTCCAGACAATAGAGCGGTGGTTCGCATGACGACACAAATCCGGATGATGTCTGTTTGTTATCAGCGCAGCGCAGTCGCTCCACTGCGCAGGGCTGCCAACATTCCCAAATAATCGCATTATTTATTGACTCAAGACGATTTGTACTCGCTTGGATTTTTATATCGTATTAGGGTTACATATCTCATAAACTTTACCCTCATAAAATTATCAGATTGTTCGCTGCACATTTCAAAAACCAAAATATACCGCAATCGAATTGTGTGTTAGGTAGGTACTATGTGTGTATAGGTGTGTTACTAGGTATATATGTATATATGCAAATATAAATATATTGAAAATATAGAAAAAATAAATCTTTTTTTGGAAATCCTTTTATTGCAAGTGAATAGAGAAAAGGAGGGTTTAAATATTCTAAAAATATGAATATGAATAGTCTTTTTAGAAGTTATGCCAATCGTGACACGATACCTAATGCTTACATAATAAAGGTTAAACTGAAAGTTCAAATGCGAGTATTTTAATATTTGAATACGAATAATATAACCTAATAATTACTATTTATATTAACGTTAAAATGTAACAATAAGTCGTTAATTGTAACTAAAGACCGGTTAGTAATCGGTAATACAACTAAAACAAGCAATATTTTTATTAAATTCCAATTTATTCATTGGGATATAGAAGCATTTATTTGAGTTTTTTTAAGTATCTGAAAACAAAACCCATTGCATTTATTAAAATAAGAGTTTTCGCCGACCCTGTATCAAAATCGCTTGTTACAATGTATCCGTAGTCTCCCTGCCTTAGGGAAGATTTTCGATTGCAACGGGTATTACTCGCCTGTCAATATTATCGACAATCGGCTCTTTCTTCCTATATTGTTACGACTCCTTTCGATGTATTGGCAAATTGTTTTCTTCGAGATCGTTTCTTTGTTTTGAAGTAATAAAAATTTGTAGCAATATATTCGATGTTTCTATCATAGTAATATTTTATTCTACTAGGTCAACGCATGTTAGTAGATGTTACTCTTTATTGCACTATTTACATAAGAATCATAAGTTATATACTTAACTAGGTATTCAAAAATAAATGACCGCAAAGGTGGACTTATAGCAAATGCAATTTCTTCGAGCCAAAAGCCAGCCTTTTGGTAGAAAGAGAAAAAAGTGAACTATAAGAGACATCATTAGTTTTAAGATTATGTGAGTTTGTCACTGCAAAAGTTGTCCGGTTTTTATAATTTCCATCGAAAGTGCCACGCTTATTTTTATTGGCGATATGTTATGTAGGTATAAGTGTTACGTATTTTTTATGATAAGATAAGTATGATTAAATATAAATCAAATCGTAAATAACTCTTCTTCTTTTCGAGTTGTTATTGCTAAAACTGTTGTCAGACTTTGGCAAGGCAAAGGCATCTGACATGACTTTTACGACTAATTACCGGCAAGTAGCCACGTACACATAGTGATATAATAATTATTGGAAGAAAATAAATTAAATAATAAGAAAATACATTATGGACCTTATAGCCCAAAGTAAATGATTTTTTTTGGTCACCTACCCTTTTGTTTGGCCCATAACGGTTGGTATATGAAGGATGTCACGCACAGACATTTGAAAAGCTTAATTTTATAGGAATATTGTGTTGTTTATCTCCATTCATAACTGCTCACCATTTTTAATTATAATTGCCTTATATACATCTCAAAAAACTGTCGTCGGTTGTTCAAAAAATGTTTCGTCTATGCTCGCCCTGTTTCCTGTCTTTAAAGTCAAATTATATCATTTGTTTTGCAAACTTATCAGCACTTACTTGAACAGAAGGGGTTTCTTGGCAATGAGGTTCGAAGCCTTTTGCTTCGCGGCTTGTAGCCCCTCCATGACTGCTGGTCTTCCCACATTAACTGCTCGCCACCATTACCAGCACCTGAAGAAATATTTTCTTTCAGATACACATAAAAGCGATGTTGCTCGTGATTCTTGCCCTAGATAACGACCAATACATATTATAGTATCATCCCGTGGATATCATAAATGCAGAGAGAAGTCTAAGATATAAAAACGGTTTAGGCAGCTGATAAGAAACAACAGCATTCTCAAAGGACCCTCTTTTACGTCTGGCAGACGGCTTTTCATAAAATCGAAATATAAATTGTATGATAGACGTTATGAAGGTATTAGGAGTGGACGTTAGTAAGTCAGCTGATAGAACATTGTGAAGGGAGAAGACGCTGACCCCAAATAAATGGGAAAAAGTAAGGCAAATGATGATGATTCACAGTAGTGACGGGTTATACTAATCCGTGCTAATAAAAATAATTATATCGAAAATTTCTATTAAAAGAGTAGCCAGTTTATAGTGACTCGATGGCGCAGTGGTAAAGTGCTTGCCTCTGAACCGAGAGGTCCCGGATTCGATCCCTGGTCATGATGGAAAATGATATTTTTCTGATTGGCCCGGGTCTTGGATGTTTATCTATATATATATTTATTATAAAATATAGTATCGTTGATTTAGAAGCCCATAACACAAGTCTCGAACTTACTTTCAGGCTAGCACAATCTGTGTGATTGGTCCTAATATATTTATTTATAGCTAATCTGTGTGAGAATAGAAGCATATGGAACAATTAATAATAATCCTTCATTCCAAAACCTGAAAAGATGCTTTAAATTTAACTCTTGGAAATGTCATTGTTTTATACCATTTTACTCTATAACCCTTTGTTTAAAAGTTAATGAAATACTGTTCGATTAATCAGCGGCAGCTAATCTGCACAACTTAATTGCTATTTGTACAATAAGTTAGCATAAATGTTTATAAGCCAAAATACGAATTGTAATTAACACGAAAAACCTTTTAGCCTTCCATAATTACTTACTTAAACGATTAATGGAAAAAGATTTCTACCAAAATTTGTTCAATTTCACCATTTTTAGATATGTCCAAACTACATTATTACTATAATTGCTAATTATGTTAACTATATACGTGTTAATATTATACATGAGAAAGTGTGTTTGTCCTTCTTTTCGTCAAAATGTAGCAATTTTTTTTTTCAGTGGAAGGAAATATGCAGTTGAAAAGAAAGTGACATTGGGTATTTTTTATAAAAGTAAACGGATGACTGCTATTTTATTATAAAAATATATAGGCTCATATTACATAGCGCATCATGAAGCAATGAAACTGTACAATATTAACATCGACACTCTTTTTTTCTATTTTATAGAGCAAAAATAATGTTAACATATGTCATCGCAAATTCTATGACATCAAACATTGTTATATTTATCAATTTAATTTTCATAAAATACTAGAACGATCTGAAATATTGTCAAAATGAAAAGAAAATATATTTTGTAAATTTTATCATATTATTTTTCAATATGTCTGACGTTATGTGCTTTGGTAAGGTAAGGTTATTCCAAAACTAATTCGGTCGTAGCGGACAAAGCAAAAAAAATAACTAAAAAGAAATAAATTAAAGGCTAACTTTCGTACTGCTGTAATGTAAATGCTGCATTTTTATAACGCAATTGTTTGAATGAAATTAAAATAGATCCTCCAAAGAGACTATCCCAAAATCTAAAATTATACCTACATAACTGTATAGCTATAAATCCGCAGTTGTATAGCATGTAGTATATCCATAGCTATGTATAGTTTCGGTTACATAAGACACCCCTAATGACCTTCACTTGAACTACGCACAAGCAACACAACAATGTACTACACAACATTTTCATAGTGTTTTAGTTAATAATGAAGTTATAAATTGAAATTACTTACATTTTTCTAATTTCCAGGCGTAGCAGCTCCTCCGTCGCGTGTGTCGAGGCGTAGCGGACTCCCCGCGCGCTACGACGCCGTGCTACGGCTGCGCGAACCTGCTACGACCATTGGCGCTACGACGACCGACGTAGTCGAACACCAGCCAATCCCACTCCTTCCTGCAAAGGGGCGTGGTTTTTCACTTTTCAGAAAATTTTCAGACGTCGAAAATGATTGTTGTGGGAAAACTCTACAATGTTTTATTACATTTGCAAACCATCACTGACATCCCTAGATGCGCTATAGTAACGTATGCCATGAGTGTGGTAAGATGGCTGCGGCTGAAATTTTGAATTGGCTATTTTTATGTGATTCGAATAAAACGGGTACATATATTGTATTTTAATTCAGAAATTATTGTTAATGTACTAAAATCAGTTTTGTCCTAAAAATGTCCAAGCCTTCAAAGATCATTTGTAAAGCATTTATTTTATGAATAAATATGGTAGATAGGTCAGAAAATTAGAAAAAAATATGCGTTTACACGAGTCCAAAAATGTGTGGTTTTATTTTTGTCATACCTTTATAAGCATTATAATTATCTAATTTTTTTTCACTGGTGTTTTTAATGATGTATGGTATGGTCTACAAATACATAGTCATCATAATAAAAATTATTTATCTATTCATAACACACATATTTTTTTATCAAAAAGTATAAGTATAACCGAATGAATATATTTTGTTGTTAGCATATAAACGGTTCCACTATTGTAAAGAAAGATCCTTGTTAATCAGAAATATAGATTATTGTAAAGAGCTTGCTTGTTAAAAGATTCTTGCTTTTTATAAAAAGGCACGATTGTACTAGTTAGAACTATTTAATTAGTATAATAAATATAATGTCAAAAGCCAGAGTCAAAGTCCTTACATTGAAAGTGCAATTCGAATAAACCCATTGTCTACATAACTAATAGTAATCTTTATGTATAAAAGAAAGTTTATTTGTTATTTTACTGATATAAATTTAACGAAAGAATGTACTCTTATATCATGTCATTTTATACCATAGTTTTTGATAGAAATGGAATCGTGTCTCGGACGTGCTCATGTACTTAATAAAATCAGATACATTTTTCAAATCTCTCTCATTTGTGCGCTTTTATCGGTTTCTTACTTAGTCATAATCATAAAGCGTCACTCCACATAGATTTTTCTAAACATATTTTTAAATATTTTACCCTTTCTCTGCGCGTCATCAAACCGCATACCCCACTCAATCAACTGTACTACATAGCCAAATAGTCCCTATACCTACCGCATCAAATAATATTGGCAGATCGACGTTATAATACGATCGTACTGCCAGTCAGTTCATTTCACGGACAGTGGCGCCACAAATGAAGTTTCCACGGTCCAATGAGCGCAGATTTTTACCATGAAATTATATGATCTCCGTCTGCATAACGCTTCAGGGTAGACTTTGTGCTGACTTGAAATATTATATTAATGTATAATTTCAAAAAGTGATATTGGATACAAAAATATTATGTTATGTTAATTTATGCTTGTCCGTGGCAACAATAGTTTCTGATGATCGGTTTTCGATCCTGGGTCCACCACCAAGTCATGTTTATCATAATAATGCAATGTGATGGAAACTGAGGGTGTGAAAATCTTTAATAGACGAAATATAACTTGCAAGATTTGATTGCATACAAACATCGGGACAGGCGACACTAAAAAATAAAAAAGCTTGTAAAAGAAGAAATAAAAAAAAGGCTCTATTAAAGCTCATCATCTTCTAACCTGCTAAAATTACTAAGCCGACGTATCAAGTGTATTAATATAGTCGAAAATACAAAATTGTAGTACTATCACATAATATTAATGTTACTTCCCTAACAAACTGAGGCAGCAGGATGGCAGCGGGAGGCCCGCCATGATTAATGTATTCATTCATAAACCAAAACGAGAATATAGGGTGGTCGCAATCCAGTTAAACACATCCAAAACTGCTGAACGCGCGACTTGCTCGCTACAAATTGTCATGCATGGATGATTAGGGGTCTAGATTTGCAACGAATGACGATTGGCGTGACCATCTCAAATGCAATATAAATTATGACCAATAACTATACATTTTTAACTCAACATAGCTCCCGTTTTTGTTAGTGCTCAAGTAAGTAATGGACTGTAAAAGCCTGAAGATTTCAGCGAAAGCTATACACGCGATGTAAAAGAGGTCCATTGTGAAATACAACAGCATGGCTTTCAATTCGATGGAAAAAGGTAATCACAATATTAACTATCTATTCACCTACTCATATGCTTCACTCCTATATCTGGATCTGGCTCCTTAGTAGTGAGGCTTGGGCCGTTAAAGAAGATCTCAGGAGGTGGAAAACGTGATCAATGACAAAGTTCTCCAACAAATTGTCCAAAAAAGCATGCTCATGCCTACTGTGAAACGGTGAAAAGTCTCATATCTGCATCATATTCCTAGGCATCGACGTCTCTCCTGCAACTGATAATGTTGGATGATATCGTTGGAAATCGAAGGTGCGGAAGAAAGAAGACATTTTGGCTGCAGAACATCCAAGACAGGATAAAATAAGCTAATCCTCACTAGTGAAGAGGCAAGCTAAGGGTAAGCTGCATTAGTATGTTGTATTAGTAGATGTTCACCGGCGCGCCGCTGATTTGCGTTATTCTGCGCATGTTAAAGTTAACGTCATAGTGACTGGTGCTACCCACTCTTAGAAGAAGAACATAATAGTTACTCATAAATTTGTTTCTTCTCAGCTATACATACTCACAAAATTCTTCGTACATTTTTTTTATTGATTTCGTTAAGACATTTAGTGTAACACATACTAATGTATCTGTATTACGACACTTTCACACAGGAGAGTTAATACTCTCCTGTGTGAAAGTATCGTAAATGTATAGGCAACATTTAAACGCTCGTGACAAAGCTCGCATAAAAGCTGCAAGCGCTGAAGAGCCGTCCCGATGAGCACTTAGCCGTTATCGATCTCTAGCCAACGTGCTCTTATCGACTTTGTGACCACTTACCATCACTCCACAACCTTACCCTACTCTATGGAACAATACACTTTTAAACAAAATTTGCTAACAATTGTCTGATAGGCAGTATAATCTGAAAGGAAGCATGATTTTTGTAAATACTATTTTTGCCACCGAACAAATTTAGGATAATATGAAAAATTGGGATAAAACTGATCTATTGATATTATAAAATGCATGAAAATTTGGATTTGAATGAATTGAAGTAAGAAGTCTTTATGCTTATATTATAAGACTAGCTCTTGCTCGCGACTTCATACGACTATTTACTTAGACTCGTAGAGCCTCGTAGACTAGGGTCCACTAATAGCTACTCTTTGTAAATAAATACGAATATTATATTTGTTTATTTATTTTATTATAGACTATATTGAATTACGTAAATAAATAAAACTTTTTCAACTGCTAATGCCTGAATCAATGTGTATGTCAACTTTTGACATATTTTTAAAATAATACGAAATACTCGAATTCGATTCATCAAATTACATATATTTTGAGCTGCTTATATTGATCGGATTAAAAATATAGTAGTATAAGTATAAAAATAAATATAATACCCTTAAGATGGTAGTATTATGAGTAGTATTCGCTCTCTCTGCTGTTAAAGTATTTCTCAAGGACTACAAGCCGCTTACACAAGTTGTCGTATGTATTATCCCTAATAAATAAGTACTTAATTGTTATATTCAGGTATAGAATTCTTATAGTTAAGATAGAACTAAATATAAACTACGCAAATAAGAGTTACATGTTGTTTATTAGTTTTATTATAACGTCGGCTGATTGCAAGAAGTCATTAACGGCGAAAAAAACACTAAGTACAGTTAACAGTAGCTATGGATTCGGCTTGGCGAGTTGTATATAATGCAAAAACTCACTTACTGCTGCTAGCTTTCTATATTCGACTTTATGGTGTGTCAATAAGATCGATAATTATAATTTGAGAGCTTCATGATTTCATAGAAGTCATCAATATACCTTAAAATTTCATAAAATTAAATAAACTATCAGTTAATCAGATGAACAGAAATCATTAATGAAATGTAATGAAAAGTCATTACATTTCATTTCATTTATTTAATTCTCATTATCTTCATTACTCCAGCATGTTTTATTAAAAGTCATTATTTTGATAAGAATAGTCACTTTTTGTTTCTTATTTGTGATTAATTTTGTGTTCTTCGAATAAGAGAGATTTGTTTTAAAATATTTAAGATTGCAAATGAAGCTGATTTTTATAGTTTTTTAAAAGAAATGAGACAGACTATAGTTGTCAGCCGTTTTTTAAAGAACACAAATTTCTTACACTTCCGTCACTTTACATACTTGAGGTAGCAACATTTGTGAAAACCAATGCTCATTTATTCCCTCGTCTAACTGATGTCGTATTGAGGAATCATCGAGATATCTATCGATTATGCATGCATTCATCAAAAACTGCTTTACTCAGTAATAGCATAGTATGTATGGCACCGAAAATTTATAACAAAATTCCAAATCAATATAAAAGCTTAAATTTAAATCTATTTAAAAAGCACCTCAAGTCTTTATTAACTGATAAATGTTATTATACTTTAAATGATTTCTTTAATGATAGACTCGGATATAATTTAGTGCTAGTATACATTATAATTCTTTTTTTTTTGTTATTTCTAGTGGATAGCATGCTCCTCTTTATTTATTTATATTTGCATGCATATATTCGGTAAAATATGTAGGTTTAATTCATTTTGACATAAATTTGTATATTTGTACTCATGTTTTTGGCAAATAAATGTTTCCTTTTTTCAGACTGATTTTAAGAAATACTGAATTCTAATTTGGATTAAAATTGAATTATATGAAGTCATTAACTTTGTTTTTTTAATTTTTTTCTCGGTGTCCTTTAAAATTTATTATGTTTTTATTTCGAATTTAATAATAAAGATTCATTGCATATACTTTTAAACGCATGATAATATGTGGCTTCAAATGGAACCAAAACTAGTTAAGTGATTACTCAGATTATGTTAAACGTCACTTAGTGAGTTCTTGCAATAAGCCGACAAGTAAAATTGTTAAAATATACTACAACCGACTGCAATTATTTTGTGATAACAATTCATGACTTTATCTTTGCAAAAATCAACTTATCAGCGACTATATTTGATAATCAATATCAATAAGTATTAACTTATTTATATTAAGTTTATTGGAATAGCAAAAAATAAAATATTAATTTTATTTTTTCAATTCCAATAAACTTGTAATTATATTAATGTGTAAATAATTGTATGCTAGTCTAAAATTTTGTATATTTCATTAGTATTAAGTTTCGCGTTCTACTCGTATATGTATCTGTGTTGTGAGAAATAAATTCTGCTCAAAAAGTTTTTGGTTTAATGAGCAAAAAGCTGATCGAAGTGTCGAGTGGTCGAGTGTGAGAGGGCTGGTGAATTCTTAGCGCAAATAAAAAACATTGCCAGTCAACGTGGAAATGCTGGCAGTCTTCTAGGTACGCGGACGCGGGACTTTTTGTGTATTTTAGGCCTGCTGATGAATATTTCTACGATAAATATGATGACGTCAAAATGATTACTATAGAACTACATTTGAAGACGGATAAAGGAAATGAAAGGAAAAGAAATTAAAATTTAAAAAAGTTGATTCCCATATGAGGTCATTTTCACTATATCAAACACTCAACTTTTAATTTGGAATAAAAATAAAAATAGTACACTTTTGTAAAATATCTTGTGATAAATAAAACCCAAGATTTGCAAATTATATGCAGTTTATTCAACAAATCTCATATTATTATAGTCAATTTACAATTTTAAATATAGAATACGCGAACATAAGTACAGTATTGACTCGTAGAGGTTCCGGGGTGTTTTTAGTAGGTGTCCAAGTCGCACATATCGGGAACGACGTGATATTATAATAAGGAATTTTCACAAAAAAAACCGTCAATAGAAGCCGGCTGATATATTTTTTTAATTCAACGTGGCTGTTTCGTAACTAACAACACCGCAGTTCTTTTTTTTCATGTTTCAGGCCGTAGGTGTACGGCCTACGCCCAATTAATTCCATTTTTAAAATTTACTTCCCACTCTTGATCGGGATTTTTGTTTTTATTCTCGTGTAATAATAACATTTGTTATTGTTACAAAATTAAATGGAATCAAAAAGCGTTGAATACCATTCTCCGTCGGCTTATTACGCTATTGTCGATAAGTTTCATACAAAATGACTACATTGTCAAAATTCACATTAAATCTTGTGACACCTCATAACTCCTCCAAACGCACCTTTTTCCACACGATTGCATATTACCACCGCCACCTGGGGGGCTGTCTCCTCTCTCTTTCTAACGCCTCGCTGTCTGTTTTTGTCTCGCTTCATCTCATGATTTCTGACATATTAACTCCTCCAAGGTATCATAGCAACCTCCCCCACTCAATTCACGATTTAATATAGGAAATTGTGAACTCGACCGTGAATAACTCCAAACAGTTTATTAAATTCGTTTTAATGAAGTGGCATTTAATAAGTCTCATAACGAATCACGGACTAATAAAACAAAAATTAACTTTAATAGTTCGAGACATTTATATACTAATATCTAAAAATCAAAGTATGTTCAAAATGGTATTTTCCAAAGATTTTAACAATTTATTTTTACTACAGATACGAGATATTTAGTAAAAAATGCCAAGATGCTAAAAGTCTAAGTAAGAAGGTAATTTGGACTTTTTCAAACTAAAGACAAAAAGGACTTGAAAATACTAATAGCTAACATTCACTAGTTATAGTGTGCCTATATGTATATATTTCTTCTTCATATTTATAAATTGACGAACATAAAAATTAAACTTAAGAAACGGAATTAATTTATAGAAAAAGATTTTGAAAGAATTTCAAAAGTTAACAAAACATACAATATCTATCAATTCTAACTACACAAATCCAGACTAGACTAGACTTAGCCCAAAAATTTGACACGATTTGACTATACAACACGAAAAAATATAAGAATTCAAAAATAGAATCTCCATTGACAGTTGGTAAAGAGAAACGTTTTGCAGCGCGATTTAAAATATCTTGTTGAAACATTGAAACGGGAAATAAATACCGTCGGATTCGCAATCCCAGTGTTTACCAACCGATCGCTCCTCAGGGACGCGACCAGTCTCTCAATGCAATAAAGTTTACCTTTCCCCGTGGTACTTACCGCGAATTTACTGCTGAAAAGAACTCTTATTCAATGCTTATTTTTTTAATGCTTTTTCCTATATTATTTTGTGACCGCGTTTTCAAAAATGACTACCCATTTAGATGATGTTTGGTATATATGTAGGTGCTTACAAAAGCAAAAAATTGATATTGCCAGGTCACATATCTGGTAGAATTCGTCTTTTTCACATCTTTATTGAAACTTTTAACAAAAAACTCAGAGCTCGGTCGGCCGATTTTTGTTTTTTGCTAATTGCTTTTCATGGACTTTCATTCCTCCGTGTTGTACATATATATGTATACTCAAGCGTGTATTATATTTTTTGTACAAAATAGTACATTTTTGCCATAAGCTTTCATTATCATCAACTAGAAAAATATCTCAATGTGAACGCAAGGTAAACCTAGATACTTTTTTAGATCTTTTTCTCCATTTTTTATCCCAACAAAATATTTTAGGATATAACTGAAATTGGTTTTATTACTAAACTAGCGGTCCATCCCGGCTTCATTCAGGTATAAACATAGTAAATGATACACACCTAAACCTTTCTCAAAAATCACACTACCTATCTATTGGCGAAAACCGAATGAAATTCCATGCGTTTTTGAGTTTATCTCTAACAGACGGGGCAAAAGTCTTTGTTTTATAATATGTAAGGATATTGTAAAACTAAATAGAAAATGCGATTTTGTATCCTCGATATAAATTAAAAGTAATAAAAATAATTATAACTAAATGTCTGAATAATATAAAACCTACATTTGGTAATTGTCGTCTTTGGAGAAAAGGCGTCATCACCTGCGATTTTTTGACGTCAATGAGTGATGTAGGTATATCATCCTAAACTGAATGAAGAATTTTGAATTGAATTTGAATATCTGGCAATATACATAAAAAAAATTAAAACTGTATACTTGAGTGTTTAAAATTAACTAAATTTTTAAAACCACATATAAAATACTGAAGCTATCGTAAATAAAATATTTGAGTTATTAATATCGACATTAATTTGATAAATTTCAAAATAGATCCGAAATGGCAGCTGAATATTCAGATTTGTCTACTAATAATACAACTTAATTAAAAGCTGATTAAACAGTGGTAGCTGCTAGATGTCTAAATATAATGATGGAACAGTCGACCATAGATGACGTCAATGTAGATGTAATCGAGCAGGTAGCCGAGGGCGGCGCCCGCCCACGCCCCGCCCAGCTTGCTTTGTTCACAAATTGAATATATTAACGTTCAATTTGATAACTCTATTAGGTTCTGCTGACACAAACAACTCCTGGCGTATAATGTCTGGTGCTCAGGGACTCATATTTAATTATTCCAATTTCAAAGAGGGTACTCTCCAACTTTATTACTGATGTAATCAAATTATTATTTATTTTGAATGTTGGTAGATCTTCACGTTTTAAAAGTTCATATTTTTTAACTCAATGAAAGAAAAGTTATTCTACGGATTTTTTGTGATTAAAATACGTTTTTATTTAACGAACACATAATAATAATAATATCTTTATATTATGCTTAAGATAAATAAAAACAATGTTCTAAATGAATAAACAACGCGTATTTGAGTTGATACATACTTCATGTGCCATACATCCGATGGACACAAATTCAAATAAAACGCATTGAATACTTAATTATTACGATGCAGGTAGATAAATAAACTAATTCATAACTAATAATTTAGAAGAAACGTTTTAACAATCTGTTAAAAAGTATTTTTTAAGTTTGAACATTTATTTTGACATGTTTCTGTATTAAATATTTAAATATATGAAAAAAATAAATGACAGTGCTTCATTTTATTTTTATATATAATTTATAGGTTGAAAAGCTTTGTCATAAATATCCTTTTTAAAATTATCCTATGTATTATTCCAAGTGTAGCGAATTTCATAACAATCCGCCCAGTAGATTTTGCGTGAAAGAATAACAAGCATACATACACTCATACAACTTCACAAACATTCGCTTTTATAATATTAGTAGGATTAACAGAAGTATAATAAAAAAAATAAATATTTTTTTTTCATTCATAAATTAAATAATTTATGGGTACTACTTTAATATAAATATCTTCATCAAATACATTTTAAGATTGTGACGGGCCTGATAAGGGGCAAACTCAAAAGTTCTGGCTCGATGTTAACATAAATATTAAGGAGAATATATGTACCAATGCACATTGGTCTGACTATTAAGGAAAGGATGGCAAAAACCGTGCGAAATGGAGAAGAAAAAGTAGGAAAGTCAACACTAGCTCCAACGCTTTGCGGCTGAAAAAGAAACCGGGAAAATGCTTAGATTAAAGAAAAGAAAATCACATGAATACAAAATTCATAGAAAATGTAGTGGGTACCATAGTATCAAAGACCGTAATAATGTTGTAGACCCTACGGCGCCGTAGAACATCTACGGCGTAGAGGCTCTACGACGACGCGACTAGAGGCTACGAAAGTTTATTGATGTGTTGCTAAAAAAAATTGTCAAATCACAAAGTTTTGTTTTCAAAAATCATTAAGTTTTAAAAAGTCGTTTACGAAATAATGAAAAATATAGTCAATAAAATTTTTAATAAAATAGACATTACTTTGTACACTTATTTACGTATAATAAAAACTTTTAATAACGCTAATGATAATTTTCATTAAACATACATATTATTTTTGCGTTCACAAATCTTATTATGTAAAACGGATAATTTTTTTCAGTACGCATCGACACAAAGTTATGGTAACTACTTTCCTTAGTGGTCATAACACTACTATCAGTGATCATAAGCCAAAATATAAATAATTATTATATTTCACAAATAAAAAACACGATAAAGAAACTTTATAAAAGTGTACTTACCAATAAACAATAGTCCAAACACCTATTAAGATATGCGGTGATTACATTACACGAATACTACTAAACTTTACAATAATATATATACGAATAAGATATTTGTTTTGATATGTTTTGTATTGATATTCTTTAGACTGGTTGTTTTCAATACAAAGTCTAATTCAATACATCATATGTTTCAAAGACATGTTTAGTTCCACGGAATCCCGGGGTCATCACTCTTAAGGATTTTTTTGTTGATTTTTAATATGTTTTTATTTTTTTTTTCGACGGCGTCGTCCTTAAGAGTGATGCGCCCCGGGCGCGCGCCACGTGACTGCCGGCATCATAGAACCTTTGTGTTTACATCCGCACCCCCTCCCCCACTATTGCCCACCCCGCTAGCATCCCCACTCAAGTTTTCCACTGTGCGAAAAGCTAGACCGTATGTCTCGGTGGTCTAATCTATCGAAAACGGCTGTGACATCGTGCTATAATATATAGATGATTGTCATTTCCGTAACGAGTAATTATAATTATGGAATTTGTTTAAGGATTCTAAACTTCGTTCATAATAATGACATGGTTGAACAGAAATAACATTTATATTTTTGAACAAATTTTTTGATCGTCGAATACAAAAATTGGTATACAATTATTAAACCCTTTTTTAAATTTACATAAATTGATACATTTTGTTTTTTTATATCCTCTAAAATATGCAGGTATTATATAAATAAAAAATGAGAATTGTGAATGTATTTCATACATGAAATACTCATAACATCCCAACGCTATGTGCTTTGGTTTATATTCTACCTGTATACCAAAATTTCATCAAAATCCATCTAGTAAATTTTGCGTGAAAGAATCAAACATACATATTGTCACAAACATTTGTATTGATAATATTTTAAGTAGATACAAAGTATGACAGTAAGATCGCCATGACAATAAATCCCCGACTCACCTCTCACGCTAACTAATGCAGCTTAAATAGCAGACTAAGCTCGTTATTGGAGATTTCCGTTGGAGTGGAAGCGGAGATAAGGAGCTTTGGGTCATAAACACTGAGCGTTTTGCTTGGGAGCTTTTTACCGAGCACAACTTTGGACTTTATCAGACGAAGGTATGAGAAAAAAATTATGGGCGTAAAAACATATTTTTTTTACTATTAAAAAAAATGTTGCCGTCTGACATAAGATATATAGAACTTGAAAGCTCTATAAGGTTATTAGATTTGATTGTGTTTGTGAGACACCAGTCTGACAGAAGTCAGACACAGAGTGTTAGACCAGACAACCCAAGGTATGCCTTTTATCTTATCGACAGCGGCAGCGCGCAGGTTAAAATTAACGTCAAAATTTACTGGTGTAACTGAACCGACAGTATTTCTGTAAACGTATAGTTAATAGAATGTCAATTTATTCTGCTGTCTAGGCATTGGTAATATGAAGCAGACTGTATTAAAGCTTTCATGCTGATCACATCTGCTTATATACATTTCTGTGAATAATTACTTGTATAACTACAATCTTCTTCATAGTCGTATTACCACACGGCTGAGAGTCGTGCCCAATACGTGGAATGAAACACACACAACAACTTTCTTGACACTATTAATGGAGTGGTTTACCATTGCCTTCTCCATTAACAATAACTACATGCTACTTTTAAAATTACGTTTTACTTATAATATACATAGATTTTTAACTACATTTACAAAGATGCGTTAAAACCTGTGTTTAAAATTGATAACGTCATGCGACAGCTAATGGATTTCTGCTATTAAAAGCATTTATAATTTTAACAACATGCAATGGTAATTTACTCGGTTTACGAATAGATATACGGATATCAATATCTATTGATAAAAAAAATAGTTTCAAAAAAATTTATATAACAATTTTAGCGGAATAACTTTTGAGGCCAAAATCCGAAGCCAACTTTCGGTCGGACGCAATTCAACACTCATGAATTATATATATTTAGTGGCAAATAATATTTTAGTAACCAGTTCAATTATTTTTGTTCATTAATGAACAAACAGAAAAATCATAATATTGAATAGAACAGCCCGGATTTTAGTTTTTATTAGTATCAAGCTCACTATTACACCAATAGTAATGACAATAAACACTCTCGATAATGAAATTCCGGCACAATGGGTACCTCCGCCCGATTTGATTACGAAAACGGCCGCAACCCTTTTTTGTTTCGTGCTGAGAACAAAATCATTATCCAGATTAAAATCTTACTGATTTATTTTTGCGATTATGCGATAAAATCAAATTACGAATTATTTTCAATTCATTACATTTTCATTACAAAAGTCTGAATAAGCAAGTATTTTATTTATAACATAGTAAGTAGGCAAGCAATCACTCGTTATCGCGTATAAGTTACAGGCACCATGATGCGTTTCATCCCGAAAAAAACATCCCCGTGATGAATTCAGGCGACCGGAGAAGCGGTCAAACACAATTCGATAATATTCTTCTTGTAGCGTGAGATTATTAGTAACATGCAAAATTATCTTCATCTCCCTAAATAAAAATAATTGCCGACAGAAGCCCCAACTGCGTTCTTTGAAAACATGTCATTTTGTATTACTTTAATATACTGATACAGCAGTAAATAGCCTAAGGACAAATTATTAATACGAGCCAGCATTCATCACCATGGTATTGAGAGTGAATGCTATCGAAAATAATCTCCATGGGGGTATGGACACAGATTTCTAATAATAAACGATACTGGACTGTATGTGGATAAAGATTTTGATACCAATGTACCAATAAAACAAGAACTGGTTGTTTTCAGCAGCAAGTTTAAATGAGAAAATAGAGAAATACATTGACATTTGTAAGTACTAGTAAATAAATCACACCTTTTTTGCTATCAACAAATTGACGACCAAAAGACCAGAATTAGTGTGTCTTTATTTGTTGTTATTACAATTTATTTAAGTATTTTTTTGTAAAATACCTAATATATTTTTTGATTCAATAATCATGGGAATCACGTTCAATCCAGTGAATAACAGTAATATAAATCAAGGGCTAGTTGGTACGGCAGTGTTCAATGGTTTAGGGAGAGCAGGTGGGTGGGGGTGCGCGGGGTGCGGGCTCGGGCGCGGAACAACGGTCTCGTTACGCCAGTTCCGGCGGATGTCGCTGTGATGCATTGTTGGCGCCTCCGAGGGTGGACATGGATGTTTTTATTTTCATTGCAAACATTAATATTCGCATCAAATATTATTTCCTCCTTATGCTGGCGAAATAAATATGCAGAGAGAAATGTTCAAAAAATATGTCGCTAAATGTAACTAACGTGCGTATAATTGGATACTTGGCTGGGTAAAAAATAAATATTTAAAGGTATTTAAATAACCTAACACAAAATTTAAATGTCACTTTTTAGGATGAGAAACCTAGATGATAAATCAATTTACCCCTTCAAAATAATTCAATAAATAACCTGCAGGCGAGAGATTAACGGACCAAAACAATAATCTTCCAGCAAATAATTACGATACTTAGAAAATAATTACCGTGGCGTGGCAGCTGTCGAGATAGAGATGGGAAAGTAATAATGTCGATGCAACCGAGGTGTCTTTTAGGTCCGAGCCCCTCGGGAAATCACGGTAATCCGGCGCGTCGACAGCGCGTCGCTAAATCTCTCTTCAACGGGTGTAGGGATGGGACCGCTGCTATCGATACATGTTTTCTACATTTTCGTTTTTACAAGCTTTTATGTTTGCCTGTAATCAAATCTTGCAAGTTAAATTTCACCTACATTTGAATCTCCAGAGTTGAAATTTTCCACATCGCTTCAGTTTCCATGACAGACAATGCAATACAATGATAAACACGACCTGATATTGTCTGACCTGATCTGGGTGGTGCACCCAGGACTGGCGCCCAAAGAGGTTTACACGATGGTTAATATGATATTTAATGTCAAGCTTTAAATGCAACAAGATCTATATGATAAAAAGTTTGGGGCAAAAATCTGGGGAACGGCAGTGCCCCCGCAAGTCGAGAAAATTAAATATTTGTCTACAAAATGTTGTGGCTGCGATTTGGGTTATTGATACAGATATTTTAAGTTTTCTTCCAAACATCTATGTAAATTTCTTAGCTATTTTGCATTAGGTACTAGCCTAAATCAATAAGCATAAAATAATAAAGTATGTCTAAGAGGTTTCAATCTTTTCACACAACATTCTCGATTGAATATTGTTTAAAATCTTATAAGAGCACTCAATCGGCGGATCAATCATAATGTTTTTTCTTGTTTGTAGTTAATATACCCACCTATTACATATTACCGTTTAATCGTATAATGTACACATCTGAATCCCCTGTATTGTTCCTTCCTTTGTGCCTACCTAACTCTTTTTGTTATTTAGTCGATAAATAACTATTTTGTCATTTGAAACATCCCTACTTAAACCGCATCTGAATCCAGAGATCGCTGTGAATGGGTTTTGATGAATCATGCTCATTCAGATGGAACTTAGGTACAACACATTAGAGCCCACATCACTGTAAGTATATCTTTGACATAAAAAAGTTTAAGTATTTATAGATTTTTGTATCTCCAGGAAGGATTATAATGCTATCCCAATCCCAACTTCCCAAGTTATATCGTAATATTATAAATACAAAAGTAAGTTTGTTTTTTACCTCTTCATGCTTAATATTCTTAATTTCTCATACATATGTAAATAAAAGTACGGAGAAGGACTAGCATAATTTTTTGTATTTACAAAATTTAAAATAATACTACAATATTCATAAGTACGTACGTATATTTAGTTATTTGAGTTTTTTTACTGTCAATCTCAATTTAACCAAGTATTGTATATGAATAAAAAGAACGGACTCATAGGCGGCCATTAAAAAAATACCTATAATACTACTGAATTAGTATAGTCTGACCCATAAATTAACTATTTATACTATCCCGAACTTCATTCTAAGATAGATGTATAACTAACTTTCTCATTTATAACATAATATTAAGAAGGAATAATGAAGAAAACTAGAAGTAATAAAGAAGTTTCCTATAGACACAATCGATTATGATAATATGAAAACTGCGTCTCTAAGAAGCGACGGCCAGACTCATAAGTCTTCATTAGTCGACATGGAAGTTGCTGGCTCGGCGAAACTTGGATGAGTGGATGAAGCTGATCCTTAATTATGTCCTCATAGCTTCTACGTTATTTTTAAAATTTTAATGGAATTTAGAAGAATGGACGCTTCTAACTTTGATTTAAACCTAGAGGAAATAACTTAAAATAGGAGAATAGTTTTGTCTTTAATTTTGGCCATGAAGATGAATTATATTTCATGTTAGTACTGTGGTACTGTTATGTTTACCCAGCTTTTACGATATTGCCCCTATAATGGAAGATATAACGGTACGTTTATTGTCCACATTTAAGAAAAATTGGACACTTTTAGTTTTTATTAAAAACTAACGTAAATACCTATTCAAAATTGGATCTAGTTTCGCCTTTTGGCTAATTTTGACATCGAAATGGACAACAAACAACACTCCACGCCCCACATTAAGAATTTGTACTTTGGTTATACAAAACTTTTAATACACCCTAATACTGTGAAATAAGAAAATAAATGTTTATAAAATCGAACGTATTATCGCGATTAATTTGATTACATAAGATAATATTAAGACTTTATAAACTTATACGTAACAATATTTACCAAATATAACACTGCTTCACTATCAAACGTCATAATTATGAGATTAAAAAATGGCGAGTGCTAAAAGGGAAGTTAGGCCATAATCCATCAGACAACAAACTCTCATTAAAAGTGACGAATCATTAGGGGAGAGACAATGATATTACGTTACCCATTATAATTACTGGATTTTGTCTCCTGTCTGGCTTGATGACTATAAATTATGAGCACCGATGAGCCGCTCATCGATACGGCACAATTTACCATTAACATTTATCAACATCATACATTAACTCAATAATATTTTTTTCTAATTAGGTACATAGTAAAAAAAATACTTATAGCTAAGCACCTGTATTCGCGTTTCAGGGTTATGTAAAAGAGTACATGACATATAATTATATACAATATATAAATATACACATATTTTAACTCAACATAAGTATCTATCTCGTATATCACTGTGTGTATAGGACAGAAAACGTATGTTTTTTTTCTTCTTCACAATAAATCTAAATTTTTATTAAGCATATTAACTACCACAAAAATTCACAATAATATAAAGTATTATGAGATAAATATTCCTTGTTAAATAAAATTAATAACAAATATTGCAGAAGTAATGTCCGTCAAGTAATGGGATACCACAGGCTAACAAAAAAATAGAACTTTCATTAGACATGTTTGCTGAAGCATCGGGATTAGGTAGGGAATCTCGACTTTCTCATTATCATAAACGAAAACGATTGAAAGAACCGGAACGGGCAGAGCCCGGGGCCGCAGCAATATTGCTATTTGTCGACAAACACGCTCCCCGCTCCGTACTTACTGGAGTTAAATCAATATTGAAATAATTTCAAACTTTGATTAATTCGCTGATATATTGTTTGCAGTGATGTCGTCTGTTTGGGATTAATATTAATGTATTCACTTGTAAATTTCAGTTTATGCAATGTATATTAAAAATGCAAAAGTGTGTTTGTCGATCATCAACATATTGCAAATTCATCATTATAATCCAGAATCCGGGGCTGGGAGGAAAACAAAGTATTTCGCTCGAAGATAGTACACAACTAAATATAGGTTTACGTAGGGCATATCGAAAATAAATTGGGTGCAAAATTATCTTTATGTACTTTTCAGAACTTACGATTTTGATTTTAGTAATTTGCCGTGAATTATTGAAATTAAAATCTCACCAGAGAATTTATATAGTACATGACAAACGGAATTTAATACCTATTTTCACAATAGCTGTATATGAATTATTGACGGATTCCTATCAGTAATTTAATAAATGATCAAAGATAATATGTACATAAGCAAGGGCTAATGAGATCCTCGTCAACCCTAATTTGCATACAAAACATGTTGTAACTTAAACGACACGGATACTAAGCTGCGGCTATTAACCCGGGCCGCGGCGTGAATGCTTTATGTGCCATGGTGACAGGCTCCCCGAACCCCAGGGACCCGGGGACGCCCCACTAAACCCTACTACCACTTCATTAAGGGGAGGCAGCAACAAAACAGATTTTAATTAATATCACGCACTGATTCCGCCAACCATCGCACAATACAATTAACTTTTTAAAAAACACTGTAACTTGAAACAACTCACTTAAGACTTCCGCAATTGTAACTAGAGGAACACAAAGAAAAAAGAAATTTCTTTTAAGAATTTAAATAAATTCGTCGAGAGGGGCCGCTCTCGTTACAAAGAGGAGAACGGCTAATAAAAATGCTGAGTTGAAACGTGCAATTTTAAAGCAGTGTCAAATGGATATAAACCCTATTTTAAATTCAGTTCCGGTCCACAAATATGGTGAGGGTTACTGCGAAATATTTCAATTTTCATATCAACCAATAAATTAGCTCTTGCTCTGTATAGTTCCTAAAATTTTCACCCGATAGCAAGAAAATTATATTAACTTTAATATATTTTTTTATATCAACACAGTGGCCCGTAATAATTACTTGCGTTCCTCGTTTGCCGTCCTATTAGCATAAAAAATTAAGGAGACTAAAATTGTTTAAAAAAATACTTATGTGTAGTTAATAGTTTAACACTCTAGATGTTCAATTTTGGTATTCTAAATTACATAATTATATCATTTTTGATATTTGGTTTGGATGGATTTTGAAACAACAGTAATAAACAGCTTAATATACATAATAAATAAAAATAAATAAATAAAGTAAATTTGATAAACAAAAATTGTATACACAAAAAATAACAAAATGTATGTTCTTGTGTACAGAACATACATTTTCTTATTTTTTTAAAATTTCCATACATACTTTGTATGAGAACATAAAAATATATTTTTGGACAAATTGAGCTTCCCATTTTTTTGGATACCGCGTTATTTATCGTTAACAGATTTCAGCCACTATCGTCACTTCGTCAAAAGTATACAATCATACCTACAGAGTGTGGGCTTGTCAACCATTCTATACCTCTACCTATAGGTACCTATATAAAAAAGGTTCTTGACACACAACAGACATACCAACAGACAATGATGTGAAGAGGTAAATTTTTACCTTACCCAGGTACGGAACTCAAAAAACAAGCTGAAATTCTTTATTTTTAATCCTGAGCTCCAGCCTGGCAGCGACTGAGTGATGCAATGTTTCATTCCGGCAATATCTTCTCCCCTCGAAGTCCTTCGCAAACAACACTTAAACGCCCATTTAGCCCTACTTTATATTGATCCCTTAATTGAGACTGCTGTACAATATTTATCTATAGATAACAGTACAATGCTTTTCACAATAAATTCATAATTTACATAGATTAATTAGAATGTTTATCTAGCCTGTGGTTAATACCTAAGGAATGGAATGAAAGTGAAAGAAAAAGGCCAAGCTCTTGCCCAGCAGTGGAATACCTATTGCTGGCCAATAGCTTGCCCTTTTTCTTCCACTTATCTGTGGCTATAGACAAGGAAATAATTATGTGAAAAATTTAAGTAAGCAGGAACTTTGAAAATAAATCTATTACGAGTATCCACCTAAAACCCAAAAGTCTTCCTGATCAGTTGATCGGCTAATATTTATGGCGGCTATACATTATAAACAATATTACAAATTGTGTCACCAAACACTTTATATTTTTTATAAATTTTATATTAAATATAGGTAAGTACCTAATTCCTATTTGAGGTAAATGTGCAATAATTTACACTCTCCACGTCCTGCTTCCGGCTTCACATGTCGCTCCCTCTGGAGTCGCGGCGATTCGTCACGCGGTCAAAGAACCATTAATTTCTATAGAAAAATGTACCGAAAGCTTTTACTCCACGTTCGATAACATCAAAACGGCATTAAGCCCGTATTTTTCTTATGCTTTTTTTCAACACCTACAACTATTTTCAGTGGCACTTGCTTATTCTTATATACTTGTAAGTAACCACATTATCTAACAACTTTGCAATACCTGCCTCAATTTCAAATTTAATTGATTTTATGATTTGATGAACAAATCACAAAGAATGATTTATTTTGGGATGCTAACTCATCGATGCAAAAAGCTAGTAATAGGTAGGTATATTTCTTACTAAACTAGCGACTTACTACTTACTTGTACTAGCGACCTGGCCCGGCTGGGTAAATATCGATAAAAATCTATACATATATTTTTATCAACCTCATTTAGTAAGTACTTCGTCGGAGTACCTACTGATTACATGAACAGAACCTATAGGTATAGAATCACTTCTTTATCATTGAACGTCCATTTTCCGAAAAGCTTTTTTTTCAGAATGCGTAGTTATAGGTATCAAATTCAAACTAATTATTATATTTTACAACCACCAAATTTTTACCAAGTATTTCAAGTTATTTTCACTTCAAAAATGACGAAGTTTCGTACAAAGTGGCAACCCCTATTTCACCCCCATAAAGGTAGAATTTCCAAAAATCCTGTTTTAGCGGACGTCTCCTAGTCGTTGTGACTACGTACCTAGCAAATTTAATCTTATCGGTTTAGTCGTTTTCGAGATTTCGTGTCGATTAAGTCAGTATTTTTGCTTTTGTAACTAATATATATATAATAGGTATAGATAGATATGTATTAATAAGGTAATCATTTTCATAATATTTAGATACGTAAGGTACGTATTTGAACCGGTGGTGGTGACGGAGTCCACAGATATATGTTGGTAGTGTTCTTATATATGTGCTGCTGTCCTACTATTAAGTAAACAGTCTAATAAATTTGGTCGGGCCCATTGAGATTGGCTCTGGGTCCGCATGGCGTGTCACGATATTTAATCCATACAATACAAATCAAAATTAATTTAGTATTATATGTATATAGGTTTATGTACAAGATGTAATGGCCAAAAATGGGAAAATAAAGTAATCCTAATAGGGCATAATTATTACGCAAAGCTCAGCGCAGATGGCGCTACTGGTACAACTAAAGTACACAACATTGCCGATGGAGGCTAAAAGCGCCAATTTCCAATATTGTTGCAGATTTACGACCAAAATACCTTCTAAGCAATAGTGGTGCAAGTTTAAAGGAAAAAGGTAGGATTTAGTGGATAATCCTGAAAATAATAACACTATTTTAAGTTATGTTCTGCATTATTTGGTCAACTGTGGTCATAAACTGATATACCTAAACTTGATTTTGACTGAAGATCTTATCTGTTTGAAGTCCATATTTTAATAAGTCTTCACATGTGAAGAACAGAAAATTGTACAGCGTGAGGCGTATTCCATAGTTTTCGACGTTTTTTTTATCTTATGTAAAACGATTTTTCCCAACGGCACCCGAATATGCTACATTGTTGTATATTTTCACAAACGAATGCTTACATAATGAAAGGATTAATAAAGTACTCTAAAGTAAACGTTTTTCATCGACATAGCAAAAGCCGGCAAAGCTTTTGTGTACCTAACATACAGTGCTGTACTCTGGCGGGGTAAATGTGCAGTAATACTCCCTATTAATGAGGAAAGGAATATCGTATAGTGTAACAACCCCTAAAAGAGTAATGAACAGTCCCCGTAAAAGATTATTCCTGTATGGCAACATTGTTTGACAGATTAATGTTACCAATGTATAATTTTGGTGCAGTTTTTGTAACTTTTTATCCAAAGATGGACGAGTGTAACCACATGAATTAGAAAATTTCCATCCAACTTCGCGGAGCCGCACACCGAAATCTTAGCGCTGATTTCCAAATCAAGTTTCCTGATAACGTGACGAAATTCTATATTATTTAAAATATTTTGGTGATCATTTCAACAACCTTTAGTTATGTTTTATTTTTTATAATTTCAATATGTATACTATATTTATTTTGTTTTAATACCAATTAAATTTATTTTACCAAATAAAAATTCTCAAATGCAATGAAATGCCGCCAATAATGCTATTAGGCCAGAGTATTACGCCATTAACTATCCCAAGAGACTTTTTGACTTCCTTGATGGATAATTCTTGTATGAAAAACCTAGAAACTGATTATATGCCAAACCGAGCTAAAATCTGTACTTTCAAATTCGTTTATTCCTTTAAAACTTACTTACATACTTTATTTCGCATTTCCTTTTAGAGCATAAAGTGCTAATCCATGAACTCTGCACTAACAGTATTAAATTCTCCTTTTAATTCCTGGTGTTTAAAATATAATAATTTAAAAAAATCGATGTACTGAGATTTCTGCATAAATATACAGTACAAGTTAATTTATTTAATATAGGTACATTACCAATATCTATTTTACTATATACATTCCCTTAAATTAAAACTACATATAAATAAATGTAACATTTTACTTAGGTACTTCATCAATATCCACAAAAAAAAAGGTTACCTACTTTTTACTATTTGAGTAACTTAGGACAAAATCCGTCTGGCAGCACTGTAACTGTAGTAGCTAAGCGTGGCAACACTGCACCAATACGGCAATACCTGTATGACAATGGTATACATTATAATCAATAACTGCATAAAATCAATAAATGCAGTTTTCTGACAATAGCTTCTTGAAAAGAGCTACAAATTAGACGATCAGTTTGAGGAATCGTGTACACGATGACCAGACGGAGCCAGCGAGATATTCGACGGAATGAAATCGATGAGCGCATTTACGAAACTTTGGTTTTGAGGGCGAAACTTTTGATGCTCCAGTAAGTAAAAAAAACCTTCGTATTTTTACAATACTTACCTACGTCATTAAGTAACAATAATATCTATATAACTCAAAAATCTTTCACCAATTAATTTTACTGAAACTAGCACTGTTTTATGCGTACAATATGGACTACAGCAGTTTCTGGTAAGCTTTCTACATATCCTTAACTTTTACATCGGTTTTACAAAATTCTCACAAATGGTTATTAGATAATGATAATCAAATTAAATTTAATTTAAAATTCTTAAACCACATATTCAAATTATTATTTATGTAAGTATATTGCTGTGAGAAGACCATATCATAGGTGTACATATATATATATATATATAGTATACACAGTATACCTAAGTGTTAAAAATTTTAAATTGTATAATTGTTCATATTTCAGATTCACAGGCTGGCCTATATAAAGAAGAAGAAGAGGATAACATCATACAATATGCGTATGAGGAAGACCAATGGTCATACTGTAAACACTCATTAAGTGTCACTGTGAAATTATGTCTTCTTGTAGTAAAAGGTAAATATGTACATTTTATAATATTTCTGTTTTCAGTTGACTGATAAATCATAAAATTAATGACAAATCTCTGTAACTATGTGTATTGTATCTGTAGTACAGAGAGTTAGCAGTTATACAATTTTCTTAAGATTCTTCAGACCCATCAATCTCATAGAATGTACTACATCTCAGTGTTTCAACAAAAGTTTCACAACTTTAAACCACTATTACAAAATCCAATTTACAATAACCTGGTATATTATTTGTACTGACTTTATAAAAACACAACCATTTTGCATGACAAGGGATTGATATTTAATTTTTATTCCAGTACATTGTAATAATCATAATTTACCTCTTTTCAGGTAGTGACAACAGAAAACGTGTTTCTTCGTTAATTTCAGACTTCAATTATATTATAACAATACACACTACAGAACCTAATGTAATGAGGAATAACACCCATGCAAAAGATTAAGATCTCTAAGATGCGGGAATAATTATGATGTTTTAATTACTTACCTTACTTTCTAGTTTGTCTGATATAATCAGACCAAAAATTTTGTGGTTTGTTGCTTTCATTAGGCTATTTATTTTCTATATATCTAAACAATTAATTAGAAATAATTAATTTGGAAATGACTAATGTGCTATTAGTTAAAATATTTGCTATAATTTGAAAAAGTATAATATTATTTTTATATTGTCTGGTATTACAAAAATATATTATTATGCTTTGTCATTAATATTGTTGAGAAACATGGAAATTTCTGTAGATGTATCATTATAATGAATGGATATTAGATATTCTCTATATTCTTATGTTATGAAAATTATCTTTAAGTTGAGTTAATAAAGATGTTTTTTGAAACTATTCTTTTGTAGTTTCCCTTCATAATATTGTTACTGTGTTGATCTATTGTTTTATTCATCATCAACTTTATTGAATATGTGGCCCAAGGCATATAGAAATATAATATGAGTGGAAGCTAATTCTATTACAGTTGTTAAAACTAATTAATGAATAATGTCGATTTATTTTGCTAGTAAGGACTTTCTTTATGGTATATTATGTGGTCTTGTGTTAATTTGTCAACAAGACAATATGACTAATGTAGGTCTCAATTTATGTTTATGAGTTGCGTCTTTGAAATTTAGCTATTATTGCCCTGGTCTCAACATGTTAAAATTATTTGTCTGCGGCAAACCTTTTTCGAGTTAAGTACTTATTATTTTCCATTCTATTTTACCTAATGGTTTGTAGTGGTCATATTCTCGCACGCCTCAGTTTAGTACCCTGCATTACCTTCCTAATTTGTTTTGTTACTAGGTCTATAGTATAGTAGGTATGTAGCCTTTGCACATTCATCAATAAACTAGGTAAGTACCTACCTAGATTAGTAGGTAGCTATATTTCAAAACATTACTCCTTTGCCATCCTTCAATAAAAAAATATCTACACTATTTATACAATAAGACGATCGCTAACTAATCAACATGATTAATGTATGCTTGACAACAAAAGAACGCTTTTATCGAACTAATAAGTTTTAAATTGTACTACAACAACTCACAATCGAATATTTTCCTACAATGGAACGCATCACCTGAAATCGATTTTTCTGTTTACGAGACGTTGTGCATAGCAACGCACTCCATTCAGTAAAGTTGCTTGTAAATACGCGCAGTGATGGATGACGAAAAATCCAAAGAAGAATTGGAGGATTGGAAAGTTTACGAGGCTCTCAGCAAAACTCCAACGGACGACGTAAGTATCCTATCTTTTCTATTTTTCTTCACAGTCTTATCTTGATTTTCTCAAAAAATACCCTCGCATTTAAACATCAGATTGTAACTTCTGCGACCTACTTATTTAATAAACATGTATCTATATCTAAATACTTCTAACCTAGGGTACTCCTACTCATGGACTTTTGTAAGTGACCCTAAGTTCACGAGCTCAACTCTCTTTCGGCAGATTTTTTAAACTATTGAAAACTTAAGAACTAGGTAGCTATCTAAATACTTCTAACCTAGGGTACTCCTACTCATGGACTTTTGTAAGTGACCCTAAGTTCACGAGCTCAACTCTCTTTCGGCAGATTTTTTAAACTATTGAAAACTTAAGAACTAGGTAGCTAGCAAGGAATTTTAATGCTGCATAATGGTGACCTAATGGCAGGGGCCACTTATCCCAAAACAACATTTAAAAACATTTACATATTGTAAAAAAATGCGATGAATTGAATATGTAACCTTAGAAATTTTTTTTCACTATTTAACAACAATATAACGACTCAAAATTAAGTTGCGGGCGCTACTAATTATTGTTCTTATTAATATTGTTATAATAACAAATTATGGATGCGAATGCGGATGTTTGTTGCTGGATGGTTATGCAAGACCTGGAATAGCAAATTCTTTTAATCCCGAATTTCCATAGTAGCGAAAAAAGCCCCAAAACGCAGCTAGTAACGAAAAGTATCCACGTATGAGAGAATGGATGGATGTTTATTTTGGAACTTTGTCACTTCCACAGATATAAGAACTTGTATGTTCTAATATCTGCATGTGGTCACTCCTTTCCGCAAAAACTATTTGACTATAAAAACAAAATCAAAAATACCAATTATAATCAAACGCAATAATTCAATATCACTATAATTCATCAGTTTTGTATGTTGTATTTTATATCTTAGTTGGAATTTTCCAACTACTTAGTCAAATCAAATATATTTTTTGAAGTATACCCTATACTTTACGATTTACGAAAAGAACGAAGATTTACGAAATTTAAAATAATTACGGAACGTTACATAGAGCTGCCAACCTTCCCGTAATATTCAGGTATAATAGGTATGGTACTAACCCTACACACGTATGTTAGCTACTTCCATTACCTACCAAAATAAACGCGGATGCGAAACACAGCACCACCGTTAGTAAACACATTGAACTCATCACCAACCCAAACCTGATTTAAACTATCTTATGTCCTATATCTATTGGCAGATATAGGTATATTACACACTAAATAAATGAAACACATTAAATAAATGAAAACATCGTAAAAATACTTCGCAACAACTAAGTAGCATATGCAGCTGTACCTACTTCTTATTCATAATGAAATGTCATGCCATCATTCGTTTGCATTTAGTAAGTACGTAGGGCAGCCCGTACCTCGTACGGGTCTCCCTGAGACGCATAAATACCGTTAAAAGTAATTCAATCAACTCATAGCTTAGTTCCTTCCTTTAGAAAGGTTTTTTTCCAACGACAAGTTCTCTATATAGAACGCAGTCGTCGCGACCTCGTTATCTAACCAATAAGGCGAACCCAGCAAGCAATAACTCGATGAGGGAGGCTTCCAGTGGCGTAGCTACCGGAGGAATAGACGGTGCGGTGCAACGGGGCCCCCAAGCTCACGGGGCAGCCAACCATCAACCTTTTATCATTCCAAAATAAACGGCTGAGTTAGATTAGGGCCCCAGATCATTCTTATCAAGGTTTTATTATATAAGTTTAACCAACCCTTGGTTACTTATTACTCAACATTGCATATAATAAAACTGAATAAACTTCATTGGAGTGGCGCCCCAGATCAGTTTGCACCAGAGCCTGAGTTCAGCTAGCCACGCCACTGGTGGCTTCCCCGGTTTCATGTAAGTAGCTTGTAAGCCAAGCCGGCGCAGTGAGCAGCGGATATCGTGACTGCCGAGCTTCAAATAGCGACCCCTAACACGCTACATTTCAAACATGAATCCCCTTTACCTCATAGTCGTCTTTTGCACGCCAAATAACACTGTCTTCTTACTTTGTGCGATAAGATAAATACCTTCTGCCAATATGGATTTATGTAAGTTATTAAAACAAGATATATTCATGGGCAGTGAACATGTAAGGCGACATATTTGACGATAGCTTACCAATTATGGAGTTATATTAAAGGAAATATTTATTTGCAGATGGAGGCCGATGTTGCTAATGACGTCGTCACTGCCTTGAGAAGTGATCTTGCTGGTCTTCAATACAAACGAGATAAATTAATATCTGAAGTACGTAAATGTATATGACTTAGTATATTTCAACCACTTTATGTTTATTTAATTTTGTATGGACTTTTCAGAACACCGACCTAAAAAACCAAATGCTTTCACGAGACCAAAGGATATTAGAACAGCAGGTGGAAATCGACCACCTTCGCGAACAAAATGCCAGGCAGAATGCTATCATCTCATCGCTCAGAAAGAAAATCCAGGACCTGGAGGAGATACAACGAAGTTTGCAAACGTCGCAAGGCAGGAGTGAGGTCACGGTACAAACGCTTCAACGAGACAATCGCTATTGCGAAGAAAAAATCAAAGACTTAGAAAAAAAGCTTCGATCTTTAGAGTTAGAATGTCACAACGAAGAACAGCAGAAAGAAAATGCCCGCTGCCAGTTCCACGACTTGGTGCGAAGACTCTCTGCAGCTTTGGAGTTTGATTTTTGCGACACTACGCACAGTCATTCCCCTGAAACTCTTATCATCAAGGCAGCTGAACTCGTTCAAGAAATCACTAGACTAAAAAATAAATGCCTTAATACAACTGAAAACTTGTCAACGGTAGAACAAGACTTGAGAAGTTGCAGGGATGCCTTAGAAAGATCAAATTCCGATAAAGAAATGTTACAGCGTCAACTTTCATCACAGATATTGGATATTGAAAGGCTCAAGCAAGAAAAAGAATCCTTAGCTGTTTCCAATAGGGTTTTGGAACGAGAATTGCATGAAGCAAGGGAAAAGTTATCACATTGCTCAAAAAATCTTAATGTGGTAACCGACAACGTCAATCAGAATGAATCGATAATTATACAATTAAAAGGTAAATTCATTAACTTACTACTTGATTGTTACTACTCATAATATTACTTATTAATGATATTGTGATAAGCTAGAACTGTTACCTAAATTTTACTTAATTTCAGAGGACCTAAGACACAGGGAAGAAAAATATCAAAGACTTCAGGCCGAGTTCCGTAACACAATGGAATCTCTTGCAATCCTATTGAGCCTGCCGACTCGGTTTGTTGAGGCTCATGAGAGCACCATCAAAGACAGAATACGTGAACTATTGAGTGAAAACAAAGATAGGTCTGTGGTAAGTAATATTTCCTTCATGTTAGTACATTATATGTATGTCGATGACTACCACTAAAGTTTAACAATCATAAGGTATTATTAAACTGCATATTTTTCATAGAGCGTCCTTTTCATATTTATCTTTTGAGCACTTTTAATACTTACTGTATCAAAAACTACGAAATGTCTGGTCTACTGGCCAGTAAAAAAAATGTTTTCAGAAAAAGAAAAAAAAAGAGCGCCATTTTGGCGCCCTATTTTCTCTTTCTGAAAACAACTAGAACTATATAGAATATTTTTAATTAAGGAAAAAATATTATGTTTGCAGTGCAAAACTAAATGTAATTTAATTAATTATAATTTTACCAGTGCAGTCCATAAAGTGTACCTACAACATAAGTAGTGATTATAAAATAGTGAAATATCATAAATCTGCTTTTCGCTTTCCCCTTTAGAGTTTTCCCATTCATAATAATATACCTAATATACCAAACTATATAAAACAAAAATACTGGAAATTAGTAAGTACTAATAACCAAACTAGATAGTTCTTACTAATAACCCACAAAACAATCATATAATGATTACGTTACGGTCACGATAGAGATTTGTGGATAGTTTGTGTTTTGTATACTTGTGGACAGCTTACGATCAACATCTTTCCTCCAGCAAATATTTAAAAAATTCTGCAACTCTCTCTTTCTTACCTGAGCGTTTTCCCGGTTTCTTCATCAGCCGTTGAGCGTCGAAGCCCAGGGTCCGCTTTCTTACTTTTCGTTTCCACTTCGAACGGTAGTCGGCATGCTTAGTTGTCAGACCGAAGGCGCACATATCCTCCTTGACGACATCAAACCCACATTTCTTGGGTTTGCCCCTTTAGCCAGGGCCAGAGTGGAGCGGCATAGCTATACATTTGTTCCCTACGTAACTAAATATAATTCTTTCTGCAACATTTCGTAGCAAATCGAGGCGTTACGTGATAAGCTGGGCTCGGAATCGCAGCAACTGAGCAGGACAGCGCACTTGCACGACCAGGCCACCACGCGCGTGCGCATACTCGAAGACGAGAGGAACATGCTGGAAGCCAAGGTGCACAAGCTGGAGGCAGAGCTCAATGCTATGGAGCTCTCCAGGGACAACTTGAGGAAAGACAAAGCTAATGTAAGTAGGACTTCTAAATCTCTGAGTAAAAGGAAAAATAAACTTTGTAGGATAAAGCTACCTACATTATTTTACCAACTATTTGAAATTAGATTTTCTGACAAGTACTTAAACGTATCTTGTTTAAGTTTATTAACGCTGTTTTCAAAATAGCACTGGCTCGGCAGAACTAGTAAACAGGTAGTTAAAACAATCTAAAACTAATATTAACACGGAAGCGTCGTTGCAAAATATATTATAAAAAATCGTTGGTAATATTATTGTTACAGTTTGTAGCATTCCTCGAGCGTCTGGGCAGAACGCTAAATATGGATGAGTTGACACAGGACATCGGCATAGAATTGCACACCGAGTCCATTATGCACCGCGCCGAGCAGCTAGCGAGACTGGAGAGCGATAAAATTGTTGACAAGGTCAGTGGAACCGGCGCGGCCTATCCGAGAAATGTTTGTTACATAGGGTGTTTGTTTGTTTGTCGCGCTTCATTAATAGGGAATGTTACTGCGGTGTTATCATTAGTACCAGAGTGCAGCGCCAAAATAGGATGTAAACTTCACACTGTCTCTAAAAGCATGATCAATTATATAGCAACGCTGGTTTGTATTGGTGCTGCCATCTGACCCTTGCGTAATGTTCCCTATTAACTTCTTATAAGTCTTTTTTTTTAATCAAAAAGCATTGAAACAAAACAAAATCGGACATTATAGGTATATTGAAGAATCATCTATATGCCAGAACGATATCGTGATTGAAATTCTTGTTTACAATAATTATTTAATGTAAGTACTCGTAAAAAATGTTTAGGCCCTCGAGTGTTGATTACTATCTAGTTATACTATAATGTTGATAACTATTATGACAACTATAATATTCAATAACTCATTTATTTCAATATACCACAACGGTTTCAGTTTTCACAACCATTTATTTCCATACCACAACGGTTTCAGGATATATTTGACATAAAAATTTATGGAAGGCCGTCTTGTATTGATACCTCTCAATTTGTTCATGATAAATTACAAACCATATCTTCTATAAATAAATTGACGGTAAATGTTATAAATTAAATTGTCATTGTGAAGAAGTAGACATGAATTCGTGTACTTAAGAAAAAGTGGTGCCATCTTAATATATGGACACGACGGTAGGCGTTCAGGATGCATCTCATCTCATTGGAAATTATCAAGTGCATGTCGTCTTCCTTAATATTTACACTTAACCTTTATATCACAAGCCATTAAAATTATTTATCGAACGATTGTTTTATCGCGGAAATAAAATCAACACTCTATAGACTATCTGAGGCGAGTCGCTTATTGTAATTGTACAGTTATTATATATTTATATTTGAGTGCTATTATTTTTTGCCCACGCAGATAACTGGTATTCTTGTTATTGGCTGTACATAAGGTGTTAGCTTATTTTGTATTGTAATGTGTGTTTAATAACTGTGTGTTTTGTGTATATAGATGCTATATTACGGATACTATGGCACGCTGCCGAGACTGCGAAGAGAAAGGTCATTCCATGATTTGCCTTATCTCAAAGAAGTAAGATTTGTATCATTCCGGATTGGCATGACATTATCAACCTAGTATTTTGGTTATTTAAATAGCAATCAATAAATCCACTAATTACTCTTAGTGTATTTACCTATGCTTAGATAGTGGTTAGCTAAGCAACAGTAGTCGCTACCTGCAGAAGTAATTACATTCTCAAATAACCACTCATTCAAATTTAATTAGTTTTGTTATATCGTTAACGCTTGACTTATAAATTAATTTCAGTGGTATTTTGAAAAATGTTTAGATTAGTGACTGCCGATGTCGTTGGAATACATGTTAAAATATAGTACATACAAATAAATATTCATATAAATAATTATCAGTGTCTACTTAATTTTACATTGTTTTGCAAAAATAAATTTGTTATAAATGAAGTAAAAAGTTCATAAAATAAATGAGCTTCAGTCACTCATTTGTAGAGTAAGTATTTTCAATTATTTTTTAAATAAAGTGAGATTAATCATCGACGGCTTTAATTTTGCAGACTGCCGTAGTTTACCAACTACAACGTCGCATAAGGATACTAAGGGAACAATTGCAAAGGAAAGATCTACATTTGGATTTATTACGACGCAAATTAAGCATTCAGGTTAGTTGGTAGCAAGTTTCGGATTCATAGACACAAAACAAATATTAATTGATCACAGACATTTCTTAAACCCATATAATAGTTCTGTACTGTTTGGGTGGAAACTGGAATAATACTGAGCATAAATCCACCTATAATTGATTCTAGCCCAATATCTATTATAAGATAATAATTTATAGAAAAAATTTAAAGATCCTTTATGTAACTTCCCGTTGGCCTAGAATTATTTGTTAAGAAGTAATATAATAAAAGAACCTGACGTTAATACATGAAGAATTGGATACAAATTTAATCGTTCAAGTTCATAATCATGTAACAAGCAATAAGTAAGGCCAAACGATTCAAGAAACGTTTCTGAAGGATTCGTGATGCGTGTTTCACGCACGAATTAATGGTAAAACACAATCAGTATAAGGAAGAACTATATTTTGTTGATCATGCAGGTACTTTATTTATCTACTAATCCCGGCTACAATTCAATAAGCAAGCATGCAAAGGGAGACAGTAAGTAGGTACCATGTCCAAAAATTACTTATTCGAATCAAAAAGAGCGAAATGTAAAACTTCGCGTTTTAATTGCAAATGTATGCATGTCAATGTCGTCTCTTATCTTCGTGATTCACGATACATATGACATCTTATTTTCTGTACCTGTACGACCGAGCGAAACTCGGTATTTTTGTTAAATGTTTCAATGAATAATGGAAAAACAAATTTTCCAGACATGGGACCAAAAAAATGTATCTCTAATGATATCAATAATGACACTTGTTTTATGTTCCTGTAGGAAATTTGTGGTTCTAGCTTACTTTCCTTATAAATGAAGCTATAATACACATGTTTTTTAAAATTTGTTCATGTACAAATGTACATCTATATAGACAGATGAGTAGATATTATAGATTGTAATAAAAGTACCTATTTTTGTTTTATTATGTAATAGATTCCATAACTAAGGTAAAGATACCCTATATACATAAAATGAGGAGGTAATCTTGTTGTCCATCCAAGGAAACCATTTAATATTCATTAGACTTCGTAATATTTATGATGAGAACATAGACCAGACCGGGTTATTTTCATAAATAATTATGAAAAACAACTTCGAGAATATAGATCAAAATATTGATTTTATATCGGGTTACTTGTAAAGCACGGTTTTGGCTTTCTATGTCCAATAATTTTGGCTGTGCGTTGTCTCTTAGTCCCTGAGGTAACTTCGGAAGAATTTTATTTAAGTGTATCTACACTAGGAGGTAATCTTCGGAAATACTCAACCGATATCCAAACATTCTTTAAAAGCTGCATTATCCTTAAGTGGTATATAATAATTAATATATTCCGAGTATTTTTTTAATCATGCAGGATCTACGGCAATATTGATGGTAAAATTGATAATATATTTTTATTATGGCATATCAGGAAGAGAGTTCCCGGGTCCGCGCTGTGTTACAAGCAGAGAGGGACGAAGCAGTGGGGCGCAGCAAGAAACTCGCGCGCCAGTGTGACAAACTCGCGGTGCAGCTGAACGATGTGCGCGCGCAGATTCGGGATCTCAACGCACAGCTAGCTGACGCAGCCGAATATAAGGTGAAAAGAATTAAAATAATTATCTCATGAACATTAACATATCTATTAAATAAACTTTTTGAAAATGGCCTAAATTTTCTACACCCCACTGTATGTAGATACATTATAATAATATGTAACGTCCAAAGAAACTTCTGTGAGAAGAACATACTCGACCTTCTCTACTATGTTCGACAGCCCAATTTCGTCAGTTTGGTCAATGTTCAATTAAACACAGAATGTTTTAGTTGTTTTAGAAGTCAGTAAATAAGTATACCTGCCTATTTGCAAGTAATGATGCAGTACGCCAATTTACAAGCTAAGAATCAGATGTCAAAGAAATATTCATAGTACTTTATTACCATGATGACTAAACGATTTGAACAAAATTAATCTCGCTCCAACGACGTCGATTTTTCCGATAGGATCTTTGGAATGCAACAGTTCGTTGACTGCAATCATGCCAATGCAATAAAGTGCATCTACTCGTATTTATTTTTAGATAACATCTTTGGAACGCGCTCGTAAGATCGAGGAATTACAGAAGAAACTAGAAGAAGCAGATTTAGTGCGAGTTCGTTACAATCGGAAAGTCAATGTTCTAAGAGATCAGGTTCGGGCCACGGGAGAAACCTTCGAACAAGAACGAACCACTACGGAACACCAGATTTCCATGCTAAGAGACGATTTAGCTAGAACCAAAGAGTCGTTGGTTGAATGCCAGAGACGAGAAGCTCAACTACTAAGTTTCAGGTATTTATAATCCTATACATGAGTTTAGCGTAGACAGTCAGTGTTATAATGTAGTAGTATTTGTTGATAAATTAATTAATGACACATTTCTGGATATTTACGTCGATAAATACGTCGTAAAATGTACTTATATAAGTAAAATCTATAATAATGTCAGCCGTCGTGCGTGCCTTACAATTCTGACTGCATTGGTCCAAATTCCCAGACTAGTTTACTAAAATCTACTCCGGCCTACGATTTTCCAGACATTCGATCGCGAAGCTACTGGGCATCCTGGTACCAGCGTCAGTGTCGGACTTTGAGATGGTGTCGCGTCTGCAGAAACTGATCGACGCTCACCACGACTTCACTGTGGTGTCTAGACGCTATGATGACCCCACGCTGCTGCGCGCCTCCTCGCGATCGCCGCCGCCTTCTAGATGCCGAACTAGGACGCCTGATCGGTAAGAACTCGGCTACTTTACTTTTAAAGTTTCAGAAAAATTTGGCGGAAAGTCGTCCACCCAAGGTCTTGCCATGCCAAGGGCCTCGCGCATCACAACGTTTCTTCTATCAATACAGTAGCGCGCGTTCTAAGAAAAGCTCTATCCCAAAATTGAAATAAATACATACACTAACTTAGAATAAGATATACTAACACAATAGATCTTTATCAGAATTATTTAATATCGAATTGAACTGAAAAAATAACTGTGGTCATTGTTATAGTGTGATCTAAAAAATTTAGAGTTCTTTCCAAGTCTTGATATTTTAGTCAGTCCTAAAAAATGTAATTCGAAAAAGTACCAATGGCCTTGCGAAAATACTTTGCCCATATACATTTTAACTACTGGTTGCAGATCCAGGTAGTTTTTATTCCTTGGCACCATAAACATTGGGTCAAATGAAACGCTACACAAATGACAAAGCAAGTATTGGTCGCAGGTCTCTGCGATACGACGACTCGGGCTACGCGGACCCGGCGTTCGAGCCGGACGACGAGCTGTACAGGGCGCGCGCCGGCTTGTGACAGTCACGACGTCGCGCTCGCTTCTAGACCCGCGGCTTCTTATCTACAGACCAACCATCTTGACAGCAAAAGCGGCCATTCAATAGGGCTGTTTTTTATTTTACCTAGCAAGCTAACAGGCCCACCTGATGGGAAGAGACAAAGACCAAGAAAGCTGTATAGACGACAAATGAAATAGAAAATTTCCATACAACTTCTCGGCCCAATCCGACTGATTAGTCGGTCAGATAAGTACTACAAAGTAGTAGATTGGACCGTGCATGTGATGGCAGACAATAGACCTCGGCGTCATGTCTCGTTCCTTCTTATGCATGAGTGTTTCTAATATAGACATCTACTTGTATGAGCGAAATAGAAGATGTGACGGGGTCTCTAGCTTTTCTGTCTGACAAGATAAATGGACGCCCATATCACCAGGGTTGTCACACGCGCGTTGGGTTGTCACTTATTTGTGGCCTTTGGGTCTTTTTGCCACAGTGCCCTGTAAATACACTGCCTTTCTCTCTCTTCAAACCGGAACACAACTGGACTGTTTGTTTGGTGGATGAAATAGATGAGTGAGGTACATGCAAACGACCTTTATACCAAGGTCTACCTCTGGTAACACTATAAGTAATATAAATAGACTCTACTATTATCGATGCTAGTGAAAACTTAGAGTACGAAAGTAATTAGTAGACTGTAGAGAAGTTGGCGCTTACTGCTAATGTAAGTGAAACTTTATGTAGCCATGTTGGCACGACGTCTAAATTATAAAAAAAATAGTAATCAGTCATAAAAAATACCTACATCTCCATGACATCCTTATACGCAACCAATTAGTGTTTTAATTAGTGTATTTATTTAAATTTTTATCCTTACATTTTATTTAATAATGTTATAGCCACTGTGGCCATTTAGAGTGAGACATTAGTTGTAAACAAATATATAAATCATCATCATATAATATAAGAAATAAAATGTAAACATCCAAAGAAATGCCAGTTAATAAATCATCGATGGAATGGTAATAATAATAACTAAGAATCTCGATGTAGTTGTTAAGGCAATTATAAATATGTCGCACCATTCACAATGTTGATTCTACAAGGCCCATGTTACTATTTTTATTCGGTCCAATGTACAATGTTAGTAAATGTTGGATTATTGACGTTTACTTCTAAAATCACACATTTAATTGTCAATGTAGCTATTATTTTAAATAAGTGCAGATAATTTTTATTTATATATTTTTATTTAGTTTTATTTTTAATTTATTATTATATTTTATTTATTATTATAGAATATTACAAATGTAGTATTTCTTGAAATTGCCACTTACATATTTTTATCTTTATAGATTTTAATTAGCTAATATTTAATGATTGTTTGAAACACGATGTTCCTAAGTTAAATAGTTAATTGCTTATTTCTTGTTAAAAAGCAACATGTTTCGTTAATGTTCTGTCGTAAATCTTTGTTTTATTTTAATTGTCTTCCCGATAAATTATTATTTTGTCATTATTGAACATATTTTTGAGATTTAATCTTAACTTAAAATATCTAAATATTAAAGTTATAGTTGTAATAAAATGAAATCATTCAATTTCACATTACGTGTACTAGATAAGTATATATTATTGACTTAAAATAAACATACTAAATATGTGTATTTTTCTACCTTTACCCTGAAACCAAATTAAGCAATTCCTAAAGTACCAAATCTTTTTTTTTTAGATCTTGAATGAAATGGTAAATTAATAAACTGCATAGTTATAAAATAATTAAACCGTCTTTATGTATGTATCTACAGAAAAAAAAAACTAATTATGTGCTAAATTAATAACTTCATAAGTATACATTGTTATCAACTCAGAAACACAACCGCGCGAGCGAACGCAGCATATATTTTTAAAACGATTGATGTCACATCTACCCCCGTCCCATTTGAATTAAGAAAGTCATACCATACTCAGACATACTCGCTTCTCGCAGACTTCCTTCGTCTGATCGTGCTGAGAGAATTTATTTGTTCAATTTAACTATATAATAATGTTTCCATTACAATTAGTTTATTTTATTATTTTCATCAGCTCAAGTAAGTACTGGTGTTTTACATTAATTTTTACATTTAAAATGTCAGACATTTATTGCATCGTTAACCATGCGGTCATCCAATAATGGCGTGGTCAATTAACTAGCATATTTTTATAATTCTTTTTTTATTATATTGCAAAAAAATTGCTTATAAATTACTTTTTGGTAAGGAGATAAGTATCATATTAACTATACCGTTACTTGTATTTACTTGGAATACTGATCTAATGTCATGACTCATAAAGGTGTGTGTTTTGTGGATAGATTATTAATAATTATATCTATAACAATTATTAATAATCGTTTTATTTAATTATTATTTTTTATTAACAATTTTTAACATTATATTTATTAACAATTTTTAAAAACATATTCTTTCCGTATTGTGTCTATGAAATAGAATAATACATCAAATTATTTTTTTCTAATCAAATAATAGCGCAAATTAATTATTTTATATTTTATATTTCTAAACCTAAAAAAGTAAATATTTCTTAAATGAATAATATTTATATTGTATCAATAACGCGTTGATGTCTTTTGTATGCTGACTATATATTATGAGGTCGTATTTTTTAAATTAAACTCATAATTTCCACATTGAACTATAGACGGTTCTTATCAATCTAAATTTATTCTCCTATTGCCACTCTATTATTTATTTCTAGTACGATTTTGATTTGAAGTTTCACTTTATGGAGTTCTGACATAATGTTTAAGTTTACCGGAAGGTAACATGGAAAAACTCAACTAAAAATAGATAATTGTACACCATGTATTAGATCGAAAGGACATTGTGAGAATAGGACATTTTCCGCCAAAATGATCATAACGCACGAAATATGACGATCGACGACAATTGCTTCTACCTTCTAACTCATTTCAGACCTAAACTTTTTTTTCAAAATATTTTACAACCTAACTTTTTAATTAAACCCCAAGTATTATAGGAAAAATATTATAAAAAAACACTAGACTTTCAGTTGTTTCTCTCCATAGCATTGTCAAGACACGTTCCGAGGTACGCCGATCTGGATGAAGAAGACCAACATTTGTTCAGAGCGGCCTACGACACGCCCTCCTACGACCACGACGAATATGAGGAGTCAGACGACCTCGGCAAGCTGGACTTGGTCAAAGACGGTCTTTGGGCTCTCAAGGCGAAGATAAAGGAGCTGAAGGCTTTCGACAAAGCACTGGCGGCTAATGTGCTGGCGACAAAACTGAAACTAAAAGATTTGATTAAAGGCGGGTTAATACTCAAGAAACATCATCACGTGGATTATGATAAGAAGAAACCTTATTATCAGGTATGTAGCAAATATATCAAATTATTTAACTAGGTACAGATTTCTTCCGTATGATAGCCGTAATATAAATATATCAGAATACGTACTAAGTATTGATAAGTTTGATTAAAGTGTGTACAGTCATGGCCAAAATTACGGAACCAATTTTAGACTATTTGCGAATAAGTAGTTTTTACTCTGTTAAAATCAAATGCTCACAATGAGATACTCGTACTTACTACTGGTTACATAGTTTTTGGTGTAATTACGTTGTATAAAAACACATTTAGTTCAATCAGCTCTTAGCTCACTAAAATCTACGACATATAAATGAGTAAGATTTGTATACAAACTCATATACCCTATACCTATTACAAGTAAAGTTCGTACCTGGAACCTCAGTTCATGCAGGCGAACGGACAGCTTCTAGTTTTCAAGAGTGTTTTAAACGAGCAATAAATTAAAATAATTATTATATTTATTTCAGGCACCACCATCCTACCAGCAATACGAGCCAGCCTACCACGCGCCCGCTCCCGAGTACCACGCGCTCCCACAAGAATATGCCCACGACCCCTATTATGGGCATTAAATTCATTTCTTTACACATCAACAGCTATATATTGTATAGTGATCGATTAACTCCTATTATGTTTTTTCTTTGAAAATATAAAATGTTGAAGTGATCTTATATTAAGTATCTATGTAAAAATGTAAAGTAGTAACTATTAATTTATAAATATTTCCTAATTAAATGTATTTTTGCAAAGCTCTTTGTCTGATGAATCATGGGCGTCGTTTATCTCCGCGCGAATACTAGAACCTGATACGTCATAAGAAAGTGCATTAATAAAATAAAATGTTAATTGGCAAGGTCAGCAGTAGTGCTGGGCGCAGTAGTTGACCGCGGCGCGCGCGCAGGCCACACGTGTACTAGAAGCAGATCGCTACCCGACTCCGAAAAACGAGCTTAGAAGATCTTGCTTAGTTTTACACGGTGTGTCGAGCAGCCGCATGATAATAAAAACAAAAAACTGTTTTGTTTTTTTGTTAAGATGTTATTGTTCGTAATCCCAGAAAAAGTGGACATGTCTTTATCGATACAATAAACTTAACAGAGGTGCGAATTCATTGATCCGCGGCGAGATGGTCAACAACTATGTGTGGATGTTTTTTGTGGTATGTATATTTTTAATTGTTCACATTGAATAGAAAAATCAACATGTTTTAGAATAAATGGAAATGGTATCTGTGAAAATTATTATCTACTTGTGATATTATATTTTTTTATGACTGACAGGAAAAATATAGGCGATTCAACAGATGTGATACACACTACATTATATAATTAGAATATTTCCCGAAATGCTTATCATAGCAATAAATCTCCAGATCGCAGCATATAACATAGTTACTGTTGTCTCATAGTTTTTTTATCGTCAGCTGATTGGATAATATAACTTTCAATAGAAAATTTTAAAGAGGATATTTACAAACACTATTTATATATTTATTTAAGTTAAGTATACAGTTGACCAGCGAGTGGTATCAGGGGGACAGATTCCACTTGTCGAGGTGACCCTTAAGAGCTTGAAGTAGGATGATAAATTAGAATATAATCGTACATACATCAAATTATAACTTAACAGATTTCTGCTCACAAACGCCTTAAGCAGTTATCCCTTAATCTATAATTAAATAACTTATAAGGCACCTATATACCGAAGGTCGGTCTATATAGTCACCCAGTTATTACTTATACCAGGTTCAATTATGTCGCGGGTCGACAACCCACGTCGAAGGCGACAGCGTTCTCGTATGACACTTACCGATTATTTCAGTATCGTTCCAATGGTTAGATGTTTTGATTGTCAATTTATTTACAACTAGAATATGCCCACAGCGTCGCACTCGTGAGTTTCCCACGGGGACATTATTTTTTTCGATAGGAATGATATCCTATGTCCTTCTCCATAATTCAAACTACATGTACCTTTGCAAAACTTCTCGAAGACCTTACCCTTACCCTTCGTGTAATTAAGATACCATACAAAAAATTTAGACTATACAGCCTTCTATTATTACCTCAGTAATTCGAAATGAGATGAAAAGCAAAATTTAATTTATCATCAACTCTGCTCTTTTCTCCCTACTTGCCAAGCCTCATTCTCTTGTCCGCCATCCTTCTCTGTAATGGCAAAACGAATAAAACTCATACGCATGTGAAAGACCGCAGTTCAAACCCGAGGTTTTACAGGCATAATAATAAATGTCAGGGTGATCTTTAACAAACTGGATCACGAGGAACGATGGCTGAGGGCGAAACAGGTCCTCCACTTCCTGCTGTTTTTGTGCCTCCGTCTGTGCCTACTCTGTGGGAATTTATTATCTGTATGTAGGTCTTGGGTATATGTCACAAATCAATATTTTTCCTTGTTAGATTCGATGTGAATATTCAAAGACAAATCAATTAGAAATGAATTTGTAAAAAAAATGTTCCGTCCAAGAAGGATCTACGATTTTAATTTACATTAGCATCATCCGCTTAATATTGACTTGGCCCATCCTTTTTTGAATACCTTGTACCGCCTACTATCACTACGACTAGAACTGTAACGCCCAGTTCCACTTCAAAATACATGGATATGAATAATTACTTGGCGGCTGTTTATTGAAAAACTGGTTACGTATGACAACAAAAAACATATAGGCAGGACATAACTTCCGAGATAGAGGATAATATTTCAATACAAAAGTGCCTCATGTGTCAAATATTTTTCCACGAAGCTTCTCAATTCTATAAAGAAATAATTGCATGTTTTACACACAAATATTACGCCAAAAATGCATACGAATAAGTATATCAATAATAAAAAACTTGCATTTTAACATCTGGAATTTACTATTTTCAATGACTCGTATGATGGTAATGATGGCGTATATAATCGTCAAAATTAAAAACAAATAGTTTTCTTTACATATAATAATGAATTATAAAAACAAAAGTATGTACTACATACGAATGGCATCTTTTCTTTGTGGTCACGAGTTATTTATGATCTCACAATTTATTTGCATCCGAGTTTAAAATACCGCACGATGTGGTAAATCAGAACAGGTTTGCTCGGCTCACCCTATACCTACATTAATTCTGTACCTGTATTGTAGTGCACAACAAAATACATGCCCAGTGCCGGCCACTGAAATAAAGACAAATAGACGCTCAATAATAGCGAGTTACGAGTTACCCGATTATAATAATTTAGGTAATTGTTGGCATCTTAATTTTATATTAACTGATCCGTATTTTTACGGCTTTATCGTCTTAAATAATAATCTCAAAAAGGATGAAAGTGGCTCACACGGCGCTTGGAAGAAATCGGCACAGGGCGCGGGCATTAATATGCTAATAATATTTTATTCCAGACTAGCGGCCCGTTTAAACTTTACTAAATTAAACCCATAAAAAATTATACGCCTAAACCTTCCTCTAGAATCACTCTATCAATTTTAAAAACCCGCATCAAAATCCGTTGATCTAGCAAAAGATCTAGCATATATATATACTGTCTATATTTATCATATTTAGCATTGTGTGCCAACTACTACCTATCATAAATGCGAAAGTAGGTACTTTCATACTTTGTTTAACCTTCACGCATTATATACTCAATCTTCTATAAATTTCTCATACCTACATACTAATAAGTGTACGAAAAGTTTTTACAATATTTAACTTTTTTTTAAATGTTTCCTTGAAAAATTCACACGACTAGAGTCGCGGTCAAAAGCTAGTATTAAATATTTTCAGAGTTGTAAGATTATACTACAGGTAAATCGAGACGACAAAAGGAAACTGGAATGAACACCGGATCGACACACTTAACGAACGTTTACTGACAAAACTACCAATTTTAATTATTATAACTACTTTGTAGGCAATTTTTCATAATCGATACAGCTATTGAATATAATGATTGAATATCACGATCATATCGAATGAACGAATAAAAATTTACCCTAGCAAAAATATTAAATACTTAGTTACCCACCTGAATTGCTACGAGTATATTGCGAACATAGATATACTCAAAAGCACATCAACCTACGCAAATTCATTGCAAATATGTCCCTATTAGTGCGGCATAAAGATTAACTTGACTCGACTGTACAACCTAGGATAGGAGAAATCTAAATAGATACACTACACCTTATTCTTACCTGATCCTAACATGTAAACTTCACAGTCAGTATACTTTATTGTTGAATTTTATCGAAAATAAATCAAATATTAGTTCAAACCTACAAAATTATTGTAAAGTAAAGCATTTACCGCGGAAGTAATTTCCTAAAAAGTCGAATTTAATTTATAAAAAATTAAAAATCATAAAAAGACATTTTAACTTAAATTTGTTTACATAATAAAACTTGTAAGAAAAAACAGAGTTTACATTCTACATATTCATAGATCCGTTTTTAGTCTTCCCGGTTGCTTGTTGGGAAAATATAAATGAGATATGGGATAAAACGCAAAAATGTAATACAAATCGGCTAACTAGGTATAAATAAATAGTTACCTAGTAGTGTGCTAGGCTGGTGGAATTGGCGGTAATTATAATTTCAAGTACAACTATCCACGATTTTATTAGATAACCAAACATAGTTGTTGCATCTTATTTAATAAAAAAATATATTTTTTATGACTTTTTTTATATTATTTAAAATAAGCGGACTTTTTTTAGAACAATTCCAATTATGATTCTAATCCAATCCATCAACACAATTTGTAATAAGTTTCATATAATTTAAAAGATCACAAAATTCTCTTTAACCTTGCACTACTGCCGATTTTATCCGTGTGTCAGTGTCATGACCACGACACGGCTAATGCAGGTGCTAGTGTGAACGCGACCTAAGTGACAATACGCGTATTTTATCACGCCTTGTGGCCTTCGATCAACGTTTTAAAGTAAGAAATATTACTTGCAATAGTTTATAATGATTAATAAATTTGTCTGAAAAACACTAAACTTTAAAGCTGACCTGTATTCGTTGCTAAAGTATTTATAAATCTGTAACTGTAATCGATAATTAAAATTGGTAGTATTTTAGTTTGTAGTAGATCATAAAAGTCTTCTTTAATACGAGCTTAAAGATAGTATTTACTACTTTAAACTACTTTAAAACAACATTTGAATCTGTTAATTTACGACTACATCTATCAAGAATACTATACTTACTAATATACTAGATTAATCATCATTTTTTACTATTTCGTAGTGTTTCATGTGAGTACCAACGAATCGATTAGAAGTTTCCTGTACTTAATAACACGTTGTCTTTCAATGATATCATAAGTGCAACATTTCTGCTCATATTAGTGTAACCACAAATTAAGCAATATTACTAGTATATTAACTGACAATTTAATTACTTTAGAAAAAGAAAATATATAATTTGCCTATATTTCATAAATTTATGTTAGTATGGCTGGCTGTGGATCATCTTTCCTAAATCTACTCATTAAAGCATAAATGGCTGCGCAAACCGTGAAATATTAGGTAGTCAAGAATCAAACATACTATTGAAGTATATAAGTTAGTAGTTAGCCTATTTAAAAACGTAAATAATGTAGATATGTCTGATACTTAGGTTTTTTCTGATAAGATTTTAATTTTATAGATTTTCCAAGACAGGTGAACTTTCCAACAAAAATAGTACCACCTAGATATAAATAAGAAAAACATGACTAAATATATGTAATTAACTTCTTAACTTATTGGTTAATTGATAGTTAATATATACACAACAGGTCTGTTGTTTGTAATGTCAATATCAATTAGGCACAGTCTCGTTTGGGCTAGTATAATTTACGGCAATCAAAAAATAAACTTGCGAATCCGGAGTTAAGTAGATTTATAAAAATATGACATTAATGTCATAATATTTTCTTTTTAACTAAAAACTACTTGATAACAGAATATGGTCTAATTTAAAATCTGGTACCGGTTTCATAGCGATACGTTACTTAGAGCGCGAGAAAATAAATTTTGAGCGAACGCGCGCAATGAACACGGGTGAAGCCGTGGGAAAAGCTAATAAATAAAATAAATCGATAAAATTAATATGGCACTAGTGTGTGCGTAACTTACAGGGTTTAAAAGTCCATTTGATAACCTTATTTTACGTCTGATAATAATATTAATACGTAATTCAAATTGACTAGCAAAGGTTACATAAATATCAACGATCATGCTACATGTCACAATGCAAGTTAACAAGTTTGCAAAGGCCAGTTTCATATCCCTGTCGGAATTTGAGATTGTCAGCTTCCGTAGTAGCCGCCCACTAAGCATGTTGTAAATACAATAATACTTATAGATTCATACAATGCGTAGAACGGAGAGGCGCCATAGTTTTTGCCCATAAATTCCAACGGAATCTGGTCCAGTTTTTGTTTAGATGACGCGCAAAAACTAGAATGTTATTGAAAATGTATCCATCTCTTTATACATTCATAAGGAAGACAAGTACATAGTAGCAATGTGGACATCAAAATTAATAATAAATGATAATATATCGTATCGGTACTTCGGGATTCCAAATCCTACTAATAGGTATTTATAAGTCGAAAAGCAATTTTGTAACTTTTGCATAAAAATTCCAGCGAGACATTTTCGGTCACTCACCTCAGTTTTCTTTGTTCTTCGTAGTATCTGCGTTTGGAGTTGAAATTGTATAACGTATGCAGTGCAAGGTCGTCAGGTAATAAGCCACTGTATATTGTACACTGTTCGTCGGACCACCAGCCGACCAACTCACCAACACGTGCTTGAACGGCACCTCATTCTACATTAAATTAACCAGTGTACAAATAACGTTCAAAGTCAATAAATAAGTACCAATTCGATAAATTGTGAGTCGATAAAAATGTGATAGAGGTGCTACAATCGGCAAAAATGTAATAAATGTCAAAAATCACCTTTCAAGAACCGAATATTCAAAATAGACCAATATGGAAAATAGACCGATCGTACCGGAGGGTAAACTCGAAAGGATTTAAAATTAATTATTGTTGGATTTTTTTCATACTCGAAAGGTTGTACATACACAAAGTTACGATAGATATGCGATATCTGCAACTCGAGTTTTGTGAATCGACTGGAGCAGTTTCCGCTGTATTTAAACGCTCCGTCGCACCTCAATGTTAACTTAATAATTAACATTCACGATCCATATCTTATCAGTTTAATAATATACACCAAAAGGAATTTGAAGATTGGAATGCAAAATCGTGAATATATTATTATATTACTATTACAGAAAAGTCTTGACTTCTTTAATTATTTCATGTGTAATTTTATCTCAAACTAGGCAAAAAATCATGAACCATCATCATCATCTTGGGCACTAGAAGTTAATCATAGGCGAGTAAATACCTAATAATAAAAATGTAATATACTTAATGACTGTCATTAACTACAAAATAGGCACCTAGTTTTTTTATTTTATTAATTCGGATTGAAATATTTCTTAATTGTTCCCCATGCCTTCATATTTTGCAGATCAATTTGGCACTTAATTTTTTCCACTTGACTTGACAGCCCATAAAATACAAAATAAAATAATTACAAACTTGTAGAGATAACTAAGTATCATGGCGTACCAAAGTAAATGTCACAAAGTTTCTAGTCCAACCATCGAATTAGCAGGTATACTCTGTACAAACTAATTAGATGACTCCAACCAAAAAAACGTGAAGAAGAGTTTCATAATTTTGCTTATATACCTATTATGCTATATAGCTAATTAATCGGTTATAAATATTTTTTTGTCACATAAACTATTCTTTCGCCAAACAAAAATATTAGTAAAACCTCCAAATAATCGAAAACAATCTACACCTGCATTTGTTCACAAGTCTAGCTAAGTATTACTTGTGAACTTCTACAAAATCTTTATTTGGTGCCATTATGACATTTTGTAGACATTATGTCCGTGATAAGGTATCCGGAACGTGTCGCGTTGGAATTAAAATTGACCACAAAAACTTGAGAGGCTTAATGTTAATAGTTATAATTAAAGAGTTGATTGACTTTCGGCTTGCACATGGGTATTACCTATCTCTTATCTATTTACAAATTATACTCAGTAAAATCCACATTCTTATTTAAGTACTCACCTCTGAGGTGAACTAACTTCCTAACTATTACGAGTAAAATTATAAATGCGAAAGTAAAGTAGGTAAGTTTGTTTGTTACTTCTTCATGCTTTATCTTCTCAATCGCTCTTCTTGAAATTTTGCCTACATGCATTTTAAAGTACGGAGTAGGACACATATGTTCATCCTGGAAAAATAACTGCGCCCGTGGGAATTTGGCGCGTGGTTCCACGTGGCGAAAGCTGTGGAGCAGCCAGCGGTGATTTCTATTGGCTACGATATTTTCTTTAAAACTATTTTTAACCTTATGACACTTTGATAGAATTTAAATATATTTCTACACATTTTAAAATAAATACAGTTGCATAAACAATTATATAATATTGGTAAAATTAACACAGTAAAGTTAACACATCAAGACTAATATTAAATTTTTATCCTTTTTTCCAGATCCTGAGATGTATTCCTGTATCGCCTAAGCCAACGCATAATCTGTATGATTCCTCACAAGAATCAACACTGCAGCCGGGCTTTAGTGCTCAAAATGTACCAAAGTATGAAGCGAGTCCTTCGAGTGATCAAGTCATATCTGTAAGAATTACATCATCGGTCGCCGTCGGAAGAAGAAAAGGAAAACCACCACCGAGGAGTTACGATACACAATATACGCATGATTTACTTACGCCTACAGCTTTTACAGAGACGATTTCTACAATATCTACAATTACAAACGAAAGTTTTAAGCAAGTGACTGATTTACCTCCTAACTTGATAGGAGCAAACATCGAGTTCATAAAACAACTCAATGCGAAAAAAGATAAGCTGACCTATACACCAAATCCATCGAGCGTTTACCAAACACAGGAGAAAAAGGAAATTTATGACTATGCGCCTGAAACGAAACCAGTATATGAAATAGATAGCAGTAAAGAATTAAGTATTGAAAGCAGCTATATTGAGTCATTACCTATATATCATAATTTAAATGAAAATGAGAATTTTAACAAAAATAGTAATTATTCAGACTCAATCGCAGAACCCTCGTTAAAATCAGTTCGAACATATAAATCGGAAGCACAAGATAGTGACGATATTATACCACAAGCAAGATCGATGCCATCTTCATATCACAGTAACCAATATCCAAAAAAAGAGATCTTATTGCAAGATACAGAAATTGAACAAAATAGAAAAAACAAAAGTGATTCTGATCAAACATCAAGAAATATCAATCCTATTTCAAATATCACAAATCAAGAAGATGTTAGTCATAATATTCCATTAGGTAGATCAATATCGATATCACCTTCCCCGGACAATTATTTTTCAGGGTTAAACAATAAGCCTGTAAGTGCACAGGATATTTCTGCGAGTCTTACAACCGTCAGTTTTAATGTGGTGCACGATACACAGAAACAGGCAAATAATTATGATCAGGCGACAACTTCTAATGAAAATCCAATCTCAGATAATACCAAATTTTACGAACCTCCAAAAATATACAGTCAACCGGCGCAAATTTACAGCGAACCAGCAAAATTCTATAGCGAACCTGCGAAGGTGTACAGCGAGCCAGCCAAGATATATAGTGAGCCGGCTAAAATATACAGCGAACCCGCCAAAATATACAGTGAGCCGGCCAAGTTCTACAGCCCCCCGGCGTCTCTGCACCTGCCGCCCGTGCCAGCGGACTACAGGCCGTGGCAGCAGCACTCGCAGAGTCTTGACATCACCAGTACCAGTAATACTACTCCAACAACCGTGGGAACTAGTGCAAACTTACCCAGCACTAAAAGAAATCACGAACATCAGCCAGAGAAAAATTACGAGGTAGATGAGAAAATAAGCGTATTATCAGAAGGGAGAATACACGGCGTTCAGGAGTCTACGACTGAAAAATGTAAGGAGGATAATTGTAAAGTTGGTTATGTGGTAGAAGGGCGTCAGTACAAGAAATATAGAGTGGAGGAGAGGACATCGGATGGGTTCATAGTCGGAGAATACGGTGTTGTGAGAAACGAAGACGGTGCGCTGCGCGGCGTGCGCTACACGGCAGACGGTGACGCCAGCCCGCGGCTCATATACGACGCGCTCATGAAGTTCCTACAGCTTAAATGATTATAACTCTATTGTGATGTGTCAAATCAATAAAACACCCATAAACTTATTTGCTCATTTAATAATAAGTATAATATTCATTAATATCCAACAATACAACTTACATTAACAGTTTTAAAAGGCTGACAGACTATTTCGTCTATTTTGACAAAATAAATAGTAAAGCCATTCTTGATTTTGACTTCACTAAACGACATCGGCTTTTACTAATTAGATCATTCGCATCGCATTAGTTTTGCCTTGTTCCTCGATTGTACTAATTTGTAGCACTCGAGGCAACACGAAATACACAATTTTGTATTTTCTTCCACTGGTTTATTTCATAAATATCCGAAATCCATAAGTAAGTTAGAAACATAATAATGTCATAAACGTTCTTCAGATTTTTATTTAATAATTATAAAATATCTGCAAGAAATGAGGTGCCATGGTCGCTGTAAAAATATTTAATTTTCATTGTCTTGTACTTCAAGAAGTATATAATAATTGTAAGTAGAATAAATTCAATAAATAAGACATAGCTAGTAATTTTGTGTAAATAGAACACTTACAAAATAAATGTTGGCAAAAGAAGCGTTTTCCTTTTTTCTTTCTTTAGCGAAACAACATATCCTAAAATATACTTAAAAAATTATTACTCCACAAACAGTCAAGAATTATTATTTTTTTCATTTTTCATTCAACTTTTTAGTTGACTATACCGCCTAACATCAAACCATAGTATGATTTTAAGTGTCTTATTAAATTTATTACTTATAGTTTATATCTTCAAGAAAAGGTTCGATTAATGAAATGTACTCACTATAAAAATAAAAAGTAGCGGTTTTATCATCAGAAATAAAATGCAATTTTTATTTCCATTCAAATAAATTATTCCTTTTAAATACATATTAACAGAAACATTTAATTATAATTTATCACAACGTAGCAACAGAGCAGACGAGCTATCTCGTAGCAGCGAATAGGCGCAGACGACATCAACGCGAGCTGCTTTGCCCCACAAAGTTAAGAGAAATTATTTAGAATTGCTAATGCATATAGATTTAAATAATCCAATAAATCATATTAACTAAATGTCAATTTATCAGTAAAATTGTATTAATTACGTGGGGTCATATGACATCATTATCATACAAGTTCCATAATATTTTTTTACTTTTTACATTAGAAAAAGTATCTAATTTGAATTCAAAATTTCTATCACAAGAAATAAGTAATGGATTAGAAAATTCTTCATAGAATGGAGTTTACTTGTTTTTAATAAAAGTAACAAAAGTTAAATTTCATGATTGTTTCTTTTACATTTTTAACAATTTAGATACCCTAGCCTTTTAAGTGCTGGTTAATAATGCAACCGACATCGAACGCGCATAATCACTTGGTAACACTTTGTGCAAAGATAAATTTGTCTAACACTCGTGGAAGCACTCTTAATTAATAAAACAGGCGTTTCGTCAACCTTAAAACTATATTCCTTATAATTATTATATTTATACGTACAAGTAATGTTTCTGAAATTTCGAAAACGATTATAGTAATTATTACAGATCTGTTATTATCAAGAATTAGGCCGCTACTAGATCATATTTAAAAAAAAACATGCAGTCGCGTAACGCTGAATAGGTAATTGTTTGCAATGTTTACTCAATTATTATAATTTAACATTTTCTAAGAAAGCTGCCTAGTACACTGGGCTTAAGACCTAATATCATACAGTTCAGCATATGAAACTCACAAGTAAGTATGCGAAATTTTTCTTAAAATTTATTTATATAATTATAAACTGCATAAGTACTTAAGTATGCAAATATCAAAGATAGCAAAACTAATTAATATTCATTTAATAGATATGCTGTCAAGATTATAATACGTAAAAGTATTTGAAATTGGTAGTATACATATTACTCAATACAATTCGCATAACTTTTAGCATACAACTTACACTCTGCATAACTTTCATATTTTTTTACTTACATACTAGTCGTCACCTAACCCATACATATTTCAATCATAGAACATAAATATTTGGTCCAAATCAGATTTATTAGAAATATAAAAGCTTAAGTAGACTTCCTACTGTATTATTTTCAAACGTTTCAGATCATTTGTATGATTATTTAAACAAAACATTTTGTTTACAGTTCAAAACAAACATTTTGTCATACAAATGATCTTTAAAAAACATCTTTTCTAATTTCAGTTAAGACTCAAGATATTAAAAAAATCTTCTAAAGTGTATGGCCGATATATTAGCTTGTGAAAAAATTCCAAATCTATTTAGCGAAGTTTTTCGTTCTTAATTCATTTAGTTTTAATAATCCCCAAAATCTTGTGATATGTTGATGTGGTGTCTACGGTAACATTAAAATTCTGAATAAGACAATGACACAAATGGCGTTCATTAGTTTAGATAAATCCAAATTGGCACTATATTAGTCCTGATATATTTGTAGTCCTTGCTTCGATAAAGTACACATATCATTAAACATCTAAACAGTTGCATTTATAACGCTATCAAAAATAGCAAATTGATATTCGTTATTTCAAACACAACTGTACATAATCTAGTGATATACCTTATTTGATATTGGATATAATATTTGAGGTATATCCGTAATGAATATGCTTAATAATTTCACTTTAGTTACTTATCTCACTATTTAGATTGTATCAAAGTGAAGCATGACATTTAGTGCAATTTTGAAACTCGGTAAACAAATATTTTCGTTTTTCGTCAACAATATTTTGATAATTTACCATAAATACGCATGCATTATACATGCTATTCTTTAAATAATTAATATGCGTCAATATTAATTTTCTTGAAACAAAATGCAACTACTAATATACCACACATACTTAGTTTAAGAATTACATCCTGAAATATATGTTTGTATAACATAAATTTTGCACACAGAGGCGGCCAGTAATTGACACTGGTGTGATGCGATGCCGGCAAATAAGCTATCGTCTATTAACGCCAGTGTTTTGTATAACAATCACTATATCTGCTATCATTCTCTTATTTAACGATGGTAACAACACGATGGTAAATAGTTCAAAACAACAACTTTAATTGTCTTAACGCTTGTAAGAGAACAATAATAAAACATTACTAAAACATTTAACTACAAATTGGTCTTAAACACACCGTGTTCACGTACCTACTTAAAGTTGCAAAATTTAGTTAAATTGCCACACTAAAATATTAATTTCACTAAATATGGCAGTAATTTATTGTATTTAACGTCATAAATAGGTAAGTTCATGACATTAACTGAATATTGTTTATAATTTAATATAAAATTGTTAATTAGGAACGCGAACGTATTATTTTTAATGCAAAAATCAACAATGTACAAGCTAAAAGCCATTTCACTACTACATCAACATCAATGTCATAACATACAGTAAAAATATTTTTCATTGTAATCTTATTTGTATAAGTAGGTAATAATTTAATATTAAAATTAAACGACATCGAACACTATTTGTTAGTACGGTTAGTAGACCGGCAACGATAAACATTGAGGCGAGTTGCCCATTCTTAGGTCGAATTGCTTACTATGTGGGCGAATTACATATAAATAGGGCGAGCTGGCCGGCGCCAGAAGCCGCCAGGTGCCGCTTAGTCGTAGGTCTCGGACTCCTGCTGCACGAGCTTGAACCGACGCGGGCTCTTCACGGGGATGGAGCCGTGTCCATCCAGGGACAGCCGACCCTTCATTTGGAGGTACCTGATAATGTTAACGTAAAGTAACTGTAGGTACTGATATAAACAGTTTTAAAAGAGCCTTATTCAATTCAGCTTAGCATCCAAGTAATAAATCTAATAACTCTTAAACTTGGGCTTGTAGTATTTTTAGTTCTTTGGCGACTAAAATATAATTTGATTGAGTTACCTTTTTATGAAACGGCAAACAAGCTTCGTGGGGCGCTGTTGCCATTCGTCTAATACTTCCTTCGGAGCTAATACCTGAAATATGGTACAAAAACAGTTTAACCTTAACAAATGCAATGGAAAATTAGAGAAACATATATACATACATCCTCATAAACTTTCGCATTTATAATGGAACTGTAGAGACTTTTAAATTGGCTCTCTGTTTCTTACTGTTAATTCTATATTTTCATTACTTAACTGTAAGTCTTCCTAAATAGTAATAAATAGATAAATAAATAAATAATATAAGTAGGATAGACGTATGGATAAAATCAACAATGACCTGATCCCCCTTAAGCCTGTCCAGCAGCGTGACGCACACGACGGCCGCCTTGATGCCGGCGTGGTGCGTGAGCGCCGCGAACGCGAGCGACTCCATCTCAATGTTGACCACCCCCGCCTTGTGGATGCTCTCCAGGTACTCCATCTTGTCCGCCTCCGTGAAGTCGCAGAAGGCGCCGTCGAGTCGGCCCTGACCTGTTACCAATATAAGACACGTGTTGTCCAAAATAAATAATGGACAAATCACACGGATTGAGTTAGCTGAAAGACAATTCGAGATTTGTATTATTCACGATTTCTACGTGAAATTTCATGAAGATGGTTTCAAGTAGCTCGCCGAATGTTCTTTAGGTTTAGGAGTATCTACTGAGAAAGACATAACGGACGGAGTTCTTCCCGATAAAAATACTTACCAACTATTTACTCATAATTTAGTAAATGTAATTAATTATTTACATACTGAAACGTAGTAATAACTAAATATATATATATAAATGTATACATTTAAAAATATATATTTTTATATTATAATAATGTATTTGTATAATCAAATTGATTCTAACCTTCATAAAAATCGTAAGTGCACATAGTCTTGCCGGTGACGGTGTCATACGGGTCCTCGGGGTCAGCCAGGCCCTTCAGTTCCCGCATCAGTCGCTTGTCCAGTTTGGACGGCCTCTGGATGTTCTTGCCCAGTACTGTCTGGAAGTCAATTACGAGACTTTTATTCGATTCAATTACGAGACTTTTATTCGATGACATAATGATCTTTATGAAATAAAGATTTTATGTCTATATAGAGCTACTTACATTGGGTTTATGTAAGTAGCTCTATATAGACATAAAAATGTCATCTACATCAATTCAATATTAACATTATGAGAATATTACCTGCCTCTTAAAAACCTTGCCAAGAGATCTACACATATACATTGGCAATATATTGTCTACATGCTCAGTCCATGATACTGAACAATTTTCTATATGGGAGCAACCCCGAAATCGCAAACAAAATCAGCTGATCCATGCATTTCCCTAAAGTTAATTATTTGATGTAGCATGGAACAGCTGATTTTTCGTTTTTTTTTTACAGAGCCGTCCGACACCGTTGCACATGCTAATCCTGAGCAAGTCACTTCTTACCACTTCAAGAGCGTTCCTCAAAGCGCCATCGACAGCTTCTTCAGAAATGACGACGGTGCCGCCTTCGTAGCCAACTCCGCCGCACGTGCCGATCCTGAAGAACACCGGGTCCCGCACCTTCGCGTGGTACATCAGCTTGATCACCTCGTGCAGGAGGATTCCCACTGATGGTATTCCCATGCCGTGCTATAATAACATTGCAAAGGGGTTTGGGTAAAGCTTTATTTTTGCTAAAATTTCGCGACTATTAAATGGTAATAACCAACCTATAAGTATGTAATTTTGAAAAAACATAATATAAAGGAGCAGGTTGAAGCACATATAGCTAAACGATATCAGTTGTGAGATATTATAGGCATTTTATTTTATAATTTTAACTAAATATCCAAATACTTATGTCAGCTCTGATATTACTCAGAAAAGAATAATAGGTATTTACACTAATATGGGGTACAAAAAAAATAGCAATGCAATTTATTTCTGACCACTGAAAATAAATGACGCCGCAAGTTCAAAATTACCCAATCCTTATTCAGACTTATTAAATCCCTTTCATGTCTTTCAATCAGACGAGGGCTGAGGGCTCTATTAAGATTTAATTGAAATATTTTATCTTTAAAAAATTAGCAAAAAGTAAGAAGTAAAAATTTAAAAAAATGACACACTAAAAAAGCGTGTTAAAAGTTAAATAATATACTCACAGGCCCACCTAAAATATGTTCAAATAAGAACAGCAAATAAAAACCAAATATACAGAGATGCAACAGTTCAGACAACTTCGATTATAGTTCAACGCCACATTATTGACAGAGAACGATCCTTGATAACTTCCGCCCACATCCCCTTCGGAGTTGCAATTCCGGGAGCCATTACGCGGAAAATGGTGTAGTTGAACATAATAGAGATGCCATCTATGCGTGCCGCAAATTTGTTTTACCCTTTGATTGCTTTTCAAGTGTACTACATGCAGTCTGTATTCAAAGAGTATAAGAAGGATTTTCGACTAACTATAAATTTAAATATTTCCTTGGAGAGTGTATGAGACCTATATAAAACGGAATACCTAGGTACCCTCGGGAATTGGCAAAACCTTGCTTATACACGGTATGTGCATGTAACGCTTTTCCAATTCCCGTGTAGACTCGGGCCCAAACAACTTGCATACTATTGTCAATAAATTTTATTTTTTGTGTTTGTTGTGATTTAGCTTATGTAATTCACGAGCCCGTGCCATGAGCCGAAGGCTAATTCTAATTCTGACAATCTCACACAGTAGCGCTCATATCGATGATATGATCTGTGTTAAATTTAAATCTAGAGTTGAAATTACAACTATGGCGTTTCTGATTGAAACTAGTTTAATCAAGATTCACAAGCGGTTATAACGTGACAGTCATTTGTCGCAATTTAAAATGATCACGGGGCAGATAACGCTGATTGTGCTAAGCGTTCCGTATTTGTGTTTATTTAAATATTCCGCTAAGTCTTATCTTGACCCCGCTAGACAGAAAAGCTGTTAAAATACTTCCTTAATGAAAAAACTTAATGAAAAGATAATTCTCGTTCATTAAATAAACCATCAACATTTACGCAGTTAAAATAGTACCAACATTTACGTAGTTAGGTACAACATAGAGATTTTTGGTAGAAGGTGAGGCCTATGCCCAGCAGTGGAACATAACTATAAACCACAAACAACAGCACTTTCATACTATGTTTATTTTAATGGTGAAATTTTAAAGAAATATCCAACTACTATTATTATTTTAAAAGCACTTACACTGATAGAGAGCACTGGTCCAACTTTGTACATAGAGTATCGGTAGGAGAACTGGCTAATGTCCTGGAGGGTGGTGCCACAGGGCAGCTTGTGACCAATCTCCGCCATGATGGTGTAAGCGAACTGCTCCATACGCTTCGGGGTGCCACCCATGCATACAAACTGAAAAGAGGTTCTTGCTGATCAACATGGGATAAAATCGATACCTGTATTGGAATATATAATGTATATATAGAACGCAGTATTCGGTATTATGAGCCAACTTAAACAGGATAATTTCTTAAACATAGGCATATTTTTGTCTACATGCTCAGTACTGCAGTAGTAGTAGTAACTTAAAGAAAATGTATCGATCAGTTATACTCATTACCTGGCGATATTTCATTATAATCCTCTCTGTTTAAAGCACACCATATAAGTCTACAAACTCATGAGATAAGCGTAGGGTTATATAAAACTAGAACGTCTTATTAAAAATACGTGCAAACACTCTACCACCATTGACAATTTATGGGACAATTTCAGTAATTTGACCTTTTGAAGATCTTAGGCTCTGACAATGCGATCCTAACATTTTTACGATAGGTACAATTTTGAAATAATAATAATGGTAATAGGTTCAGTTTTTATACAATAATCTGTCAAACTATTTCCTCGACACCGAAACAGTAGTGGAAGTGAAAGGAAAATAAAGTGGAACGATCGAGTTTAAATTGCGATCCAGCTGAAATTATTGCCGCGATTGAGGGGTAGTAGGTACTCTTCATTACCTTGACATCACCGAACATCTCGACGAGGTCGTGCGAGCCGCTGCCGAGCGCCAGGTGATACAAGATGTCCTGGTCCATCAGCTCGATGTTTGGATTCCGCAGCCGCACCGATCCATCAGGATACCTAAGAAAACATAGAAATTTTCTCAATTGCGAAAATGTTACCCTTAAGATACTAATATGAAACCCTGCCATTAATTGGTTACAACAAATTCTGTTTAAATAAGCCTAACTATCTAATTATAGTACATATAGGTATATAATTTTTACCTGAAAACGGGACTACGATTATGGATTCCCTTTATGTTCCGTGAAAATTTAGTAGTAGCGGACAAGCATTTAAGTATAATTGACCTTTGAGTCAAGTCATGAGTACCATAATTTACTTGGTGTTAGTTTTAATAATTAAGTATTTAAATGCTTTAAATAAATATGCCGTCTCAAATAACAACCGATTTTTTATGAATGATACAAGAATCCTAACCCTGATTATTATCGTAAGTACCTAATTAACTTATCTTATGTTGTGGTACATACTATACATTTGCATATTAGCAGATCCGATCACATATGGCGATTTATCTAATACTTCGATTTCCTAAATGTATTTTATCTATTTATTCATTAATTTATTCTTAATTGAAAACAGTTAACATAATTTTTACTGCACATTCGACTCGAAAAAAGAAACTTTTTATTTTAGTTACAATTTAACCTGATATAACCGTTATAATTCGAATTATTAGATACTCATTATAAATACATAATAATATGCATTGCATATCATTAAGTTATGTCAGATGTTAAGAACGGAATAATTCTTATCTCTAAGAAACATTATTTGTTTACGGCATTTCGCTTGTGAAGGTATAAGGATATACAAAACGGTTATAAACTTTAAGGGTTTTAGTGAAATATTGTACATAAAAAGAGTAACGCACACTTACATAAAATAGTTTTATTTAAAACAAGAGTTATATACTAATATACAGGGCCGAACTAGTATAATCTGCCAAGAGGCAAAGTATTTATGAAGGGTAAATTATGCGTATCTTACCGCCAAGATAACCTTTTAATCAGAAACTGTGTACCTGAATGTCAACTTCAATCTTCCATGATTAACTTAAAAAAAAAAACAATAACCTAACTGCATCTGGATCGACATCAGGGAAATGGTCTTCCAGTTTCCCGTTCCCGTTTAAATTCGTGTTGCCATTTCCAGCAGTGGTCTCTTCAGAAATGGGCTGACTAATTTTCACTGCTTGCTTCTCTATGCGTCCATTACGCAGCTCTTGTTTCTGGTTTGTCGGCATCGTGTGCTTGAATTTATGTGCTAATAAAATAAAAATAAAAACAACATAAAAGTTACGTGTAAATAATAGAAAATAATAATGGAGGGAGTAGATTGTTAGCCCATGTTCGGGAGCTATGTGTGAGTTCGAATTTATGATTTCCAACCGTGGAAACTTTTCATATCGAAAATAAAAAAGTCTGTAAAATCTATTGATCTATTGATTGATGTGAAATATCTATTGATCAATAAAATCATTTTTTGACATATGCATACATAATATATATTTTGAAAATTTACTTCCCGCCTTTTATAGGAAAGGTGCGAATCATATTTTAACCCACAATAAAATTTTCTTTAGTTACAAAAGAATGTACTCAATTGAAAATTCCATTAATTTTTTTAAATGTAATGCGCAACTAAAACACAACAAAAAATAAATATACAATAGTTTGGCTGTCTACTGTAACGGACACATTTTAATATTTACATCGTGTTATTCATGAGTTTCATTGTATACAAACAATATGAGTACTGGTTTTACTTAACTAACGTTAAGTAAAAAATTACCCCGTAAGGACCTTAGCCTGTTATCCTGACAAGTACCTGGGTCATTAGATAGGTACCATATTAATTTTATACAGTTAGGAAAGTAACGAGGTAGGTATTTATGCAATATATTTACCAAAGCTGATTTTAAGTAAGTACTTATATACGAAAGGCCTCTCATGAGAATTTTTAAATATCTCTGCCTGTCTGTGGTTCTGCTTGGCTTGCATAAATTGTGAAGGTCATTTTCTCATTGTTTAGGTAGCTATCGATAAGCATTCGCTACAAAAATAACAATCGCGCTATCAACGCGTTACGTGATCTTTGTTGTTAAAAAGACGAAACAAAATATTATTTACATTATCTACTGATACTGTATTTATATTATGTTGTGACAAACATATTTTTGGGCGATTCATTACATAAATCATTAATCATTTTTAATATCAAAAATTATTATTACGATTATTGAGTTTGTGAATAAAGTAAATAAGTGAACCGACTTCTAAACAAAATGCTGTTCTTGATAGTTGATGATACGATAATATAGAATGCTGGTTCAACAATCATGAGATATCATCGTCAGCTGATAAAGCTCTTTATAGTGAAACTAACTATTAACTTTTTAAATATGAAATATTTAATGGTTGTTTTATTTTAGTTTTGTTCTTCATTACATAATTTATATTCAGCTAATTATGCAAGTATTATTATGTTTATTTACCTATTATTTATTTCATATGCTAACCTCCCGCTGATTTTTTCATGTACTCTATCCAAAGAGTAGTTGGAAGAGATTATTGAGATGTATTCTGTGTATTGCAATATTTATGGGCAAAATATTTAAGTATTATTATTATTATTAAACATGCAAATAAAAAAAATATGAAAAAGTCTATTAAGAAAATGTATTCATACCTTCACGTCACAATGTCTAGATCAGTCAGAACACTCGTTATTCTCTCACATAAAAACGCAAAATAAATAGAAAAAAAATGAGTTAATAATCGAGCCGAGAATTGGCCGTTGCTGCCAGGGCCACACGTACACGAGGGTCGGCTTTCGAATTCCAAATGGCATGGCACGCTATACTAAGTACAACGCTGCTTTGCTTATTGTCCAACATCTGTAAGTTGACTAGTGCCACACACTGGGTTGGTAGATTTAATTAACTGCTTACATCCCGAGTGACTGTTATCCATTGACCAATGTATTATGACCTCGCGCAATACATGATAAAAGTTGCAAAGCAATGGTTATGGTCATGGCAATGAGTTTTATTTACGGATCGTAATCGTAATGTTCTATGTCAAATTTGAATATTTTTTTCACAGACATTGAATAAGATAAATTAAATGTCTGCGTTTTATTCTTCTTATTCGTTCACTCTTGACTCTTGATATAATCTATGACAGAGTGGTCGTAATTTTGAAAAGTACTGAACTTGAAAATAATAAACATAATATATTTTTAGTACTTACTTGGTTAAGAACAGAGACTTTGTAAGAACAAAAAGTCTCACTGAGTAGTTTTGCGATATTATAATTAAAATAGATCAAATCTTATAATATATAAAAAAGTATAATCACGCAAAGCAAAAAAAAATTAACGTCACTCTCTCATATTTATTATTATTTATTAGTCTCTATCTTATTTATTACTCCTTAGGGGTCCCTAAGGAGTAATAAATAAAATCCATCTGAATAACAATTTCTGGATATTCGTTCTTATTGCGTGTAAATAAGAACGTCTTGATACGCACTATCTACACCCAAGTGTGCATGTTTCTCCCACCTGCCCATGTTTCCCTACCTTCGATTCGTAAATAATAATATTTATAATCTGCTTCGATCATATTTAAACTAACCTATTTTTTGAGTCTGTAATATTCTTAATAATAATTAGACTGTTCCTACCCCTTACATAAAGGATTTTTTTTTATTCTCCTTAAATATTATTTAATATATGACAATAGTTACCTACGACGATTTAACTGCTGGCTTGATATCATTGGCACGCATATTATCCTTGACGATATTGAGCTAGCAGATGTCGTCAAGGATGATATGCATGGTCTGACAACTAGGATGGATGAAATGAAAGGGATGGATGAAAAATTTGGAAAGCAGACCCTGGGCTTCGCCGCTTAATGTCTGGGAAGAAAAAGGGAAACGCTCAGATGAAAGAAAGAGTTATGACGATTACGCGTAAGATAATTAACAGGGTGTAATAGGGTATTACAATTGCATGATTTCAGTAGATCGACTGTAGGTACGTGAAACTTATTTGTACCTACTAGTAAGTTCACCCTCGCCCAGCCAGATTGCGGCTATTGTTTGCGTGTTGGCTTCAATCCCGCCGTACAATGGACCGTTGATTGGACCAACTTGAAACCCAATCACCTACTTAGACGCTCTGGAACATCAACCGTTTATGCTTGATATGTTTCTTTTTAACACTTGGAAACTGGAAATGGAAATACTTACCAAAATCTTTATTTGGATGAAATGAGATTTAAAAATTATACTGCGTTTCGATCCACCGGTGAATTGAAAGGGAAAAATATCTTTATATCCAACGGCCTTTTCGAAGCATTTACTTGCAGTTGGTCGCAAAGTCGACCACTGAAAAGTATAGAAAAAAAACCGAGTCTCGATGACCGCCCGAGTCGAAATCATCGACAAATGAGGGATTTCTTTCATGTTTCTTTTGCTTATGAACTCTCGTATAGTTTTTATTCGAAGCAGGAATTTAAGTTAATCCAGCAGACTTTATTTAATATTAGACTTTTAAAGTATTAGTAATAAAAAAAATTGAAACTATGCAAATGATTTATATATTTTTTTCTATTTGTGTCCCACTTGACTGCTAAATAAAAGCTTCCCCGAACTCCTTTCATACGCATTTCTGCCATAATATTAATACAGTTTGTCTGAAGCTAAACAGAAACTAATTCCAGTCAAACAGTACATACTTATTGTTTCCGCTACTACCTAATATTCTGGCCTAATCTGATCAGCTTTTGATCACAGTTATGTCCTTCCATGGCGCTGATATTGTAACAGCATTTCACTGAAAAATATTTCCTAACAATAATTTAATTTTTAAATTGATATTATTGTAGATTTTCAATAAATAACATGAGCCTTTGCGCTCATTATGTTTGAATACCTTTTTGTAACTTATGACTCGTTTGTGAATCGTGCAATAATGAGTTCATCTATCTATCTAACACGCTATTCCAAAACTGATCGACAAAACGCAAGATGCGATTGGAATCGAGTTACCTTTATTGTCTCAAAAATATTATAAGATCATTTTAAATCTTCGAGACATTCATACGTACTTGCTACGTGCTACGATAGCTTGAACGGGTTAAGGGTACAAAGAATCGACCTAATTACTTTTACTGGTAGCAATTAACTCTCACAATTCGTAATTAAAACATACCTATCGCTACTCCTGCTTGCAGTTACATAGGAACGTTATTTGGCCAACCAATAACATAAGTTTATTACGTTAAAAAGCACATAAGTAAACATGAAAATCTTTCAGCGATTACAGAAAAAGAAATACTTATGTAGATAAGTATAATGTATTCTAAACCTGAAACAATTAGGTTAACTTGTGAGGCCACGCAGACTCTACTAATGAATGACACAGTTAACTAAAGAGCTGGAAAAACTGAAACTTAGAAGTCAAGACATTATACTCACTCGTCACGGAGTTCATCTTTGTCAAAGGACATGTTGGAGGCACTTCACTGTAAAATGAATGATGCGATGACTGATATTCGTTGTTGGATGTGCGGATCGATGGGTGTTAGGGCGCGGGCCGCCTGCTTTCTGTCAACAACGGGAGCACTTTCCACCCGTTACAAGGCGCGGGCTGCTCCGAGTCTGCGCAGAAACCGCACCACAGGTCTTGTTCACACCAGAATTAAATTGATAATGTAGGTACTTAGATAAGTAGGTACCTAAGCGGCATTTACAACTTCAACAAACGGCGCGGACTTGTGAGCAAAAACCAATGTTGCGTGTCATTCATTTTACGACATACGACAGCGGCAAATTAATGCTATTCTCTTTGAAGATAATTTTATTACAATTTTAGCACTTTGAAATCTTCAATTGAAATTGTTACTTTTATTTTGCAAAGTTTATTTACAAATTTAGCCTTTGAAAAGGTGACAGCTGATATAACTACGCCGAAAGAAACTCTTAGCATAGCTTTTTCTGTGGATTTCGAAGTTTATTATTTCAGGCTCAAGGTAAGGCGTGTTTTGCATCTACATAGCAACAGGAAGTTGCCAAGTAGGTGCGAAGCGCGCCTTGCATTAACTATCGTTAATCTTATCGCACATTATCGCTTAAATCTTGTTTTGTTTTATCTAAAACATGATAATTATGTGTTGTTATGATATCTAGTGTTATGTTGTATATCACTCCTCTATGCAGGGTGTAAGTAGGTAGGTATATTATTTTTGCAAAATTGCTTTCTACTTACATAGTGTGTTCTATTAGTAACAATGGTGTCAACGAGTCGTTTGAAGACATTTACATGGACTTTTTGACTACCGCTATTATAAAGGCTCCAAAAACATCAGTCGGATAGTATGCAGGTTTCCTGTCTCGTGGTCTTACCATGGAATTAATAGGTACTCCGGAGTACCTATTAATTCCATGGTAAGACCATGGTCTTACTAATAGGTATGTCATACCAGTATGACTAACATGAGATATACAATGTACCTATACCACCGAATATTATACTTTAGCGGCTCGTCCCGTCTTTGCTCGGGTAAAACCATAAAACTTCAAAATAATTAGCATCAAAATAGGGACAGGCAGACAGCGAGAATCGACTGTGTTTTATACTATGTATAGCGATGTTTGGCCATTCTGATTTAGTAGAAAAGTACTTTTATTTTCTTCTTTGTGTCTGTGTTTGTCAGACTCACGATAAAGGCTGGGTGTTCAGTGAGGGCGTTAAGTATTGCCAATTAAATTTAATAAATTAAACAAAAGGATATGCTTACACACTTTATTTTAAATTACATACATAGAGGTACAAGTAACATGTCTTAAAACGTACACTGGTCTCAATTGGAGAAAACCGCAGGTACTAGGTAGATAAGTATAATAATTATTAAGTTTAAATTATGACTTTAATTTACTTCGACATTTACCCAAATGATTTGTTTATAAATATGAAATGAACACAATCATGCTTTTTAACAAAGAGGTAACTAATATATTTACTAAAGTATATAAAAATAGATTTTACTAGATTTGCACTTCAATGCAATTACATACCTACAAGAAATATTTTTTTAAAAGATAATTATTAAAGCCTTATATCGCCCATTCGTTAGTACTTTTTAATTACTTGATCAATTTCGTGACTAAAATTTAAAAATATATTGGATTTATTTTATAGTTGGAATACAAATTGGTAAAGGAGAATAAGGTTAGGATAATGTACTTTAATTTCAATTTAGTTACACATACAAGCCACATTTTGTATATGGCTTGTACTGTGTGCCTAAATATTTCACCAGATATACCTAAATGTTAGACTAAAAACCTATTATATTTTCTAAATTGTGATCTCTATTCTTAGGAGATATTTGGAATTTGAAGCGACTTCGAAGGAGCAAATACATAATATATTTTGAAATCATTTATTCGCTATCAATACATAATATAATAAAACTGAAGGGTCAAATTTGTACATTGTGCATTTTTCGGAAATTTTTAGTGGAATAAACTTATATAAAATATATTCCAATAACTTGATGAGTAATAAAATTCACCTTCATCATTAGCATACAATTATATCACTTTGCTACTGAACCAGTTCCTCGCGAATAGAATGTGGCTTGAGACTTTATTGACAAATAGACAAGAGGGTAGATGACAAGGTCAGAAAAAGTAAATAACATGTATGCTCTAGATAAAATTAATATATAACTGAGATCATTGTGATAATTCATAGGTGTAATAATGCAACTGGATCATTATACGAACGAACATTTTAAGTTGGTTGGAAAGTAAAAAAATAATAAAATTATAATAATAAACAACTTTAATTAAGAAGTCGTCGGCATAAACGCAATAATTAAGGTAGCTGTCAAACAAACATAGCTTTTTTCGCTCAATCGTGACGTCACGTTAGAGTATCATTTATCATGAAGCGTTTGGAAGAGTCCAAAAATATGTGATTTTATTTTTGTCATCTTTAAAAGTATTATCATTATAATAGTATTTTTTCACTGGTTGATATAAGGGCCTTCGAAAAGTCATCAAAATAAAAATTGTCACCTACCCTATTATTTTTTACAATAGTTCTAAAATATATGCATAGCAGACAAAAATAATAAAAGTTACAGTGGGTAAATGTGCTATTATTTTAGCAATTTTGTTGTGTGTTGTTATAAACTCACACAATAATTATAAAAAATTTTATCGGTGCGGTTGTTCAAAATCAAAACCTAGTAACTCATTTTTTAACCTCTTTTTTACTCACCAAATCCTAGTAAAGTGAAAAAAGAATTGAAAAACCAATTCTTATAGAATGAGTTACTATAATAGGTTTTGAACAGCCGAGATGCCAAAGGAAACTGTACCTATTATAGAAGAAAGCGGAGATAGAGACTCAGACTTCTTATAACATACATACACATCACATGACAAAATTATATTCGATAGAGAACATCATAAATAACACACAACCACACAATTCACACAAACCATTTTTATCAAAACATTCTCCAGCCAATCTGGCGATAGATCTAGCAAATAATTTCAAAGTAAGACTAGAGTACAAGCTTGGCCAATTATTGAAATGACGCGCGCTACTCATGCAAAATATAGTAAGTACCTACATGCAGATTTTTTGTGTGTACACAGCGCATCATCTCAACTTAGACAAACTCTACACCAAATTTATCGAGATATTCGAAATGTACACAATCTTGACATGTATTTTTATAGAAATATGCACTTAACAACCAATATTGTTGCCATTACGATGCCTGCACATTACAAATTATGCCAAATGTAAATTATGGATCACATACATTGTTTGTATTGTGCACACCCTAATTTTAAAAGTGTATTTCATTAAAATACGTTCGGGTTAAAATTGTGTAGTTTTTAGATACCTACCTAAGCAAACAGGGTATAAATATGAAAACTATTTATATTCGACAAAACACTATTCAATTTTGTAGTTTATTTTTATGTCTGCTCATGATAAGATTACATATCATTCTTGGAAAACAATGGATTTTTAAGTTTGTAAGAAATAAAACTTTGTTTATCAAGATTCAGAAATAGTCCAAAAAAATCTTTACAATAAAACATTAGACGTAAAATCGATTTAAAGGTAAGATATTAAAAAATATATATAATGGTGGTTCCTAGAGCGTTTCGTAAACTAACCCTAAAACTAATGTAGATAAGTATGCTAGTCAACAATCTCGCTCAAAAATTATACTATTGACTAGTGTATTTAATGTACAACTTACGGATAAAATCAAAATCTAAAAATAAAATCAGTTATATTCGTAATTGTTACATTGAATTCATAAAATTTAAGCGAAAAAATATACATTTTTTTCGCATTTGTGTATTTAAATTTAAATTATAGAGTGAAAACAAAATATTACCAATCCCAACATTTGTAATGTAAAATAATATAGTCATGACAATAGTTTGAACACATAGGCAAAGGCTAAGCTAAAAATTCTAATTACAATTTAGCTAAATGCAAAAATATTTAACTGGTTTTTTAAATTAAAAAATAATAAATCAGCACACTTATTTTTTGTTTTTCATTACTTATTCTCCGTTTCTCCGTTATATAATTAAAGGCATGTCTACCTTATTCCTCACAGAATACAACCTTTATAACTGACTGTGTTCAATCTTCAAGAGTTCTTTTGTCACTGCAACATTGCAAATTTTTACGTCACGAGGGACAATACAAACAGATATGTTTGCAAAATACTTCTAATAGAGGAAATTTCGGCACGATTTCACACAGAAATTTACCATCTAATTAAAACATAATAGTAGTTACAATGTAATATACCTACCTTTGAAAGTCTTTACGCTCCGAAAATTTTAACACATGCAGCAATTCAAATTATATTAGTAACATATAGACAAATATTAGGATAGGCCAATATTAATAACAATACTGAAATATTTATGAGTGCCTATTTCAATAACCGTACCGGTTCAAATGCACAAAAGGTCTGAATCTCAACTATAATATTTGAAAATTCAATCAAAATATTTTTTACCTTATTCCCAAATTTTCTGACAAGATGTCACATGTTTTCTTAGCCTCTATATATAATTTAAACAGTCAAATTCATGAGCAACTAATTAACTAAGTATTTAAGAATAATTCAGTATAGATAGTTTTTTCTAGGGAAGATAGCATGAGGTTCCTTATAATTGGGGTCCGGTTGGTTGCGGTATCGTCGAGCGAGCCACACAGCGAATAACTGAAATTATAACATTAAGTTACTACCATTTTAATGACATCACAATCAATACACCTAATGCTACGTCTACAACGAAGGTCAACGAATGTGTTTCTATCTGTTTTTAGCGCATGAGAGCTGAGTTAGAAATAAATTCATTTGCGTTCGTCGGTATGGACTACACTAAGGCAAAACAGAAAGTCTAACAATAATATGATGTACTATAATTATTAACCATACATATCAGCGTACCTTTAGTTGGAGTTTAGATAGAAGTTTTCGAATACATGTAATTATGGTACAAATAAACTAACAGTAGGTATAACGGGTCGCCATCAATATAGGGTTACCAGTTAACCCCCACTCCAAAAAAATGGGGTGTCGGAGAAATGGGTGAAATGGTCCCAAAATAGGAGGACCGCTCACCCATCTGGTGCTTGCGCTGGCGTCCCTAACCATGTCATAAAAATATAAGTAATGTATAAACACAAAATATACTTTTTATATAAAGGTATAAACACAAAATATACTTTTTAAACTACAGTACATTACATTCAAATTAAATTTATCAAAAGTTTTAACGTCACTCCGTGCTGTACAGTCATGCAATATATTAGTGTTATTGAACATTGTATTAAAAATTGCGTACATGCTTTCAACCATGCAAAGCACTAAATCCAAAGTTAAGTGTAAATATAAATCATACTTATTGAAAAATATTGTCACTCCCTTTTCCCTGGGGCATCTCGTCTAGAAGTCGAGAATATATTTAACGATTTTACTATAATACATACATACTTACAAATCGTGCTATATTATTTTTCTCCCGTCTCCGCATGTTGTTTATTATTATTAGTAAAGATAGTAAACTATTAGAAATAAATAGCCCTTACAACAATCTATGTAGACAACCAATCCAATGATATGATTTATATGTTACTGTTATTTCATACATTATTATTACGTGTTATTCTATTCAAGGCAATATTGTCTGCGTGACACATTTACATGCACGCGGGACGTCGATCAACTAATATTAACAGCAGAATAACTATGATATCTAAAAAAAACTAATTGAAGCAACGTGCTTAGCGAACTTGTGTTTCAAAATGTTTTGTTATTATAAAATGGTTATATAATGAATAAATAAGATGATTTTTATAGTTTGTTATTAAGGAATATTATCGCAATGTTATGCAAACTCAAAGCAGATAGCTGCACGAATACAATAACAAGTCAACAGCGCTGACATGTCACGTTTTGGAAGAATGTCATTAGCACCGTTAAAATATCCATTATGAAATTATTCGTTAAAATATAATTGTGTTTATATTTTAATACAGTGCTGCACTCTGGGGTGATAACAGAGCAATAATATTCGCAATGTTATATTTTAGTTTATAATTTCGACGCCCCGCAATTCGAGTGAAGCTCAAGCATACAACAGACGCGATACACCAAACCACCTTAGGTGTTAAAATGCTGAGTCCAATCGTCAGTTAATTCACAGAAATGCACTGGGGTTAGCCCGTGGGTCCTTTTGATTACGATATCTTACGGTCAACCACACACCAAGAAACTGCAAAGTAATCGGCCTTAGTTAGTCACAGGTGAAATAGGAATGTTATTAGAAAAAAGCCCAGCTCTCTTACGAAATTACGTGCGTCGATACAATGAACTATTATGTACACATGAAGAAATGTCCTAAAATAATTATTTTTTAGGCGCAGCGCCGACAAAATTACCTATCTTTTAACTTTTTAAGGCTTATGTTATATTAAATCTTTGGTATTGTCAATATACTTTGTACAGTAGTTATTTTTTCATACTACGTGAATTTGAATAATAAAAAAATGTTTAAAAGTAGTTGAAATGGCAATAGTTAAAATAAAAATAAGCAAATATCAAACATAATAAACAAATCTCGTTTTTTATATCAATGCGTATTTATATTATTTTTTATTTGTGATGAAATAAAACTGTGCTACATGTGCGAAATTTCTTGAATTTCTTAACTAAGTAACATTCTCAAGTCAAGCTGAATCAAAATATCAAATGTATCTACAAATATAATTAAAGGTAAGAAGTCCGTAGTGCAACAACAAACAATACTTACTATAGTATTAAGTTGTTTTCGTTATTGATAAGATATTTTGTCTTTTTTATTAACTAGCGGCAATATAGTTCACGCTCGCACACTATTAGCTAACATTGACCCACAAAACAAAGATAGTCAAATTTGACCTACATGGAGTTCCTAATATGATCCAATGTCATTTTTCAACTGCTACAGTTAGCTTAACATAATTACTATAAATCTATAAAAAGTTTCAAAGTTGTAAAGATTTATTGCCATTTTTACAATTTTCCTTTTTTATTACCCCACCCATTTATTGTTTGAAATGTATAACAGGGCCGAAACCTCATCAAAATTTAGTCTTTTTTATATTAAGAAACAAATTTAAAACATACCTCTGTAAAGCTGAAGAAGAGGCCGATTCCGCCGCACAGTTTGAAGGCATAATCGATGGTCTCTTGCAGGCGCTCCATGCACGGCTCGCATTGACACTCCGGAGAAACTGAGCCTTTGCAACATAATCTCTGTAACAATAATGTTTCTCCAGTCGAATAACAATTTTACTTTTGACAACTTATACCTATATCAGTTTAAATAATATTTTACTCATCATCATATCGAATGTGTTATTGCTAACATTGGTGGCACATTTTATTCAAGTCGCCCTAAGGCATCTCACATGACTTTTACGACTACTTACCGCCATCTAGTGGCAGGTAGTCGCATACACATAGTTATGTAGGTACATTATAGTTCTTTTACTTGTGGAAACTAAATGAGGATGGAGACACAATAATAATTTACCAATTTCTTGGTAAATTTTTTTTTTTTAATTGGAATAAAATATGAACAATAAGCTTGCGAGATTCAACCCACACTAACATGGCAAGTTCCTGCTACAAAATCTTTAAAAATACCAAAACATAAATTCAACCAGATTGTAAAACAAGCATGATGTATGAAATCTGATATACTATCTTTGTGTGCAATAGAATAATATAGGTATCTGTTCTTATTCTGATAAAAGGGTTATTATTCTTATTGTTTCTAGATAAAACATGTTGACAATACCAAAATCGCTACTAAACATACTTGCTAGCTTAACTAGCTTTTGTCCGCGGCTTCGCCCGCGTTTATATTTCTGCAAAACAGACATAATTTTCATAAAAACTTTCACCCCCCATTATAGCCATTTGGGTGGCATTTGGTTTGGGTGGATTTTTGAAAAAAAAAGGGAGCCTTAAACTTATCATATCATGTTTAAATAATAGCAGGTTATATATAAATATATTTAGATAGGCAGTGTTAAGGTGAAGAATCATATACAATGTACAACTTACATCAACAATATCACAAGATGGGTAATCAATTGCAGTAGTGTTTGTTGTACGCCCCTGGAAACTGCAACATTCAAAACGTTCCTGAACTTGTTTCCTTACATCCATGTTCACTTGATTCCAGCCCTTAAAATTAATAAATAGGGTTCATTAATTTAATAAAATTTTGCCAGTTATTTAAATATCAAATAATATACTTTATTGACTATAGATTTCTTTGGAAACTGAAACTTACCTGTTGGGCAAGCATTTCCTGCTGGTCAGAGTTTACAGCGAGGCAAGCACACGCTACTGAAAACTGCACTAGGAACAACATGAACAAAATCACCATATACTGATGCAGACAGTCAAAGAAATTATTTATAGGCATTGTCAAATTATATATTAATATTATTGTTGTTTACCCATAAGAACAAGATGTTGAACTTAATAAATTTAATAATAAAGATAAAGAACTAAATAATTTAATAATAATAACTATTGTAATATACCACTTGTTAAGAGTATTGTAATTTTAAAAAGGATACAAAAAACAGCATAACTTGATGATGTTTCACAGCACCAGCGAGGCCTAACAATGATATCAGGATGAGAAATATTCCACAAGCCAGTATGCCTCCCACTATGGGAAGATTACCCAGCAAAGATGAAGCTTGGCCATACACAGCTACTGTTATCAATATTGATGCCACTGCCTACATAAAACAATACATTAGATTGCTTCTAACAACTACTTATTTCACTATGTCAACAGAATTTTATAGAATTTATAATAATAAAAACATACATACCACATAGAGGACATTTAATGCAATGAGAGCATTTTTGGAACAAGTAAATCCTCCACACATTTTGAACAATAGTATTCAATAGGTAAAGTATGTACCTACGCACGAAATAGCAATGACTATTACAAAGTCAGAAATTAAACCAACCAATAACACACTTTATGTAATGTATTGCACTTATAAGCACGTCTACGATGGTTGGCTGATTAAATCTGATAACCGATGAAGTTAAAACATCCAGAAGCGAATTTTCTTTCCACACACTAGTCACACAATAAACTCTCTGTCTTCCAAAATTATATTACCCAATCTTACTTCGTACGTTACGATATTATCGATAACGTGAATATCTACAATGTATTTAAAATTAAGAAGACAGACGATAGTAACCATTATATTATGACAAGCTACAAACTATCTAAATTTAATTTAGTACAGACAATCTTCAACCAGCAGCTGCTCAATACAACAAACCAATCCAACCAAAGTTATCCAACCAAATTTAGTGTAATAGTGTTGCGACTTGATAGTCAACTATCGATTGCGTTTCGATTGATTGTCGATAGTATGAGGAAAAGCAATAATATCGATAGCCGGGTTAGGTGCAATACTATTGATAAAGAGCAATACAATTAAAATTATGAACTGTTTATCCATAGCCGATAGTCTAATCATCATCACGGTTTGATACTATCGACAGGCCCATCGATAGTATGGCTTTTTTTCGACTTAAAATTATCGATAGTTCAACAACACTTAACCAAACACATTTTTTTTGTTTAGTTTATCCAAGGAAAGGCTAAACTCCATACAGCCACGAATAACATACAAAGACAAGACAGACATACATGACATTTCATTTCATTCGTAGTATTGCCTTATCGTATTATTAAAGCTCAGCGCAGATCTACTGGTACAACTACACTGTAACAATTGCCAATGGAGGCAAAAAGCGCCAATTTTCAATATTGTTGCAGATATTTACGACCAAAAATACCTTCGACGTAATTAAAAAAAGGAAGGATTTAGTGGATTATCCTGAATATAATAACACTATTTTAGGTTATGTTCTGCGTTATTTGGTCAACTGTGGTCATAAACGGATATAAACTTGATTTAGATTTTTGATAAAGTCCACATTTTAATACGTGTGAAGTGTTCCGAGCTTCTTTTCGACCGTTTACTAAAATTGTACAGCGTGAGGCGTATCCCATAGTTTTCGAAGATTCGAATTTGCTACATTGTATATTTTCACAAACGAATTCTTACTTAAGGAAAGGATTAATAAAGTACTCTAAAATATGTTTTTAATCGACATAGCAAAAGGCGGCAAAGCTTTTGTGTACCTAACATACAGTGCTGTACTCTGGCGGGATAAATGTGCAGTAATATTACCTATTAGTAGATACTCCGTACAACGAAATAGGTACTTATTTAATCCATGGAGGTTGGTGTTGGAAAACTGTGGTGTGGAAAAGAACGAAGATTAAGTATATATAGCTGTAAGATTTTACAGCTTTTTTAGCTCAAGTGCACAGAGAAATATCCTGCTTCCTAGAAAAGATAGGAAACGGATATAGTTATATGCGACATCACCTCCAATGAAAAATTCAAACATAGAACAAACTAGTTTAATTGTAGGTACCTAAGTAGGTACCTATTATTTTTTTTAGGTAGATCAACAATCCTCTAATTAATAGATGATTTTTGGGGTAATAAATTTATAAACAATTTATCAATTTATTCGGCTCGATGAAGAATATAACATTTATTATGGCAGAACTTTACTATAGCAACTAGGTACTTAGCAAGGCCAATACAGCAGATTACAGATCATTTACCAGGGTCCAAAGGATTTCATAATGGCGATGGTTCTATCGTAAACGTAGCTCTTCGCATCAGTCCCCCACATAAAGTCAACGTGACCAAATGCTCGATGAGGTACCCGTATTTTTCCCATTGGACGTCCCAGTTCTCGCCACAGTCTGTCAACGTCGTCCAAATGTGCAAAAGTATCTACTTCAGCATAGTGTAGGAAGACAGGAGCAGTGACCAGAGATAGATCGAAGCTTGGAGGTGTGAGAGTTCCGTACAATCTCAAGTTAGTCAATGGTCCGTGGTTGTAGCGCCTGAAGAAATTCTGCTGGATGAGTTGACCGTAATGTGCAATCTGTCGAATAGCAATACCAGCGGGCGTGTGACCAAGTTTCACAGGGAACATAGTCTGTAACATGGAAGTAAAAAACTAAGTAAGTATATCCTCTTAGGTCTGAAATAAGATACACCTACATGGTGTGTCTCATGTTCACAGGTCATGTTGATCTAAGATGGTTGCCTGTCGAGACTCAGCAATAGGTTTTTTACTCATCGTGGAGACACCTAATGCTGTTTATTAGATCAAGGAAATCATTGAATGAGTAGCACAAGACTTGTGAAGGTATATTCGAAATATCAGGGGCATCTCGATGAACTAACATCTCAAAACTTACCGCATTGTGGAATTCTGGACCGCTTCCAGCAAATATATACATAAAGTTGGAACAGACGATCTGTGAGATTGCGCCGTCGGCGCAGTAATTTCTGCCTAATTCTGTGAAGAACGGACTTTTAGGTGCAATCTCATTAAAACCAATAAGTCTACCGAGAAGCTGAAATCAAATAAGAATTAAGTATATAAATATGTAAATTAACTTAGGTACTTATTTCATATTATGTATTTTTCATCAGTCATCACATCAATAATATATCATCATCATCAATAATAGGTAGGTATAATAAAACAGTAAAGAAAAAATTGTACCTACAAAAAAAACATAAACTGGGAGTATTTCCCTCTCTAATCTCTGGGAGTAGTAATCATACCTAAATCGTATGATTTATAATACACAATAACATAAGGTTGGAGCATGTCCACGTGGTGAGGTAGGGTAGGCCTAATTTTCGATATTGACCGATCATATATGGCTGATTTGGCATAACTAGGTAAGTGACAAACATCCTCACTTTCATATATTTATAATTCACTGGAGTCCACGCGAACGAATTAGCGGCCATTAACTAGTTTGTAGTAAAATAATGGCAGCGAAAACTTAAATAGACAAGTCTGTCTTAGGCAAATCAATGTGCGTTCAAATTCAGCTTCATACCCACAAAATAAAGTGCTATAAATTCGCAGTAAGAGACCGCTCTTACCTCAAGAGTGTTCGAGTAAGGCGCCAAAGCAACAAAAAGCCTATTGATGTTGTGCTCCATATAAGCGACGGGAGCAATGTCTTCTGGAGTAATAATTACCTCGAGCATTGCCGAGCCAGACATCGAAGCCAGCATCAGCGAGAATATAAGCTGAAAAAATAAAAAAACATATGAAATGAGATAGGTACCTATCTCATTTCATATGATTTTTTTTCTTTATTATCTTATTATATACTAATACCGCGAAAAGATGGTCGTCCAGTCTGAATATTCAGGATACATAAAAAAAATTTTTACCTAAGGCTGTTCCTGGACCCATCAAAACAAAGTCTGCAGAGGACGATGTAAGACCGTGTTGTACCAATACTGATGGTTTCATTGGATCAGGGACAATGTTTTGGTCTCGCCCATGCGGAATTCTATGTACCTCCAAAAGGTATCCATCTTCCGTTGTCACCGTATGTACTTCACATGGGTATCCGTACTTCCTGATAAGATCGGGCTAAAATTATAAACGTTTGAAAAAATAAGAACTGGGAATGATGGGATCTTTTGCGTCCCATGGCGAAATGATGATTTGTACTGACCACATCAAGAAGGGCATCCTCAATCAAGTCATTAGAATACCTGCCAGCTTCAGGTCCTCTCAAATAATACTCCTCAATTTCATCAGCATTTGGGGAGCGACGTGCAATGACGACGCTCGCGCATGCTAAAAATACAAACGCGCAGCGGGTTATCCACATTGCAACTTAAAAACTTAAGTAATTATATAGTTCATATTACGGAGCTTATATAGGTATAAATGTACGCATATCGAAACGCTTTTGATAAAATAATCTAGATTGATTAAAGATAAATTAATTAAAAATGATAAAATTGATATTACCATCATTACCACTCACGTGCATTCAAAGCCTTAGGTTATTGTGTTTACCATTCAGAAATCATTCGATTTAAGTATTTAATAAAACAGTAAAAAATTATGTCTGTAGGTCATTATATAAATTATAAGATTTAAAAAAAAATTAAATTGTAATAGAATACGAATTTAAAACAAAAATGTCTGTCCTGTTTGTCATATCTATAAAATTACTGGACGGACTTGTTTTAATGTAGGTATAATATCATAATCTAAATATATACTAAATATATACAGATAGGTTATGATTTATTTCGAAAACTGGAACGCCTGATGTCGCATCTTAGAAAAACCAATCAATGGCGCCATTCGTCGAGTCGATCATTCTAATTGCAAATTACAACATAATGTACCACGCATTATTTGTGCCCTTCATAAGAACTCCCAAGGTGCACGAATCTGGGCAAGGTGGACATTCAAGCAAGTGAGGCATTGTCTGCAGTGGCACTCCACACAAGCACTGGGTGCTGTCCGCGAAACCCCACCGCACCAGGATGCTTTTACAGCGACCCACCCGGGTCCTCAGCCTTGTCCTCTGTCTGATAAGCAATTTCTGTTGACGTATAAATATCTAAGATTTATAACATCTGATATGGAACTATAAGAAACCAGTTGTACTCCATGTATCAAATATGGGTTAGTATTTATAGTACGCCGAAGTCATGAGTTTACGCGAAAGAAGTTGCGGGGGAGCTAGCATAAAGAAAACGATAATGGAACTTGATTCTTAACTTCAAGCTTCGCAACACTTGGCATTTACGACTCCTCTTGGTCAACAAAATAATATTTACGGGCAGCATATACATATGCTGTATGTTTCTTACAATTTTTTTTTCTAATAATATATAAAAGTACATAGTCAAAAAGTATATCAAAACAGGTTATGATTGTGATCCGAGTGCTAGTCAAGCATTATTATATTAGTATGTAGTTAAGTATTATTTTACCAATCACCACAGATCAATCTATACTTATCACTAAGTTTAGTCATGTATGATATCTATATACTTATCACATTTCAATTTGATGACATTGAAATTCATACACAAAAACAGACAATATATATATTGTCTGTTTTTGTGTATAATCCCACATAATCATTGATAGTTAGCGACTAACAGAACAGCATTTTGGAATTCGGAACCCTCTTCACTGAATATAAACATCAAATTGGAATGTCAAGCTCGAACGCTTCCTCATTGGCCGTGCAGAACCTTTTGGCCAGATTGACGAAGAAAGGACTGCAAGGTAGTACTTCGTTGATACCTGACACACAGCCAACATATCCCCTGACTTCAGATGATAAGGTTTTTTGGCATTTCTTGCTCAGCAGTGGTCAGTGTCAGTGTAGCAAACTATACCACCCTAAATGAAATACATACAATGTACATGTTTCTTTGCCTGTAAGTAGCAAGTATTAAAAAGTCATAATAACAGATAAACAATATTTGTAATCTTTTATTTATATAAATACCATGACTATCAAACATTTCTATACCTATGTTTTTCCTTCAACAAGTCAATTGTCTTCATCTCCCTCTTCATTTCTACATTCTTTTAACTTTTCCTCAAAAAATGCTTTTCTGTGTACTAAAGCTATACGAGGTTGGCGCAAAAAGAAATTTTCATTGCCCAATTTGCTATATTTTCGTTGTCCTTCACTGCCCATCAATTCTCTCAGCGCCTGATTCCTCTGTAGTAATTTTTCATAAAATATCACTCCACTCTCAATGAATTCCGGTCCTAGTTCACATAACTGCTTGTCAACTTTAGTCTCATAGTGAACTTCTGTCATGTCCTTCAAGAGAAAATATGTCCCCAAGCCAAACAATCCTATAATGCCATATAGTGTGCCTCTTACAAGTTTTGGGGCAGCATACAAGTTTAGTCGATTATTGAGATATTGTGTCAAATTATACATAACAAATACACACATGAATGGATAAGCTGATTCATAGAACACTTTGTTATTTTGGGTCATAAGTATTTCTCGGCATATAGCAAAGTTTTGTACATTTTCAGACAGAATAATGGCATCAGCTAATTTTTGTCCATATTCCGAAGTCCAGTCAATCTTTTCTTGATTTACCTGAAACAAATAAATTTATTAAATTAATTATTCAACATAAGATTGACAGTAAGTAACCAGATGAAAGACGGAACAACTTATATCTGCAAGTATAGCAATTAAATCTTTGAATACCTTCTCTGTAATAAAAATAATAAATTCTTAAAATTTGTCATCTTCATGTCTCTAGTCTTATAAGTGAAATTTAAGTCTTACCCTTATATCATGATTCTCTAAATCACTAACAGATTTGTATGTGAAATTTACAGGTATACCCACTGCCACTCCAAATTTGGAACTGGTACTTCCTGTAAAAATTGACAAAGGAACAATAGATACAAAAATTCTCGAATCAAAATTGGCATTGTAATGGAAGTTCTGACTTATTAAAATGTTAGAATTGGAATAATATCAAAGCTACTATATTATGTTGTATAATACTGAAATTTCTACACCAACAGTCATAGTAATGGCCCACAAAAAGGTTGGTGACAAGAGATGACAATCACTTAGTTACATGTATTATTATGTTGTTTCTTGTATTTGGATTCATGGCACAAAGTCAGGTTCTTTGAGAGACTTGTGTGAGTAACATTACTAGCTATCAAGCATGGGCAAAGGCCTCTTTCCATTCTATCCAGTCTTAAGTCTTTCCAATTCATTACTTAAATTATAAAATCCAAAAACTAACCTGCATGGAACAAATCATATCCAAAAACACTGAATGGTGAAATTAGCTTTTTGTGGACATCAGATACATTTAATAAGGCAAGACATTTTTCATAGCGCTCCTGAAGATCTTTCGTTAAATCAACCGGTTTACCATTACTGTAATAAAACAAACAATGACGTGTGAAAAAGTGCCTGTAAAGGTTAGACCTTTAATTTGATTTTGAATAATGTAAAATACAAACCTGTAGTAATGAACATATTCTTTATATTTGTCAAGTAGAATTGTATGAGGAAAGAATTTTGCAGCTGTGAATGCCATACCACTGCCGGTAACAACAGCAAATGAAAATTTTCTTCCAGTTTCTGTTAAAAACCAGGATACAGGTTTCCTTGTAACCATCATGTACTGTGTGATAAATGACACATTAAATAAGTGATCGTAGGTATTTATGTTTGCGACTTATGATGATGTGCCTATTTTATTCATTTTCAAAACCACACATTTTAATTTTCATTTCACAATCACACATTCATCACACACACGACATGATGAATTCGACATTGACAATCACCTATTTATTTATTTTCCCGATAAGATAGTGACAATTTGACAAGCAAGCAAATTCATCATCATTCAGCCTGCAGTAAGCTGGATGAATAATGACGACTGCACAACAGCGCACGCACGAAGTATTGCTATCTCTTTCGCTTGCTATGAAAATGAAAAAGTACGTAGCTACGCGATGATAACTAGTCCATAGTCCAGCAGCATATTTCAGAAAGGGCTCCACGCGCCGATCCGTCCAGCAGCTCCAGCCCGTCCGTAACAGTCAGTCAACCTGATCATTTAATCAGATCGGGAAAATAAAGTAGCGTTGTTTACAGCTGTCAAACAATTGTAAATATTTCACTGTGGAGTGAATACATATTATTGAATTTGTATTTATAGGCACTATACACAATGGAAGTAATTAATGAACTAAACAAATTAGATCTAGACAGTCTTGATGAAGAATGGATGCAAGCAATATACTATGCAGAGTTTCTTGAATTTGGTGAAATTCCACCTGAATATGAAAGAGTCTTGGAGTCCATAAACATTAAAAAAGTTTTTCACAATATAATGAAATCAATTGATACATGGCTGAATGCGGAAAACTCAGAGGAAGAAAAGTCTTGGACGACCCTTTCTCACCAAGTTAACCATCAGAAACTGTTAGCACTTTTGGCTTATTACATTGATTATGGTGGTAAAAATGTCCATACATTAGAGTATAGAAATAATACATTGCTATCTTCAAGATTATACTTTAAGCTATTATCAATTCCTGGGTACAAAGCCTACCACATATATCATTCGCAATTATTTGCACATTCCCTAGTTTGCCTAAGTTTCCCCAAAGTTATGTGTGAAAATGAAGATAACTACTTCAACACAAGGGAGCTTACTCGTGAAGTTAATTCAGTTATTAGAGAACTGCAACATTTTGTACTGGATCTTAGAGCTGTTATTGAGAAGTTACATTTAAACCCCACAGATATGAATTTTGAGGATATTCTTAGTAATCTGGTTGATATCACAGGAGGTGCTATTGTAAATAAGCTCAATGTTGGTAAGTTTTTGCAAAACACAACTGAATTTTTTGAAACCATATATTAAAAAAGCAGGCTTAGTAAGTAAATAACTGTATGTTCACAATTTTCTTTTCCAGATAAAATTGATTTGGCAAATGTGTCCAGAGTAATATATGAAATGATAGATATTTTGATATGTGACTCCAATAGAGATGTAAATGAATCAGCTATAAGGCTATTATTCAAGTGTATTCTCCCTAAACTTGTGGCAGCTTCTGTGGATTGCAGAAATGCTAATGTAAGACTGATTTACTAACACTGATGAGTCTGATTTGTTAATTGTCAACCCGAGTTTAAAACAGTAACTATTGTTAGTTTTACATGAGTTTTGTAAATAAAAATCCATTACTTTATATTTACTCAAATTTTACTTCAAGAAAAGTTGTATAAAAATAATTAAATCAATAATTTAGTTTTTATAGAATTATCTTTCCAATATTTCAGAACTTAGTCCGAGCTTCCTATGTTACATATTCTGGGCTACTCCTCACCAAGTATGGTAAGGCAGCATTGCCTGGATATATTGTACTATTACAGCATCTTTGTTACACCTTAGATGGTTTGGTTAGTATATTTATCAAATAAAGCTTGTTACTCAATACATACTTTTTTGTATTCCTATTGTAAGTAATAGTCTTTCTATAATTACCATAAATTAATTTAAATTAGAAATAGAAACATATTTATTGTGTATATGTAATATGTAATTTAGTATTTTTAATATGATCATATTTTTTCAGTCATTACATTTTTTTATTATGAAGTTTGTAAAACACCTATTTTTAACTGACGTCTAATCTTGTATAAAAGTATTTTTATTATCCTAAATCTATGGGCTATATTAATTTTTCCTCACATTATTTATCATCAGGAACGAGCAGAAGTGAGGTCGGCGCGCGTGTCGCTTGTGTTTGGCTTGATGAGTCTACTACCAAAGAAGTCATACAAAAAAATTGTCAAGTGGCTTCTTACATTGTCAACTACTTCTAAAGTCTCCCACAGACAAATTGCTATGGTACTGTATATTACAATCCTACTAATATTTAAAAGGCGTATGTTTGTTACTTCAGTGGCGAGTGACAGCTAGATTTATATATTTCTATTGATAACTTTTCTTTACATCTTAGTGTGGGACAGTTAGTGGCTTTCCTCACCTATCTCATAAATCAAATTAAAAAAACTTGATTACTATTTTTGTCTATTTGTAATATAAATGCATTATTGTTTTTTTCAGGAACTGCTAGCAAAATTACTGAGTAATGACTCTGAGGAACAAAAGCCAAAAGGGACAACAGATCTAGTGAATCCAGGTGAACAACAATTTATCATGTTACGTCATTATAAATGTAGTGTGCAAAGTGCGAAAGATTTAAGATACAGTACAAAAAATATTTCAGAAAACCCTGAACAAGATAAAGGAGACAAGCCAGAGGGCGAAGTAGCCAACAATACTGAAACCAGTCAGACAGAGAATACCAATGAGGAAGCCGAGCCCGCCACGCAGCTCGCACCCTCCACTGACGACGACAGCAGCCAGGAAAGCCAACCAGCTCCATTAGAAGAAGTATATCATATTTTTCCACAGCTTAATGACATTTGTACAGTTGTGCGACGGTCTTACGAATTTTAATATAGTGAAATTGCCGGCCGCGTGGACAATGCAGTCAGTCACCAAATATGAGATAGGTACTATATATGCTTTATTTAATTTTATTTAAAATGTATATTTTTTACTATCTTTTCTGATGTGTCAAAAAATGAGACCTGTGAGGATTTCGTTTAATTAATAGTCAGGGTCAATACCCTGACTATTAATTCAACGAAATCCTGTCTTGTCTTGTCTTAAAATTGGTATCAATATGCCAATTTTCTGTTGACACTGTTTTATTTTTTACAACTATAAAACAAGGTCGCACTTGAAAACCATAATCGTAGATCATTAAAACCATGCAACGGATTTTGATACGACATTCTCCTTTGGAGGATATGACAGAGGACGAAGTGGCAGGCTTGCTTCGGCAGCGCGCGCACACGGTGCCGCACCTGGAGATCCTGCACGCCGTGTACGAGCGCCTGCACGACGTGTCCAGCACGCTGCGGGCCCGTGCACTCGCCATACTGACCGACAGCCTCGCCTCCGAACATGAGCCCTTACAACTAGCTGTCAAGGTGAGATAGGGTCTTGGTTTACAATATTTTATTACAAGTTTGTATTTACTTACAATGTTAAATGTTACTATGTTGCAACTCAATTTTGAAGCAGATATCTTTAATCGATGGAACTGAAATGTTCTATACATGTTTATATTTTTTGGATAACAACGCATTATTATAATTTTGATATGCATAACTTGATGGTGCGCTCAGGATCGGCTCTCGATAAGGGAACTCTTCAACGGTTTACTGCGCAAACATGATTTCAATAAAATCTCTCTGACGACAGTAAAAGTTTATGTTAAAAATTGTGAAAAGTGACATTAGACATACATAACAGTTTAAATATAAAACTTAAACATTTAGGTACATTCTTTATTCTAAAGATTTTTTCCATCAAGCAGGTGGTCGGTCATAAAATCACAGTACTGATTGGTAGTAATTAATATATTTTGATGATGTTATGAAAAAGCTTGAAATATTGTCTAAGTAGCTACTATTTAAAAAATACTTTAAATATTACTCTTGAAATATTGTCTAGTAGCTATTATTTAAATAATCTAGCTATGTTAACAAGCATTTCCGTGTATATTAGGAACTGAACGCGGCGGGTCCGGAAGCGGGCGCGGTGTCCCGCTTGCTGGCGGCGGGCGCGCGCTGCGTGTGCGACGAGCGCGCGGCGGTGCGGCGCGCGGCTGTGCCGCTGCTGCAGCGTCTGCTGGGGCCGCCGGCCGTGCCCGCCGCACAGGACCTTCTGGTATACTCATATACTCGTATATATATGTTTTGTCACTTTATATTTTAAATTGAAGAGAAAGAAACAAAACATATGTTGGCTTTGTTTTAACTTTTTTATGAATAACATGGACAATCTCTCGCTCATCTAAACTTTCTCTTCATTTCTTCCTCAGCCTTTTTCAAATAAAGGTTAGCTATATGTGTTCTCAAGTCCCTTCTGTCTAATGGCTCAGCTGCGCTCACTGTCCGGTCTATTCTTGGAAGTGCCACAGCCAAGATTTAGCACATTATACCAAAATGGAAAATTTCATTTATCGTTCTTATCACGAGATATATATTTTTTTTCACTTAAACTAATATTATTTGAATTCATTCTTATCGTGTTAAATCGCCTAGCAGACTTACGAAATTATATTTGATACAAAAATTGAAATATTGTGAGTCGCGAAACCCCATCAGCCTTTTGAATCCGTCTTTTGATTGCTTAAAAAAGAAATTGTTCAGATACTGGTGGGTCTGTGTCGCGACGCGAGCATCCTGGTTCGCTCGGCGAGCGTCGCGGCGCTCGGCGAGCTGCTGTGCCAGGCGCCGTCGGACGCCTTGTTCGACGCCTTCCTCTCTGGACCCATGCACCAGCTCTCCGACCCAGAAATTAAGGTAACATTACTGAACATGATTCTTTATTTGAAAATGCTGGCAACTGAGACATCTTTTTGAGGGCGCCTAGCCGCACACTAGCGCCAATTTTGACGACCTCGGTGGCGCAGTGGTAAAATGCTTGCCTGTGAACCGAGAGGTTCCGGGTTCGATCCCCGGTCGGGTCATGATGGAAAATGATTTTCTGATTGGCCCGGGTCTTGGATGTTTATCTATATATGTATTTGTTATAAAATATAGTATCGTTGAGTTAGTATCCCATAAGACATGTCTAGAATATTTATACTAAAGTGTTTAAAATTGTAGTTGCATTATTGTGTATTGTTGTAAATGCGCAAATATTGTTTTAATAATAAAAAAAGATTTCATGACAAGGTTTTCATTTGTTGATTAATAAAAAAAATATAGCGCAATTAAAAATAAAATGTCACGCGATTTATCCAATCATCGCACAGGTACAAGATCAAGTGGTGACCCTACTGCAGCAGATAGTGATCTCGCGCCTGCAGAAGTACGACGCGGGCGAGGAAGACCCCCTGCCCTGGATGTTTCTGGGCGGAGTGACGCGGCACAACATGAGGAGGCATCTCATGAAGGCTTGCTCACTGCTAGCTAAGACTGAAAACCCTATAAAGTATGTTACACTCATTAAAACTAAGTTAAGTATACTATTTTCAGCCGCAATCACTTTTTAGTGTTTAATTTACACAAAATGAATGAATAAATCAAAATATGTAATTTTATGTCATGTTTATTGATCATTGATTGTTTTCATTTAATTAAACTAAAAATGCTTTTTGACTCCGAAATCATTACTTCGCGGTCATAAAAGTTTAATATAAAAATATAAATATTGTATTTTAATGAAAGCTTCTGATTCAACTTGTTTTTTATTTTTTTATGTATGGCTTTACTCAGGGAGTATTAGCCAAAAACAGGTTTGGTGAATAAAGCGCAGGAAACTATCTATAATATCACGACAATGTGAAATAAAGCTATTTTAAGTAAAAAATCAGGAGTGGTTTTAAAAAAAATAAATATAAATAAACTACACATAAGCTAACTAGATACCACTACTACAATAATAAATTATTATAATTTAAATAATCACAAATTATTTTGTTAATTATTGAACTATTTAAAGACGATTCAATTTGTTGCAAATAGCCAATTTCATCTGACATTTATTTTTATTCTATGGTCTTTGCCTAGCATCCGCACCATAGACACGCTGAGTACCCACCTGGGGGTGAAGGATGACGCGCGTGACCTGCAATGTCTCGTGTTGCTGACAAGCGCCGCGAAGCTTGTCAACTACTCCGAAGTAGGCTTCATCTTGGAATATTATTACAAACTGACAGACGACACTAAGGTATGTTTATATTGGCAGTGCAATCATCTTCTTTTAGAATGATTATGGCTATTTATATAATGTGACACCTGTATGTGGCCACGCTCATCGCTATGTCGTTCCTCCATGGTACCATAGAGTAGACCATGGAGTCCACCCATACTATTATTAGAAATGTGAAGCTTTTTTTTCGTGCTTCTACCACTTTCGCGCCATTTTTGGTGTTACATAAAGTTACGTGTTGTCACGAGCAGAACCAAACAACAGCTAGTTAGCAATATTGTCTGATTGTATTATCACTCAATACTTTGTAATGTGCTTGGTCAGGCCCGCGACTGTCGGCTGCTGCCGCTGACGCTGGAGCTGCTCAGCTCGTGGTCGCGCTGGAGCACGGCCGCCGCGCGCTCGGAGCTCAGGGAGCACCTCGTGCGGAGGCTGGCTGCTGCGCCCACTGACGGTAACAACACAGCTGACCAACCCCCTGCTCATTATATACCTTGGCTCACTTAGAAGATGCTCAATAGGCTGCAACTAAATTATTAATCTCAATCTTCTAAAAAATGTCAAATAGAAGTCGAAAAATTTGCTGTTATGTTTTGCCAAACTCGATAATATAATCATAATTACGGTATATTCTGAATAGTGATAAATGATATGTCATTGCAGATTGTAGAATAGCGTCTGCTGCGCTAGCAGCACAACTCGATCCAACCAACCTGACATGGGCCACAGAACTAATGCAACTATGTGAGTATGCTATCTTCTTGAAGAACCTATAATTTGTATCCGATTTAACTTATGTGGCTATTCTGTAAACAGTTGTTCTCCTAAAAATAAATAAAAAGATGTTGTATTCAGCGGAGTCTCGCGCCGTGTGGGGCGGCTCAGTGGCGGAGTGGGTCCGCGCCGCCGACCTGTCGCTGCATGCGCCTGCGCCGCCGCGTCCCGACCTGCTGCGCCTGTTCCTGCGCGCGCTGCAGCACCCGCCGCCAGGTGACTGTACATAATGTTATGTGCAGCAGTGACTATACAAATGTGCTTTACCTGAATAATATTTGACATACACGCATGTCCAAAGCAGGCTGTCGTTTTAGTCGCTTATATTTTTCGTCTTTTTCATACAAATTAACTAATGGAGTTAGCGCTAGTGAATTCGCCTAAATTTTAAAGTTTGTGTTGTGCGCGAACGACAAAATGTTTGAAAGCTAACCTATCGCAACCTCAATCGTGGCCATCTTATATTGCGTGTTGCACCATATTTAATAATGTGTTTGTAACAGAGTGGGACGAGAGTTCACTGGGCGCGATGGTGGCGGGCGCGGGGCGGCTGTGCGTGCGGTCGCGCGAGTCCGCTGCGCAAGTGGCGCCCGCGCTGGCCGCACTGCTGCAGGAGCCGCAGGCGACGTTAGCGCCGCGGCTCAACGCTCTGCGCGCGCTCACTGACATCTGCACCAGGTGAGTACTGTAGAGTGGGGAGCGAGCCCACTGCGCAAGTGGTGTCCGTGCTCTCGAGTAAAATTTTGATCATTATAGCTAACATTTTTTTATTAAGTTAGCCCTCACTGCAATATTTGGTTGTAAAAGCAAATTAGCCTAAAAATTTAACCTCTTAGATACATTTACATTATATCTAATGTAAAATAATATATAATGATAATATGTTCCGTGTCTGTCAGATACACGTGCATCGTGGACCCGCTGCTGCCCGCTATCTGCGGCTGCCTAGGTGTCCACACCGCGCCGCCGCTGCGTCGCGCAGCTGCGCGTGCGCTCACACGGCTGTTACTCGCCGGCTACTTGCGACTGCGCACGCCTCTGTATTACACGTAAATGTCTTCATTATCAGTATCGATCGTTTGTTACTTCTTCACGCTCTATCTACTCAACCAATTTTCATGAAATTTTGCATACCTACATGTACTTAGTTTGAAGTATGGAGAAGGACATATATAGACATACTTTTCATCCTGGAAAATTTACGTGGAGATGCCGCGGGAAAAGCTAGTATTTAAATAAAAGAAATTGATAAAAATAGGCCAGAACAACATCTTATTGTAAAAAATATTGTAAAAAAAAATGCGGCCTTATTGTAAAAAAATCTATTATTTAAAAAAATAATTGTGTATTCAATGCGGCCAGGTTCTGCGCGTTGCTGGCGGATGACGACCACGACGTGCGCGAGCCGGCGGAGTACTACGTTACCAGCTGCCTCTCGCCCGACACCATCTACCATCACTTTGTGGACTGCGTACTACACTACAACAGCGACAGACAGACAGGTTAACCCAATATTTTCTAAAAAGCCGGTTGTTTTGCTTTTATACCTTACCAGTGTAAAATATAACAGACTAATCTAAGGAAATTTGAATTTAGTATGCTGGATAAAGATGCGACGACCAACTTTTAAAAAAATCGTTTTCGAAATGGACGCCGTGGACAAACGGCCTTGTTCTTTTTTGACGGATTACCCCCGCTACTCTATTCACTGTCCCACGGTCCACTGGGTACGACTTCTTGACTTACATTAAAAACAAACAATTACAAATTTTAATCAATTGCCATCTTCATCAAAGGTCTTCATACATATGATAATATACAATATTTAATTCCGTTAAAAATCAAAATTCCCCCCCAGAGAACATATCGTTCGACGCCCGTCAGCTGATCTACGACGTGATGCTGCAGCGGCTATCCCTAGTGCAGAAGCTGAACGTGCAATGTCGGCTGGCGCGCGAGGTGCTGCAGCACGCGGCCGACCAGTGCGACGAGGTCGACGACCTCCCGCCGGGGCTCCACGCGGCGCTGCTCGACACCATCACGCTGCTCTGCGGCGTGCGCATGAAACTGCCCAGTACGTTTTAGTTGCTCTGTTCTGCGCTAGGAGGCGCTTGAATTCATTGTCCCGTATCACGGTGTTCACTAGTTGATACCGACATTTGTGATATGTGCTTGTGATTCCATTTAGCACTCCATATACCGTAGGCAACAATAGCATTCCCAAGGAGGGTTGACGTCACAGCCCTGAATGCAACCAAAGAGATTTTCGACAAAGTGTAGATTGTCATTTTAGTGAATGTATGAATCGTTACAGAAAAACCACAAAACACGGGCGACGCAGACATAGACGACTTACAGGAGCGTGTCACCACGAATATAGTATCACATGTAAGTATAATTATTTGTTTCATGTTTTACAGACAGTATTTTTTCTTCCTTACTCTTTTGCTCTTTCTCATCGTGTATCTCTTACTCTGTAGAAAATGAAGCGCACGGTGGCGGAGGTGCTGGTGCCGGCGGTGCTGCGGCTGTACGCGCGGCTCGGCGCGCGCGGCGGACAGCTGGCCGTCTACCTCGTGCGCATCGCCACCGACCTGCTCAGCGACTACCGCCAGGAGGTACTACCATATTACGCAATACGCAGACTGGAAAAGAATAGCAACGGCGGACTTATCCCACGGAGGGATTCATGGGATCCGCCGTTACTAATGTTTTTTTTTTACCTCACCCAGATCGAGGAGCTGATCGAGAACGACGAGGAGTTAGTGGTGCGCATCCAGCAGTTTCAGGAGAACATCGGACAGGAGCAGTCGTTCGGCAACAGCCGCAACCTCGTGACCAGGTCGGCGCCGCCCGAGCCCGACACGCCCCGCGCCCCGCGCCGCCGCCTCGCGCGCTCCGCCGTCGCGCCGCCGCGCAAGCGAGCGCTCAGAATATAGATTGTACAATTCTTCTTCTTCGTGTCGACTTTAATTATACATTAAGATGTTTAGGAGGTTTGGGTAACTGGTTAAGAATGTCTGTCAATGATGGTCTCGTGTTTGTAATAAAATAAAATTGTAATATATATATATATATATATATATATAATAAAACTACGTATTTTAAGTGCAAATGGCTAAGCCAACAAATATCTAGATATTATGAAGATACACAATGAATTATATGCAATGTTTTGGTCAATATATGTTTTTAAATTGAAAGTGTCTTATTATTTATAAAAACACACATTAAAAACATAAGAATATAACAAGGTTAAAGTTGAAAGGCAGTTATAAAGTTCTGTCACATACATGTTTTAATCTTGTCTCACTGAATTCAATACACAGCCTTATTCTTATAGATCCAGGACCTGCTTAAAATAAGAAAATAATTAAAAAATACAATACTTTTATTAAAACAATTACGAGTATAACAATATGACAGTCATTGAAAGCTGTCATGCAAATAATAAATAAACTATTATAAATATAACAAGTTACATGTCTTTGCTTAAATTTAACTTAACTACCAAGTCACTTTCATTTTCAATCTTGATTTCCTTTTTGAAAGCTTTCTTAAGCAACATGTTAATAGCTGCTTCTTCTGTAACAGAATTAAAAAATAGTAAAATTAAATATACCCAATTTTTCCATTATACCAGATGGGAAATATTTTTAGGCTACAAACAACGATGTCACAAACGAGCGTTCTTCGCAGACGTGTCGCTTTTTTAACTCACTGAATTCAATACCATAAATAGAGAAACGAATAGAATTCTAGCAAATTAATATGATAAAAATTACCTGTGACTTGTATTGCAAGCAGCTGGTGAACGATGTGGCGAGCAGTTATTTTAAACAGATCCCTACTGCTAATCTTTTTGTGTTTGTAGTACGGCATCAATAATTTCACTACCAATTCTGCGAGATCCACTTTTTTCGCTCCAGTCTCTTTTTTATTATGCTTTCGATCTTTCCCGCCATCTTTCCTTTGACTAGAAGTTTCTTGATTCTCTTTATGTTTCTGATCAGTTTTACCTTTTTCTTCAAAGATCTTTTCTTCTGTATTATATTTTTCTTTGCTGTGTTTTTCACCCTTGTGATGTCTTTTGTGATGACCATTCGAACCAATAAGGTGTTTAGATTTTTTATTCAAAGATAAGCTGTGTTTAGATTTATCACTGTGTTTATCTAGGTTGACGGGAGAAGGATCTTTGATCTCTAACATTTCTAAATGTTTAGGTTCTACAGAACTTTCTAAGGGAGTCTGTGGTAATTCGGAAAACTTTTTTAACTTCTCAAGAACATCTTCTGCTTCCTTACTCAGCCTATGCGCTTTGTCCAATTTTTCAATCTCAATAATTGGGTTAATTGGTTCCTCACTACTATTCAAACTTTCCACATTATCAGATTCTTTACTTTCAATATTTTCCGATTGCTTTTCATTTTCATTTAAATGTTTAGAATCATCTGAGTATTGGATGCTCGATTTAGAGGATTGCTGAGAATTGTCCATTTCGTTCAAATCAGTAAAAATGTTTTGAGAACTTTCTGTATCATCAATAATTAATTCTTTTTCTGACTCGTCAGATAAATCATTACTCGCCTTTTTAATATCGCTCTTCTCATGAATTTTGCTCTTTTTAGCGTGTGATTTTTTATGTTTATCAGATTTATCAGACTTTTTACTATAATGTGAGATCCTATCTTTACTCGACTTGAAATTAATATTTTCGTCGACTTTTACCTTTTTCGGTAGCAATTCCGGTTCGCTGTCGGATGATTCACCGAAAAGCACTTTTATTTTTCTTTTTGCCGTAGGTTTAATGTTCTGGAGATCTTTTATTTCTTTAGTCTTGTTATTTTCTACTCTATCTTTTTTGGCTTTATTCTTTTCATTACTCTTTACACCTTGCAAGGTAATGTTTATTACAAAAGATCTTTCCTTACTTTTACTTTCATTGTCATAAAGTTTTAAAGTAGTTTCATTATGTAAGTCTCTCGAGCTGTCTGCATCCTCTAATTTTAAAGTGGTGTCATCACTATGACCGAGATTTTCGTCTATAATAAGGCTGCCGCCATCGTCGTCACTCTCTACTGGGGTGGAAAGAGACGATTCCTCAGATGCTTTTTTAAAGAAAGTTTGTAGTTTTGTTTGTGTTAATATGTCTCTTTTAAATGAATTCGCTTTTCTTTTGGTTTCCTTGTCTGCTTTAGACAAAGCTCTTTCTTCATTTTTACTGGTTACATTGGCTAAAATAATAATAAAAAAATATTTAATCATTGTCAATACATTGGCCTAGAAAGCCCACATAAGAAAGTCCACATACGTCTTATTCAATCAAAAACTCAATAACTTACCAGATGCTAACTGTGACGCTGTGACAAAATCGTGACATCGTTCGCTCTTCTGTTTAGATTCAAAGTCTTTCACAAATTCGCCAAGAGTGTTGCGTTTTTTCGGTTCAAACGTTTTGAGCTTTGGATAAAGGTGATCTTTGCAGGACTTTACTGATGATAACTGAAACCAAGTTTTTTTTTTCTATTTAAAGTTTTAAAAATACCTATCGCAGCTTATACACCTCTATAAGCTTGTTGAGCTGAATGTTTGTCCCTAAATCTCGCCTCAACATGAAGACATTTAGATGAAATATTATTTTAGGTATGTATTTTGTATATGAACGAACTTGGATCAAACACAATATTTTTATTCCAAAAATTGACAATTTAATAAAACAAACGTATTCCCTTACCAATTTAGCAATAGCTCTTCTATAGAGACTGATAACTGTATTACTGGAGAAAACTTCATACTCCAATTCGACTGCACATTGTTCGACGTCGTAGCGCGACAGCGGCTTATCCGGACGCTCGGTTTCTACCGAATTAGTTAAATTATTGGTAAGAGCGTCCGTGAGTAATGAGAGGTAACCTTCTCGGCCTGCGACTGTTAAGCCATTCACCTATAGAAAAACAGACAATTATGTTAATACAAAATTATTAAGTATCAGGGCAGATTATAATAATACTATTTTGTCACATCAGTGAGACACAGATTTGATTAAATAAATTGTTATTAAACCTGCTATTTAAACGGTTCCTTGTCTGTAGGACTATGAAACCCTTAAAAATCATGTCTGTGCAGAATTATTAAAGAGTCCTCGCTGAGAGCCGATCCTGGGTGCATCAAGTCATGCTTATCATAACAATGTGTTGTCATGGACTCTGAAGCGACGAAGCTGTTTTGTTTTTTTTTTTTTGTTATTATATTATGACTGCCAGTAAGTAGACTGACAGGACTACTGGATTTAAAGATAAGAGATTTATTTTTAAATAGCGCCTTTGTAATAATTTTTATCATGTAATATTGTAACTTCACTTCAGTTTCACTCACTTTAGTTCCAGTGCTACTAGCGGCCTTGCATTTGGAGTATTTGGCTGATTGTTCGTCGTCTTGTTTCTTGTGGTCGTTCTTCTTCCTACTGGCGAATTCCTTCTGGATCAGAGTGCGGGTCTCCTCGGCCACGCGCCGCCGGCTGCTCTCGCCGTCAGATTCATCACTCGCCACGCCGTAGTACGAGTCCATTTCACTTTATGAAAGATATTTATACTTCAACTTCAAATATTACGAGGGCTGCTATTTATGTATCCGGAATAACAAAATTAAACAAACATATATTATTACATATGGATTTATTGTTTCTCGAAGTATTCTCCGCGATGATCTATGCACTTCTGCATACGATGAAACCAATTTTCAAAGCACTTTTTCCATTCTGATTGAGGTATGTCCAAAACGTGTGTTTTGAACGCATCAACGGCCTCTTCGCGGCTCGAAAAACGTTGACCACGTAATTTATTTTTAATGTTTGGAAATAAATAAAAATCATTGGGTGCCAGGTCGGGGCTGTACGGCGGATGACCCGTCAATTCAATCTTTTGACCCTCCAAAAAATTATTTGTTTCAGCCGACTTGTGGCAGCTAGCATTGTCGTGATGAAGTATGATTCTGCGTTGTGGGTTGTTCTTTCGTATTTTTTCAAAGACTTCTGGCAAACAAATGGTGGTGTACCATTCAGAATTGTCCGTTGATACCAAAAAAACAAGCGACCATTTGCTTTAAAGTGCTTCTCGCACGAACAACTTTTGTTGGATTCGGTTCATCTTGAAAGACCCACACCGTTGACTGCTGTTTAGTTTCAGGGTCATAAGCATAGATCCAGGTTTCGTCACCTGTGTAGATATTATAAACAGCTTTTGACGTGCCACGGTTGTATTTTTTTATCATTTTCTTACACCAGTCGACACGAGCCTGTTTTTGATCTACGCTCAAGTTGTGCGGAATCCAACGCGAACAAATTTTTTTAACAATTAAATGTTCGTGTAATATCGCGTGTATACTCGTCATACTAATGCCCAGAGACGCCTCTATCTCGCGGTATGTAACATGACGATCTTGCATTACTAATTGTCGCACAGCATCAATATTTTGTTGTACCACTACCGATTTAGGACGACCCTCCTTAATTTCATCCGTGAGCATAGACCGTCCACGTTGAAATTCCTTAAACCAATAATACACAGTGGTTTTCGATGGTGCTTCATCTCCAAAAGTTAAAATCAGTTGTTCGATGCACTGTTTTTGAGTTAATCCACGCCGAAAATCATAATAAATCATCGCGCGAAAATGTTCACGAGTTAAATCCATGGCAATGAAGACAAGCTATTTTCAAAATTGGCGCCAATTGAAAAAAACAAATGACAGGGACATGAAAAATATTTATTCTCTAGCCGAAGAGTTCTATTTTCAAATGTTGTAATTACTTTTTAAATATTCTAGAATTATTGGCCAGTTCCGGATACATAAATAGCAGCCCTCGTATAACGGTAAAACAAAAATTAAACGCAAGCAAAGATTGGGTGTAAATTATTTTGAATAGCTATACCTAGTAGTCTCATTTTAAGTATATAATGGGATTAGAAGACTTTAATGGGCACATTGCCCATGATTGAGAAGATAATGTTGTGGTAACTAAATTAAAAAAACCGGCCTCAAGTCGAAAACTCTCGATTTTGAAGTTAAAATCATTTGTAAACAGTATAAAATTCGTAATTATAAAACTGATCAAAATGTTTCCTTTTTTTATTTAAATACCTATGGGTATGCATTTTATAGCCAGTCAAGTAGCCAGTAAGCACTCACCGGCGCTGTCCGACGCGGCCGCCGCCGTACATGTCGGCGGCGTCCAAGTCAGCGGCGGCGGCGGGCCCGAAGCCGGCGCGCTCGAGCTGCACGGACATGGCCCGGCGCTGGTGCTGCTCGAGCGCGCGCCGCGAGCCGCGCTCGTCTGCGCACGCGTCGCAGCGGTCCGCGCAGCGCGGCGGCTCCTCGCCGAAGTACTCCGCGAATGTTTTGTGACGACATCTAACGTTGCAATAACATAATACTTTATGCTGAACTATTTTTATATTAAGCTCGACTATATTTATTGATAGTCCTTATCGACCAGATAATTAACAGTCTTATTTATGTAAATCGAAACCAGAAGTAGAAACATATTATGACGCCTGGGCTACGAAAAAATATCTTTATTGCCTATTTCTATTTAGCAAGGTCCATGCAAAATTCATCATGGCGATAAACAAATAAAGCATGGACCTTGCTACTATCGAATATAGTTTTAACTTTGCCTAATCACTTTTTATTGCAATTTAGAAGTATTGAAAGGCATAATTAATATTTGATCTATTATTGTTAATGATAAATAGAAAATATCTTTGACATAATCATTTTGTCGTACAATTTTGAAAGTTAAAAAAATACTATAAATCACTTACTTCACTTCCTCGCAGTATTTCACCATAATTTCGAAGCTTTCGTACCCGTTTTTACAACGTTGCTTTTGCTCAGGTGTCTTCGCGCGGCCCAACTCCGTCTTGAGCAAGAAGTCTACAGCATTTCTCTCCCTGATGCAGTAATAGATTCGACAGAAAGCCGGCTTTCCATCTCGACCTGCTCTTCCGGATTCCTGAATCGTGAATGATGAAATGTTTTTAAAACTCACAAGTTACAACTTTGTTCTCTGATCAAAAAAAATTTTAGAATTAATTTTCAAAGTTGCAAGATCCTGCACTTAATTTCTTTTTTGGAAAGAAAATACTTAATGAATAATAATACCTACTTATTCATTATATTTTTTAGCTATGCTACATAAAACCCCTTTCTTTTTCACCCTTGCTCAACAATTTCGCAAAAATCATACTAGCATTTTTTGTTTCCTTTTATTTATTAATATAAAACCTTAAATCTTGTGACTTTTAAGAATAAATTAAAATTATTGTTGTTAAATAAATGCAAATGCAATAAATTATTATTTAAATAACAATTTAGATTAAATTATGACATTATTATTATTAATATGTCAATAAAATCTCTTTTTCTCTTTCTCTTATGTGAATATGTGAGCATTTCCTGTTTCTTTGTGTTTCAAAGCATTCTTGACTGTCATGTTGGCTGTTCTGGGGTGTCAATTAAATTTACTATGCCCCCAAAATGAAAATAAATTCCACAACCAAGCCTGCCATACGGATGTGGCATACGAGTTGAGCAACTCTTGACTCTGTCTACCCCGTAAGTTAATAAGGCGTGATAATGTATGTATGTATTTAATACAAACCTGATAATAGGCAGCAACGTTCTGTGAGAGCCCCCAGTGCGCCACAGCCCGCACGGTTGCCTTGTCCACACCCATACCAAACGAGACTGTGGCGCACACGCACGGATACTCGCCTTGCGACCATTGTTCCTGCACTTTGATACGGTCAGCAGATTTCATACCTGTTTTATAGATTGATGTAAAAAAATTGTTCATAAAAATTAATTTTTAGGCAGATGGACAACTTTTGTATATGTTGAAATTTGTGCATAAAATAAATTAAAGAATGACATTGTTTTACCTCCATGATATGCTAATGAATTTAGTCCTTTTTTTGTTAACATATTTGCTAAATCTTCTGTTTGCTCACGTGTCCGGCAATAAACAATAACAGCATTTTTGTCTTTCTGGAAATATAAAAAATATATTCATACATATATTAATTATTTACTATGGCATTTAGCAATTATAGGAAATCCATGAAGAATTTTTATATGTGGGTTTATTAGTTTTGATAAAGATATATTGCTAATTGCTATATATACTTACAGGTTTGACATTTTCTTGTGCTCCTAAACATTTCTTCAAAAATTCCAGCAAGTGACCCACTTCATCTTCAACACAATTTTGAAAAATAACATCATAAAATAGATTTCTTCTGAAGCTTTGAGTTTTATATTTGGCAACAGGTTGCAATAGCTTGAGGTTGGTGAGAATATCAGCAGCCACTTCCACACTGGCTGTGGCTGTGAGAGCCACCCAAGGTACTGACTTGTATTTCTCCCTCAAAGATCCTAATTTCAAATAATCAGGACGAAAATCATGGCCCCACTCACTGACACAATGTGCTTCATCAACAACAACATAAGACACTTTTTTGTACTTTATCAGATGCTCAAACAGTGACTGAAATGTCCCAGTGGCAGCCTGTTCTGGAGTTACATACAGAAATCTTGTATTGGGTCGCACACTCCTCAAATCATTTAGGACACTTTCTCTGTCTTTTGTAGACATTTTTGAGTTGATAGATTCAGCTAGAATCTTGTGCTTCGCAAGATGATCAATTTGATCTTTTATTAGAGCCAGCAGCGGTGAGAAAACAATAGCCACTTTGCTATCCTGGAGCATAGCAGGTAATTGAAAGCACAAAGACTTTCCTGAACCAGTTGGCATTGACACATAAACATCATGAACACCTAAGGGGAAAAAAAATATATAGTAGGAATAATAGATAAGATGTATTATATAGTATTGGATATGTTATATTAATAATGAACTAGATTTTCCTGTGGAACATAGCTGCCTATCAGGATAAGATATATCACATTATTTTCTATACGTATTTACAAAATTAATATTTACTAAGTGGAACCGTTAACATAGTGGTTAGTATAAAATAAATTTATTCTTTTAATTTTAACTATGTACCTATGTATTTATATACCTTGTAATTATAATAGTAGTATTGTAATTATAATAGGTCATTAAATTGAAAGAAAATTTTACTGTAAAGAACTTTACTTTTTACGGTACTTTACTTTTAACATACGCCATTAGGAAGGCTAATCTCTCCTACAACAACATTAAAAATTGTATTAAATTTATCTAATTTTAAACGATCAATTTCAAAAGGTACATAGTAGTGACCAAACTGTCATAACAAACGCATATAGCGCGCAGCTGTTCTAAATTTGGCCGCCTTTTCAACCAGACAAATTTTGTATCGAAATTAGATATTTGCAATAATAATTATCATCATTTACACTTACCCCTTGCAATAGCTCTTACAGCTTGTTCTTGAAGTTCACTTTTAAATTTTCTGTGGCCAAAACACTCAAATAATTTCTGAGTCAAGTTATCCATCGTCACAACTTTCACTCACTGTTAGAAAGGTAAGTTTTTTCATTTCACAATCTTTACGTCGAAAAAGATACTTTTTGTGGTAAAATTAATTCAGGTAAAGTCTAATTTAAACATTTTTATTGGTACCTACCTATTTATTACTAAAACAACCTCAAATCAAAATAAATCTATTTCATTATTACTTTTTTATGCTCGATTGTACAGCAGGCAAAAATGTTTATGTCCATACAGCCAAAGCATTTGCAGGTCACGCACACTTTCATAGTAAAAAGGTCAGAGGGTGGTCAGAGTCAGAGGTACAAAAGGGTAAAGGTACCGTACAAAATCATAATATTCGTTGGATAATTAAATAACAGACCATGGATTTCATAAGTACTTTGGAGTGCCTACAAATTCCATGTAACAGACTCAAATTAAATCCTACTGATATTATACGTAACTGTGAAAGTTGGGATACATATACATGTATGTACTCGCATACGCGAGTGAGTGAGATGATGACACTAGGTAGTTTCTCGTCTTTGTGATACTCCGTGCGTACTGTCCGTATACGAAGCATGAAGGGTTGTTACTACCCATGAGGTAGCGATTGCTTCAAATTATTTTATGCGGATGAAGGGCAATAGTAGGCATCGTGCTATAAAATCCATCCATGATTTCGATTAAATTTGGGATAACATAGGGATTTTTATCCCGGAATCAGGCGCAGTGCTGAACCAGATTAACCCTTAGGCTAATTACGAGTATGTTGCAGCCTAGGCACGAGGATCTGGGAGTATTGAAATCGTACAATCGCATGCACTGTAATCATTGTTTTTATGTACCTAACCTGAATATTTCAACTTTAGTAGTATTTTTTCAGTCTTTCGTCGGTCTACTTAGACCGACGAAAGACTGAAAAAATACTACTAAATAAATGACCTGCGAACATAAAATTTTTTGAAACCCCTGAGGTATATCTAAATCAGTCGTTGGCGCAGCGAATTTCAATTTTGTATTGGAGAAAGATTTAATTTGAATATGAATATATTACTCTTGTCTTAATAGGTATATATTGAATGGATCTAAATGAAATTTGGTACACACGAGCCGTACTTCTGTACTTTTTTTTTATCCGGAATTTTGAGCTAGCGAAGCCAAAGGATCACAACCAAATATTTAAGTATTATATTAGTAAGATTTGCCTTAGGCCTTACCTAAACCTCTGCGCTTGGGGTACAGCGCTAATAAAATACCCATTAAACTATTAGTACAATAAATAGCTTTTTCCATTGCAGGACTCGTGTAATAATGAGCAAACGTAAGAATCCATCGGGTGCTGGTAACTTAAATGCAGACTTTTGTGATTTTCTCATGGAGTTATCTGAATACGAGAAAAATGTTTCGCGTAACATCCATAAATTTAACGCATATAAAAAAGCTGCCGGTGTATTAGCAGCACATCACAAAAGAATTGAATCAGGAGATGAAGCCAAGAAATTGAATGGAATTGGAGACAAAATAGCAAAGAAAATTGATGAATTTCTACAAACTGGCAAATTAAGAAAATTGGAAACTATACATCAGGATGAACAGGCTAAAGCAATAAATTTGCTGACGCGTGTCTCAGGCATCGGACCCGTCAAAGCTGCAGAACTCGTTAGAGGTGGAATCATTTCCATTGATGGCTTAAGGCTCAATTTAGATAAACTGAACCATCATCAGATAATTGGATTGAAGTAAGAATTATACGTAAAATAAGGGAGTCATATTGTGCATTTAATTCCGCCCGTCTCTGTCATACAATAATTTAAGTGCACAGGAGTAGAAAGAGTAAGAGTCACCCAAAGAGCTACTATAGAATTAATTAGATCTTTGGAGTCACGCGTACCGTATCACACCGTGTCACGCACTGTGTGTGACCACCATTGCGTCGGAACGGAACGAAGCGAACGTAGGAAGGTAGTTTGGCTTTTATTTATTTATCCTTACATTGCTATAATTTTTACAGACATTTCGAAGATTTTGAAAAGAAAATTCCTCGATCAGAAATGCAAGAACTAGAGAGCAAGTTAAAGGAAATTATCTTCGAAATGGATTCAGAATTCACAATAACAATTTGCGGGAGTTACAGGTTTGCTTTCCTATTTGTCTTATCTAGATATTTCTATATATGTTACTGAAAAATTGTTAATACAAATAATTTATAAAATAAGTAACTAAGTACATACTTATTCTTAGACGGGGTAAAGCAGAAAGTGGTGATATCGATGCTCTGGTGACCCATCCCAGTCTAAAAGTAGGCGAGGGAAAGAAAAAACGAGATGCGACTCTTTTGAAAACTTTGGTGGAGCAGTTAAGAGAAAGTCTGGTTACAGATACTATATCAATGGGAGATACTAAGTTTATGGTAAGAAAAAAAGTTAAAGCATACTGCTAAAACATACTTTAGCTGAAAGTACTACGTAGATACGTATACATTGAATTACTTGAACTTATTGAAATTGAAAATTATTATTATTTATTAGTAGTATTGTTTAGTACCTGTCTGTCAAGAAAATGAATAAATTATGATGATGAGCTCGCTGTCTCCTATTGGTTGGCAACACTGGGTGTTTATTACCCAATCTTGATTATTCTATTTGGTATTGCAATGGCAAAAAAACATAGTCCCAAACTGTGGTCATAAATAAGTTTTCTTCACACTCTTGAAAGATTTACTTCTCTCAAACCTTTTTCGCTTTAAGAACCAGCTGGTTATCTCGGAATGCAACGTTATATTTTGCATGCCTTAAATACGCTCTAGGGGGTCTGTCGCCTCTCGAGCGAGTTCCCGTACCGCCGCCTGGACATCCGCCTGATCCCGTGCGAGCAGTACCACTGCGCCGTGCTGTACTTTACCGGCAGTGACGTGTTCAACAAGACGATGCGTGCGCACGCGCTCGAGCAAGGCTTCACGCTCAACGAATACGCGCTGCGTCCCGTCGGTGTTACAGGTACTGGCTGCCTTTAACTTAAAACATAATACCAGCTATAAGTACACTATCGTAAAAAAATACCGAACTTTGGCGGTTTTCACATACATAACAATAATGATACATTTTGGGTTTTTTATTTGAAGTAAAAAAAAAAAAATAGAAACTATGCAATGCACGTTCATTCGCCTCGGCATCTATAGTTCGTCGATAGTGTATAGCCGGCATAAAAAGTATACATATTTCTTTGGTGAACGATTAGATTAAATACCTCTTCAAACTGTCTATAACTTTCTTAGTTATTCTTTACTTTCTCGCAGAAATTGCACAATAATATTTATATTTGTATTAGTATAATTTCAATCTTTAATATTTGATATTGGGAATTTCAAATATACTAACTTCTATATATTATTGTACATAAAATTAGACTTTTGAGGAAGCATGCTTAAGCATATCCAATTGTTTTAGGAATTCCAGGAGAGCCAATCCCTATTTCATCGGAACAAGACATATTTGACTACATTAACTTTCCATACAAAAAACCAGAAGAACGTAATATGTAATATCTAAAACAAAATAAAACTTTAATGAGTATATATATTAAGAAATAAGATAGAATCCCCATGTTTGTTTGGATACAATGAATCGACAGAGTATTATAGTTATATACATTTATTTTGTCAAAATATAGTAAATTACATTGATCATTATCACAAGTATTTCATTTCTAAAATTTTATTATGCGTCAAATAACATACGTAGCGCACTGAAATAGCGGCGCGTCAGTTGCGAATTAATGAAACAAATAGACGAATCAAGGCGAGAAACAGTGCGATTCGCGGTATTCGCGCATGAGTATTTGGCGCTTAAAAATTTTCTTTCTTAATATTATTCACAAGGATTAATCAATGAATTCTAGCGGATAGAATGAAATAACGTACACTTAATCGTATACTGATATAAAATATGCAAATGTGTTGCGCAAACGCATGCTTCAAATACTGGAAAATATAACCGAACCCACGAAGGCCCCTAACTTCATATCAAGCTATAGCGATAGCATTACATACTCTTTTGGCCGTAGAATTTCCTAATACAATACTTATTAGTGCTAAGTTTTAATATATTAGCATTGAAACCTAGTTAACGATTTGGTTGTAAACCGTAAAATACGATAACGTAATTTATATTTCGTTGCTAATGGAATGTGCATGCATAACATTACAGCAATAACACAACACTAACTCACAGCGACTAGACCTTTTGATCAGTCTGACCATGTTGGCAATATCTAGCTTAAGTAAACGTTTAACTCAATTATCAATTGATGTCTGTCGTTTAACATTTAACTTACTTACATTAAAAGTTACTATAAGGCCTGCAATTTTGGGAACAAAAATAATCAAAAATGGAACAAGAATGGTCCCTAAGTTATTCGATAAAGTAAGATTTTTAAAGCCGTCTAGAATTATTTCAATCAAAATAAGATGAAAATTTTAACTAAAACATTGTGACGTCTTGTCAGTTAATACTTTGTTTAATATTTCCGATTGACCCTTGTAGATAACAGAAGTTCCTTTCAATATCATAATAAAAATTATATTCTATTAGAACATGATACAATACAATGGTAACGAGTAATTAAATATTCAGTCATAAAATATGTAACTTTCGAAAATCCATAACTTGTTAACAAATCGTCCATAAGCTTAATTATATTAATATCTACTCAAATAAGTTTCATACAAGCACTCGCCTTTCATCACACATTTCGTTCCACATGCAAGCTAATTAATACATGCTATAATTTTAAAATAGAAAAAAATAATTTAAAATATCAATGAAATAGGATAAACCAGTCAGCCTCTCGAATGTATTATCATGAAATTAGCCTAATGTCACCGGAATATGTTTTATATATCCGTTGTAAGGATAAGAAGGGTTAATAAAGTGTAAATAAGTCTTATTAAACTAAAGGAACAAACTTTAATAACTTTATGAAAAATAAGTATTTAATTATTTAAACGATAACAGTAGTGTCTCTCTCAATCTAAAATCATTTCGTAACCTATTTTTTTTATTAATATTACGAAAGTAACTTTTTATTAACCATCTAACATCACATGCCATCAATAAAAAGCCTTTTCGTTTTAGCCAGTTAGCTCAAAACAACCTCGAATTCAATCAAGTTATGCAACGAGTCAATTGGACTCGAAGTCATTGTTTTTTTTTTTTCACGGAACAATAAAAAAGTGTGGTAGGTTAAGTTATGTCTCTTTTTTATTGTTCCGTGTTTTGTTTTTAAGATTTATTCTTTTTAGTCTTTAACCGTGTATTTATTTTTCTTTCACAAAATGTTACACTATTACGTGTTATGAATCAATCCGTACAAATATGAAGTGGGGTCTTCTAAGGCGTCGTGTGGGGAGCGCAGGTCAATGACCTTACCCTGGGAGAGCGCCAGAACTCTGGAACTTTCCAACACCCCGGCCAACCGATGCGCCACGAACACTACAGTGCTGCCGCCGAAGCTGCTGCGGAGAGTGTCGAGAATCAAACGCTCTGTCTCTTGATCTAAGTTGGCTGTGGCCTCATCCACTAGGAGGATCTAGATCAAGAATTTGTATCGTTATTGGTTTGTATGTAATAATAAATTCAATAAATAAAAGACTATTGAGAGATTTTATAGACGGAGAGGCAGAGCCCAAAAAAGTCTCTGAATTTATTAAGCCTGGTTTTTTTTCAGGTGATTGTAATTATAATTTACAGTAAAATGACCTGGTCAGTCAAGCGCCCATCAGAACAGGTGTCTCAGGTGCGCGTTCAAACATGTCGTAACCACCGACATACTAAAATCAATTTATTAAGGCTGAAACTTTATAAACTTTCTTTTTTTTATATATAAATAAAAGTTACTATAGTCAGTCAACATAATATCGGGACATAGCTGGTCAGTCAGCGCCAATGTACGTAGCGAGAGTTATGAACGTGCAATTCGTTTATTATGCGTGAAACTTTTTTAGCAAGTACTACTGACTATATTATTAGTAAAAAAAATGGTCAGTCAACCATTGTTTAGAACAACGCCCGTCAGTCAGTGAAAAAAGGAACGAAATTTTTTCGCTCTCTATGGGTGGTACACGCGGCAGCTCGTCTTTTATTTATAATCATCCCTTCTTAAAAAAGAGATACAGCAAAATTTAAGCCGACTAAAACTTGTTTTGATTGATTGACCTTTTAAAATGGCGCTGACGGCGCTAATTTTTAAATCTTAGATTTTGATTTCGAGTTTTGATTTAGAGAAAAATAAAAAAGTTTCAATCATATATCTAATTATCTACTAGTCATATAAACTCATTATTTTATTTATAAATATTTTTAGGGCATTTATTTACATTGTTAACTACAAATAATAATAACAATTTATAAATTATTATCAGATAATTCCTCATCCGAATCTTCAAAGTCATTTACTTCACTGTCGTGATCTGACACGTGAAGCTCAGATGTTTCAGACTGAGAATCTAAAAAATAAATAAATTTATTAACAACAATTATACCATAGAAAGCGAAAAAATTTCGTTCCTTTTTTCACTGACTGACGGGCGTTGTTCTAAACAATGGTTGACTGACCATTTTATTTATTAATAATATAGTAAGTAGTACTTGCTAAAAAAGTTTCACGCGTAATAAACGAATTGCACGTTCATAACTCTCGCTACGTACGTTGGTACGCAACACGCGGAGCGGAGACGGAGACGAGAGAGTGGGCGTACCTTGGGCCTGTGCAGCAGCGCGCGCGCGACGCTCAGCAGCTGCCCGTGCCCGCGCGTGAGCTCGCGCGCGCGCGCGCCCAGCCCGCCGTGCGCGCGCGCCGCCTGCGCCGCGCCTGCGCTCTGCAGCGCGCGCCACAGCTCCGCGTCCGCGTGCGCGCGCAGCGGGTCCAGGTTCTCGCGGATGCTGCCCGAGAATATCAACGGCTCTTGGGGGATCACGCCCACGCGAGACCTGACGTTTCAAATATATCATTATATTTTAATTTATAAAATAAACATCAGACTGATCGTGTAAGCATCTCTTACAGTCAAACCTCATAGTGTCTTACGTATACATAATTAACTAAAATTGAATCATATAAATGTAATTTAAAAGTTAATTTTATTACTTAATAATAATCAAAACACGTGGACAAAGACAACTACAGAAAAAAAAACTTAAAATAAGACTTCACTAAATCCTTGCGTGAATGTTCTACGAAGCGACCGAGGGATAAAAGCCTTGACAAAATTATTTTCAAAGAAGATTGACGTTCGACAGGTAGCAATTTGTGCAACAATGTTTATGACAGAACAAAATATATGGCATCATTTATTGGCATCTCATACCTGAGCGCGTGTAGATGCAGAGTAGTGATGTCGACGCCGTCCACGAACACTTTCCCGCTGGCGACCGGCACGAGACGCAACACGGCGGCTATGAGGGAACTCTTGCCCGCGCCCGTGCGGCCCACCACCGCCAGCCGCTCCCCCGGGAACGAAGAGAACGTCACGCCGCGCAAGGCCATGTTCGCGGATTCCGATTCGCTGCAATTGCAAAATATATATTCAATACGAGTATGTACTCGATGAGCATAGATGAGAACACAGTATTTTTTGGATTTAATCTAAACAAATTGAATCAATAATGAGAATTATTGATGATGAGAACAATTTACTTATTACTATTACAGATATTGTCGTTTACTTTTGCTATTAATTAAGACTTAAAGTTAAATAAAAATATAAAATATTTACCTGTACTTTACATAAACATCGTCGAATTCTATAACGCCTTGCGAAGGCCAGCCATAAGGTGGCGATTCTCCATCTATCTTTTCACATTCAATCTGAAAAATTGTAATTTTAGACATATTACATTAGCATCTTACTAATACGTAGGAGATCTATCACGGGAAAACCGTTGATAAGATTTTTATTTACAACAAGTGCAAGAATGTAGGACTCGTAAGAAGAAATGGGATACACAATCAAAGTTGCACGAGCCTGTTTCATAAGGATTGCTACAAACGATATGCGCACCTGTTTGATGTACTCGCCGACTCGTTCGACGGCGATCATTTCCCGCTCGGTCTCAGTGAACGCGTTCAGCACATTGCTCAGCATCGACGTCATCGACAGCGCGTACGATATGGCGAGGCCGACGAGACCTGGGTAGAAATAGTCAACGTCGATTTTATTGTCACGTACGTACAGTGACGAGCAAAGATATCTATATAAAAGTATTCAATTTTTGACTTCGCCATATTGGAATGAGAACCGAAGAAATCGCGATCAGCCTAGGTGAGACAGAGAAAAATGCTCGTTTAGACGTGCCACAGTCCGAGAATAACGTTGACGGTCTTAACATTATATACCTGCGTGTAGTGTGTGGTTCCCGCGCTGCAGCACGCAGACTATAGCGCTGGCGCCGACCACCGCCGCAGCGGCGGCCTGCAGCCGCAGCGCCAGCCACTGCTGCGCCGCGGCCGAGCACAGCGCCGCTCGCTGCCAGCTTTCCACCAACTCGTCTCCAGTTTCTGCCCATCGTGACGTAGATCCCATGGCGCGGACTATCGTCAGACCTAAAACATCACTCCATAGTACAAAACAAAGTCGGCCTCCTCTGTCTGTTTCTAAGTTTCCTTCTTTTAAACTACGGATCAAAATCCATTGATAAAATTTAAACTGTTATTTAGTTAGACAAATTGTGTACAAATGGTGAGACTTTACGACATGTTATGACTATCACCTAATAAATAGAACACCTAGTTTACCTTCGATGGTGTCATTGAAGTGGGTGTAGACGGGTGACAGAGTGACGCTCTGCAGCCGCTTGAGCTGCCGCGACGTGGGCCGGTACAGCCGCTGCAGGCGGTAGTACACGCACGCCACCGGCAACACCGCCACTAGGATCCACGGCAGACCGTACACCGTCACGGCAATCGCACCTGCAGATATTATAAATGCGAATGTAAGTTTGTTACCTCTTCACGCTCTATCTACTCAACCAATCTTCATGAAATATTGTATAGATATAGATTGAAGTATGGAAAAGGACATAGGGTACTTCTCATTCCGGAAAAATAAATGTTCCCGTGGGAAATTCACGCGAGCGAAGCCGCAAGCAAACGCTCGTTACAATACAATACAATACAATACAAATACTCTTTATTGCACCAAAAAGAAAAAATACACAGAAAACAATTTGTAATAAATATAAGAAGGTACAAAGGCGGACTTATCACTAAAGCGATCTCTTCCAGTCAACCTTTAGGTGGAAGGAGACATATATATATAAAAACATTTAGGCGCAGTAAAACAAACTACCAAATATATAATTACATACACTATATATAAATAAATACATTACATACAATATACATACATATATAAGCATACCAAATACACATATACATATACATATAAATACATATATATACATACATAAATATCATTATATAGAAGGAAATACATGTACAATAACAATTAGTTACAATTTAAACATAAATTTTCTATAACTGAAACTTTGCACACTTTAGCAGTAAACATTTTGGGAGACACAAATAACGTTGATTTATGAACGCAACATACATATACATATATATTACGGTAAATAATGCTAATAGATTAAAATACAAGTTTTTAAACTTGTTCTCTGCAGTGCATAAACAATGAAGCTTTAACGTTTTAAATCTTTTTTAGGTTTAAAACGTGTTGCTATACTAACTGATTATAAAAATGGTACAAACCTAACAATGAAAAAACTTGAGCTAGAAGAATATTAAGAATGAATGGTAAAGAGTCGTCCACGGTGTAGGTGTCCGACGAAAATCTGTTTAGAATGCGGCCGAGAGGCGTCACGTCGAAAAACTTTACTTTTGCCTGGAAACAACAATTTCACATACAATAATTACATACAAGAATAGATTGGATAACTAAAACATAAACTTTTATGATTCGATACAAAACTATACAAAAAGTTCTCACATTTAATTCTGAATGTTGATATAAATATATTATGTATAGAAACAAATCGCACAGATTGGGTTAGTCCAAAGAATTTGTGTTATGCGAGAGATTGAACCTAGGATTTCCGATATTCGGCATGATTTATGTCCGGCATGATGAACAATGAACCACACATGTCACAAAATATATGTTGTTGGTCTTAAATAAATAAATAGAGATGTACGTACCCTCACTATGACTTTCAGTAGCATTTTATGTATCTTGGCAGCGGCTTGAACTCCTCCATACGCAAACAAAAACGCTCTCATTATTGTGAAGACTAGATTTAAGCCAGCCAACATGAAATATATTTCCAAATAATATGTGTCATCAGGCGACGATGTAGCGGTCAGTTCTATCACTGGATCCGTCCCACTGACAGTTTCATTAACACTATCTTTCTGACCGAATATACTGTCACCATTGATCAAAGAAATCGAGGCGTTAACAATCTTGTGTATTATATTATCGACGGTGATGAATCCATGATCCAACAAGGTTTTGTTTTCGTGTAGCTCCAAATCACCGACGTTCGTCGTATTCTTCTTGCTCTGTACCCAGAAGGACAGCCATACGAATGTGAAGTTCTGTGAGACTTGCATGAGAATTAGAGAGAGCAATATCATAAGAGAGAGGAATGCGCCGACCGAGCGCAAATAAAGTCCTATCACCCACCAGCCAACGGTTCCTTGCGACATCTCTTCCTGGAATAAAAGACATTCACTCCGGTTAGTACATATACTACCAACCGGCACCAATCCCAGTGAGAATCTAGGCTTCAATTAAATTGTTATACTTCAACAGGAAATGCTTATCAGCCTGAACAACTTTAGTTAAGAAGTCATTTCTTTATTTGCTATAGTTTAACTGGACCATCATGAGTCTGCATCAGGTGTTCCAGATCTTCAATTTTTATAACTCAACAGAAAATGCTCATCAGGCTGAACAACTTTTATTAGGGCGTCATTTCTATATTTCCTATAGTTTAGCTGGACCATCATTGTTCTCCATCAGGTGTTCCAGTTTTCAAAATAGTTTATACCCTATATGTTGCTCAGGCTTAATAGCTATACAAATAACAAAGTTTCATTCGAATCCGTCCAGTACTTTCGGAGATTAGCGTCATCATACATACAGATAGACAGATAAAAAAGTCAAAAATGTTTCTTACATTCTATTATTCTTTTTTAGTGTCCCTCTATCCATTTCAGTTAAAAATACTAAATGTACAGACAAAATATTTTCAATGTTTTATTATATGATTAAAGTACCTAAGTAAGTATAGATTAAAGTACCTATATAAGGTACTTATTATACCTTTATTAGATAGATTAGATTTTATTAGTACCTATATAAGGTATTTATTATTATACCTTTATTAGAAAGAAAAGTTTTTATTTCACAGTATGTTTTAAGATGATAAGTCGAAGAGAGGTTTTGTGTTTCAAGTATATGGAAAAAGTGAAGATGTTGTCATCATTGTTGATACTGTTAGTGCGGCATTTTTAAGATTTTTACCGATAAGCGAAACCAATATAAACAAATACCCAAGTAGACATCATTTTAAGCAATAGCTAATCAGTATAATCATCTTTATCTGTGGAATTAGTATTGTCATTACACATCATTTTACATAATTTAACAATTTTAATATATTTTACCCTACCACACATAATTATCCATATTTCTAAGCGACTAGAACATCTAGGTGTGAAAATGAAAATGTTATGGAATAGCTAAAATTCTTACATCATTTTAATTCATCAATGGAGTCAGACACTCTTCCGAGATAGAGTCAGATCATGTCTTTATCGGGGTAGACAGAGCCAAGATTTGTGAAATTGGAAAGTTACGATTTTCGTTTTTCATTTATAATCATATAAAGGATAATATAACAAATTGCACATACACAAATCATACAATAAATTATCCTGTAGGTAATTTACCCATAACATTTACATAAAAGAAAAGAAAAAACAATAAGAATATGGTTCTGTTATTACTTCTCGGTATGTGTGCATTTTAAAGGGAACTTAGGAAATGCTCTATAAGTTTAAATTTTATTTTGATTCCCTTGATTGATTGTTACAATCTGCGCGAGAAGAGAAGCAGCAGAACATTTTTAATTATAATCTCAGATCAAATCAGAAAATTTTGTAATTTTATGAGTGATTGTAAATAATTATCGTGTTATTATACCAACATATAGCATAATTATTGATTTTTGCATAGGTACACATAGACGGGGTAAAATAGCCTTTTAACACAACACATGTTTTTTGCAAATATTTTCTTTCTTTATTACGCTCCTACATCGACATGGGAAAACGATGAGTCATAATTTAGCTCGTATGAGTTAAGTTTTGTTCTCGAACATTCTATGACGTCACTCATCCCTTGCCCCTATACACACGGCTCCAAGAGCAATGAATCAACAAGCCGTGCGCATTTCCACACGGTTTGCACACGAGTTAGCTTATCATTATATATATCGCGGGCCGACGCGTAGCCATTATCAGTAATACTATCATTGTTTTTACTAGTGCAGTGAAGTGATAATAGCTCATGTAAGTAGCGCAAAATTTGAAATTTGTTTTTATTTTGTTCACAGAATTCTTTCATTGTATCTGTAGACGGTTTCAGTTTTATGAACATTTTGGTAATAATTTCCTCACCAGCCGAATTAACAATCCTTTTAAAAAATATGTTGTTCTATGTTAGCATTTGGTCATTTAATGGTTGTAATATAAATAGAATATAAAATACTTTTAGTATTAAGTTCACCGTTTGTTTATAGTTAAACAACAATAAATTTAATAAATATTTATTTTTACAATTTCTCTTGGTATGTGGTCCCTAGAATAGGAATAATCCATTAAATGATATCAAGGCGACTAAGAGATACATACACAATAACTGATAGACAATAATAGCAGTTCCAATGGGGGTTGATGTCAAGTGGCAATATTTTAAAGTTAATTTATTACGCTGACCCCGGGCTTCACAGCGTCATAGCCCCGAATGAAACTGGGAATACGAAGATGAAAAAGAGAGTTCAATCCTATTTTAAAAAAATATATAATTTTCTTTTTTCCACAGATTCGACCAAAATGCCTTGCTACAACAAAACCCGTCAATGCAACGCAATTTGCGACAAGTCAGCATGCATCTGCATTCCGACCAATGGGAAACCCTGCGTCTGCCTTTATGTGGTCAACGATGACATCATCCAATGCAACGAGTGCTGTAACAATGGCAAGTGTGATTGCAAGTGTGACAAAGGAGTCTGCTTCAAAACTGCCGGTTCTACCTGCATTTGCGTGTGTAAGGATGATAACGGAAAGGTTAAGAAGTGTGACGATTGCTCTTGTAATCTCATTTGCACAAACTGCCTTTGTGATAATGCAGGTCAATGTGTCTGTCTTCGAACCGAAGGGAGATCTTGCATTTGCGTCAAAGATGACGAAACAGGGAATATCATTAAATGCAATGACTGTGAATGTACAACTGGGAAATGTGAGTGCAAATGTAAGGATGCTAAGTGCACTTGTATTGGAACTGGAGGAAAATCATGCATTTGTGTAAGGAAAGACGAAAAAGAAGGTGTAAAGAAGTGTAATAGTTGCACCTGTTGTAATATTTGTGACAATTGCGATTGTCAGAAGAAATGTGACAAGAAAGGTTGCGTTTGTCTACTAACTGATGGAAAAGCCTGTATTTGTGTCTGTGAAGATAACAAGGGCAATATTATAAAGTGCAATGATTGCAAATGTACCAATACCGGTAGTTGTGACTGCAAATGCGATGCTTCTAAATGCATCTGCATTAATACTGAAGGGAAATCTTGTGTCTGCGTTTGCCGAGACGAAAAAGGAGGTATCAAGATGTGCGATGACTGCACTTGCACCAATACTTGTAATGATTGCGCCTGTGAGAAAAAATGTGACAAGAAAGGTTGCGTTTGTCTACTAACTGATGGAAAAGCCTGTATTTGTGTCTGTAAAGATAACAAGGGCAATATTATAAAGTGCAATGATTGCAAATGTACCAATACCGGTAGTTGTGACTGCAAATGCGATGATTCTAAATGCATCTGCATTAATACTGAAGGGAAATCTTGTGTCTGCGTTTGCCGAGACGAAAAAGGAGGTATCAAGATGTGCGATGACTGCACTTGCACCAATACTTGTAATGATTGCGCCTGTGAGAAAAAATGTGACAAGAAAGGTTGCGTTTGTCTACTAACTGATGGAAAAGCCTGTATTTGTGTCTGTGAAGATAACAAGGGCAATATTATAAAGTGCAATGATTGCAAATGTACCAATACCGGTAGTTGTGACTGCAAATGCGATGATTCTAAATGCATCTGCATTAAAACTGATGAAAAGTCATGTGTCTGTCTTTGCCGAGACGGAAAAGGAGGTATCAAAAAGTGTGATGACTGTGCTTGCTCTAACTAACATCTGTAAATAGAAAGATGGTATACCTATTCTGCGTTATTGTAAAACATTTAATGAAGCACATTATTTCATTTTATTTTAAATTTTATTATATGCATTGATTATTTTTTGCTAATTTTATCATAAAATATATTTCTCTATTTACCCATATTCATATACATAATAAGGATATTTTAGTTTGTGTAACCTTTACTAAAGGTGGTGGGTTAACTTAGCAAATAGCACTGTAAACGCATTATTATTGTTTTTTGATATCAAATAAATTATTATATTAAAATGTCTGTTTGTTTTTCAACCCAATCTTCTATCTTGTTGAGTAAGTAATTAGCATCTTAGTCATAACACTCCGATTGCATCATATGATTAGTAACTTTATAACTTGGGTCATTTTAGCATCTGAATCCTAACGCTTCGGAAATTTGTTTTAGCCCAATAGTAATAATAAAAATTAACAGTTAGAAAGATTCTTCATAGTTCCAAAACAAAAATTGTGGACTGTAACGAAATTTGTTAAAGAGTCTGTTTTTAAATGTTACACGGAGCCTTTGATTAATTCTACAATCAGCTATCTTTATTTGTTGACTATGGAGCCTAGGTACGGCTTTTTATATATAAAAAAACAATTTCTGAAATAGTCAAGGCATCTTTGAGTAATTATTAAGAGATAGATGTGATTAAGAGATAATGTAGATTATAACACTTCCGGACCATTATGTTGAATTCCAGAAATGCACATATTATTCAAAATACAACGTCGTTGTATTATTATCTGGTAAAAAAAAGCTTTGGCCCTATTTGGTTACCTCATCGTCCAGGCTGTCCCTACTGACGGCATCAGCCTTGTCTTCGCGGGGCTGCGGCGGCTCCTCGCCGATGCTCTCTGTCTCGCTCGGAAATATGTCCTCCATATCGCGTAACACCACTTCGGGGGGACCTGTACGCGAAATAATTTGTGATTACTAGGTTTGAATTACAATGCCAGCTAAAATGGACTATCATATGTCTGAATAAATGATATTATTATATTTTTATTTTAGGTAACTTGTAAAAAGCCGTTTGTGAAACAAAATTTTATTCCTTTGTCCAATCTTGGGGCACAAACGGGCAACAAACACAATTTTCTGTTCACTACTATTACTTGTCATGGGCCTATCTTCTTTTGTCTTATTTTTTCCTATGAGAGAATTGTCAGGTGGTATAGTGTACCCTGGCTGAGCACGCGGCCGGCACGCAGCAGCACGACGTGGTGCGCGCGCGCCAGCTGTCGCGGCGAGTGCGACACCAGCACGCGCGTGCTGTGCCGCAGCAGCCCCAGCACGCAGCGTTGCATCACGTGCGCCGCCACCTCCCCGTCCAACCCCGACAGCACGTCGTCCAGCAGATACACTGGAGGAAATATTTTAATTGTACACGCTTTGTCTGCAGTCATCATTGTTTAAGCCCTTGTTCAACAAGCAAGGATATCAAAGATGACCGGTTGGAAGCAGCCTGCATCCAACATATTCCTGCGAATGTACTCAGGTCATCCGAAAACCTGATCTGTGGGTCTGTACAAAAAAGTATTTATGACAATTTTCACTGAGAAAAAAAGACAACAGTAAGGCATTTAGGTCAACCTAAATTCACAAAATTTTACAATGTGTCCTCAAGGACACATGTATAGAAAACCATTTAATAATAAAGCCCTGACCTCGCTTGTCCTGGTAAACGGCACGCGCGAGAGAGATGCGCGCGCGCTGCCCGCCGCTCAGCGTGCAGCCGCCCTCGCCCACGAACGCGTTCCAGCCCAGAATGTTCAGGTCCTCTATAATTATGGTTATATTACAGTATAGTGACATTCATACTGTTGTTCGACGGCCTTGTTAAAGGCGAAGCCACCGCTAGCTCTGACAATGTAGTCGGGGCTGTTACAAAATATGAAAGATGTGAAACGGAACCGCAATTTACAACAAAATAAAGTTGATAACAAAAACATGCAGTAAGTAAATAATGTATAATGTATTGCACCAAAACTTCAGCTGCATTAATAAATAAAAGTAAATTTTACTGAGATGAGCTAGGTATCGAACTATAAAGTGTAGACGTGAAAAAATTGTATACCAGTAAGTGCGCATGCGTCGACGACCGCCCGGAACTTGGCCTCGTCGTAGGGCTTCCCGAACAGGATGTTGTCGCGGATAGTGCCGCGCGTCAGCCACGGCGTCTGCGGCACGTAGCCGAAACCTAGTAAACATACCATACTGTATTAGTTAGTAAACAGCCACTGGAAAAAAATATCTAACATGTTTTTTCCAAATTGTACATATTTGGAATCCTACTAATATTAATTATAAATGCGAAAGTTTATGAGGACATATGTGTTTATGTTTATTACTCTTTCACGCAAAATCTATTGTACGGATTGGTATGAAATTTGGTACACATGTAGAATATAACCCTAATATAACCTAACACATAGGTTACTTTTTATCCCGAAATTCCCACGGGAGCGGTGCCACGCAGCTAGTAGCATAAGTTCATAAACATATAGAATAAGTGTCAAAATTGTTTCCCAATTTCCGAAAATAATTAAAATACTTTGAGCGGAAATAATGCGAAATATTTTCAAAAAATTAGAATACTAAAACAGGTTTAATAGTATACTTACTATTTAAACTTTCAGGTATTTGTATGTCCCCATTTTCCTTCTTCATCTCGCCGATGATAGCCAAAAGCAATGAAGTCTTTCCGCTGCCGACGCTACCCGTAACTCCTATCAATTGGTCCCTCCCGATCTCTAAACATATGTCTTTCAACGAAAACAACTCTTCTTGATATACCGCATCACTGGACGAAATAGACTCTCGCCTCTTTATATTCCCTTTAGAGGATCTTTTGCCTTTATTTTTCTTTGGTTTTGGCAACGGTATCTTGACGATGCTTGGCTTAGCCCACGCGAATGTTGCGTTTTTGAATATAATCACTTTGTCTTCGTCTTCGTTTGTATTTAGTCTGTCGTAGTACCTCTCAGAATCCATGTCTGACAGCTGAAATTACATTTAGCGTAGCACTTCATTTGTTATTTTATATAGAACTGATTTTGCTTAATATTTGTTTGATCATAGGGTACTTTTAGCCGCGGGCCGAGCCGCGTGCAAAAGTTAGTATAGAAGAATTGGGAACTATTTTATACATATGGGTAAACTTACGTCTAGAAACTTCTGTATTCTCTTTATGGACACCCATGCTTCCATGAGTCCATTGAGCACCCAAGGGAAGGCATTCAGAGGCGCGATCAACATGTTGATTAAAGCTATGGTTGTAAATACCTGAAAATTTAAATTTTCTTTAAAGTTATGCAAGTCAAATTTCAACCCATTAGGTGTTAACGAACGACATTTATTTGAAAGTGATCATACATTAATCAATCAAAGTATATTTTTCGTTATTTGAACTATATTTAAATAAACACACCACGCAGATCACAATAACATATATTATATAGAGGACCGTACGTACAGTGGGCGCGTCCAGCAGTTTCCCTCTGAGCTGGTGCGTGCCGAGCGTGAGCGCGGCCACGAGCACGGGCGTGGTGGCCCACAGCACCACGCAGATCGCGTCCAGGTACTTGCGGCCGCGGAGGTACCGTAGCTCGCCCGACCTGGCCTCTGTAGAGAAGATATAAAATCACACACGGCAGAAGTGAAAGAGATCTTCATAGTAGACTCGAGCAGACTTTTCCTGAACCTTCAGCCCCGCAACTCAAGCCCACGAAATATTTAGAGGATGTTCACTTGAAACGGACATCTATATTAATAACCTGTTCAATATTAATTTACAAATGTTTATAAAATTTAACAACTTACCATTAACCTTATTTATGAAGTAGTCTTCCCACACATGCATTTTAACTGTCCTGATTCCTTTGAGCAAATCGCTCATGAGACCAACTCGGATGTCCTTATGATGCATGAGATCGGTGCTAAGCTGACCAATCTTGTTGGCGATCACTTTATTCACAGGAATTAATACCACTGAGAATGCAACGCCCGCCAGGAAGGACACGCCCACTTGTTGGTACAGCAGGAATAGCGTGATCACTAGCTGGAAATTTAGACTAGTTTAATTGTGAACATATATCTCTGAAAGAAAACTTATTATCTAGACTGTACATTGTTATAAAATCGTATCACATGCCTTCAGACGACTTAGAAAAATCGAACACTTATATACAAAAACAAGCAAGTGAGACAGATATAACAAAGAGTGATTAGGAATACCAAATAGCATTATCAGTTATTTATTGACAAAATAAATGTATGGGTGTTAAACTACTTAGGTATCCTTTCAAATTTCCTCTAAGAGAGTGAAACAAACATCGAAACGCTGAAAATCTAATGCCGGCTATACTCTATCACCGAACTCGGATGCCGACACGAATGCATGAACATTGTGTAGTTTGCATGAGAGCTTTTTATTTACGTCAATGAAATACCAGCAATGTATACCGACTGCCAAAGTTTGGCGAACTGATTCGCGATAATGTACAGCCGGCAAAACAATTATCAGAACACCACCTACCTGAAGCGGTATGCTCCATAAAGCATGAAAACTGGGGCATGAATTCACGATCCTGTCACAGTCAGTCGACATATAATTGGTGATTTCCCCGACTGTGAACGACTTGGACAGTTCCGTGGAGGTGACGCTCAGAGTCTTGCGGAGGAGGGTTGACACGATGGCACCGCGCATCTTCAGGCCCACTAGCGACATGAGCCAGTTGAAGTGAATATTGAATAGTGCAGATACCAGCGTCGCGGCTAGCAGTCCTGACGCGTATAGGTATCTGAAATAGTAGATAATAACTTTATTCACCAAAAAATATTGTTGGCAGATCAGGGACTACTGTGAAAGTTCTGGTCATAGCGCCGTCTGTGGAAGAGTCGTTATCAAATGGCATCCAATTTATAGCAACTGTTAGCAAGATGTCAATTGAAATGTGAACCTTCCATTTTTTAATACATAACGTATATAACGTCTAACGTATATACATATAATAACGTCATATAAAAAAAATTAATTACCCCAAATGTGGATCAATGCTCTCGTCGTCAACAAACGTGATTAGATAATTCAGAAGCAAGGGCCCAGCAAATCCTGCCATGTCCGAGACCAATTTCAAAATGCCAATGCTGTAGAACTGCAGCCCAAAGCAGGTGTGTAAGGCGCGAAGTAAGGTTACATTATGCCGATGTCGTACCAGCACTCGCGATGTGGGCGTCACTGGTGTCGAAGCTTGAGGGGCTGTTTGCCCAACTGATCCATAGCCTACAATTAATTAGAAAATAAATAAATAAAACTTAAGGAAGATGTTTATTTTTTCATTTCAATCCCAGTGTATATAAATACTTACTCGATACAATAAAAGGTTCATGTGGTACTTCTGTGTAATGATAATTGTCTATGTTTCCAATCAAGGCCCTATCCATTTTTGCCCCCACATAAGAACATCTATATTTTCCAGGAATGTCAAAAAGCTCTTCTGGATCTCTCAACTTGTTTTCACAACCTATAAGCAAAAGTAATCATTTTTTTATTCATATGCATTTATATATAACTATAGGTATGGATGAATAATGGAGAAGGCAATGACAAACCACTCCATTCCTAATGCCAAGAAAGTTGTTGTGTGTGTTTAATTGAACATAATGACCACAACCCTCAGCCATGAGGAATATGACTATGAAGAAAATTTAATATAGGTATTTTTAAAACAGAAACATCAGGGGAGACCATCATGTCAAAAACAAACAATCAGGTGTATTTTAATAGTATTAGACTTGGGATTCAATAATAATTACTATTAGTCAGCCTATGTCCATGTACAATAATAAAGGAAGTTCATGTTTTGTAATGTGATTCATTTCTACTTGAGATACTTTTTGTGACGCATAGCATAGTATGAAATAATAGAATATCTATTATAGAGTATATCTAGCATAGTGCATTATAGTTAATCTGATGTAAAGATGCTACAATAGAGATATTTTAAATAAAAAATGTGTTCCCGCCTCACAGCACAGCTAATCAATTTACCTTTCTGTAGAAGTGGATAGACCCATGTGAATGTGGTTTGAGAGAAGCAACCAATGCCTTGCAAAGCTGTTCCTAGTACTCCTTCATCCATGTGTGGGAGTAGTGGAGTATACTCACTCTGTAAAGTAAAAAGAAGAACATATCCAAATAATGTGTTCAATTTACTTAATATTTTATTCAGTTTACAGTAAATGAAAAATGTTTCTCTTTTTGTTAATTACAGCTACATCATCAAAATAATAATTACTATTACAGAAATGTTTAAATACCATAAATTAAAGTTGAAATACAATACTTACATGAGAGTGCTGACTGCCAACAAGACATGGTGAATAGTAAGTAGGTCTTGAATCACTAGACGGTAACAGTGATATTAGGTAGACGGAATGGAAGCAGAGAATGGTGATGTTGAATGTCATAGAAGATATTGTCAATATGTTGGTGCGCAAAGCAATTACATTTAGAATTGCAGATAAACTCCATAAAAAAACCAACAGAGTAGGACCTCGAGAACTCACTCCAAGGCGCTGTTTCAGGGCAAGTACATATCCAAAATGCACTAACCATGATAGGCATGATGTTCCAGCAAGGAAATAATCAACAGGATACAAAACGAAATATTTTTGAGTTATAAACAAATACAACTCAATAATTGGAATGAACGCTAGCGTTAAGGCGACGAAACTACGTAAAACTATAGCACGTTCTTGAATTTTCTCTCGAACAACCCAGTCCCTTCGGTATCCTATATAAAACCCAGACACTGTGGCTAGTATGAATAATACTGGTATCTGTAAAAAGAGTTCTTGAAAACATTGGCCGAAATCTTTTAACTCTTCGTTCCATATTTGCAAACCGTTGGGGCCACATATGTCTTCCCATTCCCAAGTGAAATTTATCATTAAAGAACCCATAGATTTTGCAATAATCTGCATAAACCCAGAATCCTTTAGAATCCACCGAAGTTTATAACAACAATAATTATGAACATTATACAGTGCAAGTCAAGTTAACACCAAGGAACAGTAGATCTTGTATTACTCCTGTAATCCTTTTATTTAGCCTCCTATTATTATACCTAGTATTTTATGTAGGTAGTATTTTATTAAAATTTTATAAATAAAAATATTTTGCGTTAGATGTACCTATTCAAGCAAGTGTCATGTATGTCAATGTCAAATATAAAACAAATATGTCATAGACAAACGCAAAGATTTTGGATTGGTAAGCGTTATCCAAAATCATTGTTGGACAAACAGCATTATGCGTTGTGTATTATTCCGCTGCTGTCATGCAGGAACATTTATGGCGCGATATCATACTATTTGTAAAGTGCGATCGCGCGTCACACACCTACACCTGTGAAGGGTGGTTTTCATAGAGACCTAAGCGAAGTGTGAATAAGAATTCTTATAGTGGTAGCATTGTATATCTAAAGAAGGCTATGGAATATTGGGGGGATACAGAGATAGGTAATCGAAAATTTCGAATCCCCCCGTTTCAACAAAATTCATGCTTATTTATAGAACAGTGCATGCTGCAATGGCAGGTCGGTGAATGCTACTGTAGCCAGCATGGACAGACTAAATGTTAACTGTCACTATCACTCATAGGACAAATGCGATAAAATAAAATAAAAATAAAGAAAAGAAACATTTTGCATGTAGGTAGGTAATATAAAAATTAAACAATATAAAATCAAAGTGGTATATATTTTAATAGTATCTAATACAATACTATTCTATTCCTTATACTTTTGGAGTTTAATTATTGTCCTTCATAAAGTAAACACGCAAAAGATAATAAAATTTCACTTGAATGTGTAAATTAAAATGGAATCAGTCACTAATATTCAAAAAGAAGTGGAATTCTTCGACCCTATTCATGATATAATTGACTACTTGGTAAGATGTGTTCAGATTTCTTTTAAAAATTCTCGAATCAATGAAGGTGAAGTCAGAACTGCTGAAAAAATCAATATGGCTTTTCAATTATATCAAAAATCACCGCTAGATTTTCTTCTACAATTTGGAAAATATTTAGCACCACAACACCTCAAATATTTTGAAGAATTACACCTACCTGGAGATTCTACCAGATTTCAGGAGTATATATTGGAATTAAAGGTGTATCATTCAGAGGAAAGCAAACACAAGAGAGTTAGAAATCGAAGATATAAAGCTTTACAAAAGATGCAAAGTGAATCAGACTATTTTAGTGAAAAACAGATGATGTATCGCAATCCTTTACTGTATGAGCAACTGATAGGTCAATATTTAAGTGATGATGAAATCAGAGAACGAGATGGAATTGATACCGAAAATATCACTTTTCTGAACATGATTTTGGAAACTGTTGATAGAAACCAAATGAGAGAAACCAAAAATGTACAAATGTTAGAAGAGGATAATGAAGAACAAAGTGAGTCAGCGCATAATTGTGACAACTCGGCTGAAATTTTTAAAAGTAAAAAAAGCTGGGGTGATTTTGATACACCTGATATAAAACCTAATTATTTGCCTGAACCAAGAAAACAGGCTCTTATAAGTGCACCAGAGAGAAATCTTCTCCGTCAAGAATTTATTCAAGAGATGTACAATAGTTTCTTGGAGGGGAATGATGTGGACTTTGACTACTCTAATATAGATAACGATGAGCAGTATGATGACTTGCAGCAGGAGGCCCAAGATGCTGAAGACAGGTACTTTGATTCAGAGACTAATGAAGTTGAAAACCTAGAAGAGCATATGAAGCTTATCGAGGAATATGGTAGACAAGATTCTAAAAACTCCAATGAGACAAATTCAGAAGATCCACTTGATGTATTTATGAGTCACATTTCAAATAAATTAAGAGGAAATTCCTACATAATGTTTTGCTAAATACCCTATCACACTTTACTTATCTAAAGGTATAGTTACATCTGTTTTTTTATTTTTAGGTAGGAGGGATCCTACCCCATTCGCTTTAAGCCTTACCACATATCACCAAGGGAGATGGGGCGGTTAAAATGCTAGGAAACGTGATTAATGGATGGCCCCTAATTTATAACAATTTGGTTCACCTTAGTATGTGAAACACTAGTTAATATCTCATTGTTTATTATGATAATTTTCTCCATAAATAGGAAGGAGATTTGATGTGGATTTATGTCAGACAGATATTTATTATGGGAATTAACACAGGTTGGTTGGTCATAAACTTGTACATGTGTTTGCATCCATTCTTGTACGAGTGAGATAAGACATCACCACTATCTGTAGTATGTAATATTGCGACTATGAACTTCTTTATATAAGGTGTGCTTATATAGCAAGAAATAATATTGATTGTCTGTAACTATAACAATTGCACAACTAACGAAACGAAATGTTATAGCGCTCATTATAACGTAATATCGCCGTATCCTTATGCGCCGCCATATGGTAATGATACTTTATACAGGCACCATATTGTAATATGTTAACTCTTCACACCTACAATAAACAAGTAGTAGGTATGTAATGCAAGTACGAATGTTTATTATTCATATTGACATGTAAATACTACTAAAGCATTTCAAAGTTTATAAGAGTAGGAAAACGTGAAAATGGAGAAATAAATAAATTTTCTATCTAAGCAAAAAGAGCTACTTGTGTAACAAGAGACTTGTAAGCAAAGTTTATTAACTTTGCTACATTTTGTTCGCTGATTGCCCCACGCAAATGCCTTTGCATGCTGCTGATCAGTTTTTTACGAACAGGTGTAAATATATGTAGTTAATTTCCAAAAGCTAAATAAATAAATCAGACATATTTACAATGTCAAAGACTATCCCTGATATATGCAGATGGTGGCTAGAATATGGAAAAGATTGAGTTTGTTGGAAAACTTTGGATTCATAATGCGATTGCACAGAGGGATGGGTTTGTGCACAATTTATTCCCAAAATGAATGGCATAAACATAGATATCTAAGTATGGCTTACAACACGATGGCCACGCACGAACGATATTCGTATAGGTACCTACGTATATATATGTTGGTGTGGCGACATTATATAATACCTACTACAATGACACTACATATATCATTCGTAATCAATTTGCTTTTCTCTTTTTCCATTTGTTTCTTTCTCCTTGTTTAGCACACGGCCAACGCGGCATGCATACCAAACGTTATTTGTCAGCGTTTTCACATTGAGAAATAGTAGAACGGCTTTATAAGCCTCCTTACACAGCTGTAATCTATACTAATCTTAATATCTGAGATAAGAGTTTGTAGGTACGCGCTAATTTCTAATGCGGTATGATAGCCACATTAATGAGGAGCGTGAAGCGGTTCTCTGCTAGTTTGGTAATAATAGTAAAGAGTTTTAGTTTTTCACATTTACGAACAAAATATCGAATGCAGTCTATAACATTATCATGATACAGTTTCTCTAACTTTGGCGGATTCGATACATAGCTGAGTTTTAATTGCGGTAAATAAAAGCTCTCATTCAAGCTATGAAATATTAATCTATTCGCGTCGGCATCTGTCTAAGTTCGGCGATAGTGTGTAGCCGACATAAGGAGTCCTTGTATATAATTGCCACGTCCCGATTCTTGGCAATCGAAATTAATTTCCTAATTTTTTTAAAGACCTGGTCGGAAAAGTCAATTTGAATGAAACAGATCGACATCAAATTAAACTTGATATCTATCTCTAAATAAGTGTGTACCCGAGAAAGAGGTCTTTATTTTGAAGCACAAGTTTATATTACTTCATATAGGTACCGGTTTTTTTCTAACGATCTGACAACATTTTGAAAAATCGCGTCTACCTTTTTCAAACGTTACTGATTTGTTCGACTGGGAATCCGAGTGTATTTATTAGACCTCATCTCTTGGTGTTTATAGCGCAGCGAATGGTGTAGCATAACTTGTGTGGTCGAACTCATACCGAGACTTCGGAGAACGCAAGTCTATCACGTACTTGGCCGGTTTAAAGCTAGTAAGTAGGTAAGTAAGCAAAAATTCCAATGCAAACAATAATGATCTTCAGCACCCAATGAGCGTAACTATTAACTGTACCTAAGTACATTTTAATTAGACTATAAGTATTATAAATCTTTGCTTATAGGAACTACCAGGCCTATACATCTATCCAAATCTATAACTACCTAGACGTGGTTAGGTATTTAAAAAATCTCACGAACAACGGGCGTAAGCAACAAAATACCTAATTTGACAATATTTAACGGCCAATAATGTTCTGCTTTAATAAATAAATGGACAACACTCGACGGTGTGGGCTACGCCTAGCCCTAAGCTTGTAGCGCACGCGGGAAACAAACACAGAAACAAGCATATCACGCCCAGGACCGTATAAAAGAATAGGTAGGGTGAATCGACCGGTTCACCGATCACCACCCGCTCTCGATCACTTTTACAAAAAACCTCTAAAATAACCGTATTACCGCGCGTGAAGTGTTAATTTTGCATAAAAAGGGTTGATCCATCTATCCTTTTCATTTGTATCAGTTGTCTCGGTAGCCAAATATGTTATTTATCGATCAGTGAGCTGACGAAATCTATCCAATGCGTTTGCGTGAATATTACCGCCAAATCTTAAGAAAAAAATAGTGGGACGTGAACATTGAATCGTCAGTAAAACATGTTTTTCATACGGTTTAACCTTTACTTTAATGTGTGTGGTGTTGAAAAAGAGTTATATTTCCTTCTTACGTGGAAATTTAATAAAAAAAGTTAATAATTTACTATAAAATAAGGTGATCGCCATGAGACGTTACAAAACTAAGCTTCCTTCAGTTTACGATTAGGTGATCGTAAGGGGGCGGTTTTGGCCTTATCTTCGTTAAGATTTTGTAGTATCTTGCATGATGTTGTCGGGAATATTAATATTTACTTTGTTCCATCGTAACATGTTTACTTTATAGATCAGATGGCGATCGGCTTAAAATGAAAAATAATCATAAAATTAAATGCTTTTTACTAATGACAAACCAAGTGGTCGGGAAACGGCCTGTTACCGATAATTTATTTTTTCTATAGAAAAATATTAGTTTTATATGACACAAGAAAGCAGAGGAAAAGAAAAAGAAGATTTTATAAAAAATAATAGTAATAAAAAGATACCTTGTTATACAGTGAATGTGCTGAAGAATTAATTAGTGATTTTGAAGAAGATTTGGAAAAAAATATAGCCTGCGATGTATGCATTCCCTAGTTGCACTTAAAATGCACAGAAATGCGCGAAATATCTTATTCTGAAGCAGCACTAATGCCCTATAATGTTCATTTTGTCAAACGGAAAAAAAAATTTTTTTCAACAAATAATACAATACAATTTCGACTTTCAATTCATTGCCCTAGAGTTCCTTTTTCAGTGGTTTTTAATGATCGTAAACAGGCGCAAATGTGTGAACGTAAACTGACGAAAAACGATCGTGAACTAAACAAAACACACTTTTTGATTATTTTTAAATTTAAAAATAACAGATAAATAGGATTATTTATGAAGATAGGTTTATTAAATAGTTGAATAGTTTTTTTACGCGTAAAACACAATATCTAGTTTCTAATGCAACATTTTTTTAAGTTATGACGTTTTAAAGTCGAGACATCGACTAACTGATCGTAAACCAGCAGGTTCACCCTATCTATGATAATGATAACGAGTACAAGCATGGGTTCGATTTCCAGCGCACTCGTGCTGGAACCCAGGACTTCGAGGGCGTTGTGTCCACTTAGACCAAATGAAATCATTTTTCAGAAATTAGAGGCACATTTTCACGTAAAGTTTAATACCTAGGTATACTAATAAAGAGTATTATTTTTTTCTTATGCAATGATATGACGACTTGCGTCGTCGTCGGTCTATTGTTGAATTGGCCACATGATACGTCGATACTTCATAACCTAAAATTTAAAATTATACTTATTGAAAAGTTAATGATCCTAAATGTATTTATCATTAAATGTTATAACGCAGATTAATTATTATACATAATTAGGTACTTAATTTAGATATTATTACTCTATTTATATGCAAAACAACTTAACTAGAAAAAGTTTTGAAATAAAAACGTTTCGTGCTTTTTGTTTACACCCGAATAATGTAAAACACTTCACAGAATGCGTTTACTACCTTATTTTCTAAGCAAGTCCTTATTAACATTTACGTAAGGCTAATCGCCCGCGATCTTGGATAACAACACACAAAAACATCCGCACCGATTGATACGCAGAATACATTGGAAAACGAAGTTAGCTCTAAGTCGTATCGTAAGTCACACTGTCTCCAAAGCTTCGGTCATTTCACACGCGTCTGAGAACTGGCAGATATCATGCATAGGTAGCGATAGAACACTTATTACATAGAGATAAATTCAGTGCTTACTATATTTCGTAGCATTTCATACTTAACTCCTCTACAGCCTTTCTTTCGAAGCGTCTACATATTTGCAAAACTAGTCTACCTAACAATTAATTGCTTTTTTAGTAGTGTTTAGTTAGGTAGATATAGTATAACTATACGTGAAGCCATTGAAGTTGCTCAGTTACACGCAAAGAGGAAGACTATATTCCTATGGTTACTGCACGACGCACAATAAGTATTAGAGCAGAGATTGAGTAGAGCTTTTATTTTACAGAAATGATTACGCAGTTGTATTCCGCATTCTCTCTGTTTCATTGGCGGCAAGGAGACAGCGTGCGCTATGGAGGGCCGAGTACCCACGAGCGCCGGTGACCGGTCACAGACGAGTGTCAGACGCGGAGCGGGATCCGCGCCCGGCTCCTTGGTGCTGCGTGCGTGTGTCGCGTGACCCCAGTGTTTAGTGCGGACGTCTGGCAAAATGATTGCGGTGAGATATTTCTAATTTTAAATTTGATTTTAAATCGATTTGATTAACGTCGCTTTGTTGTGCGCTATTGAAGAAAGTGTTTGAAATGATAAGGTTCCTTGCAGTTATATTAATTTTGCTTGTAATTAGTTTCTCCGAGTCGGCTCAAATTTTTTGACGAATTTTCATATTGGACGTAGTGTCACCTATATGATAAAAATCCACATTCATATGAAAAATTCCACTTCACTAACCTAACCTACCATCCATCCATAATCCTTTAGGGTCGAAGGTACAAATGTAACGAAAATAACCCCCGACGACAGAAGGAGTTATACATAACGTGTCTGTGTATCTGTATGTCTGTCCGTGGCATCAAAACAGCTGAAACAAATTTGATCTAGTTTATTTTTATTTGAAAGAGAATTTGAGTGTGTTCTTAACTATGTTTGGAAAATGTGTGTTCAGCCGTTTGGAAACCGTCAACTCTTTTCTAGCAGGTGAGAGGAGGATGGCACCAACTTCGGAGTCAGAGGTTACTTAAATTTTTAATTTACTTAGTTTTTATATAGATATTGGGTAGATACGTATATTGTAATTAGGTAAAACTCAATTGTTAAGTCCAAGAAATCAGAACTTTACCAACCGCTTTGACTCTTATTTTATATTCTCTTTATTTAAATATGCATTGTAAAAGATACAATGTGTTCTAACTTGGAAGTCCTTTAAGTTAAAACTTTTAGAACTTCTGAGTCTTGAATGAGTGTTTGTTTATGTTTGTACCTTTATAGATAATTATAATTTTGAATAACACACCATTAATTTAATTATTGATTTTTGCTAAGAAAACCATTATTAATTTTCAAGTAATTTAATGACGTATTACTGTGTATCTGATGCGGCATTGTATGTATTTTGCAGTGCGTTAATACTATATATTTTGCCTGTAAGACAGTGCGTCCCTACTTCATAGTTGAACCTTACAGTGTAACGAGCTGTGAGAGTTTTCCCTCGTTTGCGGAAGTAAATGAAAGGAAACTACTAACAAGCCTATAAGTATAGATAAAGTTACAATATTTGAACATAATGAATAAGCCGACAACAAACTAACATACAAGCATATACAGTTAATTAATAAAAATTATGGGTTTGGAAGTAATTCTCGACGATTGTAAATGCTAAAATATAAGAAAACTGTTTTTTTTTTCTAAACATCAAAATTGTGTATCAAATATCAAAACTTGTATAAGTTTATTACCTAATCTCCCAGTGTAATCTACAAGACAAGTATAATTTTAAGTACCTACCTAACTTAATTTTAACGCGTTGATGTCTTTTCTATGCTTAGGTTTTCATGTACGTTATATCCAGCCTATCTAGATTCTATTTCTCGTTATATGTTAGCATATGTAGTTCTTTAACATTATATACATTATACAAGCCTATTCCCCCATGTTTTCGAATTTATATTAACATTTTTTTATGTACAGGCATATTAGTCACAGCCCATTCACATGTAGAGATGTCCAAGTTGAAGATAAGACATATCGTGCGCGATAAAGACAGAACCTGAGAACTCGGACGTCTGGAGGCGTGGGCTCGTCTTCAGCCAAGTGCCGACAGGTCATCGACACATAAAACATGTGAAAGTGTTAATATTTCTTTCCTTGCTCACCCACTCGACTGAGGTTGACAGAAAGCCATATCTAAAGGACCAAATTTCTCCGACCTTCGCCGTCTGATAAATAGGTACACTCCGGGACGGGACACGTAACATATGAACGGCTAGTTCCGTTGAGTATGAGTTAGATAATTAACTACCAACTTATGTATATGTTGTGTTGTGAGAGGCTCAAGATCACGTCACGCGTAGCATGTTACATGAACGTAACCCTTACATATTGTATTGTAGCAGGGCCTCTATAGTCGTGCTATTCCTAAAAGATAGAGAATAGCTTTGATATTACAATCGAGTCCCATTCTTTTTTTGTCCATACCATCTACCTAACACACATCACATTACGCGCTTGGACATCTCCCTCACCGGCTCACCGCTACTCGTAATGATATTGGATACTATCAACAATTTTATTATCATTGTGCCAAATTTCATAAATACCATGTATAGATAGATGAGCATAGTATAGACGTACTCAAAGAGTGAACCATGTACAAGAAGTGTGATAAATTTTTGTTCATGAATGAATTTGTGGTCACTGCTACCGTTAAAATTTGGACGATACTTGCAACTTATTGGAGTCTGCTGGCGTTTGAGCAGTCAAGCAGGAATTGACAGCGTGCGTGGTGGCGTCCGATTTGGCGGACCGTAAGCGTTTTTGCTTGGCTAAAAGATTTTACAAAAAGATTCACGGTCAGTTTACACCCGGGCGTAAAACGTGTTGGGTAGGCGACGTGGGCGGCGGCGCGCAGAAACCGCCCGTGGCGCCACTCGGTCTGCCCGCGCGGCTCCCACGGCGCTCCGCCCCCGCACATCATCCGTGTCCGAACATAAAATTTAATAAATAAACGTCACTTTAACTTTCACTGGTAAATAAATACGAGTTTTTTGGAAGTGCGTGAATAATTATTGATTCAGTTTAAACCTGTTTTGGAATCAGACGGAGGTAACGATTAATAGGTATAATATTAGTATGAAAATTATATATTACTCGGACACTTTTTAGATGATGTAATAAAAATATTAATAAAAATTACCTTTAGGGATAGCCCTTTTTATTAACCCCCGACGACAGACGGAGGGGAGTTATGAGTTTATGTTTGCGAATTTGACTGTCCGTGGCATCGTAGCAGCTAAACGGCTGAACCGATTATGATCTAGTTTTTATTTATTTCGTAGAGAATTTAAACGCTTAGCTATGATATATAGGACAGAAAAGAGGCCCCATGTTCAGAGATGACTTTACTTAGATCAAAAATATTTATGCTCGCGTATAACACTACATGGTCAAAACTGAAACTTCTAAGAACAGCATAAGAAGCTTGTAAGTCGTTGTAAATTACTTGTAATTTAATGCTAATGTAACATGTATAGCCTCGGTAAAATGGTAACGGCATCGTTTGCATGTGGTGTGTGGGCTCGTCGTAACACTTGGAGTATGCCGACTGTACTCAAACCTATGCTTGATTTGAGTACTGTGTGTAGTGTACTAGGTACCTGTCTGGTGGACGTTATCACTACTACAATTTTTCATTAATTACCGTATTACGTTTTAGATGACTGCAACCTACTTGTGCGACAGATTTTAGGCACCAGATCTTCCGAGCTGTAGAACTTTACTGTTTTTATGCCACTCAGAAGGGCTCTATCTCCGATATTTTTTCAGCATTAACTTCCATTGTCCAATAGACAAACTAACATTTTCCCCAGTTAAAATGTTCATAAAATACTATTCCTTTACAAGGGACAACGCGTTAATAGTATAGATATTTAGTATGGTCACTGTAGCAGACTTTCGTGGTTATTTTATTTAAGTAATTACAGAATCTTCATAGATAATATTACGACATTCTGGGTTATAATGTACAAGATGTTAACCCATATCTGCGATAGGTATCTGCTATGCGTGATCAGTGGCACATGTTTTGCGAAGCTCTAACGGCCGGACAGGTTCTAGTCTAGGCGCGTGTCAAACGAAACCTTAGCACTCTATTGTGAATATTGTAATCTAATTAGGTTATTTTTGCTAAAGATATTACAAACTTTAATATGATGCGCAAATAATTTTTAGCTCATGCTTCTACCTATAATGTGAATTTACTCGAACATTTATGGGGATAAACAATAAATTAAAATGGTTTATCAGGAACAAGCAGTCATTACATAAGCCTGTAGAAATAGTTTCTAAAAATCCATTACTATGAGAGAAATTAATTTTAGTGAAATTCCGGATATCATTGCTGTTCAACACGGAATATGTGCGACACATTGAGTAACACGTACCGATTCACGAATAGTTTGTATTCAGAGAAATAGATATTGATATATCTGGTCATACACAGTTAATGTTTACTTAGTGTTGTTTTGCAAGTTTTCTATTTTTGCAAGTTTTATATAAATTGTTTTATTGGGAATGAGGATTCCCAATAAAACAATTTATCGATTTATGTGACACGTACACATACACTGTTGATAAGATTTAATCACGAGTTTTCTCTATCACTTAGACGGACTTTTTTCGCGGAAGCCATTCGACTAGTTATACCTATTTTGTAGTTAGACTAGACCACAAATTGCCGTAAGAGAATGAAAATATCCGACAAATGTTTTTGAAATAAAACAAACCGAGAGTATACGTACTTTCTTTATACTGGTTCCCTTATGAGAAATCGAAGCTAAAATATCGATTTTTTTATTATATCGAACATCTTATTCTAGTACTTACGATGTTCTGTTCCACGCACACCTACCGTACCAACCACTATCAATAATACCCACTACATCTAGGTAGGTACAAACTGTGCCAATTTCCAATAAGTGGCACAAAACAGTACTTATTTAGAATTTCACCCGTAAACCCGTGAGTGCGTGGTCAGTATATATATTCCATTTAGGCGGTAAGGTCAGACGATTGGATTGACCACAATGGCTCAAGAAGTAGAAAAGGAAAGTCGCCGCTCCGTCTGACCGGCCCCGGGTCACATGTTTGCGGAACATGTCTATTTTCCAAGACATGCTAGCTATCAGCTATGGGATCGAAATGGCTTATTCTGGAATTACAGAGTTGGATATATAGTAGAAACAATTTGTAAATGTGGGTTTACACAGACGGCCGCATGTCAAGAAACATTGCGAATTAGAAGCGAATTAGTGACTGCTCGTTAGTAAATAATACTTATCTACAATAAAATAAAATAATCAAGCTTACAGTGAAGGAATGAATCTAATTTTTTTTAATACGTACCACATAGAGTGGTACTATATAAGTGATATTCACCCCACTATAACTATTCAAACATTTTACATAAGTTTCTAGATTTTATGACCACGATCATATCATGCTTAGTAATCGGTAGCGCAATGACAACTTCTAGAGGATTGTTGAATTTGCACTTCTTTTTTATTTGGGGATTTAGACTTGCATAAGTTGAGAATTAATAATTAGGAGAAGAGAGTCTATCAGAAGAGTTATCTGTCAGATAGCAAAAAGGCTGCTTTAATCGAAAGGTTAACAATGATTTATTTTGAATAGCGGTGGTTTCAGTTTTGATTTTAATATAATCGTTATGAGTAAAAGTAAAGAGCAAGAAAATTAGAAGTAAACCATTATAGATTCCCATCATGTAACAACGCCTATGTTACATATTCACTGCACGCCGCCGCTGCCGCCACTGCGCTTTCACTGGGAAAGAACGATCATTTTCAATGTCGGAGATAAACCCATAGTCACTCGGGGGCAAATAAATCTGACACGTCCCTGCAAAGACTGTACCACGACGTAAACTATGGATCATCCATCCTTATGGGGTCTGACATATAAGTCCGATTTGTTTTATTCGAATAGATTTTGTTCGAGATTTCGTGATTCGTGAACCCCCCATAACCCGAACAGGCGCAGCATCGACGGACGATTTTGTAAAAAAATCTGTTCCGAATAGAACTAGAAACGAGTCTAACTTGAACTTAAAAATTATGACAATAATTGCCAAAATTAGGTTACCCCTTGCAACCAGTAGAATGTTAATGCTGAAAACTTTCGGAATAATAACGACGGCAACGAATACTACAAACGAGTAAAAGCTAGTTAAAAATAATTGTCATCAGCAGTTACAAAAATTATACTTGCACATTCAACATTTCTCACAAATCGAGGTTAAATATTGCAAGTTAATAACACGGAAGATGGATATATATGATAGGTATTAAATTAGCTCTTCTTTTGTGCAGTTGTGCCGACAGGTATTTTAACAAGCACCTCTGGCCAAAAACTGCCCAAAAGTCTGACAGCCTTCAGACACTTGAATGTGGGTAATGCGAACATTATTTTTAATATAATGAGCCCTTATGAAACTGGGGAAATGTTAAAATTCAACTATAATCCTCATTCATAGCATCAACTTTTATCTTTTCAGTATGTCAGGCTAATACGAGAGTCACAAACCTAGTAGCGCGTACACCTACTTGTGTTGAACCGAAACTATTGGAATCGTGATTTTTGGCCGAAACACAACAAAAAAAAATTTAACGAAGAATTTTTTCGATTATATCAAAAAACTAGTTTTGACGGGTCTAAAGTTTCGGGTGACTTTATTGGCCAAAATCAAAACTACCTATGACCAAAACTGGATATTAAAGTTGAAACCGAAGCCGAAGCAATGTAGTGTCCGACTCTAGCCCAAAAAAGTATTATAACATGAGGATTATTGTACTTTCGCAAATTGTATTTCGTGCAATAACATTTAAATAAAAATAAAGGATGATACATAAGGTCTTCTCGAAAGCCACATTTTACTTGTACTTTTAATTAATAAGTTATAAGAGTTAACTGTTAATTTTATTTTATTATCTTTAATAGATTAAATGTTGGATGCTGTTGGTGCCGTTTGTGACCAGGAAGTGGGCTGTAGCACATGTAGACACATCAGTCAACGCACAATGTAAGTTATTGTATTTTTATCTTTGTGTTAGCGTACCATATGGTTTCGGGAGTGTTCAAAGAGCCTACAAAAAGAAGGGGAGAGCGAATCATTCTTTGCAGTTATCTCGTAATGCTTGTGAGGCACAGTTGTGCAGTGATCGTGGGAATATACCAAATTAATTTAATTTAATTTGTGATACTTCACAACAAATAAGATATTATATTTCCTCTTAGTAAATATGGTAAAGCAGTTACCATACATTGGAATATTTCCTGTAATACCACAATTTTTCTATGCTGAACGAAGAAGATTTTAGAAAATTCTGTTCATCGATATATTTTATTCATAATAACTATTAATAAATTTTGCAATAGCATAACTACTTATAGAAAGTTTTCAATCTATCTGTATTAGAATTCCACGTAATAAATTATGTTTTTGAAATTTCCAGATGAAGACAGAAAAAACCTTAGCAGCATAGCCTCAATATTCTCACCCCGAATGGACTTCGACCAGTGGAAGCCTCTGACTGGACGCGGGGACCCTCTTCGGCAGGACCCCACGTACGACTACGAGCCTCCGCTGCTCGAGCGGGTGCACTACTGGCTGGACGACACCAGGATCGAGCGAGAACACTTTCCAGAGAGGAAGTCGGAGGTTCTCATGTTAGGAGTCTCGTCACGTCGGCCCAGCCTAGGATCTCGAATGCCTCCTATGATCCCCAGAAGACACCAGAGACCGCAAACACCTATCAAATATGAAGATTTCGCATACAAGATAAGTGATCGCTTTCCGATGACCATTCTTGTCCCACCACCGCCTCCGCCACCACTTAGCATTCCATCGCATTTTGTAAGGCCCGAAGATAAACTACCAGTGCAAGCCAGTCAAACTATGCCCACCACGCCTGCGCCATACGCAACAGAATCCACACCTTTTCAAGACCATATAACTTCATCTTATGCCTTGCAGGAAGCCAACTTGATATACCAATCTTCTTCAACAAATATAAACAATTGGATTTTAGAATTACAGAATAGTACGACTCCTGCCCCAAAAGGGGTAAGCAGCGATTATTCAGGGTGGGGACCTACAACTCTTATAGATGATAATAATGTTGTAAATGAAAGTTTTAATTTAATATCGAGCGATTACCCGCAATCTTCAGACAATCCATATACTTTCTACAGACCGATGCTATCAGAAGCGCCACCACCTCTTCAACCGACACCTATACCATTCGAGCCAACACCTCCTCCTACTTTCATTCCTACTGCTCCACCGACTACAGTAGCTCTACATTCCTCTAATAGCACGCAGTCTACATGGTCGAATGATGAAACAATAAACAATAAATATGAAGAGTTGACAACCCAAAAATTAACGACTTATCACTCTGAATTAGTAACTGCTCCCACTATCAAATCAAAACCAGAAACTACCGTTTTGGATATGATAAGCTCAATGATGTCAATGCCTTTAGTCGACGGACCTGACAGACCTGAAGATAATCTATATGCACATGCGTCTGAACACTTACAAGTGTATAAGGAACATTTTCCGGAAGACAACATAAACATAGAAACTATGCAGACAATGCAACCGCCACCTATAAAACTATCTGAAACTACAACCGCATCTCAACAAAAACATTCAAGTAGACCAAGTTCTGGTACATTTAAAAAACCTAATACACATACCCATGACCCTTATTTACATATGCGATTCACAACTCCATTGCCAAATACAAAATCAACTGATTTATCTCAAACAGAAGAATCTACAACACCCTCGACTCCTATGTATTTAATAATACAAGGTCATTCTAAAGTAAAAACATACAGCGCTAAGCCAGACATAGATTATGACAAGAATACTATACTAACAAATGAGATTCCTAAGGTCAATAGAACAAATGAAGTGAAGCATCTCCATGCAACTAGAGAACAAAATAAAGGTAATAAAATTGAAATAAAAAGGAAAAGTAAATCTCACTCTGATTTAAAAACTTTAATTGAAAACGGCCACGGTTCAATTGAAATTCAGGAAACTGATATCGGCATAAAGTACGATGTTAGTGATGGTAGTAATGTACCTGTAGAAATATATAGAAAGGGAATAGTGGAAAATGACGAAAATGCATATTCCTTGTCATCACAAAACAAAATCCCGCACGAAAAACGCGAAAAAAGACAAATAGACTTGGAAGATCTTATCCCATTTGATGAAGACACAATAGAGGAGTATGTTTATAATTTCTTGGACAGTAAAAAGAACTCGACGGGTATTACCGGACTGTTAGCACAAGCAGTGACGAGCGATGCGGCCGGAGTTGTCGACGAACTCGAGGATGACGACAGTGATGAAGAAAGATGAATGACAATCCTTTGAATCTCACTAGTGCAATTTGTTAATATTTTTATTTCTACTTTGCAGTTTTACAATGCCACAAATCGGCTAAGTTGGAGCAATTTTAGTTACCTGCAAGAGCAATAGAACTTTTTCCTTATTTGTGGGATCTTTGATGTATAGAAAAATGTATTTTACATTTACCTAGGAGTAGTTGAATATAATTGTATAGATATGTACACTGTGTTATCAAACAACTCATCGAAAACTGTATTGTTTGAATTATTAATAAAAGTGTAACTACGTGAAGTACAACATCTCTTTCATAATGCTAAAAAATAGTATCTACTTTCTAGGTCACATTTATAGTACATTCTACCTAGATCAACGCTGAACTTTTTATTTTATTTTTGTACCTAAATATAGGATTTCGTAGGACATCTTTCTGTGATCTAGAGCATTCTGTAATTTATTTATTTATTCAAACAATTATGTCTACTTACATAATCATACGTACACATTAGTTATTAAATTATGAATATAAAATATTATGAATAAATTTGTTGTTTTGTTGACTGTCTTGAGCTTTATACTACTACTACTACTGTTATTAGTGTTGAGTACCTACCTAAGTACTTTCTGTCCATCTAGCTAGACCATAGATATAAAAAATATACAGTAAATATCGAGACGTATTATGGTCAAGAAAAATTTTCTATTTTTCTAATTATGTAGGTGGTACATTAACGCAAGTCTACAAAAAAAGAGGTGTGCAAGGCACGGACGCGGCCCACTGACACACACTTCTTACCATCCTTTTCGTAGAAATAAACGCAGGTAACTTAGATAAAGTGAAAGCTGTTTATAAACCCATAAAGTTACATTTATTGCGTTCCAAGTAGTGTCCATTAAATCCAGTTTTGCCCTTCACGAAATTCATAAGTGTGTATCTATGAAATTCTAATATAGGAAAAATAAATTAAGAAATACTTTGATTATAGATAAACCTGGCAATAAGACTAATCTACTGCTTTCAATCGAATGAGAACTGTGATTGCACCAGTCCGCTTTGCATAGACACACTTGATATTCAGCGTCAGCTAACCTGCAATCGTTGAAACTGCTTTAAGTTTACTTGTAACAAGAAATAGCAAAAATTATACGCAAGCAACCATAAACATTAACGAACCGATTGTGGAATGTTAAAACACCCGTCTATGATACAAAGAAGGTCCCAAATGTATGTCAAACCATTTCATTAACTCTTTCCAAGAAAATTTTCTAGTATATACTATTCATATACAAATAGGTACGTAGTAACGACCACGTAACGTAACAATAACGTCTTATCAGACAAACAAACATAGAGTTGCGAACCTCCAAGGCCAAAGGAATTGAGATAAAAAATATGAAAAGTATTGTACTATTTATTAAATATATGAAGTGTCTTCAGTTTATACCTAGTCCTTTCTGGTATATAAATTTCATGTAGCTCTTAAACAAGCAGAACGCAAGAAATTCAAATATTTACCTATCTCGTCTGCACGCCATCGCTCTTGTAGGAGTTTGTAAAGTTGATGGGATAGGATCGTCCTTAGGAGACTGGTAACAGCCGCGTTGCACGATCCACGCAAACCGCGACCGAGAAGACCATGACCTAACGAAGCACATGGCATCATCTGGAACCAAAATATACACACATTATATATTCCACTAGCGGCCTGTTGCTGCTTCGCTCGGGTAAAAATATAATAAATTATACACTTTGTAGCGGGAGCTAGGTGATTATGCTCGACCGCCACAAAGGGAAGATTCTTCCCGCCAGGCTAGGTGTTGCGTCTGGGGAACCGTACGGCTCCGACGGTGTCATGTCGGAGGTTGTATTTATGCTTCCAATGGAAAACGCATTGTCTGCGCGGTCTAGGCTTGTTAGCTGTCCATAGTGAGTCGACCGTCGTGCCATCTGTCCGTAGTGTCCTGGATCACTTGTGTGGCTTGTTATTCGTTGTGTTTGGTTTATACATCTGCGCCGTTGTGCATGTGGCGTGGTAGATGTCGCCACACACTTAAACCTATTGTGGAAACCGCATGAAAATATAAATATATAATCCATGTAGTACTTTTTGAGTTTTTCGCGGACAAACACGTGGCAGAGGACTTTGATAAATAATATGTAATTATAATGATTATGTAGGAACGAGCGTTTTGTTCTTGGTAACTTAATGGTGGGCAAAAAGGTAAATATTTACCAATAAAGCAGGGACCTAGTACGAGGCATTACCTACGTCGGTAAGGTCCAGGGACTTGCCTCGCCATAACAATCATTTATAAGCTGGTTATTTAGTAATAAGGTATTATTATATAGTAAGGCATCTGAGTGCGCACCTGAAGTACAGTTTACAAGAAAGATTCTGCTATCGTTGAAGGTAGGGTACTTTGAGATAGCGAAAGCTCCCGGGCACGTCGACGACCAGTCGCGATGTGTGGCCGAGCAGTTGAAGCAGAGCAGTGCTACTGTGCTGTCAATCACTCCGACTAACAGGAGCCAATAATATATTATAAACATTACTAAGCACAAATTTAAATTAAAAATAGACCATACAGAAACGTTTAAGTTTCTTCTAAATTCTAAACAGTAAAACAAGCCAACAATCATTTATGGGTTGTGTTGTGTCAATATTGTGATGTCTTCTGTCAGCTTCAATTACAAGCTTCTATAGACAGCATTTTTTTAACTTGCAAAGAACACGTTGCACTAACCACCGACGATGTCTCGCTATACTCGTTCGTACACACATCACCTGGGTGGCCCTAGAATAGGACCGCTTCATGAATATGAAGCGGTCCTATTGTAGCGCACGGAAGAATTTCCGTGGACATCATATAAGGCGACTATGGCACACAGCCTAGGCCATTCCCAAGGAAGGTTGACGTCAGGCCGGTTGTAACTATTTTACGTTGAGCTGGGAATACGCGAGCATCAGAGAGAGATAAGGCATCACCTGAACACCTCACAGTTGCGGAGCACCGCAGCCGCGCCATGACCGACCGCTCGGGCGCGTTGAGCCCACGCAACACCAGCGGGTCGCGCGAGAAGCACTTGCTGCTGAACGTGCCATTGTAGCAGAACAGACAGTATGCGCCGCGAGTTAAACACAACAATATAATTATTGTTAGTGTCATTCGTGACTGTTCGTGACAGCTCAGCCCACTCGTTAGCTGAAGGGGCCGAACTCAGTAAGATATTGGGTTAGGGTGCTTTTACACTAGTAACTAATATAATAATAAATCCACCTACATAAGGTGGAAAAAAACTTATCCGTAGCAAATGTACCTTAGATTATCTCTGGTAGAAAAGTCAGCCTACGCTGGTCACAATTATCATTTCAAAAACAATATTTTAAAGAGAAAATATGGAAACAAATTATTTAAGAATTACCTACTTAGTGAAAATCGCATCAAAATATATGATGCTTTGTTCTCAAATCTAAGTGTAGATAGGAATAGAAAGATTGATGCGGGAAAAGTGATTAGTATGAATTGATACGACAATCAAATGATGAAACAAGAAAAAAGCACGTAAATATTTTTCAATAATGTATTTCGAAGTTTCCATAAATTGATAACTATTCACTATCGGTGAGGTAACAACTCTTGTAGAACCGTCTTTACAAGCTCTAAGTCTAAATTCACAATCTATTTGATAATTTAGGGTGCATTCAAAAAAGCAATACCACTGTACAGTTTAAGTACACATTAATCAAAATACGGAATTGACAACATAGATGGAAACTACAAAAATAATATTGAACGCACCCATCCAATCTAAAGCGCACTCCTCATGCATCAAGAACTGTGACCATACAACAAGTCCACGTAAGCTTCATAACCATCTCTTGCCAGTTTGGAGTAGGCAGTAGCTACTCCAACGCAACACCAGATTTAAAAATGTAATGCAATGTTAACGGCTAATAAATTTAGTGATTAACAATCATCGACAAATTACGCACGTTTCATTATTAATAGCTTAATAGGGGTATTTAGATCGAACGTACCTTTTAAAAAGTACGTACGAAGTATAAAAGGTACGTGCGCGTTAAATACCCGTATCCAGTAATTAAAATTACGCACGATTAGATTATCAACAAAAACTAACAACTGGGTCAATTTATTAAAATAATTAATGTAGATAAATATACTTCTATCTATTATATACATACAGTAATCAAGAAAATTACAATTTGTTTAATGTACAAGATTGTATTGTTATCTGATTATTACTATGATAATCCTGAGATGAGCATAGCAACAGACTAACACATTCAACAGCTACAATATGGCAAAAGCGTTACTTATTTATATTTATAACACAGGTAAAATATTATTAGGTAGATTATTAAGTGCCCTGGTTCGCATGTTTGGTACACCGCGTTTTACACAAGTAGGTTCTATAATATACTAATTCTGTAGCGGTCTGGTAGCTTTACTTTTAGTTTGACGAAAAACATTATGGCAAAGTTGATTTTTAAATTTTAAAAACTCCGCTACACTAGCAACTCCACGCTAAAAATACACCTTTGTCACTGTTCAAATAATATGTCCACATCAAAAATCACTTAATTTATAGAATTAGTAGGTACTCCGACGGGGTACCTACTAATTTCATGCCTCAATACAATGGACCCTTCTGACGTGAAAGAAGGACAAACAAGTAATTTCAAAAACAGAACCATATCAAAATTCCAAACAATTTCGAATTTTTTATTTTTTATAACATCGAAACAGACTATTCAAATTAATTAACAGAATAAGGTATCCCATACCATCCACGACAAGTTGTAAGACGAATTAAGTCGAATATGTGGGATTATTAATTGTTTTTTATGTATTCATATTTTATATTAATTTTTAATTCAAAACTTTGTCACAATGGTTCTTGACAAAATACCAGACACAGTAGTGACACAAACTAAACGCCTAAAGTAAAGGGAAACATAAAAGGGGTGCTCAACTCGTTCCACTAAATTGATCCCCTGCATTTTATTAAAATCCCCACTCAATGACTCCATTATGATTGTTCTGCAAAGTGCAGTTATTGATTTTTCAAATATAATTTTATATTTAGATACAGACGGCATTATGTTCGGATGGGAACCATAAAACAAAACTTCGTAAGGAAAAAATGTAGGAGAGTGATAATTATGCAGTAAATAGTAATAGTAAGTACACATTAATAGGCATAGGCATAAATAAATTTAATATTGTGGACAAAAATATAGAACACGTAAGTGCCCATAGCAAGCCATAGGTGTGAATATCATACATATCCACAACACTCATGTTATTTTGTAACTCGACTAGACACGAAAACAGCAATTAAATTTTTATTCTTCAGGTACCGACTAATAATTTATACCGAATAATACGCGGCAAGATATAAAGGCAGTTTTACAAGTTTCGACATATCTAAATGCATAAATGTGTGTTTAAAACGGGTTTTTTTAAACATAAATAACCGAAAAGGAAAAACTATGATGTTTATTACTACAGATAACTAAATAACATAAGGTATTATATTGACAACTTTGGGCACACAAAAAGTAGTTTATGTTTTAAATTTATAGATATTTGAAAAAAAAAAATAATTTTTTGTCAGCCATTACATATTTCTACTGCTACCCCAGTTTCTACTCATATAGAAAATACATAACATTTGACCCACACATTCTTTTAGCAATGGATATATGATACCTATTTCAATATGAAGTAAGTATTATTGTTATGAACAGTTTTCCCATTCTTTACAAACTTTATAGCCCAGTTCAAACGAATGACAGTCAAGTAAAGATTTGTAATCAAATTACCTCTTTAACAAAACAAACTTTTTATTCTGCTTAGCTATGTCCAGTTTTATTACAGATACAGAAATCGGAATAATAAGATGACTAAAAATGCAGTCTACCGGCTATTATATATTAAATAATCTGGAAAAAAAAGTAAATCTCGTGATTAATAAGTCATGCATAAAAATTATATTCGAGTACATATTTAAATACAATTATGCGTTTTATTTTTTTCAATGGCTATTTTGGGATAAAATTAGGAAATATATTATAATTAATATTATTTGACTTTTCTATTGTCTTATTATTCTGATTTCTACAAAGTGATAACAGCCAAATACAAAGCACATAAAACAGAATGACTAAAAAGTATAGTTGCCTCAATAGGCCAATCACCCTTGAAAGGGTTTCAGATTTTTTGTATTGGACATCTAATTTCAATACACAAAAAAATTGTGTCCTAATTCTAACTAAATCAGAATTCATCAAGTGAATCCAAAAGATACTTCCTGTCATTGTTCACACACACATAGCAATTTATTTCAACATTGCTTTTAATTACTAAGAGCAAATTCAATATATCATTCCAATTATCTAGTAAAAAAAGTTATTGTTTATTAAGGAATGGTGATATCTTTTGTATCTTGTTTGAAAAAAAAACGAAAATGCTTGTTATATAATCTGTGTGGAATTGTGGAGGTGGCGAAAGAAGTTTATTGAAATTAATGAAATATTCAATGGTATCAAAACCTGCCTAACTTGGACATATATTGGTGTTTGCCAAGTAATATTCAAAAGGTATGGATGACATGTGGCAGCAGAAACACCTAGCTTACGGTCCAGTCCAGGCCCCATCTCTCGGACACCTTCAACTGAGCTGCGGCAGCATCCTTCAGTGAGTACAAGTGAGTCATCTCTAATTCTGTCTTTGCCAAAGCTATTGCCTTTTCAAACAATTCCAGTGAACGCTTCAAATTTCCCCTGAAATTAAAATACAAGTCTTTTCAATTACAGATAATTTGATGATTTACAGATAATTTGAGTTGTATAAATTATTCTAACTTTGGGAAATATACATATCAAGACACTAACAAGGAAAAACAATTTAGAATTTAAAAATAAATGGAAACAATTTTTTCAATTTACTTTAAGACATCTTATATAAAATACCTTGGAGATAGTATGTTAGTGATAACATGTGATAAGAAAAAAGTTAAGTGGTGTGGCACTGAATCAGACCACAATAAAGTAATAAAAAATATGAAGAACAAATTCAGGCACTAAACTTCAACTCCTACTTATTTAACTACATTTTTTATACTATGTTGTCATTACAAGAAAATTTTATTTATCATAAAATATCTAAAAGAAGCAAATTTTCTTACCTCTGGACTTCAATGGTGCCAAGGGTTTCATAGGCAAAATCACATTTGTCATCCATCTCAATAGCTTTGTTAATCAGTTTCACAGCCTTGTCAAAATCTGTGCTCTTCTGCAACTGTACAAGACCTTTGTGTACATACAGTGTGGCATTACTTGGGTCCACTGAGAGGGCAGAGTCAAACAGGGCTTCAGCTCTACCCCACTCCTGTTGGTCTGAAAGGACTTGTGCAAAGAGAATATATGCTTCTGCACATTTTGGGAATCTTTCCAAAGCTTTTTCAAAATCAGCTCTGACTTGGGTTAGTGCTCCAACATTCTTATTAATCTGAGCATGCCTATAGTCCGCATAGCATTTCTGAATAAAAGCAATTGAGAAATCAGGATTCAATTCAACAGCCTTAGCAAACTCTGCCGTGGCCTCATCCATTCTCTCAATTAATAAGTAAACTTGCCCACGGTGATGATAAATGTCTGAATTCTTAGGATCTAGCCGTTCAGCATTTGCAAAGTCTTCCAAACATTTGTTTGTGTCCTCCAACTGTGTGTACAAAGATGCCCTCTTGATCAAAGCATTGACCTTCACTTTTGTGGAAGCCTCACTATTGATAACTTGTCCAAGGTCAACCTGTGCTTCATCATGTTTACCGAGCAATAAATAAAATGTGGCCCTCATAAGCAAAGCCTCATTCTTGTATTTACCATTAGAGTTCAATTCTTCTGTACAAGCATCTACAATTGCATCATAGTCCTGAGCACTAAAAGCTTTTATGGCCCTGGCGAAACCACCTGCATTTTGATCATCTAACTGAACTTTTGTAATTGGATCCTCAGAAAATGCAGAAAAATAGGTCTTGATAAAATGATTTGATGGCATAACAGGACGACGTTTAGCAAGTGCTTCGCGTGCGTGTTGACGACCTAGGGCTTTCAAAATCCGGTCAGCATTCACCAGGGAACTTTGAACTTGGAACCTCTCAAGGATACATGCAGAAGTGACATCTTCCAATGCAAGTACAAGATCCCCACTTTTCTCAGCTGCTCGCGATCGCCTCAAGAACGCTTTAACGTATTTCTCATTGAGCTTAAGAGCAAAGGTACAATCTTCCTTCACTTGCTCCCACATTTCACGTTTTTCATAGCATGCAGAACGATTTTGGTAAAATGTAGCCAAGTCGACAGGACGATCTGGAGGGCATGCTTCAATCGCTTCGTTATATAAAGCAATAGCCTTGTCGTACTCTCCAGCATGGAAAGCACGGTTTCCGGCACCTTTTAACTTCATAGCACGGTCGATGGCACTTTCTGATGTTTTGGCATTGTTTTCCTCGTTATCCAATGATATTGTAGTCTTAGCTTTTAAGTCGGCAACTTTTTTACTTTCAGAATCTTCCAATCTATTTCGTAGATATAGATAACCTAAGCCGATAGCTAAGGGTGCACCGAGAAGTATGGCCAATTGCCATTTAGGAAAAGGAGTACTGCCCGTCGACATATCTACGTTGGAGTTTTTCTATTTGCTGATATATAAAAAGGATTCACCATTTACTATTACATTAACAGAAAAAAGTTGACAACTCCAAATTTACTAAGCTATTGTATCCATTTCTTGAAAATCTATCTTGATGCAACGACCGAGCGGACTAAAGGTCTACCATAGACAAGGAATCATTTGACATTATCATCATGACAAGAGTGTTGCAAAGTTAAAAAGACAAAGATTATAATGTGCCAGTACATAGGCTGGCAAGTGTAGAATGCATTAACAATATAGGTACTAGTAGTATCATACTATAGATAGTTCAAAACTGTCGATTATCGTTAATACTATCGAAAAATAAATAATTATCAATATATATAATTGTAGAAAATAGTTATAGTCGTAAAAGCTAAGCAACTAACAATTGCTATCGATACTATATTGTTGCTTTAATAGTATTGCCACATTCTATGCTATCGATACTATTAATAGTCCTATTTGATTCTTGACAGCCAATGACAGGATCTATCAGGATGATGAATGGTAATTTCAAAATAAAAATAAAAGTCATAGACTAGGTTATTTAGACATCAACGTCACCTCAATGTAAATGTCAATGAACGTCAATGTCAAAACAGGAAAAATAAATTAATATAACCTGCAAATAAGCAATCAAAATAAAATTAAAATTGTTTTCTGAAAATTAGACTCTGAACTTATTATTGTTATTATTATCTATTACTTACAATATGTTTGGTATAAGACTGTTTAGACTGGTAAGTTCAAATTGAACATAACACACACGTGACAGTGTTTGATTTATGCAAATATAAGGCCAATTTTAAACTTACGCGTTTCATTATTAGTGCTTACGCGAACGTACATTTTTTTTACTTTGGATTTAGACATTTCGTTTCGGGTCATGTTACAATGACCCGGGTTCGTCGAGCGGCAGTCACTCGAAAAAGTGTTTATACCCTTATGGCTTCGATTCTAGGGAATTTTGGGGGTGCTAGATAATAGTGGGAGGCGAATAAAGAAAATGGCTATATGCTGTAACTTCTTTAAAGACTGAGGGCCTGCAACTTTTCAATCAAAGGCCTGTCTGTTAGTGTCAAATCCAATAGTCCAGAGTTTACTGTTTGTGTGTTCAACCAAAGAATAAAATCTTGATCTTAACCCTTTCACAAATGATAGATGCTACATAAAGTTAATACTCAACATCTTTGCAGGCAAAAACACAATCTCGAATAGGACTACCAAAATCCTTTGTAGTACCAGTCACACAAGGCCAACAAATAAGAAAGAAAAGTGATCTCTATGAACCTGATTATTTAATAGTGGGTATATTTTTGTTTTTAAGTCTTTATTTTTTTTGTAGTTGCAACATGAAACATGTGGCACCTAGAATAAATAAATAAATAAATATATTAGGACAAATCACACAGATTGAGCTAGCCCCAAAGTAAGTTCGAGACTTGTGTTATGGGATACTAACTCAACGATACTATATTATTATAACATATACATATATAGATAAACATCCAAGACCCGGATCAATCAGAAAAAGATCATTTTCCATCATGACCCAACCGGGGATCGAACCTGGGACCTCTCGGTTCAGTGGCAAGAACTTTACCACTGCGCCACCGAGATCGTCAATAGAATAGACCCATAGATGTTGTATGAGATGACTAAAGGAAAGCTTAGGCAGCTGATAGGCAACAATAGCATTCGCAAGGAGGGTTGACATCAGGCAGGTGACCGGTTGTAAAATCACAGCTGAACTTTAAGGTTTTTTTTCACCTCAGCCTCTTATCACCCAAGTGGTCATTTGTGACTTTAAAAATCTAGTGAAACAAACCAACTGTACATGGTAACTAATTTAATTCCCCTTATGATTTAGAGCATGGAACCAGATGAGCCAGTGTATGACTGTCTGAATCTTCAGCTGAAAGGTTACGACTTTGCTTTGTTGGAATCGGCTCAGAGTCAAATACACAAGTTTGCTGAAGTCATGGGAATACAAGTTGAGGAGTGGTATGTCAAAGAAAAATATTTTAATGCACAATTTCATATATGGCCCTATAATGATTGTGAAATTGGGGATATTGCCCTATGCCTAGTCTGCAATTATATGTATATACTAGCAGCCTGCCCCGGCTACCCTATGTGTAAAACCCACCTTCCCTGTAAAACCATAATAAAAAGGAGCCTGTAACGGTTATTTCTGAAGGTTTCATCTATTTCTGTGCCAAATTTAATTAAAAGCAGCTAATTCATTTCTATTTATTAGAAACAAAGAAACAAAAATACAAATCTTTTGTCTTTATATTAGTAGGGATAGTATGGAAGTATAGCTAACTCTCACTTTCATCTTAGTGTTTACTCAGTTTCTTTCTCAACCATAGATAGCCAGGAGGTAGGTTCTGCTTAAATATATTATACTACCAGATATTTAACAATCATATATTAACATCTCAGTAGAAACATGCACTAGTTATATAATGTTTAAAACTTTCAGCTGGGCAACTCCTGCCCAAAAACTAAAAGTACAAAGGTTCAAGCCAGGTGGAACTGTAGTGGATTCAGAATATCATCTTCATGTGTACGAGAGAAATGTCCAGGTAATTTTAATTTACTTTTAGAATAGAATCCTGGGATATATCCACACTAATACACACAGAGATAACCTAAGTCAACCGCTACAGCTAAATTTTGTGTGAAAGTAATATTATCTGTTTGTTCACGCTTTATCTACACATCCAATCTAATCTATAATATCTAATCGTCAGGAGTACAGAGAAACATATAAGGTAGGTGAGAAATACGGGAGTGTAGATGCCGTCAAAGGTACCAAACCAACGTAATATAATATTATCTAAATGACAACTCCTGAAATTTTTCTCTCATTGACAGAAAGGCCTAAAATGAAAACGTATGTTTAAGGTTATAGACGTGCCAGCATGGGCGTTAGGCACGCTATTGCGGGTGGCGCGTGCGGTTCTCCCCGAGGGCTGCACGCTTAACGTGCACGAGCACGAAGTACAGCATGAAGAAATTCGCTATGTACCTGACAACCAGCTGCTGGAGCTCAAACAACAGCTCGAAGACATGGGTGGCAGCCGAGCTGATAGGAAGAAGAGAAAGTAACGTAATCATAACATTGTTATAGCAAGAATACATTAGTGTATCATAGTTAATTAGTAAAATATTTTGTTTTCCAGGTGTTTTTTTATTTAACAATTCCACCTTAGTGAAAGTTACTAAAACGTAAATAGTTAATTGACAACACTAAACGGTCCACATTAAGCTAGTATCGCGGGTCCGGGATTATAAGTTTATATGCAGGTGCATTGTATGTGCGACGTTTTTGGCATCGAAACTTCCGAACAGACTTGCAAATCTTATCGGTCGAATGAGATGCGCTTGAATTCCGTGAGAATTCTGCAATCAATTTTCACTACGGATGATTCATGAAATTTTATTTTTTTATTATCATTTTCAACATCTAAAGGGACAACCATTATGAAAGCTAGATAAGTTTATCTTAGAGATCCCCTATGAGGCTGACATAGTTACACAAAGTGCACTGAAGCCTTGTCAAAATTTATAATAATAAAAAAACATAAACATCATTCTTCTTTTCTACATATAGGCGTGTGTTCCTCAGGGTCGAGGTCGTTATGTAGTGTGTCACACTTACACGTGTAGTTTTCCATTGCGTTCTCCACCCCACAAAGTAGTTGATTCACCAACTAGAGTGCAGGTTTCCTCGCGATGTTTTCCTTCCCCTGAATACTTATATAAATACTACTCTAAATACTTAGACAAAATATATAAAGCCTACTAATAAGTGACGCAGAAATAACTTTTGTAGACATATTCATGTGGCACGAGGATTCGAACCTGAGACCTTTCGGTTCACAGGCGTCTAATCACTGGACCACCACCGCTTCACATCATATTTTAAAATCATCAATATTGAAAAAAACATTGATGTATATAATTAGATGAGGATCTCTGCAATGATTGCGCAGGTATTATAAATGTTGCAATGAGCTGTGTAAAAAGATTAGAAGGCTATAAGAAGGTCACAACAACGATCGCATTTGATGAGAACGTCTACATTCAGAAGCAATGAATGTCTACATTACCAAGTACCCACCACTGGGACAATAAAATTACTTAGTTATTCAACAATCATATACAATAAAATGCGATCTCACGATGTGCGCCAACTCTTAAAGATAACTATTCAGTATTTTACAATTTTAAGTATATTGTAATCTAAGATAACAAATTATTAAATAAAAACTTAGAATAGACTTAAAATAATTAATTATATGTAATAAGCGCGTTGTCCTGCCGCAAAGGGCCCGTGCAAAGTCTGCAAAGAATAGCAGTATTTTGCACTGGCAGCGATGCCGATTTGCACTGCAATGCTGAGCCTCCGGCTAACAAGCTTCCAACCCTTTGGTCACAAGATACCTCGATCAGTCTTTTTGAAATAAAAAACTGATAGACCACATGTACCTACCTAGTGTTTCCACTCCAAAAGGTGAGCTTTTGTAAAATGTATCTATGTCGTGTAGAAGAGATATTCTAGACTAATATTTGAAAATCTTTGCCTTTGGGAGTCTGTATCTAGTTTTCAGTGATTAGAAGCTGGGGTACCTGTGATCGAAAGTCCCAAAACCTACTCGTGCAACATTTATTAGTTCTCAAAGATAGGGGTACCTAATAAATAAGGGGTGTATACAATTTTGATACTTTCCTTCGAGGGCGAAGGAACCTCATGAGGAAACCTGCACTCTAACAAGGGCTAACCACAGCGACATGGTGGTAACCATGTCGCTTAGAAAGTCATTGTGTGTTCTTCATTCCATGTGACGAACACAACTTCCCCCCTGATGTCTGTGTTCGTCATTTTCACTTTACTGAAAAAAGTATGTCTGCCATATATTAGTGCATACGCGTATGTAATACTATAATTATTGTACTAGGTACACCCGATTGGTTGTAGGAGCTGAGATGAGAGTTACCATCAAAAATATTTCTAAAATATTTTTCACAATAACTGGACATACCTATAAACAAACCAATTAATCACAATAATTTGTCAACATGACCAAAATAATTATTTTGTTGATTGACAAAAACTGTTGTTGTAATAATTCTTATGAATTATTCATAAATTAATTCTCATAAATATTATAATTTTCCATCTGCAATAATTCGTAAAAACTGGAAAATGTTTACAGTTGTCACCACTGGGCGGCCACGCAATATTACGAGTACTACTATTATTAAGTTTTTATTTGTTTTTAGTTTAAGTTTTTATTATTATTATTTTATTTAGTAGGATTAAAAGTTATAGTAGAAACCTAACTCCGAGTATGTAACCCTACAATGCCTTTATCATACTTCAACATACCTATTTACAATTACCTAGCTATTCGACCTTCGTTGCCAGTAAGTAATGTAAGTACTCCAAACTTCGATATGTTCATCTTGAATAATTAAGCATGTAAATTAAGCTGTTGCTTTATGTTTTCGTGTACCTGACTAATATTTACAAATTTTCTGGAGCGTTCAAATAATAACCACAATATTTGAGTACTTTAAACATTAAGATGTCAGACAAAGCTCTTTAATTTGTTGCTCGAAACTGTGCAATCATTATAAATGGCCGTTGCACAGTTGAGTTGCGTATGAAATGTGCAATTACATGCAGTGTGCATTGCAAAGTAAGCGGAACAATCGCCAGCGCACCGTCTTCTTTGACCGGGACGGAAAAAAATGTTTTTGGTAGACGTATAGGTCCCTACATGGTGACACAGCACACATTGAAAGAAGGAGAAATTGTTTAGTTCACCATCTACCTATAGATAGTTAGTTGCACAACAGCAAGTGTTCTCCTTAATCAGTAAACATGACATTGTAGGTACTTCTAACTTATTTTTAAAAGCTTTTATTTCTCTGTCGAATCTTGCAACTCAATTTTAAAGCAGATATCCTCAACCAATAGAGCTGAAATTCTTTGCACTCAGCATGACTTGGTGGTGCACCCAGGTACGGGTCCCGACGTGGGAACTCTTCAACGGTTTAAGGCACGGACATGATTTTTTATCACGCATTGAATGCAATAACGTCTCTCTGACGACGATAAAAACCTATGTCAAAATTCATTGTAATTTTTGTAAAAAAGAACCCTATGTTCATAAACCATTGTTATACCTACGCATTCTTATCCTAAAGAAGTAATGTCTCGTCACAAACGCATATCTATAAAAATCTATAATACCTAATTTTATTATATAAGTAAGTATATATTTATAGAAAATATATAATTTATTCAGCCGATTCCATTTTGACTTTCTGTCCTATTTGTGTTCAGTGTGATCCTCAAACGTCCGTCCGTCAACGGTAATAAAACACGAGCATACTACAGCCGGGCGGACTTCGTAGTTTCGCAATGTGGAGTAGAGCAATCTAAGAGAGGTCACGGTGGATCATAATTACCTTACCTTTATCTATGAACGTACGTACAGTGACCGCCGGCTTCAAGGCAGTAATGCACTGAGGATAGGTACAGTCACGTACAATCACCCAAATGTCTGTGTGATAGGCGGCTGCGTATCGATTTCGACACTTGTCGAGAAGTAAAAAATAGTTGCGAAAAACGAATTCGCAAATGAATCTGGATGTTTTTTGTTACTAATATGACAACCAAACATACACAAATTCAATGTACCTACACCACAGGTCATTCATTGATATTCCGTTACCATTGATAAGTACCTATACCTACATAATATGCCTGTGTTATTGGAATGTGTGTCTGTGTCTATGTAATAAATGAATTTAATACTTTTTTTTCGTATGATTAGAGCATGGGAACATTAGGGAATAGGTCTTACCTGTTAGTTATTACATTTTCAAAATAATTAGTACTATTTTAAAGTAAAAGATTGTCTTACTTACTGATTGCGCTAGATGTTGCAACAAACTGGTGCTTAGACTGAGACTGAGACTACTATCTATCAAGTGATTACAAATCCCGATACATATCGCATTACACTTGTATTTCACAAACTAAGATGAACTTTTGTGTCGAAACTTTTGTTTCACGAAACTCAAGGACTTTCCCGGTCGGGTCATGATGGAAAATGATCTTTTTCTGATTGGCCCGGGTCTTGGTTTATCTATATATGTATTTGATATAAAATATAGTATCGTTGAGTTAGTATCCCATAACACAAGTCTCGAATTTACTTTGGGGCTAGCTCAATCGTCTACAAGAGAAATCTCCTTATTGTAGACCTCCCTTACATAGGTACCTACATTAAAATCTTTTTTTATCACATTAATTTATAGGTATCGTAGTTAAGTAATTGACTAATTATTTTTACAAGCTTTTATTGAAATCCTTGGATGGATTCTTATGCAATTTAATTTTTGTAAACAACTTTAGTTTGGAAGACAAATATGACAATGAAAAACAATAAAAGTTTGTGTCAGAAATTACATTACTACTTAATATAAATAGGTATTGAATCATTCCTTATCGCGTTAGCACAAATAATATGTACAAATGATTGTAGCAAATATAGCTTGACCTGGTAGTTAGGTAGGTGTTTTGGTAGAGCGTGTAAAATCGGACGCTACTGCTGTTGCCCATGACCCAAGGACCAAGCCCTCGTGCGATTTGCGTCGTAACGTAACTTAATAGATTACCAACATTTAGGGTTGCGACAAAAATTTCAACTCGGAGTACTGCGTAAATAACAGGTTGCTTCTCACTGGAATAAATAACGAGAGGGTGAAAAACAAAACTTATCTTTGATTTGTTAGGATAATTTCATATTTTATTCATCATATATTTTTATGGGAGTAACAAACAGAGCGTTTGTGAAAGTTAAGATCCTTGCCTTTTTTAACCTTTTAACTAAAGGGCAAAAATAATTTGACATTAATTGGAATTTCGGTACCCGCACTTCCGCTCAGTATTTCGAGACGTTGCGTATAGATCGTCCATCCTTTTATAAACAAGTACTTAGGTACCTACATTATTAGAACATTTTTTATGTTCATGTGAAGTCTCCTATTGACCATATTTATGCTCATCTTCCACATAAATATTCAGGGCGCGCGCGCAAACTGATCTAAGTGAGTAGGTACTTCATGCACGGCGACGGTCACATGCCTTTAGGTCATCTGCGACAGACACATGCCTTTAGGTCATCTGCGACAGACACATGCCTTTAGGTCATCTGCGGTTTTGTCTTGTCGTAATCGACTTGACTGCAGCCACAGCGACGGTTGTAGGATTATACTCGCTCTAGGTGAATTTTCTAATACTACACCTCTATCTGCAATAAGTACTTATAATGGTTTTGTGTTGTGTGTTTGTCATTTTCGCAAAAACTAACACAAAGCCTTGTGTTACTAGCTAAACTAAAGACATACGAAAATGGCATCTTAGTTAAAATTCTTCAGCCTGATAAGCATCTACTGTAAACATCTAATTTGGAACTCTAAGACCAGCTGCATTAGCATATATGGAAATTATTCGTATTTTTATAATATCACGTCGATATTAAGTCATAAGAGTCCAGGCGAACAAATTTGCGGACATCAGCATAAATGCTAATAATTTTATTTCTATTACAATTTATGTAGGTCCGTACCGTGAATCCAATAAACTATTGGTCGTGTATAAGATATTCATAAGTATTTCAATTAAGTTGGTAATTCCAGAAATTCACATCGCCTTAAGAAATCTATAAAATCTTTAGATTTATCATCACAAACAACGTATAGTTACAACAGCCTCGTGATAATGTAATGTACCAATGAACATTCACTTCTGTAATGTCGTTGGATGCCCGAAGATATATTAAAAGCTAGCATCCAAAAAGAGCAGCACAGCGACCGTAATGTCCTCGCGTTACATCTGTTTGAAAGATCTCATAACGTCGCTTGATTTTGACCATCCAGTATGATGTAACTCCTCTTACTTAGATTACCTATTCATTCACTATTACCGGTTAGCCGCGCGCTGCAGGCAGCCACCAACGAGGACAGTGAATTAAACTATTCTACACCACAAATTACACCGTACTATCTATACTATCTACCCTAACATTATGAAGAGGAACCCTGTTATAAATAAAAAGTTAAAGCATACTTTATATTAAAGTATGTTTGGTTATTTCTGACAATTTTAAGTAAGTATCATAAAGCGTGAGAGTAACAAAACATGGTAGGTACTTCAGCTTAGAGTAGAGGAAAGTGTTAGTTTAAGTGTTAGGTGGTATAATCTCCAAAACTAACCTATTTCCACGTCTTTCCCGTTCCTAGGCAGTTGTCATCTGGTGAACCGCTGACTCGTTAGCCATGTCATAAAAAACTAGTAAGCTACAGGTTTGCTGTGACATGTGATATTGCTATTCCGATATTCCTGCGAGAGCGGGTGACAAATACAGCCTAGCCATGGGACCCGCGGCTCCACTCCCATAGGAATCGGGATTATGGATACGGTTAGTCTACTATAGATGTGGTTGTCATACTACACATTGTTTAACTGGTAACTTGTTGGGCACTTATAAGTGGTATATAATACTACTATGCCATAAATTAAGTTAGCAAAAAGATTCCTTGAAATCTGATTGGCGTAAATCGATTTTCTTTTGAGAAATATACCTATAGGTAAAGTACCTGAGCAGATGGGCGGGGCACACGTGAGCAGTTTTGCATAGGTTCTGCCGAGAGTGCAAAAATTTTAACAAAATTGTATGTTTACTACGAAGTAAAGGGACGCAAGCTTTTAGATACCACTCTTCTATAGATTGGAAAACCGTAATGAAAAACACTACTTCCTTCAATACGCGACTAGTTTTATACCAACGTGTTCAGTCATCGGTGCTTCTACTGAGGTCGGAGGTTTTGTAAAGTACTTAAATATTTTTCAAATTAGCATGTGCGTGCATACGTCATGATTTAGGTAATTTAGAATGTTTTGAATCATATACCTACATATATAGGTCTGATGTTCTAGATGGCCATAAAGATAATAAAATTATTGTAACAAAGCAGTCATTAACTCTTTCTTCAGCTATGAAATAGAATGACCTCGAATATATCACCGAAATTTCAATCCTATTGTCTGTCTGTCTAACCCAATCGCGTCTGCCTGTATGAAAGCAATAAACTCAAAAACTGCCAGATAGATTTTTGTACGGTTTCACCAATGTAAGGAGTCCCAAAGGGCTGAAGACCAAACAACCACCACCAAATTTGTAGATAGGTACTTGTCGCACGGTTCTGTCAGGCCCTATTTCGTAGTTAAGTTAAGCATATACAGCATGCTTAGATCTTTACAACTACGAAACGGATATTGATGAGTTTTTTAAATATTAATCGAGTAATTCAAGAGGAAGAATCAAGTGTATATAACATGCATAATATTGCACCGGTGCGGGCCGCTAGTTATACTCTCTGCAGCGAGAGGAGCTACCGACATCAGCTACTCTACTTATAAACAAAACATAAATATGTACATATTATTAAAATAAATTACTTGGTATAGTAGTATTTATCTTGATCGACTCGTGACCATGCCATGAGAGGATTCCGACTGTTTCAGCGCCAATCACTTTTACACTTCCTTCATGACTGACATACAACACATGCAGACATAAATCCCCTTCTATATGGCATCATGATTAGATAATCATTTTCGTTAACTACTTAGCGTGAGCGTAGGAATATACCTCAACATCTATTTCCTACGCTGACCTGGTAATATAATAGAACCCAAACCATACATTTTTAAAAATAATATTCATGTCTGTTGAATATGGTTGCTTCTATAGGTGTGATTAAAAACAATATTAACGAGAAAATACGACTTACGAACGAGAAACAAAATTAATAAAAGTTTTCCATTCTATCGAACTGTAAATCATTCAATAATTACTTCACGAAGGTTACAAAAATAAACATATTTTCCTAAACAACGGCACATTCGACTCCCGCGCATGATGCAATCATGATAATGAAGAATTAGGTAAGTGTGTAATTAACTTTGCCATTGAACTAAGATGTGTTTTAATTTAATTTATCAAGAATATCTTCCTCTTCCTTTCGCTTGGGAACAGAAAGACACGCTCTGTAAACATATGGAGGTTATGAAACAGATATACCTATACCCATAGATAAAAGAAAAAAAATATCTATGCCTATTATACCTTATATCCTTAGAATTAGACTGAAATAGTTTCATACGACTAATCGTATGAACAGATTTCAGTCTAATTCTTTTGTAGAAGCTGCTTACTAAGGTTAGACAGACAGACACATCAAACATAACACCCCTCTGGCGATTATGACGTATCGTATGCCGACCATAGTGCCTCATCAAACAAAAGACATCAACGCGTCCAATGCTGATTTTTATTTCTCTAACAATTTTCAGCATGATATAAGGTCATTAAAATAAGGTAAATACAGAAATACGGCGTGTCTTGATTCTTCACGAGTTACACAAAGGAGAATCATGAAACTCGAAAGTCACGTTTAACTGGATAGAAGGCTTTCAGAAATTGTGACGTCTATGAAATTTGAAAATACAGTTGTTTTTAACTTACAGACGAGACGACAGTTTATTTCGTGTGGGTATTGCAATGATCTTAAAATAACTTTTTTGTTGCTTCACTTATTTACGTAAATACTGGTGGTGCCCCGCGGCTTCGCTTCTGTGGAAGCCGATTCTGAAAGGCCATCAACAATCTTTATACAGAAATATTTTTCAAATCGATTTAATGTAGCGTGTTCAAAGAAAAAAAATATTTTATTTTAGTATAGATAGATCTATATAAAAAGTATTTTATACTTATAAAAGGGTAAGTACCAGTGTAACTATTTACGTAAAGGGAAAATGTTATTAAAATCATTTCAGATGAAAAATTACCTACTTTTAACTACATGTGGACATGAAAACATGTGGACATCTTTTGGGTTGACTAACACCTAGAATTTCGATCAACCCTAAAATATTCTATGCTACTAATCCTACTACCTACTTATATACCTCAATGAAAAAGTTATGCCTAAGAATGTTTTTTACTCAATAACGCAAAATTTACTGGACGGATTTTTATGAAACTTGTTGGTAGAAGGTAGAATATGATTTGGTATAACATATAATATGGTATATTTTATCCTAAAATACCTAAGTATATATGAAAACAAGCACGCGTTTGACCAGCAATGTACTCCGTGTCAGAAGTCAGGAAGGGCAATCGCGATACTGCTCATCTCGTGAGTGGAAGTTCAAGCGCTGACAGGGACAATGGCTTGCGTCAGCGGCTTCGGACCACAGCGCAACGAGAGAACAGAAATGACAATAGGATGCAGCGCGCATACGCAACGCAGGGCCTATAACCTGTGGAGGACCTAGACATGTTGTGATGTTATATTATAGTTATTATTAATTAATTATAGACTAGCGAATTCAGGAAGAAATCTCTAAATAATGAAAATAATGAAAACTGCATCAAAATACGTTGCGTGTTTAAAAGAAGAAATCTTAGACACAAACGCGGAGGGCGACTTTGTTTTATATTGTGTACTCACACATTACTACTTAGTAATTTATTAGTGTTAATATATATCACATTTTTAATTGTAGATTTTATTTATATTACTTTGACTATTTTTTACTAGAACAAATATATACTTACATTAAAATAATATCTAAAGGACTAGCTACCTTACTATATATAGTACGTCACAAAGCATTTGGTTTCTTATAAGTACATGTTTCGGGAAGACTGAAAATATTATATATTTGACTAAACTAAGTATGTGCCGAAGAGTAAATCGAGATAACTTCGTATTTTAGCTGGATTTATCACGAACATTTATTATTCTATGAAGGTACCTAACTGAACAACGACGTTGCAGACTGCTACAATAAATAAAAAAGTTTCATGTTGATTTCCGTTAATATGTTAATTATTTGCTCAATACGCAAAAGTGAAAAAAAATAACAACCTCTGGTGTTTCTACAAGTTGTGTCCGAGCGTCGGAACAGTTTCCGCTGTCCACTCGCCGCGGCCCTCGGAGCCCGAGTGGGAGACACATCACATATATAATGCCTGCCATTCGACCCCTCGACAAGCAGTAACACAGCTTCGTCATGAAGGTAATAACTCAGCTAACAAGACAATAATTCGGTTGTAACCGAATTTAATTTAGATATTAATTTGGAAATTTATATTCATTACCGGTAAACACTTCTTAATCTTCGTGATTTCAACAATTTGAGAAATAAGACGAAAACCTATTTCGTATCCCATATGATATAAAAGCCCAAAATATTTACCATATTTGCTACAGAGATTTGCAAAACTGCAAACGTTTTGGCAACTTTACAGGATTAATATTTTCAGTGATCATTAAATGAAGTACAAATATTTATGTCATATATTTAATAGGTACATTGCTAGGAATTAGAATAAAGCTAAAATCTAGCAGACGCAAAAGAAATTATTTTAAACTAATTAATAATTATGACACAGTTAACTATGTGAACTATGTCACACACTTACCTTTGACCTCATCTTACTCGGATTTATAAAATTTACTATAACTTCCAGGCATTCGTGTGCGTATTATTATTGGCCGCGGCCGCTCACGCCGGCTTCATCAGCAGCGGAGGCTGGTCGGGGGGCGGCGGCGGCGGCGGCTACGGCGGCGGCAGCGGTTGGTCCAGCCTCGGAGGCGGCTGGTCTAGCGGCGGCGGCGGTGGCGGCTGGAAGCTGGGCGGCGGCGGCGGCGGCTGGTCGAGCGGTGGAAGCAGCGGCTGGCCCAGTGGCGGCGGCGGCGGCTGGTCTAGCGGAGGCAGCAGCGGTTGGCCCAGCGGTGGCGGCGGACGTAAGATCTAGTTCAGATAATTTTACTCTCAATGTTCTCGTACTTCCTGAGTTTTTATTATTATGATTTCATTGACTATTCGTAACTGAGTGTTGATAATTTCAGAACAAACTTATTGCTTAACATGAAATCTTGAAATCATACAAGAACAAACTCATTTAACGATGAAGATCACCATTTAGTTAGTTAAATTTGAAACTTTGACGACCCCTACAGGGCCACCCGCGAAATCATTGCGTTTCGTTTAGATTTTTTTAAGACACAAGTTCTTATAGAATCAGTAATAAGTACTTATTACCAATTCTTTTTTGTTATTTCAGAAGCCTAAAATTTTGTTTTCTTACATTGACAGAAGTGAAAATCATCAAGATTATCACCTCTGGCGGCGGCGGCGGTGGCTTCGGTAAGTGCTTAGTAGACTTTATTAGATGTTTTTTAGACTAGCATAACTTAAGTACACTACATAAGTATTGTCTTATCTACGGCTGAAAAACCAAGTGAGTAAACAATAAATAAGTACCAAATTAGATATTACTATAATGTAGGTACATATAAAAAGAAACCGATATATTTAGCTTTGAAAATATATCATATACATATACTTATTTATTACCTAAACGAAAAACAGTCTACATACTCAAATTCTAAAAATTAATGTACGATAGACACATTGTTAAGAATGTTGTGTATTTTGTTATTCCGTACACTACCTATGAGTTTAAAGGCCAAGAGATCGTTCAGATAGGGTCATCCATTCGCTCGATTCAGAACACAACTAACATTTCACAACTTTCAATTCAATCCTGCCGACAAATTTATTATTGTAATGCTTGATATCTTAAAATCTTGTCACTTAGATGGGACTACCTATGTAGATAGTATTTAGAGATTTAATCTACCCTAATATGTTATGAATATATAGATACTTAAGTATCTATATATTCATATCATAATCTATTTTATGTGCCATAACTAGGTAATGGTAACTGCGTAAAATCTTGTTTAATTTACTTAAATACAAATTAGTGTCGAAATAGCGCTCTGGGCTACCTTGAACCTCGAAACATAAATTCATTGTCTGTGACTTCTTATATGTCGATACTGTGATTATATGTGAACAATTTTGCGATTAACAATAGGAGGCGGTCACGGAGGCTGGTCTGGCGGTGGCAGCAGCGGCGGCTACGGTGGCGGCTGGAAGTCGAGCGGTGGAAGCGGGTGGTCTAGCGGAGGAAGCGGCGGTTGGAAGCTCGGCGGCGGCAGCAGCGGCTGGTCCAGCGGTGGAGGTGGCGGCGGCTGGAAGCTCGGCGGCGGCGGCGGCGGCGGCGGGTGGTCCAGCGGCGGCGGCTCCTCTGGCTGGTGGTGATCTCCAAATGTGATGTTTTAGCTAAATAAAGTACAATTATACCTCTCTATAATAATGTTTTATTTCGTACAGATCACTATTGTGATTAGGTACTGAACTATACTTAGGTACTAGTGTTGTGAAGATAGGTCAAAGTTAAACATCTATTCAGAATATATAGTTATCCTCACAAGCACTTTTCACGTCAAATTTTAAATCGATCACGATAAAACACACGGATTTTACCAATTCATAGTGAGTTTTACCCTATGTTTTTAACCGAGCGATGGCGGGACGGGCCGCTATTTAAGTAATATCTATCAAACCTAACTAAACTACCATAGAAAATGAATTCACCTTTTAAACTCTTGATGTACTTTGAAAATAACCGGACAATGCGGACAATATTTTAGGTTTCGTCATACAAGACAATATTTTACGTCTCAAAATATAACAAATAATAATGTAGGTACATTTTTCGAATGATAGTTGAACTGCCAAACATACATTTTTATATCGATATCGCCAAAAAATATCTTTTCCATAATGTTGATCTCTAATAAATTAAACCAAGTGTATTATTCACACTGAACAATCACTATATGACACTCAAAAAATATTTTTTTAGATTAGATTTTTTCCTGAAATAAAAATTAATTATTATGTAGCCTGTGACTTATTTGAAACCTACAATTGAGACTTGTTTATTATCGCATAGTGGCGCCAGACTAAGATTTAAATGCCAACTGTGATTCGTATAAAAAATAAAAAGTACAATTAACAAATCACATTTGTTTATTATATAAGGTAAGCAAATTATATAAAAAAATGTAGTAATTGTAAGTTATATCATTTGAAAAGGCATGACATTACTAAATGTAGTACATAACACAGGCTAGTTACGGTAAAAATTACAAATTAAGATTGATTAAATTTACAGGCTAAACACATGGTGTAAAATTATTTACTAGAGAAGGCAGGTTCTCCTCCTTTAACCTTATTGGACGTCGATAAAAACGAATTAGGGTATTTGGAGTCGTCCAGTTTCCTCCACCATTTTTGTTTGCATTATTATTAGTAGTTAATTACCACTAATTTTATTACTAGAAACAAGGAATCATTTTCAATCACTATCGTGTGCCCATGATATGATGCCTCTGTCCATGATACAGACAAAGTAGCACCAAAAAATAAAATATTTTTCATATAAATCATACTTTATTATGTTTGTTTTTGCTCTTTTTCATACATTTAAATCTTTTCATTCTATTGGGATCTAAATTTTCTTTTTCGGACGAGTCTGAGCTGCCAGGCGTCACGCCGCGCTCCGCACGCCTCTTCCTGTTTTCCATTTCGTTAAGAGCCAATTCCGATAGAACTTCGTAATCCCTGTAACAAATATAGACATATTCACGTCAAAATATTAACTTAACCATCATTAAACCACCAAATGAAATAGAGTGATGCTAACTTCGTGTAATTTTAGTTATTAAAATTTAATATAAAACTTTTATTTATGAACAGTATGGCAGTTAAATAAAATTTACTCAAAATTTATCATAAGTGACAACATAAACTTATGAGAAATGTTGATAAATGTTAGGTTTTGAAATTTATTAGTGAATATAGAAAATCTCACTTTAGCTCGCATGTCCTGTGGACTTCAGCTGCTACCTGCAATTGTTCTGCTTCAACATCTGTATCTGAATCATCTATAATTCGAACATTTTCTTTATTTTGGGGAAAAGTATCACCTTTTTTTACCAAAATATCATTTTGTACATGAGTATTAAAATTATTTATATCATCTATGAAAAGATCTTGACTTGGCAGATGAACTTTGTTGTTTCCTTTGGTGATCTGTGGAGAAGACATTAACTTCTCATATTCATTGGTAACAGTATAACTTGCTTTACTGATTTCACTTATCTCTGTTTGCACAGAAACTGATGGCATATTTACATTTGTTTCCACTTTAGACCCATATTCAACTATAATAGACAATGTATTGGTATGCTGATGTTGCACAGAATCAACATTTTGTACATCTACATTACAATTAGGACATGACAAATAAAGCAAACTCTTTTTTTCAAATGGTACTTTTAGAAAATCATATTTACATTCTTCGTTATCATCATGCATGGAATCAAGTAACAATTCATTCCTTTCAGCTTCGTGCACAGCCTGCAAGGCTAGAGCATCTTTGTCAATAATCTCCTGAGAATCCTCTATAGTAATGCAAGTAAACTCCTCATCCATAGCAATCCCACTATCATCTTGAATTCTGCTTATTTTGCCAAGTTTTCCATGATCTTTAACAGTATTCTGATTTTTAGAATTTACATCTTTTTTAGGTGTTTTCTGTAAAAATGTATGAGAAGACTCCTTCAGACGGAGGTTAGTGGGATTATTTTCATCGTTAGATGTTTTTACAGGTCTTTTTAACTTATTCTGACATTTGTTCTTAGCTGTTCGTGATTTGTGTAGAGGTTTATTTTGATTTGGAAGTCTCTGATTGTTAATATTGATGTTGGCAAACGGTTTACGTTTTTCAGTGCTGCTTTCTAACCACTGCTGAACATATTTGGACTTCTCCATTTTCAATGCCCTTCGTGTAAATGTTGCTTGACCAGGATAATATGAATTTACACTGTTCTTTTTATCATTAATAGAAGTGATTGAATTTAGAGTTTTTCTCTTATTGGTGTATTTCACTGGAGCTTGGATACAATCAGGAAATAATTCTTTTTCAGCTTTCAGTTGGTCTGAAATTCTCTGCCTTCTGTAAACTAAAATTAAAATTATTTATTCAAGTTATAGTGGTAGCATCAAATTTCTAACAGAATTGTTTACACTACTACACAGATAAACATTTAGCAAAAATTAAAAAAAGAAATGCCTAAATATTCAAAACAATGTTAATGGCTATGGTTAAATTCCAATGTTTGGATCTCTTATTTGTCACTTACCATCAGTTTTAAAAGTATCTTGAAATGTATTCAAAAGTTCCAATGCATGTTTAGCTTTCTCCGATTGTATTTCATCTTCTACCCAGATATTATTTGAAACCGGCGAGTTGAATATAGTGTAACAAGTACTGCACTCTTCTTCTTTGACTGAGCAGTCACCACAGGCAATGTGGCCATGCACACATCTCCAAAATGTTTTTCCTAAATTATCACTGTTAACAAAATTAACAAAAACTTCTATTATTTACCTATTAGACGGTGCCCAAAAAGCTTTTGGTAATCTGAATCACTACCTGTATGTACGCGGTACTGATAAACAACTTGGATATAAATTCTTTCAAGTTGTGGCAACACTAATGTCAAAAATTGTAGTAAATGTCATTGTCATAAAAGGACCATATCAGAAACTTCGCGCTAGACTATAACACTTGTGCTGTTTAAGGATTGTCTGTATATATATATATATATGTTAAATGTGTTAAGCATATATTTTATGACCCATATATTATAGACCTAGTGACTTAAGTTGCTTGTTACTACTTAACTACAATATAGTGATATGATCTATCTGTGACTTTATACACCTGAATCACCCCAAAAAGCTATTCAAAACTAAAAATATGAATTTTCGAAAATTCGAAATAAAAATATACGTTATATACTCAGATAGGTAAATACTGTGGATACCTGAGGATAGGATAGGAGTCATAAATCAAACCTGAGGATAGGAGTCATAAATCAAATCCAAAAAGAAAGTTTGCTTACCAAATGCCACATCGATTGTTATCTACAATGTTTCGGAGACATTCGCCAACTTTATCTATATCAACGGATTTAGACATGACAATATCATAACGAATACTAGCAAAAGAGCTAGCTTTAAATAAAATCTAAATTAAATATAACTTATTGCGTTGGAAACACAGCGAAAATGAGACCCAGACCCAAATGACGTCGTTCGTTACTTACAGGGTCTGCAATCTTAGTACATTGGTATTGGCAATTTTTGACATTTCATATGACTAAATTCAATATAATACCAAAGCGAATCGGAAACTAGGTGTATAATAGCAATTTCAATTAGTAGTATTTTAATCGTATCACTACTGCCATCACTCATAGATGGCGTTACATCACGTTATAACACACTATACAAATGATCCTCTCATTTTAGTAATTTTTAGTGAATAGTTTTAATTGTAATTTGAAACTATTTAATATATTAGATCTACGAAATAGATTTGTACACCAATATTAAAAAGATTTAAGGTCCTACTATTTTAGCATACGTGTACATTATGACGTATTTTGTTTCATTTTTATGAAATTAGCAGCTATTATTATGTTTTAAATGGCAACACTGTCTCGTTAGTTTTCAGCCAAAAGTGACGTATCAGCTAGAAATTTTTCAAACAGGACTACGAGCATTGTTTCCATACGTTTCTGTGATAATAGTGATTTTGTTGTAAAACTTCATGTTATCAGTTGCATTTCGTTGTAATTCGTCGAGTTAATAGTGTCTCCTCCGATGATTAACGAATTGTGTGTCTGGTGACTTTAGTGTTTGAGAAATAAACTGTGATTCCTTTCGAGACTAAAAAGTGTTATTGTATTGTATTACTATTAAAATTAAAAATATAAATAACATAAAGATTCCAAATGAAAGCGAGAAAATATTTTAACAATTGTTATAAAATAAACCGGAAACTTTATATTTAACTTGTTTCAATATACCTAATTTGCTTTAACTTTGAGTTATTTTTTGTCATCATTATATTTTATGATATTACTGTATTTTTAAAAGCAATGTTTATTCATTTTACATCACATAAAAAATATATAATCAACATAAAAAAATAACTGTGGTAGTATGAGATCAAAAATTCCCGCATTATATCAAAGGTAATAATACTGGCTATATGTATGTATATAGCTATGTAGGTACGACATACCTACTACTATGTATGTATAGGTAGGTATGGCGCTCGGCGCCTAAAAGAAGCAACGGTTTAGTGCTGCAAAAAACAAAATATATTCATATTTATTTTTATATAATACTAGCTTTTTCCCGCGGCATCGACAAAGCTACAAGATTCTAAACTCTATAATGGCAAAACTTAGCACAAACAAACCCATTTATTGCTAAAAAAATTTTTCTAATAGGCTTTCTAATAGGTTCGTGCTAAGAAGACCCACTATTACCTGCATATATATTTATAAGCCTATTTTGTGTTCCATTGCTTGGATTGTTAAAGTTTAAAGGGAGGGAGGGCTTTACCCAGCTATTATATATATTTAATGATTTATATACCTATTTGAAATGGGTATTAACCAGGGCCTAATGGGTAAAATTAAAAAATAAATACTTTATAAATTTATTTTAAACTAACAAAATATACTTGGTTATATTATATAAGTATAAATATTACTTCAAAGCAATCTGGATTGTATTCTTTTCATCTAATACATTTATCACAAATTAACCGTCTTTTCAAAAATGACCATAATTTAACTACAAATCAGATACTAGCCAGATGACATATAAATACAGGGACCAAAGCATATCTCGAACATGATAAAACTAAGAACACTTTTAGATATACCAAGGTAATTACTATTATTATTAGAAATAAAAACAAACATTTTTTCATTCTAATAAAGGTAATGCTATAATAACAAGCAAGACATTATCGTAATATTGTGTATCAATATAGCGCTATAGAAATTTCAACCTCTCTGGTTTGTCCATTATATTTTGCTTGTCTGAACATGTTAGATAGGTACTTAAGTATACTTATACAATTTTATTTAATATAAGTACCTATTTCATTAAAGATTCCCCTCTCAACTATAGATAACTTATTTTTATTTTTCGAACAGAAAACTTCCAATAAAGCATACAAATAAGTATCTAAAGTAACATTTGTACTAACAACATATAGGATAACTATGTACAGTTATCATGGAATGATTATATTATGTGCATAAATCATTATACAGAGCAGGAATTCAGCTTTTCAAAGCCTCATAAGTCGTTAAAAGACAGGGACAATTTTAGTACCATGCAATTTTAAATTGTTTGTTTTTCAACAGTGGATACAATCGATGACTTAAAAAATATATACTGATAGCTCTAGTCCAGTTACAGCAGGCTTCCAAAATAAGTGAAGAAGCAGATGAAGTAGAGGGGAAATCAATAGCTTGGCATTTTTATTCTCCCTGCCTAAATTAAGCATTTGTCCTAGTTCTGGTCCTGGGTAACACGTAATAAATAATATATGCCTGTTTCCTCTTTTCTTTTTCGATTTTTAAAGGGGTAACTCTGTGTCATAATTGTATAATAAACATTAAAGAATCATAAAGAGAATTTCCAGGAATAACTATGCGTTAAAATTTAATTAAGATACCAAGTTTTGTAATTTATACACATTTTTATTTTAGAAACATTTTACGTAAATTTTGTCGACTAGCGTTATTTATTGTATCTTAAAGTTAAATAAATTAATAATTAATCACTAAATACTAAATACTGATCAGAATCCGGAACAATTTATCTTGAACCAGCTTCAATTACTGATACCTATTGAACTTACCTACTCGACAAAAAAAATAATCTAGGCTTAGCCATGTCAACCTATAGTCCTATATTTAAAAGGCGGAGGGAGTTTGCCACCCACAAATATTTTTTACAATATATTTGTAAAAAAGTTGTATGTGTGTTGTGTTTGTAAATAGTTCTTGTCGACATTATTTTCTCTGATTTCCCAAAATAAATTGATTTATAGTTCTAGCGCACTAGGCTTTAGGTTATAATTTTATAACGAAACACTTTCTTTTCATCAGATATTCAGTCAATTAGAATTAGTTCAACCAACCAACAGATATGCAGTCATAAAATTATTGTAACATTTGTAGTAAATCCAATAAATAGTTGGTATTAAAGTTTTCTTACAAATGTTTACAAACATATATAATTGTTATGTGATAGGTAATCTGTCATATGTTTTTCAGGCAAATCAGAAAATCTAAATATAATTCTAGCAGTATCTACTCTATACACCAACACATAGCTCACTAAACCGATGGCAAATTGTAAGTTGTAATTCGTCATAGTTTTACTATGATAAATAATACAGAAAATCACAATATTTAATAACTACTTATATATAATAAATGCAACAATAATGCTTCAATTAAAACGTTAATTCTACATTTAAAAATACTTTGCCTTTTCCTTACTGACTGACCTAACATGCACAGCCAATACAACTGAATGTAGTCTAAGCATGAAGCTATGTATAAGACTGAACCCGCACTGCTAAGAACTTTTTAATTCAAAGTATAAATATTGCTGTCTCTGTCATTTGTGACCAGAACTGTCCTTCTTGCGGGGAAACAGGTATAGCTACACGACATACCTGTATAAACTTCATAGCTCGTAATACATAAGAGATATAGGCGGGTCACAGGTGAATGAGATAGGAATATATGTATACCTTTGAATGTGGGCTCCATTATTATGACATAATACTGGGGCCCGCATTCAATACTACTATAACGAATAGTATACATTGCATACTATTAGCTTCATGGAGTAAAGAGCATGGAAGGAAGACCTCCTGGCGAAATCGGAGGGCGAAGTACGGGTTTGCATTTCACTTCTCACTCTCGATTCGAAGCGAGATGCAACAAACCAATCAGATTATGGTGTGGTTGTTGTTACGTCACAAGTGCGCACTGTGATTGGTTAGCTGCGTTTCACTGCAATCGATTCGATGGTAAGATGTAAATAGCAAAGTCGCACTATGCACACTAAACTGTAATCATAACTATATAAGCATACACATACACTGTATAAGGTGGTATGAACTCAACACATAAATTATGAGAACATTTGTAAAATGACATTTTACATATATAAATCATATTCATTCATTCAATATATCTCAGAGATTGATCATTCTAATAAATTTGCTTTCTGGAATGAATGACCAAATGCGTATGTGAAATACGTACAGTCTGTCAAAAAAAATAAGAAATTAAATAAAGAGTGTTGTCTCGTTTTGGCAACATTGTTTATTAACCAATCTAAATCAATATATTTGGTATTGCAATGGCAAAAAAATATAGTTCATTAAAAATCAGTTTTCCTCACTTTTTTGACAGACTGTAAGTAATAGTGTAGGACATTTATAGTGTTGTCTCTTTCTGTATTATTTAGACATGATGGGGTTGTAACTATTTTTATAATAAAATGTTATAAGTGCTATTGAAATATTGAGATTATTTCTTCCTAAATGCGGCATAATAGCAAATATATAAAATAAGTAGAAATATTTAAATACAATTTTTAACAGGTTTATATTGCACTCTTACAATATTGATCATAAAATATTTGTAATTACTTACATCATGAATTTTCATGAGGATTATTATTGTAACGTCATTACGTCCCTTTGTAAAGCAACCAAGTTTCTATTACTACTAAGAACAAAAACTATAAGTATCATAAAATAGTTACTCGCTTTAATTTTGAAAAAGATATCAGTAACAGTAACTAGGTAAACTGATACATGGATTCATTATTTTAAATACATTTGAAAACAGTATTTTATAGATTTAATAATCAATATCCGATCCTACACATGCACAGCACATTAAAGGCATCAGAATTGATATACACCAAGTACCATTTCACGCGCACTAATACTTTTGGAAGTTTAATATAAATGATATTAAATCCAATTAGAATAAATCAATGAAAGAAATGGTATCCATAAAACTCGGAAAAATAAAGATGGGCTCTACGAATATTAATTTACATTTACGTATTTCTGTATTTACATTACCTTATGTTATGATGAAAATTTATATATACTTTTTCCATATAGGCAACAAAAATATTTTAGGTCAATGTAATTAGAGACGGCGCATGTTGCAAACGGGTGCATACGGTATCGCGGAACGACTTTTTTTAAAAGTCCATTTACAACAATGAAAGAACAGTCTCGCGAAGTGAACCTTTTGTACTGACCTAACGTAATTTGTTCATTTGTATTACACATTTTGTAATATAATAATAAAAATAAAAATTTAAGTACCTGGTAAAGCTGGGTTCACAGTATGGTCCTGGCAAAGGGTGCAATCACATGGCTTTAATTTGTCGCAGTTTCTTGGTTTAGATGTCTATCGATCGCGGCGGGCCCGCTTGGCGCGTGCGGTGGGCGCGGCGGGCGCGGCGGCCGCGTCGTCGTCGTCGCGGCGCTTGGCCGGCGGCTGCGGCCGCTGCAGCTGGCTCTGCGCCGTCAGCTGCAGCTGCAACGCGTGCGTGTTCAGTCTCTCGGCCAACAGCAACGGCTTCAGAGCCGCCATTTTGTGGCTGTACAGCGTCACCCGCGGCCGGCTATTCACTGCCGCGGTCAACTGCTCCCTGACGCTCAACTCCGTGTTCTCCGAATTGTTGTTCCATTTTTCATCGCCATTCTTGCCTTCAGACTTTTCTGTGTTTTGTTTCCCACTGGGCTCCTCGATGTCTGTATTACATATGATGTTCACTTGTGCCCGAACTTCGGCATCGAATTTCGAAATGGTGCTCACTAGGGGTTTCGCCCAGCCGATGTGAAGTATAGGAGTTTGGCTTCCTTCTTCCCACTTACAAATTCCATCATAAAACCTTGAAAAAATTAAACTTAAATTTCAATATAATTTGAGTTTAAAAGAAATTTTTGTATTCAATGACAAAAGAACACAAATTCAAGATACTTCATTAGTTAACTACTAATAATAATACTATTTTCTCACCTGAGTAATGATGCAAAACACTCTGGATCTTTCAAAATGGATCTGGCTGAGTGGCCTGAACTTTCAGCTTTCATTAGCTGTGGTATTAATTCATTTGCGATTTCTGCAAACTCCTTGTATATCTCTTCGTCATCACGTGAATAATTATAACTGTAAATAATTTAAAAGGTAAGTACTTGTAAGTATGTTATGGGGAACAAAATCAAGTACTTTAAAAGTACTAAATAAAATAAAATATAGGTAATAAAAAATTATACTGACTGCCTGATAACATCTCCAGCACACGCCCAAGCTTGAAAAGCTTCTTTGTACATCTTGTGTCGGTGGTAGTAACCCCCTTGGAAAGTGTATGGATACACATGTCTGTCTTCATAATGAGTACGTGAAGATCGGATGGCTTGTGCGTACAGAGCTGCGGAATCTGGTCGAGCTTTACTTTGCAAGTTGCGTGTTTCCGAGGAATCCCCAATATCGTGTGAACCACTTGATATTCTCATATACTCATCCAAATCTCCAAGATTACCCAGGGCCATAGGATATGCATCTAGATGTCCTGTAATGCAACTTATACATAACACAATTTATCTTCAAGTTTATGTAGATACAAAGAAATGAAAATCAATCCCATTATTGCTGCCCTCACAATTATCTAAGATTCTGCGAGTAGCTTATTGATAACTGTGGCATACCATTTTGTTTTCATAGCAAGAGAAAGAGACAGCAATAATTTGTGACCAACTTCTAAATGAAAAGGTATATGGTGATTGCCCACAACAAACTATGTGGAGCCTAGCTTGGTAAAATTCATGATTATTTCATCTATAGAATGAACATAAGTACATATGTGTTTTGGAAGTTTGAGTAATGCAATGCTTATATGAAAAAACACAAGAAGAAAGGGTACTGGAAATCTAAATACAAACAATACCATCATTCTTAAAGGAGCTACCTACTTCTATGTTGTCTTAGTTTTGGTACTTAAAAGTTGGTACACAATATCTTCTATTTAAATATACACTTTTGAAAATCAAGATCACATTATAAATTAATATAAATTAATTATATAAGTACTGTTTTATAAAATGTACTAACACTTTTGCAATTCTCGATTTTTTTATGTATACACATGGTATAGTTTATATATCTATAATAAGTGAAAAAAATTTAGTCACATTAAGTACCTTTCTTCTTCTCCAATGAACCAAGGAGTAACATAAATACATAAACAAATATTTAAATATTGAATACCTTTATCATACAGCAACCATAATAGATTATATTGCATCAATGCAACTTCATGCACATCAATAGTGGGTGTGAGTGTAGGATTTATTGAGGACACCAATGCTGCTAGCTCCATAACTCGGGTACATACAACTGGTTTACCAGCCACATACAACCATGATCTAGCAAGAACACCATCACCCACTGATCGCCCCCTTTTATCCTCATTGCCTTTCCCATGCCATGTCACCTGAAATTTATATACTACTTATTAAAAGTTTAGGAAGATGTACGTAAGTTTGTCAGGCAAAAACTACTGGACAGGTTTACTTATAAGAATTTTGTTAGTAGACTACAATATAACCTATAAAATCTTTTATTCCAATGGAACATGGAAGTGAAGCCCTGGAGACAGCTAGTTTAATACATTAGGAATAGTGTGAAATTTTACCTCTGCTGTTTCAGTCCTATCTTTTCCAAATACAACCCAAGCATGGTCTTCAGATAAAGCCAAATGCACATCCCGTTTACCCAGCACTTGACACCCTGCTGTAACAGCAAAGGCTACTCCAAAACAGTCTAGTTTATTGCCCGTTAGAAAACTGTAGATGGACTGCAAATGTGCTCGATCCTTATAATAACTTCGAGTCAAAGAATTCCACACCACATCAGCAACACGTTTAACTAATTCACGTGTAGCATATTCTCCATTCAAAAGCTTTGCGTCAACACCACCTTTCATCAGAGACACAAATCGCTCATGTAGAGATTTCACATCTTCCCATTCAACACATGGAAACTTCATTTTTATGAACTTGTTGGCGGATAAAATAACATCTTTATCACTATTTTTACTGTTTGTTAAGTTATTTTCAACTGCACCAATAATTATTGAAAACAATGCCAAGTCGGGTTCTTTTTCACTGCGCAGTTGTTCTTGAAATAAATCACAAACTTTCTGAATACTGTCTATCGGAAAAAAACGTTTACATTCGATTATTCCCGACATAATTATTTTTATTCATAATAAGTTAATTTTTTTACTGACAGTCTTTTTATTTGAAAATTTCAATCAAATGCCACAAACCGGCCGGAAAGCAAGCAATACCAACGAAGCGACAAGCGATATCTTCATTTCACATAATGTCATGCAGTGCATGCATGTCAGCTAAATGTCAGTCAGCCTACACAAAAGCTTTGCCGCCTTTTGCTATGTCGATTAAAACGTTAATTTTAGAGTACTTTATTAATCCTTTCATTATGTAAGCATTCGTTTGTGAAAATAAACAACAATGTATCATTAGCATTCGGATGTCGAAATATTGGGAAATATTTCGTTTATCGTTTTCCATAAGGTAAAAAACTTCGAAAACTATGGGAAAATTTTACGCCAGTAAACGGTTGAAAAAAGCTCTGAACACTTCACACGTGTCATGTCAACACACACATCTTCAGTGAAATGTTTATATCACTTTATAACCACAGTTGACCAAATAATGCAGAACATAACCTAAAATAGTGTTATTATTTTCAGGATAATCCATTAAATCCTTCCTTTTTCCTTTAAAATCGCACCACGATTGCGTAGAAGGTATTTTTGGTCGTAAATCTGCAACAATATTGAAAATTGGTGTATTTTGCCTCCATTGGCAATGTTTGTGTACCTTAGTTGTACCAGTAGCGCCATCTACGCTGAGCGTTGCGTAATTGCCCTATTCCATGTTTATGAATGAGTACCTTTGATCCTATGATATGATGCTTGTAGATGCCCAATAAACTAGTACAGATGGCGCTACAACTTGGGTTAACAAACATTGCCAATGAAGGCAAAAAGCGCCAATATTCAATATTTTTGAAGATTTACGACTAAAATATTATCTTCGCAATCGTGGTGCGATTTTAAAAGAAAAAAAATAAGGATTTAGTGGATTATTGAATAGGCTTCAGAACACAAAGTGTTATAATACAAGACAATTTGCTAAATGATTCAAGTCCACTGTAAAAAATAATACCTTTATTATAAATTCATGAACATTATTGTTATTGATATCACATTGCACTACTTATTTGTGGGATTGGGATATGAAGGTATATTATTTTTGATCACCACTTTTTCAATATATCCAATTAACCACTTCCACCCAAAAACTATTCAATCAAAAATATAAACACAAAAAACCGTCTATAGGGTTAACTTCATATAGCTCTTTGTCACCTTTGAGTACACTTTTAAGCTTCAGTTTTAGACCATAAGAAAACTGAAGGGTTAACTGGTCCCGAAAATAATAACACCATTTTACGTTATGTTCTGCATTATTTGGTTAACTTTAGTGATAAACTTGATTTTGACTGAAAGCTTTGTACCTGTATGAAGTCCATATTTTCATATTTATTATATTCATAAGTCGTCAGGTGGGAAGAGTTCCGAGTATATTTTTGACCATTTACTGGCTCGAAAATTTTGCAGTGTGTGGCGGTTACCCATAGTTTTCGAAGTTTTTTATTTTTTAGAAAACGATATTTCCCAATATTTTGTTTACCAACCATACAGTGCTGTACTCTGGCGAGATAAATGTGCAGTAATACTCCCATCCAATGACCAAAGATTCTATTCTTTATGAGGTAGTACTTATTAAATCCATGTTTAAGTACTGTCACTGTCACTCGTGTCATGTCAGTCAAGCAAACAAGTCAACGTTAAAGAAGGTTAAGGATTGGGGGAGGGTTTTGTTGTTTTGTTTTCTGGGAGGAGCAGGCAAAAATAAGAAAATAGAGTGAATGAACCAGAAATACCTTGAAATCTTTGATTTTATGTAAATAAACAACATTACTATATTTTTTAAAATCTATACCTATATATCATACGTACCTACATATAATACAACAAAAAAGGTGAATTAGAATAAAGATATACTCTCAGGTACGATTTCTATGTTATTATCTTTCACATAATAAAGAAAAATTCATTGATCAATTTTGCTCATTAGCAAAATAAGTGACTGCAGATACTAAATTGAACCGGAAAAATTTGATAGTAGAAATACCTGTTTCATCTTGTCACCAGTCACATCTGTTGATGTTAATAGAATTGTCTAAGGAAATGAACACATTAAATGAGAAACAAAGCAAGCGGTATAAAAAAAAGTATAAGTATCTCAAATTAAGAATTAAAAGTTTAATTTTAGTAAGTACCCTGTTTAATTTATATATTAAGTAGTAGTTAGTACAGTTTGTATGGGCTGATCTGTGAAATTACTGGTCAATTTATAACCATTTTCTATGTTTGACAGTAACATTGATGAGGCTATCCAGAATCATGAAATTGAAATAAATTGGGTCAATCAAATGGACTTATTTCTTTTTAGTCTAAATAAAATTTGAGAGTTAGTGCACTGATACACAGATCTGTGTTCTCGCAGCTGAGAATAGGTTTCAGGAATCATGCAGTGTTTAATATCACTTACAGCTTCCAAGGAGTTAATAATAAGGGTTTTTGCAAATGGGATTTATAAAGTGGTTTTGCAAGTGTGTATTAGCTGAAAAAAGTATTTAGCTGACAATGTTGTTTTTATTTACAGGAAAATGCAGCCTTGTGTGATGAAGTTGCTAAAATTCAAGAAAGCATACTTATTGTCAAAGATGAAAGAAAATTTTTGCTGCGAAAATTATTAGAATATGAAAATGATATGGATATTTCAGTGACAGTTCCAAAAACTGAGCCTACAGTTACAACCAATGGTAATTTAAGAGGAAAAGCTAAGAAACAACCAAGTTTCGATGAGAGCAATAAGAATGTTGTGATATCCTAGTCTTATTTTTTTTCAATAAATAATTTAAAAACACCTTATTTGGATTCATATCTGATTACATTGATTGGAAGTTCCTATCTTGTTTTCATAATATTTCTCATAAGACAGCACAACTTCATGAGAAATATTATAATGAAACAGTGTGTAATTTAAAACTTATATTATGTTTAAATACAAAATGTTTAAGATATCAATCATCTTCTTCTTCATCATCAAATGAAAGTAGTTGGTGACTTTTTTTATGTGTTTGCTTAGATATATCAGCTTTTAACTTATGTTTTTTGTTGCCAAGATCAGCTGTACACTCTTTAGATTTAGACTTAAATATAACTCGTTTCGATAAATCGGCTTTAGTTTCTGTTAACAATGTATCCATTCTCTTTTGTTCTAAATCTGCTTCTTCTGCAGTGAGATCTCCTTCTTTTAGTACTACCACTTGAGGCTTCTCATTTTCTTCATCGTCAACAAAATCATCCACTTCATTGTCTAATTTGTCGAACTTATGGTTCCTGTCATCATAGCCTGCTTGTTTCTTCAGCACCTTTAAAAACTCAGGATCATCAGGTTTAGTGAACTGCACATTTCTCTTCCTATTCATATTAATTAATAAATAATTAATGTGTTTGTAATACAATAGACAAACCTGTAACTGAGTTAGTCTCAGTACGACTCATAAGAAAAGCTTCTGGAAAACAAAACGAAATCTAGTAAAGTCACTTTGAGAAGTGCATAGGTAGAGGACCTATTAGAAAATAATTATGCGACGATAATGTACGTTCAAGTATTCCTATAAACGAAATGTAGGTAGGTACGGCTGGCTTGATAACTACGAAGTTAGAACGAAGAAGAGAAATCAACAAGCAACCACCCAGACACAATACAATCAACAATGACAAGTTATTTGACATTCTCAACTCAATGTGACATGACGTTTCAGCTGATTGACATTATAATTGACACGCAGTTGTCCTGCTCGTTCTGTACCTACGTCGTACGTTCGGGATTCCCAATGTTCCATGGTTTCATATTCGGAATTTCGTGATACTAGTGATTTTTGTTTTCGGAATCCAAACCACTCGTTTGGTATTAAAATTCGGATATTATTTATTGTGATTGAAGCCACATATAAGAGTTATTATATATATAGATTTAGATAGGGGCCCGTGCATTATGAGTGAAAAGGACGAAAGCTATTGACGAAGTCATATGGAAATCACCTATCTCATTTGATTACACTTGTCGATCGTCTATATTTGTAAAACAATTTTATTGTTATATAGGGATAAATAATCTCATAAGAACCTTGCATAAAAAGTTCTTGGGAGTACTGGCTGGCCTGGCTCCAGTCTTACCTCTGCTCGTAGCTTGTCTTGGTCTTTGTGCAGGATCAATCTCACGGATCAACCTATAGATTTTTCTGTGTACCTATAAGAAGTGGTATAATAGGGGGGGTACTACTGCACATTTATCCCGCCAGAGTACAGCACTGTATGTTAGGTACACAAAAGCTTTGCCGCCTTTTGTTATGTCGATTAAAACGTTTATTTTAGAGTACTTTATTAATCCTTTCATAATGTAAGCATTCATTTGTGAAAATATACAACAATGTAGCATATTCGGGTGCCGAAATATTGGGAAAAATCGTTTTCTATAAGATAAAAACTATGGGATACGCTCTAAAATTTTGAAGCCAGTCAACGGCCGAAAAGAAGCTCAGAACACTTAATACGTGAAGACTTATTAAAATATGAACTTCATACATGTACGATATTCGTTGAAAATCAAGTTTATATCAATTTATGACCACAGTTGACCAAATAATGCAGAACATAACCTAAAATAGTATTATTATTTTCAGTATTATTAAATCCTTCCTGTTTCCCTTAAACTCGCACCACGATTGCGTAGAAGGTATTTTTGGTTGTAAATCTGCAACAATATTGAAAATTGGCGCTTTTTGCCTCCATTGGCAATGTTTGTGTACCTTAGTTGTACCAGTATCGCCATCTGCGCTGGGCTTTGCATAATATGCCCTATATTCGTAGATATTCTGTAAAAAGATATTTTGTTGTCTGTGATGTGAATCATAGAGTAAAATCTATAGACAATGTCATTCTATGTAAGCTTTTTTCAAGCTTGCTTCACGAAAACAACGGACTAGTGTGTATGGAAGTGCGTTAGATTGATTGCGCCGCAAATAATTTTTAACGGGTAAGTTATTTTACTTTTTTATTAATCATACGTGTAAACTATATACAGCAATCGCTGCATATATGTCCAAAATTCTGTGTTTACAACAATACAAATGTACATAATCGTTCATGACAACTATACGGGGTGTGTGTGTGCACTGCACTATGTATTTAGAATATTCAACAATTGATGTAGTTTTATTGTTTGATTTTATATTGAAAACGGGATTAACAGCCAAATCTATCAATATTAGATCATGATACTCACTATTCGATTACTTCTATTTGCGTCGTTATATTCCGAAGAGAGGTTATAATACAAAAATAATTGCTATATTTTTGCATTTATTGTGTTTCAGTGTCGCATGAGGTGAGGAATGAATGTGAAAAAATAATTTAATTGTGGTCATAAGAAGGTGAACAACTTTAAGAAATAATATCAAATTCACTATGGCTAGTTTAGAGCAACAAGCATCTAAGCTCTTGGATTTCAATCAAAAATTGGACATAACTTTGTTGGATAACATTGTGGGATGTCTTTATTCTACTGTAGGAGAGCAGCAACGTATAGCTCAAGATATACTGACTGCCCTTAAAGAACACCCCGATGCTTGGACCCGAGTTGATACCATTTTAGAGTATTCTCAAAACCAGGAAACGAAATATTATGCCCTACAAATATTGGAACAAGTTATTCAAACCAGATGGAAAGTTCTGCCACGGAATCAATGTGAAGGAATTAAAAAGTACATTGTTGGTCTTATTATAAAGAATTCATCAGATCCTGTTGTGATGGAAAACAACAAAGTGTATCTGAAGAAGCTTAATATGATATTGATTCAAGTGTTAAAAAGAGAGTGGCCTCACAACTGGGAGACATTCATCAGTGACATTGTGGGAGCTTCAAAAACCAATGAGAGTTTATGTCAAAACAACATGGTTATTTTAAAACTGCTAAGTGAAGAAGTGTTTGTTTTTAGTACAGGTCAGCTCACACAGACTAAAGCCAAACACCTAAAGGACACTATGTGCTCAGAATTCAGTCAAATTTTCCAGCTTTGTCAATTTGTACTTGAAAATTCACAAAATGCACCATTAGTGGATGCAACACTTCACACTTTATTGAGATTCTTAAACTGGATTCCACTTGGTTACATATTTGAGATGAAGTTAATAAGTACTTTAATATTTAAATTTTTGAATGTGCCTATGTTCCGCAACGTTACACTCAGTTGTCTCACGGAAATAGCTGGTGTGACTGTCAGCAATTATGAAGAGCAGTTTGTGGCTCTGTTGGTGCAGACAATGGAGCAGCTGGAGGTCATGCTGCCCCTGAGCACTAACATACGTGAGGCATATGCAGCAGGCCGACATCAGGAACAAGTTTTTATTCAGAATTTGGCATTGTTCTTGTGTACATACTTAAAAGAGCATGGTCGACTAATTGAGAGAAGAGGACTCACCAACACTTTGATGAATGCTCTTCGCTACCTTGTGTTGATATCTGAAGTTGAAGAAGTAGAAATTTTTAAGATCTGCTTAGAATTTTGGAATTCCTTAACATCGGACTTGTACAAGATGGCCCCATGCTCACATTCTTCAAGCCTATACGGCTTAGGAAAAGGAGTAGGAAGAAAGGCATTGTATGCCGAAGTACTAAGCAGTGTACGGTATATTATGATATCAAGAATGGCTAAACCTGAAGAAGTGTTGGTAGTTGAAAATGAAAATGGTGAGGTGGTCAGGGAGTTCATGAAGGATACTGATTCGATAAATCTGTACAAGAACATGAGGGAAACATTGGTGTACTTGACTCATTTGGATTATCAGGATACAGAGCGTATTATGACAGAAAAGCTGCAGAATCAAGTAAATGGTACAGAATGGTCATGGAAAAATCTTAATACATTGTGTTGGGCGATTGGCTCGATTTCGGGTGCAATGCTGGAGGAAGATGAGAAACGCTTTCTTGTTGTTGTTATCAAGGAGTTATTAGGATTGTGTGAGCAAAAAAAAGGCAAAGACAATAAAGCTATTATTGCTAGCAACATTATGTATGTGGTTGGACAGTATCCACGTTTTCTTCGAGCCCATTGGAAGTTTTTGAAAACTGTTGTGAACAAACTTTTTGAATTCATGCATGAAACTCATGATGGTGTACAAGACATGGCTTGTGACACTTTTATTAAGATAGCACTCAAATGTCGTCGGCATTTTGTCACCACACAAGTTGGAGAAGCTTGCCCGTTTATTGAAGAAATTTTAAGCACAATCAGTACCATTATTTGTGACTTGCAAACACTTCAAGTGCATACATTCTATGAAGCCATAGGATATATGATCAGTGCACAAATTGATCAAGTAGCTCAAGAGCAACTGATTGAAAAGTATATGTTGTTACCTAATCAAGTTTGGGATGACATTATATCACAAGCATCACATAATGTTGACATATTAAAAGATCCTGAAGCTGTGAAACAACTTGTGAGTATAGTGAAGACTAATGTGCGAGCTTGTCGTGCTTTGGGTCATCCTTATGTTGTGCAGCTTGGCAGAATATACTTGGATATGCTAAATGTCTACAAAGTCATGTCAGAAAATATTAGCCAAGCGATTGCACTTAATGGAGTAGTTGTCACTAAACAACCGCTGATCAAGAACATGAGGATAATAAAGAAAGAAACACTACGGTTGATTGCGAGCTGGGTTTCAAGATCTACAGATAATACGATGGTGTTGGAAAATTTCATCCCTCCACTCCTTGATGCTGTCCTTTTGGATTACCAGAGGACCACAGTGCCAGAGGCCCGAGAACCTGAAGTGCTATCTTGTATGGGGGCAATTGTTTACAGACTGGAAGGTGATATAACATCTGAAGTACCCAAGATTTTCGATGCAGTTTTTGAATGTACCCTGGAGATGATCAACAAAGACTTCGAAGAGTATCCCGAGCACAGAACAGAGTTTTTCTTGCTTTTGCAAGCGGTGAATACACATTGTTTCAAGGCATTCCTAAGTATACCACCAGCACAGTTCAAGTTGGTGTTGGATTCCATTATTTGGGCATTTAAGCATACAATGAGGAATGTGGCAGACACAGGACTGCAGATCCTGTACAAGCTGCTGCAAAACGTGGCGGAGCACCCGCAGGCAGCGCAAAGCTTCTACCAGACGTACTTGTGCGACATCCTGGAGCACGTGTTCAGTGTGGTCACCGACACCTCGCACGGCGCCGGCCTCACTATGCACGCCACTATATTAGCGCACATCTTTGCTTTGGTCGAAGCTGGATGTGTGAAAGTGCCACTGGGACCCACTCCTGATAATGTAGTATATATACAGGTAAATATATTTTAGCTGTTATTAAATTTGCAATGTTGTTTTGTTTCGGTTTTGTGGAAAATGTCCTAATGTGGCGAAATTTCATATGTGGTGATATACTCATTACTTAATTTACCTGACTCCACTATGACAATTCACTGCGTTACATAATTTTGGTACCCGCTTAACTAATGGCTGGAATGTATAGGTAATGAATCAGTAATAAAAAGTCCCAAACATATCTGATATCATCACGCTCATATATGGCGTATAAGAAGCCGTTAAAGATTTCGAATGATAGGACATTATTATCATTTTGTTTTGTTCAAAATTTGGATCTTTGCTATGATCTTGTCATTTTTTAATATACATACATTTGAAAAGTTGAATTAAATGGCCACAGAATCTCCAAAAATGTACCAAATTATTTGTAAATGATCCAATATAAACAATAAAATTATAGACTTTTATTATATTTTATTTTCCATGTATAGTTTGTATAGTGGCTGTATAGTCAATAAGTCACATACTTCTAAAAGAAAAATGAGATGTAATGGAAAGAAAAAAATGTATGTAGTGTTACAAAACAATAGGATTAAATAAGAAATCATGAATATGTCAATATGGGTACCACATAAATATTTTTCTCATTTGTAACCAGATTATTAGCAGGCCTTGGTATGCCCAGGAGCAGTTACGGAATCTTCAAGTATTGATTTCATCATATCTAGTATTTGTGAACTAATAAAAATAGAAAAAATAGAAAGAGATTTCAAAACTTATGAAATATTGACAAAATATTTTATTATTATTATTCTAGAACTAGGTCTTTCAAAAAGTGATCATAATTTATAATTTTTCAGGAATATGTGGCAAATCTTCTCAAAACTGCATTCCCTCATTTAACCGACAATCAGATCAAAATTACTGTGCAAGGTTTATTCAACTTTGATCAAGATATTCCTGCCTTCAAAGATCATCTCAGAGATTTCTTAGTACAGATAAGAGTAAGTATTCAATATATTGTTTCTAAAATTCATTATCTAATTATATTTATCTATATTTTGGAAATTTTTTATATTTCGTGGGGCACTGCTTCTTAGTCTTGCCAATCCACCTCCTTTATGAAGCGGAGCACCGCCCTTAGTGTGCGGCAAGCTTCGCTCATGGTCTTTCATGTGCACAAAAGATATGGGAAAATATTAAGAACATGCTGGACATTTTTAAGGGCGTATGTAGCCGCATAAGCCGCACACTACCCTTACATTTTTGAAAATATATTTTATTTCTTAGTGAAAAATAAAAAAAAATTGTGACAAATTATGCCACACTAGATAAATAATTAATTTTATTAGAAATTGTTACAGTTTTCCATTACTCAATGTTGACTATTGAAATACTCAATTGAACCTTTTCAATTGGTTGGTGGTGATCAAAATCTGTTTAGTCAACTGTCTCTACATTGTTGTAAAATATAAAACTACTAGCTTTTGCCCACCGATTCGCACGCGGGAATTTCAGTCAGTTCAGTATATTTCATTATCGCGTATTCTAAGACTGGTAAAATTTATTTATTACTATGATTCAAATTCGTATTTTGTCTTCGTATCTTTAGTTCAATTCCACGTTTCCCGCTACGATTTCCACTACGTGTCTCGTTCCGAAATTTGTCATGTCCCGTTTTCTACAAATTGTTCCATGTCTTTTCCCGCAACGTGCCCCTTCCCATATCCTGCTACGTGTCCCACTCCCGTAACCGACTCGTGTGGAACATTTCATGGATCTTCAAAAATAATGAAGTTTCGCATAAATTTCCACCCCTACATCATTCCCCTAGAGAACAATTTTCAAAATCTAGTTCTTGCATTATTATACTAATACTTACTAATCATCAGTTTTTACTAAAATTTCAAGTTATGTTGACTTCAACTATGATGAAATTCCATACTATCTGGCAACCCCTATTTCACCCCCTTAGGGATGGAATTTCGAAATATCCTTTCTTATCGGACGTCTCCTAGTCACAATCTACCTTCCTGCCAAATTTCATCTTCATGAGCTCAGTAGTTTTCGGGATTTCGTGATACGTGATCGAGTGATTTCCCTTTTATATATAAAACTATAATACTTATAAAATTCTAACTAAAATCTTCATGCATATGTGGGTACCGGATGCAGCTAATCAAACAGTACATTTTCTAAACATTGTGAAATAATTTCAGGAATACACTGGTGAAGACGACAGTGATTTGTACTTAGAAGAGCGTCTGTTCGCTCTCCGCCAAGCGCAGGAAGAGAAGAGACGAGTCCAGTTGTCGGTCCCCGGCATTCTGAACCCCCACGAACTGCCTGAGGAGATGCAAGATTAATCCTAACCCTAAGTTATGTGGTAACAGTTCACTTTAGAATAATAGTTATGTCTAAAGAGATAAGTAAATGCCTATTCATTACATGCCAGGCTTTTTCTTACACCCAGTCACTGCAGATAATTTCCTTTTTTTCTGATCAGTTCGACATGCATTTAATCATTATTGTAGTAATAAAGTTATATTGAAAATAAAATGCGCGTCAAATAACACCAAATGAACTTACTCTGAAGGATATTGCAGAAACTTCTGCATGTTCTGCGTCGACATCCTCTCAATACATCGCCAGATTTTAGTTCTTTTTCTCTAAATTAATATTCGTAGGTAAATATATTTTTAAAAAAAGATCACACCTATAGCTTTATAAGCGACGGACCGTCGACCGTGTAACCACCAAATTGATCGAGTCTGGCCTTTCTCGCCAGTGCCAAAGCGATTTCTGTGGCGCTTTATATTATGGCGCATAAATTTTGAGATATCATGGTGTTGTTATTATAGTGATTCTTTCATGAGATTTCGCAATACTTTATGTGTGTGTATGAAATAAACATCGATCTTTGTTTGTCTGTGTCTAGCTATAATATTAACTACACGAGGAAGCTCTCAAATGTTGCATTAGATTGTGATGATGACTTGATAATTTTAATTTTGATTATATACAATTACATATTTTACTTAGATAATTAATTTTATAATGAATTTTCAGCTCGTGAGATAGCTTTAGAGAGACTTGTAGCAAAAGTATATTTTGACATTAGAATAAAAATATTTTTCCTTTCGGTACTAAGTGAATCTTAACTGAAACTATAAATAATAAATTTATTATTTATAGTGTATTTACACAATATACTTAATTTCAACACATTCACTCTTTTTTCCACAAATAAAAAAATTATGAATAAATGAAACTACATCCATTTTTCAGGTACCAATTTCAATATACGTAAACAATGCTGACATGTGTTTTTATTAATATATACTAAACAAATAATTTAACATATTACAAACTGATTATTTTGTAATTTATTATTTGCAAAAATATATTGACTTGTAAGCGTTATAAAAAAAAATCATGTCAATTGTTTGCCGTATATTTATGGTATCTACCTAAACTATGGCATTAGGTTCATGGCAATGTGATTGTACTCTTATATGTCATACCCATATCCTATTATTCATAAAAAAAGCATTCTTATAGATAAAGTATGTTTTGTCACTGTCACACTTTATAATATTTGAAATTGACAGAGACAAAACATACTTTAGCTTAAAGTATGCTTTTAACTTTTTTTATGAATGACAGGGATAAACTTTTAACAAATACTTGCATGTTTCCAGAAGAATTAAGATAGTGAATCACAGAAAGCAGTTTTTGGTGCACACCGTTGCACTGGTTGCATGTTCGTAATCAATACTTTTAATTAGTTTGAAAGGGATAAAGAAACAGTAGTGTAAATAAAGGCATCGAATTAAGTTTGATTACGTGTAATTTAGTGGACTGTTACCATTCAAGTGAAGGCCCTAATGTAGTGCCTATAAAATACCACCTTATTTTGATAGTGTGTTATGAACAGAGGACCGCAAGGAACACTGCAAGACGATGTATGTTAGAGTAGCTTCAATAGTTCTAATAAGGTGTATTTTGCATGCACAATATAAAAATAGGCCACTCTTAGTGTAAACAAATCATAATACATGCTAGACAGAATATGTTTTAAGTAAATCTTCAATCGTAGGTAATGAAATCTCTGTGATGGAAACCATGTCGAATGTTCAACATGTGCGCTATGGAATCTGAGTATTAATGAGTAGTTTCTAGGAAAAACTATTATGTGAATTGCTGTTAGTAACATTTTTATGTTTTATTTAATGTTGTCAGAACTAATTTTGTAATGGTTTGGGAAACTAAGCTTTTATTAGATTTCCAAAAGCATTTCGGGTCGGATTAATATTGTCAATCTTTCAATTTTGTGTTTGAAATAAACCAATAAAGTTAAAAAATGCGTTTACTATAAAGATCACATAGCTCTCGCTAATTCTTTTGATGTGAGCAATGAGTTGCCTATTTTACATTTTATAATACATATACAATACAAAATAACTCTAATATGCATGAACATTTAATTTTCTTGTTCTTTATAAAACGTTAGGAATACCCACAGACTAAGCAGGGGACAGTTAACACTTACAATGTTTTTTGACCTCGTGTGACGTCATCCCGACATCACGTTCCATACCGCGGGGCCCTTCTAAATCTATGTTCCATACAAAATTTGTTTTTGATATTTAGATTATAAGTCTGTGAGTATTTACTTGTCATTAAATCACGATGCTATAGATGAATACAAGTCAGTACTTACTACCAAGAACTTTTTGGTGCAAGTTATATATTCATATCTATACCTTAATATTATATAGGTATACTAAATGCAAAACACGCGCACATTTGTGCCATCCTTCACATTTCTACCAATATCTTGTGTCAGCGAAAATAAAAAAAAATAACACATGCTACGCATATTTACTACTTCTGTGCGAAATTTTATCAAAATCCGTCCAGTTACTAGTTTTATTTATGTAGGTACCTACCTAAATAGGGCATAAAGCTATAATAAAATGCTCACAGGCGTCACGTAATAGGGCTGGGCTTATTTCGTTTGGAACGGGCCGGAGCTCTGGCGGAACCGCTTCCACGCTCCGTCTGCCGTCGTATGGACATATTGTAGAACTCTCTCTCTCTGGGTCAAGTCCTTATTTTGAATTTGTGCGAACACAAAATCATAGACATACATATTCAAAACAATGACTTTATTTAAATATCCATGGTTTGAAGTACCTATGTACCTAATTAAGTAATAAATTAACATTGTGCTCAATAAGTATTCTAAACTAGAATATTTTAATATATGTAGGTACAACCAACAGCACATTAAGTTTCCTCTGATTGGATGTCTAGAGGGGGTTCCGTACTTGGTGTCGTATGATGGCGAAGCTAACCACCTTGTGGCGAAAATATTTCGCATGGTACACTGGGGCGAAAATTTATTTTCACTAACTAGGATATAATAATAGGTAATTATTTTTTCGCCACGTGCGTCGCTGCGGTGTTATTAGACTTGGTGGGTTAGTTTCAATAAGTTTTCTCCCCAGTGTACTACTCCGAAATATTTTTGCCACAACGTGCGTCGCTACGGTGTCATTTGACAGTATGTGACCGTCTAGAGGTAAGTAATAGCAGTACCTAAATTCGCCATTTATATAGGAAGGTTAATATGCTATTGACTATACATAAGAAAAAATTGCTCCACAATAACAAGAAACAATTCTAAACGTACTAGTATTAAAAATGTGAATTCTGCTGTACAAATTGGTGGCTCACAAAGTTAAGATAATAGGTATGCATAAATAAATAAATATAAATTAAAATAGTAAACTTTAAATACATTTGCAAATTCTTAGCTAAAAAGTAAAATTATACCTACCTACATGTACTGCTGGGGAATTTTGGTTAGGTATTACTAAATTCATCTAATACATCACACACAGCCCTTTTTATACACAAATCATAAACATATATTTGTGTAACGTTTACACAAAAGAAAAAAAAATAACCATCAATAACTGTGTTTTATCTCAAGGAAAATAGCAAAATACATTCACTACAAATCAATTAAAAATAAAAGATTTACAGATCACACCTTAGTCATATCATTGTGGCATAGCCTACAACAGTATCATTACATAACAGAAAGTATGCAATAAAATACACCCCCAACCTCTAGCAATCTGAAGCTACAACTGATAAATAATTAATTTCACATTGAAAAAGTCATTTAAAAGCTTTCAGTTCACACGTTTATACTATAGAATCATTGGATAAATATCATTAATAAAGACATTCCATAATTATTTTCATTAACTACAATATTTATAAGTAATTATCAACACAATACAGTACAACATGATATAAATTTTGAACTAGATTTAAATGACTTTAATCATTCTTCTTATCAGCCTCTGGTTCTTTTTCAGTGATGGCTGGTGTATTGTTTGGATTTTTCTGCTGTTGTTCCATTTCTCCAGAGAAACCAAATTCATTGACTCGTTTATGATCCACCTTGTAAATCCAACGCTGATACAGGAAAATAAAGAAGACTATATCTGAAAGTAAGATAACATTTGTCATTATCATATATTTATTCAAAAGATATCAGACTAATGTAAATTTACCAAACATGCAATGCTTACCATCTCTGAAACAACCCAAGCGGTACATTGTAGGCATTTTTATAACAAATGCAAAAATATCATCAATGAATGTATTGAGGAACTTATATGTCATCATGCGCCATGGCAAATGTGCGACAGACTTCAATTTGTAGTTTATGAACAATTGAGGAGTCATCATAATAAAACCAAAGGTCAGAAGATATCCATACATCATATTGAGTACAAAAGAATACCACCCCTTATGTTCCTGGTACAACAGTGAATATATGCCATATCCAATCAAGAGAGGGAAGCATGCCCAGCTGAGATAACGGAATGCCAGAGTATCATACTCTCTAGTACTAGAGTGTACATATGAACCTTTGTCTGTAAATGTTAACTTGGGAATGCCAAATATACGCTCTTCTCTGTTGACCTTTACATCCATAACTTTGTTAATTTTCCATATTTCAATCATTAAGCCTATGAAACAAGATATTCTGACCATCACATTTGTTTCATTGTCAAGGACATACAAAAGTACAACTGTAGATTGAAATACGTTAAAGAATACAGATCTTACAGAGAGGCCTTCTAGTGATTGTCTGTTGTTCCAGAATTGAATATCATTTTTAAATGCCAACAACTCAAATATTGAGTGTAATACTGAAACTGATATAGTCAATGCTAATAAATATGGAGATGTATCTAACAGTAATTCTTTTACTGTGTCTTGTTCTTCATCTTGCTCTTCACCTCCTAATGCAGAGAACATGCTCAATTTGTCTCGCATGGCTTGGGCAGTGTAAAGTTGCCACTTGAAGAGACTTAGAGGTTGATATGTCAATTGCAGTGTCAGAGAGGTAGTGGTGTCATTTATAGGGACATAGTCTCTCATCATGTTCCAGTAATCATTTAGAAATACAGCTGGTTTATATTCTTTACCATCTGGTAAGAAATAAATAAATTCATCCAGGGGAGGAGGCACACTCCCCTGCATCCAGTTCGTTTGATCTGTTACTAGATTAATGGTTAGGTTGGGATGCCAATGTGACACAATTTCTTCTTTCAGTGTTTCAGCTTTCTGTATTTCTTCAGCAGATTTTTCTGTTTGTCCAGTCAATAGATTATGAGTTTTAAGGTAGCGCATTTTCTTGTGTTTATTTAACATTTTTTTACCATATGTGTATCTGCCAGCGGCATAGTTTTGTTTATCATTGGGATCAGGTGATTTGCCAGCTGGTACAACAAAGACATGAAGATATATAGATCCATTGTTCCTCAATGACTCTGATGCTTTAAAATTAAGAGAATGGGTAAATGTACCATCACCATTGGGCCCTCCATACCAATCTCCATACACCATATTAGTATGTTTCCATACCAACTTGCTAGAATCAAAGATAGCAAAACTCTCTTTTTCAGTAAGATAACAGTACATATCTACCACTGACCCATTAGAGAACATATTAATGGCAGCCACTCGTGGTACTCCTGAGCTTACTACATCTGTTTTAGGTGCAGCTGGTTGACGAAACATGGATGTAATAAAATACACAACTAAAGCCCTTAAAATTAAGGATTTGGCAATAGCAAAAAATGATTCCAATTTGGTAGGTTGCATTTGTTGCCGTTGTTCATCAATCTGCGCATTGATCTGGGAAATAAAATTACTACATTATGAATACGTTTTTTATACATACATATGCACAAAATTATTATAAGTTACAATACTATTGTTAAAATCATAATATCATAGGTTCTTATATTGAGGCTTACAAACTCACAGAATAAACACTTGTTTATTAGGTAATTACTATTGTGACTATATAGGCCAAAGAGTTAGCTGTGACCATGACATTAAAAACAGATTTAGAAAAATTTAATACAATAGGTTATAATTTTTTTGCCTAGCAGTTTCACAAAATGTAAAAACAAAATTGAAATGAAAACGTATACTTACATCCACATTACCATCGCCTGATACTACTTCGGACTCAACAACAGTGTTTTCATTAGGCACTAGCCTATTTTCTTCAGAACCAGACGGCTCATCATTGGTATTAGCCATTTTTGAAATGTTGAAATAGGTATATATTGCTTTGTTATTGCTATAGATTATGTTGAAAATATCAACAACAACATAATCCAAAATTGAATAAGATTATATTTTTGTTCATTAATTTGTTCGTCAATCAATCAATGATAAAAATTACTCGCATTGGCAAATGAATGAAATGCTTGCGTGCCTGACTTGGCGAACAAAACGAAACGACTGACTTGAGTGAATACAAGTGTTGCCATAGAACTTAATCGAGTGTTGCCATCGTTGCCATGCCAATAACTGCTTGGCAACTGCAAGATGTTGCCTACCTACATATTGTACAATGATCCACGTATGAACAAAGACGATCGGCAAAAAACGGACGGCTTTGCTCCGACTCGTCCATAGTCGAGTAGACAAACCAAAGACCTTAACCATGGAATAGGGAGTATTAATGCGCATTTATACCGCCAGAGTGCAGCACTGTATGGTTGGTTGGTAAACAAAAGCATTGCCCCCTTTTACTAAGTTGATGAAAACTTTTTAGAGTTCTTTATTTATATTTTCCTTATGTAAGCATATGTTTGTGAAAATATACGAAAGTGCAACACTTTTGTATATTTTCATTTTGTTTTATTCGGGTGCCGAAATATGGGGAAATATTGTTTTCCAAAAGATAAACGAAAACTATGGGCAACCGCCACACGCTGCAATATTTTCGAGCCAGTAAATGGTCAGAAATATGCCCGGAACACTATACACCTGACGACTTATGGAAATATGGACTTCGTAAGGCATTCAGTCAAAATCAAGTTTATTAGTTTGTTACCATAGTTGACCAAATAATTAGTTTGTTACCACAGTTGCCCAAATAATTAGTTTGTTACCACAGTTGACCAATATTGAAAATTGGTGCTTTTTGCCTCCATTGGCAATATTTGTGTACCCTAGTTGTACCAGTAGCGCCATCTGCGCCGAACTTTGCGTAATATTCCTTAGGCTCTTTGAGCCAAATAGTGAGTTTGTATCTTTTGACCGCGGTTTTGCTTACCCGTGGATTAAGAACGCACGCATCCACTGGCGAAATAAAGCCGCAGCTTTGTGGTTCATATCGCCACACAAAGCTTGCACTCATGACGAGCCGCTCACCTGGCTTATTTTAAACCTTGTAAGTGAAGAAAACGGATTTTATTTATGCTAATGTAACACGGAATAGAACCGTCAGGATTGGTTGATTAATACCTACCAGTGTTGCTAGCCAACAGAGAGAGCTTTCCTTTCATCATTTTCTTACAGACTATAATCTCCTGTAATTGTACACCTATTGATTTATACTACCGATAATATAAAGCATATATAATATTACTTTATAACCACATAACTTACCATTACAGGAAACAATGCCGTGCTTTCGTACCTAACATAGGTCACTTATCGTTTGTCACAAGACCTCTCTGTACCATCTCGTGGATGTCGAAATGCTTCATCGGAACGATTTGGCTCGCATGCCGAGAGTCGCAACGAAGCCGTCGTTTAGTCGTGTTTAGAATCAATGTTTTCGCGGAGTCCCAACATATGCATTGTGAGCACTAGGGCTCCGCGGAGCACACCTTGAAAGCCGTTGTCCTATCATATGATTTTCAAGGAGTTTTGCCAAAGTGGCCATCGCAACACGGTATTTTAAAAAACAAAGTCATCTTTTTCCATCGGCTTTTTAATTATATTATATCGAATTGTAGATACAGTATTAACATTATCAGGCTTAGCTTGTTCAGTTGGAGTTATCTGAAAGGGCATCCGGGGGCCCAGTGGCCGCGTGCGCCGCAGCTGTAGCAGCGGCCGTAGCCGCCGTAATAGGCACCAGGTACACCGGCGACCCGCCGCCGGCGCCGCTCGGCTGCGGCAGCCGGTGCCGCACCTGTGGTAACGTCCCAACTGTCAGAATCCATTTGTACTTAGTTACTGGTATTCATCAGCAACCTCGCTGGAATACTAATAATCCTGTATACAGACCTGACTGAATACTGTCCTTGAGGTCCATTCCGTTTACATAAATTTATGATTTTTTTTCATATTGGAATTTGGCATTACAGTACCTTCGCTATTTTGGTCGCTATCTCTATGTTATTTTGGCTTTCGTATTTATTTTCCACATTATTTATAATCTATAGGTAGTCTATAATACATTCAGAATCACTATCTGGGTTTTAATTTTACGTAAATGGAAACCTTCGAACACACTCAAATTATAGCTAGTGGAATGGAAGGCAAAATTAAGAGTTATTGGGAGTTTTATTATTCAGATATATCCAGGGAGAAGACATCGTGAGATGAGGTGTTACCAGTGTTGCCGGCAGCATGATGACCGGGGGGCGCGGCGGCGGGCCCCGCGGCGCTATCCGGGGAGAGGTCATCGTCGTCAGGTCCACTACTTGTATCGGAGGGGAGGAAGCGATGCTGCCAGCTGTAGAAGTCCTCGTAGTCGTCTCTGTAAATATAATATCGGTGTAAAGTACCCGAATCTAAAGAATCAGAATATAACATAGGAACAAACTAGATAAATAGATATACTATACATCAGTGAGTCAGATTGGTATAAAAACTCATGTGGCACGAGTAGGATTCGAACCTGGGATCTTTCGATTCTCAGGCCTCTTAGTCTGGGGAGGGGGTCTTAACCATTACACCACTACCGCTTTGTATGTTTACACAAACTAAAACTCGAGATAGTGTTAACTCTCGCTGTATAAATAATATATCTTTATACGACTACCGACATTACAAACCTCTATTCTATAAATGGAACATTTTAACAGACCTTTGAAGAAAAGGCGTTAACATTACAGCTGTAACAAAGTTGCATTTATGTGATTGACTGTCTAGAATTTTTATTTCATAACAATTAAGTAGTAAAGACTGTATATAATTGTTTTATGAAATAAATTCTAAAGTTGTTAGAAAAGAAGTGTTTGTGCAAATAAATGAAACTCACGGAACGTAGTCGTATTCGTCCTCCTCCTCCTCCTCCTCGAGGAATTCGAAGTCCGAGTCTTCGTAACTGGCCTCTCCATAGCTATGATCTCCTCTTTACAACAAAAACATGGCCAAATTAGTATCTATGTATATACAATTTACTACTAATTACAATTATGATGATAACATAAAAAATGATTGTTCGACCTCGAACAAGACATTGAGTAGCTTAATTTTACATCGATAGTTTTGTACGCATGGCAAATCTGGCTCATCAAGATAAATCCGCAATGGAGAATTATCGCTGGTCTCGTAATCGCCCGCTGTCTTTTGATTTTGATGAAAATAGTGGTAGTAGTAATTCAGAGCAACAAAATATTAGATTTTTAATTAATAACAGATATTTTAAGATACAGGTAGAATATTGGGATATTATATAGGGTACTTTTTATCATAAAATTCCCACGGGAGCGAAGCCCCGGAGCGCAGCTAGCATAGGTATATGTTGTAGGTTATATATTAAATTATTTCTAAAACTATCGTGAAGACATGTTTAAGACAATTACATACACATAGTTACATAAATGAGTTCCATCAAACCCAGGATTTTAAGAAGTAAATGATATCATACCGACTGGTGGAAGCGCTGGGCTGTCGCCACAGTTCTAACTCCTGTTCTGTAAACAATACAGCTTCATGAGCTAGCATGAGGGATACGTATCTAATACTTGTCTATACTTGTTCAGCGTAAATTAAATGTATGAATTTCGACGGTTTCCGTGGAAGATATCATACAACAAAATATAATAGTTATGGTTATAATATTAGTTTTATATTCAGAACTATGAAGCTGCATTGTTCACTTTCATGGTTTTCAACTGGAAATTAATATATCTTATATATTTACAGATCTATATATATATATATAATAGATATAACTTCTCAGTCCTTTTATATGAAGGTATTTTGAAGTATAATAATAACAATAAAGTTAGTGCAATAAAAAAAAAAAATTATGCATATTTATTTACCTTCCCTGTTCTTTAGTAGGTCCTGCCTTTTTTTCTTAAGCTCTTCTGTTAAATTTTGTACCATCTTTTCTATAAATGAATCTATGACTATGCTTTTGCATTCCGATTGAATAGGGCACCTGAAATATTTTGATATAGATGATAAATTAACTAAAGTGCAGGTTACCTCACGATATTTTTCTTCACCAGAAGGAAGTGGCGATGAAACTACTATACATACATGTATAGTAGTTTTCAGTTTGTATATCAATCGCATTTTGATGGCTTATTTAGCTTTCGCTAGTTCGATTTATTTAGCTTTCGCTAATGAATATGTAAGTACCTAATTGATAAAAATGTGACGGTGACGCTAGTGTATAGGTTGCCTAGACTTAACCATTGGACCATCACCGGTTCAAAGCTATACGTACCTACAAATAGGGCAGTCTTTCTTCTTTTTCTTCCACATGGTAATACAATATTTGCAGAAGGTGTGTGAGCAGTTGAGAGTGGTGGCAGTGATGAACAATTCAGCGCAGATGCTGCACTGGAGTTCACTCTCCAGAACCTCCCCTACTTCCGCCAGGGTGCTTTGCTTCGAAGGCCCTTCGCCCATTTTCACCTCTGGCAGGGACATATTCTCAAGAAGCGTATTTTTTTCAGACTCCACCGATTCTAACTGTTTTTTTACCTACGAAATTGTATTACTTTCAGTTATTTAGAGCCACACATTAGGCAAAGTCGGTCTGTAATACTAACTTGCAGACTTACCCCGAATTTCGAGCACTATTTAATTGCTTCATATTCAAGTACATCGGCTATATTAGTCAAACATCAGTTTATTTATCTATGCTTTAAAGATTAAAAGTTAAATTTTCTAATTAGGTATCAATTTTGCTTTCTAATAATTTGTACCATACTAGTATGTCACTATATAAAAAATATATAGAAAAATATCATGATATTTTTTTCTACATCTATGATTATAAATCAAATCTATATTTGATGAAATAGGGCAGGTAATACAATATTTACATTGTAATGTAAGTACAATCACTTTGATTTTAATTTGCAACGTTTTTATTACTTCAGTTTACCTTCTCCAATTGTTCCTGCAAGGAGTTTATGACTCCACTAGACTGTTCCACTTGTTTCTCTATCCGCTCGGCAGCCAAAGCTGCTAACTCAGTTTCTCTCTCTGTAACACGTGACTGAAGCAAAAAATGCTTTAACACATCATGTCTTTAACATACAAATGCATATTCAAAATGTAAAAATATGTTAGAATTGTTGTGAAATAACATCATATGGTAAGAAAAATTAAAATATAAAAACGTTTTTTTATAAAGAAAAAACATTCAAATGTTAAAGTATGCCAATAATGATTTTTAAATTTAAAAATAACAACATTTAATATTACCTTTAATTCTTCAAGTGTTTTCTCTGACTTCGCTTGAGATTCTGCCAATTGTTTCTCTATTTCTGCTCTTTCCAAAACCTGTAGACAAGATATTAGTTTTTAAAATAAAACCATGTTAATATTTATGGAAACACTGAACTGCGTTATAAAACTCGAATTTTAGACTTAGGCGCCCAGTGGGATTGGGCTGGACATGTTTGTCGCGACAGATTATTTTACAATAGTATTGTGTAAAGAAAAGATAAAGTAATCAAATATAAAGAAAAAGTAATCCTATCCTACTAATATTATAAATGCGAAAGTTTGTGAGGATGTATATTTGTTACTCTTTCAAGCAAAATGTACTGGACGAAACATAATTATTATGCCATACCAACTGCTCCATCTTAGATTTTTCTTCTTCATTGAGTTTCTTCATTTGCTCAACCTGCTCATTAAGTTGCTGCTCTGCTCTCATTTTCTCTTGTTCTGTTTGTTGCACTTTCTCTTCAAAATTCTTTCTTATTTTTTCAAGTTCCTGTTCTAATTCAGACTCTCTCTGTCTTTTCTGCTCTTCTAATTCTCTCAATTCCTAGAAAAAATTACATACTTTAATAACCATACAGATAAGTTATCCAAGACCTGAGGTTGAAAGGTTCTCAATCTCTATAATATATTGCAATATTATAAGATCATGACTTACTTTTTCTTTAGCGAATCTAAGCTGTTCAGTTTCTTTTCTTAACATTTCCTCCAACTCTTTCTTCTCTTTAGAACGAATTTCCTCTTGTTCCCTTATCTTAGCCTCAAGTTTTTCTAACATTTCTTCTTTTGAAGAATTCTTGCGGTTAAGTTCTGATAGAAACTCTTCACGTTCTTTTAGCAACTTTTCTTTAAGTGTGTTATTTTCTTTTAAGAGTTCTGACTCTGCCTCATTGTGTTTTTCAATTTGTTCCTGAAATATTTTAATATATATAACAAGCTTATTAAAAATGTAGTCAAACATGGTAAAATGCAATACCATATTTTAGTGTACATTATTGCTGTGCATTTGAAGTATATGGAACAGATATTGCTAATAAAATTTGTTGGAATATTATGATACATACCATTAATTCAGCAATTTTGCCTTCCATTTCTTGCCTGATGGTAGTGAGTTGAGCATCTCTCTCTGCCACATGCAAGGCTTTCTGTTTCTCTACTTCATTCTTCTCACCTTGCAAGTTCTCTATCTGTGCAGCATATTTACTCTCCAGCTGCTGAATCTTCCGCTGCATGTCAAGCTGTAACTGCCGCTTCAATATCATAGATGTTGTTTGCATTTGTTTGGCATTTTGTATTTTTTCCTCTATATGCTTTATTTCATAATTTTGAGATTCTTCAAACTTTATTTTTACATTATCAAGAAAATCATTACTAGTTTCTATAATTTCAATTTTCCTCTTCTTCCTAGGACCTTCTTCTTCCGGCTCCAAAACCAATTTGTAAACAAATTCTTCAGAAAGATCCAAGGCAATACAGTCTTCATTATAAAGTGTTCTCGATTTATCTTTACCCAATTTTTCACCATTGACTGATATACCAAAAGAGCTATAATCTTCAATTATCCAATCATTGTTTTCATTCTTTTTTATAGCACAGTGATTTCTAGATATAGCTAAGAATGGTATAACAATAGAGTTCTTTAGCCCTCTTCCAATAGTAAACTGTAATCAATGAAAGAAATATGAATGTTATTAGGTGTTGGATGGATTATGTATTCGAACTGATGGAAGCAGATATATATCTTATGATACATACTTATGAAAAGCTTCCATCAGATCAATGAGATTCAGAGTGTATTTTTAGGAACTTATTCAGGCAACATATACAAACATATTGTGTTTCTTTCTTTGTCTGTTTGTCAACCAACAAGTTGTAGTTAGCCATCTCTCGATCGTAGCACTCGTAAAGAATCTGCGGATGCCAATTTTTTTAAGCAGCATCGGACATATTTATGTCTATATAGGTACCTGCTTATTATCAGTGTGTATACTTACGTTTGTACTGTACATATTTAATTCTTTGTTTTGAACAGCTCCTTGAACTAGTATATAAGAGATTGTGATACATTAAATAATTTTAATCTATTTGGTATGCTAATCTGATATAGACAAGATTAATTTAGAATTAAATTAAACTTACCTCAGAAGAGATTAACGGAATTCTGCTCAATTTTTCAAATTCTGGCTTAAGAGTTTTACAAGATATTAATAATGGTACAGATTCGGCCATTGTGAAATACGATTTTACATTAAAAATGAATGTACTTTATTGTAAAATAATAAGAAAAATGTTTGTCAACAATCAACCAACAATACACTCAAACTTTTCGTGAACCAACCATCGATCTGTCATGATGTCATGTTTGCTGTCAATGTCAGTCAATGCCTGGCCTGTGTTGCCAGTAGCCTATCTTTCTCTGTACTTCATGGAATTAGTACGTACTCCGACGAAGTACTTACTAAATACATGCTGTACTAAAAATTCATAGAAATAATGTGATCATACATAGTAGGAATATTACTGCACATTTATTCCGCCAGAGTACAGCACTGTATGTTAGGTACACAAAAGCTTTGCCGCCTTTTGCTATTTCGATAAAACGTTTATTTCATAGTACTTTTAGCATTCGTTTGTGAACAATGTAACATATTCGAGTGCCGAAATATTGGGAAAAATCATTTTCCATAAGTTAAAAAACTTCGAAAACTATGGGATACGCCTGAAGCTGTAAAATTTTCGAGACAGTAAACGGTCGAAATAAAGCTCGGAACACTTCACACGTGAAGACTTATTTAAATATGGACTTCATACAAGTAAGATCTTCAGTCAAAATCAAGTAAATATCAGTTTATGACCACAGTTGCCAAATAATGCAGATCATAACAGGGTATAACGAACATATCTATTAACGGTATTAGTGTTATTATTTTTAGGACCACTTAACCGCCCTTCAGTTTTCTCATGGTCTAAAGCTGAAGTCAAAAATACACTCAAAGGCGACAAAGAGCTGCTAAACGTGAAGCTAAAAATCAAATATGTTTCGTCGTATATGTAATCCTATAGACGGGTTTTGTGTTTATATTTTTGATTTGAATCGTTTTTGGATGGGAGTGGTTAACTGATTATGTTGAAGAAGTGGTGATCGAAAATAATTTACATATCCTAATTCCACAAATAATGCAATGTGATATCAATAGTGTTCAATAATTATAATAAAGGTATTGTGTTTTACAATGGACTTGAATCAATTAGCAAATTCGTCTTGTATTTAACACTAAACTTTGTATTCTAAATGCCTATTCTATAATCCACTAAATCCTTCTTTTTTCCTTCAAACTAGCACCACGATTGCGTAAAAGTTATTTTTGGTCCTAAATCTACAACAATATTGAAAATTGGCGCTTTTGTCCTCCATTGGCAATGTTTGTGTACCTTAGTTGTACCAGTAGCGCCATCTGCGCTGAGAGAATATGCCCTATTGATGATCATGATTTATAGATATAGTTTAGTTCCCGGCTATATTATATTGGTTGGACAGCCAGACATGGGATAGAATGAGCTTGCTAGAAATGCATACACATTCTACTATAATATTACAAAAGCGAAAGTTTGTAAGGATGTGTGTATGTTTGTTACTATTTCACGCAAAATCTACTGGACGGATTGTTATGAAATTTGGTACATGGTAGATCTAAAAATTCTGGTGTTTCCCGGGAAGTTTCAATATTTCCATTTCTTTCCGAAGTTTGTTTTTTTAATAATAATCGATAAAAATGCTCCGGGAATTATTTATAAAAGAATATATATTTACAACGCGGTTGTTTTCGAGGTTTTTCTTATGTATTCAGTTTAAAAGTTTTTAAAATTATAGCAAGATAATTTTTTTTGAATGCATTACCTGATTTCATTGATATATATCTACGGTATATTATAGGTTTTTTACCACATGTATATTTTACTGTACCCACGTATGTTTTCCCCAGGTTTATGCTAACCTCACGGATATTTTTTTTATTAAAATCGAACCGGACTAGACTTGGGTTGACTTACATTTAAGGCGATATGTGAAAAAATTTGATGCGAAAAAAAATATAGGAATAAATTAGATATTGAAGCAATTTTTAATTTCACTCTTTACTATTTTTATATCTATTAATAAAATCACAAACATCTTGAGATTTCAAGATGTGTTTATCGATTGACCAATCAGTCAACCAATTGTGTATATCGTCATCGTGGTAAGTAGTGTCTAGTGAAAAAGTAAATGAGTTGTGTCGTCCGTGAGCTGAGGGCTCGCATCGGCCCTCGATATATCAACGTGGACAGGACGAAAATTGGACTGGACCCTTGTTAATGTCCCGTACTTAGGCCCTTCCACCCCTACTTCTGATTATTTATTTAAGACCTATTGATACCTAAGCTCGAAGAAGGGTGAGGGTGACTATTACCACAATGTAATACCATTGCGTTGCTGTGTGCTTTCTTTTTTACCTTTTATATTAATGTGATTAAAAAGAGACTCAAGTACAAGTAAATGTATTTATTGACTAATCACGAAATCCCAAGTATAAGTCAAGGTATAATTAAAAAATATACGTTTTTTATATAATATGAACACCTTATTATTCATGACGTAACCATAGGTCTGATTATCTGTTAAGTTTTTATTAGAAACTAGGCACCTACATAAAAAGTTATTTGTCATTACTATTATTATTTAGTCATTGTCACTACTCTTTTTTGACAGGGGTTAAAACAATAAAAAGAAAAGTTTTTTCATGCCTCACCTGGGCCACCGTGAGCTCTTTATCTGATCTTATTAAAGCTGGCAGGAGGCTTTCATTCCGATCACGTAGACAATTATTCGACTAAAGTGTGCGGACTTGAATCACTAACCTCACCGAACGGCGAACTTTTACAATAAATCCATTGCGACCTCGACACTTAATCAGTCCTCCGATAAAAGCTTTAATCGGGAGTGAGAGTATCCGCGCGGGCGGCTGATTTTGATCCAATTTCGGGGAATCAAATTAAGGCAAATCGAGGCTGCGTAGAAGAATCACTTGACTTCTTGGTAATTATATTACACAAAGTATGTCTACGTAATGATGTATCGACGAAATGTAAGGAAATACATAATAATGTTTTAGAATGTGAACCAAGTTTTGTACCAAGTTTGTTTTGTGTAGGTAGATCTATGGATCTAGCTTGTGAGGCTATTTGGTGTTGATTTTATACTGTGAGAATATCAGACTAAAATATAGCTATCTCTACTGTAATCATAGTTTCATATAAATAGAAAACATGTTGGTGAATATTAACACGTCAAAAAAAGGAAAACTAGGTTCGTAGAGATAGAAAGCCCAAGGTGCAACTGAACCAGTTGTTTCATTAAATTATAAGTATTTGGAATATAAATTAAGCGTCTTCTTACGTCGGTATTCTCACTCATGCCTTACATACCTACTTATAAATACAGAACGCTATCCATTAGCCGATTTGCTCCTTCTTTTGAAGTTTTCAAGTTTCATGGCGAGCGTTGTCCGCTGAACATTGTTTATGAACAAAGCGCTCGCTGCTTCCAGTGACGTAGCTAGCGCAGATCTTGACGGTGTGTGCAACGGAGCCCCATGCTCAAGGGGAACTTTGGGAGTCCTTGATGAACGTTTGTTTCGTCGCAAAATGATCATTTTATAAGAATAAAATAGGACTTCACCATGCTAATCGCTGATCTTTACTAGTTGGAGAGGCACTCATAGAAAGAAGAACAATAAAATAGGCTAGTACAATTTATGAATGGTTCCCTATATATGCAGTTAAATTAAGGAGTAAGAGGGCGGGCTATCAATCCATCGACTAGGTGACAAAAGTGGATTGATAGAATGCATATAAAATCGCTGTATTATATATATAAAAATTAAACCGCTTACTTAGTGCGGGGCCCAGCATATGTATCCACGTGGGTCTATTACCTAGCTACGCTACTGCTGTTTCCAACAGGGCGCACGAGTCCGCCTTGCTTCGACCAACTTGTTTTTGTTCGTCCAACTATCGATGAAACTTTCCTTATTCGTATTCCCGCCTCGTTGGTATGTAATTTATTCGGTGTAAATCACACAAGGTAGGTATTCAGATACCTGAAAATAATCACGAAATATTTTTGGTAGAATCTTTTGATTTAATTTACCTTTTCTGCGAAGCCAAATAGAAGTTTCAAGATTAAAATGCGGAAACTTACGGTCACTTCCTTTTCCATTTGATCATCACCCGAACACAAAATACCAACAGATTTTTGACTCGACTAGTCGTGTCGTGCAATAGTGTACAATCTGATCTTAAATCTTATCTATATCTTCTTGTATGTAGTTAGATAGATAGAGCAAATAAACATGCATGCATGTAAGTAGGTACACGAAATTAATTACGATTACAGATTAGTATAGTTCCATATCTAATTACGTTAATAGGTAGGTACTAGTAATAATACGAAAATAGCAGTTCATTCGCTACATTAAAATTACGTAAAAGATGCCTAGGGTACTTGTTTGACATTTAATAAAATGGGGAACATGTGACATGATTTTGCGAAATGTACAAGCTTTTGTAGAAAGACACTCTCGCGAGCAGATGAGAGACGTGATTCAATTTGCATGGTATGATGGACGGATTACCCGTGCGAGCGCGGCCCTTTGCAGGAACAAGGTTCGAGTGATACACTTCAGAAGTAAGTAAGTGCTCGCTCAGCTTACTCTTACAAGTTATTAAACTATATCTATACATATAAAAGCGAAAAACACTCACTCACGTGAATCACGAAATCTCGAAAACTAATAAAATTAAAATTAAACTAATGAAATTTGGCAGGAAGGTAGATTGTGACTAGGACACATCCGCTAAGAAAGGATATTTCGAAATTCAATCCTTAAGGGGTTTAAATAGGGGTTGCCAGTTAGTATGAAACTTCATCACTTTGAAATGAGACATTTTGAAATTTATAGTTGGTAAAAAATAATAATGCATTAATTCGATTTTGAAAATTACATCCCTATAGGGGTGAAAAAGGGGTGGCGAGTTTGTAAGAAACATTGTCATTTATGTAGTAAGACACAAAAAAAAAATAATTTAAATTTGTAATTGGTAAAAAATAATAATGCATTAATTAGATTTTGAAAATTACATCCCTATCGAGGTGAAATAGGGATTGCAAGTTTGTTTGAAACTTCGACATTTTTGAAGTGAGACACAGAGTAAAATATAACTAGATTTTGAAAATTGCATCTCTAGGGGAATGATGTAGGGGTGGAAATTTATGCGATTTTTTTAATTTTTTACGAGAGGTCCATGAAATGTTCGGCACGCATTACAGGAAGTGGGAGTGGGACACGTAGCGGGAAATGCGATGGGGCACGTTGCGGGAAAAGACATTGCAGGACAAGTTTCGGAACGAAACACGTAGCGGAATAGTAATAAATAAATTTTATTTTTTACCAGTCTTAGAATACCCGAGAAAAGAATAACTGAAATGTTAGTAACATTCGATTCCTTTTAAGAACTGAAATTCACGCGTGCGAAGCCGCGGGCAAAAGCTAGTTACTTATATAAATAAGTGTTTATATTCAACTATTCTTTATTATTTTAACTATTCTAGAGATTTCAATTTACATTCGATCGTGTTTATAATTTCGCAGCCTTGAAAATTCTATCTAAGCTTCACAAATGGTTTCTTAAAATTTTAGTTTGGTTTTTATTATATTATGAATGTAATCATAATTTGTGTACTAATATAAAATACTTAACCTGGCTTATGAAAGTAGGTAACTAGCCAATTTCACATTTGGTTGAGTTTATATGTCAAACAAACCAAAGAACCAATTACTGATTACTGTAATTTACGAAGGAATTGTATTTCTGGGAGCTGAATTCATAAGACAATTTCCTCGGTGTGGAGACAAAAAGGACCATAGTTGAACCACCTCTCGCTTCCCTCCGATCTACTAATGAAGGGGCTACTTCGCTTGCAGCACAAGGTTTATATGCCGCTTGCTCACGTGCCACTTTCTTTTGCATAGTAACATACCTAGTAAGTAATTGTAGTATAATTGAAATTTTTATAATGTAAAATGTATGTTTTTTTAGAAAAAGATTATCTTATTATCTAAGTTGTCATGGAAACCTTCTAACATGGGAAGGAACCGTAACACTGCATATTTCTCTGTCTATATAAAAACTACAATAATTAATTCAAATGAAACACGTAGGACGGTTAGATAAAGCGAAACTACTTAGTTATACCTATACATACCGATTGCATTTTCAGAAAATTACTAATCAATACTTATGCTTGATTAGTAATTTTCTGTATGAAAATTATGCTTCAATTTGATAATGATAGGATCAGCAGTCTACATGCTTATTAACTCTACTTGAAGTTATATTGTTCTATGTTAACTTAAGGTCAGTACCCATTTCGGAAATACTTCCAAAGCCACAGTAAAAATAAAATACACGACAACTATCAATCGATCGAGTATTTATATGATGATAAAAAATGGCAATACAGCCAGCATTTTGGACACTTTGCCATAAAGGGCTTATACTTTCTATCCTTTTTGCGTCCTTTATTTTTAGACGTGTACTTAAATTGTATTTATTATAGAAACTATATTATGTATGTATGGTTTAGTTTTTTATGTAGCTATAAGGACCCACTGCTGGGAAAAAGCTTGTTATTTCCATATTATACTATACAAAAATTGCTAGCTATTGTATTATGTATGACAAAAACTAGTTAATACTAGTTATACATTTCTACAATCAGTCTGCATGTAAACCTTGCTCTACCCAGCGCTAATGAACCGCGCGATGAACATCGTACTAAAAGACTTTCGAGTGATCTTGGGGTGGATTTTTTGAGCGTACCTTCTTCCCTTGTTCATTAGTGTAATTAACTTATGCCATAGGTACCTATCGAAACAATTTGTTCTAGATATCCGACCGTTATTAGATTTTTCTTTCAGTGTGGTTAAAATTCTGTCATAAGCAATATATTCTTGGTTTATTATAAATTAAATACATTATTCAATTTGTTTTAAAAAAAGATCTCAATAGTTAAAGATCTTTATTTCCTGGAACAAGTTAAAATTTTCATCAGATAGTTGTGGTCCAAGCTATAAAAGCTTGCTTTGTAAGCCTATTAAGTTTGTAAGTCTATATGTATTTGTATCTGTCTACAAAAAGATATGACCGTGATTTCGCATATTTTGCGATGTCAGAAGAAAATCAAAATGTCTTGGCCTAGTATCGTGTCTGGAATAGAGTAATACCTTTATTCTTAGCGGTTCATCTACAAGTTTCTTCGAAGATATGGGAGTTTGTTAGACATATCTAGCTAGTGCAGAGTAATAGCACAGAATAATTAAATATTACAGATATTTGGAATACTGGCAGAATATGTTCTGTAATAACGTGCTTACTAGTAGATATTAAGCATAACACTGCAGTATATTAGTCCTTTGCTATATAGATATGAGACTGATTTAACACAAATTCAAGAAACTGCTTAGGTAAAAGTCATGTCGTGTCACACACATCTCGCTAGTTGAATTAGTTTTTGTAGGGGAGAGTCGGGAGGGTATTGTCGAATTTCAGGGGAATGTGGAGGCACATTCTCCCCCGGCCTACCCGCAAATTAATTAAAATAATTCATTGAGACGTCACGAATGTGGCTAACATTCACAGCCAGCTTTTACTGCGTAAACATTACACGTGCAAATACAAATTTATGATTTATGTAAGCAATAAGTTAAGTAACTTTGAGTGCTTCCTCGAATACTGCATAAATTTCGAAAGAATTATATAAAACAAAACGTATCTAATTTAAACAAACAAATAGTACCTAATCTAGTATCATCTGTTTACAGAAACACAAATTAATGGACTGGATAACTTTTGAATTAAACCACTAATCAAACTTAATCAGTGTCTTTATTGCTGTTTTATTTGTACATGTTTTCTTTGTGTAATTAAAAGTGTAACATAAATAAATTCAAGAAAATATTATCCATCTCGCAAAACGTTAAGTCTAGTTATAATATTTTAGAAAAAATAGAACGATCGTCGATAAATTGACATTTTCTAACTAAAAATACGGAAAATCGATGTTTTGGCAAGTTTACGGAAGGTCGACCCGTAATATCCTGTCAGTAACCCCTAGAGGGCCAGTGAGAAACGATGTTCTTGAGAATCCGGGAACATTTGACATCGTTGATGCGGGGTCACGCAGAGGAAGGCTGCAGCTTCCGGCACGCGCATCTCTTCAGGCGTGAGATCGGCAGGACGTGCCTCGTCGGCCAAGCGATAGTGGCGAAACTAGGATACGAATAAATTATAAGTACCTACTATTAAGATGATAAATTTTGTTGAATTTGAGATCTTTCCTATTTTTTGTCGACAAATTCTGCTAACAGAATGATAACTGAATATAATAATTTTCAGTGAAGTATAGCAATACGATAGAAATTATAATTTCTATCGTATTGCTTTCATTATTCTTTATTCTTTTTTAATTATTCTTCCTCTATGGTGAATCGGTTTAGAATTGTAAAAGTACCTTTGTCTACTTAGAATCCCTATAGGTATCTTGTTCAAGATTAGGTATCTTGATTTTCACTGCGCACAGTTTAGAACACAATCCTCTTCATATGTAATTAAATATAATTACAAAAAAGAGCGTAAGACGTGAAAATTTGTTAGCTCATTTTTCACATTTTACTAGGAAAAAAAATCGCAGAAGAAATCTGTGAAATTTTTTTAATGAAAACGTAATGAAATGGATACTTAATAAAAAAAGATATTATCTAATTAGCAAACAAATTATACTTTGGAGGCTCTATAAAAGCTGTCCCGGAAATATCACATAGATATAAATAAACTAAGTGCTTACACAAATAGCTACGTTATCAGCCGGCTGGCTGTCCGGTTGTGCCGTTTTTGCGCCGGAACTCGGTATGAGTTACAGGACCGGAGTGTCCGGCACCACGGCATGCTGTATCTTGTGTTTTTACATTACTATATTACCGCTTTTGACATTAATTCCACGTGTTACAACAGAGCTATCTGAAACATATTTACATTTCAGCATTTTAAATCCCGCTTTGTAAACGAAACGTTCCGTTTTAACACAACATTAACAAATATTTTTTTCAATTAGGCTATACCTTGGCAAATATTTGTTTTTGTAAATTCTGATACAGGTACGAATTTTTGAATATTACGTAGGTGCCCTTTATTATAGTTACTGTGGTATAAATCACGTATAAGTATTTGTTGTTATATGCCTTTCATATGTACATACTAAAAATTAGTCTACATAACATGATACGTATTCCCGGTTATAGCAATTATAGTTTTCCTCCTCCAAGCCAAACAATCTACACCTTGTTGGTGGCTCTTGCTCTCTTATTATCGCATTATCTACTGGACCAATTGTTATGAAATTTGGTACACGGGTAGAAAATAACCTGGAATAACACATAAGATACTATTTATCCCGAAATTTCCACGGAGCGAAGCCCCGGGCCGCAGCTAGTAAATTATAGACCTAAACCTTCCACAGGAACCACACTATTGGTGACAACTTCATGAAAATCCGTGCAGTAGTTTTTAAGTTTATCACGAACAGACAGACGCGGCAGAGGACTTTGTTTTATAATAGGTATGTAAGGATAGATCAGGAAGGTAGGTACCTTCACTTCAATATTATAAAGAGCAGTATTTACATTTAGGTGCAAATAAAATTATTTGTAAAAAAGAATACTTATTTAAAGCTATCTTGGTATTGTTGGTAAACACATAATTACATTTGTATATCATTATTAAGTTCTTTCATGTTCGCTTGCAACACAGACTTGAAACTTTTCGCATTACGCTGGCTACGGAGCAAATCCAATAAAGGGATTATACTTATGATAATATACTTATAAAACCTAAAATACAAGTTAGCGTTTTTAAGAATTGAAGTAATCGAAGATAAATTAATAAATATAATAAGATTATGTAATCTTACCATTAAAACAAATAGAAAAAGAAAATCGAAGATTTTCGACCGATTTTCTTTATTAGAATAGAATATATAATCTGTGCCTACTGAATTCTCGCAAAGAGGATTGCTGATGGTATGTCAAATACGTGTAACTACTACGAGTATCGTACAGATGAGTACCAACAATGGAATTAGTAGGAACTCCGGAAGTACTTACTAAATCCATGGTACCTACATATTTATTTTATTTACTGACAGACAAAAGTAAAATGCTGAGATGGGCAGCCGGTGTAACAAGGCTCGATAAAGTGCGTAATGAAGGTGGTGACAAGATTGAGCTCCAATTGCTGAGAATTGAGAATGGAGACGCGACCAAGATCGTGTCGTGTAGAAAGCCCTCGCACTACCGGAGAACAAGAGAGGCAGATGTCGTCAGCTTACAACGTGGTGGTCCACTATATCAATGGACGTGTTACAGGCCCAGTTGATCGAAATAAAAACCCAGGATCGACCGATCTTGCGCATGAGAATGAGGAGGGCCGATCAAGTAATGGGAAGAGGCAAGGAAAGAAGAAAGCAGAAGTATTACACTGCAAGGTGAGTTGTAGCTAATTGTAATCTGAGGGGTTACTGTCGGTTTGCATTTTACTTTTCACCGTCGAATCGATTCGAAGTGAGAAGTGAAATGCAAACCAGCACTAACCCCTCTGTTATTTAGGAATATTTGAGGAAAATAAATTCGATTCGGCATAGATTCTGTTGAGAGTTTCTAACCGAGCGAAGCCGGGAAGTGCCGTTTGTTATAAATATAGAAGAAGGCTTCATGCTGTACAGACTTATCAAGAGGGTCGTTGTTAACGCAGCAAACAGACGTCCAACACAATTAGCAGAACAAATAATTGCAAACAGAGATTGAAGGGGACAAAGCGTCTAACTCTGTTTAATGTATTTGTATAACTGAAACGGGTTTAAGGAAATTATGGGTTATTCTTCGTGTCCCCATGTATTGGCCTTCGTGGGCGACAACGGGAATATTTTCTACATGATTTATTCCCGTTGGCTTCCACTAAATAATTTACAGTTTTTTCGTGTCATATAAATCAATAATTGAAAGCCAAAACAATCAACATATAATACTGTTTTAAAGTAACACCATGTACCTGAGTATATTCTGCTAAAGGTAATTTTTATTTAAAAAACTTCTTTGAATTGCTAGATATTAAAAAAAATGGAATTTAATTACAATCCTTCATTTCAATATGATTTGTTACGCAATCATTTATATGATATAATAAAGGTTTCTGTCAATGCCCCAATGAAAACAAAAAATGTGGGGGATATAAGGATAAAGAATTTCCTGTTGGCCTTCAAGAGTATTTAAGTGAGGGACAACAAGACCTTTTTAGTGGCCCCCATGTCCTAGGGGCCTAGTCGTGGGAGACACTAAGAATAACCCAAATTATGGGTGTCAGGCAGCGCCGTTTTAATAAGATTTAAAAGTATCTTCGTTTGCTGCAAAAGTTGCCTATTAAAGTTGCAAAATTAATTATTTTAACCGACTTAATAAATGGAGCTGTGTTTATTTTAATGCGCATTTTTATTTTACTGTCATTTAAAAGTTTCGGGATACTTTCAGGTTTAGCTTATGTAGGTAACCAAAAAAATAATTTTAAAGACGAAATCAGTATGACATACTTAAACGATCGTGTGATTGATTAAAAAGTCACACCCTGTATTAGTACTTACAGGATGACATTTTAATCATACTTACGGGTACTTTTTGTACATGCTTAGTCCATGATACTGAACAACTTTTGGTATGGGAGTAACTCCGAAATCACGAAAAAAAATTCGGGTGATCGATATATGTTCCAAAGTTGTCATTTCGGGGTTGCTCCCATATATTACTCAAACCTTTATAATTTTTGTACCTAGGTAAGTACTATTTAATAAAGATAAAAGGTTAGCGCTGACTTCCAACTTTTATATTGTCAGAGCTTCAAGGGACCATCAACCCGGATATTTCATGAAAATTTCATCTATAGGACTGCGTACAGGTATCAACCTGTACGCAGTCCTAAGACAATAGGGCCTTAACAGACGGACAACAAAGTGAATAGAATCACTTTGTTGTCCGTCTGTTAAGGGTTCCGTTTTTTCCTTTTAATCCTAAAAAAATTCTAAAAATAATGGATTTTGAAAAGTAACTACAAAAACATAAACAAGTGTTAAATTGAACCGTATACTGAACGTCACAATTTATGCAGTAACAGTAAATCGAAAAACACAAATAAACACGGCGTACTCGACGAGTTATATCTAACAACTGTCGCTGACAAATTCGAAATTGATGACGCCATAAAAGTTTTCGCCAAAGCGATCAGTGTCAACAGCGCCGCTCAGGTGAAAGAATAACCTTTCCCAAACACATTATTTTTAGGAGAAGATGTGCCCATAGGTATAGAGAAACAAAACAATATTTGGAAGTTTATATATGTGAAAAGCTTTTCGATCAAAATTTTGGTAAGTACTTATATATTTTTTATAATGGAATGTTTATATTATCGTAGGGTTTTTTCGTAATTTGTTTAAATTATGTGGGTCGTATCGGTCGGTCGTTATATTATATATTATAATATAGGTTTTATATTTATTAACTACTACTTATTATACTACCATTAGTATTTATATCCCAGAGGAGTCCACTGGGTAAATATAAACCCGTGTTTTCATTACAACATAATTCAAAAGTATTTTAGCAGTACCAAACCTCTCCAAAATTGTATTTGAAGCTACGACCTCGATTTGTAAGCCGCAACTCATCTGAGAGAAGCAATGTTCGCTCAATTTGCTATATATAATAAACTCCTTCTCAATCCAAACGTAGATCGCGCTCTTTATGTGTGCCTATTCCTTTGAAATGGCAAAAAGCGGTTCGTGCGGTCGTGCCGGCTGCCGGGACGTTGCCCGGTGCCTCGGATATCGCTCGCCGCTAGCCATTTGTATAAATATCTGCGGCGGAAAAAGTCGTGCCCGGATTAAGTTGCGCGTCGTACATTATGAGAACATCCGCATTATATTTCACAAAGAGGCATGAATTATGTGCCGTTGGACCGCAGCGATATAAACTTTGAATCAGGCGATGGAAAATTCCTTTTATGAACGCCGTGAATTTTTCATTAAGTTTATACATACCTAATTCAGTGGTGAGGTCGTACTGTAGGGCATGATGAGTCGATATGATTTTTGACATCATTTTAAATGTTTTCTATGAAGCACACGATTCATATGAAGTTATTTTTTTCCTTTTTCGGTCCTTTTCAGCTTTGTTCTGCACTAGAATTTTCAATAAAATGAACCTATCATTTCCAACCACATCTTTTTATTGGTTTTATTATAACAAATTACCTAATACTTCGAAATGGTTAATTGCCAGTATTTTATTCCATTAAGTTATAGGTAAGTTATTATGTAGCAAATAAATATCCCTATTTACAGAAAATTGAGCATCATTAATTATGATTAAGATGAAGATTAATTTTGCGATTCTTAGTCTTAATTCATTGTCAAGAATTTAATACGAGTATTCACACTTAATTAGTCCTATTGATGTAAGTTCTTCAATCGAAAATCTAAAGATTTTCGACACGAGAGTTTATTTGCTATTCTAAAAAATAGCAAATAAAATCTCGAATCGAAAATATAGATTCAGTTAGAAAAGTTATACTTAATTCAGATTTATGTGAAAAGACAGTTATGAATAAAAATGCGAGATTTGAACCATCAATGTGACAGAAATTCTCGAGTTTTAAATTTAAGAATAGTGTAATGATCATGGAATTAGTAGGTACGAAGTACTTACTAAATCCATGATAATGATTTTATAGCAATGAATACTATTAAACACAACTAATGAAGAAAATTAGAAACGTTAAATTTTCAGCTTCAAAGTTGGTTTTCAAATATAGAAGGGCTTACTTATTACTAACGTATGTAATGTATTATGTATCTAAAACTATAAGTGGGTGGAGGAAGAGATATACCTATGAAGGTCTAATTTCTGACTAAATGCTTTTACTTTGACAACTATGGATTCCGAATGCTGACGCTGAGGAGGTAAACAACGAGTACGCTGAGAAAGACCAGTGAGTAACATTCATGACAGACACGTGCTAAATAGGAATCAAGCGATGAACGGGTCCAAGTACTTCCAAGGGAAATATCAGCAACTGGCCAGCTGCCAGAGTTGAGCGAGAAAATACATTTGTTGCGATTGAGGACAACTGCAAATCGGACTCAACAGCACAATGGCACTTAATTCTAATAGGATTAAAAGCTGCATCAACAGCGTTGGTAAAACATTGTCCTATAATGCGAGTGATACCCAATATGTGACTATGTACAATGTGAACATATTTGATCTTTTATTTGTCGGAAAGCAAAAACGAGGCGAACAATATACAAGCCGCTTTACTTCCCACGGCCATTTAGATGTGTAATCGTTAGCCTTGTGTTGTATCTTATTCTTGTATATTACTGAGTAATTATGTAATGTGAGTTTATAATACAGTACCACCTAGTAAGCAACCTATATAATATTCTGCCTACCGTTGTTACTTTGGTATTCGAGGATCTCGGGGTTAGAGGTAACAAACTCAATTCCGTTCACCACTCCTGTTTCGCCTCACTGGATGGAAACAGATATAGATTTTAGTCTAATTGGATAAACTTAGATACATTTGACTGCGCATTCCAGAAACCAGAGAGACAATGTAGCAATTCTTTTACACATAAGTAGTTCACAATTCATTTGCTTGTAGGAATAATTTCGTGGAGGTTTATCTATATCATGTATACCGTGTTATTCAATGACATATAGCAAAACGTATAATTAATTTATCTATCGGTACCATACGTACAGGCAAACATACACAGGTAACTAATTTATTATGCGGAGTTGTGATCATATCTAAAACACCATTATGTATGCAGATGTGCAAGTGTTGGATATTAGGTATATACCAGACGAGATTTTCGGTAATAAACCTAAAGTCGGGTATTTAATGGATCAATGCATGTATATGTGATAAGTATATTTGTCAAATTCGACAAGTGTTTACGTTACACTTGTCGAACTTCGATTTGAAAGATATTACGACACCAATGCCGTAATATTTTGATCAATTGTATTGAGAAAATATGTTTTCATTAATATAAAAATCAGATGGAATAGGTGTTATGGCTTCTTTGTGAAAGACCGCAAATACATTGCAAAATCAAGCGTGAATTAATTCATTAATAATATATTATTTCAATGACACAGAGTTCGACTAGGAACATGTTTCAGAACTAAGTAGTTCATAGCAGAACGAGGCTTATTTATTAGACAGCTACATTTGGTATTGCTTTTATGAGAATAGTTAGCATATTTGAGGGGGTTTACGACGAACCTGGATCTATAGTTTCAGGTGTTACGTCTGTTGTTAAAGAACTTTTTAATAAAACTCCCTCAATTTTCATTTCACGTTTCTTGATTTTTATCTAATGATTTATTTACAACTAGCTGATGCCCACAACTTCGTTCGCGTGGCCGAACAATTTTTGGTAAGGAGTTTTTTGAATTTTTAACTGTACAGATAAAGCGTAACGATACCTATACAGAAGACGATTGAAATATATATTTCCTATAGTTTAGCTGCACCATTATGACTCTTCTTCAGGTGTTTCAGATATCGATTTTATACATCAACAGGAAATGCTCATCAGGCTAAACAATTTTTGTTAAGGCGTCATTACTATATTTCCTATAGTTTCGTTGGACCCTCATTGGTCTGCATCAGATGTTCTAGATCTTCATTTTTTATACCTCAACAGAAAATGCTCATCAGACTGAACAACTTTTGTTAGGGCGTAATTTCTATATTTCCTATAGTTTAGCCGTACCATCATTGTTCTCCATCCATGGTGTTCCAGTTTTCAAAATCATTTATCCCTTATATTTTATAAAAAAAGTTTCATTCAAATCCATCTAGTAGTTCCAAAGATTAGCGGTACAAACAGGCAGACATACAGACAGACAGTTTCTTTTTTCAAATTATTTCTCTGTTACTATTACTTTATCGCCTAATTTTGTTTTTATGTAAATATATTCAATGTACAGTATTTTTTTCTACTGTTTTATTATATGTATTAATTATAATTTTATTTGTGTTTGCCTCTATGAGTACTACCAGGTTATAGCGTATGAAACCAGTTTGATTTTCTACTTGTACTTTGACACAAAAGATAATCTACCCTTATTCTAGGATTATCTTTTCCAATTAAACACAAAGATATGAAACTGGATATCAGTAATTATCAAATTTTTTGCAAAAAAGAAATGCAACCTTGTGGCTTTTTTGAGGGCTGGATCCGCCCTGGAGCAGGACTCGTAATCTCCCGCTTCGTAAGCCTGCCATTTACTACGCCCGCTTCGAGCTAATTATATGACTATACAATGTATGTTCCGTAATAGTTATTTTTATAATCGTAATTTTTGGTTGCATATGAGTACAAAGTGATATCTCAACATACTCGTAAAGTGTTGTCCATGAATCTTTTTGGTAGTTTATTATATCTAGAAAATCATCCTTACATTATGAACGCGATAAACTTATAAACTACCGGAAGGATTTTTCTGCGGTTTTCACTAATAGATAGTGTGAGTCCTGAGGAAGGTTTAAGTATATAATTTATTATGGTTTTATCCAAGCGAAGCCGGGCCGCTAGTTTTAACATAAAGTCTTCAACAACGCTTCTTGGAAAGTACTTGTATCTCCTGAGAAATTCTTAGTCAATGCGAGTAGTATAGTTAACTACCTTTTTTATAATTGTAAAAATAAACTAAGCGGCAAAATTCGGCAAAAAAACATCACAATTTGTTACAGATTTATTGAATACATTTTGACAAAGTATGCAATTAGGTGTATATGTAATATAGGAAATATAGGAAGAGTGAAAAACATCTTAAATTCTTCTTATACCCTAAGAAGAATTAAATTTTCGTAAACTACTTATTATTTTTCTGTTGCAAGAAATTGCAATAACTACAGAGAGACGATATCAAAGTGGCGTCGTCGTCGGCAATATTGAACAATATTTGAGAAAACTGTACCTATTCGAATACGTACAGCTTTTCTAAGACCGTCGACGTCTCTACAAATCTTTGTAAGTCAGCAATTTATAGGGTGTATTTGTGAAGTGGGTTCTAGGAAACGTATATCTATGCATCTTATATGAAAGGAGTTATTGTGAAGCGGATGAATGTGGAAGTGATATTTCACTAGTTAGCAATTAGCAAGCTACAGTGTAAGTGATTACGGGATTACAATTACATATTATAATTTGTCTGTTTGAACGTCTTAATCTTTAACTGTCAATGAGATTCTAAAAATATGTGGACTCCCTAAATAATAGACTACTACTAGAGAAGCCAACCCGTAGAATACATACGAGTATAATACCTAGATATAATAAGTATTTATTATGACGTCGATAATGGAGGCAAAATCAAATCGATTTTGATATGGTAATGTAGTAATCTTCCACATTTTGAACTTGTTGACAAATTTACAATGGTATGTATAACATGTATGTGCAAAAAAAGTCTCCATGTTTTTAGTTCAGTTGTAAAGCCACAGCATTTACTCTCTGCGAACTAATCGCGAGGCCAATAAAACAGGAGAACTACTAGAAAACAACTAGTATGACGTTGTGTATCGTTAAACCTATAAGCCTTTGGGATTTTAGGAGCCGCTCAGATAATTAGGGAGGGCGTTAAGACGACGTTAATAGATCTGCAAGATTGATGGTGCGAGCACAAAGAAAAACACGGGCTCATGCGTCAATCTGACGTTGTTTTCGTAAATTTCGGGACTACAAACGAGGATTAAATGTAATATGAGTGATATATATTTGTAAAGATTCTATAGAAAATTGCACCAAATATACAGACGATCTGCTTAAACATAAACCAAATTATTTATACTTAACTAAAGACGGACAGATGTGCAGAACAATTTTGATTTCTTGATATTATGTGACCTTGAAAAAGTGCGTGTATAAAATTCAAAAGTAGTTAAATAACGAATTTGTACATATTGAATATATTTGTACATAGGATAAAGATGTAGGTACTTGTAATTGAAATATTAATAATTATAAGTATCGAAACGTTTTGTTTGCGAATATTTATTTAGAACGCGAAGCAAAACCCACTCCACATTAATTTTATCGACTTAGGCTTTCGATATGGTAATTAATTTACAGTCACGTTTGAAGTCAGCAAATGTGGTCCACGAATTACTTACACATTTTGTATGTGTGAGATTATAACACTCTATGTTATTAGAAACAGTAATTTTTTCCGGGATGAATAATATAATAATTGTACCCTATGTCCTTCTTCGTACTCTGAACTATTTGTATGCAAATCAGTAAGATTGATATAGCATTTTTTTCACATTTATAATATTAGTTAGAAGTAGGATAGTTAGGCTACATATAACTTTATTGAAAGTCTACCGTTGGACGTACCTTATAGAACTATATAGTCCTATTTGATTAAGATAATACAAATCGTTACATCGAGAAAAAAGTACATAAAATGTATCCTACTTCCTCCTTTTACTTCATCCTATATAATTACGAAAGTTTGGATGTTTGTGTGTGAAGTGTGTGAAGATGTATTTTGTTACTCAATCACCCAAACTCTTGACGGATTTTGATGAACCGAATATAACCTGGAATAGTACGTAGGGCACGTTCTACGCCGAAATTTCTGTACGTTCTGTACGTAGTTGTCTACGGTTTGGTTGGGAGACATTGTTACCGTTCTCGTTTCTGTGATTTTCTTTTCAAACCGAAAATGTCTTCGAAGGATACATTGACGGGGAGACGAAAAGGTTGTTTGGCTGGCAATTTACTCTATACTCGGAGTTAAATAAATTAGAGTGAGAGAAGTTCACTCGTGCGAAGCTTATTTAAGACCTGTTCTATTGAAACAGTAAACAAGGTACGTAATTAATAGAATGGGAAGACAAACAAAATACGAGCCTGTTTTCATTACGGGTTCCTCTGCCGCAATCACTGAGTCGTTTACATCGTCTTTGATGTCATTTGAGAATCATTCTGAGAATATTGCGATTTACGCGACTTCTTCAATAAATGACTAAACAGACACTAAAACCCATATGCACATATGTCATTTGGCAAGTACACGACCTACTCAATGTTTACATAATACTTAATAATAACTTAAACTAGATTATATAGTGAAAACGGTATCAATATACAATACATGTAGCTTTTAACCTAATTAGAAATAAATGTAATCACATAATAGGAATTTGAATAAATAAATTGAAACAAAAATTAAAATGAAAACTACATCAGCTATTCAAGTTACCGATTTACGTAATACCTATCTACGCTTCAATGACGTGGATGCTGAATTAGACACAATAACTGAATTGATAAATTGAATATGGTAAATCCTTATACAACGATACTATTACATTGCTAATTAGATTATACTGTAATCTGTAATGTATAATGCGGAAACAGTAATGGATAAATTGATATGGTATATATGTCGCAGCCAAATGGTTAACCAGTTTGCTGCGACGTATAACCAGTTAATATCTGAATTAATTTTTTTTTTGTTTTCGAATTCTTCTACGACGACCGAGCTGGTTAATGGATGACAAGTGTTGTATATCCTATATATATATGTTGCAAATGGGTAAAATAATTCAGTCTATCTAGAATATGATTAATTAGCAATAAAAATTTTTTTTAGATACTTCACCTATTTGTTTAATAGACAATACCATACCAATCGAAAGTTTGAAATCTATAGAATATGCAAACGTTAGGTTGACTATTTTTGTCCTTTACAACTCTTGGGTAGGTATAAATAAACAGGTAACTTTAAAATTAAGATTATTTCATTTCGAACATGTTAATATAGGGTTGTTAATAGGGCTCGGGCGGTCGTCGGGTTATAAAAAATGAAATATTGCTGCGAATGAATACGTGTGACAAGAGGTCCCAGCAAAGTTTCAGTGATTTACAAAAGGAAATACACATATCCACATCATAAATCCTACTCACTCATCGTCCACTCATCGTCCCGATCGGAGGCCTTGCAATCACAATCCAATTACGTCTGGCGGAAAAGCCGCAATGCAATAATTAAGTATATCTATTCTCTACTCGTGTTATTTTTGATTTTATGCAACACGATAATTACAAAGAATTATTAAACGCTCATGTCAAAGCCTTATAAAAATAAATGCTAATGCTAAAGAATATTCCAATTCAGGTTATGATACAATTTTGTAAAAAGTATTTAAATTATGTACCTACCAACAAGTGCAAACTGTAACGTAAAATTGTTCTGTAAGTAGGTTTTTAATTTCTCTAAAATCATATTTCGTTTTTTAATATATTTATGTTGTTCATTGATAAATCTATAGAATTTATTATAATAGATCTATGTATAACTTAACTACTAATGTAAGAATGTTTGGATGTATGTCTGTGGAGAGGATGTGAATATTTGTTATTCAGTGACGCAAAATGTACTGAACGAACGTCGATGAAATTTGGGTACACGGATAAATTATGATCCGGAATACAATAACATACTATATTCTGTACAGTGTGAGAGACACCTAGTTCGAGATTTTATCGGATAAGACCCCACGCGGCGTGGACAAAAGGCCTTATTCTGAAATTCCTATTGGTGTTTCAGGCCGTAGCGCCATGATGTCAAAAATATTTTAAGCAACTCCATAATATTTTATAAGTATAATTCTACCCCTTCTGACTCGGATACATATAAAACGGTATTCTTATCTCATCCGAAATATCTGGCACGTACTAAAGTCATAACTTTACGATGAGGTACTGCAAGGGTACAACCGCCCTTTGCAGTGGGGCCAAGTGGTAATTCAATGTAATGATTGGCCTTGTAACCCTGAAGATAACCTCTTTTTCTGAAGAAATCGAACGCCACCTGAGAATATGGGAGCAAAAAATGCTATTAGTGTAAAACATTATCTTACTACACATATACTTGACTTGTAACACGCAAACGTTAATTTTTTATACAGTCAACAGTACATCAAGCTAACCCAACTATTTTAAAGTCGCCTCTGTTACCGTGATGTAAACATTCATATGCAGGGTAACTTAATATGCGGTAAACTGTATAATATGTAAGCTTTGTATATGTGTTTATAAAATAGTAGCTGCGCCCCGGGGCATCGCTCCTGTGGGAATTTCGGGATAAAAAGTACCATAATTAAAGGTTACCCGTGTACCAAATTTCATGACATTTGGTCTAGTAGATAATGCGTGAAGAGGTAACAAACACACTTTCGCATTTATAATATTAGTTAGGATTTCGATGTTTTTGCCCTTAGTGGCGTGTGGTTCTGCCCTTAGTGGCGTGTGGTTCTGACAGGACTATATTCTCCCGTCAATCTTGTACGCGGCGATTATAGGATATATAGCTTTTTCAGCTCTCGGGCAACATTCTTAAGGATCGTTCACGTCAGGCAGGCGGCCAGTTATAAAATCACAGCCTTAAGATTGTAAATTTCTTAGTAATATCGAAATTTAAATTTACAATAGTAATATTAAATTTAGGGTCAATTCTTGTAGAAGCTATTCCCGAAACTATTTGGTAATAGAATCTATCAAAGAAGATTAAGCTCCAAAGAAGAAGTTATTCAAAGAAATCAAATGTTTAAAGCCATAATATTCTAACGTATATAGTATGATTGTATTTGCATAAGACTGATACGAGTATAATAATGTAGTCATGTATGAATTTTTACGTGCGAAGAGGACTCTGTTCTCCGACGCTCGACAGATGGGGAAAAAACCGGGAAAGTGCTCTGATGAGATTTTTTTATTTGAGAACAAGTTTTAATCTTAGTGTAAATAACTTATAATTTTGGACGCCATTTTAAAGATAAATAAAATAATGTAACAAACAGCAAACTCAGTCGAAATTAATTTTAATAACACAAATAGGAAAATGAACGATTTATGATTTATAAATAAGACAAGGAAACAAACCGAGGGACCGTACTTCAGTTTACAAATTTTAATATTTAATTTGGGCAGGGCTTAAATTTCGGACTCGGGGCGATATAAAATTGTGAGTAGAGGATGATTCGACGAAGGCGGGTTGTGTTTACTGTGTAGTTGCTCCGTGAATAAGTTAGGTAAGAAGGCGGGCAGCCGGCGTACTCACTGAGTGGTGGATTGCTGTACGACGCTACGTGTATAATACAGCGACAACAATACTAGAAAAACACGTTTGATATTCTCTTATCGCGCAGCGAGGAGCTAACTTGCCGCATTTGTAGTTCATTTAGGACGCTGGGTTAGCCTCCGACGGGCAGTAAACAGGAGAGTTTAATGGTTATGAGCAGTCGACGCCGCTAAGTGAAAACGAGAGTCATTCCCGGGGGTCGAGTAACTCCGCGGAATTATGACACGCGGCTGTCCCGTGTGTCCTCGTCCACATCTAGTACAGTTTTACTTGTTATCATAATATAGTACTTAGGATAGGTTACATGGATAGTACGAGCATGATTTCCTACATAGGTACTAGGTTACAATAAAGCAAACCTAAACCTTGTTGTTCTACTATTTTTAACGAGATTACAAAGATCCACACTCATTAACATGTTAAGTTGAATAAAAGTTTATAGAAAATAGCAAAAAATATTTTATTATTTTTCTAAACTTTTAGACACAAATCTTAAATGCTAACTTACGTCGGGATTTTATTAGCTTTTAGAAAAAGATTTCAAAATAAAATATGATTTCGGCGTAATTTTTATTCCTTGTAAACCCCAAATCCCAGGATTGGATATCAATTATGGGTTTGGAAAAAGGGATCGAAAGCGAATTCCCAAACTCAGTAACTTAAATATTTATTATGGACACCATTCCCTCTTCGTTATTGCAATGTAACAGAAAGTGACGTCAATTTTTTTGAATGCAATAATCTATGCCTCTTATTAAAAAATAATAAAGTATATTTTGTCTCGTTCTGTCAATGTCAAATTTTGTAATGCATGTATGCTTTATATATTTTATAAATAACAAGGTATCACAGACCATTGAATGAATTATTTTTACGTACAATATTACTCGAGACAGTCACATTTTCAAAGCAAGATTACAAGAGATTTCTCTCCACTGCTGCCACGCGTTCGTATCCAAAGTTATACAACAAAGCGAAGCTTCAGCTTTAGTAATAGTATTTGTGAACAGAGATTGTTGCAAATAAGTCCCTCGGGGTGGCTTGCTGCTGTGGGGGCCAGGCTCTCGTGTTGATATTCAGTTTCGATTTTCATGTTTATATGTATATAGTTAGTGATTCTACAATGGACAAGCACCGATTGGTGGTTCGCCTGTGGCCGCCATTTGTTTATTTAAAGTTTCGGATTCTTGTTTCTGTCGTTTATCCCATCTCGTTACCAAATAAGTATGTTAGTAAATGTGATATAAAAGCTGCGAATGACCAGTTGCGATAATGACAAACTGCTAAAGCGACATATTGCTAAAATGTCTACGAGTGAAAGTGTCGATTTGTGAAAGCGGCATTTCGAGAAAGTGACTACCTGCGTCACAACCGTTATTTTAAAATAGTTATTTTTTTAACAAAGTAAAGCATGTGCTACTTACGACTTGAGTTGAAGGCACTACCAGCTTCCTTCTTCAGATAATTCTGTGTCAATTTTTCTACTCATTTTTTTCTACATCGCACGATTTATGGAGTCCTGAATGTGTAGAGTTATGAACGCAAACTGTCGTTGATGACACCAAGCCAGGACTTTGGGTTCAAACGAAAATAAATGAATGATCTGATTACGCAGTAACTGTTGTTTGTAACAGCAACAAAAATAAATAAATAAATTTTTGTAACAAAAATAATGTAACTGTAAGATAATTTTTCTCATTTGAACATTAGTAAAATTCTTCCTCATTCGCTGAAACCAAGTATCTCTAAAAATCAATATCATTTACTTTACTCTTTCAAAACGAAATATATTTTATATCGGTATTAATTAAAACCTATTACATAAACATAGCAAAATACTCTGGACCGAGATGAAAATTAACGATATTCTAAAATCCGATGTTTGCCCCAAAATACACAAATCTACAAACCTACAAGGGTGGGTAGGCAAAAAACGATTGATTTTGCTATATTTATTTACACAACACAAAATATCAATTTCTCGATTGAAACATTGATTTATAAACATAGGATTAGAACATTACTTATTTTCCTTTGTTTACAGAGAATCAATATTAGCCTGAACATTTCTGCGAAAGAATACGTGCATTAGCTACAAAAAGTATTCATATGCTACAATTGAGACAATTTACAAAGCTTTTCATATGTTTTAATATGTTTATTCGACATCATTACAACACTAGAAAAACAATAACTATATAGTTAGGTATTGGTTTTTTTGTTTGATTGATAGACTGAGTGATATTTTTTAAATGAACACGGTTCTACGCTCCAAAATCATACATTATTGAGTATAGTATTAGTAAATCCATCGCGCACAGACAGCCACATACTCGTATGTAACTTAATAATTATAACATGCTAACGAAAAGAGCATGTTTTTTTATATAAAAAGAAGCTCCCAAAATCTCCTAACATTTATGACTTTTTAAAACAAGCAAACAAAAATTTTGTTGATATTTTGTATACCTATATATTTCTAAGCGATATGCTGAATGATTTGTATTATCACTCATTGTATTTCACACATTACGATATATGACAAAATTGAATACTTCCTTTACTGTACTTCCACAGAGAGTGCGAAAATGTAACGACATTTTATAGTCACTGTCCCAAGTTCTCATTGAGATTATAAATGACCGGAGCGGGTGGCGTCTCCTTCAATATTATCTGAGATCAGGACATTCCCTTCGCCACTTTAATTGCGTGTTTATGCAAATACTCCACCCGCCGTCCTATCTACTACCAACTCGTTATAATTTGAGTGGTTCGACCAAAGATTATTGCATTCTTGGCGGTTCGAGTATTGCGAGTGACAAAAACCACATTAGGAACTGTGATTTGAGTTTTATTCTTTCATGTCAAGCTATGATGCTTCAATGGTAGACTGGGAGCGAAAGAAAAACAATATAGAATTTGCCAGCTTGATTGCTTCTACCCGCGCTGATTGTAAAAGTCAGTCGAGAGAAAGGTCTATAACCCTTGAAAATAATTCTCATAGGCGATAGGCTAGCAAACCTGTCACTATTTAATCTAAATTTCGCCAATAATAAAGTGGACAAAAATAGTAGTGGATTTCGCGTTTCCCCGCTCATGGCTCTCGCCCCGTAAGAGATAAATACGCGTTACTCTATCTGTCTAAACTACTATCCAAACAGAGCCGACATTGTCTACAATCTAACGGAATGAAAGGTATAGATAATCAGCCATTCCATAAACATCCATATTTTCAGAAACTTGTAAAATCTTTGAATGTTTTAAATTGTCAAAAAAGTATAGGTAATATTACTTTTTGTTATGAAGAATCGTTTCCATGGAATGCATGCCAGGAGTTGAATTTCTTGTCATGGTTTGATTTATTAAAATTCCATACCTATAATTATAGTCAATATAAATACCATTATAAGGAATTTAATTTTCGTTCCACACTAAACCAGCTTTTTTAAAGGTCAAAGATATTTATTCCATATTTAAGAATTATTAATATTAATAATAATTTATAATTCGTTACAAAAGCTTCAGCGAAGGTCTTATTTCTGAATAAATAAATGCTTTAACTTTGATTTATAATATCCAAGGCAAATCGGACTTTTTAATTTACATAGCTTAAAAGGTTCAACGGTTTCGACCAAATCTATATTAAAAATGTAAGTGTACAGAGTATTCCACTAAAATAAACTCATGGTTTAAATATAATACAGATACGTATCAAAACGCTCAGCGTGCACTCGAAGTTTATAATAAGTACATATTTTAAATTTAAGTCGTGTTATAACAAGCGAGTGATAATCCCGGGCTGCGAGAGTTAGTGTTATGGCCGCTGCAGCCAGAGCTCCAAGAGTTTCGCGGATTAAAAGCAACTGCTCTGAATGTCTGACTTGCCCTCGTTTTTATACACTTTTTCTCATTTGCGCACAGCCATTAGTATTTAAGTAACTCCGAAATATCTCTGCTGATTTTCTGCTGCGGCACTTGCCGTTAATTCTTGTTTTTACATTTTTTTTTCTTGTGGTTTTTGCAACTCTTCGCATAATTATTATTAATAACTAGAGGTCCATCCGGCTTCGCTCAGGTAAAACCATAGTAGATTATACAACCTAAACCTCTTGAATTTGTTGCGTAGTTTTGAAGATATAAGCATACACAGGGACACAGACAGACAGACAGAGGGAAGCGACTTTGTCTTATACTATGTAACGATAGTGATAATCAGATGTAGACTGAAAAGAAGAATATTCTCCGTTCGTTTCAGTCAGTGTGATAACTTATTCTAAATGAAAGCTATAAAATTATTTTTATGAGTATGTTATTCTTAATAACCAAAAGCAATAAAGGGCTTTAAAATATCATAAAAAAGTAGCTTTAGTCCAAAAAATTGAGTCTAGTTATATTGACACGGCAAACATGGACACCTGCCAATATTGGCCGCGCTCTCTCAACAACAAACACGGGCCAAATTAATATTCATTTTAAGCTTTTTTAATCTTTTTTTTTTTACTTTTGCATTAAATATGTGTAAAGGATTTATATTAAATGTCGTTACAGAAAAAGTTACAAATGAATGTTACTTTGGAATATTTGGATATTCTAACATGAGTTGAGCACACGGAGGTAATCAAAGCAAACAAGTTTTTTACAAAAATGTCTTTTTAACACTAATAGTAACACTAGTTTCTTCAGGCTGTTTCAGGCTCGTTGAGATCCGATCCTGGGAGATCCATCAGATGATAATAATGTACTGTCATGGAAACTTCGCGACGATGTATGGAGTATGGGACGTGGTAGAAATTTTCAAATCTCTAGGATAAGCGAAAGTAGGTCAAATAATTTTCAAGATTTAATTTCAGATATACATCGGGACAGGTGAAACTAAATAAAAAAATTGTGATCAAATTCGTTAAATATTTTTAGTCACCATGGGACCGCACAAAAACCGAAGACTACATTTTGCAAACGAGCAAGTTCGTAGAGCATTTAGCGCGTCTTACGTAGTAGTTACTCGTAGGCCCGATCGGCGTTGTAGAACCGTAGATCGTAGCGCCGTAGCTCGTAGCAATCACATCACATGCACATGAATGCACAGGTGGTGAAGCCTAGATAGAATAAATGTGTCATTTTTATTTCTGAGAATTGATTAAACGTCAATGATATCATTGGAACTTAAATTATTTATATAATATATAATCTAGATCGACATTAGTGGGAAGACAGACACATAATGGACCCAGCGGTAAACATACAAACATGTAACGAAATTTTTAAATCACTGTTCGTTGGATTTATACAAAATACTGAAAGTGTAGCTTAAATTCGAATTGAAGCGCGTAGACATTTGCCGGAAGGTTACAGGAAGCAACGTTCGCAATTGACGGTGAAAGTGCCTCACTTCGCTTTGATCGGTCACTCGTGTCGACTCCCGGAGGCGCTTTTTGGGTAATAGGCACATTAGGCAATACTTACCTACTAGTATTATATATGCGATCGGTAGGATATAAGAATATATTAAATCAAAGTTTCTTCGAAAACTTTTTAGTTAGCCGATCAACAATGTTACCGCTGCTATATTGTATTTAATCGATTAATGGCAACGTTGCAATGTTCTACTAAGTAAATGTACTTGAGCAATACTTTCATGATGAAATTTTCAGAAATTGTTTTCGTTGCATCTACACATCTACACAATTAAATTTTACACTCACACAAGAAAATAAAAACATGATTGATGCAGAGAATTTCATTCATCTTTAACTCGATATTGAGTTTCAAATTAGTTGAGCAATATGTTTTTTCTCTCATTTTCCGGGAAAGTTATTCACAGATACCTTTTTTATTAACACTGTGAACCATATTCCGCACTTTTCTTGGACCCTTGAGCGGCCGTCTTGCAATGCACGTGAAGGATAGTAATCCACAATTTATGAGGCCATACATCACAACTGCGAGCTTCCCAGTTGTTCCTGCAGGAATTATACGCGATAGACATTGATAACAATTCCCAGGTGCTGTCTGTTCTACAGTGAATTATATTTTGTAACTACTATAATTATTTGTCAACTGTAATAACTGGTTACATAATTTGTCCAATAAGGTTGTTCTATACGTGCGGAATCGATATTTTGTTAAGGATACCTATTATATTTAATATTCAGTTTAATAAAATTGATACAGCTGTAATAAGTTGTAATAAGTATTTGGAAAAAACATTCTTTTCTTTCCTTTTCCAAAGAAGTACTGAAAACCACTTTCAAACATTTTGTTCTAATTTTTCGGATAGGAACGAAATAAATAATGGTTATGTTAAGTTATATTTGAATAAATAATATTTGAGGAATAATATTTTCAATAAGGGCTCGTTTTCACTTATTACACTAATAGTACAACATATTACTTATATATGTATATTACGCAGTACTCTTTATTATACTATGCTTCATGTTTATATAAAAATAAATTACGAAAACGGTTAAACGGAAAAAAGTTTTATCTAAATTGCTGTGATAGGATTTAATTCGAGTTTAATGTTTTGTTTTGATGCAATATATAGCGGGAACCGCACTCATTTATGATATTTTTAAAAGTAATAACACATATCATATAACGAGACTGTACTGTTATATTTTCTATGTATATCTATAGAATACATATGTCGGAAACAATTTGAGGTTCGTGATATACATATACTCACAGTCACCGGGACTAGTTGTCGGTATTTGATGACAAATATAAACGTTTTCATTAAGAATTACCTCCTATACAGATGTTGAGAGATGCGTTACTTTAGTGTTAAGTAGATAAGAACGAAATATTTTATTGAAGTGAAAAATATGCCCAGTCCCGTAGTTACTTTGGCCAGTGACAATAAATAGTGATTTCACGTTTGTCCATCAGAATATTCATCCAATTGACGATAAAACAATCAACATTTCACGAGCGTGCTTGTCTAAATCCCACAAGTTTTAACTCAAAATTACAACAGCTTCAATTTTACGCGATCGAGGGCGAATGCCAAAGTTAGTTTGATATTATTCCAAATACTTTTTTATTAAATAAAGGCCTCTCCCACTTCTGAGTGCATTCTTGGTTTCTTCCTTCAAAAAGCGTTGAAGCCGCGGGTCCGCTTTCCTATTTCCTGATCTAGATGCGAGAGACATTGTATACACTATACTTCATTTGTTTCCTGTAGAAATTTCTATATTAGATATCACTATGATTTCACGGCCGGCAACCTGTATGACAATAAATCCTCTTTAGCTTTGGGCCTGTTTCACTACTTTATGGTAAAATATTATAATGTAATCTGACATATAAAAGTAAATTTTAAATATATATGCCTAATGTTTTTGGCCAGTTAGCCCTATCCAACACTTGTAAAACAAAATTTTTTAACGGTATCAACACATTAAATATGTCACATATATATCAGCTATCAGCAAGCGGTGAAACAAGCCTTTGTATTATTAGTTAGGACTGTCGCGAAACAATAATATCTATTCGTGATCTGGCACCGGTTGGTTTGCAGATAAGGTTAGTTTAATCTCTCGTGGCGCAACATTGCAACGCTCCAGTTTATTACTTGGCATTCCGTCAGCATGCGGCGCTGCGCGGCGCACGACAAGGCACAAATATGAGCACTGTGAGCACAGAAGTTTAACCCAAGCCTGCATGACGCGATACGACGCTATATAAGTATATATATGATAGATTAACACGACTACACATATAGAGGTAGATGTGGTTAGAGTCATAGAGTTCTATTCAGATTTGGTGGCTCCTTCTAAATATTAGATTGTTTGCAATGCTCTGTTATGTTAAAATAGTGAGATCTTTAAGAAAGAGAGGGTGAGTATTTTTGGAAATGAATAAACTTGTTTGATAACTCACGTATTGTTGGGAGTTTTTAAATTTTCTAATTATGTAGAATCGAGTATCGAACTTCAGCGTTTACGCGCAAAAGCGTAGCACGCAAAGCGTTGTAGCGTATTGCAGCATGTACATAGCATGGTAACATAACATCCACGGTTGTGAGTACAGGCAGAGTACTTTAAGAAGTTAACCAGTCAACAAAAAAGAAAAATAGCGAATGGAACCGTAACTCGAATTGACGCATGCATTGTTTCTTTAATTTAAGGCAACACTCGTCGCGTCTGTTTGGCGAGCGAGTGAGCAAACTCGCCCCGGCCGCATTTGCAATTCGTTTGCGGACTACGAAATACTCAGCACTCCGTAGTCTTTTGTAACAGGATTTGCCGGTTAACGACTCACATTTCGCATATTTATGCAGTTCCGTCACATAGTTTTCATGTGGAAATCTCCACAGTTATATAGGGTCTGTGTTAACAGGAGTCTTGAAGTAGTGCCGCAGATTAAACTTAAAATTGACATCTAGACGTACCAATGTCTGTTTAAATTAACATCATCACCAATGATCATTATTCTTGGATAAGAACACAGAAAGAACTACCTAGATCAAAATTTACTTATAAATTTCTAACCCGCGTTTACGTCAGGGGTAAAAATGTGTTAGACAATGGATGTTAATTGAAACAAAAAGTAAGCGGAAAATTTGAAAAAAGAACAAATGAATTATTTTTGTTTCTATTTCAGGCAAAATCTATCGGACGGATTTAATGAAATTTGGTTTTCATCCATTTAGGGCAGAACATTGTAGAATAATTTGACGTAAGGTATTTTTATGCCGACATTCCCACGTCTAAAAGTGGAATTTGTTTAAAAAATTACGTTATATTTTTCCTGATACAGCAACGCGATTGATATCGCTCGACCTTCGACAGAACACGCTTTCAACGGAACGAAAATTATCCGATTTTCTCTCTATTTTTTCATAGTCATTATTTTTGACATTTAATAGGTCGATTCTAACTTTAACTAAAATAAAACACAAGGTATGTCTAAACGGGCGACAACATCACAACAATTAGTATACGAATAGGTATAGAGATAGCCATCAAGAACAGTAATGTATGTATGTTCTAGTGAAAAATTATATTATAAGAAGAAATCCAATGAATTTTAGCATTTCTGAAAGCCAAAATATTTAACAAAACCTTAAAAGAAACATCGCTTCCAGGACTACGATGGTCACAGCACTAATACTTATCTTAGAGAAATGTGCATAATTCAGAGGTGACTCTCAGAAGCGGGATCCATGATTAACAATTGGCTAAGCTGGGAAACGAGAAAATTAACTTTTAAATGTAAATTTTACGACGAAGTCATAACGTGAAAGCTGCCGCGGTTTTCCCTGATTTATTGCACTTGGAATTGGAAGTGTTAAAGGAGTTGCAATCTGAAAAAAGTTTTAATAGGTACCTCTTTAAAGAATTATAAATCATGGCAGTGAGCGCCGCTTGCAAAGTTGTACAACATTTAGAGTCATCTACTTGAGCACCTATTTAATGACGACGCTTTATTTCGCTAATCACTGAGACTTTAGTTCTCAAGAGATACTATACAATTTACATTATTCTTGCCAAATCAAAAGGCTGCTAATAAATGAACGATATTGGTTGTCATTTAAATTACAGATAAACAGAAATATACCTATACTTTGTGAACAACAATTTTGACGTCTCCCAGGCCCAGCCAAACAGGATAGGTGAACAAATGAAATTAATAAGAAGGGCGACCGAGCTTCGTTCGCATCCTAATATATAAACATTTTTATATGGTGCAAATCTCTTGGCTTTGAAGAAAAAGGATGTGAGGATTCGGCCAATTGCGGTGGGCACTACGTTAAGGCGCTTGGCATCAAAAATCTTGTGCAAATGTATTGCCCCGACATTGGAACATAGATTTCGGCCTGTTCAAGTGGGTTTCGGCTCAAAGGGCGGCTGTGAGGCAGCTGTGCATGCGACGCGTACATATTTAAAATCAGACGCGATTGAGGTCCTTCTGAAGGTAGATGTTAAAAATGCATTTAATACCATAGATCGTGGTACTCTCCTCACGTAAGTTAAGCAACATATCCCTATTGCTTATCCCTTTCTTTGGCAATATTACCACAAACCATCAAAGCTATTCTATAATGAGGAAGTTTTGATGTCCTTTGTTGGATGTCAGCAGGGGGATTCATTAGGCCCGGCAATGTTTAGTCTCGGTATCCATCCCATTATTTCAACACTTAACTCGAAATTTAATATTTGGTACCTATACGAACGGGCAGATAGGGCCCTCCGGGATCTGGAATTTTTAAAAAGAGAGTTTCAAGAAATTGGTCTCGAGTTGAACTTCTCTCAGTGCGATTTGTATATTCACCCATCTGCTTCTTCAGCGTCAAGGGATATGATTCTAAAAAGCGAAGCTGCACCCAACATACAGATTGCTTCTGATGCCACTCTGCGCCTACTGGCAGCGCCGGTACTAGACGAATCTATCTCTGGTTTCATGGAGGAACAGCTGGAAAAATTTCACGAATCTTCAGACCGACTCATTAAAATTAACGCACACGTGGCCCTGTCTATAATGAAATTCTACTTATTTGTGCCAAAGTTTACCTACTTGCTGCGCTGTTGTCACCTTTGGATGTTTGTTTGAAAAAGTGGATACATGCATTATTGAATTGCTAACTAAGGTTCTGAATTGCCAGCTCGCGTCAAGGGCTTAGACACAGGCTTCTCTCCCAGTTCGTTTTGGAGGTATTGGCATACGTATTGTGGTGGCTATTTCCCTTCCGGCTTTCTTGGCTTCAACACACAGTTGTAACCAACTTTTTGATGACATAATTGGTCCCTCGATCCCATGTGCTGAATGGGAAGTGCCTTTGTGTAAAAATGCACAAGTGGCTCTTTTGAATTCAAGCACTGATTCTTCGGACCGAGCTCGTTTACTTGCCTCGTATCAGCGAGAGTCAGGATTGTGGTTAACAAATATCGGCACGTGTTTGGATAACTGCAGTCTTACTTTAGCTGTTGGTCTAAGATTGGGCCTTCAAATTATTCAGGCTCATCAATGCAGATACGGTGTACAGGTGGACGAATTTGGTCGTCATGGCCTTTCGTGTGCCAAGAGCGCCGGTCGCATTTCACGCCACGCGGCGTTAAATGACGTCATTCGTCGCGCTCTTGCCTCAGTGAACGTTCCGGCAAGGACTACACGGCAGACTTAACTACACGGAATTGTTCGCTGTGATGGTAAGAGGCCCGACGGGTTGACGCTCATCCCCTGGCAGCAAGGAAAATGTTTGGTATGGGATGCGACCTGCGTGGATACGTTAGCACCATCTCACCAGTGCCATTTCTGAGAGGGCAGGAGTGGCAGCATCAAGTGCGGAATTTTTAAAAGCCCGGAAATACAGCGAGTTATCTGGAAGCTACATGTTCTCGCCATTAGGCATTGAGACTTTGGGTCCCTGGTGTCCCGAAGCCAAAAAAATAATTAGTGACTTATCGGCACGCCTCTTCGAGACAACTGGTGACCGCAGAGCTGGCAGTTTCCTGGCTCAAAGAATCAGCGTTATAATTCAAAGAGGAAACGCTGCTAGCATTTTGGGCACTGTGTCCGGAGGAGACGTGTTAGATGAAATTTTTCGCTTGTAGAATATTTAATTATAAGAAATGATTTGTAATTGTATGAAATTAAAAATAGTAAGCTCCTATAAAAAAAAGTAATATACAAACAGCACAGTTTTTCATGAAGATGGTACTTATCGTTGAGATGGCACTTACGTAGACTAGTTGTTCGCCGCGAACGTAGACCTCGCGAACACAATAAATTTTGATGAGATTTTACAAAATTGTGAATATTTCGAAAACGACTTAGCCGATTTTGATGCCAAATTAAAAATTATATTGACAGATACTACATACATCAGACCAACGGTTCGAAACTCATTTACTTATCCTTTCATCTCATTTGTCGTTTAAAATTTTATATATAGTGAAAAATAATCTAAAAATAGTAATAACGATCCATCGATACAGGGTTAAGACAAAATTTTATAGTGCGACATAACACTGTACTAAATGTACACATACGTTATTTTTTGTAATAAGCCATATCTTCTTATTTTGTTTATCATCTTTATTAAAGTCGACTCCGCTACATACATAAAAGACACATATTATTATAACTACTTAACTATATAACTATTCTAGATGCGATAAAATATACATTCAATCAAATATCTTAAAACACCTTTTTCAAAGTTACAGTCTTTTGGCTTCACACGGCCGGCGCGTGCCGAGTTCAACAATATATAAGTTACCTACATTAAATAATTTGGCGTACGTATTTTTTTATTCCACAATATTTCAGAATCTATTCATCCAATTAATGTGCTGTAGAGGACAAAATTTATCTTCATGAAATTATCTTGATGACGAAATAACCTATTAATTATAAGGATTAATATGCTTGTATAGTAATAATTGTCAAAATGCACCTTTTAATTTACATTATCTTTTTACATATAAAATGCTTATAGTTACTTAATTATAAAAGATAGATGTATAGTGTCGCGGACTTTTTTATGGATCTACTAAAACCTATATTTTTGTAGTACATTATATACATGTATAATCGACAGTAGAGCCAGTGCACGCACGTAAAGATTACTTTATAAGTGTTCATTGATATGTCTGAAAACTAATTTATTTCAAAATAAATATATGCCAATAGCAATCTCTGATAATGTAGCTTTCTAATGGTGAAAGAATTGTTGAAATCGGTTTGGTAGCTTCGAAGATTACCCGCCTCAAACATACAAACTCACCTCGCGAACACAATATTTTTATACAAAATTGTGAATATTTAAAAAACGGCTTAACCGATTTTGTTGCCCCACGAACTTAAAAATTCCATTGGCAGATCCTACATACCTTTATATTTCATGAAAATTGGACCTACGGTTCGAAAGTTATCGCGTTACAAACAAACATACTTATTTACATACATACAAAACATATATTTTTGCCCCAAGTAAAATGCTCGCTTGCTTCGCTCGCTCGGTCAATAAATTTAAGTAGTAAGAAACCAACAAAGTAAAATAAAATTTAAAGTAAAAACAGTTTGCCATCATCCACTATCATCCTTTGTTATAAGGCTTAACGCGATACGAGTCACTATTGAGGTACAAAATCAACCATATCCTAACAAACTTGTCTTTGAATTTTTAGTAGGTCACAATGAGAACTTTGAATTTGATAAGATATAATTTCTAATTATAAATAATATTCTTAGATGAACGGGATTATATTCATTGCTTGCCAAGTAAACACTTAGCAAAGAATAGAAAACATGATCACTCAGCAAATCGACGAGCGAATATTTGTACTGGAGCTGGGACATCTATATCGAATTCCTTTAAGGATTATTTTAGTGGTGATAATGTGTTCATTATTTTTATAAGTATTATATGGATATTGGATAATTAGTGTCCAGTAAGGGTTTGCTTTCTGTATTTATAGGCTTTAGCTATGAGAGGATGCGAGGACGCTGGCTGGAAGCGGGGTGAGAGAAGTTTTAATATGGAGGCTGTTTGGGTCATTAGGGGTCCGCAGTAATCGCGAGGGCGGACGGGCCAGCACTTAACGACACTTCGGCTTGACATACCCTGTCTTACTCCACTCTCAGGACCTTTGTATTCAACGATATCTATTCACAATTTTGCTTATGATTTCTAAAGATTTTCATGGAACCCTCATTATCTGGAAAAGAGGCCGGTCGTTTCGAGATTTTGCGGTATATTGGACACATAATTTGTAATGTTGATGAAAATAATCGTACCTATAAGTATTTTTATACAAAGCACATTATTTCTCCAATATCTATAGTATATTTTCAATATTTTCATATTTTAATACTTATATCGGTACAACAAATATGAAGACGATGGAGAAAATATCGTAGACATTAGTCAATATCTCGGCCAAATAGTGCTTACACTTAGAAATGAATATAGTGCCTTTAGGATGTATGTATGATGTTAAGAAAAAAACCGTTGAAAAGAACCTTATTTCAGACTACAAAATGCAATAGCATTTATTGTTGTATTTAATCAAAACATTAATTACACATTCTAAAGGCGTGCGTAATAACAAAACGTAAAAATGTAATCATATTCTACGTTACGTGACGAGCTAAACTCCCAATAAAATAAATCCATCTATTACGTACATTACACGAATACAAATGCCGGTGTTTTATGTCGTTCGTAGTTAAGCTAAATTGTAGCTCAACGCATATAATGAGAGAAACAAATAAAGAAAAGGGCGGGCGATGCAGTTTCGTTTTCCAATTTTATAGGCGTCATAGAATTGTATGTTTTATAGCGTTCGGGATCCCTGGATCATTACTGTTTTGTTTTATAGTATTGCCTTTCTTTATGTAGATCTCAAATACAAGGAAAAACCAATTTATATTCTGATCAATGTATATATCTAATTGATTTATACAAGTTCCTACATAAATACAAGAAGATTTTTTTTGAAAAGGTAATGTTAGAATATTTTAAATTAGTTTATATGCTTATAATGACTACTAAAGATCAACTTTTCACGTGGATCCTGGCTGCCGGGGCACCATAGCCGATAATAAAACTAGGAACACGCAGAGACGATATATAGTAACATATCTCTAGTCAAGATATAGTGTCACTATAATTAGTTAGTAAAATTTATTTATTTCTTCGTAAGGCGAGAGTCGTTATAATATACGTTTATTACAATAGTTACTATGTTAATAGGTATATTCAGATACTCGTACAACATACGATTTGGATACAAAGATAAAAATCTGTATCTAAATCTTATCTTTTTTAAATATCATATTTACTTCTTACCACAAAATACGCTATTGTATTGATGGTAAAGTATAGGCCCAGTTATGCTACACTTCTCAATAGAAAATGTTTGTTTACTTACTATTTTTTACGTTGACCACAAGCTTCGTAACATCACAGCTGTAAATATCAAACCAAATGGTACTATTAAGAAAGAGAGGTACAGGAGGTCGGAGGTAGAGTAGTAGTAGGTGACGCTGTTAGGCCTATGAAGGAAAACGTAAGAATTAAGAAAAAATTGTTAGTAGGTAAAGAAAAATGAAGCGAGGCATAAATCCCTCGAAATAAAATGGAGCCATTAAAGTGGTAAGCCCAAGCCTCTTTGACTGAAACCGGATCATATTTTTGCTCGGAGAAATTTGCAGCAATGAATCTTTGCAAAGTTTTGATTGTACACATTCGTTACGCGCTCCCATTCGTCAACGGTAAAGAGTCCCATCTAACTTTCAAATTCAAAGAGTTCAAACATTGAAGTTCAATTTCCTTCAATTACCATTTTGTTCGTGGATAAAAAGAACGGCAATATTATCATCGAATATGACTGTTATTTGCATAAATGTTAGTTTGGGCTATAACTGTATTATACGTACCGTTAGTTGGTGTTTTTGTTGTAAACAATTGCCTTTTTTATATAATTGATATGTTTTCATTATATTCTATGGAAAATAATATATAATATAGGAAATCAGAATACCTCTTGATGAAATCGGTATTATAACGTCCTCGGAAAAATACTTTACACAAAACTTAAATACGAAGAAAACTAACTACTTACTACTATAAAAAAGTGCAAAAAAGACTAAAATATAATATGTTGTAAAGGGGGCCGTTTGACGGTTAATGGAATAAGTTTAACCTTAAGAATTAGAAGTCAAATAATTTATTTTGTATGGAGGGGTGAGTATTCTGTTGTGGACTTTCACCAGAAATAATAATTAGGCTGATTTGGGCTGAACATATTATTACTATTGCGGTCATACACACCATGAAGGTAAAGGTGAGTAAGTACAACTAACTAAATATTAGTTGTATTGTCGTTCTTAAGTTTAATCTCAAACCTTAAATAACTTGATCGGGAAATACCGGATTGAAAATCTTATTTTCGTTTTTTTCACGGACCGGCGTCTCCGCGTGCTACCATCCGTTGTCGGCAAGTAAGTATTGTGCAATGATTAATTGTTCTGTAAATTGAATTCACCGTGATAAATGAAATATCCGCACAATAGGTAATAAATTACGCTGACCCGCCAGGACGCAAGATGAAACGGTCTAAAAGTAGGCACGGACGGATGTTGCCGGGTAATGGGGATAAAACACAACACACTGCGAACACCTGCCCGTTATTGTTTGGATTTTAATTATGTAATTTGTGAAAAAGTTGTTCAGCGAAAATTAATTAAAAATATTTCCAAACTAAAAATAGCGAGAATCAATTTGCTCAGGTTCGTCCAAGTTGAAAGTCAAGGGTCAATATTTAAGCGTTTCTGAACTAAGTATACTTAATTAGATTCTGTATCTATGCAGATTAGATATGTTTAGCCAATGTCAATTTCTATATTGGATTGGATACAGTAGCTCCATCCCACGTAGCAGCGACTGCCTGTAAGGCTGGTGCGGCTGTTTTGGCGGCAGAGTCCGGCAAAAGGCGTAAATATGCATCATTGGGAGAGGCATACATATTTACGCCTTTTGCTGTAGAGACCCTGGGACCTTGGGGTGCGGATGCAAAAACCCCTTAACAAAGAAATTTCCGCACGCCTGGTCGATGTCTCCAAGGGCCAAGGGCTGGTGACTATTTTGGCCAACGTTTCAGTTTGGCCATACAAAGAAAAAATGTCGCCAGCCTTCTGGGAACTTTACCGCACGACGACGGCGATTTAGTGTCAATTTTTTATTGAAATTAATTTAGTATTTATTATTTTAGTTTTAATTTTGACTTATAGTACATATGTTGTAAATAAAAATTGATGTGAAAAAGTGCCCGTAAATGTATAATTTCTGAATAACAATAACAGCAATAGCGTTTCTTGGTGTTATTCATTGGTGTTATTATGAATTATGCATTATGTATTATTTGACATCTATTCGATTGCTACTTTTCTTATTCCGTAATGCTAGAAATTTTCCTCTAATAATTTAGGTTTTTCACAACCATAGCTTAAAAAGCGTATAAATTCCGTATAACGCAGTGAAAAACGTGCTCAAAGTGTAAGTCAATTGACGCGGGGTAAGAAAAACGGGGTCTACAACGCACCGGCTGCCTGAAATTGCCGACACTTCTGCCCCTTAAATGCTCACTGTTCACTCCACTTCATTATTTGATAAAACGTATTGATCCGACGCGGTTCAACTTTCTTGTACGTATTTATAAGTCATGCATTGGTTTACCGACTTTCAAATATTCAAGGTTTGTCAGGTAGGATACAGTGGCATCAAATGTATCTGTTTCTATATTATTTGTTATAAACTTGCCTTAATCGTTCCTTCATTCGTTTAGTTTGTAAGCTACACAGTAGTATAGAATAAATAACAAGAAACAACATTGAGGAGAATATAATTTGGCCGTAATTTCACAACATTGCTCGAATAAAGCTTTCCAATTTCATATAATATGACGTTACAAATTATAAATATTATGAATTAATATTTCGTTTTATGTGTATCTTCTTTCAATAATTCTGTGCAGTAATTAAAATAGTCATACGTTTGTACCTACATCAACATTAATAGTTAATTAAGTGCTATTTTTATTCATTATATTCACATATGTTATGTAAAGACATCCAAAGTAAAGCAAAATATACGTATAACGAAGGGTAGGTAATTAAATTGAATGTGCCAGTTAAAATAAATGTCAATAAACGGTGAACGAGTGGGACAGGTAATCAAACAGAAATTAACACTTGTTTATTACGTGACACGGAATTTAAAACCCACGACGGCGATAATAAAATTGTATCGTTATTCGGCTTTTGTTCATTTGCAGTAACGAGATCCTGGCTTGTTTTCGGCAAACTAAATTAAATTCCTATAAGTTTGCCTCTATTTTTATGTTGCAAATAGCTCAGCGCTTTGGCACGGCGTAAAATTGCTTCATATCATCATATTCGAAAATGACATTTCTATGTCCGTTCAGCGTTTAGGGATTACTTTTTAGTGTGTTTACATCATTTAAATTTATTGAATTTATGACAAAAATGGAACATTAAGCCCAAATAATTAACACTTCAGCGACCGTTTCCAATTAGCATCGATTTTGTAAATCCGAATATTCATTTGTGTCAAATCTGAGCCCAGTTCGTGTAACTTTTAAATTCCAAGCCAACTCTGTGAAGTAATTAGAATTTTTCCTACAGCGGCATTGTGCCACAAACTCGGCCCGGCTCAGGCAAACTTTTAATACGACTTAAATTCAAATGCTATTTTACGGTTTCTCTTTGTGAAGTTGATTTTAATGGAAAGTAGAATTTCAGTGATTGTTTTCTGATGATTTCTGTTGATTTAGTGATTGGAAATAAGTAAATGTGAAAAAGTTGTTATGTTGATTAATTGTCCTAATTATATTATGATAAGAAAAAAAAAATTATACGAATTAACTTGGGTGGAGAAGTTAAAAGTAAATTGCGGATTCTGTCCTCTATTAAATAAAATACAGTCACACATACACTAGTGAGCTAAAAACAAAAAAACTGTATTATCAAAAGCTTCGTTATGTTTTCATTTAGCGAGAGAGTGATGGGTTGTTTTTGAAATATTTTTTCTCCGTTTTCTTGTTGTTTAGTAACTTGTCAGAAGTATCACGAATTCCGTGGACTATTTGTATGATATTTGCAGGTTAATAATGAGCTATGTCAGCTCCGATCATCTAAACCATTCAAAACTTTCTATCAATAGCAGGTTAATTGAAAACTTAACGAAGCTTTTGATAAAACAGTTTTCATTTCGAGTTACGTTAGCTTATGATCATCAATACATATAATAAAATTGAAGAAGTTAAGTACTTACTGATATAGATGACGAAAACATAGTTTTGGAAATTTTTGTCTGTCGGTCTGTCTGTCTGTCTGTCTGTCTGTCTGAACGCGCATCACTCGAAATCTACTGGACCGATTTGCTTAAAATTTGGTACGTAGGTACCTTATATACCGGGTTAACATCTTAGATACATTTCATCTCGGTAAATGGTCAGGTTCCCGTAGGATAATTGAAAAACTAATTATGAATCAAAAATGCCTCGGAATCCCGAGCTGACATCTTATAGATATTTCATCCTGGAAATGAGGAGGGTCCTGTGGGAAAATTAGATACATTTCACCCTGGTAAATGGTCAGGTTCCCGTAGGATAATTGAAAAACTAATTATGATATGAATCAAAAATTCCTTGGAATCCCGGGTTAACATCTTCACGTTTGCGGGATGAGACATGCAGCGGGAAACAGGAATTTGAACTAAAGATGAGAAAAATGCGAATTTGAATCATATATGTTTACTAGTCTTGCAGAGTACGCGATAAAAAAAATACTGAGATTTTGCTATGAAATTCAGGCGGGCGAAGGCAAAAGCTAGTTAAGAATAAAACGCAAAGATAATTTATGTTTGATAGCAATAAAATACTATTGTATAAATTAGCAATTTTAATTTAGTATTTCAACAAACGGAGATGCTAATTCGACATGAACTTATAAATCGTGTTGCGGTTACGTAAAAGAGAGATACCTGCGTGTATAACCCCGTTTTTAAAAGCCTAACAAGGCGTATTTGTAAGATTAATAGAAAGAACAGACAGTCGTGCCTATTTTATATTCAAATCACCGTTACGCTGAGGACAAACTTGAAAGTCATTTGAGAGGGCGCTCGAAGTTTGCGCAAATAGGAGTCATCAATCGAAGGCTCCGATCAAAGGCTAGGGACAAAGGGACATCACGGTGGAGATATACGGAAGAATTATTAGACGGGAAAATATTTGAGAAGGGTGTAGGTTTTCCTTTGGATGGATACGTATGATCGAATTTTAAACAAAGTTTTTATCGATATATTTCGGGGCTTGGTTATATTCTTATGATAAACCCAAATATTTGTACTAAATTTGGCACATTTTAAATTTTCTACATAGTTGAAACTACAGTTTGAATTTTATACATAGTTTTAAACATAAAATTATTTGATTATATCAGTCGCTTATATCAATCGCTTCAAGATAAGGATAAATAGGTCGTGATTTTTATGCCAAAGTTGAGATTTTACTCAGACTGTTTTTGAGAAATATTAAATTATAAAATTATGAAATAGTTTACTTTAGGTATGGGTAATTAACCCAGCAAGATAAGCGTATACGCCAAGATGAAACTCCTATTTACCTGTAGCTGTTAAGGAAATGTATACGAAATAACGAAAGGGAGTAAATCTGTAATGATCTTGATAAATAATACTGGGGGATTAACCAAAATAACGTTTCGACTGCGCAAAGTTCTTAATGAAATAAGTTGGTAATCCTCAGTAATTCGTTCATTGTTGTTTGCGATAGTCAGTAGTTTGAGAGCTTCCCCGGCGACTGCCTTCTCGCCGTCGTCATTGGAAATGCCCAAATCCGTTTCAAGTTTAAGTAGAAATAATACCTATACGGCTTTGTAAATCGGATATTCTCATAATGCTTATAAATTAAATTAATGTTAAGCACGCAAGTTATGCCGATAAATGGATATATAATCAATACTTAAAGTACACTGCGTCGGAGTATGTGCAAAATATTGATTTTCTACAAAAGTAAAATACCTATATTATTTTACTTTTCAAAGAAATTGTTATTTTATGATTATACGTTGTTACAAGAAATGTCATTTCACACAACCTTTTATTGACGTCAGAGAGAGCTAGTCTCATTCAAAAAATCATGTCCGTGTACTAAATATATATATATATAATATAATCAGCACTAGGATCATAATCATAAGAAACAATAATGGTAAGCCGATCTGACATGATAGTGACCAACACTGTTCAAATGAGTTTCTTTCGGCATTTCTTCTCAGCAGTGGTCGTTCCGAAATGCCAGTAGTTTGTAGCTTGTGAGAAATAACTATAAATATAAAAATTGACGAGAAAAAGTGCCTGTGAAGGTCTAATTTCTGAATAAATGATTTGAATTTGAATTTATAAAAATTAAACATGTAGGCAAAATTTAAGTACAGCTGCTTTAAAATGTAGTTGCAATATTCCAGCCGAACAAACATACCAATTATATTTACCTACAACCTTCATACATTGCAAGTGGAATAAAAGCTTTTGAAAATTACACTGTTTCTATGGTTTTTAACACAGCAAACAAAAAAAAAAACTGTTATTGTAGTCGAAGTTTTCAAAATATTCGTTCATAAACATAATTATGATAATGAGTCGCTGTCAACGTGTTGCAGAGGTTTGCCAGTTATTACGAAGTCGATTACTGCCTGTTAGGTGTGATTTTACCTAATTTCATATTTATGGACTGGCTTTAGGTTACTGTGACGCAAAGAAACTTTTTCATAACAGCTGACCATTTTGTTATCTTGAGATAACCACTGATTAAGAGCGAGGTTTACAATGAGTTTGTGTAGGTGACTGTACCAAAACATCGAGAATTAATTGATTGAATGCCAAGAGTTCAATCGAATACTGAAAGTTGAATGTATAAAGGTAGCGAGCCAGGAAGACTGAACGAACGTTATTTATATAAGTCGTGTCACACAGAGCTGCTCTGAAAACTCCAGTAATATTTTTTGTTTGACAAATTGCCGTGGTAACGGCACTTGGCTAAAGTTTCACCTCTATTTAAGCCTCCATTAATACTGGCTCGGTAACCAGCAGACCTTTTACATTTTGTGGAATGGTAATTTGTTGTAAATACTTTGTAGGTACGTTATACATTAAGTGCATAATTCAGCATTTGACCCAAGGCATTTACATTGTCGAAATCCTACATGTAATTTTTGAAGTTAGATAGTAACGTTTTTCATATTGATTGTGAAACATATTAGTAGGCTTTTAGCGGTCCGTCCCGACTTCATTCGGATAAGAACATAAAAAATGTTACACCTAAACCTTCTTCAGAAATCACACTATATATTGGTTAAAACCGCATGAAAATCCTTGAAGTCGGTTTTGAGTTTATCGCGGACAGATTGACAGACGCAACATAGGACTTTATTTTATAATAATAATTAAACTTGACAACAAAATAATATTATGACATCAAAATGAGTTGTTTCCTTTTGATACAAGCCAAAAGTTTCATAGAGAGTACGGATGAGCCGCTTCCAATGCCGCCCATGCATTTCTCAGTTCGCTGGTCTGGAATGTATATATAATTGATTTCAGCATTGCGGTTGGCATGCTAACGAACCCTGAATTTCGACGAAAAGTTTGATCTTTCGAATGGAAATACCTACGCACATTTCTAAGGGCCGACACACGCACACCAGGCCGTTGATGGAATTCATCGAGTTGATGTTTGAAGGAAACATAAGAAATAAGGTTAGTAATTAAAAAATATATACTTATTTAAAAACACGTGGTGTTAAATTGTAATTTATAGTGATGACGTGTAAATGAGGTTATTAAAAATTAAAGATGTTTATAGAAACTTTATACTAGTAATGTTTGTCAACCAAAGATTATTCTTAGCTGTTGATTTTTAACACTTTAAACCATCTTTCGAAGAGAAATGATTATATAATCAGTTAAATAGAAAATTTACAAAATACTTAATAAATATTGCAAAATTTATTACGATTTGTAGGGTCGTATTTACACGAATTTGAGAATATTTAAAGTAACCACCGATACAACTAAACAATGTCGAAATTGTACTTTAATCCCCATCATCTTTTTGCAGTCTGTTAAAAAAATATAATAAAGTTTTTCACACGACCGTAGGCCGATATATTTTGCAAAAAAGCACTTTGTACCGAGCGACCGCACAGAGAGCCTTGTCAAAACTTGTTCGGCTATGCATTCCTTTTTGATTTATGACTCCTATATGTCAATTTAACGTCAGTCAGTATGATTTATATGATCATATTTGCGCGGTAGTTATCGATTTGAGATGAAGTACCTATTCGGTAAGTAAACTGCTTAACCCTCTCAAGATATATCACTTTTGAAGAAATATAATATTCTTTGTAGATATAGTCCAGTCAAATCTTTTTATCATTATGTGTCCATGGGTTCAAAGTTTCTTGTTTTCATTCTTGCTTTCCATTCGGGTCCTTCTTCTTCTTCTCCACTTTTGCGATTCAAGGCGATATAAAGTAAGTTAATTTAATTATAGACATTACATTGTAATCCTTCTATTTGGTTTAATTCTTATATATATTATAAAATAAAGTTCTCTGCGTATGTCTGTTCGCTATAAACTCATAAACTGCTGCATGGATTTTCGTGCAGTTTCCACCAACATATACTGTGAATCATGAGGATGATTTAGATGTATAATTTATTATGATTTTACTCGAGAGAAGGAGGGACGGGCCGCGAGTCAACGATAAAATCTGAAACTATTGACGGATGATTTCCGCCATAGAATGAGGTCGCTCCATATCCTCCCGTGGATGAGGTACGGGGCGTCTAGGGATAAAAAGCTATAACAGTGAGAAGGGAACAACAGCATTCGCATGAAAGAGGGTTAACAACACGAATGAAATTAGGCAGGTGGCCACAAAATTAGAACCGCATCTTTTATTTATAGATGTATATTATGTATAGACATAATTTGTTTTATAACTGCTTTAATACCTCAATGTCGAAGTCAAGCTAAGAAAAGTATCATTTGCGTTGTAGTCGAGCGTTGGGTTTTGTTTAATAATAATCCATTACGAAATTCTTGCTCCACTGAAGTGCGTAAAAGAAACATATGAGTGTAAAGCCAAACAGTATTTTCCATTAGTGTCATAAAAAGGTAACGCAACGAAATAACCGCGAGGCCGGGCCCATAACCACGTGTGATAATGCGCAGTAACATTTTATAAGGGATCTAAATGTGAGCAGATGGCACAATGCGAATCGCTGTAGTGCTTCCCCGCAATCCGCCGTTACATTTTATGCAAACAATCTGGAATGATTTTGCTCAATTTACTGTGAAGAATAATGTAACTATTATGCATTGTTATAAACTGAAGTGCAATAATGGCGGAATAATTGATTTTAAAATATGTGACATATAATGGACGACTTTACAGCGTATGAAATATTTTTTAACAGATCCTGTGTTGGCAATGGACTTTTCTGCGGACCGCTTCGTATCCTGCTTCCCTAAACTTCTAATCCCATAAGCGGCATAGGATTGATAAAATTTATTTTTCCTAGTAAATTGGTCTCAAATTTAAGCCAGTTATACTCCGTGAAATGTCAAAAACAACGAGATCCGAGTAACAAATCCCTGGGGCTGGCTCGGCACGTGATTCGGATACGGCGGACATAATATCCAGTTTAAGTCCCAACTCAAACATCCATCCAGAATCGCAATTAGCTACCCGCTTCACGAAACGTCACAAAAATAATATTAACGGGCTATAAAATTACAAGAGTTCAGTCCTAATTTAAAACATTGGCAATAAATTAATTACTATCATAGATATAACCAAATCCTAAGATTTCTAGACTTTAACAACTTGTAGACTCATGATTATTTGTTATTGTTTTGTACAACATGTCTAAATGAGACCTTGGCTATTATTTTAAAATTTATCGGCTATTCATTAAAGCAAAAAAGGGTTTTTGTTAGAAGATCTTGTATTGATTTCCATATTATCTGTTTATTTTTACGTTTTGTTATCTACTTGTACAAATAGGTTATAAAGTATTTTACTAATGGATTGTATTAGCATTATTTGCGTAAAGTGAAAATTTTGAATATATATTTTAGATAATGTTTAAGTATTTTAGTGTGTTTGCTGTGATACATTGTCTCAAATGTAAGCATTGTTAGTTTTGTTGAGTGATCTATGTTATTCTTTGTTCCAGTAAGATATATTAATATCATTCAGTGATCTACGAGTAAGCTAGTGATGATGCCGAGCAAGAAAAGTAATACCCTTAGTGTTTCAGTCGCCAACCGTCCTGTACTTATTACAGTAATATACCACATAAGCCCTAGCCTCAATTTTCCACTTTTGCCTTACTTATAGGGCATTGTGTGCTGAAGGCTATGTGGGCCATATCTGTAATTTTTGCCTGCTGGCAGTTACCATTTTTGGTTACGGTAATCTCCTCTCCTCACATTCCGTCTTCATGTGATGTCCCACATTGGCTGCACACGTCCACCTACTCATAGAATCGCTGTCCATACCCGTATCGCAGACACCGCGAACATTTAATGAGAAGGTCTGCAAGCCTGATCGCTGCTGGAGATAAATAAATAAATAATAAATAAATAAATATATTAGGACAAATCACACAGATTGAGGCTAGCCCCAAAGTAAGTTCGAGACTTGTGTTATGGGATACTAACTCAACGATACTATATTTTATAACAAATACATATATAGATAAACATCCAAGACCCGGGTCAATCAGAAAAAGATCATTTTCCATCATGACCAGACCGGGGAACGAACCCGGGACCTCTCGGTTCAGAGGCAAGCACTTTACCACTGCGCCACCGAGGTCGTCAAAATGGATCGACGTGCCATGTCTCTGCTGGGGCCAGTCTTTGCCACAGTTTTGAAGCTACTCTATATGCTGTTTCGGCTTTTATGCGGGTTACGTGTTCGTCTCCTTAAAAAGGTCTCAAAAATAATGAGCGGGTTATCACATTTTTATAGCCTAATTACATTAAAATTTGAAAAAGAAAACCTAAACCTACTCAAGCATAAGACCAGGATTTTTTCAGCCTTTTTACTTGTTCACGCACTCGGCGCATTAATCTGTCATTACATCAGACTAACTATTACATAACTTTTCTTTGTTATATTTACAATGGAATAAATTATCTCATTATGACGTAATTTTCATGAGTTGTAGCTTTTTTTTTTCAGAAAAGGTCATAATGATATGTAAAGGAAAATGGAAAGTGATGGTTTGGTTGACAACATTAATAATTATAAGTATCAGAAATTTAAATATAGACAGGCCAGAAAAAAATTTATTTGGTCAGCAAGATTTAGTCAACATGATTTGATTAAAAAAATTGGTAAAAAGTAGTGATGAGGAATAGATAGATAGGTAAAGACGATTTCCGAGTTTCCTCTTTAATGCTGTCAACAGCTATTTCTGTTATAATAAATATGATAAAAGAGTTCTTAAAAATAAAAAGTAATTAAGTAAGAAGTATTTACATGTAAGTACTAACGCGTAAATATTTTTCTTTTCAATTACTTATGAAGAAATCCGTTTATAATGCGCCAAATCTTTTTTTTATGAATGTGAGAAAAATCAGTTTCATCAACAGAGCTGACGTCCCCCGCATAACAAATCAACACGTGTTTGATCTCATCAGATTTAAAAATCACCTCTTTTTTGAAACATAATTTTTAGAAATCCGTAATTTAATTGCGTTTACAGAATTTTACATATAATGTTATAAATAGTTTTCTTTTTTGTTCAGTTACCGTTTGAATAATTCACCTTAATTTTTGTGTTACAATGCATTTTCTATAGAAAGACGGTTATTTTCACAAGAAATTTTATAAATATTTCAATATTTGACAATGCAGCTTCCATCTGGTCCTGGCAGAAGGGGCAAAACCAAGAAGTGCTGGCTGATCTGACAACAAAGTGGAGGAAAAAAGTAGGAAGGCGACTCCGACGCTCTATGCTTGGGAAGCGTAGGAAGAAACCCGGATGTTCATAAGAAAGTCATCACAATACATTATGTTATGTGACGATATTTAATTTGTTTGTGTATTTTAACTTTCCTAAGATTATAGGTAAGTTACAAATAGAAAAGTTCCAATCGTATTTCCCCCGAGACGCGCGAGGAAACGAAGTCGAGTCGACGGCGACGTCCGGACTCACGACGGCGTACATCATTTTAAACGCGCAATGGGAAGAAACGTGTAAATAATGTTAAATGCTTGTTGACACACTTTTTGTGAAATAAAAAAAATACCTAAGTAATTAATTTATATTAAAACTATTTGTCACTAGTGATTAGACCAGACAGACACAAGCTCATTTTTAAAAGAAAAAGAAACTTTAAATCAAATAATGATAGTGTTTTGTATATGTTTATTCTTTTCTTGTTTATTTATGGGTCCCAGGCTAGAAAACCCATATAATAGTATTAACTTATACTATTATATGGGATTTTTGTCGACTAACGATAGATCCATCCAAGTTCCTTAATACGACATAGTAAGAGTTATTTTTACCTAGGAAAAGTTGCCTATTTATTGAATAGCAAACCGATGTTCAGCAAAGATGATGATCAGCAAAATTTATTTGGCAAAATAGATACAGATGAACAGATATAACCTTAATAAATATATGGATAGAATAAAGTGGAAAGTAGGTATACCTAGTGTGGGCGCCGCATGATTAATAAATTACTTCGTCAGAGCGGTTACTGCTGAAACAAGTGAGTTGGCCGGAGTTTGAAAAACTTGTTTGTAAATTTATTCTGCCTTTATGGCCAGTAGCATTATAATATGTGTAATACAGCATTCCGAGCGGGTAAAAATATCGGGATAAAAGGGGGTTGGCCCCCACTAGAAAAAAATCTTGTTGCCCCACTACAATACTTTAGAGGATTCACTACAAGAAATTCGTTAGTGGTCATGTCCCCAATGACCACGTTTCCATGGGCATTGTCCTCGTGACAAGCTTTTATTGTGTCATATAAATAAACGTGTATTGATTAAATAAACATATTGTATTGATTGACGTACTATATTAATAATATACATGTTATAAAACACCTAGCAATTCATTTTTATTTACTTATCTATTGCAGAACATATTCAGATTACTAGTCACTAGATTTTAATTATTCATATTAATGACAGAGTAAAAAAAAATAATTTTATTTAGGTATTATTTCTCACTTGGGGCGAACAAGAAAAATTTTCTTGTTGTCCTCAGGACGTGGACGTACTCCCAAGACGTGGGGTACACGAAAAATAACCCGATAACAGTACCACACCTATCCTTCGTGTGCTATTCTAGTTACTACTAAGTATATTATAATATAAAAGCTCCTGTAAATGTCTAATTTCTGAACTACTTGTGTACCAAGCTTTATAAAAATATTTGTGACTCATTCGGAACTCAAACGAATGTAAACTTAATTGCAATCTGTCTCATTTTTTCCCATACAAAATGCGGCACATGTTATTTTCAAGCTTCCATATTTCGTTTAAGGGTGTATGTTACTATTCAATGTGTTTTAACAAACTCTGTTGTGTATTAGGCATCTCATTGAAAGTGTTGGCTACAAACATGTTTTGTGTGATTGTGTATTGAAGAGTGCAGGACAATGTATGTTACGCTTAGAGGTTCATACACAGGTTTTTTTTTCATCAGAAAATCCGTAACCGAGTTGGTTTATTCATACACAAATATTTGGCTTTACGCGCCCTGGCCGCTATTGGGGATAGAATTCGCTCGTTTTGTCTAAACACACTGAGACGATGGTTTCTAAAAGCTATTGAAATAATAGGCATAGTATCTGAATGATCGTTTACAGAGAGCAATATAAAAATCACTACATATTACTAAAACAAAGTCGCTTCCCTCTGTCTGTCCCTGTTTGCTTAGATTTTTAAAACGCAACGGATTTTGATGTGGGTTTTTTAATAGATAGAGTGGTTCAAGAGGAAGATTTAGGTATTTAATTTATTATGGTTTTACCCGAGCGAAGCCGGGATAGACTGCTGGTTCAACTTTAAACTTTGCCATTATATCTTACGTAATCAATATTATAAATGTGAAGATATGTTGTCCGTCTTTCACATCAAAACGGAGCAACGGATTGAGGTGATTTTTCGTGTGGAGACAATTCGTCTCCTCAGACCGGACCGGTCGGTTTGTCTCGATGATTTCTAACGGAGGTGCTTTACTAATTTTTATTGTTAATTGTTGTTGTTTTTGTTTGTTACGAAATTACGACCACGAAATTATTTTATTAAACGTAATTCTTATTAAGTTTGTTTCAAAATTAATAAATTATTCTAGTTAAAAATGTGTTAAAAGCTTTGGCGTGTTTGAAATTTGTGTTGGCAAAAGGTAAACCTTTGTCCTCTGTACCTTTAAAATGTACTTTTAAAAGCACCTTCACACCCACTCACCACAATATAATCAAACTCACTAAAAAGCATTTAGCTCAATAAAGATTTCCGCATCAAGTCTAGTGCTCACACTGCAGATACATACACCCCATCAAATTTTATAAAATTAGAATTAGCGACTCTTGATTCTGGATGTCGTCGTGATTATTAAATAAGCAGACTGAGGCGAGCGAGCCAAATTCACTCAAGTACAAAATAAATAACATTAAGTAGTATGTATATTATGTTCATAAACTTCTATTAGATGCTGTAGGTAGTTGCCATATGTATGTACTTAGAATCAAATGTGAGTCTATTCGAGTGTACTGCATGGCGTATCCTAACCTAATCCTAATCCTGTGGTATTATAATATTTTTACACGAGCGAAACCGGGACGGGCCGTTAATTACGAATACAATATGGACATGTACTACTATCATAAATAACAATTATATGTAAAACTATAATGGGATATCGGAGCACCACATGTCTTTGCTAGCTATGAACACGACATCACAACCTTACATAATAATCCCAAGAGCAAATTTATTAACCTTTTTGAGCAACAGACCCCTAGGAAATCAAGCAAAATATTTCACAAAGACTCTCTTGGTGAAAAACAGTAATTAGTTTGGTACGTTTGCTTTCCTAGTACAGTACGAAACTAAAAACGTAAATTAAAAAATACTAAAAATTGAGCTTGAAATAACATTGATTCTCATGGGACTGTTGAAAGAAATTTCATTTAGAATAAGCAGCATCTTTTTACTTTCCTATTTACTGTCTCTCTTTTTGTATTTCTGTCTTCATAAACTGTAAAATAAATGAATTTAATTTAAAAATATTTTATGAAAGGATATTGTTTATTGACGATATTTTGCTTGCGGTTACAAATGTGTTGCAATTTCAAAGCGGGTTATTTAACAAAAGAAGTATATAGTTCAGTGCTTCTTTTGTTGATAATTTGTTGTAATCTTCAGTATTCAACCAAAAGTTTTGAAGACTTCGTTATCATCATAATGCTTTATTTAATAACAATGCACATTATTTATTTAAGTTAAAGTAGTTCTTTCTAGTGGCTCGACGGGTTCCCATCTTGTCGCGATGGTGGGGCTTAGTAACCGGGGGGGCTGGTCTGAACCAGCCACCCCGGTGAACCAAGAGGAACCCAAGGCCAGAGACTTTGGTGGGTGCTCTGGGCCTGGTGGACGGTCCCCTCGGTAGTACTGCCATTGGCTGGTGACCCGCCACCAGCCTTTGGATGGAAACTAGAGGGGACCAGAGGTGGGGTCGCGGGGTTTTGTCCTCCGCGACCACAGCGCGGCCGTGGCGCTGAACACGGTGCGGTGGGGCCGCAGGGGAAGAGGAGAGTCGGTATGTCTCTCGACGATCCCTCTGTCCTCTGCGGCCGAAGAGTGGCTGCCTCTGTATCGGGCGCAATGTGTGGGTGTCACCTGCCTATCTCCTCTTGCGCCCGTACAGAGGCAGACTTGGGTGCCCTGTGGCACCCAGGATTTTGTTGTATGTGTCCTATGTGTGTTGTGACCGCTGGTCCCTTCAGGACCAGTGGTCGTTGATGCCCGCTCCCCCCGTCAGCTTTCTGACTGGTGTGCGGAGTGGGCTTGATGGTCCGCGCCACGCTCGCGTGGCGTAAGGGGCGGGTGGTTAGCACTTGTGCTTGCTGCTCGCCCAGGTCGGGGCCGATAGGCCGGCCGGGGCGCGGTGAAATGCCTAGCGACCCCGTGACTTCCCCATAACGGCAGCGTGAAAACGCCCCAGGGGTTTAGTGGGTAGGCTGGGCCGACTAGCGGCCCAGGAGTCCCACACTCAGGGCGTAACAAGCATTCCCCTGGGTAAACAAAAAAAAAAGTTCTTTCTAGTGGCTGATTTTATTTAATTCGTCTAAAGTAAATATAGTTATAGGATTTGCAAGTAAACTAATCAAAAATTGTAACGTTGTAAATCTAAATAAAAAATAGTTGCTATACAAGGATCCATAGATGGTTATATTACTAAAATTGTCATCACAATACATCACCAAATGTTTTTACAAGATCATGCTATGAGCGCATGCTTCATATTTTTCCTGCTCCTGTGCACTGTGTTCCGCCATTCAGATCTATGTTAATACCTAATCTTACCTAAACGAAAAACACATTATTTGTACGTATGCACTTTAGTAAGTAGTCGGACTTATTAATTTATTATACCTTGTATATTTTCGAAATACCTCCACAGACGCAAACTTTTTGATAATAATAAAGATAACAATTCTAATATTTTAATGTTCCGTAATTTAATCGTGGCTCGTAAATTCTTCTATAAAATTTATTTTTACACAGTAAAAATGCAATTTTTATTCTGAAATCGCTCTCCCTAAAGTTTCCAGCAAAAGCCGTTTCTTTGGAGAGTTATGAGAGCAACGAGGGGAATATTGGAATTTATTTTTATGAAGGCGGATCCCCGACTGAGTTAATCTGTTAATATTGAACGTTTTTACCACGACCTTATAACATTTTTGTTAGGTACTTAACTACTAGTAGATTGTATATTTTTTTACATAATATTTTTTTTTTATAATATGTGACTATATATTATAAAAAAATATATTATGTAAAAAAATATACTAATTGAGCGCCTAAGATAATAAATGAAAATTATAAATGTGAAAAATAGAATAAAAACTAGATGACTTAGATGGTATTATATTAAATATAAATGACAATGTACTAGGAAAGTAGAGTACGAAGGATATGATATGTTTCAGATAAGAACTGAAATAAATAAGAAAGATATTTCGCAAACAAAACCCTAATACCCTACAACAAAAAATGGTCTTTAGACATTCATAATATTTTTTTAGATCTATCAAATTACACGATAACCGGGAGAAAAAAGTGTACTCCTATAGATCACGGATCACACAATATTCATGTCCAAAATACAAATTTTTGCATAGGATCTTTATCAATGAATGAATGCTTTATGATGATTAATATTGGCACGCATAAGAGTAGTTTTAATGTCTGAAAACAAAGTTTAATCTGATATTAGTGGAACAAAGTGCAAAGTCGCTTTAATACAGTTATTGCAATTATGCTAATTTCCTTCTAGCATTCACTAAAGTTGGCTCCAACAAATTTATTATTTTCAACATGACAACGACTAAACTGTTTTTTTTATTATCCAAAAAACATAGACAAGATAAAAAAGTACATAAACAAGAGTGCACAGTGACATTTAAACTTTTTATAAAACTGGATAAACATAGTTATTGATACATTTTACATAAATTATGAATTGTATGTTGATAAGCAAATTACATACGCACAAAAAGCCAAACAGTACATTAATATTATAGTTAGGTATAATGTTTGGTTTTTTCTGACGATTAATTGACACTACCGCTGACCTAAAAGGTCAAAACTATTCCGTACCTGTCTACCTGATATTGTAATATTTTAAAGTCTACTACAGGGTAGAGCACGTTCACTAAATGGCCATCAAGTGGCGATTATCATGAGATCCTCCATTCTTTGAGAGCCGTTAAGACGTCATGGTCCGGGCGATTGTCATTACTTCGTAGATAGCCGCCGTTATAGGTACTTACTCTGGCTGGATCTCAAGCGTAAAATAATGAATGTACAGAGAGACCAATCTATGTTGTTGCTGGCAACATAAATTTAATTTTATTAGATTTTATGAAGTTGACTCTCTTAACTTCGGCTCGGTACTAAACGCTGTATTTCAAAAATAGCAAATACATTATTATTCATTAATCGACGTATTTTATTATAGAGTCCAGGCAATATCCTAACAATGTTATTTTCTTACATGCCTTAAGTCAAGGTCTCATTTTGGGACAACACTGCATCACGCAGCGCAAACACAGACATACGTACGGCGTTTGCTTTTTTGTGGCTTTGACGTTTAGCTAGACTCTTATTGCATACATGATAACAAATAAATTTATTTAGTGTCCACCTAAGGGTTTGAAAGGGCAAGCATAAGCAGACTTAACATACCTATCGATGCCCTAGTGTGCAATCATGCCAATAATGGGAGAAAGCCTATATAATGAAAAATAATGAGCACAAAATATAAAATTTCACTGGTAGAATGTAATAAATATGACGTTTATATTATTTATTAATAAACAAATAATAAATAAATATATAGGGACAAATCACACTGATAAAGTTAGCCCCAAAGTAAGTTCAAGACTTGTGTTATGATCGAGACTTGTATTGTGATTTTCAGATAATTCACATTCTTCAGTTGAACTTTGATGAATACTTAGCTCAAAACATCTTCATCTATTACATCCGTCACTAGGCAGCTAAAGATTATTGTGGAAGTTGTTACATGAATAGAATATTCTGTACCTACTCTTATTTTATGTCCAAGGGTCTTTGACGATATGTGAACTGTATAGTTGGAAAGGTTGCCAATAGGCGCCTTATTACGTACCTGTATGCCGACCTTGGTTAATAAACACGTTTTACAGTTAGTTACTTGGTAAATGTGGAAATTTTATCAAAACATGTATGTCCTTTTGAAGAATTAACTTACTTGTTCGTCCAAAACGAGAGAGCGCCATAGTCGGCTCTTCTGCGCAATGGTTTGCCAGTTTCGAAGTTAATTTCAAGAATTTATGTTGTGAATTTGAACTTTTTGAAGATGGAAATAACTCTTGTAACCTTGAATTAAATATCGGGAAATTATAAATATAAAAAACTTGATAGCGAGCATCTACGACGCTAAAATTCATGTTGTAAGAACTTTATTTGTAAAACGATGTCGATATTTCTGAACACAATTCACAGAATAGATTTGAAGGATGATAACTGATACACTCGAAAGATTTTTGAAATTCCACTTTATTATATAACTCGCTTTTGCCCGCGGCTTCGCCCGCTTAAATTTCCCACGCGTACAATTTATTTTTCCGGGCTGAAAGGTACCATATACTTCAAACTGTATATGTGCAAAATTTCAAGAAGATTGGTCCAGTAAATAGAGCGTGAAAAGGTAACAAACAAATTTACTTTCACATTTATAATATTAGTTAGGATTAAGAAATATTTTTGATAATAGGACTACGATAGCATGCCGTAGTATTTAAAGAATCTTTTTAAATTAAATAAAAGTATTTTTAAAAGGCTTTTTAAATGAAATAAAAATTTTACGTAAAGTATTGGGAGTAAACCCATCTATGATAGGTGCAATTTTTTATGATTAAAATAGTCATCGAGTACCTACAGCATCGACTGCTATTCTACAGCTTTGCTTTACCCTGTCGTGTCGAGTCCGACCCCTGGCTTTGCGAACACCAATTTCGCTTTATCCTCCAAGTTTTGAGGGCTGACCCTTCATTTACATATTACATTTAGCAGCCTGAGCTCCGATATTCTGCTTGTGCATGTGCATTACCGTTTTAAATGTTTAATTAACTAGACATTTCGATTTATATTTTATGACAACATCATAAACTTTAATTGTCCCTGAATATTTATGCAACGTGTGACCGATATGTGGTTGCAATCGCTTTCATAAACGTTGAAATGAAAGCAACAAAGCTTGTTCAGCTATGGCGTTGTTAACTTGGCACAGGATTTTGAAAATTGAATGTAAGAAAAAATGGCGTCCATTCGTAAAATGTGACACCGCCAGGCGTAAAATGTGACACCGCGAATTCGAGAATCAGCGATAAAAAAATGTGTCCCTTAGTCGCCTCGTACGTTCCTATTTCTAAAGCACAGACCAGACATTCAAATACTATTTTGATCAATCGAACTGTGCGATACATAAAATTGTATATGAAATAATGTTTATTTTCTTGGGAAGGTACGTGTTAATTGGGGATCCCGGGCACGTTCGGCTTGTTGACTTGCGACGGCGCCATTAGGAGAGGGGGACCTCCTGACCCACCCATCTCTGCGGGATATTTGCATTATAAAAAAGGAAATTTTCCGAAATGAAACAATCATTTACAAAATTTTCCTTCTTTATCCATTGATTTACTGCAAATTATCCGTTTTCCAAGAATAATGAAAAGGCTTATGAAAATAAACCACATAATAAAAACAAGACCGAGGATAAAGAACTTCTTATATAATAATAACAACAAGCTTTTGCCTACGCCATCGATCGATCGTCGCCCTGTTTCACACGACAATTTCCCGAGACAAATTGAGTTGAAAAGGCACTAGAAAGTTTCTAAGCCGGTTGATTAGCTTGTTCAGTAGTTTTAAATTCAAATTCCAGTGAATAGTTCATTATTTTATTATTGTGTACCAAGTTTACATAATTCTGTCTCAGTTTTTTACTTCGTCAAATCTCGTTTATAGTTACAATATGACGTTTATTATGATAATATAGCGTTCATGTCAGAATAATGTGGGACCTGGGTTTTAATATTATTTTCTTGGCTTCGCTCCGAGTGATAGATTTGGTGTAAAATGTAATCTACTAACGGCCCACACTAAGTATTACGCTAATATCGTGGGTGCGATAGATATAAGTAAACACAGAATGGCATGGCGGGACATGGAGAGGGGCACACATATCATCATAGAAAAATATTAGTTATTTATGCAAATACCTGCTTATGTATTACAAACACATACGAGTATATGCCCGCGTTGCGAATTGAACCTAAAATATATAGAGTGATCGAGTGTTGACGTCATAGAGTGTTTTCTGAGCTAGGATACGGTATTTTAATTTTTAAGTAGACTTTTAAGTCTTTAGAATACCTATTTAGTAGATAGAAAAAAGAATATAAGTAGAAGGGAGAAGGAGACCCTAGCGGCATATTGTGATACACAATCGTTACGAGTTCCCCACTTGGCAGGTACGGCGAGCCTAGTTACCTAGTAAATGACGAAACTTTGGGCTCTTAAAGCAATTTGACTTCATCACATAACTTCGATCGTCTAAAGTTCTACTTACGATAGTACAAAGTAACAGAGTAATTTATAGTAAAGTTCGTTCATTTTCAGTGTCACAGAATCCACAATAAGGTTTAATTTTGCTAGGAATTGAATGGTTCGAAATTGCTAGGCGAATTTTGAGTTTCTAGTTTTAGTTTTGAATGTATTGTAATCGCAGTGTTATTTACAGCATGGCAGCCATTTTTCGTGCTGATTATCTACCATATGATACAGTTTCAGATAGGAAACGGAGGAAACGATGATGATGTCATCATCAACCCTCAGTCTTTTGTCCTCATTATGTACTGTCGAAGCCTAATGCAAGTTAAGCCTAAATAAATTAATTAATAGGCTAGTTTTATTTCCCCGACTGTAAGTACTTGTTATTAAAATAGGTAAAATCTAAAAGATCCCTGAAAATTGAGGGCACTTGTTGCTACAAATTAATTAAGGAGCAAGTTAACAAAAAGTGCAATAAAGTTCGTTAAGGGAGCTTAATTTGCGAGTGGGCTCCGAGCCTAACATTAATCAAGTGAAATCGTTCTTGACTGCTGAGAATTTCATTACCGCCCCGGAACAATCGCAGATTACCATTATAATCGAATAAAAACATTTGGGCTTATTTAAACGCTCTTTGTAAAATCTTTCGGGATAACTCATTTCAGGCTCACTGCCACAATAGTGTGACAAAGAATATTAATTTTCTTCACAATCATCTTAATGTAACACAAAATATTTTTTTATTCTCAGTCACACCAGTGTACTTTGTATACCTACTGTTGATAGAAAACTAACTTTAAAATCAGCAATGTACTTCGATTCCGTGTACGAGTAGGTCCGTGTACGATGTGTGAGTCAACTACGTCACATGCCCCATTGGTAACTTACTAACTGAACTACCGACATGGTCAGAAAACTTTGCTTCGTAGGTGCAGAGCAGCTGGCAAAACTTCGATATATAAATACCTAAATTGTTAATTTACCTCGATGAGCTTAGTGGCGCAGAGGTTAGCGCGCTCGGCCTGTGATAGCGGCGGTTAAACCATTCTCAATAGTCAGTCATTGGATGGAAGACAAAAAATATATTATATTGAGCTCACCTGACTTGAATTGACCTAAATAAACATTTTTCGTCGTAAAGTGAAAAACGACTTCTCAATAGGAGGACTTTGCGAAAGCCGAAGATCATTAACGTCGCCATGTATATCCCCAGAAGCTTTTGCTTAGGTACGCCAAACTCTCCTGGTTGGTCGTGATATCAAAGGAACGGATTCGAAAGCCGGCACAGGATCAAATATTTGCCGAACAACAAAGAACTTGCTTCGTATATCGCCTGATCCATTAATCACCCTATTATTGTGTTTTGTACCACAAAGCGCAATATTGCTTTTCGACCTCGGCAGGCGCTGTGCTCATAAACTCATTCATTTAATGACCCGTTTAAGAACAGTTAAATGAAAATCGATACAAAATAAATTATTTTCAGGATCGATTCAAGTGACGTTGCGGGTATCGGTTATTTTATACGGGTTAGACGCAAAATGACCGTTTTGCATAATTAAATTGTGTTGACTTAGAAACATGTTACCTAGATAAGTACTAAGTAGGTACATTGTCTTGTTATTTTTTCTATGACTAACAAATTGCCTACAATATTGCAATAGGTGCGGTTAATTTCGTTCGGTTAATTTAATTCTATTTAAGTTTCGGTTAATTTAATTCTATTCTAGCTCCTCAAAAGTGAAATCGTATGTTGGTCTATCAGTCTGTCTGTAGTCTCTTTTACTCTAACGACTATTCAAACTGTGGTGCAAACGAATTAAGAAAACCCATTGCATAAGTTCGCGATGTTCTGAAAATAACCTTTCTATAAGTATTTCCATCTAACTATATATAATGACTGGACTATAATAATGAAATATGTGGGGTATATATGAAATATGGATGAATGTTTAATGATTTTATAAACAGTCGTTATATAGTCAATTGTTTTTAAAACTTCTTTTGATTCTCATATGGATATCAGTTCGAATTTTATATATATGTTTTTAGATTAATTTTTCACTAGTGTAAAGGCTCATGAGAAGGTGGGTAGTGAGATATTTTATAAATCGTGGGGAAGGGTACATACCAATAGAGGTAAATTAGAGTTGGCCAAGCTAGATATCATCATATCTTGAAATAGTGTCAGAATGAATAATACACTTAATACGATATGCTGACATAGGAAAAATTTTTGTTTTACCGAAACGAGCAATTCGTTTTATTTATGGGCTTAAGCCACGGGATTCCTTGCGAGAATTATTCAAATCGATAAATATTATGACTGTTGCATCTCAGTACATCTTCGACGTACTTATTTTTGTTAAATCTAACTTATACCTGTATAAAACATTGAGCGATGTTAACAGTGTAGTCACTCGTAATAGGCATAAACTTTGTATGAACAGATTCCGACTTAAAAAGGTTAGGAGGTCTTTCGTGGGTCAAAGTGTAAAATTGTTCAATAAACTCCCTGTAGAGGCTATTAACTTGCCAATGCCAAAATTTAAATCATATATTAAAAATGCTTTAATGGCTAATGCTTATTACACGATTAGCGACTATTTAAATGATAAAAAACCTTGGACCCTTCCTAAAACTTCCACCTCTCACACTTGATTTTAATTTTTTTTATTTTTTATTATTATTTATATATTTTCTTGACATGTTTATTACATATATTTTGACATTTACTTGTAAAACATATACGTGATTTGTGATCTTCAAGTGTCTGAAAGTAACATAGGTATCTATTATGTTAGATTATGGAGATCGAGTATGTCATGCACATTCAAATGGTCAAACCGGTAGCGGCGTCGTGGATCGGGTCGGGAGGTTCCCTCTATTGTGGTTGAGCTTCGCGATGGCTGACTCACGCGTCAACTCGTGAACGGGTGCTGCCGGGGGAACTGGTCAGCTCGATCTTTTATTAAAAGTTTTTTTTTTTGTTTGGTTAATTATACATATATATATAAGTATATATATTTTCCTTTCATCAGCACTTGATCACAATTATAATATGTTTCAGTATACCTTTTGACCATGTACTTTATTATGTACTTACATGTTATATTACTGATAAAAAATTATACATAAATTTATATTTAAAAAATGGTAAGCCCTTCTGGCATAATAGGGACCAACACTGTTTGAATGAGTTTCTTTCGGCATTTCTTCTCAGCAGTGGTCGTTCCGAAATGCTAGTAGTTTGTAGCTTTGATAAACATCATTTAATTTAGATTATGACGTGAAAAAGTGCCTGTGAAGGCCTAATTTCTGAATAAATGATTTGATTTTGATTTTGATTTCGGCATATCTTACAACTCTAATAAGATCAATGCCTTCAAACTCACAGTTAATACACACCGGCTACAGTAAGCGCTCCGTCCCGCGCTACACCATCCCTAACCACTTCTTACGAGTACGTTGTATAGCGCCAGGCTGTGTGCCACATACTTCATAGATTTCATTACAAAATGATGTTTTCGTGTTTTGATTTGAATTATTTTCGTATTTTGTTAACTAACTACAAACTAGATGGCGCTAGTAGTTTATTTTAATCTTTCGCTCCGACATGCATTACTACGATTTGCCAACTTGAGATTCCGAAAAAAAAATGGAATAGAACTAGTAATTTCAAATACTCATCAGCCAGTTAAAAAAATATCTTACAAATATAATTTAGGAAATCCTCCCTATACACATTCGTTCAGTATGTGAATGAGTGTGTTTGGTATAGTATGGCACTCGGGTAGATCTTTAGGAGAGAAGCCACTCGGCCCGGCTAATATTGAATTAAATCTTCGGATTTATTATGTGAGTTATATACATAGATATTTACGAGGACCAGTGTAAAGTATGAATAAATAGGCGTTCGCAATCATTCCTTACTTCCTAAGTAACGATTGCGAAAACCTATTTATTTATAGATAGATCGGACATTTGTCAAACCAATATTCTGTATCTACGCCGCTAGCAACACAATTAGTGTAACAGCGGTTTCTATCGGTTTCTGAAGTTAACAGACATTACTAACTTATCTTTCTGTTATCTTGGTGTGTCTAGTTTTAGCATTGCACATTATACAAATAATTGTTCATTACTTGCAGTTGCTCGCTTTATACATATAGATAAATGTAGTTTCATCAAGAAAATCATGGTACAAAATATATTTGTATAGAAATGAAAAGAAGAATGGATAATATGGATATGTCGTTGTTTTATTTATTTCATGAATTATATATGTATAATCATGAATTACCTTTTACAGACGGAGTTTGTATTATGGTCGAATAAATTAATAAAATATACATAGTCGTTTAAAATTTAAACAGGTGGTGTTTAAATTCAGGTTGTTTATAGGTGCGCCCAGAGGCCCTTTCTCCAAATTAATAAAGGGTATGTTTTGGAGTCCGAATTCATTCAAAATTATGAATTATATTCTTTGTATTGACTATTGCAGGTAGCAGGCACTCGAACTAAACAGTGCTACCGAAATCGCTGCAAGAGTATTATAAATATTTTGACGACGATAGATGATAGTCGAAAACTTAGTTCCGTCCGTATTTTAAAGTAGCTAAAATATTTCTCTGAATTGATTGATTTTTTTTTTCTCGAGAAAACTCTACTTTACGATCCATTTTAAAGAAAAATGAGTGTGTTTGTGTTACCAAATTTTGAAGTTGACTATACTATAATTAGTTACTTTCTTCACTGGCCATAAAACTATTTATATAAAACCTTTACATTCATTGAATGATTTAATCTATAAAACAAAGTTGCTTCGCGCTGCCTGTCTGTCCCTCTGTGTGCTTAAATATTTAAAACTACGCAACGGATTTTGATGCGAATTAAAAAAAAATGTTGGTGTGGTTCCTGAGCAAGTTAGTTCCATACAAAAATAAAATGTTAGTTGTATGTTCTGTGATTGAATTATTAGGCGGTTGTTAATACATATTGTTATAAATGATAGACTTTGAAGTCGCCTGCAGACCCGTGCAGTCCCAGCCTTATGACCGTGAGCTCACGCCTTTATTGGGGACCCTTCAAAAGGTCTTTATCGCTCCATAAAGCTTCTTTTATGTAAGTAAGGCGAACTTTCTGTACTGAACGGTAAGTTGTTTGATGGTTACCCCTGAAAATAATTTTGTAAGCCCTCCCTGCGTTCGCCGATCACTTCACAAGTTACTAGCGATAAAATAAATTCTATACATAAAATAAATCTCGTTATGATCCCCTATTACTTTTTCCAGAGTCTTTCAGAACCGGTTTTAGGGATGATCCGATAAAATATTTTCTGTTCTTACGTCACAAATTTGACCTTTTCCTTAAATAGATAATATTTATACAGTTTAAAAATAGACAATGGTTCCAACTCGCTTTAAGAAGCTAATAAAAAGATTTTCAACTGGCTGGTATGATAGCCTTATTAGGACATTCAATTTGGCTGATAACTCAGATGATGATAGTAACTTGAAGACACGACTGTAAAATTTTGTTTAAGTACTGGGACTCACGATAAGTAGTACAAGTACGTACTGATATAGAGTGTTTGATAGGAAAAAGCTCGCGTAAGTAAAACTTAAGAAATGAAGAATTAGATGTGTTTTTATTATAAAATAAAATAAAAAGGCACAGCTTTTGATATAAATTTAGATTACCAGTAAATTACCAAAAAGTCGTTCGGAATACCGGCTTTATAAAGATTTATAAAATATCAAGACGTTTCTCGAGCAAAATCTACGCAGTTTTCTGTTTAAGTACTATTTATTTATCTATACAGTAGAGATTGCAAGAATGTAGGTCGTTTCACACATTAATTGCTAAGCGGAACAAATAGTCGTCTTTGCTTTATTTTGAAGTGAAAGTCACACGGTACGACAAAATAGCTCTTTGTTTTCTACATAATTTAGTGAAATTTCAACTTAAACGTGCGTGAACTGATAGTTTTATAAATTTATAAGTAGCATTTTAACTGGTAAATATGGAGGTGTAATGACATTTCAATTTGTATGTGGTTGGGGCAGTATCGAGGTCGCTTTCAAGGTTGAAAGATGGAAATAACTATAGGTTATCTGAGGACTGGAGAAGCTTTCGATCAATGTGCAACAAATTTACAAAGTACACGCGGAAATCAGCAGATGTAAAATTAATATGTAAGAATGTGTATAGCGTGTGTGTCATGTGCCAGCAACATGTGTTATTAAAATAAGTTTTATTTATTTATTTCTTTCGAATTTACTAATGCGATATTTTTTTAATGCAAGAGTTTGTGTGAACACACACAAGTCCGTACAAAGTCTCATAGCTGCATTTCAGTAGCTTTATATTTTTAACTATATTACCACTGGATTAATCAGAACATAAAAGGCACTTCCACTACCGCACCTTGGCCGGAGGTGTGTTTCTTGGCCTATATAAAACGAATTGAATGGGTGGAGGCTGTGCTGGCTGGGAGCGATTTCGTGGTCCGATGGCCGCCACACGCCGCTGGTCAGAGACAATGGCGGCCGAGCACTGCCCTCGGGCTCAACAACGCATTGTTTTTGATTAATCACGCAACGCATCGTGTTACCCGGGATTTTAGACATGTTTTGTTTTTGGACGCTATAAGAGAAAGCATACTCTGTGGCAAATATGTGTCATCAGGCAGCCCATACTGCGTGCGCCGCGTATCCATATGAGCCATATTGTCCCAATGCTACTACGTTCCGTTCCATCGTCCTCCGTGCTTTGGTAGATCAACTATGAGTTGAACCAACGTTGAAATTGTATGGAATGGTTTTGAAGTGCATTAACGCATGTCAATGTCTACACGAAAATACTACACTAACTAGACTAACGGAGCACAACGAAGCTGCAACGTGCTGCGATGTCGCAACTTAGCAATGGGGCAAGGCTCTATGATGGATGATCTTCGTAAACTAAGCTGTAAACTTGTTAGTATTCTATCTATAATGCTACTTTAGTTTTTAACCTAATCGTGTAAAGTTACTAGCTATTGCCAGGAGAACACTCTTTGTTGATTTATTTAAATTAATAGTTGATACACCACATAAATTGGAATATTAACTTACCTAACCTGCCTAAATTCATTGCAAATTCGCCTCTATTGTTGCCCCATAGATGCCTGTGCGTAAACTTTAGGACAGTGTAATTTGCCGCTAAATTTACCACGTTTTTGAAAGTTAATTTGCTTTACATACATCATACAATTTTGACGGGCTTAGCTTGAGATGCAGTTCAAAATACGCATAAATAAAAAGATTCAGTAATAATTAAATTTTATCCGCGTGTTCAATTAAAAATGCCAAAAGTTTAATCAAATTCACAACCACATTGAGTGAATAAGTGTAGGTAGGTACCAACTAATGCAGAATACGAGGGCGAAGAAGTTGCCAGATTGAATGGAACAAAAGATATTATCAAGTTTGTTGTAAATGGAACTTAATTTTGTTGGGAGAACAAAAGACCCGATAGGTTTAAGTGAACATTCAGACTGCCAGGCCGTCTATTGTTTGTGTAAATTGTAATGAAATTAATTACGTGCGTAGGGCAGCGACCACGGGCATATGATATAAGAAAGAAATTATATTTAATAATTATAAATATAACAAAGATTTTCCATTCCGACAGTGTTTTTCTAGTTTAGGTCCTAAACTCGACGTACAAAATATATTATTCCATATCCGTATAACATCTGTAACTTTGTGTTACAGTACTTTGTACTTTGGTGCCTAATCGGCAAACATTTTATATACCGATTTCTTTGCTGTGTTCACTCTAGTGTGATACATTTATCAAAGCGTGTACGTCTTTGCGTGTAAAAAAGTAAAAAAAAATATTCTGTACAAGATCGAGCCCTGTTTCTATGCAAATACCTTTTTGGGATAACGAAGGTGTGGCTCTGAATAACGAACGTGTTAAATGTGTTTTGTTTTAAAATGAGTACATACCCATAACAAAGGAGTTTCTATGATTTTTAAAATTTTATGCAGCGCAATATAACATTAGATTTTTTTAGGTAATACCCGAAACATGTTCGTTTACTTATAGTATATATATATATATATATATATATATATATAGTATATGTATTTGGTGGTGCAAAATCGATATTTTATTCACCAAATAATCTTCCTTTAAACGAGGCTTTATAATTAAATTTATGATTTTGTAATTATACTTGATGTAGTAATTAAATGCATGACAAGATTTTTTATATTCATATTATTAGTAACTTTTCGGACAAATGACCTATAAATACTGAATTATTCGGTTCTGACTATTGATTGCGGGTTCACTCGCGTTAGTATGGTCGGTTAGGTTATTTAACTTCGGCTCTCTCTGTCTCTCTCATCAACATCGAGAACCCTTTATAACCCACTGCTGGGTTTCATAGGCCTCTCTCAATTTATGCCATTCACATAGAGGGAAAGAGTTCTCGTGTAGTTCGAAACCATTTTCGACTTACAACCTTTCAACACATCTTTCTCTGATCTGAGCGTATTACCGGTTCTTCCTTAGTCGTTGAGCGTCGAAGCCCAGGGTCTGCTTTCCGACTTTTGCGTCTCCAATTCGCACGGTCGTCGGCATGCCTACTTGTCTGACCATTGGCACGCATATCATCCTCGACGACTTAATTTCTGCATGATATAATAAATCCTTAACAATTCTTATTATTCCCTTATAATATTCCCTTTACAAAATATATTTAATAATATATATATTATATTAAGACAAATCACACAGATTAAGCTAGCCCCAAACTAAGTTCGAGACTTGTGTTACGGGATACTAATTCAACGATACTATATTTTATAACAAATACATATATAGATAAACATCCAAGACGCGGGCCAATCAGAAAAAAAATATTTTCCATCATGACCCGACCGAGATCGAACCCGGGACCTCTCGGTGTGGAAATAACTTTACAACTGCGCCACCGAGGTCGTCAAGATAATATATTATTAATATACATATTAAGTAGTAAAGGATTTTTCTTACTAAGTTATGCCAAAAGCAGTAAACTTACTTATTACGCTGAACAACATCTGCCGTTACAGTATAGCTGGTTTGTTTGAATTCCACATGAAAATGAAAAGATCTTCGATATTTATACCTCAACAATAAATGCTCATCAGATTGAACAACTTTTGCTAAGACCTTTCTATATATATTACTGTGTAGCTGGTCTCTTTGCGTTCCACAACAGGATCTGCAATGTTCATTACCTAAATACTTATCAATCTGTATCACTTTTGCTAAGGCGTCATTTCGATATATCTTACAATTACGTTAGAGTAAGTTAAAGCATATGCATTAGCATAAGCTGTCCCTGTCTTAATTATTTTGCACCGGCTTATTTTTCTTTTTTTTATGCTTAGCCCGGGCTTTGCGGCTTCCTTAAACTATTTTTTTTTGTAAATATATTAAGTGTACAACTTTTTTACTGTTTTATTATATGTAGGTTGATGATGATGATAAGAATTTACTGTATTTTGCAGGCTTCTTGGAGGAAATGCAATCTGAACCGGAAGTGGAAGTTTCAATTACTTCGCGTCACGATAAACTTTTTACCCACTATGAGGCGAATAATATACTTACTTAGTTATATAAAGAAAGAGCGTATTGCTTAAAAAAACGTATCATGAAATAAATTTATATGTTGCGAAGGTTTATTTAACAGAACTAACCTTCTCGGTCACAAAAGGTGATTTTGCAAGTGCCAATGCGGGTTTCCAAAATCAACGTTGTAATTGTGAAATAAAAACATACACGCTTGATTTCGTTTCAAACTAGTGTTGCCGAACTGTCGATAGTTTTACAATCGATAGTTTCAATCGAAAAAGGCCATACTATCGATATGCCTATCGATAGTATCAACACTATTTCACAGTCTTTTCTGTTTTTTAACTCGAATACAAATATCACTAAAGCTTACGCTTTTGTAAAATACGAGTATGCCTAGCAATAGTTCTAAATGATATATAAACCTCACACGTAGGGTCTCACACAAGACCCAAGCGTAATCAGTTTCTCAAAGTAGTGTCCATTATTATCAACTCACGGTAAGCTGTTACTTGAAACTTTGATTACTTGGCTAAATTGAGCGACGGGTGGCATCAAATTGTCATTCGGAAAGCAGTGACTTGAATTAGCAATTAACTATAGGCTTCTAATTAATGATTTGTGCTAGCTGAAGGTAGGTGCGTACCTGCCGTGGCATGTCGTACGTCCGCTATATGTCGCCCGACTCGCGCGACGCAACCTGTAATAAAGACGCCCTCAGCCGTGACGTTTAGATACGCTCCCGTTACCAAAACCGTCGCTTTTACTTGATTCATCCGACTGTATGATATGGCATACATTTGTAATCAAGTTGTATAGACAAAGTCACTCGTAGTACAAATTTTATGAATATATAATATATGGATCTCGATGGCGCAGTGGTTAGCGCGCTCGGCATGCTATGATGGTGGGTATTAGAGTAGAGTTTTAATCTCTAGAACATGACAACTAAAAAGAGAAAAATGTTGTCATGACAGTTGGTTGTTATTTCGGAGATGGTACAATTGTTGTAATGATTTAATGTATTCATTATAATAGAAATAAACAAGTGATTTTTTATCTCCATACCCTGTGCATATTTTATGATAGTTTATCTACGGTCCTCAATAGTGGGTCATTGGATGGCTGATCAAAAATTTTGAGCTTTAGAAGGCATGTCAAAGCGTTGGTCTCGGTGAGTCGCTTGTGTTTGCTGTTAAAACTCACTAATTCGTGTTCACCAATTGGGTCCGCATAGTGGGTCAAGGCCCATCCTCCTCGCACGGGATCCCCTGGGTACTAGAAATGTTATATAATCTGTGCCCTTGGGGATCGGGCTGCGGGATGGTGGATGACTTGTTATCTATCCACAAGGAAGGCTAGCTCCCCAGCAGCCATTTAAACATAACTGGATGATGTAAGTATAATAGTGTCTCAGCGATACAAAGAAGTTCTAATAGCAGAAGCAATGACCGCTGTGTTCGGCGAACTGTGACGGCTACCAAAAAATGAATCTTGAAGATGAAAGATTTTACTTTTTTAAAAATGGCGGCGGCGGTGGCTTGTGTTTCCGCCCTAGAATAGGACCAGTGCATGTCCTCCCGTGGATGTCGTGCGTAAGGCAGGCGGCGAGTTGTTAAATCACAGCCGAATCTTCAAAATTTGAAAGTTCTTTTTTACGCTGACCCCGGGCTTCGCGGCTTTACAACCCTTCTTCACAACCTGGGAACATACAGAGATGAGAGAGTGACTTTTAAAAATGATGGAAAAATGTAATGTTTTAAAAATGTAAGGAAAATAGAATAATATAAATATGAAATCATGCGGTAAAATTTAGCGTGACTGGTAAATCACGACGATCAAGAGGGATTCGATTGTAATTGTGGCACGGATGAGCGCCTCCCTGCCGTAATTATGACGAAATCACACGCCCGCCGCCGCCATGTCGAATGCCAGGGATAGATATAGATCGGCTATTTTTGGATTTTATTCGAAATTTCTGCGTTTATACAACCATAAAAATTCAGAATCAAAATAACCGATTAATCAATGGTTTATGCAAATACTAGCTTTCAGCCGCGTGAATTTGAAACAAACAATGATATCACTCAGGAATATTTTTTTTTGTCGTAAATTTGATAAATAGAAGGTTCTCGTCGTGACTGAAGCGGCGTAACTGGGGCCATCCGTTTTTAAAATAATCGTAACATCACTTTGATATTTTATAATACGAGTATAGTTATGTATGGCAACAATAACCCGCATCTAAGATTGAAGTCGCGTATATAGATTGAAGTTAAAATTTTGAGTTTAGCCAACAACTAGCCCACAGCAACGAAAATAAAAACAGCACATAAAAAGTACCATTTGATTGCCGCCAGTCTCCCGGTTAGACCAAAAATTTTAAATCATCGCTGTCATTTTAGAAATTTTACATTAATTTTTATAGCAATTTAATAATAGATACTTGCTGTGTACTTTACCATAATTAAATTTGTGAAAAAAAGGCAAAATTATGTAAACCTTATTTAATATGAATTCTATTGTTTTTAGTTTTTTGAGATTCAATAAAGTAACCCATAAGAAAAACAATTGATGTTTTTCTTAATTCAAAAAGTTATTTAGCATTTTCGTGAAAGATTTGTGGATGCTCAGAATATCAGAAAAAAATGAAGTAAACGACTGGTTTTGAGTTACGAAGAATCTCTCTTCAAATAAATTAGCGAATGATGGATCATTTACTTAATATTCGTCTCGCCTGTACCTTGCCATGTCAGCTCCCCGACCCCATTTAACGTTTCATTCCATAACGTTCCTTTTCGTGTGTAGTCTATCAATCATATTCTACATAATTACAAATAAAAAGCTGGCGGAAGTGTGGGAAATTTTGCGTATGGCAACTTTACTCTGATGGATGTAGATCCATGGTAAAGTTGCCATACGCCTGTTGTTGGGTCTGAAAGGGTAGCCTTTCAGACCCACCTTCTTGGTCATACGTATATACCAATCTAGGTAACATATACATGTCCCGTTTGGATATGGTATCTGGAATAAAAGGTATATATAAATATATACTGTGACTATATTGTGAACTATTTTATTAATGGGCTTAACTCGACGGCCATAATCTGTAATAAACGGTAAACGAGAGGACGGACGTAAAATAATTCAGAAGAAACAGATTTCTTTTTGTTTATTTTATATATTTAGTGAAACGGGCTCATTTTCATAAACTTGCAACGAACATTTGCTCGTAGTAAAAATGAAATTCTTTGCCCTTTAAAACTGGGCTAATAAAATGAATTCAGCTGCGCACTGAGCTTGAGCACCCTAAGCTAGTAGCGTGGCAATGTTATTTTACAACATCCATCAAAAGAACTAAAAGTAATAAATCTCAGAAACTTTGGGAAATGTATACGTAGCGAACCTATTTCAAACGTGTTGTGCATGGTAAGCGCCTCATCCAACTTGCTATTCAAAGAGGTCGTTAGTCCACGTAAGTAACATCGTTTATGAACGTAACATTAAACGTATCACTGCTCTCCCCCTTGAATTTCAATAATAAATAACTATTTGACAATAACAAATCCCACTATCAACCAAATTTACTAAATATTTATTCAAGTTTCGATGACATTGACATTACGAATTAATTATATCATAGGTGGAATTTATATAGAACATGCTCCTAGGAATACTCATTTTAACAAACAGATTCATAAAGCAATATTTTCCAGGTGACTGCCTAAGTCAAATTCAAATTCAAATCATTTATTCAGAAATTAGACCTTCACAGGCACTTTTTCACGTCAATTTTCTATAATTATTTCTCACAAGTTACAAACTACTGGCATTTATTTTGGAACGACCACTGCTGAGAAGAAATGCCGAAAGAAACTCATTTGTACAGTGTTGGTCCCTATCATGCCAGAAGGGCTTACCATTACTGTTTCTTACAATGTTTTTTTCTAATAATATATAAAAGTACATAATGTACATAGTCAAAAGGTATATCAAAACAGGTTATGATTGTGATCCAAGTTCTGATTATAATATATATATCGATGTGAAACACAATTAACTTACATAAAAATATAGGAGAAACGAGATGACCAGTTCCCTCTGGCAGCACCCGTTCACGAGTTGACGCATGGGTCAGCCATCGCGTAGCTCAACCATAATAGAGGGAACCTCACGACCCCGCCCACGACGCCACTACCAGATTGACCATTTGAGTGATCATGACACACTCGATTCCCATGACTTCATAATTACAAATCTTATTCGTCGAAATAGAAGTATAATTCAGACACTTGAAGATCACAAATCACGTACATGTTTTACAAACAAAATTTAAATGTCACAATATATGAATTATTATAATAAAAATAAAAATTATAATTAAAAAATAAAATAAAATAAAAAACAGTAAAATAAAAATTAGGAGACCATGTGTGGAGTGGCAAATTTGTCGGGAGGATCCATGCGTTTTTATCAGTCAAACAGGCGTTAATTGTGTAATACCCTTTATCCATGAAATTTTTCTTAACATAAGTTTTAATTTTTTCATTGGCAGATTAATAGCTTCTGCAGGGAGTTTATTGAATAATTAAATAGTTTATTGAAAAAATAAAAAGACCGCCGAACCTTTTTAAGCCTGAATCTGTTCATACAAAGTTTGTGCTTATTTCGAGTGTTTACACTATTTACTTCGTTTAATTTTTTATATAGATGTAAATTTGATTTGACAAAAATAAGAACATCAATAAGACTAAAATAGAGTTACTGACGCATGTGTCTGGAAGTTTTTGAAACTTGTTTTTGGTCACACTATAAAATTAACCGCAGTGCCGTGTCAGACCAGTTACATTTTTTTAACATTAACTTTTTTGGAAAATATCTGGGGTGCTTTCAGGCTATTCTGGGATGAGCACGGCTGGTGAGCTTTACTACGCGCATGTTATCAAGGAAGAAAAAATAATAAAACTTATTTATATTTTTTTGACCAGATAAATAGACTACCTATTTTTATTTGTCAAATCTTGAAATGAATATAAAATATTTCTGCCGAGCGCAAGCGTACATAATAACACTGGTGAAAGGGGATAAGTGTAAAACACCCCGAGGGCTCAAAGTGCAAAACCCTTGTATGTTCCGTGAATATAATCATTTATCTTCGTAGCTTACAAGTATCGAAACGGTGTTGGTACAATGTGAAAATGTCAATCACCGTAATGTATTACATAATCTTTCAATGGAAATTGTTTTTCAAAGCTCTGTGTTTTTGTTAGCCTGACCGTAAACCGGAATATATTTGGCTTAGCTCACATAAAAACCTTTATTTAGTACAGTAACAAGTAGTTGTCGGCGGTGCTTATGATTATCTATTAGCTTATGTCACTCCCACTCTCTCTCCTGCCCTCCAACAATCTCCACACCTAAAATCTCCTCAATCCAAATGCTTGTATATGACATGGAAAAGTTCCTGTGAATGTTCTAGTTTCTGAGTAAATGCTTTGAGTTGAGCTCTGTTTTGACGTGAAAGAAGGACTAACAAAAACAAACACTTTCACTAAATAAGTATTATAGGTTTTATATAAAACGTTTATGCCCGGGAGTAAAAGTATCTCTGTAGACCTAACTACGTAGGTGGACGGACAATCGTTCTGAGGTTCTGTTGCTTTGTAACTAGAAACTTTAAATGGCTTTGCCATTTAAAGGAAACTTTCTATATGCAAACTATATATAGCACAATCACTTAGATTCTGGAACACCAAACAGTCATTTTCTAAAAATTACATGTACATTGAAGTATTCATAAATATTGAAGAATTTTGGTATTGTGTGTAGGTACATATTATAATTAATTTTATTTTTAAAGTGCTCGTGTTGAATAAAATTTATATTATTTTATTTGATATATTCAAGTTCACTTTTAATTTTAAATAAGTCGTTAAATTCTGTTGGAGTAATTACCTATAAGGTCTTATTTATTTCGGTGACGGAAAATGAATATGAATGAGGAAAACAATGTATATTTCCTGAAATTGTATACAACCTTGTTTACCTTGTTGTGACATTCTAGATGTCTTCCCAAACCAGTGTGTTCCTTGTTACTCGTTCGGGGTACAGGATAATAATTAATCGTAATCAGTATAACATAAAACCGACCATGAGAAGAGATAATTGTGACAGCCAGTGGGCTACAAGGATAAATCAAATCATATCTTTGATGTACGCTTATACCTATAATTTCAATGTATTTCAGTTTTTTTTTTGTCTCTATATTTGGAACAGGCCTGTCATTGTTCCAAATATAGAGACAAAAAAAATTCTCTATAAATTACATACAGTTCGAAAATAAAGCATTTTCAAAAAGTTTCTCAAATTTTCATTATATCGAATGAATCTATTTTTTTATAGTATTTCTGGGAATCGAGATGGAATGTCTAAAATCCTACATCCAGACTAAACTAGCTGGTGTTAAAAAGTATATATGTATTGTTAAATTAGGAAAAATAAACATAATTTTTAGATACAACTAGATGATCTAAACATATAAATTCCAAACTCAATAAGCCCGTAAGCAAAAATAACAAAAACAGTAAATCGTTTGATGAATGGCGTTAAGTGTAGAAGGGCCCACGCAACAACCTAATCAAAATTAACAATATTACTGCGGCACGCAGGCGATTTTTAGGATTCTCTATATAAAATAAGAAGACGAAAGACTAAACATAAAGTCTGTCGCGGTCATTATATCTTCATACAGTATTTGCAAAGAAAATTAAGATGCAGCTATTCAGCTTAAAAATATTGTATAGTTCTTTAGTATACTTAAAAAGTCAGACAAACGTTAGAAAAATTTATACATTTTTCTAAAAATATTTAGTAAACATTACAATTATACAATATTTCAGAAAAATCAAGTTTCAGTGATGCAGCTGGGGGACGAGAGAACTGTTTCGGTAAATTTTTATACAACTTTATTGCATAACAATCACAGAAAAATAGTACACAGAACCCTTTGTGCGAATCTGTCGTATGTAACTGTGTAATTTTTTGGAGTTTGTACGCAGTAGAGCAAAGTGAACATCAATACATATAATAAAACAGTAGAAAAAAAAAATCATATACATCGAATATTTACATAAAAAAAATTAGTCGATAGAAAGAATTTGAAAAAAAGCTCTGCCTGTTTGTTTGTATGTCTGTCTGTTTGTCTGTTGTCTGTTTGTACACGCTAATCTTCGGAACAACTAGACGGATTTTAATTAAACTTTTTTGTTATATATTTATTAAGCCTGGGCATAATATAGGGTATATAAATGATTTTGAAAAGTGGAATACTTGATGTAGACCCATGATGATACAGCTAAACTATAGGAAATATATATATAATATTTAAATCGTATGAGTATCTTCTGTATAGGTATTGTTACACTTACAAGTCTGTATAGTTAAATTTCTCTAATAATTTTGACTCCTTATCAAAAAATATTCGGCCACGCGAACGAAGTCGCGGGCATCAGCTAGTAATAAATATATACCTAATTATTTAGAACTAGATTATATACAATTTCAATTAAAATATATAATTATTTTTATAGCATCGCAAAATTCAATGAATTTATTACTTAAAGCTAGTTTTGGATGACAACAACTAATAAACCAATACAAATAAACTATCATAGATTGGAATAATGGAAAAAGAAAAATATCGTGTCCGACATAATTCTAATTCTACAATTTCGTCAATGACGACCATGTTACGTGAAAATGAAAAAATAAAATATTTATTTCTAAAAGTGGTAATATATACTAGCATTCATTCTAGTGAAATAAATACACATTGCCAGAAGGCCACGCTTTTCCATAACAATTGTAAATAAATTGACCTACTAATGAATATAGTAAAAACAATCAATATTTTGTTATATAACATAACACAAACTCAGTCTGTCGCCGGCCTCCAGTAGACCCTGCTGGGGTCACTTGTTTTTATTTTTCACTTTGCAGATTGTGAATTACATTTAAAAGTATTTATTAGAACACATAGAAAAATACACAATATTAATGTTATTACCTCAACAATAATTAATAAAAAGTTACCTATCTATTTATTACTTAAAATCTTTCGAAGTGTACTAGAAATTTCAAGACACTGTCACCAGTTTAAAATTCTTACATAATCTATGAATCAATAGTTCACTTTAATAAAACAAACAAAACACTTTAAAAAACACTTCGAAACAAACTTTTTTTTTCGAAGTGTTTTTTAAAGTGTTTTGTTTGTGACCTCCGAGGCCGCTGACTGTCTTCTGTATGATTTTCTATTCCGAAGCACGCCCGATGTAAACATTCTCACTCATCTGAGCGTTTTCCATCTACAGATCTGGATTCGATACTATTTCTTTTTCACTTAGTCCAATTGGACCGCATATCGATAGTTTTAGACAGTAGTTCTATTATATAAGTAATTATATTTAAGTAAAGACATATTTTCCTAAAGTCTGTCAATATCTGTACTACACGACATAATACAATTGAATTGAACAAAATCCAGTATGTTTCACGGCACTCGAGGTTTACCTCAAAAGTTGGGCATAGCTATTGCAATCTTTCCGAAGCATTTTCCTGAGCTACGACGTTTACAAAGAGCAAAACGGCGTCGATTTGGTGGAAAAGTTCCCGAGGCCCGTTGGCGGCCGATATCTGTTCGTCGGCGGCAATCTGTTTACGTAACAACCCGTTATGTTCCGAGAGGGTTCGCTGTAGACGTTAAACATATTGCCTCATAAATCGCTGGAATCCCGGCTCCTATAGCTTCTCTTCCACTGTCAATTTGACTACGCTTCCTTTACGATTTCATGATGTTGACTCAATAGGTAGGCCGGAAAGGATGCGAAATTACAAATTGTTTGGTCAGCGAAATGGGGCTGTTTAGTACAAATGAAACTTATTTGGAAATTCACACTTGAATTATTTTGCAATTATTAAAGTTTTGGGAAAACCATTTCAATATAAATTCCTTTTGGAACACAACATCAAGTAATTGGCAAAGTGGTCGAAGAGTTAATGTGAGTAACTTTTAGTATATCAGTGCAGTGTAGTGTTAGTGCAGTGTAGCTTTAGAGCTGGCTTACAAAAGTGTATTTACAGGTTTAGTCACATAACACGAGAGTGTATATACTTCTACTTGGAAACTATCGGTCGAAACACTAGCGAAGCTGATAAATGAAAATTAATTTAATAAATTTAGCTGACAAGCAGGCATTATATTATCGTGTAACATGTCATACAGCACACGAAGTCTTTGCTAATGACACACAATTATGTATCAAAGCACCTCTTCATTCAATTGCATGTTTAACAGCGAACAGCTAAAAGTGAAAACGCTTTTAGCCCATCCAACTAGTAATTAACTATTTTAATGTTTCAAGAACATACAAAAGGCCATTTTGCTTCGAATTGGGTTAAAGTTTTATGGGTAAGTTAGCTGGAGATTAGACATCTACACGCGAGCATGCTAGGGGTCTGTTGTTACAACTGTTGCAAAATTGCTTTTGTTCTTCGATAAATTAGAAATGCTTCTCGTATATTCACAGTCGTAAAAGTTTCTTTTGTTGGCGGCGGCGGCGCTTCCTGTTTACCCGAGCCTACCCTGTTTTCCACATGAAACAAAATAATTACTTATTCAAAATTTTATGAACCGAATAAAAGAGAGTACCTATGTATATATTTATAGAAAATGGAAAGGACGGAAATCCGTTGTATACAAAAAGTACACAAATACCAAATGTATGTAAACACGTAAGTGAATTTGTATTTGAGTATGTATATTATACTTAGATGTTTTTTACGATATAATTATAATAAGTATACAAGTATATTTTTTTCATTTGACCGAAATTGTTAAGCTACCGGCTGTGTATATTGTGTGGCTCCGCCTAGATTACGACGGCTCCATGTCCTCGCGCATAACTTACTAATCGTGATGACTTACGTCGATAGGAAACCACAGCATTTCCAAAGAGTTGACATCAGGCGTGTAGCCAGTAGCAAAACCAGAAACGAATCTTCAAAAAGTTTTAAGGTTGATTTTTTCTTTAAAGCTTTCTTAAAAAGCCGAAAATGAAAAACGTTTAAATAAATAAGAGCTTGGGACATCTTAATTTACACTAAAGTAGATTCAAAAACTGCAAACGTCTCAGCTCTGTATAGATAGGTGCATTACTTTATTAGCAATATGCAACAACGTCCATTGTCGCAGCAGTCACAGGAATACATAACACACTTTCCCTTTGATAGAACGATTCTCGCAGACACATACATCGCACTGTAGAAAGTGGAGTTTACGCCCTTTGTATGTCAGTTACAAAATTGTAACAAAATTATACCAAATTATAATATTCTTGATTCTTGTTTATTTTTTATTATTGTCATAATTTTTGGCCATAAAGGGACATAATATAACATGAAATAGAATAGAGGAGAATAAAATAATTTCAAATTATAGATTGTGGCGAATTAAGCATATTATATAGAATACAACGATTTTCTTAATTTGTGACAAAACTGTGTGTAAAAGCTAAATTATATAAATTTTCACTGAAGAAACCTATTTGACATTTAGTCTAACGCGTTTCACTTCAACTATGGAGCATTTTAAAAAGGCAAACTTTATTTTTTCCTGTTTCTGTGTGCTGTGCTGGTTGATAAGTGCGATAGTGTTAGAAATCATTGTTTATGACGCATAAATGATGAAGCTCGCTGTTGTCTATGACTGTTACCTACGTACAGTATACTACACGTCAGGTAAGACTGCATGGACCGCTATGTCGCAGTTATAGAAGCAAATTTGCAATGAAATGGCCAAGCCTTTGAAACTACTATTGATATCGTCATTAACTATGAGATTAACTCACGTCAAGTTCTAGCACGTTCTAAGCCAAGTCTATTACACAGTCTCTGTTATAGATACAGACATAAATTATAGGCTACGGTGGGTATGTCAATTGGCTGACCATTTGTTTGTCAAAATTGTCAGTTAATCAGAATTTTGGACACAAACTCACTGAATTTGGAAAGCACAAACTTTATAAACATTGTACATTTTTTTCGTGTAAATGAATAGCTTGCCGTCAACGTGCCCATCGAAAGAGTGTGGAAATATTATGGAAACAGTTTAATAAATTTGGTTTATTTTTAATGTACTCTTCCTAAACACCTTTTATAAAAAACCATCGAGTAAATAGTAGTAGACTCAAAAATTAATAAGCTTCCATCCAAAAAATCTACCCATTTGTAGACACACATAAATACACAATTACTGTATTTTTATTGATAAAATATACATTCAATAAATTCTCACGACTCTTAACTTGATTGCCAGAAGTGCAGTGTTGAAAATAGAATCCGAAACGTACCTAATGAGTAAACTAATACGCTGAATAATTTACAGGCATCCGCTTTAAATATAGTAGTCAAATAGACAAAATAATGTTTATTCAATTATAACGTGACTTACGACAATCGAGACAAACTTGTCAGCACGGAAATACGATATTACAAATGATTTATGGCAATTTCTGTGTAGTATTTCATTCGTGTTAGGTTTTACATTCAAAACAACAAGTTTAACAACTAGTTGTGTTTGATTGTAGTTTGATTGAATTGTGTTTCTGGAAATTGAATAACGACCACTTTTTATTCTCGAACAGCAACAGCGAACGAAAGAGAGGTAAGCGTTCCAAAGACTGTACGAAGTGGGGGAGAAAATCTAGGAAAGCGGAACTTGGGATCCGACACTCTATGGCGAAGGGAGCTACCAGGAAAACACTCATAAGAGAGAGTGAGAGATTGTAAAAATGTTATCACTTGTCGGATTCTGTGGTCAGTAAAATACAAGTTTCCGGTAGGTTGTAAAAATTAGTAATTCTTCGGTTTGATTTTGATTAGAACTTTAACTTAACTCTAGTTAGATAATAAATACTCTTTATAGTTCACACTTTACAAATATTGTAACATGCAAGAATATTTTTTACGTATCTACAAATAAAATAAAATAAAGTCGATTCAAATATTTTTGTTTTGGTACATGAAACAAGAATATTTTCTTTTGTTTTGTTATAATATATAAAGATCTCAGGACATTGCCATAGAAATGGTAACAAAACACCTATTTAGTTTATGCGATGAGGATATGGAATGATTTATTTCAATGTTTATACGCTTTTTGCCGCTATCGTGTGCGAGACAGCGAAATATTTTTGGGAAAATGTTAAACGCGGTTTTTTTCACCACTATAATGTAGATTACGGGACATTGACTGAGCTACCAGACATTTTTATCGAGATTCGTTCATGCCTGATTCGCCTAAGCGACTATTACGAGCGGCATATATATGTAAAACAGCGGAATAGTCGTCATTTCGTTGGGTTTCTCGTCCTCAGTAACATACACAATCCCCTACTTGAGCCCTAGGCGGATCCCTTCACCGATATATTTCAATTACCGCAAACTACATATAAATATGCTATACTCTATTTGTTACAGCGAAAAATCTAGAATTTGTTTAAGTAAATCTCGTACCAAGACACAAAAATATAATTTTATAATAGTTTGTTCTTTGTAGTTTCTAGTACACTTTGTAGCTGAATGATGTCAATTTTAATTGGTGTATTATTTTGAGCTATTTTTTATCATTACTAAATATTCCCCGCAACTCGTTCGCAGATGCCTATGTTTAACCTAATAAATAAATTTTCACAATTATAATAGGTAAATTAATTATTTTTATAATATGGATATAAAGTATGGATGGATAAGTATAATATAGAAATTATAAGTTGTAGATTGCGATGACTAACGAAATTTCGTCTAAAACTTTCACACCAACAAACTCTGACCTAGGCCAATATAAATATAAAAATTAATATGCAATCGCAATATTTCGCAAGAAATCAATATATGACACACACAGTAACCCAGCCAATAGTCGTGTCAGTGTTTCGTGATAATAAGATCATGTGATTTTCTCGGAATACTGTGTGTAACTTATTTATATAGATTTTTACGCAGCAAGGAATTGTAACTACTTAAGATATCAGAAGAAGATTATTTCTTGGGTATTTTGCCGGAAAAGGCATTCGAAATTTAGACGTACCTAGGCATTTATATTTTTTATAATTAATGTGTAACTAATAAAGTGAACTTATAACCTTAATAATAAAGTGACTATATATCCTTATTTTTCAATAATTGTACTAGCTTAGGTCCATGCAGAGACACGATACGTTAACTTCATTCTGGATCCAAGGCAACCCTAAAGGATACCCCTAGGGGTGCTACGGGGATTCGGACCCGTGACACTCCAATTAAATTAGTGCAGTGCTTTTGAATATTCTTCTACACAAAAATATATCACCCTTTTTAAACCTCTAAAGATTTATAGCATTTTATAGGAAAACTAAACTGATTTAAAAGCACAAAATTAAATTTTTCCTAGCCGATTAATTACATTTCAATAAGTGTGTAGGGTTTAAAAAAAATGAATTCAGTTTTGAATTGAAACAAAAAAAATCGTGGTGGAAAGAATGGTGATGCATGGAATTATTTGTTCACAGTATTTTCTTCTTCCTCCCTTCATCATCATCATCATCTGCAGCCCTCCGTGACCCACTGCTGGGCATAGGCACCCTTATGTCTCCGCCTTCTTTCTTCCTTACAGACATTTTATACTTTAGTTCCAATGACAAGATGAATTTAACCTTTAGGTAAATTGTGGAAATTCAGCTGTGAGATTCATGACCGGCCCCGGTTGTTTTTAACTTTGACCTTCTGAGAATGTTGCCTATAAGCAGATAAAGATTTTAACTTTTAGGTGACTAATCGCCTCACATGACATTCACCTGAGTATATGGGGTGGTTCTATGTAGGGCGGGAACCACACGCCTCATTACTTATCTACTAATAAGTACATTAAGTTCCGTTAGAAGACAGCTGAGTTCGTGTAGCTAGGCACCGGTAAGTAAACTGCGATAAGGACGGGCGGAAGTGAGGTCAATGTTCGGATTCTCGCATGTAGGACAATTTAATAATCACCACCTGCTTTCTAATAAATGGCTTCTTTATTTCTGTTTTCTATATAAACAGATTTTTCTATTTCCGCCAACATATTTTAAAAGTTAAAAAGGTTCATAACAGTTTAAGTCATCTCGAATTGGGATCCTCCGATTCTACAAAAAGCAAGTACCTACATACACGTACATGTCCATAGTGTCTACTACAAATATTATTATACAACTGAGATTAAAACAAAATTGTCCACTACACTGAACTACCATAGTCAAGGTAGGCTTGAAGGCTCGATAAAATAGGCTCGTTTCAACGGAGGCTTATCTTGATCTAAACTGTTGTTTTCCACCATAATATCAGTTCTCGTAATTGTTGTTTATTGATTTTCAATTAAACCGCCATAAAAAAAACTTGGAATGTCGCGTCCGCCGGAAACGGATTATTCTACAATGAATCCTTTCACAATCTATATTTTGAATGTCAATCTGTTGTCTGTTTCACGACCGACAAAAGCGTTTGACTATTTATGATGATTTATGAAATTTAATTTGACTATAGTACCTAGGTACTCATATTCAAACTAAAGCCAATTTTGTTTTCAAGTAAATCTATCTGTAGAATCAGCAATATATCTTTGGTTGCAGACTAGCAGCGAGCCACTGTTATTGTTACTGATATGTAGCGGTGGTTCTTGCCTAGAAAAGGACCACTCACACCACAGGACATTCTCCTGTGGTATTCGTACGAGGCTATCAACAATGGTATTCCCGAGGCTGATTGACTCACGGACAATTCTGTGAAATAATAAATATTTCCTGCAAAAAATGTTCAAAACATCACAATAAATTGAGCACACGATAATAACTATATTGCGAAGAAAGAAAACACGAAACTTCTTTTATCTTCGAGGTTTGCCCTTTTAGTCTTATCTTTGTGGGACCGGATAAGGATCGGATGTGTGAAACGTAAGTATACAACAATATTTACTACAAATGTACAAGCATTCCCTATATTTACATAGGCATGTTTTTTTAAGTGAATGTATATATTTTAATTATATAATTTTAAATGAGCAATACATGGTAAAGGCTATTTCCGCTTCTACATCAGCAAATGCGTAGGGAACAAATGCCTGGCCATGCCACTTCCGCCTGGCAGGAGAGGCATGCCCAAGACAGTTGTACCTTCAGCCAGCCTCTATTATATAGTCTGAAGCCTAAAAGGAAACAAGTTTGCAATTGGATTGAATGCTGATGTATATAAAGCGAGCTAATGCTCGCTTGTTCTATCTATCCTCAATCTGATAGTCCATCAATGCCTGGGCTCGGGCTATGGCCAGACATTGGTTCGACAACTAAAATGGGGATAGAATGAGCATTTTCTGTTATATATTATTATTATATCTGTTATATATTACTATTGGTAAATGCACCTTCATAAGTACAACTCTTTATAATTAATTGTAGAGCACATTTTGAAGTACCCTGAACAGACAGAGCGATCTAATCTATCCCCAATAGCTGTCTGCCCGCCGGCGTCGAACTACAGATACGGAATGACGCTATTTACATACGAAACGTTTCACTGAGCACTTGTACGACTTGTATTTTATACGAGACTACACATGTAGATACTTTTAAAATCCATTATGGGATTTGCCTTTGTCATACATTGAATAAATAACGCGTTGACCGAACGCCGCGACTAAATATATTTTATTGTGATTAGTAGTATTTTAGTGTGTTAGGTCGGTGGGATGGCACAAATAGTAGTTGTGTGACAATTAATAAAAACAGTTTTATGCTCAAAGTTTGTGCACTAACCCAAACAAGAAATACAAAAAATTTGAGCATCTGTTACAAAAGAAGTGATCTCAAATTCACTAGATAAAAATGTTCCTTCGCCGTGAAACAAGCGTCGTTAACATCCGGTATACTCTGATATAACTTGTAAGTTGAACATAAATAAAAATTCTATACAAAGTTTTCTCGATTGTACTATGATTTATGTTAGACCGTATCCAGCCAGCGCCGAGAATTCCAGATCAGATGAGTGTACAAAATTACTTTGGCGAGTGAGAAATTCTTTTGGGCATTTTTCTTTTCTTAAATAGGGTAGCAAAAAAAGACTAGCAAGCACATATTGTAAATATAACTTAAGTTCTCATGTAAGTGACAAATGTTTTAATGAGAATAAATGTCTTTAAACCTTAAACCTTAGGAACAATTTAAAAATTGGTAACTTGACATGTAGTCCGTCATATTTAAACTGCTCCACGCTAGTCAGTAGTTTGGTTGACCAAACTATACCAGGATCGTAAAAATATGTTACGATGACGAAACTACACCATAATTTTAGAGATGACCAAATTAATACACGTTGACGAAAATACACTAACCTATTTGTTAGTTTGCAAATTAGTTGTGATAGCTAATATCTGTGTTGTATTCGCGTTCCTAATTCTGCCTGCACCAAAATAACTTTATCAAAATGAAGTCGTATTCTGCAAGCACTATACAATGTACGACATTTACATACTGTATTAGCTTTGATATTAGTTATTATGAAAATTTCTTTGCTTTGTTCTCGCGTGAGTAGTATTTTACTTACCGATTTAAATAAAGTACCGATTCAAACAAAATAAAATTTAATAAATACGATAAATTATTAAGTACGAATAATTAATCGATTAGAATGATTCTTAACGACTTCAGGAATACTATTTTTTTATCAATACTGAACTCAAGCACATAAGTATTAGGCAGAAGGTGTAAGTTATTAGGTAAATTATGTAGAACACCTGTATTGCCAAAGAGAGACAACTTCCATATTTCTAACTTTTATCAATTTAAGTGATTTATTATTTGGCTACCCACGTAGGGTACAATATAATCTGCATATAGGAGTATTTTTTATCCCGAAATTCCCACCGAGACTTAGAATTTTACGACCAAAAGCTAGAATTTTAGCATATTTGAGGAATAAATTACAGTTTGCTTTATATTTATACATATTATATTTATAAATAGAAACTAAAACTTATCTATAAGTAAACTAAATTAAACATAATAAGAATGTGATTATATTATAAATGCATAAGTTTGTGAGGATGTATGTATGTTTGTTTGTTTGTTAGTCTATCACGCAAAATCTACTGGACCCATTGTAATGAAAATTTCATGTATGGTACACGAGTAGAATATAACCTGGAATAACGCATACTTTTTATACCGAAATTCCCACGGGAGGGAAGCCCCGAGGCGCAGCCAGTATTTATATATATTTATTATATTATTATAATATTTAGAAGTTGTGTAGCTCATCAAGGCTTACACCCCTCGATAACTTGCCCAAAAGGCTGGCAGCATTGCTCATTTATATCAATACTGATCCTTTTTCCAAAGATGGTTCCTGCTTTTTGGTCACGAGATATTTTGACCTATCTTTTTGAAATTATTTTTACTAGCGCCCTGTACGCAGCTTCGCTCGATTGAAACCATAACAAATTATACACCAACCTTCCTTAGGAATCACATTATGCATATAATGGTGAAAATCGTACAAAAATTCGTCGGGTAGTTTTTGAGTTTATCGCGTTCATACAGACAGATATAGACAGACAGCCGCGACAGAGAAACTTCTTTTTATAATATGTTGGATGTTTACGAAAATAAACCTGGTATTTTAGGCTAAATCCTCGTCGCGTTCTATTAGGGAGGGAAGAGTGCAAAACCAACCAATATGTAGCTGCGAATCTGCAGTGACAAGGGCATTCACCCCGCGTGCAACCATCCCCTCGTTTTTGTTATAAAATCAATATAACGTATTTAGAGGGGTCGTCCTCGGTAGACATGTGACTGAGCTCCGGGAACAAGACGGCTATACAAGTAGTAATGTGAAATATGGGAAGAAGGAAGAACATGAGGTTAAGATTTCGAAAGCGATTTCGAGCTTTTGTAATTCCAGTGTTTCCAAAGTATAGGGATACTATTAGAAATAAAGAGAATAAAAATATCCCTACCTATACTTATCGATGTCCGCGTAGCCGATCAATTTTTGGTAAGGAGTTTAAATTAGAGAAATTTAACTGTACAGACAAAGCGTAACAATACCTACACAGAAGATGCTCATATGCTGAAATATATATTTCCTATAGTTTAGCTGTACCATCATTGTTCACCATCTGGTGTTCCAGTTTTCAAAATCATTTATACCCTGTATTATGCCCAGTATAGTTATATTATTATATAACAAAAAAGTTTCATTCAAATCCGTCCAGTAGTTCCGATGATTAGCGTGTACAAACAGACAAACAGACAGACATACAGACAAACAGACAGAGTTTTTTTTTTTCAAATTATTTCTCTGTTTCTATGGCTCTATCGCCTAATTTTGTTTTTATGTAAATATATTCAATGTACAGGATCTTTTTTCTACTGTTTTATTATATGTATTGATGTTACATAGCAGGTTCCACAATATTTATTTACAAAATTTAAAATAAGTATCTCTAATTTGTGCTAAATCTAGAACTTGACTAAGGAAGATTGTAGAAAATTAGTAATTTAGAAATTGAAGCATAATAATACTATAAGATCAATGAAATCGGAACGTTTACGTTCGAGGCCCGGGGGACATGACCTGGAAACCTGTACAGTGTACACCGACTTCGCACGGGCGCTTTTTCAACGCGCTACGATGGCGTCATATCAACGATTTGTCATTTGTGATATTAGATTTTCAACCTACGTTCCTACGCATAGCGGTCATAATGCGACATCAAATCATTTCATTTAAAAAGCCACAGCTACACATGGCTCAATGTTGGAGCGTTTCGACCGTCGCGCTGACGCCCTCTACATCATGTTTCAAATTTTAACAATGATAAGAATCAATTACATTTCACAAAATATAAATACTTAACTAGCTGTTGCATGTAGCTCTACCTACGGATAACATAACATGCTTATCAATACATATAATAAATATTATAATATAAAGGCTTTGTTTGACCCGCGATTTAGACGTGTGTGTAAGCATGACAGACAGACTTATAATAATAGTTAGCATGCTTAACTGTACTTACTGTACTAGAAATATTCTTTCCTAGAAGAAATTCTACCTGGAAGAAGGTTTTATTCCAACATTCCCAACGCTCGTGGTTCGAATCGCTTGTGGTGCGAAACGACTAAATACCCGTTAAAAAGCGCTCGCTCCAATGTTAAAAACGCTTAACGAAAAGAACGAAAAAGATAACTGGTGCAATCGACTCTGAGAAACCTCTCTCCGAGGTTGCTGGCATCATCTCATCTGCCAGAAAAAAGCTGACGTTTTCCAAACGGCTGAACACACATATACAAAAACGCGTTAAACGTATAACTCCTACTCCTTCAGTCGTCGGGTGTTATACTCGTAAAGCTTTTTTTTTACTATTTTTTAGCCAGAAATTTTCTTCACAACTCCTTGACCACTGCAATACCGAACTTATTAGATAGCGTACCTCGGCTAGTAGACACCAAGGACGCCAAGGGATGTCTGTAAATTCAGCCGTGTAAGATCTTGTTCAATTACATTATCGGACTCTAATGCTGCTCTTAATCTGCCTTAAGCCAGGGTTTTCCTTATCCTCGTGGTGAGCTTAGCCGCCCTAATATCAATTACCACCGAGGCACGTCATTTTTATATTCTGTAGGTATCGAATATCGTTGAATCTATAACTACTTATAATATTACTACATAAGTAATTTATATAAATAATATAGGACTACATTTTTTTTGGAAACTTATTGATTGAGATTGATTTTGATTTTCCAAAATAACTCATAATATATTACTTTCTTATTGATTGAGGATAAATTCAAAGATCTCAAAATCAATGGATATGTCACAAGATTTTTTTGACTTCTTTCGTAATTTTTAATAAAATAAAATTTAATTAATTATTTAAATTTGAATATTACAAAAATAAAAATTCATTTAAGTATATCAGTTATTTGTGCGTCTTTGGATAATAAACTTCCTCATGTGCACTAAATTTCAATTCAATCTATACAGTAGTTTCGCAAAAAAATATCTAAATTATCTTTTATACGCTCTAAATGGATCAAATTCCATGTTGTGAAAGTACTTAATTGAAGTAGAACAAAAATCAGCATGAAAAATTATATAAAAATCCATTATTATCTTGCGAATTATATACATTCGTGGTCGAAATAAATGTGAACCTCTCTGCTGATGCGTCATTTACTAGAACAACTAGCTATTCTCCAACTAGTCAAATTAGGTATCTGATTTGACTAGTAGACATTTGTTCTAATGACAAAAACAAAATTTGATATGAAGCTGTATGACAGTAATGTATTGCGACGTCTCGGATTTTGGTGTCAAAAACCATTCCTAATATACTTTCATGAGATTGAAAAAAAATTAAATATAGTAATTAATACCACAGATCAATTGAAATGACATTTAATTATCGTCCTTCGTGCATTTTATTTTTACCTAGTCCAATAGCCAATTCCGTTATGTTACATCAATATGTAATGACAGCGATGAGTATTATTTTTTAAAAGAAGTATTTATAATGTAACTGGCAGAAGATATGACTATATTTTTTTAAAATACGAAATACTGCGCGTGTGAATATTTGATGGACTTTGTAATTATGCATTATACATTGTATTATACTTATTTTTTATTATCGTCATAGGCAAGAGTCGTATAAAACACTATATAAACGAAAGAAAGTACGATTCGTGAAACAACTCTTTTGTATTTGCGACCCTCGACTAACGTCTCGGGCTTAAACGTACACCCTCGTTATCAGAGACTTCTCGGTGAACAATGTACTATTATAATACACGAAAAAGCAAAATCTAAGTATCAAGGCCGGACTCCTATTTGCGCGAGTTCAACTCGCACTTGACCAATTCATTTTGTTCGAAATTTTAATTCAATAAATACGTAAATGAAAAAATAGGACTCCAGTGGGACTCAAACCCTCATTTCTGCTCGAATTTAAGACAGAAGCTTGTTCAACAGAGCTACTGAAGTTAAATTTTTCATGTAATTTAGATTTAAAATAAAATCAGTAAGTCAGTCTATAGATAGACTTATCTAATATAATTCAGTTTTCATTTAATCTAATCGGAAGGGTATTTATGTATTCAAACTTTTTTGATATTAATAAAACTAATAATTTTTTTGATACATGTACTCTTACCAGAAATTATCAAAAAGACAGATTCTGGGGCGAAATCGGCCTTTACGTAAAACATATCATATAAGTTAGTATAAGAAACATTTTCTTTTATACATGATATCTCTGAATGTATCTATTCGTCCTCGCGTGCTGGGTGTTCAGTACGGACTCTGTTCATATGTAGATTCTAATATAACACATTTTTATCTATTTAGAGTTATATTGCAGATGTTTCAAGGGTAGGTGGCACCCGAGAATTGGCTAGGGGGCGCAAGCCGGTTGTTAGATTGATTTTTCGTTTACATAATTTAATGTCAACAGCAGCGCAGTAGGCCGATATTTCCACCTGCGCTATCTTCATAATTTAAGAATATACTAGATTTAGGTGCCAAATGCGTTTATATATTTCATATACAATTCCTTCCGACATTGACGAGTATGCATCGTTCTAAACATCGTTCAAAAAAAGCCTGAGTCGTGTAACCTTACGGTCAACATGGACTTACCAGGCACAGACAATATTTCATAAGTCTACCAGATATACTTATTTTTTCTATGAATGACAAGATATTGGCCATGAGCGTATTACTTCCACGATGTTGGATGTTATTAGCTTAACGTAATTACAACATTGTAATACGTAATCCGTACAGTAAACAACGCAACAGGAAAACCTTATTAGGATTGGAGACACAAAACATTGTTCTATATTGTGGTGTTCATATAACGAAAGCAAATTATATAGAGCGAGAAAGCAAATTATATATATATATATATATATATATATATATATATATATATATATATATATATATATATATATATATATATATATATATATATAATAAATTATACACCTTACCTTCCTTGAGAATCACACTTTCTATTGATGACAACCACATAATAATCCGTGCAGTACTTTTTGAGTTTAACGCGAACAGGTAGACTGATAGACGCGGCACCGGCATAAACCTATCTCTTGAATTACTCTTATCTATTTAAAAAATCCGATCTAAGCATATAGGTAGGTACATATTGACAGCCAGATAGCGGGATGCGACTTTGTTTTATACTATGTAATTATTTACAACACCCAGAAGAGTACTTTTGTTTTGATTTCATTTGATTGTAACTAAAGCAAACAGTTTACAAGGCTACAAAGAGTTTATATTGAAGGTAATTTTAATAACACGACCGACCTAAGTATTAATTATATGGGCGCCGATCTAAATAAATAATTACATACATCCGAAGATTAATCGATATATTAATCGATAAATGATTACATTTTCTCTTATGTCAGCACAACGCTAAATATACGAGTGTGCAATAAAGCTGATCACTTAGAGCGCAGCGCCCACTCGATTTACCAAATGGCTGCGGAAATCAATTTGGACGAAATTAGCCTGAATCACCATTAATCCAATTATTCAATCCGAACACCCCCTATATATTACACTATTATTATATTAACTTTGAATATTCGATGCACTGTAATGTAAACGCAATGAGTGAAATCATTTTAATTGTATTGTTGGAATTGCGTTTGTATGGAAGGATTTTGTTATATTCTGGAATGTTGTGGAAGCTTTGATAGACAATGGTATGCCAGAGAATATACACCATGCATAAGTACCAGAACAACGATATCCATTCGGTTTGACGCTGGAACAAACGAGTTCAGAATCAGAGATTAACTTATTCCGATTTCTACGGCGACCATTCATCGGACTCCGTCCCACCATGGTAGGACAGGCGTTATAGATAAGTTTTAAATTTATTTTTTCAAATGTTAATTTTGTTATTCATTTATACATAATATGTCAGTAATTCTTTTACACGTGTAATTTTAGAATCATTATCTATCGATGTATCACATAAATAACTTTTTAATATATGTGTAATATTATCTAAGTGGTCCCGGGACTTATTGAACCATGTGATTTTTGTAAACCATGATGCAATTAAGGAGTGCACAACTATTATATGAAATGACAACATAGGCGAAAGAGATAACGTTTTGTTAATGTTATACAGTTTCAATCACTGTGGATTCATTATAATGTTGTAAAAAGCACACTTTTCATGGCTCTGACGCTGATTTATACTAAAACCTTTCATAAACTTTTTTCGTTTCACAAAAATTTACAAAAATCATGTTAAATGCGAACCAATCAATCAGGATTGACACAAAATAAATTTGGTGAAATTCGGGCTTTAGAGAGCCTTCGCCACGCGTGACACAAATTTTATTGAGGATCTCGCTCCACATTGTTCAAAGTGTTCAAATGTGGCTGGAAAAATGCTCCATATTACAATTTTTTATTTTATTTATGGTATTAGCTATTGCCCGCAGTTCCGCGCGCAGAACTGTGAAACGGTGACAGACAGACGATTTATAATTTTATATGGAAGTTATCGCAGTTTAAGAAATAATTATTATACATAATAATACTCCTACTACACTTAGATAGAATAAAGGAAACATATATATACCGATGTAAAAATAAAACATTACACTTCTACTTACGTCAGTCGTCGTGTAATAAAATGTTAAATTTCAGTATTGTTATTTGTTGAGAGCTTTTTAAAATTCGATTTCTGTGAATTAGTCAGATTTCTATATTTAGCTCTAAGATGTAAGCTTTGATTGATAAACCAACCCGTTGCTTGAATCATAGAAAATGGAAGTAGTAGCTCTACACATTAAAATAGAAAAATATTGTTTAATCCTACTTCCAACTAATATTATAAATGCGAAAGATTGTGAGGATGTGTGTATGTATGTTTCTCTTTCACGCAAAATCTACTGAAATTTGGTACTTATATTTATCCCGAAATTCCCATGAAAGCGAAGTCCTGGGGCGCAGCTAGTATTACAAAACTTTATATTGTATACAGGGTTTCTGGTAAGCCGACCTACATAGCTTGGGGGCGTTACTTTGCATATGCATATCAGTCAATCAGCGTATAATTTTATATAACTAATAGGTATGTATTTGAAGTAGTAAATTTATTTGTCAACTTATTGTGTATTATAAAATCTACTTTCTCTACTCTATAGCTACATAAAATTGATGCCTCATACGTATAAATAAAGAACAAATAATAAGATTTTAGCACGATCGATTTTGTGAAAGAAATACATGTACATATACAGCATCACGTCTTTAACCCTTACGGAGTAGACAGAGCCAAGAACTGCGAAACGTGAAGACCTCGTTTAGATGTAAGCATGTAATGAAATCTGACACTAATTAATATCGATTCCACCGTTCAGCTAAATGTTGATTTCGAAGGAAATAGATTTATGCAAAAATTCAACATCGTTTTTTGTCACATAAAACATTTTCAGAATTATTTAAATTGAATACGTGTCTACCTATAGAAAACGTAGAAAATTATAACGCACAATAAGTTGACAAATAAATTCCCTACTTTAAAGGCACGACTGGCATTGAACTCGGTGGTATTTTTTCTATAAAAAAAACCACATTGAATTGAACGGAAATGAGACAACGCTAACCGGTTTTTCACCGGTCTGTTGAAGGTACCTTTTTTATGTCGAGCCTTCGCTGGATCATTCACAATGGTCGGGCTTTAGACGATGGATTTTACGAATATTTTGTTTTGTTGTTCGTTTACTCAAGTTTTATATCAAGGAATCATTACTCACGTAGATTTTGGCCAGTTATTCTACCGACATGTCATGTAAAAAATTGTACATGTACGTGTATAAAAATACATTATTCTTGACTAAATTGGACTATGATCGAAGTATTGTTTAAATTGAAATAGGATGGGAATTATGAATATCGTAATTAAATTGAAAAGTTACATTTTACATAGGTACTTTACCATACTTGACAACTCATTTCACCAGTTTGTATAGACAGGAAAAGTATGAAAAACTATGATATACAAACGACACAGCATATTTAGTAATCGATCTTTGCATACCAATGGATTAAATTACAGCTCTTCGATATGGAACACCGTAATGGTCTTATATGTTCTACTGTAAAAGTTGTTTCAGGTAGAAATCACCATATCGTATTTTGCATACTAATCTCTGAAATATAGACCAGTAGTGGTAGTAGTGTGTAGACTAGTATCATGTTATGATAATTTACATCGGATAATTATGAGAAAACGTTTTTTTATCTATGAGTTGGAAGTTCCACGAAACAATTAAAACAAAATTAAGTTTTCACAATCGCCGTTTATATTTTGTTTTGTTTCACGATTATTTCCATGGTCACTTTCTGAAAACAAATATTAAACATCCAGTTTGATACATCAAGTAACAACGACAGTAGATTACATTAATATTTATATGTTATAAATTTTTACAGTTCTTTCTGAAGGGATTTGAACATCGTCGGATAGTATTTTATTAACACATGTGGCTTACACTGTAAATACTCATTATCATTAATTATAACATCTATGTGAACAAATCAACAATTTTCAATATTATAATAATTTGGCGATCATTCATTAATACCATTCCGTATCTTATACAACTTACACTTACATCCCTCAAACTAATCAGTCGCGGACTCTTCACATGTGGGTCCAATTAAACCTTCCATCCAATCTCTACCTAAATAAATAATATATTACAAAAAATACTATACTAACAACCCGTGTAGGTATATATTATATACCTACATAATATATCATATCGTACGTATAAATGCATCCTAGCTTAATATCTATATTATACAGTGGGACATCGTTAAGATATGTAGCAACTATAGAACAGTCTAAACATCAGTAGCACAGCCATCCTGGAAGCCGTCATCGCTGATCGGCCTCGTAATGGTTAGGACACGTTTCAGGGCCGACACCGGAGGCAGCACGGGCGGCGCTCGCTGCCACACGCGGAGTGTGCGTGCGCCCACTGGCAGCCCATAGTCCGGGGGGTAAGGACCTTCTCCCGGGGCTGTCTGCAGTGACGTGGCAGCGATGTGGGATCGGGGAAATGTTCGACTGCTGAATCCTAGATTTTCTTGTGAGCCATCAACGCTGTAATTCTCTATGATTGGAGTTCTATCAGAGTAAAATGCGGGAATGGCTGAACTCACGGCGTGCGAAAGATTTCCTGTTTGATTTATTTTCATTTGTTCCCACAAACCTGACGGATATAATGAGTCGGAAGCCTCGCGTGCGTACTCACCGCTCTCTGGTCGCGGACCGCTATCTGGTCTCGTGTCATTGATAAGATCAGGATCGATAGTGGCAGACACTGTCGGTGACACTACCACCCCACCGGCAGTAACAACACTGCCACGGCCTTCATAGTGATAAGTCGAATAGGGTATTTCATTTACTCGTGGAGGTTTAGACACTGGATTACATTTGGGATCCATGTAGTTTGAAGATTCTTGTCTATCTGTTAGCACGGCAACATGTGGTCTATCATCAGCTGCCGGGTGTACCTCATTGCCGGACACGACCCGGTCCAAAGTGTTTGGGGCTTTGCTTTCGCAGACAGGCGCTGGTCGAAACCGGACGAATGTGACGAGCAGCACCAAAGCAATGATTACAAAAACCAAAAACAGCGCCGCTCCCAAGCTGGCAATTTGTGTGCTTCCTAAAGATGCCATTCCAGCAGGCTCCTGTGTTACATGTACTGTAAAGTTAACTTCAGCACTTCCTGCTTTATTTTTTGCGACACAATAAAATTCACTCGAATCTGTGTTATGCGTATTTGTGAGAATCAGAGTAGATTTCCTTTTGGCATCCCCTTCTTCAAATATATAAATTTTTTGGTGAGAATTGAAAAGAGTTCCGTTTACAAGTAAGTTTCCATTCCAGTACCAATTCATATTCGGACTAGGTATAGCTTCTGCTCTACACACAATCGTTGCATTTGATCCTACTTCAGTATCAATGTATCTGCTCACGGGTAAGATTTCAGGTTTACAAGCAAAATCCTCAATAGTTAACTCTGTAAACATGCGATTAGCTAATCGCTTTGGAGCCGAACACATAGATGTAGGAGTTAGTTTCTTTTTAATAAGCCATATCTTAAGGTCTCTCAATCGACAATCGCATACTAGCGAGTTATCTGAAAAATCGATAGTTTTCAGATCATGTATTTTTTCTAATGATTCCAAAGGTAGCTCTCTGAGCTTATTCTGATTCAATTTTAGATTATGCAAAGCTAGGACCGTTCTAAAAGCATCAGGAGCAATTTCTCTGATTTCGCATCCAGATAAATCAAGCTTTACTAAATTACTAAGATTATTTAAAGCATCTGAATGTATCGTCCGTATTGGATTTTGAGCCAGTATCAAGTCTCGCAAAAATGGGACTTCTTTAAAAGTATCCGTTGGTATTTGGGTAAGTAAATTTTTAGTGAGATCTAGTTCCACTAAATTGGTAAGATCTTTAAATGCTCGTTCATGTATTTGACCTATACTACATCTTTTTAAATATATTCTTTGTAAATTTACAAGTCCTACACGAACGAAAACTTCTTGTGGAAGTATTTGTAAATTATTTCCGGATAAATCTAATAGCTGCGTGGCTGGATCCACCTTTTCCGGCACGGTGATCAGCGCCCGCTGTATGCACTCCGCAGCCTGCTTGCCTGCCTTCCATATACACTCACACACCACAGGGCAAGCTCCTGGAGGCGTCAGGCCAGCCAAAGTAGTTTGCCACACTGTCACAGTTATTATAACAATATACCACTTCATCTTGCTAAATGTGTTCGTATTCATTAATCACATATCACTGCACGAAATTCACAGTAAATCCATAGGACAATCCATGAAGTCAAGAATATCCAATGTTCAACAGTGCGTCACGACAACAACGTTTCTGTATCGAATCACATCACTAATCGAGAAAGTTGTCCAGGCAATCATGGCGACACGGTGCGAGTCCGCCACGGCAGTTTACGAACTGAGAGAAGGTATCGTCTCCCCTACACACAAAGCTGAACGCATGCGCGCGAGCCCCCCTCGCCCCGCTCTGCGGCTGCACGGCGGCTGGTCGGGAGTTGAGTCCCTCTCGAACTGAACTGTTGAAAGAATTCCAAAAGTATAATTTTCTACCTGCCTGTGGCCGCCGCCGCGCCGGCCCAATATCCTTCTCAGTAAGGCATCACGTTCATTCATAAATACCTGAGCTGGCCGCGGCGGGGTGACGGCGACAAGCAATATATGACGAGGGCTTGAATGCCGGCTGGCTCGGCTGAGGCACGCAAAGCGCCTCGATTGTTGCATGCCACACAATATATTTTTGTAGTGCTCACGTCGTACCCGCCGCCGTCACGTCAGGTAGTGACTAATTATAGATCTAAAAGGAAAGCAGGTAGACGCTGACAATAACACAGGATGTAGTACAATGAATACGACGATTTCATTCATAACTTCTATGAATGGACATCGAACGAGACAAATGCATCGTGGAAAGACATTTTAAAATTTGCATCAAACATGCTTGTTCTACAAACCGAAAGATTAATACGAATGAATAGCGGTTTGGTAGATTTTGTATTCAATTGGCACAGATTCGGTTGTAATTGAAATAAAAAAAATTGCATACTTAAATAAAAATAAGTAAGTATCAGATTATCTTTAAAATAAGTAAATATGTTCTTGCCTTCAGAGTTTCAGACAAATGAACTACCTAAATTACCTACGATAACTCATTTTCACCCGTCATTGTATAATATATTAAGACAACTACTTAAGTGACTTTAATTGTTTATTATTATTGTTTATACATATTAGATTGTCTTAACATCGAAACTCATTTCCGCTAAATACAATCGCACAAAAGATAACTGTCAATTTTTATATTTTTTATATCATAATGAATCTTTAAAAATAGTGTGCATCTGATACATGCTAGTTGATCGGGTAGATAATGTGCAATTAACAAACTAGTATTGGCACGCGGCTGGCGACGCTGCCACATGACGCCGTCAGCTGTTGCTGCTTCGACACCTGGTTACTGACGACGCGTGACTCTCGATCGCATCCCTTATACGGCTTCGAGCTTTATAATTTAATTAAATTGCAGCATATGGCTTTAGCAGGTGTTTATTCCTAAGTAGTAAGTAACGGGTGGTAACCTACAATACTACATTACTTTTTGTGACATACACTTTCGGTATTCCTTCTCAGCAGTGGACGTAACTAAATGTTAGTTTAAAAATAAATATTATTATTTAATTACAGCATATGGCCTCAACAGGTGTTCCTGGTAACCTACAAAACAATATTACTTTTTGACTTACCTTCTGGTACTGTTTAAATGAAATTATTTCAGATTTTTTCTCAGAAGTTTCGAAATGCTAGTAAGTAAAGTAGGACCAATTTAATAAGTCACATTTGACATCTGTCAGCCTATAGCTAGAATTGTCAAAAAATGTTTTCTTTTGTTAGTATTATTAATTTCGAAGATTTTGGATAAACCCCTTATCTTTGATTTTTTTGTAGTTCTGATTTTGTAACAATAAATATAGTACGCCCTCCGTTACAAGGTTACATTTATGAATTTGGATGAAGTGTCAAATGTGACCTGTTAAATTAATCCTCCTTTAGGTACTTAGTATTTTAAAGTGCGATAGTGACAAAACATATTTTTGTTTTCTTTTTATGAATAATGGAGTTACTGTTTAACTTAGAAAAGATGTGCCTGTGAATGTCTAATATTTCTTTAATAAAAATGCATTGACTTTGATTTTTATAAGGAAATGTAATCTTGTAGATGATAAACCTAAGTAAAATCTACTTATCATATGAAGAGATGTGCCTGGCTAGTAGGATTTTGAGTATTAAAAATATATTTATTTAACCATAAAGCTGAACAGTCGAAACCAATCATAATAATAATAGACAAAAGAAACTAAAACTAATACATATTATAAATGCATTTCTATTCGGCCTCATATATCCCCTGCCACCATCTGCCATCATCAAAAATCTATTGATGTACAATGTGTTTTTGGCTCATGAAAATAATATTTCCACAGGAACGGAGCGGAACCAGGACGCGGCCGGTATTGTTTAAGTCTATATACAATGGATACTTAGAAATAATATTTACTTTAGTATTGATTACAACATCTCACCAGATGGGTGATATCAAAACTGTATAGTTTAATAACAAGTGTCGGAAAGAAAGCTGCAATAACATAAACATCTAAGTTTGTCGATGGATATATACCTACGATACGGATAAGCCTGAGTGTCTTTACTATCATAAATAAATATACTTGTTTGTTCCAAATTACTGAACCAATGATCGAAAGTGAAAGGCCCATTCATTTGTCATGTCTATTTGTGATTTATGTACCCAAAATATATTGAAATTATTTCGTAAACTATGATTATTTATGTAACTAATAACATTTCCAAATAAGTACAAAATGTTTGAATGAATGTAAATTTCTAGGTACATATATTTTATAATGCAAATTACTTTTTCATATAAAGTTGGCGGAAACATGAAGTACACACATTCAGTGTAGGTATTTCAATTCATTGTGAGTGACATATTAAGTAATTTTGAAATATGATTTTATTGTAAAACTCATTTGACAACAGCGACTTCCTCACTGTGCCGTGCAAGTTTAAACTTGTTGTCTTGATTGGTTGATTGTGATACAATCGTCAATACCTTTGTATATAGCAAAGACTTTTTATAATTGACTTTATTAACAGTGTAGTGACTTTATTAAAAAAAAATTTTTTTTCTCATTGTAACACAAGTAATAGAACCGAGCAACCCAATTTGATAATATGAGCTTCTTCCGGTTGGCATTGTCCGGCGCACTTGTTTTGCGCGTAGTCATTAAAAGAGTCATTTAACGATTTTTATTACCCAAAAAATGTTTAGGTGTTTAGAATATAAAACACCATAAAAATATTTTTAACGTGATTTGATATTTATTGGAAAAATATTTATTGGAAAGGTAATTTTGAGATATACATAATGGTCGCTATATTGCAATCTTGCAATTACTACTTAGGAATAATTTCGATTATGACATTTAATTAAAAATGTCAGATTAATTACATGAAAGAATTTAAAAAAGATGCATGAAAAACATCGTTCAAGAACCTATATACCAATTATGTATAGTTATAACCTAACTACCATATATATAGTTATATTTTAATTATCTTGATATATTCATAAAATACTTTATTGTATAGATAGAGAAAGCTATAGACCCGTTATATCTTCAATTTCGCTCATACTAGAAAGTGACTTGTTTATTAGAAATACATAAGAAGAAACGAGACTATTAAAAATCTTTTGAAATACCGGCATCAAAATCCGTTGCTTAATTTTAAAGACCTAACATAGGGACAGACGGTTGCCAATGGCAACATCATTAGTCAGCAATGTCAACACCATATCGTAATTTTAATGTTGTGAAAAGTCGAAATTATATTTGCTATAATTCGTTCATTTTAAAGGAAAGTCTTGAAACTAGAACAGTTATTGCAACGAGGTTTATATGCTCAGCGGTTTGCTCATAGGTATACCACAATCACAATTAGTTTATGCTGCATGCCCGAATTATTTATTCTAACTAGCTGCATATCGGCCCTTTGCTCCCGCGGTAATATCGAAATATAAATTACCATATGTCACTCTGGAATAATGTAGTAATACTTTTAGAAATTGCTCGAGTACTTTCGAAGATTACCTACACCAAAACACAAACAAGGCCCCAAAAACAAAACTAAATTATAACGTTATCGTTCTTGTTGAAATAAACCTTAAATAAACCTCACAAATAAAGTGTCATTTTTTCATCGTAAACAAACAAAAAAATAAATAAAAAAGTGTATAAATTTGGTTGTATTCTAATATCGTGTTTATATTTTATGCCTCTTCGATGTAAGTCAATAGAAGAAATGAAAAGTAATACTAGTTGTTCGCCGCCTTCGTGAAGACAATACATTTTTGAGTTTTTACAAAGCTGCGAATATTTCAAAAACGGCTTTTGTTGCCCCACGAACTTAAAAATTATGTTGACAGATCCTATAACCTTTTAAATTTCATCAAAATCGGACTAATGGTTCGAAAGTTATCGCGTTACAAACAAACATACATACATATAAAAATGTATTTTTGCCCCAAGTTGATTTGCATCGTATGATTTAATCATAAAAACACTACTTACATTAACTAGAACTAAACATAGCATTATATGTAGGTACTCCATGGACCCCGGGCGTCAAAATGTTTGAAAACAGAAAAAGTATTTAAAAATCGAATCGACGAAGAGTTTCGTAATAAGGAGGTAATATCGGAACATCCTACATATTTTAGATCGCAGGGCAACTGCGCGATAACAGCAGATAATGGCGGCACTCTGTAAATTAAAAAGCATAGACTAACCCGCCCTCGCCGCCGCCGTGGAATTGCGATGTCCATTTGCATTTTCCTGTATGAGAGTGCCTGTATTTAATGACATACGTGAACACCATTCCGTGACTTTTCACTTTTCCCACACATATTTACTTTGATAAATGTGAAAATTGAAACTGGAATAGAATTGAATGCAAAACTTGTACGCTTTTTCATTGCATTTATCCAATGACAGAAAATAAATTAGTTTTCTCCTTTGTCTACTCTCAATATCAACATTCTCAACTAAGTAAAAGTAATTAAGTTTTCCTTCGTTCGGATAACTCAATGGGATTGCGTTGTTTGATTACAGTTTTTATGACCTTTTTCTTGTGTCATGATTTATTTTTTATGTTTAATGTATTTATCCAAACATTCAGTTCCGTAGTGAAATAATTTTTAAATTGATACTTTTAGGGAATGATAAGGTAAAGATGAGAAAACATAATAAACTACAAGTTAGACATTGCCTTCTTCGTCAATTATTATTAAATTTACTTAACTATCCAAAAGCCTAGATGAAATCGATTAGCATTTTTAGAGTTAATAATTTTAACATTTAAGTCAGTTTACGTTTTAGCAGGTGCAGACGATAAGCTTGGTAAATTAAATCGACCCTGTTTGCAGAAAATTCGTGCAGCATTTAACATTTAACCAACTAACGCTGCAATGCAAAGGCCACATACTAAACTAACATATTAAAAATATTTGGGCAAATTGTGTTTTGGCCACAACATTCCCAGAGCTTGAAATTGTTGGGTATTTTAAGCATAATTTGAATTGTAGAGGTTTAATGCTAGTTTTACTGTTTTAAATTTTCAATATAGTAAACTAAAGAGCAGAAACGAACGATTGTTGGGAATAATGTTTCACTTACCTTTTTACCAGACTTTATAAAATAATCAACTTATACTGGTGTAGGTAATGATAATTTATTATATTTGATTTTAGAGACGATCCCTTCATAAGATAATAATTGATGGATATTAATGACAGATCGACCGCGGCGGTTAAAACGCTCAAAGGAATAACCTAATATATGATCATTAACCGGACCAAGAAGTTAAAAGTTTTAGTGTTTTCATATAAAATTAAAAGGTAGGTAATAAAAGAACCATACATAGACACTTTTCTCTAATTTTGAATAAATAAACCGAATGACTGGTTTAATTAAGTCTCTATCACTATATGATGGAATACCTATCAAAGCATACAAATCGATATTTCCCAGTATTAGACAAGGAGTTACTACCTCACCACCGCAGCATCGCAAGAGTTGCTAAAATGAAAACACAATTTTCTACAATAATCTTCCTATTTATTTTATTAGAACCACATTAGCCGCTTAAGTAAATATTCTGTATAATTATAAAATTCTGACATTTGACGTAAACCTTGACTCTCGATAAGGCCTTCCATGGAATTACTAATAACTCGGAGTACCTACCTACTAATTCCAAGGGCCTTCGTCAATAGGACACGACCGAACAAGTCCATACTTGTTGTTCTCTGAATGAAGTCACCCGCACAATGTGGTTCCACGCGTGCTTTCAATGCCAAATATTTTCGATTGTTATTAGTTTATTGAAAAAATAAATATATTTTTTACTAGGTACTTTAGTTCCTAAATAAGTCTCTGTTGAACATATATAACACCTGTGTAGGTACCTACTTATATTGATTGAAATGTTATTATACATAAGAGTGCGAAGAATGAATAAACTTGCATTCATCCAGATTCCACAATCTAGGCAGGATTCAAAGAAACCAACTAAGCCTTCGATTTAAAAGATTATGAGGCTACAAAAAGGCGGACCCAAGGTTTTGTTACAACCTCTACACTTACCCGATGTCCTAGGTAAGCGTTGTCGCTTAAAAAGATTGAGGACAATTACAGAACAACGCTTTAATTTGGGAAAAACTATGTAACACTTTACGTAGTTTTTCTTAAATCGAAATTTATACACTAGATAAGTGACAGCGCGAATCTGAGCGATACGACACTTATCTAGTGTATAACTTTCGATTTAAGAAAAGTTATGTAACGTGTTTCTTACATAGTTTTTCCCAAACTGAAGCGTTGTTCTACAATTGTCTTCAATCTTTTTGGTGACACAAAAAAAATAAAGATGAGTCTAGATAATGTTATTTAGAACACTCAGTCCATTAATACCATCGTAATCTCAAGGTAATTTATGCTAAAAACAACACACACGCACAATACCGCATCGCGTCATACGTACCCGTGCAGCGTTCCGCCGCCGCTCAGCTAGTAGGTCGGGTTAGTGATTCCATTCCCGCATCCGGTAAGCAACAACTTATAGCGGAAACAACTTATCAGATACGCTGGTGTACACGACATTATTATATTCTAAGTAATAAAGTTAAACCGGTTTCGTTTCTATCAAAAATAATCTTTTCTTGGCGCAACTAAGCTTAGTAGAAGAATAAACAGATTAGGTTAGCTCCTATTCAGTCATTTATTCATAATCCCTTATACGTAGAGGATATACATATTTTACAATATTGTAAGTCGGATACATGCATGAACAGAACACTTGTCGGATATTGTCTGTTACCGCACGAATGTTTATCGAAACCTGTACTAAGCAAAGAATAAGAGGGGGTTACACCAGTCAAGTTTGACGATAACTTTAACCTGCGCGGAAAAAGCAGGTTAAATTGAACGTCAAAGTTGACTGTTTCAACTCACCCTAATTATATTTTCTTTATTTTCGTATTCGCGCTAAGTAAAATTTGACCCCCGAGATACTTGTGGTCTTATTGTTGTGGTTGTGCCAAGATGGGGCGCAAGTTAGGCACTGTAAATGCTTCAATTTCAATAAGCCTTCTTTTCTTGATTGTTTGTTTGAAATAACTTTATTGCACATAACAAAATACAAAAAAAAAGCAAAGGCGAACTTATTCCACGAAGGGTTATCTTCCAGTGGGAAGAGAAAAAAGAAATCAACTGAGGGCTAGCAGCTGTGTAAACAGTAATAAGAACAAAATGTTCTTATAAATATTTATAAATTATATATGTTGATCTTATTACAACCAATTTAAGAAAGAAATAAATAATTATGATTCATACATTTGAGCAAGCTATTAATCAATATGGGCTGAAGACACCGAAACCACCGATGTTTGTTTAGGTAATTTTTTGCAACCTATGCCAAAATCGAGTGGGCATGGCACGAATAATAAAATCTCAGCCTTTTATATAATTTAAGGCTGCTTTTTAGTAAGTTTTAAGTAAGAATGTTTTTGTTCTGGTTGTCAAATTATGAAAGTGTTTACACTCTACATTTGCAAAACTAGGTAATCAAAGCTACTAATAAAAGTATACTATTGAAGTGACTAGGGTAAAGGCAGCCAATTTCATAACGACAATAAATGGGCTTTTGTCACTGTGAATGTATTTCTAGTAGATATTTCATCTCCACTGCATACATATCACACATTACCTCGTATCTCATCTGTAAGATACTGATTTGGCATCCTTATAGTTGTCAGACCATTGGCACGCATTTGTCCTTAACGATATCCTGGCTTGATGACATTTGAATCCTATTTTTTGGATTGTCGGCCATGATATTAAACCCAAAGTCTGAAACACTTATATGCAATGCAACATAACCTGAGAACATAAATCCTTTCTGCACAATCATGTAAGAAAATTGTTTTAAGAAATTCTAGACGCACTATATTCGTCTGAAAATCGACAGATCCTTCTCAATCCCTATGCAAGAGCAATATCGCAGCGAACGCGACGCCTTGTGATTGGCGCGGGTGGAGGGAGGAGAGAGCTGCATAATGAGCCGAGCCCAAGGCCGGATTAGAAGTCTGTAGGCCCTGAGGCGACGTAGGTGTTGAGACCCCTTAACAATTTTTCGATAAGAAACAATTTTTCAGAAATGTATTTTCAAATTTAAATAATTTTATTGGAAATAAATTTCTACAAAGAATGTCGTAATAACAAGGCGCTGGATAAAAAATGTAGTAATCGATTTGTTGTCAATGAAATTGTAAAAGAAAAGTTGCTGACCCGTCGATAGAATTTTCTTAACTATTGCGGGTTCCTTTTCTCGAGGAAGCCCCAGAACAGTAGCTCCACTTACCCCCCTGCAAATCCGACCCTGGCAAACCACGTCGCGCTGAGCGGAGCGAACTGAAGGGATGAAGGGGAGGACTGCGGTGCACACGCTAGATTGCAATCCGCACGTCCCGGCCACGTCTGACGCCCAATCCGTCAACATTTGGGTTGTCTTGTGGACGTCATAAGCGCGGATTAAATTCCTGACTGGCCATATGCTTGCCTTTTAGGATTTAATTTAATGATAAAAATAGTATTCAAAACAGAATAATGTTTCCAAATCAGGCTTGCTGCTTTAATAACAGGTAGAAATCCGCACATGCCTGAAATAATATTCTACTAGTGTGTCTTCTAATAGTGTTTCTTTAGGCTCAGTCCGGCTGCAGCGTAGTTGATGGTATTTATTTACAAGTTTATGTACCTTACACAAAATATGGCGCAGGATATATAATTATACATAGATTACTTATATAGGTGCTGCTTATTTGTAAAGAAATCTCTTCCAGAACTGTGGATGGGATTCGTTAGGATTAGCATCATCATAGCTCAGCTCATCATATGATGTGTAGATTTCTTATGTATAGGACTTATCATAATATTAGATTTTTCTGGGAAATTAGAGCGAGTAAGTAAATTATTACTGAAAATATATTTGGACGAATGATCCAAAAAGGAAAAATATAAGACATACCAATTAAAATATAAGGAACCAAAACCTTCCTAAAGTTTACTTTTGAAGATAATATTGATTGGAGTAAAATTTATTAACATGTCTCATTATATTTCATTGACAAATTTATTGTATTTAGTCAACAATTAACTATAAAACGATAGTTATGAGAATCGCTAGGCCCTTCAAAAGCCGACTTAACTGCCTCTCCCGAGTAATTACACTGAACTTCATTTAACTTCCTCAGCTTTGTCCAAATACCAGCACCGCTAACTACAGTACTTACTTACTTAGTCCGTAACAAAACGATGCAATTTTAACTAACGGTCCAGTAGTGTCTCACGCGGAAATAAGCTAATAGGTGAGTGCGTTAATTTTAAGTTTTTTATCGTTTTACTTACTACATTACATCATATTTACATTTTTCTGAAAAGTAAATATAACCTTCGAAATCTCTCAAAATAGATGCTAAAATACAATAATTAAACGAAAAAAAAAAACAATAAGTACAAAATACGATTTTCGTCAGGTGTCTAAAAACCACCATTTCGAGAAGCCGCGCCATGTTTATTTAGATAATGAGATGTTGTGATAAAGTAAATTCAAAGTTATTCCATCATGTTCTCTTTCATTGCTGGTGTAATTTCCACGTCAGGAAATTAAAGTCACATAGCGAGCGCCAACGGTGAATGTAATAATCTCCGAGTGCAAAATTCTGAGGTAGTCGATTACTCTCCCGAAATATTTAATTTACCAAAATTACCTGCGATAAGTGCTTACCTAGGGTTGCGTTTCTTCATTTATAAATCAACCGCCGAAAACACAATTTGATATTTTGTTGTATTAGGGTGGCTTGCTCCAGTCGACTGGAATTAACTTTAACCTGCGCAGAAAAATGCAAAGTACCTATGCCATTTTGTCTAAACGACGGTGGAGCGCATAAAGCGTGGATAAAATTAACGTCAAAGCTTCAACTCACCTTTAGATTGCCTAGATAGTTTTGGGGTTGTTGCAAAGTAGTTGATGCAAAACTAGAAATTAATTAGTCTACACTTCGTCTGACATATAATAAAAAAATGGTATAGAAAAAAAACTACAGTAGTACGTATAGAGTACAACAAGTTGCCCGTCCCGTCTTCGCTCGGGTAAAACCAAAAATCATACTATCTATTAAAAAGACCCGCATCAAAATCCGTTGACAGACGGCGGGAATCGACTTTATTTTTGTAGTGATAGTAATAAGTGATAATTAGCAGTTTTTCTTTTCTTTATATTTAAATTCAGACAGCCCAATTGAATAATATATTTTGATACAGAGCAATTACGATACGAACTTGTTTGGCATATGTAAAAAGTCAGACCTAATGTAAAAAGTTCCAGGATCCAAATGTAACCAAAGTTATGTATTACTGGCAAAAAGTAATAGCAATAATGACCACAATCTTTAATGCCTTTAAAGAAATAGAATAATTATTTTATAAGAATCTCAGCCAGCTCGGTCCGCCTTTCTATTGTTTCCATTTCACTTTTTCACTATTACTTGACACTCTGGTAGACCTTGCTGTCAAACCTTTCTGATCGACCGGTTTCCCGGTTTCTTCATCAGCCCTTAGAGCCATGCTCCATTGCTTAGACGCGCTCGGTCATTTTAACGTCCGGCGACAGATAACGCAGAAATTGTATAAAATTCCGACGTACGTCAACGCACGTCAGTGTCAAAACCTACTGTTAGAAAGTAAAAGACAACGTACTACACAGACTGCTCAGTACGACTGAGCTATGAGACATAGCTCTTAAGCGTAAGCTAAGGTCGATCGTTCTCTCAAGTGCATAGATAATAATAAAGGGAAATAAAAATGAAGACGCCTTTACTTCTTCTAAGGGTACTTCAAAAACTAGTGCAGGCTAGCTATTGACATACTTATATCACTTTTAATGGTTATTCTATGCATTTACTTAGATGACTTTTAATACTAGGCCATTGAAAATTAACACAAACTTACTTTCGCATTTATAATAGCAATTCCTCTTTAAAGTGGCGGAACACGTGGCTGCATTGGACAGCCGCCTACTCGTCGTTGTGGGCGTCTCAAAGTATAATATAACTAGATGTTGCCCGGGGCTTCGCTCCCGTGGGAATTTTGAGAAAAATATAGGCTATAACAAACTTGGATAATGTACCTTTTTAATGGTGAAATAATTTTTGAAATAGGTTCGGTAGTTTTGGAGGTTACCCGCCTCAAACATACAAACTCACAAACGCTTACCAATTTATAATAATAGTATAGATTACTTATATAGATTAATGCTACCTAGAACGCAAATGCCAAAGATTGCAATGGCAACCCATGGAATATCGGAATGCATATTTATCAATACGACTGGCATTAATTGCAGAACAGCAACAAATTATATAATATAACGTAGGTACCTAGGTTATATTATATAATTTTTTCGGTCTAAATGCATTTAAATGCGGCGTGTGATTTTAATAAATAAATAAAATATACATCACTATAAAGATTGAATTGATTAGTCCTAAATTAATTCTTGACTTGTGTTAAAGGACTCAACGGTACTTTATTTTATACCATATCTATATATCCAAGACCCAGGTCTATCAGAAAATAACAATATATCTCGACCTGACCGGGAATCGAACCCGGGACTTCCAGTGTAATGTGTAATATTTCGGCATGATGACCCTGAGGTCATCATCTGAATAGGCTATAGAGAATTGAGTGTCACTTAAAAATATTATCTAATGTTTCATTCGTGGATAATTCCTACGATTTCGAAGTGTAAGTCGATGAATCTTATGTTATTTTATTGATAAGAAACTATAGATGAAACCATAAAATCTAATTACTTATTGCGTATTGGCAAGGTAGGTACTGGACATAATAATACAATAAGCCTGGAATAGCCTAGATTTCACAATATAACATTATGTTTAGGTAGCTAGTAATCATTGGTGTGGTATTGTGGAGTGACCTGCGAACAATGAGTTCATAGATACAGTGGCCTACAGAATTAAACCTAACATTATGACTTTAAAACAGCTCTAATAAAACATAATAAGGTCGGTGTACAGTCGAGCGCTTGGGAAGGCCGAGTTTATTTCACAATTAGCATTTTCCTGTTGACTCAAGGCAAGAAAACACAAGGTCTATATAGGTTATCCTTATTTCTTTTTCCTTTTAAAGTCAGTAGCAACTTTATACATGTTTGGCATATCTACTTGTAAGTATCTGTTATTAGTATTTATTTGTTTACACTGATAGTAGTTTTTTTTATTAGTTTTAATTGTAATCACATGATTACAATTAAAACTAATAAAAAAAACTTAAATCAATTTTAAAGTTAACTAAGTACTTAAATTACAATACCTACATAATTTACTTAATCTCACTTCCTAATATATTTTGAAGGTCATTAAAATTAGTCTTATCGGAATGTCTTATTTATTTGAGTTGGAATTCAACTTCAACCATGTCGAACGCTCGATATTTAATTTAGAATACTCGTCATACTTACGAGTATATCTATTCTAAATTAATATTTGTAGTTTGTTTTATAAAATATTAATTGATAGTTAAACCGAAATTTAATTATCAATAGGTATAAAAATATAAGGTAACCAAATTGCTTATAGTCAAATTCAAAATTTTAAATATGGAACACGCCTGTTATCATTGCAGGTCGCCTTGCTAAGATATTTTTTAAATTAAATATGACTATAAATTCACAAGACCACAATAATTCTTTATTTTTATTCTTTTTTTTAATAGTTTAAAATTGTTCGATGCCAACCAAAGAATTCTATAATCACGTAATATACTAAAACGAATAAAAGAAAAGAACTGTTGTGGTCTTGTGATAATTGAGTTTTAACTCGATATTCGGATTAAGCTTATACCTAAATACGAGTACACTCCCAGTTGAGAATATAAAAAATCTATTCCATTTCCTGATCGATCTGAAGATCATCATGAAAATATATCAAATTTTGCGGATTGGCATCAATTTAAATTTGACAAATGCCCGTATATGACAGTAATGGTGTATCATGGAATTAGCACGAAGTACCTACTAATTCAATGTGGTGTACTTATAAATAATTAACCAATTACAAATCTGAACTGTAACAAAAAAAATCTCGTATGGATTTATCCTCCTGCCCTATCCTAGCTCATATACCTTAAAAAAACATTTACAAAAAAAATGGCGTATTACCCAAATGGCGCATTTATTGAGTCAAATAAAATGTCAAAATATCATTGCCAAATATATAAATATCTTAAAAATATATACTCCTATTGTGAATATTGTATAGAATTCAGAAGTATTCAATAGACTTATAAAATATTTTAAAAAAAATAACGAATCACAATTAATATTTTATTGCGCGCATAAATTTATTAAACTTAATTATATGTTTGTACACAAAGTAAAAATAATAATAAAAAGTAGAATAGGTACAATTTGTGATGCTGTTAGACATAAATCTCTATTTGGTAGTTTAGCCCTGATCCGCGATCGCTCTTCAGCCGGAGATTAGCGTAGGAGAAACCAATACCTCCAGCTGTGATAGTGGCTATAGCTTGAGTGTTGTCCAAATCCCGAGCTATGATACCCTGAAATTTAAAAAAAAAATGCCAATCCATTAAGGCCAAATAATTGTCAATCCATTTCTTGTCTTTCAATAATGCGTGTGTATTTTATCATTATGCTTTCTTAACGGGTCGATGGGTCAGTCGACGGATAAGTTTACGTTAGATTAGATAAAGAAACACTGTATGTAAGTAGCGTTAACACACTAAATACTTATAAAATAATTTAAATAATTAATAACGAAAATTTGCTAAGAGCGAGGTGTCAATGACCCCTTCTAAAATATGTCCGAATGTCATGGCCCGCTGAAAAAGTTTTTCTATTGGAATATACATGTCAGCATAAGTTTCAACTTTGTGCTTTTGTTAGTTAATTCCAAAGAAACAAATATGCTTATGCAAAGGTATGTTTTAAACCTTATAATGTATTGGATAAAGAAACACTTGCTTTTGCTGCATACATTTATCATTTTTCATCTTGAAAATAATAATGTTTTATAGAAACTTGCAACCTCTATTAATTTCATCTTCAATCTTCCCTTCCGCCAAATTCATCTTAATCGTCTTAGTGGTTTTCAAGATGCCGTGACGAGTACTCACTCGTACGATGACTATATATTAAAAATAGTAATAGATCTAGTACCTAATATAGTCATACACACACATTTTCTAATCATTCGTCGAAAGACAATCGGTATTGATAATCCAACCTTGGCATAGCACAGCATACTTAACATTAATATCTGATTTACCAAATTTTCGACATCTTGATATTAATGCTTGACTTGATGAGCAACTAATTAAATTACATAAGCCCCGAGAATGCTCAGTTGCTTACTTAACCAATAAATTATATCTTAAATATAATGTAATTACAGTCAACACCACATCAACCTACTCAAATTCAATGCATATTCATCAGCATTACCATCGCACAGGAGCCAGTAGGGTAACTTGTCATGCTGTTGACTGTACGAACAATAATGCCGGTGAGAATAGATGGGATTTCGAAATATAAACAGCAAAATGCTATTTATTACTTTATGAAAGTGATTCGAATATTGTAAAAAAATGTGTATAAATAGATATTGGGCTAGCAAGCACGTTTCTGGCTACCAGTGACGGGATCGCAAACGCAGAAACGGTTATACGCCTAGTAATTTTTCCCAAAAATGTTTTTAAATACTAGGCGTAAACCTATCCATAACCTATCTATGTCATAGATCAACAAAAAAGAAAAAGACCAGCAGAACTGAATGGTATATGTCCATCAATGCTAGCCAGGACCGCACCAGAATTTTAAATAGTGACACAGTTATTGTTTTACAAACTTAACGCCTAGTTCGATTAATTCAAGACCTTGAAGGTAATTTGATTAATTTTGAAATTTTGATGCCTGTTTTAACTTCATAGACACCCTGGATATTATTAATGGTGTAAAACTTCTCTTTGAACGTTACCTAAAATATTTCATAAATCAATTAAGTTCAAATTGGTCTCGAAAATCTCGTAATGAAAAGCTATCAATAGACATTGTAGTTGTTATAGTTAAAGGGCAATAAAAAACTTTGTCTATTGTTACATTTTTTTTGTTTTTATTACCAAGTCACTTTATTTAAAACGACTGTTTCCTAATGTTCACATGATTCTGCATTGTTTGTGAGATGTTTTATTTTATACAAGGATACCTATCCTTGTAATATTATACATCAGATATTATCAAAATACCCATGAAATTATTAAGTTAAACCAAATAATTTACAATTGTACAATTGACACAATAAACCACAGATCTTTTCAGATTTGGGCCTATCGGCACACAGTGCTCACTTAAGAAAAACGAAATAAATAAAAAAATACTGACCTTAATAATTTGTTGTCCAGGATCTGAAAAGAATACTTCTTTCACCCTTTTCTTGAGTGGTATAGCATTGTATTCGGCTTTTTGTTGCCAAATCAATCGATTCTGGTAGCTAGTCCCAACTACAAGGTCTTTACATTCTACAGAAATGAAAGCAATAAAGCAGATAATTAACACAGGGAACAGCTTCATTTTTGTTATTTATTTGAGTATTTTATAATCTCGCGAGTGACTACGTCTCGGCCAATGGTCAACCGCACACACACTGGTTAGATAACCAAGTTAACTGAGTAACACTTCGCTCGTAGTTCACTAGTTCATTCTGTAGTTAAATTAAAGTGGATGTCGTGAACAGCGTGTTTTATTAAATTTTGATGTCTATCTTGCTTATGGAGCATACATATAAGTAATTCGTCCGTGGTATTGCGTAATAAACATTGTACTATTCTAGATTAGTTCTACATTCCGTATTTGGTATTGCTCATATTGATAAGGCTATATACAGACTTCGGTACTGCATTGCGAGGTAAGTTGCGATTTCAAATCCAAGTGGATTTCATCAAAATTCTTTGATTAAATCCCATAAATTTTGCGCAACATTTAAACACACCTACACATAAAATTCCCCGTATGTAATTATTTATTTATCATGCGTAATAATGGAGCAAACAATTTGAAAATTATCATACTGTATCTATTTCATATTTATTCATGCTACCAACTTACTTTATTTATATAAAATCAATGTAAGCTTGTAACCTATTATTCTTAACAAACTTTTGACTTCTAAATAAAATTCATGCTCAATCGAAGCAGTGGTAAAAGCCCTGGAGATGAGACAGACATCGAACAATTCTTATAGGCCCCTAGGGCAGGAGCAAGAATAAAGGGAGGAAACAGGACACACAATTAATTGTAATACCAACTGTATATTTATCTTTCTTTCATTTTACTAATTGTTTTAACTTTACGAGATTTCCATGTTAACTTTCAACAAAAAATATTAGATAATTTACCCCATGAAATAAAATAACATGCCAGTTTTCGAAACTTAAAACGGTAATTAGTTAGATACACACGGCAATAGAATGTGTGTACCTATTACTACAGAAGTTGATACCTAGTCAATGTAGCTGATAATATAATAAGTACGTCAAAATATGCAAGATTTCTCAAAAACTGTTAGTAGGTGGGGCGTGTGCGGAGCTAGATGACAAATTTTTGTTTAGACTATTAACACTGTAAAAATACTTTGATAATAACAATGCTTTCAAAAATATGATAAAAACGATATCACATGTTTTTGGGCTCGTCCAAACTCTCCTTACTAAATGACACGTAGAAGTGACGTCACAACGTGGTAATATGTTCGCCAAAAAGCTTTGTTTGCTCAACAGCTACATTTATTTTTGTGATGATTGAGTTTGACTTTTTGTATTTTTTTAGGGATCCGGTTGCATTTTCATAACGTGTTTCAGCTAATAGGAAAAGATTGTAAGAAAACTTGTACTAGTAAAATCTGACTTCAGTATTTCTCATGCCAAGAACATTAAAAGGCTTTTTGAACACCAGTCAATTTTGTATCAGATTTGGATGACGGCATAGAATAGGTATACCAAAAAATAAAAAATGTTTTTTCTCTCATACAAATCGACAGCTCTGCAGATCGAACTAAGTATGAAAACTTGTAAAGACCGAAATAGTATATTTCAATTAATCGTACTTACATATTGTACTTGTACATCTGTAAAAAAGAGCGATGCAGCGACTGGGATTATGATAGATTTAAAAAATGCAAATAAAATCATTCTTATCTAAAAATATATTTATTAACATTATTAAGAGATATACAGAGCCTCTTTTATATTTGATATACGTTATACATTTTAATAAGTTGCATTTTTTTTATTGTGTTGCTTATTTAAAAACATATTGAGTGCATTCATTTAAAGTAATAGCTTGCTCTTGACCCGAATATATAAATTAAGCACACTATGAGCTATGAAAATAAAATACAAAAATTAATTTTATCACATTTTTTTTATCGCTACTTTTTAATATAATTTATGTCACGATCACGATGCAAAATAAAGGGCTTCCCACACAAATGGGTATCTGAAAGTACCTACTCACATGTTCTTTGGAGAGAGATTTTCTATCGGATAACTATTGTTCATTACGGTTTTCAAATAAACCATGTATAGATATAGTTTAGTATTGAATGCTATAATACTAACCCAGCTTCTATAATACAGCATCAAACATCGAACTGTAATACCTACCAGCTTGTAGAAGCGAAACAACAACTCCTTTATTATCTATAAAAATATGTATTTAATCAAAATATTTCAAAATATTCCAACTTATTACTATTATGTATAGATATTTCTTTTACGTAATGATTATATACTATACCATTGCGTTCTTAAACAAAAACAAATTGAAAATACCTACATAGGTACGGAATACAAACCGTTACTGTGTCTATTCTGAACGAATAATCTTGATCGGGAATGTTGCACTAATTTGTAGGTCTAAGGTCATTATATTTTTAGCTCCAATAAGATACTTAGTAATTAAATCATATATTCTTCGATGACGGCGACCCTTGATATCGGCCAAGGGTGAGCGGCCCAAGGGTGAGCGCGTGTCGTACACAAGTTTTAAACGTAGACTTCCACTCGGTAGTTGAGTGCCGATCCCCTCTCGCTCTTAAACCTCAGGTTGACGTAGGAGAACCCCACGCCCCCAGCGGTGACTGTGGAAGTCGCCCTAGTGTGGTCCATATCCCTGGCGATAATACCCTGAAACATTTAATAAAATATTGACTTTATATATTGACCTTTACACCTGATAGCCCAGTCAAATATTTTTTATAACGGACAGAATATAGTGTGTGTTAGTAACAATTGTTAGTAAATTATTTAAATGAATGGCCCAGTCTTTAGGTCCATACTTAAACACTAAAAACCGGTCAAGTACGAGTTGAACTTGCGTGAAGAGGGTTACATACAATTTATAGATTTTTTTTGTTTTCTAATTTACCCCCCGAAAATCATCCTTACTATTTATTTACTCTGCACGTGTTTCGGGTTATAGGATAACACCATCTTACCAAATTTCAACTGATTTGGTCTGAAATTTCAATAGATTCGTAGAAATTTGGGTGTGACAGACGAACGTACAGACAGACGTACGAGTGGTTCTATAAGGGTTCCGTTATTTATTTTTATTTTTTGTATGGGACCATAAAAATAAATAATAATTGGGCCCATATCCATCCACTGCGAACAATAACAGAAAGATGTCGCAGCAACGCCACAGCCGAACATTCATAACAATGTAGGTAGATACCTGGTGCGCTTCTTCGGTTTAATTTTTGCTTGGATGACGGATCCGACAGACAAATGCCGTGATCAAACACGATACGCCCACACTGGCAGGACTCAGGACGCCCACACATTAAACTTTTTTTTTTATTCGGTTTTTATTCTATTATAAAAATCTATTGTTCGATGTGTGGGCTGATGCGTATGTATGATGTACTAGCCGAGGACGTTTAAAAATGAGTGCCCAATGACCGGACCGAAAATTAAAGCATTTGTCACTAGTACTATCAACATTTCCATGATGGAACTCCTGACAAATTTCACTAGTTCCTTTTAAAAATAATGCAGTTCTGCTTCTGAAATTACAGCTAATAATTTACCTTTTTAACAAATCCTTTAGTTACTGGAGCATCGTACGCAGTAGGAAGCAACCAAAAACACACTAACAACTAACCTTAATAGTTTTTTGTCCTGGATCCGCGTAGAATTCCTCTTTGACCCTCTTCTTGAGTGGAATGGCATTGTATTCAACCTTATGTTGCCAAATCAATCTGTTATTAAAAGTCGCACCTATTATAAGGTCTTTACATTCGGAGATACAAACAAATGTTAATAAGCACACGGCTAAAACCAATGCTAACTTCATTTTTCAAAGGAACGTAGTAATTTAAATGTTTAAAAAGAAGATATGGACGACTTGATCAATGGTCAGTCACGTACTGGGTTGTTGATCGTCCATCAAAACTAGTTCACCTTTGTGTAAGTATGTAACCGGAAAAAGCTATAAGTACTAGTAATTCCCACGGATTCACCTGTGCATCGTTTACCTTGGCCTTCCATTATTATTCAAGACCAAAATTTTAGCTTCATTTACATCATACGAAAAACATATATTAATAGTACCTTATTACATTTTTTTTGTCTACTTTCTTTGCAATCTAATTGAATTCAATAGGTATGTAATGTATTTTTTGTAACTAGCTATTTGTGTCTCATAATATAAAGGATATAAAGCATAGACAGCTATAGGCAACAGTAGCATTCCGAAAAAGTGCTGATGTCAGGTATACAATCAGACCCGAAACTTAAAATTTATATGGGAACAAGTTAATTTTTAAGCGGCCCTCAGACTTCGGGTGACTTCACCAAAATTGTTACCGGGAACACTCGTTAATAAGAAAGACAGCATGCATAATTAAAAAATTAATAAATATTAATAAATTCATATATTTTAAAAATTAATTAAGTACCTATGTAAAGTAAAACGTTGTCGCGATCATTACCGTAATCGCGTATTCCACGAATGTATTCTTCGTGTTTAAATCGAAACGTTTTTATTAATAGCACACATAAAGATAGGTAAATTTTAGATAAATGAAATTATGATATGAATGAAATGATTATCTTCTCAGAAACACCTTAGTAACTAGTTTTATAAGTAACGTGGTACATTAAGTAGGTATCTACCTTCAGCCATTTTGACGTCTTCCACTCAAATACCATTCTAATAATGGTGGCAAAATTGTTTCACATTTGCAAAACTAGCAGACGCGGAGATTAAGTACAATTTTTACGCCCAGTTTATTAGGGAATATCTTACTTCGATTTTACATTATCTTGAGCATTTTTGGCATAGATTTAGAAAGGGCCCCGCGCGTGTATTCCTTTATCTCTGATTTTTGGTGTAGCGATAATTGGAGAACCGGAAAGTGACATGGCTACCCGTTGCCGCGGGCAACACCCATTATATTTCATTAACAAATTTATGGGAAAATAGTAAAATCAATCATTTCATATCTATGGTATATATATTTAAATTAAATAATGTTTTACAATAGAAAACAAAACTAGTATTTACAGTTGTGAAGTCTACGCGTAAATCTCTACTTGGTAGTTTAGACCTGAACCCCTCTCACTCTTGAACCTCAGGTTAACGAAGGAAGAGCCGACTCCTCCGGCTGTGATGGTGACCGATGAATCATCGTGGTCCAAATCTCTTGCAATTATACCCTGAAATGAAGATTTCAATTTAATTTTAAAAGCAGAATGTAGCCAGAATTCTGCTCCGACGTCAATTTCGCCGATTAGATCTAGGATCACCACAGATAGATAAATAGATCCAAATTAATTATATTAGTCAAAGTAACCCTACTTCAGTACTTCCTACCAAATTATAAATGTGGAAATGATGTCTGTCAGTGTTTAAACCGAAAGCCGTTTTCTATTTTTCAAATGTGACGATTGGGATTCAATCACGCAATATTTTATGAACGCAGTTTGTTGAAATTTGGCAGAAGGTACAAGCCTCAGGGCGATGCTAGTAATACATAAGATGAGTCAGTCGTTTTTCTGTTATTTGGCATTTTTAAATAATGCTGCATAATTTTATAAACAGAGGTCAGTGTTTGTAATAAATAATACACTCAGTATGTATAATCTCCGATTGTTAATGCTCCTTCAAACACCGGCCTTGATATATAAATAGTAATATATAATAATAAATAGTAAATTTCTTCATTACCCATAGTTACCTACCTATGTACCTATATAGTTCGCTAATTTGGCCGGTTATTAGATACCTCATCAACTCGAGCATCGTGAAAGGTCATCAATTCAATATACCGGACCAGTTTGAACTACGACCTGACCAATTCATTAAAAAATAAATCTTTTGTCACATATTTTGTGTGGCATTTAACATTTAGGCTAACTTACAAGTAGAATTAAATTAATAATTAATAATCATTACATTACTCAGTCTGGTGAAGGAAAATACTGACACAAACTGACACTATAGATTTGATGTAAATTAAAGATTTAAGATTTGTGATCACGAGTTCAGCTTACCTTAATAATTTGCTGTCCAGGGTCAGAGTAGAATTCTTCTTTCACCCTTTTCTTCAGAGGAATGGCATTGTATTCCACCTTCTGCTGCCAGAGCAGTCTGTTGCTAAGGTTTGTGCCAACTATGAGGTCTTTGCATTCTGCCACACACACGAATATCAGAACGCAAGCTGAGAGTGCTACAAGCTTCATTTTCTGAAAGTACTTTGTGTTTTATTGGAAAATAATGAAGATTCACGTTGGCACGTCTCGCAGTGACTGGTCGATCACACACTAACTTTTGATTCGCTTGTTGGCGCAGCAAGACTACCTTTAAAACATGTTTACTTTTGCAAATGACTAACCGGAAAATACATATCGAGATGTACATATAAAATTCATTTGAAATTCGTCGCTATTACCAGTTCTCAGAGTCCACATACGGCAATCTGGCATTCAGTTGACTGTGCAATACCTACAGGCGTCAATTCATGATTGTATTGTAGTGTCAATTTGGTAGTGGAACATATATCATTTAGGAGTATATCACCAGACACATAAAATATACGATCCAAAGTCATAAAAAACACTAAACAGTGTCTTTCAATAGACTTGGGTAAACAGACATAACATGCAAGAATCTACTTCTTAGATACCTTTCATGAATGAATACTTACATAATCATTCAATTAAATCCAAAATATTTATAGTGCAGACTTCAGACAGCGTCTAAAATCGTGTTAGTAACAAACAAAATAAACTTATAAAAAATTAGAAAAAAATACCCATTGAAGAAATTGTTTCTACTAGTTAGTGAAAAAAAGTTCCTTCGTTATATTTGGTATTGAAGATGAAATGCTTCCAATATTTTCGCGTGGGTTTCCAATTATCTTGTGACAGTGTACGGTAATAAATCTAGAATCAAGGATTTCTCATAAAATAACTATGATAATAGAAGCACATTACTACTGTTATGTATTGTGACAAGCTGTTACTTTACGTTAGATTCTGAAATCTGGATACTACAAAGGTGAAAATCAGTTTTTTCACGGCTGAACCGCGAGGCTGATTTTAATACAATTAAGTTAGTAAAATTAGTAAAATATAAAATTATTACAACTAATAATTAAATCAAGGCCGCGTTTGTGCATTTTTATTTCGTTAAATCCAATTTAGTTTCTCAATAATTATTATTGATGGATAATATAGGCAGAAATATTTATGAGAGAAACCCTCATTAAAAGATTATTTGTATGTATTCTACAAGGGACTTCCCATCTTCCACTGAGCGTATTCCTATTTTGCTATCTTCCATTGTTACTTTAATATAAAAAATACCCCGTACAATACAATAAGTACTTATCTGAGCATTTTCCCAGTTTCTTCCTCATTGATAGAATATGCCCAGGTTCCGCTTTCCACATTTTCTGCACTTCACACGGTCTTCAGAAACCAATATCCGTAATAAAGTAAAGCACTTCTTGGGTTTGTCCCGTCTGCTAGGACCAAGCGGAGCGGCATAGTCGCATATTTGTTCCCTACATAATTTGGTTGATTACGCAAAACGTGGCACATTAAAACACGTCATCCTACGGCCTATTAAAAAAGATATATTGTGTGTTTACGTTAGCAATTGTGAGAATCAATTCCCTGTGTACTCGTAAATAATCACATACTTGTAATATAAAACATTTGATTGGATTAACAAACTTTATTAGGCTTTGATCGGATAAAAATATAAATTATACACCTAAAGCTTCCTCAAAATCAAATTAGAGACCTCCTCTAGATTTTGTCATTTCTATTTCTATATTTCTATCTGATGCGTTGGTCCTTCAGACGTTTCTTTTCACAGCCGCCGCCGGCCGCCCCGGGTCAGGGCGGCCCCTTTGATTACGGCAGTCGCAAGGCCTCGTCTTTGCCTATTTTAGTCCAATTCCGTTGTGTTAAAGACTTGGAAGCGACCGAAATCGGTGACAAACTGGGCTAAAAGTATATAAGTAATTTGAAAAATACCAAATAGCCATTATTGTCTTTCTTTCATAACTAAACAAAACAACTAAATGTTAATATTTTTTTACCATTTTCAAAGCCGCTGGCTCCGCAATTTATTCAGTAATTAACGCCAGTCCTCGAGGGATAGCGATTCATCAAATTCAAAACCTATCCCAATATCGAGTTCTATTTCACGTGTGGCTTAGTCGAGTCATACAGAGCATAAACGATACACTGAAAATGTACATTACCTCAGTACATTATCCACATTGAATAATATATCCCCAGAAGAAAGAGACTGAAATTTACTAGAGCTCGCGCGAAGTTAGTAAACCTTATCTGAGGCGAATTCCGTGACGCCAGCTGGCTTTTTAAGTATAATTTATTTCCCTACAAAGGAGCGGAGTATGCCGAAGCCAAGGAGTCGGTACACATTAACGCGCCATAGCTCATGAAAAATCGCTTAGGAACAAAGCGCAGTGTCGGTTTTAGCACTCATAACGCCCTGGGCGAAATTACTATGGCGGCGGCGCCCTGTCTTCGTGAGCCGATTCTAGATGCACCATCTGGTCATGCTCATCATAATAACGTATTATAATCCAAATAAAACGTGTATACAAAATTTTAGCTCAATCAGTTGAAGATGTCTGTTTCGAATTTGCAAGATTCTACCCGAACATAATGACATTCATACATACATTGCAAATTAAATAAAACCTTGTAAAAAGCTCATTCGCAAAAACTGATGGGGGTGCTACTAGTTAGGTTCCGCGCATTACTGTATCCAGCCTATCTAATTCTAGGGTTGTCACATGTTATACAATCTGAGAAAAGTTCATTCGCAAATGTACGGTGCCCTTTTGCATCCAGTGCCCTGGGCTATCACCTATCTTAACGCCACCGATGGTAGAGTTTGTGGTCTCTGGCGCTACGTGTGTGTGCGCCATGCCTTTTATCCCTTTTTTATTGCCGTCCATTTTAACTGTCACACATTTTCCTGCGTAGTTCGTGGAGTAACGTAGCAGACATTACATGACGAAGCACATTTTGTGATTAAATTTATAGCTAAATAAATAAATGTTAGAGTGAGTATGCTTCATTCAAAATAATAATAAAAAATCAAATAAATATTTTTTATTTGAAATAAGTTTAATGAAGTATCTGTAAATTTTTACAGTTTTTCTCATTGCAATAATCGGAATGATATGTTTCATATTTCAAGTTAGATTTTACCCAAAGAAAGATAAGAGATCATTACAGTCATAGAAGAAGGTACTTAGCACAGTCAACGGCACTTCAACCTTCCCTATTTTTTTGCAAACTCGCCCCTATTACCGCGGTATATCAATGCGCGGCATAAAGATAACTTGACTTGCGGTCGACTATACAAAAATGTCAACTTTATAAAAATTTTAATTCAAAATTTAACATTAAATAAAAAAGTATTTTATTATGCCATTGTGCGAGAGACACCATAGCACACGCCACTCCAGTCCCTGAATTCGAACGCGTTGCTTTGAGTTTTGATATTGAAATGGAAAATATAATCTAAATAAAATATCAATACACGTAGAGCAAACGTTGTTAAATGTCCATAGTATACAAGTAACCCAGTATAATTCAACGAAAAAAGAATCTATCAGTGTCCTCATAAATGCCACATCTTACACTCTGCCGCCAGATAATTTGCCAGGAAATATGGCGATAACTAATCATGTATGCACATTCGTTAGCCAGATTTAACTAAAATTTGCATAATGCTTTAACTTGTCACATAACGGCTACTGAGCTTAAATTGCATTTAGAGAGGAATGCGCTGCAGTGCAGAACACGCATACTTACATGCAATTTGCGAACATTTATTATAATCTCAATTCAGAATCGTGGCTAATTTCTAATTTAATTACCCAATATTAATTTTACAGAGGATTTAATTATCGGATTGTTCATAAATATTATTACAAGATCAAACCTTTTTCTTACTTATGTGTGTTGGTTATTTTTCCGTGCCAAATCCACTCTACTGATTTCAAGGAAATTCTACTACTTAACTGGGGACCTAAAATATAAACTACTGAGACAAGACTAACTAGTTTTACATGAAACAAATTGTTTTTCCTTCCAAGATTATCAAATAAAATTCCTATGCAATAATGAATGATCTCTGCAAAGCGATATGGAGATAGAAACCATTCGTTTTAAATATTAATCATACTCGCACAAAAGAGACAAATCACATGAAAAATCATGCGTAAAATACAATCCAATTTGAAGTCAAATAGGTACAGTCGGAAAAGAATGGGAAAAATCAAATTGTTTTCACGAGGATATCAAATCGTCGATGTTTAAGGAAGAATTTAGGTCACGTCTCATGGATTACGGCTTATTTCCTGCGTCTCTTTTTCTTCGTTTGACGCTAATCCCGACGGGTTTGCAGAGATTCGACCTCGCCTGCAAACGTTCGCCTCTTCATAAGTACATTAGTCCCAAGGTCGTGCTTTTTTCGTTTATATTCGAATTCGTACAAAGTTTTGCATTCTGAAGCGTTTTACTGGTAGCACAATACAGCTTTTTTTTCTATTGCAATCAACACTCGCCAAAGCTCAGGGTTTGTGTATGATATTTTAAAAAATTTTGGAGATTTGGTTGTGATTTTAAGACTGGCCGGTCAACCTTGTTTGTCAATAAAACACGTAGGATACTTTAGAACTCCGTCAGTATACACGACGGAGTCTAATTTACTCTTAGAAGGAGAATAATTTACTCTTTTTGTGAGAGTGGAATAGTATAACCCTTAACAAAAGAGATGCTTACACTAGGTAATTATTTGTTTCAGATGGATCAAAATATTGTTTCCTATAGAATTCTTAAAAATATAACTTTTAGTTATTACAACCAAGATAGTTATATACCCTAGAATTTATTATATCAATTATAATAACAAGTGTGTTATATGATAATAGAGGTAGAGGTAATATCTGGAGTATACCGTCCTCTTAACATAACAAAATAATCAATATTAATTAATTCCCTAAATACGAGAACTAATTTCCAACTTTACGACACTTTCCGATTTTCAAGCAGACAGTATTAGGACAGGACATCAAAGACAACGTAATTTGTTTAGCAGCCTTTCACGCAGCGCGAAATCGTGAATCAAACCCTATCTTTGAGACTTTGGTTCAAAAAGACTGTACCTTTATATCTCAACTAGATAATCACGATTCACGAGGCCTAAATCAGATTATTCAAGAACAGACTACGCAACCTGACGCGACGCGCCTACGGAATATTAATATTCTTCCCTAACTTATACCTCAATCATTATTCTAACTATTAAATGCCTGTTAAATTGTTAATTAAAAGACCGTCAGGGAATCATTTTGCTCTTATTATTATTATACCAGAATCCACTGAATAGCTCTAAACCGGCGACATTGTCGCAGTATTTCATTGTGTAGAGGACAGTTAACCAGCGCAAAAAGGGACCGATTTGCATTGTTATAAGTGAGTCGAGTAGGTACCTAATTAAAACTACATGGGAGTCTCCTGTTGCCAGGATATGTTTTATTCCGGAAAACGAAATTACAGCCATAGAGGATAATGAAAGCATAGAAAACCGGATGCGCAACTCGTATTTGAAGTGAGTGGAAAAATTCCTTACGACATATTAACTACTCTAATGTAGTCTACATCAAAGAAATTCAATCTTGTAATAAAATAGATAGCTGGAATACCGGTTAATAAAAGGTTATAGTTATATCCTGCTTTTGTGGAACAAAATTATTATTAGTATGTGGTATTTTAAATCATTTTCTAGTGTCCTTTTAATTTCAACATTATTTTGTAATTTTAGAAACAATCATTAAACATCTCTCATTTGTAAAGAGTCCTAAATAATTTGGTTAATAAAATGGTCAGGCTACGTCAGTGGCCACAAACGACAAAACCAAAAATAGAAACGCCAGTGCCGCATAATCCGAGTCAAACAAGCAAGAAATGTAATTCGTCGCCAGTCGCCACCCCTCTCAATGTTTCAATAACCTATATCCCAAGATTAAAGGGTTTTGGTTTGCGCATAATCCGTTCTTATTCCTTCGTAAATGGATATTGAAAAAATTTGATGGGGCCGTTTTATCGGAAACGCTTTTTCGAAAGTGTTCTATTTTGCCTTTCCAGAATGACGTCGATTTAAGGTGAATGAACGAGCGAAATCCCTCGACATGGAAGAGGCGGCGCTGGAAAGGTGATGAGTATATTCCGTACCATTTAGTCGACAGCGCACCTCCAACCGAAGGAGTAGCATTGCTCTTTCAAAGACGTAAGGCGTTTTGCTGAGCTCGATTGCTTGCAACGACAAACGATCAAATTTGAATGCGGATATAGTGAACTGAAATCTATAAATCAAATAATTATGACTTAGAGACATGATTTAATATAATAATTATATGGTCAAGGCAATATTAAGATCACCAGGAATTTATTAGTCTCTAATTGATTGATTATTATATAATTTACATTAAATTTTTTCTATTATAATAGAACTGTCTTGCAATTTTGATGCCAAAGAGATAGTTTGATATCTGTTGACGTTAGGTATAACTACTGATAAAACTTATCCCTATTATGCGAGCATAACGTCTTATTAAACAATTTAGGTTACGATGGAGTGACGGAAATAGCTTCCAGAATGCTAGTTAACTAGATAACTCAGTAAAGCACCGGAGCATATAACTTCGTTAAAAGTTAAGTCCATAACCACAAACATATATATATATATATATATGTATAATCTATATATGTATAATTTCCCACCGGACGTCAGTTTTAATCGCCATCATACTACGATCCATTAAATTCCACGGCCGGTTTACTGCTCGAGAAGTTGGAATTCTAACATAAATATTTAGGTTTCGTGGATTTTTCATTTGTTACCATTGAGGACAGAGTTTGGAATGAAATCTTATTTGTATTGGTAAATAAAACAGAACAGACGACAAACACAGAATTTTAGCCATTTTATTATATCTCATGGATTACAAAATTTATAGCAATTATTAGGTATGTTTGCCAATAGGTAAGTAGGTATAATATAAACATTAAAAGTAGCACTAATCCATGCACGCCCTTTGTCCAATATTTATCTTGGAAAATTCGCGGAAACTTATTGTTTATTTCTGGTTTATCATTTCTCATTCATTTATGGGTACCTTCTTATTTGAATTGAATGTTAGTCCTTTTCAGGTTACACTCTCCCTAAACTTTGCGTGTTCCCAATTGTTATGCATTTAATTTTTTAGCCGTAAACTAGCTTTGCAACATTTACGTTAGTCAATTCAGGCAACTTCAGGCAAGCATACTTTTACCCCGCAAAAAGAGTTTTCTCGCTCGACACGCATTTTTTGGCTGAGCCGCAATGAAATCGTCCTGAACGGGTTTTACTGTACTTGTGGAGAGTTTCGTCTGAGCAATCGGGCACTCGTATATTTCACTGTCACGAACAAATGTCGCGACAACAAGGTGCTGAAACTTAGACAGAAGGCAAATAAATTAGTGCGGGGTGTGGCGGGTTCGAATACTCCCAGTTATGACTTGGTGCTTGGCGGTCACGGATGAGGAGCACTTACATATCCCTGTGTTAGATTTACTTGTAAAGGATGAAGATTTATCTCATCATTTGTATATAATCTACATGAATGCGAGAAGCACCAGAGAAAGTTGGTCTACAAAATGATTTTCATTACACCATCGCCTCTTCATTCAGTTTATATTATTGATAATTCAATAAATATACCCATGACCGTCCTCGTCATACTGATCCTGAATAAACAAATAGAGGAGAAACTTTAATAATACTGGACTTTAATTAGGCCTACAATTAGAGGCCCTTCAGTTCTATAACCCTTTGCAGTAATTACGTCAAGGACATTACTCGTAAGCTTTTCGATTCTGATTTTGTGTATTGAATTTTCTACCTGGTTTGGAACTTTAATCAGTATATATGTAATGAGTAATTGTTGTTAGTGTATAATTTTTTGATTTATTTAAATGTATCAATCTAAATAGATAAGCAAGTATGTAACTTCCAAATTATAACTTAAAAAATGTGAAGTAAAACAGAAAAATGGAATGTTATCATACTTACAAAAAAAGATTTCAGGTCAACCGGAAACAGGAAGTAATGAAATTAGCCCTAATTTTACTTACGGGTTTTTATTAAAGACAGCAGCAGCGGGAAGCGGGATTTATATTTCATAGTCCATAAGTACATATGGACAGTATTGTATACTTATAATTGCTTTTTACTCTACAAATGTTACACTGTTATTTACCCATAATCCTGTATCGACATTAGTACTGTATTAAACGAGCCTTTAATTGTTTTAATTTGCCGTTATGGCGTACAATCGCCGAATAAGAGGCGCTTTTACGCACATAATCGTTTTAAGTCCCTTTATAGCCCTTTTGAGCTGTGGCGAGCTTCAGGAAGGATTATAGGTGATGGATGCACTGCCAGGATTACTGGGCGTTAGCGCTGGCTCGACCGCAGCGGCTGACACTATACAGCAAATTACGTATGCGAATAGTAACGAATGCGAAACGCGGACTCTAAAAGGTTCGTCGATGTTGTATGAAGAATTAATGAAATGCATGTCACGGCATTTATCAGGCTTGCTAATGGAATAGCTCGATTCATCTTCCCGCTGAAAGTACGGGTTTCAGGTTAGATGTATGACCAGTTTTGCCGTATGCAGATAAAACTGTATGTATCTAGTACATATTTATTTTATTTACAAATGTATTTATTTTACACATGTATTTGATATATTGAGAATTTAATTTAATATGTCTTTTAATATTAAAATTACGTATAACTTCTGTCTTTATTAAACTTTTAATACAAATTGTCATTTTCTTACACAATCGGTACTGTAATGATAGATGTGTCTTATATATAAACCTATATTTCGTTTTAATTTTAATGAGTTTATCTCTTACATTCACACTATAACATTCTTATAGTCGTAGGCATTATATGGAATGTAACACACAACGACTTCCTGAGCAATATGGAATATTTGCGATTGCCTTCGTTTCACATAGGTACACTGAATAAATGGTTTGATTAATAATTGATTTTGATTTTGTACGTACTCCATGGTTTCACACTAGCTTATATATCAAGGTTTCCTCACAACATTCGCCTTTATTGGAAACAAGTAGATAATAATCAATATATGAGACAAATCGGTATATAAACTCTTGTAGCTTGTGTAGGTACCTTTCGGTTCACAGGTCTTAGCCACCACTGGTCCATCACCGCTTCATAATGTACATTATATCCCAAAATAATAAATGTGACTACGAAGGTACTTACAGCTAGGACTTATACCTATAATGATGTAAGATATCCGGATTAGTGGGATTTATCCTTGAAGTTTTGATTGAGTATGCAAATCAGCGCTATTTCAGTCACGGTGGTATGCCGATCAATACATTACACGTAACATATTCGCTCTAGGGTTAGGACTATGGAAACATTATATATTAGCACAATATTTTATGAACAAACAGAAATTTTCTTAAACGTATGAAAACGGTGTTCTCTTTTACCTTTATTTAATTCTTTACCTATTCCATGATTAAAACTAACACATGTTTTGGAAAATATAAAATTTGCAATTGTCTTTTTTCGTGTTTCACAGACCACTCGCACGTGTATATGGTACTCGATTATCGTATACTATCTATATAGTATTACTTTTTAATTTGCCCTTTAATAATATACGTAGTATTGCTGGGATACATATGTGTAGGTATATCTGCAGTTCAGGATATGCTCCAATAATAATCGGGGGCAGATAAAAAAAACCAATAAAATTTAATTACCCGCCAGTAACTTACTAACGTTACTTAAATGGTCAGTATTTTTTTGCCTTTCACTGTACTTGTGTCTAATGTCGTCAAGAGTTGTTCAACTGTACACAGTTTCAGCTGTTCTAAAATGTGCCATGAGGGAGATAGTTTTTGTGAGCTTCCACTTGCAATAATTGGCAATTTGCTTGCCGTTGCCATTGTTCCTCGTCGGCCACACCGTCCACAGAGTCGGCGTGAACTCTGAATCTACTGTCTTTGCAATTTCGACACTGAAACAATGTCGTAGAGATCCATATTAAGTAAAACGACGTACATGAAAATTTACCTACTAAAAATATACTTGTGGTACCTCATACAATTACCAACATAACGTCATAATATACACAATCATTGTCATGAAAAATCCAATTTTTGTCATGTGGTTACCGCCCTGAAATAGGACCTCTCCAAAAGTTATATTACGCGGACCTTGGACCACAAGTGACACGCAAGGTCGAGAGTGTGAGAGAGATTGTCATGAAAGTTGTAACGGATAGATAAATCATAAAAAACTGGTTGTTTCAAAAAATTAATAACAAATATAACTTCATTAATATTTTAATCAATTGTATTATCACTGCTAAGTAGTGTACCACTCGGTGCTATACGTAACATCGATTGTGGCCTACAAAATACACGAGTTATCGGGCTTGTAGCAACTAATTCTGAGGACATGATGTTGCTAATCGCCACGGATAAACGACAGGGACGATCATAATTTTGGGAACAAAGCGAGCCCTGAACGACGTGTGCCAACCCTGACGAAACAATGAGATAATGATTCGCGAGATCGTAAAGCCTGTACTTGCTATACAGTTGTCAAACTTCAGACGTGTTATCTAGAGAATGGCCCACTATCTATGTAGGCTGGGAGACAATGGACCAAGTCTCGTCTTGTTCGTCGTCTTGTTATATGAAAATGAAAACTAGTTGACGTTTATTGGATAAAAGATAGCTATGACTGACAAGGCCCTATTATATTCTCTTGATCGCAATCTATACTCGCGACCTTTTGGTTATCATTCTCGATATTTTCACATGTTTAACCTAAATTGACTCTTTTGCGTGCTTTCCAATACAAAAGTAGAAATTAATTAGAGGTTTTAAACAACGTAAGTATTACCTAATTGACAACTTGGGGCAAAAATACATTTTTTGTATGTGTGTTTGTTTGTAACGCGATAACTTTCGATCAGTTAATCTGAGTTTGATAAAATTTAAAAACTACATACCTTTATATATAGATCCTTCTCTCAATAGTATTTTTAAGTTCGTGGGGCAACAAAATCGGTTAAGTCGTTTTTGAAATATTCACAATTTTGTAAAAAAAATGTGTTCGCGAGGTCTAAGTTCGCGGCGAATAATTAGTTTTTTTCAAATAACAATATTTCTAAAGCTACCACACAACCCTAAGAAAAATAATTTTGTAAATAAAATGTAAGTGAATGTCGTACTTTATAATTATTTAGTACTTAATCCGGCACCAAGGCAGACAAATTACGAGAAAAATAAATCTAGGGATATCAAGCAAAGCTCTTGTTAAAAGAAGGAAGGTGGCAGCTGGACAAACAGATTGCTGGAGGCGCCCCGCGCCTTGACAAACGACCGCGTCGCGAAATATGTTTTTACGAAGCGCTTCTCATGGGACCACTCAGTTATACTAGCGTCTTTATTTATTACACCTGATATGACTTAGAAATACCTATTTTATTTTCTGGTTTAAAATTTAACAAATAAAGTAGACGTGTGGTTTGATATAGTCCACACTATAATCGAGATGAGACTATTTGCCATAGTGTTACGCATACTTTTAACAACTCCTATTCGCAAAGAACTACTTTAGAGGTACCTACCTATGCTGGTCGTATTTATATTGATAGATATTATATGAATACAACTCACAAAATATTTTCTCTTTTCTTAAGAAGTTGACAATGACTGCGTAAGAAATATAAATCTTTCGCTTGTTCTTTTTAAAGAGACACAACAAATCTGTTACAACAGGTTTATAGCAAATGTTACTTGAAATGCTCTCACAATTAAATTTAAACTCATAAAAAAATATTGGATAGGTTTCGTGCAAAAGGCACAGAAAGTATAGAGTAATAAAGCGACATTTCCAAGGTGCAAACGGTCATGTGTCGCGTCACCTGCCGTCGACGGTAAGCTTTCATATTTCTCATAGCTACGAACTGTTCCACTTGTTTAAGAAGACTGTGCAATTTATTTACTTTCCTATTTTCGTTTTCTGTTTATATAACTACGTAGTTCGTGTCCATGTGAACTTATTTTTTCAGAAATTGGAAACAGAGTCACCGGTCGACTAATAGAGAAGGCTGATGGAGAGAGGACGACAAAAGGCCAGATGATCCTTGATCCGAAAAGGGTAGAAATTAAAAATAGACCACCTACCTTAATACAATATACATTAATTTTGATGGTATCTTACGATACCATGTCCTCACTGCAGCAGAACATTTAGAGCAAAAAATTAGCCACTTTAGCCAACACCAACTAAGCCTTAGACGAAGTCGAGACAAATTAAATTACTGTACTGTACACTTTTCAAGATAGTTTATATTTCGTGCTTGAAAATTTAATAAATCAAATAAATTATCAAATAATTTGTTAAATTCGCAACGAGTTTCCAAGTCGAAATTAACTCTAATTACACCTACAGCGCAGCGTCTTAAAAACAATTGAATCTTTAAAATATTATCATAAGGGCAGCTCAAAATTCTATTCCTAGATCTAAAACTAGACTCAAGTGCCGCAATATTGACTGGCTCGGGAAGAACGGTGAGCACGTGTGCAATAATGCCATTCCACTTTATATTGTGCCTTTTGAATACGAGTTTCTATCTACATTCTGGGTTTTCAATAAGGCTAAATATGTTAATCTCCATAAGATAACATAATGATTGATCAAAAATTGTCTATCACATAATTCAAACTATACGCATGTATCAAGTTTCTAGGTCATCGAATAGGTTCTGTGAAAACGATCGGTTTGTTGATAGTCATATAATATTTATGATCCTCGTCTATTTGGACGTAATATACATAATTTATTAAGAGAAAATATTTGTACGTTTGTTGGTAATGGACAACTACTTGCCAAAATCATGCAACATCATAGTTACTTATTTTTTATAAACACAACATTTCGTAGGTTATTAGTAAGGTGATATAGATTTTTGTTATTTTTGTGAATAGAATATATCCGGGAATAGAAGTATCAAAAAATACATCTTATCGCAAATTTTTATCGGGAGTGAATCCCTGCGTGACACCTAGATAATCTATCGTATTTTGAGTTTGAAGAATTTTAATACGTACTTATACATTTTACTTGTACGAAATACCAAATTAGTTCAATAAAGCAAACCACTCGGCAAGCGGTGAGCAATCTAAAACGGCGTAAAACAAAAAGCCTTACAAATAAAACAAAAGGCACGTAACACGTGGCTCCTAAAATGTGTAACAAGAACATAAAGTTCGCCGCGGTATCTCCGCAAACTAACATTACGAAAATCTCTCCCATGTAGGGTCAGGTATTGTGAAAAAAGCCAGCTATATCACAACAAACCTCTGGATGCCGGGCATTGCCGTTGTTGGCTGTACGTGACCCGAATGCCTACGCTCCAACTCACGGATACTTCAGAAATGTTTCCGTTGCGATACCCGATCTTTTCCGCGCAGAATGTGCCCTAAACACGGAAATATATACGAGTTAAGTACGTATACGCGGTTTCCCCAAATTTATAGGCGAATCGGCCGTAGATTCAGCATTCTTATGGCTTGGTTATATTAATAATGTTACGCGATATTGTCTCCTTTAATTCTCGTCTGGAAAAAAAATAAATTTTGGATGGCATTAAGAAGTTTTTGAAATGTGAATTGAATGTTAAAATTCATGAAATACAGAAGAATAAATGTATGATACTGAAACACAATATGGTTCAGACAGTTTTGCATTGATAGTATATATTTCAATTTGTAACTCTCAGTTACAGGGGATTTTCCGTTACTGGGAATTGGTAGGTTTTTTGTATCCAAATGTATATATGAAGCATACTTGATCTATTTTATACATACAACTTTATTAAAATACTAAATACTTAAATGAAACCGGTTGAAACTTTTTACTAACAAATAATGTAACTAAAAAATAATAAATATTGAAATTCTCCACAATATCAGGAGAAAACCAATGGACGCCATTATTTTTCTGAAATTATAACTTTAAATAAGTTTTTTCATGGATTTAGTAAATACTTCGTACAACCGGAGTACCTATTAATTCCATGAGTTTTTTACAAAAATGTCATTTTTGACATAAGTTTTTATTAAGTCACAGAGACCATATTGCATTCAATATGTGACAAAAACTCGTGAATTCGCAAAAAATAAGATAGTGCCAATACTAACGTCATTTTCATCATCGTCACAAATGTTAGAGAGACTTGACTCTTGACTCGGAGGTAGATACACTCCTTGTTTTTCACAGCTTTTCTTTGTGTTTTGCGTTTGTTTCCTTTGTCAGTTTTCTTTTTTCTATTCTCTGTTTTCCTTACTTTATTTGGCTTCTTACCTTTCAGCACTTCAAATGTTTCATTAAACTATCAAACTATTCTATTAAAAAAGGAGTAAGGAATTCCGATTCCTTACTCCTTTTTTTAATTTAATAGAACCTAAAATCAGGAAATAATTCTAGCCAAGTCGTAACGTAATACGAATAAAACAATACAACCATAGCTATTTTTGTTTCATACTTTTTGGAGAGCGATTTTCAGTAGTCGGGATTGGAATTTACTACTGATAATTTTTACTTTACAAAGAATAAAATTCCACTACACAAAACAGTAAAAATACAAAATACAGGACGATTAACATCGGAAGATCAGGTGCAAGTACTGATAAATTTATACTTATCTAATCTGATCTAATCTAATCTTTTTTTGTTTTCCAGAAATTTTATAAGAAAATAATATCTACAGGTGGAGATGTAAGTAGTGTAACCAAAACTTTAGAAGTAAGAAAAATCGTTTGTATTGATATTGTTTGGAATCGGGCCAAGATCTTTAAGTAAATTGTCTTTCAATTCTTGCTAAATGTAAAATCACAGAAGAGTTCGGTGACTCGACTTTCAACATTTCTGGAATATGACACTGAATGACTACTACCAAGTGAAGCTATATCAACTAAACTTTGCAGTAGTTTTAACATAAAGGCTATATAACAATACAGGTCGACTTTACTCGTCTTGATTTATCTGTGGATCTTCTTATAATTTTGTAACAGTCGTAAAATTGGATTATCCATCAAAGCGGAGTGGACATAACCCAAGTACAGAGGTGTAAAAGAGTTATTCCCACAAATTCCCGTAACTAGTGATAGCGAGGCACGGGCGTGCGACGGGACGTGTCCGGTGAATCAACGAGCGGGTCTTGTTCCCGCTGGACCTGCAAGATTCAGCCCAAGAGTAAGAAATGGACCACATTGACATGGCCATTTTGCCCCTCTAATAACTTTACACTACCTATTCTTGAAACTATATACAGTTTTGATCCAATGGCGACGTATAGATCTAAAGTTACTTTTTTCATCTTCAGTCCTGTACGTATGTAAAAATTAATTTTTCAAGTCAATTTAAGAGGCTCATTGTTATTGAATAAACTAAAAATCTTAAAATTGTTTATTTTTTGGAATTCGTAATATACTGGAAGAGTAGAACAAGGTTATCTATTTTGTTTTAGTTGATAAAATAGATAACCGTTTTGTTGACAGGCATGCGACTAATTGTGAAAACGAAAGCTGCGTTTGTTTTCATTCCTAGGAATTCAGGGCAGTAGTCAAAGTTTCAAAATTTATTTTTTCATTATTACAGCCCCGAACACAACTATAGGGGAAGATGAGAGAAAGTGTAGGTAATATAAATATATGAAGATGCTTTGTGTACATGGATCGGTGTCCGATAAATCCCACCACATACGGTCCAATTACGGTAGTTCAATGAGTACTGGACCAACGAACGCTCCGCTCGGCCGGGCAAAAACGGAAAACCATTTTACGCTCCATTGTGAAGAGGATTGGCAATTCCGTTCCCAGCTTACTCGACCATCGGCCGGCAACTTTACAGCATCTCTGATGTAACGAATGCCCCGATCGCACTGGATTGCCCTTCATTGCGATATGTTGCAAGGTAAACATTACTGCAGACTTGTGTGACCAATTCCTAGTAGATTGGTTGAAAACTAATCGTTTTCGTCTGGTGGTCCGTGGCAAATTTTTGCCAAGGAAAATAGCACCTTTATGATCTGCGTCCTTTTAGGTTACTCTCTCAACGATATTCTCACGTACAATAAGTACCTACTTAATTTCCTTCGCAGGGAATCAAACCTATATAGTTGACGGGCGTGGTGTCCACTACGCCACGGAGATCGACAATTAAATTTATTTTGCATCTGCCAAAGGATTAGCGTTTTTTGCCCGTAGCCCGCAATATACGCGCACAAAGCGCTTTAAACGACCTAAATTGGGGATATTCTTCGAACTATTATTTTATCTGCGATATCAATCACCGAATCGGCAAATGTGTCGAGTTATCGCGAACAGTTCTCGACCTAAACGACGGCCTATTTGAAATTCCAATTAGAAAGTTTTCTCATTTACTTGATTCAGGGCGTGGCGTAGCGTAGGGCCACAATCCTTGCTGATTAGCCCTGCTCTCGCCCTGCACCAGATTTAGAGGGTATGGTTTACCGCATAAACTAATCCTTGATTGAACCCCTTCCTATTTGCATTATGTATTTTTGCCCCGGGACGGATTTCGACGCACGAAAATCCATTTCAATATTAATAGTTTGTAACCTAAAATACTAGTGGCTCTCTGAGCTCTAGATCGTAGAAACGTTTTACAACGTATTTTTTAAAAATTGAACTCTTTAATAAAACCACTCAATCCCCATCGTTTATTTTGTCTTGAACTTTGGTCTCACAACAAAAGATTGTCATAAAGGAGATTTTTTGGTTAAGTACCAATTTTGGTAATACTTTACCAAAGCACCTAAACTTTGGCTTTAAGCACCTAAACGAAAGTTTCCTGTAGTTACAAAATTACAAAAAAAAAACAAATATAAGTATATCTACTTTTTTAAAATAACAAATAAGTAAAATATTTGTAAAATAATCTTCGAAATGGCGGTCGTAAAAATAAAACTAAATACACTATAGGTATTTATTTTCTGGAAGGCGACCTAGGTCGCCTTGCAGCGAACTCTAGACGCTCAAAGCTAATCAGTCGTGATGTCTTTGTAAACGAAATGAACTATTCATCTTTCGACAATGATGGTGAAAATATCCGTCTATAATGTCTGTGTATGTCATAATAGAAAATGAAAATCCTTTGTTATTTCGTTGTCACTACAAACACAAAATAGTCGTAAGAGCCATAAATTCCAAATTCAAAACTCTGTCATTTTCAAAAATTTCCAAAAAATGGCTCGACAATCGATTTTCATATGTTTTTCGAACCTGCTCCCAAAATCTCACGGGAATCGGTTGAGAAATGCGACCTCTAGAGGAGAACACACAGACATACAGAAGCACTTTTGGCCAAGCTGAGAACACACAGACATACGAAAGCACTTTTGGCCAATTATATTTCGCAATATTATATTCTCCATTTTTAAGCCTGTGACAATATTTTTAAAATGCTATAAAAATATAGGTACAGTAAACAGGATATCAAGCTAACCCATTTTATGGAAAATTCATCGCTATTACTATGCCGTTCAACTTCTAGCAGTCTTTCTTATTTTTGTACAGTTTGATGTGATGAATAACCAGCTTTAACCTTAAGTTTTTTTTCCGAATCAATGGGAAATTGCTACTATTATCTACCATGTATATGTTAATCCAGTTGAAGCCTGGATTAACACATTTAATCCCTATAAATTAGTAGTATTCAGCTTGTATAAACATGCAATATGTGCGCGCCACAATTCATCTACCTACCTATTCTCCCTCATAGCGATTGAATAAAGTGTACAGACATTTATAAATATTCATGCATAGAGCACACGCCCACATCATATACTCCAATTAATGTCGTAAAAGGCGACTAAAGTACAAGACAGCTGTTCAGCAACGGGATGACATCAGACTAGCAACCACTCGAAAAAATACACCGATTCATCTAAGTTTATGTAAGTTTAATTTTAAACAGTCCCCGAGCTTCAGAATACCACGGCCGCGAATGAAACCGAGACATCATAAACCAAGAGAGACACTATACCTTTATATAACACATCACCTATATTAATCTTTGGTAACAACAAACATATATTTACGCAATCTATCCAAATCTTGTTTATGTTTCGCTCTTCAGCTAAGAGTTACGTTACGAATACACACGACCGCCTCGTGTAAACTACACGTGGTTGGAACTAGTTGATGTTTAATCCTCAAGCGAAATTGCTAAATTTAACTATATTACATACAATATTATTATGTCAAGAGTTACAACATAGAACAAGTGTCTACGGAAGTTACTAGTTTCAGAATAAGAATATTTCCCAGCACTCTTAACACCTTTCAGGCTATCCCGCCTGTGAACAGGTCCCACATTTGAATCCTATTCGTGCCACACGAGTATGTATACCAGTCTTACTCATTTTTTTGAAAAATATTTACACAAATTTAAAACAAACAAAATAAATATATCAGATTGATTTGATTTACAAGAACTATGATTGTAATGCCACTTTTATTTCCTTCCATTCCCGTTTTTCACAACTTAGCTACCTTCCAACTAGTCAAATCAAAAGTAATATTATTTTTGACATTTTTGATGGTGTAGTCCAAATTGAGGGGAAAATCTTTCCATATACCCCACCTAATTATTATTATGTAAACCATAGCTAGATATCGTATTTTCTGCAGAATTTCCCACGCGGGTCAAATAAAAACTAATAGATATCAAAATCCGTTTCTATCCCTATATATGATAGTATTTGCTTTACCCGCCCGTATATTTTTCTTGCTAGCCTAACAAAAAAGAGAAAAATGTCCGGATCCGGATCACAGACAGTTCTGATAATAACAATAATATAAATAAGTGCTATATATAAATGTTTGGAAGATCGCCTCCACAAATAAATCAGAGATCCGGATATTACTGATTCAATATGCTACTGTGGCAGCGAAAAGTTATGTTTGGATCCCGAAGTTGTGAGTTTCTGTGCTTCCATCGGCTGAACCCGCGGCCAATTTATTCAAAAAGTATCGAGCGTGAACCAGACACGGAACTTATCCAGTTGAAAATTGAATTTATAAAAGTTCTTAGGGACAAATAGATACTTTATAGACTGTGAAAAGCAATTGACTTTCAATGGCATTCTTTAGAACTACTCGTACAAAGGAACTCGATGGAAATCTGCGTTTTCAGTCTTATTGTTTGATGTTTATTTCTAAGGTACGGAGTCTTATTAAACAATGCACTATTTAGAGTACCAGAAATATTCCTGGTGCGATTCGAGGAATAAATAATTAAAATTCGTCCTCCTAAGATATTTATTTATTTATAATACCACTTTTTTAGAATAGATATTTTGAAAAAAGAAACCTATTATTTTATGGTGTCTGTAACATATTAAAAATCGTATTTAGTGATAGAAAAAATTTTCTCATTTTTTATGGACGAGTGGCCGGTAGACTTTACTCATCCCATGTTTTGCACTGGTATTAATAAACCATTGTACACATGTACATTTTTTTACTAAACCAAAGCGAGGTTTTATATGAGGGTTGCGTGTCATGACATAAATTTATAAACAATCGAGCAGAGTGGGACACGAGCATGACCCATGCAATAGAACCACTAGACGTCTATCCAAGCTGTGTAATTACTGCAGCGGCCGGTCCTGACGTATATGATCTCAACCCGCGTCGAATATGTCCATTCCAATTAAATCCCGACTCTGCGGGAATGGGTTCACAAGAGAACCTTTACCCGGCGTCCTAGGTTAGCGGCTTAACGCTCCGCTACATTGCTCTCTTATATCAATCCGTTGTTGTGCAAGGTAGGTTGACTATGCACGCGCCAATTTTTTGAACATGATCATTACAAATATGGGTTGATGGAATCAGCCTAAGATATTGAACAAACTTATTCTGAAAAAAGTGATTCGAACTACACAAATTGTCCATCATTGTCCAATATTATTTATTTTCAAATGGATCCCCAATCAGTGATCAATGAGTGGATGATTCACAAGCATTCATGTTCAAATCAATCTGATCTAAGGATCAGTAGATAGATCCAAAAAACAATGGGTCTACAGGTAAATACACATATACATGTAACATTTGATTTGACGTATCTCGCTGCGTTATTGACGCGTTTTTCGTTCATCTAGGACGCAGGTTATTCATTAAACGTACAAACCATACTCCAATTGGAGTTTCATTCCGCAGACATTGAATGGGAGTGTCAATTTATTTTTGAAGCCTCATTTACTTTCTGTATGTTCGTTCCTATCGCATTTTATTGGGGAATTTACGGGAGAAAATTAAATTTAATTAACGCCATCTAATACTATACGGAACAATTTTAAATCATTTTTATTAACAACTAGTTTTATGTTATCCATTCGTTTACTTTTTCGATGTGAATTAACAAAACCTACAAAACAAAACTATCAAATCATGATATAATACTAAATTAATTTATTCTGGGCCAGATATTGTGATTGGCAATTTAATCTTCTCGGAAATTTTCGTTCTCGTTCTAATTGAAATTGGAGATAAGTCTTATTGAAGGTTTTGTAAGTTTTACTGGGGCCAAACTAATTGCGAAGCTTTCACTATATGTCAACTTTGCCATATCTGAACGCAGACTTTACAACTCAATTTATTTAAAAAACAGCGCTCGAAATCAATTTATTACAGACAACTGTTATAAATTTGCAACCCTGTTTAGTCCAGTCATTTGTATGTTAGTTTTCGACTAGACAAGACTGGGTAAGTTTTGGTAATATTGTTATTCAAGAAAGAAACGCACAATCCATCACTACTCACTAATCTGACTTGAGCTGAAGCTGAATCACTAGCTTCAGTTGTACTAGTCAACTAAATCAACAGCATTAACTTGAAACTGCGCAAAACAACATTTTATTTATATATACGACACTTAATTTCAAAGTAGACTGGTGCGAATCCTGAAAATGACAAACTTAATTTTGAATAAAACAACGGAAACGCTTTAAGTAACGGCATGTGTGACACATTCTTTTCTAACATTTATCGCTTCCTGGTGTCGCGAGTTCCATTTGTCTTTCCGGTCTGCTCCAGTATATTCCCCGTAGAGTTTCCAAAGTGAGTTTAGTGCGCGCGCGATAAGATAGAATAAGCCCCCTACTCGTATGTCATGAGTTCCTTCCTCACTGTAACTTACCTTACCATTCAAACACAATTTCCTTTGATATCAAATGTACTAAAGAAAACGTAAACAATTACATATAAACGACAGTGATACGACACCACCATCATAACTGGAGATGTGGTGTGCAGAGCAGTTATAAAAGTAGATGTGGATACACATAACAATATAAGTTATGTCAAAATTCATTATTTAGATGATAATTTGTTAGACGTAAAATACCAGTCTACTACATAGTCCCTCGAGGATTCCGATGTTTCACATGTAACTTTATAGGGATAAAGATACAAAATCCATCCTTATCCTTACATATTATAAAACCAAGTTTACTGCCGCGTCTGTCTGTCTGGGCAACAGCTAGTTCTAACATAAATATGCTTACATTACGTAATAGCTTTTCTAAAAAATTCTTCCAGCTATCAGTATTTACGAACAAAACCAAGGTTCAAGTATGATGAATTTCTTTGAACCTTTCCAAAAACATAACATTTCATGAAAACAATTCATCTACATTAGGCATATAATGGCAAGTATTCAAATCTTCATTTATCTTTGTTTTTTGACGCTCACGTCATCCAACTCCATCAATTCATAATACATATACAAAGTACACAATAATACACTTTAAAAATCAGAGCACAATATTATAACTGTAACATTAATTTTATTTGCAATATCAAGATATAAATAAAACAAGGGCCCATTTTCAACAGGTAATAAGATCCGACGACAAGGATCGCATTATCGCGAACACAAAATCCCGAAAGTGCCTGATTTATTAGGATAAACGAACTACCTTGCCGCTCAACGATATTATATTGCAAAAGCGAGTTAAATATATTTTATTCATATTAAAGCCGATTACTTTCGTTAGTCAAGAGACATATATAATACATGTTATATGGAGTTTTATATCAAGATCTATTACGTATTTTCAACATTCAAAAATGTATGACAGTGACGTCCTGGTCCATTTCATAAATATATGTAACTTAAAACGCTTTCATATATATGGAAATGGATTATCACGGATATGACATTTATCTAGATTAAAATATTCGTCGAAATCGTTAGAACCACAGCTGAAATTAAAATTACAAACAAACAACAAAATTGCTCACTTAATTTATTTTTGCAAAATTTGTTTCGTGGTGCAACGAAAGACTAAGTGAAAATGAAAATCAATTGGTATAAATTCTTTGCTAAACATAAAATCTAAAACTTCCTGTGGCATAAATATAGCAATTTATCACATGAAAATATGAATTCGAGTTGCGAGAGAAAAATGTTTAGCACGAGATGAGACGACGCGCACACCTGCGATCGTTGACAACTTTTCAACATCCGACGGAGACATTTAAACTTTAAAGGCAGTGTCAAATGGGACGTGTATACGTAGGCTTTCTTACGCTTTCCAACTTAGCTTGGAGTATTATTTATATCTAGCCTTTGCCCTCGGCTTCGCCTGCGTGAATTTCCCACCATGTCCTTCTCTGTACTTCAAAAAATGTATGATTTATTTTTTTAATAAGATTGGTTAAGTAGATAAAGCGTCAAGAGGTAACTAACAAACTTACTTTGGCATTTATAATGTTAGTCAGGATATTGCGAAAATCTTTCATGTTAGAGAGATCACATCACTAGAGCACTACGCATGATGAAACCGTTTAAATCCCACTGTACCCCCGAGGGCTTGGAGGGTCCGCGACGAGAAGCACAACTATGATTCAGGTATTTTGAAAATTAGCGTGAAAATATTTAATGATATATTTTCTAAATAGTTAATATATTTTTTTGATAATTTAACAGAAGTAAAATTTTAAAGTAAGATATAGAGGTAGACTAGTAGGTCTTGAACAAGAACCTTCAAATAACTTAGTTACCCAATTCAGTACGAATAGAACCAACCAACAACATTTCAAATTTAGCATTTACTACAAACTGTAATTGTACTACGAGTGGATTTTGGGAATTAGTCAACCTTTCACTTTTCACCTGTCTGGGCTTATAGTTTTGTTTGTTAGTTCATAGACGTCTAACAGAACTAATTTATACGAGTATATACCAGCTGTTGCCTTAGCCCCGCCCGCGGCAGCCTATGTTTAACCTCGGGTCATTAACTATTTAGGCGGTTTATTCATGAAAGCGTAACAGACAGATCGCATTTTTATAATATTATTATGGATATACTCGATTCCTATCCAAACTAATGTTATAAATGCGTATATGAAAAAATTACAAGTGAGTTTGTGTGTTACCTTTTCATACATTATCTACACAACTAATCCTCTTCAAATTTCGCAAAAATCACTAGATGGGATGTTTTGTTGAAACATTCGCAATAAGCGCTTCCCAGTTACTTCATTAGTCAACATATACCTATTGGAGCCCAGGGCTGAAATCTCTTTTTCTTCTTCCTTTTTTACAATACAAAGCGAAGAAAAAAGAGTGAAGAAGAAGTGGAACTTTGTACCCTGAATTCTCAAACCATTATGACGACACAAAAACCAGCACTTTTTGGGTTTGCCAGGTCCAAGGACAGGCCAGGACCAAGCCGGAACGTCATCGTTGCCGGTATTCCTACAGTTTGTGCGTAACTAAGTATATCGTCAGAGAGGACCAATAACAGTATCACATGAAATACTTGTAAACAATAATAAACAGACAAGTTGCATGGTGGGCAATTCGGGAATAAAGCATCTGAGTTTTTCCCGGTTACTTCCTATCCATAGGTTATCTATTTTTTTCTCCTCTTTCGTATTGGAACAAAGTTCATGAATGTCAAATTCAAGTTTTTTATTTATTTTGTATTCAAGTTGTAATGAGATACGCAGTATTATATGTAGGAAAATATTATTAGTAAGTAGGAATAATAAAATCGTTGTAGTTAGTTGAAATTTTATTTGCAGTTAAAACATTTACGCCTGCCGGTAAGTGAACGAACATTGTACAATTTCCCGACTCCAAACTGCGGCCAGACATAAAATAAAATTTATGGCTCGATTAAGACCCTCTGAAGGGTAACCGCAAAAGTGCTATGCCGTCACTCAGTTAACCACCAATGCCAATAAAATTAAACAACATCTTTCTCAGTATTAAGGTTTGGAGGTCTTTTCATGCTTGATATGTTATTTTTTTCTAAATAAATACTTTTCTAATAATTACTTTTACGTGGTCCAGACTATTATTTAATCTGCATCATACACAAAATATTAGTATCTCTAAGCCTTACTTTTATTTAATGTTTCACAATTTTTCCGAACCAGATACTTGCTCTTAGATGGAGGTCGAAAAAGTCATGTTAAATGCCTTTAGACGACTTAACCAACAATTTTATAAGAGTGTTAGCAAATGTCACACTCGGTATAATATAGAAGCAAGTCATAACATAAGATTCTGTTTTTAATTTTCATATTTTCTTACGATTTAACTCAATCACACTATGTATATTCTGATGACATTGAAATAGTAAATTTGTATACGATGAAGATCTTTGAGATTTCATGAATGTAGTTTTCCTTAAACGGTACAATTTTCTCAAAGTGGCAGAGAGAAAAATCCAATAGGTAGGTACATATTTGACGTCTTTGCTTGGCAGAATTATAGGTTAGCGCGCAGTAAGTTAAATTGAATACCTAAGCTTGCGACGAAGATTTAGCAAATACTGGAATCTGTTGGGAACGATCGGGGAGTTTTAAGAAAATCCATCGGCTTCATGGCTCTCCTCCGTGATTTGCTGCCAAGCTAAGAGTTTATAAAAATCTACAGAAATTCAATTATTTTCAGCGAAGTTTATTTAGTTTCTTTGCTTTGTTTGTAATCTTCTTCATTGAATTGATAATGAAAAAAGAACTTCGTCCACTTTGAAAGCAAAATATATTTAAGTATTACAAGTTTGACCATTGGACAATACTTGGTCTTCAGTGAGATGAAAGAACAACCAATGTTTGCAATAAAACAAAATCTAATGCAAAGAACATTATGCATTATGAGTTGACTTGAGGTCACAAAGAGGAAAGGTCCCACTCCGATTCGTTACTTCAACAGAACAAAAGTAAATGAGAATTGTCCTTAATTGGAATTGTACGTAAATGAGTCTTGAGGCGCGTTCTTGCCGGTTGAACGTCCGTGCCGCATCTCAGTTGAATAAACTGTGATGATTTCATTTAAATTAATTCTGCTTAGTAGCGAGTGCCGGGAAGGAGCCTCATTGAGACATTGAGTCGTTTGTACCCTCTGCACTTATTCACTTCTTACAAATGGTAATAACTTTATTGACTTCTTCGCCTTATTGAGTCGCGCTCTGCGATTCTGCAGGGTTTGATTGAAAAAGAGGCTCTTTGATGTGACCTCGCGTCTGTTCTAAAAATAATGGCTTTTTTATTGGACACAGTTAAATGTACTTAACATTGGAACGTTCACGGGAATAAGACAATTTAAGATAATTTCTGAGAGTAAAATGCAAATTACGTAACATTGAATGACGTGGGATTTTATTACGTCTGGAATCTTATTATTTACTCTCGTGTGTTTTAGAGGCAAACATTGAAGATTCCACAAACATAACACTGATTGAAACCACTCACTAGCGAGACAATAAGGTAAACAAGGATTTAGCTTGGTGTCTAGTTAGTGTTACATTTTGAAACACTAATGTTTTCCTGTTTGTCTAAACATTAGAGAGTTTTATAAAAACATGATTGACTTCAATAGTTTCATTAATTCATATCAAAAAAATATTTATACTATTTTCTGTGGTTTTAACAATTTCTTGGGCTATTAGATAGCTTTTATCTTTCTTCTCCCTGACGTGGTCTACGATAAATACATTCAGTGTTTGAAAGCCTAGCTTAATTTATTTTTTATTCGTTATATGTTATTCGTTATGTGTCAGTTACCAAAGTAGATAAACAAAATAGATTATAATATACCCAAATAGTCGCTACTGTTATTTAATTATATATAATGTGCTAATCCTTGTTCAGAATGCATTGTTGTTTCTAATGAATTTTGGTGTGGAGTTCTTTAAAAGATTTTAATGTTGATTGATTTTTATTTTCCCAATGGAAATATACATTTCCTTTTCAAGAAAATTTTCTTCTTCAATTTTTCTATGACAAAATTTGTTGAAAAAAATGTTAGCATTGCAAAAATTGAGACAGGATCAACTAAATAAATCTAAGTTAAAATGAAAATGAGATAACATTTTAACTTCGGCAGCAACAATGAGACGATAACGAGGCATTTAGTATTCGAGGCACGTTCGGCGATCCACCTGCTTTTCATATCACGACAATTGCGACCCCAAGTCTCTCGGCTCCAGTGACGTAGCTAGATGAGGGCCCGGGCCCAGGGCCGCGAAAGGGCCACATTTTTATTCGATTAGGCAATATTCATAACACTTACACGCACAAGCTTTTATTTCGATTCAACTGTCCCGATGGTTTTCTGTAATCTTGCAAGTTAAATTTCCTACAGAATTGAAATGTTTTACGTCTGCATAGTTTCCATGAGAATGCCTCCTTTCCATTTCAACATTATGATGTACTGCACTATCATGATTTTTTGTCACATGTTTTACAATAATTTACTTTAAGTTAATTTTACTACGGCCTCCAAAGCGCAGATGGAAACTAAGCTGCATCGCAAGAAACTCCACTGCGCGGCATTTTCTCAAAATATGTCAATTTACAAATATACCTTAAGTAAAAGAATTTAATTTTAAATATATATAATTTTCGCTTAGATAGCCTAATAAGGGTGGGGCGTGGATATTTTTGTACAAGGGTCTTTTGTTATGTACTCATCATTTCTTGATATAAAAAGATTACCCCGATCTTTTTCGCCCCAGGACATGTGATTATCTAGCTACGCCACTGCTCGGCTCTCGGCGGAATGACGATCCTCGTCTATGAGAATCAATTGTGGAGAACGAGGGCCGACCAGGGACATTCCAATTCCATTAATAGCTTCCGTTGGCGCAGGATTGTATCTCCAATTTCATCTTTCATTCCACAAGTACGTAAGTAAATGAAGGCTGGCAATTTGAACACACAGTGAAGAAAAGCTTGTCCGTTCTCCTATGTATGAAGAAAGTTAGTTTGTAGCAATGGAATAACGTATTGACGCGATTCTTTTGTATAATAGATGAAAGCTCATTAATGACCTCTGGATTAATATTATACTATAACTGATTTATTTTTATTCAAATTACGTTTTTACTCAGACCTTTCTCAAAACTTATTTTCATCCACTTACCATTTCATAAGCCAGAAGAAGCGCTCTTACTTAAAAAAATATTTTCCAAGTATCCTTACATATTATAAAACTAAGTCCTCTGCTACATCTCTCTGTCACGTACACGAATTTTCGTATGGTTTTCACCAACAGATAATGTGACTCCTAAGGAAAATTTAGGTGTTTAATTTATGTTTTTAGGCGAGCGAAGCCGGGATAAGCCGCTCGTATATTTTTAAAGCATATAACAGCACATAACTCTCTCTTCTGGCAAAATGTACCCTATCTACTGTCAAAAGTTTGATACAGAATTGATTGGTATTGAATTGGTACACCGTCGTCACTACTCAAGTCTGCACCTGGAGCTCACCTTCGTCAGAAATGACGCGGGTCAAATATATTTGTCACTTCCAACTGTGTAACGCATGTACGTAAAAAATTGGACAACACTGTTCCTATACTACCTCTGAAATATCGATAAAACTTTCTTACAGACGCCATGTCGGAGCATGAAGTGTGAAAAATTGTTTCAGCCAATGACTTATATTTCCTTGTCCAATTTATTTCTTGTATTATTAAAGGATTGTTTTCATGGTTTAGACGAAAATTGAAGAACTTGTAGAACAAAAGATGCCTTGATGTTTTCGAATTTTGATATTGTTAGTCAAATTATAAAGTGGATATTCAAACATATGAGGTCGATGATATGCTCCTGATTGATAAAACAAATAGTCGACCGGAGCTCCCTTCCCGCTTTAGTTACTTAATTGATCTGCCAATTAAGTGCCCGTGTAACATGTACCTGTACCTTTTGTGATGAGTTTACAATACTTACTTGAACGCGATGAAAGTAAATACTTTGTAATTAATTGAATCCAATAGAATTCATTCGATTAATTACTCCAATAACGAGGGTGTAATTAAAATATCTGAATAGATATTAAAAGGATGTGCTTATATATGTTTTTGACTTATATCGTGGTATAATGGTAAATTAATTAAGATTTAATTAGAACATTCTATGTTTTAGCGAAAGACTATGACATATCGAAATGGTTATAAAAAATAGGTCGTTTGATCCCCAATATTTGTCCAAGTATAACTAAAATTTAAAATATCCCTTCTTCTCCTACCAAACCACGGTTTTCACTAATGGATTTAATTTCAGAAAACTGTCTGTTTATTACTGTAAAGAAAGACGGGAGCAGACTGTGATCTTCACTGCGCCGGCGCAGCGACACGTCTGCTGCGAGTGCACTGGACCGCGCAATATGACGCAAGATTCGGTTCAATACCAATTTATTCAATCATGATTCATGTAAAAAATAGGAGCGACGACTGCGCAACTCCACCTTGACCAGAGACGCCCTTGACTTCAGAGAAACTGACTTGGACCGCGAATTTTCTCAGATCATCTTTACAATGATAACTCGCTCTCGTCTTCGTCTGCTCCAAGTTTCATTTCCGACGTTAGCCTTCCTTGGGAATGCTATTGTCGCCCATCAGCTGTCGTGTCGGGCTTTAACCGCCTCGAATGATATTCCACAGGAGATTGGAATGGTGGATAATATGGTGGGAAACACACGCCGCAGCAGAAGAAAAATTTTATCACTTATTTTTTAAATCATTTGCTCTCACTTTTTTTCTTAAATTACCTTCAGTTTAACTGTTAGTAATGAGATATTTATATTTGGGTTAGATTTTTATATACTTTCGTTATATCAGAATTTCAATTACAACATTAACACTCGGAATGTTTGTATTATAACAGCTTCTAGGAATAAATCTTGTTTCAAATTTTGTTATCAAAGTAAGATGGGAAATGTGATCAAAGAGCAAAATGTTCAGTTCTGTGAACCGAAGTTGAAAGTCTAAGTACTCACGGTAATAGAACCAGACGAATTTCATTGAAACTGTACTCTCCGACACGTGTCTTCAGGTAAAGATTATCAGGATGTCATCAGTCTTTCTAATACTATTCTATCAAAAAGTCAATATATAATATCATTTACTTATTTTCACAGAAATCTGGCTAGCTTCTATATTCGTGCTTACGACAATAGATTTTTTTATACCAGGTAAACACCGCAGCCCATGGACATTACCAACTCGATAAAAGTAACTAAATTTGTCCATAGTAACCTGTAACTACATTGCATCTCTCACTCTAAAAATCGAACACAGCTAAAACTGACAATTCAATACTTAGCAAGACTAGTAAACTAACCCTAAACTTAAAATCGTCACAAATTACATTCTTCTTTCTTTTCAAGTGTGTTATACTAACACTGGTGTCAGATTTTATTTAAGTCAAATAACATTAAGCCAGGAGCAGGATTAAACAGAGAATCTTGTGTCTTCTTTATGTGAAATTACTTTATTCATGAATATTGAGGATTGGAATATCAAGGGAAATACGAAATTTGTTTGTTTCCATAGCGTCAAATTATAATTTAAATTAAATTGTGTCAATGAGATATGGAAGAAGAAATCCAGGTCAGCACGCATTTGTGACCGCTATTATATTGTTACCCTGACATTAAATTAAGTGACAATAGATTTATTGGCAAATACCTATATAAGCTGTTAGTAAACCGTATCAGGCATCATTTGGCAATTATTACTCAACAGTACCTGGAGTGCAGTGAAGATGAGGGCTATCCACGTGGTCGTATTAGTAGCGGTGGTGGCAGCAGTACATGCCAGGGATGCCAGGTACAGAAGGAATGCTGATTTAGAAGCAGCAGCCTCCCACCACTGGGAGAAGGGAGACGGCGGCGAGCATCATGGACACCATCACAGTGAACACGGTGGACACGACGAGAAGGGGTACAAAGGGTACCACGAACAAGACCACGGAAAGAAAGGACACTCTCACCATGAAGGAAATAAAGGATACTACGGAGAAGACGGTGGCCACAAGAAACACCACCACCATGACGACGGATACTATGAGGAGCACAACTATGGCGAAAAGGGTGAAAAAGGACACGGTTTCGAGGAAAAGGGGCATTTCCACAAAGGACACTCGACGAAGGGACATCACGGCATCCATAAAATAGACGAGTTCAAAAAAGACAAACATTTCCACGACAAACACGGGGAGTCTGGTTTTGAAGAGGGCTATGGTGGGTATCATCATGAAGGTGGTTACAAGAAGGGTGGAGAATTCCATAAGGGTCATGATGTTGGAGGTTTCCATGAACATGAGCACGGCCAGAAGGGATTCCACGAGAAGGGTGGCCACCACCATGATCACAAGGGGCATCATGGAGAGGGCGGCGAAGAAGAGTACTGGGGTCACGAAGAGGGCCATGGCAGCAAGGGTGGGCAAGAGGAACACAAAGGCTGGGACTGGAAGAAAGGACACAAATAAATTAAACTGTTACTCGTGGATCGTTTTGTTAATGTTAATATTTTGTGATACGAAAATAAAATATTTTTTTCCGACAATGTCTTTTAAATTTAATTTAGCTTCTGAATAAGAAGTGTTTTTTTATTATTTATATTTAATATTTACCTATATATGTTCATTATATACTTAGGTGTTGTTTTATTCAGGAGCATCACATTTTTTACAGTTTTGTAGAGATTACACAACAATGTACATGCAAATTTCTTTTAAATTTTGTAGACGAAAACGTAGCAAACTACAAACTCATTTTTGCAAACGTAAGACTACTTAGATTGCCAGTAAAACTGTCCGATTTTTTATCAAATCAACAAAACAATTTGAACTTTTCCAAGATATATTGTTTTATTATACGATAACTAACGGCATAATATACTAACTTAGTTACTAAAAAACAAACAAAAATATTTTTAGCCACTATGATAGAGTTTCATTATTTCAATTTTAACTATGCATTGAATGCTCATGCGAAAGCGTAAGTTAAAACTAGCGCTTTAATCCGTAGTAAGTGTGCCTAGATAATAAATTATTAACTAATAACTATGCCTCGAATTTAATACAGGAACAGTTATTTTTTTCATAATTACATATATGCAAAATTTCAAAATTATGGTTGAGTAGATTCAGCGTGAAAAGATTAAACAAACTTACTTTCGCATACGTAGGTATGTTTGTTATGATAAATTCGGATATTGATAAAGATTAAGACTAAATTGTTGAACAAATCCTCACAACACGTTTTCTACGATAGTGAGTCATCTTGAAATTATAACGTGTGGTTCCGCCCTAGAATAAGACCACCCAGAAGGCCGGGGTCAGCCCCGGCCTTCGTTGCTTCACAACCCCGAACGCAACCGTGTACATGGAGAGATGAAACATTATGAGAGTGATAGTGAAACATTTTGAAATTATCATATCAGTACAGGGATGTTATTATTCAAATTGCAATTGTTTTCTGTGTATTTTTTCTTTTTGGTGCAATAAAGAGTATTTGTATTGTATTGTATTGTATTGTATTGCAATTTATTTTCCCCCTCGTCTTCTGTTCCTGACATCAATGCACTGAAAACGTTGGCAGAATAACATGCAATTTTAGGGTTCAGAACACGATGGACATGACAAAAGTTACTTCATTCTGTTTAAAATACTCAAAACCATTTAATTTATTTATTTAAAGCCATCAGGTGTCCCATTGCTAGGCAAAGGCCTACCTCCATTATTACCATTTGTTCTTCATATTTGTTCCATCTAATACCAAGTCGGTTAATTAATTTAGTCCCTACTCAATACAAGTAATACATATTGCATTAGATTATTTAGTCTATGGCGCCCCACGCGATTGAAACGTCTCGTCTCCAAAACGAATGTGTGATTTTTCCAAGCGGCTCATCGGATGACATAATGAATTCCAAGGGCGTTTAAATTTGTCAATAAACCGAGAAGTGGAGACGAGATCTAGTGCAACCAATTCATTAATTCTCTTGTTCGCCATTAAAATTTCGGGACCATTAACTTCTTAAAAATACTCACCTAAATCATTCCACATCGGAAGGACTTTAGTTAGAAACCAGGTTGATTGCTCGTAGTGCTGTATGGTGTGATACATACTTGTACTAAACAATCTAATCATGCGATTGCCAAGTCGATCTATTTATTTAAAACGTAAAAGATTTTTAATATTGATATAATAACTTACGTAATAATTTAAAACAGAAGGTCCCTTAAGTAGGGACTAAATACCCGAGTTGGTATTACGTGGATCTCACAACTTTTTACGGTAGAAAAACTGAGCTGATGTGCATACATTTAAAGTTAAATAAAAACTTATAAGATCAAAATGGCGGCTGCGAGATTTTTTATTTTAAGATAAAAGAAAATGTTTTCTAAATACTACGAGCAGGTATCTTTTTGTAGTCATTAGTATTGTAGCTTTCTATAGAAAGACTCAAAGAAATGGTAATAAAAACCCTGTGTATATTAAGTATAAATGTTCTGAAGTAACCTACATTATCATACTCTTAAATAATATGAACTCTTTAATTTGACAACTAAGCCTAATTTTAATATGAACTTATAAATATGAGTTATGACTTATCGATAACTGATGATACAAACAAAGAAATGTTCAATAAGTTATATGGAATAGTATTTAATAGTATCTACGTATTATGAACGTTATTTGATATTTGCACCATCAAATTCAATTATCTAATACTGGGTCACCGATTAACCATGGTTTTTCCGTGACTTGACCTTGAGATACGCATTAACTCTTCAAAGCTTTCTGCAAATGCCTATGATACTAACTTACACCAATCTATAAAGTCAAAATAAATAAGTCAAAAAGTAAAGACGAAAAAAGGAAAAATTGTAAACATGGAAGTGCTCACAAATGACCTGGAAGTGGAAATCTTTCAATAGTTAAACGAAACAACCTTGACACTATCGAACGCCAACTTACCTAATCGTAACTGCTGTTTTGGTATATAAAATCATTGACCCGACGATGCAAGTATCATTCAACAGCTACAACAAGTCTAAACAACAATGAGATCTAGTGTGGTAGTGGCTTTCGGGCTATTAGCCCTGGCTGCGGTAGTTTCCGCCCGGGAAATTCGGGAAAAGCGGGATGCCGATCTGGAGTCCGCCGCGTCCCATCATGGCGGGCACTGGGACAAGGGCGGCGGCCACGAACACCACGGCCACCACCACCACGAGGGCGGCCATCATGACCACAAGGGACACAAGGGCCACCACGAGCACCACCACGGCAAACACGGACATCACCATCACGAAGGACACAAAGGACACCACGGAGAACACGGCGGCCACAAGAAACACCATCACCACGATGAAGGATACCATCACCATCACCACCACGGAGAGAAGGGCGAGCACGGCCACGGTCACGATGAGCACGGCCACTGGCATAAGGGCCACGACACAAAGGGACACCACGGCGTCGAGAAACACGATGAGTTCAAGAAGGACAAGCACTTCCACGACCATCATGGCGAAAAAGGCTTCCATGAGCACCACGGCGGCCACCACCACGAGGGCGGCTACAAGAAGGGCGGTCACTTCCATAAGGGACACAAGCACGGCGGCCACCACCACCACGAGCACGGCAAGGGAGGGCACCACGAGAAGGGCGGACACCACCACCACCACGAGGGCCACCACGGCGAGGGCGGCCATCACGAGCATCATCACCACCACCACGACCACGGCAAGAAGGGCGGCCATGAGGACCACAAGCACTGGGGCTACAAGAAGCACTAACCCGCTGATCTCAATTTTATTATTTGTTGATAATTTACAACTAAGTTGCTTTGTTATAATGTTTTTACGAATGAAAGATAAAATTTTATAAAAAAAATCTGTTTGATTTATCTCTATTTATATTTATACATATATTGGCACTGGAACAATTTGGATAACATTGGGTGAAATAAGGATTGACGATATAAATATATTTTTTCAATGCTTGCGTAAAAAAAGATGACAATTGAATACTAGCAAAGAACAGCCTTTTTTCCAAGAAAATTCGCATATAGACCCATTTAGTCGAATTCGATAGGTCTCTAACCACTACCATACATAGCTTAATGTAATTCTTCTTATTAACAATAATAGGGTATTATAGGGGTTCAAACAGTATTGTAAAAATATTTATACCTAATCTAGCTAGTAACTATTGGAAATTACATGTGTCAGTGTTGAAAAATGGTTCGTTGCAATAATATTGTGATCATCGAAAAGCAAAATCTCTTATGTCGGCAGGTACGGGACTGAGTCCAGTCCTTTATTCCTTTGGAAGTGTTGGTTTCTGAGTGTGGAACCCTAAAATAAACTTTCTCTGTAATCTTAAAAATTACCCACACATTAAAATAATTATTAATAATCGTCTAACAAATTTAAATACATTAAGCTAATAACTAAAATTACCGGTGCAAGCTAGGAAGCAGGGCTAATTTCGAATTAAGCTCATTGATCGATTTTGCGAACCCTTATGAAAAGTTTAATTTTACTTTTTAGATTAATTTTAATTTTACGTACGCTATCGAATAAAAAGGTTTACCTAATAAAATGAGTCCAAGTCGAACTGAACTGACGAACAGGAAAGGCTGGGATATTTTTACGAATCGGAGGCCAAGATCCTTTTTGGGTTGGCTAAGTACCTATGAACTTTTGTTCGCATTTCCGAAATTCGGTTTTGAATCATTTAGCGTTAGGACGTGGTTTGGACAGTTAGTTTTCAATGATGATAATTTAATGACAGCTCCAATGATGACATATTATGAAGTGACTTATTCGTATTCTCTAAAAAGAAATTACCCCAACTCACCCATACGTACAATTATTGACTAATACCTATTAGATTACGTATATAAATCAAAACGTTGGACTAGATGTACCTATATATCTACGCTTACTTCTAAGCGTCTTAAACAGTAACCAGTTTCTTAAACCTAACTGCTTATTGAAAACTGTAATACTAACCTGACCTAACTAACCTGAGTGATAAAATGACACTTTTTGTGGAGGGAATGTTGAATGATATCCGTTTTGTGTTCAAATGTGCTGGTTTATCTCTCGAATGCCGAAAGGAAACTCGCAAACAGACTATTATACGTAGATTCATTTTCTTTATCAATTCCCTCATGCTAAATAGTGACATCATAATATCAGCTAGCTGGTTTTTCATTGGAATTAGAAGCGGCATCAGTTTTACTGAATTGACCTTTGTATCCCCATGTTTTACTTTCGGTACGATTACAAGTATAAAGGCAACGTATCTCGTTTTTAATGAAGATTTAATAAATAAAATTGTTGAAGATATGAAAGTCCTAGAAGTGAAAACACTTGACAAAACAAACAATATAATAGAAAAGTTTGTTAATAAGGAGGCTAAGTTTCTGAAATACATAATCAAAATATTCTTTAGAATGCATGGTTTGAATATTGTATTTTTTATAGTGAGTCCTCTAGCTTTAATATTAATGAATTTTATGAAAACTGGTGAAATGGAGTTTAGGTTGCCTTTGTTAGATTTCTATACATTTGTTCAGCCCACCACAATATGCTGGATAATGAAATATATAAAGCAGATATATTCTGGTTAGTATACTTGCTTATTGTATTTTAAAAAATAGTTTTCTTATAAACCATTTTTTATCAACTCTTCGAGTCTCTTTTACTTTTTCCTGAAAACGGCACGACACAGAGATTTCTAAGAACGAAAACCCACAACGTTACTTTTCAGCATTGGTCTCCTACGTATATAGTTAGCAGAATAAATCGGTCAGAATAAATTTACAAATCCTTGCATCGTCCAGAAAGTTAGTTTTAGCATAGTTTAAAAAATGAATTAAATATGTATTACAATGATCCATTAGCTTCTTACATTTCCTAATACATTTTCTAGAAATTCTCAGTTGTGATGAATTAGATCTCGTTAAATTTTTATTTTATGTGCGATTTTATAGTGAACCATTTAACTGCCTGACGCGAACCCTTTTTAGATAAGTCGTTTTTTAATTTAATTGTTATTTCAGTATGCATTGTAATAATTGAAATTTGTGCAGCAGACTTCTTTTTCTTCACTTGTTGCACCTATCTGCGTATGCAATTTCAATTCTTGCACTATAATATCCAAGAACTAATTCCTGTTAATTCTTGTAATACAATTATGGCTTATAATAAGGAAATTCGCGGCAAGCTTTTGGAGTTAATCCGAAGGCATCAATTCTTGATAAGGTATGGTAATCGTTATAGTGACCTTATAAAAAAGCTTTTTCACCTATCCTATACAGATAGCTGTCTCTTGATTTGTCTATCTGTAAACTTGTGTAATTTATGTTCTATAACCTATAAGTATTATATTTTATAGAGTTTCGTAGAGTTAGTTCATTGTGGAGAGAAATTTGGTTTTACATAAGACTTTTACGGAACGATTCCAATGCAACTCAGTTCAATTTAATAACCTAAAATGAATACTAAAAATTAACTCGATGTTACGAATTTGCGAGACAGATCAGTTTAGGTCGCAAAGTGGATCGCGGCCCCTTTTAACTGACAAGTTTTCAACAGCGCATATCGTGTGCACTCGTGTTGGCAACAGTTTACACGAATCACCAAAAAAAGTGTGGAACGACATATTTAAAAAAAACAACGTATTTATTTTTCAAACGTAATTACATATAGCATAATCCCATATAACATAATCTCACTACATCACATGTTTATCTCGTTTCAGTGTATCAGAGAATTTGAATGTTATATATACACAATCGTCACTGGTAAATTTTGTTATCAGTTCAATTGTTATATGCCTTTCTGGATTCAATGTTATGGTATGATATGTATTACCTATTCAAGCTATATTTTATTTTCATCCTATATAGTGATACTATATGAAGTATTTAAAGCATTAATAACAAATGTACTTACGTCTAACGTAATTATTTTACTTACACATTCACTTGTTTTCACGGTCACAATTGTCACGGTTGCCAAATAGACTACGTAAAATTCACAAACTGGGGAATAAATACAAAAAATCTTAGTCTGTTATAAATACTTCCCTCCCATTGAACTTATATATTTTATACATACATTGTATAAAAAAATAAAATTTTCATAATTTCAAATTCTGATCAAGCATTATTGTCACTCTGTATGAGTAGTCTCTATTTAATTGTCCTAACAGCTAGGTAGTCATTTTGAGATTTTGTCTCACGAATATTATAGTCTTACATTACATTCTGTCTGATTAAGATATAGTCATAAGCTTTTAACCCATGTGGTATTGTAATCTGACAGTAAGTAGTCTTATTTGAATATTCTAAGTCTAACATAATACACTTATTTGTTACAGACTGTCAAGGACGTGGTGTACGTCTCTACATTTCTATCTTTCCTGATCCTGTCTCTCTTTCAAGTGTTTTTCTTGTGCTATTTTGGCGATTTGCTAATGAATTCAGTAATTGCTTAAATTTGTTTTACTATGTAAATGTTGATGAGACTCAACGAGAACTTTTACAATATTATATTTCCTAGTCCGACTCTCAATTTCTCCCAAATAGAAAAAAAACTTATCCGTTTTGGCTATTTTGTACAAAGTTGCTAGTTTTAATGTAAATGTTGATTTTTGTTATAATGATTAAAAATGTAGAGTAATACCAACATATCTTTTTCATATTTATGTTCAATCAATATAAAAATAATACTGACAGAAAATATTTGTAATTTTGTTTGTACTGAATAAACTCGATTTTGATTACTAATGAATTTCGTCTGAAACCGTTCACTATATTTCTCCATTGTATTGTGAGCTTATTTTTTATTTCCATTGTTTTCTTTCTTACAATTACGATTTCAAACACGTTAGCTTTGAATATATTTATACTGTTTCAGAGTACAGCAATTTGCGATGCAATTTATAATAGCCGATGGTATTTAATGGAAAATGCTTTTAGGAAAGACATACTAATTATGCATATAAGGTAAAACATTATAATTTTTGTACCCCAATATATGTATATTATTGCTATAGTTTAGCTTCAAATATGCGAATAACATTTACTTTCACTTGACTTTCATCCTATGTTTCTAATTTTTATCAAAACTTTTGCCAAGCTATGGGACAATAGCAATCTATACTATTATTATAAAGAGGTAAGCGTTTGTGAGTTTGTATGTTTGAGGCGGGTAATCTCCGAAACTACTGAACCGACTGAAATTATTTCACCATTAGAAAGGTGCATTATCCAAAATTGCTATAGACTACATTTTATCTCAAAATTCCCACGGGAGCGAAGCCCCGGGCAACATCTAGTGATAAATAAATCAATATACTTAATACAGTCGCATGGTGTCGCTAGACACAATTTTCTTTTAAGGAGTTTAGGACACACAATTCATGGATTTCACTCCATAAGATACCTTGAAATGAAATCCCAATGGCATTCCCAATGAATAGAGATGTCGAACTTTCTTTATCTTTTCAATATCTTTTACAGATCTCGAAGAGCTTGCAAGCTGACGGCCTGGGGTTATGCTAACATCAACCTCAATGCGTTTATGAGGGTGAGGCATTTACTTTAATTATGTACCATTATAATTTATCACGTTTTCATTCGTTTATTTTATTTTTAGTTTATTATATTTCTATTGCACAAAATAACAAAAAACCAAAAATACAATTTTACAAGCTGTTCTTTAATTTACCTGTCCAAGTATTTGCTCGTCTGTCTGTAATGAAATCTTGCATGTTAGATTTCTCTTACATCCAGTTGTCCTACAGGGTTGAAATTTCCTACGTCGATTCAGTTTCCGTGAGGTATTAATATTACGATGGGGGAATCGTTGAGGGAACTCCTCAATGGTTTACACCAAGGACATGTTTTTTTTTGTCAGGCGTTAAATGCCACAAGATCTCTCTGACGACAAGCTTGGGGCAAAAATGTCATTTTTGTAAAAAAACTTGTTAATTGGACTGACAAAAGCTTTTCAGTGTTTTTAACAAAATTAGAAACAAGTTGAAAGTAAGAAGATCTCACTGACAATAGAAAAAACTTGTGGCAAAATTGAAATTTTTGTAAAAAAAATTGTTTTCTACACTATAAATATTATAATCTATATTTTTTTTATGGTTAAGCATCAAGAATCCCTAGATTAAAAATAATTTTAAGAGAAATCTAACATGCAAGATTTCATTACAGACAGAAGTATATATATAAGTAATTACTTTGGTAATTTTGGTATAAAGTTTGTTACTTATAAAAGTAACAAACTTTATACCAAAATTATATATATATACTTATATAATTATATATAGAATTAATTATATATATACTTATAATGACACCTACTACAATTTACAAATTAAATAAATCAGTGGAATGTTGATAAATTACTTGGTTTCTTGTAGGCAACAGAAAAATACTTTACTTTCACACCTACACTATTTGGCTCTGAATATAACAACTAAGTATTTTCCAAAAAATGTCTATAAGATTTTAATTTTTGTTTCAGGTACTTAGTACTTCTTGGTCTTATTTGGCCCTTCTCAATACTATGTATGATCAGCGGAATTAAGTAATTTATAGCATGTAACATGGTAGGTTACCTACTTATAGTCGAAAAAGTTATATTAAGATTGTTTAGATTTCCATTTAGTCTAAAAGTCAATCATGCCTTGCATAGATTATAGATACAAAGCTCAGTTAACAGCACATCAACCTACCCAAATTCATTGCAAACTCGCCGCTATTGCCGCGCCATAGAGATTTATGCAGGGTAACTTGATGTGCTGTTGACTGTACATTATTAAATCAGTCTCTTTGTAATACTTTGTCAATAAACATACACATAATCATTGTAGTGTTTTTACTTCAATATCTATTAATTTATCACAGTGGCGTGTGGTTTCCGCCCTAGAATGGTATCACTCCATATCCTCCCGTGAATGTTGTAGAAGGTGACTAAGGAATAAGAACAGCTTTCACAGTAGCAGACAATATCAGCGTTCTTAGAGTAGACGTCAGCCAGAAAATTTTCAGATTGATTTATTAAGCGGCATATCAGCCGTGTAAGTTGTCAGGAGATCGTGTATGTACATACAATTAATATTGTTCTGCGATCCTCGACACGTCCTAATCCCAACCACTGCCGCAGAATTTCGACACCAAAGGATTCAAGTTCATAATTGAATTAGATATGTCTACAATACCCCGCTTAGTACCAAGCGGAGTATTGTACTTATAGGTATAATAAGTTATACTTGACTATACGTGATATAATATGTTATATTATTGTTGTATGGCTCTGTCTTCAAACATCAATATGTTAAGATCCACTGTTGTAAGTTACGACTAAGTATAAAAGTATATTACTTAGTAGTCATATAATATGGTAAATTTAAAAATATATATTTAATTAAATTTTAAATCCTGAATGTAAAAAGATATAAATCTTTTTAAATTTAATATTCATATAGATGTATTGATTTATAGATAGTTATTATACTGTTTTATTGAACTATTCAGGTTGCCAACGAGCACGAGCTAACTGAAAACTTTAATTTACTTGATACATTTGAAATTGAATCTGCAAATAATTCCAAAAAACATACATTACAATTATATTTAAATATGTAAAATAAATTTTAATTATTGAAAAGGTGGACTTAAAGAATCAGTCAATGTGATGATGCAGAGAAAAAAGATCATTTTTTTACAAACCAACCGATTTTTTGTTTGCCCGATCGAAAATGTGGTAGACGACATTTTCGATAAACGTGTAAACGTAACTGTAGTAAACGACTGCAATCAAAGTTTCACGAAAGAGATAAATTAATTTACATGCTAATTAAGGTGTCATTTCCTCCGATCGGATCGCCAACGTCCGGACCGGACGTTTGACCTTGTCTGCAGCGTAAGAGTATACAAACAGCTGCAATAGTTGCTCAATGCAGCCGCTGAGAAAACCGGAGTGTCTATAAAAGGTGGTAAACCTTAACAAATAAATCGACAGTGAAATCAAAGACTGCGGAAGAGAGCACGACAATGAAGGGCGCTCTCGTAGCAGGCTGTGTGGTGCTGCTCATAGCTCTGAGCGCAGCCAGAGACCTGCGGGAGAGCGGGGCCGACCTCGAGACTGCAGCCTCCCACCATGAGAAGGGCGGCGGCAAAGAGCACCACAGCCACCACCACCATCACCACGGCGGCAAGGGACACAAGGGCTACCACGGACACCACCACCACGAACACGGTAGCAAGGGCCACCACGACCACGGCGGACACAAGGGACACCATGACGAACACCACGGACACAAAAAACACCACCATCACGACGAGGGCCATCACCATCATCATCACCATGGCGAAAAAGGTGAAAAGGGACACGGCTTCGAAGAAAAGGGTCATTACCACAAGGGGCATTCGACCAAAGGTCATCACGGAGTGCATAAAGTAGACGAATTTAAGAAAGACAAGCACTTCCATGACAAATGGGGAGAAGGGGGCTACGAGGAAGGCCACGGGGGACATCATCACGAACATGGGCACAAGAAGGGCGGGCACTTCCACCACGGACATAAAAAGGGCGGCCACCATGAGCACCACCACGGCCACAAAGGACACCACGAGAAGGGCGGACATCACCATGAACACAAGGGACACCACGATGAGGGCGGCCATCACGAGCATCATCATCATCATCATGACCACGGCAAGAAGGGAGGCCATGAAGACCACAAACATTGGGGATACAAGAAAGGCCACTAATGGATTAGAGTTTACATAAGGAAATTTAGCTTAAGTTTCTGCTATGTATATAGTTTGACCAAATATTTGTTATATTAGAATAAAATTTTGTAAATATTTTCAGTTTCAATTATTCAAAAGTAGTTTTAAAACCAAACACCTGAATCCGTAATAGAAATTAATAATAATGGTACACTTATCACAAATCGTTGAAAATATACACTTCCGCTTTTTCCATTCATAATGCTTTTACAGGTTTCATATTCTCAGTACTCTTTATTATACTGTGATATAACTTCAGAAGTGCAAAATCACATTGTCTATTAACAGTGGCACGTACGTCTTCAGCTTTAAAGGCTGTCAGATCCCCGACAAATTTATAGCCAGAAGCGATATCAGGCTTCATCAGCTAATCGGGCTAATCCTGACCGTAGTTAGATTAAAACACCGAAGTGCTCCTACACGGCAGCTTAGCTTAAATTCACATATTTAAGACACAAAACTCGCTTGAGTGAGAATGAGAAACAGCTTGGAATATACGATAAAATCTAGAACGCTGTAAGATGGGGTATAGAATATAGTTAGCCATAATGTATATGCCACGCTATTTCTCACATATATTTCTCACCATAAGTTATCTGCAATCTTCTGTTTGTCGTTTGAAAATAATACAAGTACGTTTTAGACTACTTTTAATATTGTGTTATGTGTACCGCGATGTTTCTCGCATGTTTCTTACAACCTTTTGTTTCTCTATATTAGATAGATCCAGATCGACAAGTGTGAGCAACCTATGTAAGCACGCGTGGTCAACCACCTAAGTAGCCGATTATACCTACCAAGTTTTATTAATTCTTCCTGCTCTTTTATATTGTTCGTATTTCGTATTTAGCTTTTTTCTTGAATCTTCCTTATGAAACATTGAAAAAAAAAAACGACGGAAACCGCCACTTTTCGCAGATTGCGACTTTTCAACATTATCAAATGTGTATTCATATTGGTAGTATTTTACTTACGAAGATACTTTACAAGCTTATCTACGAACCACGATACCTACTCGGTTTCAATTCACTCTATTTTTATTTTTTTATTACAGTTACGTAGAATACCCTTGCGTTTCTGCAAACAAATGGATTGTTAGTTTTTTTTATTGAGGATTCTATACTTGTCTTCATGTTTTCTATTTTAATAAATTGATTGATAACAACAAAAATATATATAACAGGCACATAATCTAGACATATAACAAAACTGTAAATATGGGCTGTCTCTAGAAGAAAAATAATATGGAAAATAATTATGGGGAAAAGAAAAATAATTATGGGGGACTTTACGGGACTAATAGTAGCCAAAACATTTTTTAGATCGAATATATCGATTTTCTTAGATTGATTGAATAGACCGATAGACAGATTGTCTATATGTACGTTTTTTTGCACATCACGAAAAAACAGTTGCATAGCGGATGGTCTAACTTAAAATCTGGTATAGGTTTCATCGCGATACGTAGCTTAGAAACTGAGATATTTACAATGAAGTATGAGCGGATGCAAATAATGTGGGCGAAGCCGCGGGCAAAGCTAGTGCGAGATATAACTACTATAATAAAGGTTTTTCTATACTTGCAGCCCGTTTTTTATTAATTTGCACCTTTGTTTACATGAATTCTTGATTTTGATCGGCGGAGTGTGTTATTTTTCTTACGTTTATTATAACTTTTAATAGGCAAACTGCTGTATTACACTTTTGCTCGACTGCCTCAGAAGGTTTTTAGTCACAATTTTCTTCAAGTAAGGTTCTGATATACATAAGTTGCTTATTTGATATTGATTGAAAACCAATAATACTAGAAGTAATACATATAAGGTTGAAATAAAAACGACGATCTAGGTACACAAATCCCAACTAATATTTTAAATGCGAAAGTAAGTTTGTTACCTCTTCACGCATCATCTGCACGTGCAGAGCTTTTATTCACCACAATGAAAAACCAGCAATATATATCAAATCCACCCATTGCGATAATGTATAAACGGCATGTAGCCGCGCGAAATAGCTTAACAATAAAGTAACGCTTGTTGGGCATAATTTAAATAAGTAACAGGACAGGACATAATTTAAATAGGGACCAACACTGTTCAAATGAGTTTCTTTCGGCATTTCTTCTCAGCAGTGGTCGTTCCGAAATGCCAGTAGTTTGTAGCTTGTGAGAAATAACTATAAATATAAAAATTGACGAGAAAAACTGCCTGTGAAGGTCTAATTTCTGAATAAATGATTTTAATTTGAATTTTTTGAATTTGAATTTTTAACTGAAACTTGCTCAATTACGGCCCTATTTATACCATGGTATCCAGTCGTAGCAGCATTTTCAATAGTCTTTTTCCATGAAATAATAGAACACCGAGAATTTATAAAAATCTACCAAATTTTATCAAAATCGGCCCCGCGGCAGCATAGAGTACTATGGAAGTACGGATGTTCTACCTTGATTTTTATTCAGTGTGTTAAATGTTTTATTATATGTTTAGAAAGGAATTTATTTTCAGGATTAGAATTTGGGATTTCTAAACAGGTAGCCATTTTCATTATCAAGCTATCCGCTCGCAACGAAACCTTGTAACGGGCGTAGCTACGAGTATATGGCGCACTATACCCCCACGCAGCCACAGAATCCTGAGTGGCGGTTATCAGCGTTAATTATTTTAAAAGCATTCCCGTAGAAATGGGCCATACTACAACCATATCCACCCAAGAGAATATCTTACGGTACAGGAAGGGTTGCCTTGCGAAACTCATTAATAAATTAAAACAAAAACGTTAAGACTTGCAAATAAAACAAAATATTGGTTGATTTTTTTTATAAAAAATGGCTTAGTTTATTAAGCACCTCCATACTTAAATATTACAAAAATAATTTATTAAGTATTAATTTAACTACAATAAACGTAACAAAATAAATTATAATCGCAGTAGCTTATTATCACTTTTTTCAGACTTAACACAAAAAGTTAAAGTTGTGACAACAACTGAAACTAAGTTAGGAAATAGCCACAATTGACGCAATAAAAAATATCCCGACAATTCGATCGTCGGTAACCTTTCCGCCACAACATTAATAAAACATGCCGTTAAATTGGTTCTATCTAATTCATCAGTGTCCTTTCTTGTAACCCCATTTCTTGTGGTGTTCGTGACCCCCTTTCTCGGCGTGGTCGTGGTGATGGTGGTGGTGCCCGTCATGGCCGGCCGCCTCCTTGTGGCCCTTGTGCTCGTGGTGATGCCCGCCCTTCTCGTGGTGACCCTTCTCGCCGTGCTCGTGCTCGTGATGGCCGCCTTTGTGGTGCCCTTTCTTGAAGTGCCCGCCCTTCTTGTGTCCATGTTCCTCGTGGAATCCTCCGTGCTTCTCTTCGTGGCCTGAGTCGCCTTCTTCGTCGAAAAAGTGTTTGTCCTTTTTAAATTCATCGATTTTATGTATTTCGTGGTGTCCTTTCGTGGAATGCCCTTTGTTGTAGTGGCCCTTTTCTTCGTATTTGTGACCCTTTTCTCCTTTTTCTCCCTTATGATGCTCGTCGTAATGGCCATCTTCGTGATGATGTTCCTTTTTGTGGCCGCCGTGGTCGTCGTATTCGCCTTTATGTTGCTCTTTGTCGTGGTGGCCCTTCTTGCCCTCCTCGTGGTGATGGTGCCCCTTGTATCCCTTTTTCCCGTGCTCGCCATGCTCATTATGATGATGCGCGTGGTGCTCCTTGCCTCCTCCTTTTTTATGGTCAAAGTTATGACCGTGGCCCTTATCATGTCCGCTGGCGGCGGGTTGCTGGTCATTCAGGGATTTTTTATCTGACACTTCATATTTGGCTTGTGGAAGACGTCGCGCGTTTGCAACGATAAGGAGTGTAAAGAGTCCTAGCGTCCAAGCCAGCTTCATATTGATTTTATATTTTTTGAGCGTGCGAATACAACTCAGCACAGTGGTAAAATTGTTAACAAGTCGATGGCGCAGCAGTTTTATATAAAGAGTTGTGTAAGACACGAGGCGCGTCGCGACGGACGAGACGCAGAGCTCGACCCCGCCGATGACAATACACCATTATACCGCCTGACTTCGCTTTTACTATAAAATATATAATTTATAACTTCTTATGAAAGAATATAGGTAAATAATGCATGGTTGTTTTACCGTTCCACGATTGAAATGGCAATGGGAATCAAACCTGGGGTATTTCCGATTCTCTCACTCTCTCGGCTGAGCTTGCTTAAGCTTTCATCCTCGACGATGGTCCCCCGAAGTCTGGAATCCTTAAAACATCCGTTTATTATATTACCTACCACTAATTAGGTACCTATCTGAAAGTAACAGTCAGTTTATTTTAAGATAATTTTATGACTGGCCACCTAACTAACTTGAAATCTCATTGGGCATGCTGTTGTTTCCTCTCTGCGGTCAAGGCAATGTATCCCCTAATATCCTCGTATGATATCCACAGGAGAATATAATCCTAGTGTGTTCATACTAGCGTAGGTGCATAATATGAAACATTTTTTCGATGTTAGTATGTATGTAATAAACAGAATCATGAATTATTGTGACCGCGAAACGTCTATATTTATTTGTGGACTAAGGTCGTATAAACACAGCATGCCCTAGAATAGCACAACGGCAACTGGGTCAATGCACTTTTACTCCGATAGAAAACACAAGTTTAACTCTAATGAACGATCGTGAAAAAAGAGACAGAATACCTAGTTGCCTGTAAGTAAATAAATCAACACTAACTTGTTTTCTACATATCGGGCAAACTTTCAACTTTCAACAACCCTGAGGATTTTAGTCCCTGAAAACAGCTCCCTAACGCAGTTTGAAACATCGGCTTGTACTATATAAAATTACTTTATAATATAGAGTAAAATAATTCATTGCAACTAAAAGTGTCGTCGACACCGACCGTGAAAACTGAGCCACGAGACACCACGGGCCGCCACTTTCATAATCGCCAATTCGTCACAACATTTAAGACAAGTTGATAAAAAATTTGGTAAACACCGTTAGTAGGTATCTTTCATGGCGGTCTACGAGCAAAATGACACAGAATGTGCCAGCTGCTTCCCCTGCGCATCTTGTAAAATTCAATCAAGGAAAAAGGGCTATTAACTGCATATTCTTCTCATAGACATATATACCGACCGCGAAACGCCTCATCGCTAGGGTATAATAGGGTATGTTTTTATTAATTGCACCTTTAATATTTTAAAAGAAATTAAAGAATACATTTTATAGATAGATATTTCATTCTCTGTTTTAATTCTAATCCTGAATAAAGCATAATTTGAGGAATAAAAGTTTAATAAAACAAAATTTCACTGGAACCAGCTCACTACGGGAAAATAATTATTTACTTGTGTTTATGACAAACACAAGAAAGTAAAAAAGCTCATTCTCCCGATTTTCCCATCCGTCACTATACAGGCCATGTAGGTCCATGAAGGTACGTCTCAGATCAATTACTAAAGAGGTAGGTAATATTCCATAGACATATAATAAAAAAAATATGTCATTCTTCTAATTTTATAGTAGGTTGATTTGATTTTTAAAATGCTTAAACACTAAGGGTAAACTAAATTATAATCTCAATTTTCAGCAATTGTGGTTCATAATAGTCATTATATATTTAAAACTTTCAAAAATGATGATAACATTCTCAGAACTAACTAAACAAGTGCATCTTGTTAAAGACCTGATATTATCAGATATGATTTGTGGAAGTATTGAAAAAGAGACAAAAGATGAGTCAGCAAACGTTTCTAAAAATCTGTTTCAAATGAAATCATGGTTTATTAGAATATCATGGGCTAATAAAAAACGATACATATTGGCTTTATTAGAAGATGTTCGCAGTGCCTGGACACTGTCTTGCTTACTGAAATCCATCTGGAATTGTCAACCTAAAGACGCTGTAATATCGTCACATCAACCGACAGCTTGGAGTAGCTACGATTCCGTACCCTTGGATTACAATCGAACTGCTCTTCCTGTCAATATTTTGGCTCAAGTCATGAAGAACGGCCGCTATTGGTTTCTTTCTTTAGAGCCACAAATCCAAGCGAAAGTTTTGCTGGAACTCTTAAGCCTATCTGGAGGTCCAATTATGTGCATAGTTTTAAAACGATGTGAGGCAATTTACCAAAAATACCGCACAGAGCAGCTACAAAACCTAAAGGAATTTATCGTTTGTGACTCGTCTCAAGCAATCGATAAAGGTAATAGGAGCAATCAAAACATGACGTCTGCTTTTAAAGTTAGTTCATCAGATTGGAAACCCAAGTCAGGTGAAGCTGAGAAAGAATTGGAGTTAAACTTAATACATTGGAATAATACATTACTGGAAATGCGAAAAAGTCTGAAATTAGACGAAATAGAGATGACTTTCAAGGATGGCACCAAACGCAAAATTTGGAAGGTAAACAGACCAAAACCTGAAGCACTTGAGACTGTAGACTACATACAACTCCTACCTTCAGAAATTGCTAAAAAAATTTTATCATATTTACCTTCTCGTCAACTTGGAGACTACGTCCGAGTGAACAAGTATTGGGCTTACCTGATACAAGATTACCATGTAGAACTATCAACTAAAGCTCAGCTAAAAAATAGTTTCGAAAAATTGGAGAAGTTAATGCTTGCTCATGATATAAGTTTAGATTTTGTAACTCCCCTGAATCCTCTGTTAAAACCTGCCTCTACTTGCGTCACAAGTATACATTTGCCTTCCTCAAAGATGAGACAAGTGCAGGCAATGAGCACAAAAGCGAGTGAAAAGTCGACCGGTGCCTACTCCTTCAGACATCTTGTATTTGACAACCTGACTAAGCCAATTTTGACTTTAAGACCATTACCAAATGTAGCAGAATTGTCAAATAGGCTTAAACGACGTGGTGCTGCTGATGAAAACTTGTGGGATTGGTGCAATAATATAATAAAGGATCAGAAACATCGTAAGGCCAAACGACCGGCATATGGTGTTTTTCCTCAAAATACTGCCAACTTTCCACATTCCAAGATAAATGAAACATTAGAAATTCCCCTAAAGTTACCTTTGATCAAGGACCCTGTCACACTCACTGAATGTTGTTACAAAAGGAACATATCTAACACCACACTGATTGGCTTGCCTAGGAATCCGACAACAAAGCGATATAAATTGTGGACAAAAGATTTTTCAGGTCTTTTTCCGATTTATAAAATACCTTCACATGCATTCAATTTTCATAATTAGATAGGTATTTTTAAATTAATTTTTAAACAATTATTTTTGCACTTTTACGATTGTCGATTGTGACGTATTTTATTGTTTTTTAGTTAAGTATGTACTTATTACTATTTTAATAATTATACATTTATACACGTTTGGTACAGATTTACAAGTTTTTATAATTTTGTTTTTGTGCAACAATGTAGCTATTTAAAATATATATTTTTTTAATTTGTTTATTTTATATAGAGATTTGTTTTTTGCAGCCGCTAGTTTAATGGTTGTGGAGATTGTGAAGTTTTGAAAAACGTTGATTTTTCTTATTGTTTAAATAAATGATATTACAAAAACTATTACAAGAACTTTTAAATGCATATAAATAATTACAAATAAGTCTTGATTACCATCGCAAGATATGCAAGCAACGTGTGAACGTCACACCTTTTGATTGATATGACCTATGCAAATTGAGCGACCTATGTAACAAATTTTATTTCTTGTGAGGTGTTCGGTGCATCCTATATGATGTCATCAAAGAAAACTATAGATTAGTCATATTTTTCGTTTCGCTCATATAAGAAAGCGTTTTAGAAATACGGGCAACGGGACAGTGCTATTGGCCAGGTCAATGTTTATGACCGTCGAGCAACCTGTTATTCCGTTTCCCACACGGTTAGGCTCAGACCAAATCCATGACATTTATTTTTGACGGAGTTGGTTAACCAACTGAAAACTTCAAAAGCAAAGAATCGTTTATATTCGCATATAATATGGTACTTATGCTTCTAATGCTGTAAACAATAGCATTATATAACATATCACCACATAATAGTTATTTCTGTAATCAAATATTTTACTATTTCACATATTTTATCCATGCTTGCCGTGGTAAAAAACCTAAGGCTTAGCGTAGCACCTAGATTCCTATAAATGAAGTATATATTATACTAGCTCCACCCCACTTACGTTTTTATGCAAATCTACTTTATAAAGCCCCATTTACTATCAGACATTTTGACCAAATCCTGCGGGAATGGCGTATATAGGGAATAAAAGTATTCCAAGGTGCCATATGTCGCAGGCAATTTGTATGATTTGTCCGTTTACAAACGGCTTAGGCACTTTAACACATTACCACAATACCAAATTACATAAAAATTGGTCCAGCTGTTTGATCTTGATGAAGTAAAGTAAGAGTAATACTCACAAACTTATTGTATATTTGTATGGGCATTTGTTATTACAACTTGTTGCCTGAAAAAAAGAAATAAATAAAATAAAATAAATTTCGCCTTTATAATATTAGTGGGATTTGTAGTATATGTTTTTAGTTATTTATTCATAGTACCTCCCTACTGTAGCGTAGACTACTATGGTGTACTGGAACATAATATAAAAGAAAATCCTCTGCCGCGTCTGTCTATCTGTTCGCGATAAACTCAAAAACAACTATACTTATTTTCATGTGGTTTTCACTGATAGATAGTGTGATTGCTTAGGAAAGTTTAGGTGTATAACTTATTATGTTTTTACCCGAGTGAATATAGTTAGCAAGAAAAATGTATCAGCTTTATTGAAAAGCTAGCTTATGTTCGACTGGTCGCATACGTTTTTCATTTTCTTTGTTCGTAGCTTATGCAATTTAGATGTCGCCGTTAGGTGGTAAAACTGAGCTAAAAATAAAGTTAATTTTGGCCGTGTTGGCTGAATGCCAGCAAAGGAGTAGACGTACTTTTAAATGTATTTTTTTAAACAGTTGACCGGTTTTCGTTAACTCGTACTTCTTCGTAATGGCACCAAAACACCCATTTCAAGTAATTTTAACTCGATAAAGCAGAAGTTTTTTTTTATCGAACAAATAAAAATACTGTTTTAACTATTCTCTCTAAAATGTGTCTTTTCCCGGTTGCCTACACTGCCATAAGAATTCGGAGCCCAGAGTCTGTTTTCCTCCTCTACTTAGCACAGTATTCTGTATCTTTATTTGTCTGACTATTGACGCGCATTTATCATCCATATCAACATCAAACCAAAACTTCTTGGATTTGCCACTTCTGCCAGGAAGTTAGTCGCAAATTATTCGCTGATGTTTAACTAGTTTCAAAATTTTTATTATTCAATTTAATTATATATTTCTTTATTTTATTATTAGTTACTTGGCATGTTTAAGATAGTTAGACGTAATTACTGATGATAAAACACGTGGAAATAACACATTTAGGTTTTTTCTTTTCATCCAACTTATTTTCTGAAACCCTCCTCTTACACCCGATACACTTTCCTGTTTTTATTAAAGAATTGGTTCTACTTACTTACAAGGATTATTTTTCCTTTTTAATCTGTGTAACTAGTATTCCATGTGCCATTCCCAGCCAATGTGTCATACCCAATTATTTCGTGTGACTGAAAACCAACGCTCTGTGCCGTTCGTGACACATGCCGAGAGTGGTGTCTTTGGTAGCACCAAAGACACCACTCTCGGCACCACCTACTAACATTTATTTTATATAAAAAGTCGTCCATATTTTATATAAGAATACTTCATAATTTGTTCGTAGATCCCACTGTACAAGAATAGTAAAAGTACACAAAGGCAGTCAAGCTGACATTGAAACATTTATCTTGCTCGCCTTTTTTCAGCCGAGCGGTTTCATCTGGCGGCGACAAGGTACCACACAACCCTATTGAGAAACGTTATCTATTTCAGCTATATTGCACTTGTTTTGTATAGAAAACGCTTGATTGCAACCACATCTAATTGCGCGCAGTTAAATGTAGGCCAATCTCGGGCAGCGCTCTAGTTTCTCAACATTAGGTTAGGTACTTATCTTGCCGGGAGCCGTTGCCAACGGACCACAGCCAACAATTTTATGTAACTTTGTTGTTGAAACGTGACGTGAAACTGATAAGTTTGTTTTCCTACGAAAAAGCAAATACCAATTTCCTGGAATAAGTAAAACTTCTCAGTAGGTAACAATTTTCACGACAGTATATTTTATAAACGTTATAACAATGAATCACAGTCAACAACACTTAAAGGTAAGCTTAATATAGCTAAACCTAGGCCTAAAATAACTGGCAACTCGATATGGACAAAGTGACACCTTAGTGTCCCTTCTTATGACCCCAATGCTTGTGTTCCTCATGACCGCCCTTCTTGCCGTGGTCATGATGATGATGATGATGCTCGTGATGGCCGCCCTCATCGTGGTGTCCTTTGTGGTCGTGGTGGTGTCCGCCCTTCTCGTGGTGCCCTCCCTTGCCGTGCTCGTGGTGATGGTGGCCGCCGTGCTTGTGTCCGTGGTGGAATTCACCGCCCTTCTTGTGGCCGTGTTCCTCGTGGTGTCCACCGTGATGCTCGTGATGGCCGCCGTCGTGGTGATGGTCGTGGAAGTGTTTTTCCTTCTTAAACTCATCGTGTTTATGCACACCGTGGTGACCCTTCGTGGAGTGACCCTTGTGATAGTGACCCTCTTCGTGGTGACCGTGTCCTTTGTGTCCTTTCTCTCCATGATGATGCTCATGGTGATGGCCGTCGTCGTGGTGGTGGTGTTTCTTGTGGCCGCCGTGTTCGTCATGATGCCCCTTGTGTCCCTCGTGATGATGATGTCCCTTCTTGCCGTGTTCGTGATGATGATGTCCCTTGTATCCCTTGTGGCCCTTCTCCCCGTGGTCGTGGTGGTGATGCGCGTGGTGTTCGTGTCCGCCGCCCTTGTCCCACTTGCCGCCGTGGTGGCTGGCCGCCCCCTCCAAGTCAGCGGCGCGCCTCTCCCGGGTCACGTGACAGCTGACGTACGCCAGCGCCGCGAGACCCACGCAGCAAAACACGAATGCCTTCATTTCCTCTGACCGGGTGAAAACTAAACCGATGACTGATACTTGCTCCAGCAACCGATAACTTTTTATACTAACTGAAGTGGTAGCAGTATTGTATGAAAATTGTGCAAATAATCAAGGTTGACGCTATGCCTAAGTGATCTGGTTGCGCAGCATCCTGACCCGGAATCTCGACAAGAAACGCCCGGTAGCAACAAATATTTCGTATCCGCTCTGAATATACAATAGTTTCGATTTCTTTCCAGCGTGTTAGAAATTCTTCTTACAATAACATGAGAATGTTTTATTCCCTTGTGAAATCAATCATACATTATCAAGTAAGTTTTCCCGCCTGCATCGCGGGTGTGGTCTGAATACTTGGTGAGTTGCGTCCCGCGGGAGCTACATCTTCGATAGGGTTAAACTATCATAGGATCTACCCAGGACGGGGAAACATTTGAAATAGTATTAAACTTTTACTACGTCTATTAATTTTCACTCATACTCATTCTATTAAACTCATACTAAATGAAATACTGAACAGGATCCTAATTATGTGTCCATTTTTAAATTCTTTAAGAACGCTATAATAATACGTACTTAAAACCTTTATTTTTAAATAAGAATCCGATCGCCGATTCTCGTCCTTTCCGGGATTACCGTCATAAAATTTTACACACGCGTAGCAAAAATATCTATTATTAACATTACACAACTATTATTTTTGTTTAATACACTGAGAACATGCGGTGTTCCGGTGCGTACACAAGCGAAATTTCGCAAATGAAAATTATGAAATACCTAATTGCGTAGGTATTTTATACCTTAACAAGCGCTCCGCAGAAATTTACACGTGAATTTTCCGATTCTGAATAACCTATTTATTTCATAGTGGCTAAATTGCTATACGTCTTACATATACGGGACAGTCACCGTATTTCCTACTAAGTAAGTACCTACATGATCGTAGTTCAAGAGTTGTTGTTTTATTAACTTTATCAATTTTATCCTATAAATAAGTCCATATAATAGGAATCATTTTGATAGCCATTAACAGTTGGTTGAAATCATTTAAGATTATAGACCTAGTATAGACATACTAACGTTGCTTCTGAAGATTTCGTATATCTCTGTGCTTAATTTCATTAAAATCGGTAGAGTTTTTGAGTTTATTCATTACAAAATAAACAAAAAGATAGCTAGCGTCAGTCCAGGCTTCATTCGGGTAAAACCTTACTACCTTAACCTGAAGGTTTGGTCTATATCTATGCCAAATTTTGTCTCTATCTTGTCTATGTCTAATTAGGCACAGTAGTTTTTGAATTTAGTCATCAATACATATAATAAAACAGTAGAAAAAAAAATCTGTACATTGAATAAATGTACCTACATAAAAATAAAATTATGCGATAGAGTCATAGTAACAGAGTAAGAATGTGAAAAAAAAATCTACCTGTTTGTCTGTACAAACAGACATACAGACATCTGTATGTCTGTTTGTACGCGCTAATCTTCAGAATAAAACTACCGGACGGATTTGAATGAAACTTTTTTGTTAAATAGCTATTAAGCCTGGGAAACATATAGGATAGGTATAAATGATTTTGAAAACTGGAACACCCGATGGAGAACACTAATGGTACAGCTAAACTATAGGAAATATAGGAATGACGCCTTAACAAACGTTGTTCAGCCTGATGAGCATTTTGTGTAAAGATATAAAAATCGAAGATCTGGAACCTCATGTAGACCCATGATGATACAGCTAAACTATAGGAAATATAGAAATTACACCCTAATAAAATTTGTTCAGTCTGATGAGCATTTTCTGGTGAGGTATAAAAATCGAAGATCTAGAACACCTGATGCAGACCCATGATGGTCCAACTATAGGAAGAAAAGAAACGACGACTTAACAAAAGTTGTTCAGCCTGATGAACGAATGATGAATGAATTTCCTGTTGATGTATAAAAAGATCTGGAACACCTGAAGAAGAGTCATAATGGTCCAGCTCATCTATAGGAAATAAAGTTTTTCAGTCTGATGAGCATCTTCTATATGTATAGGTATCGTTACGCTTTGTAGTACAATTTCTCTAATAATCTTACCAAAAATTGTTCTGCCATGCGAGCGAAGACGCGGGCATCGGCTAGTTACAAATATTTTTTTTTTTTTATATATATAAAAGTGTAGATATTATGTACATAAAACAATAACAACATAAGGAGTATGTACGTAAAACGAGAAGGGGTTAGTTGGAAGGACATAAAGGGTTCTGTTTATCTTATTTTTTAAAGGAACCCTGAAAGTGCCGTTCTACGGCGATGTTCTAAAAGGTATGCTCTAGGAACCCCTCCTAGGCTATGTCAAAATAATGAGAGCTGAGCAATGGGGCCGCGCTCTAAAGTGATTCTTAGATTTACGACGGCTTTAGTCGTAAAGCGAATGCGAATCTGTATAAAGCAAAAAATTGCTAGACATAAACACACATAAATAAACTTAAAAGTGCCCTATTATAAATATAAAAACAGACAAAAAGGGAATATCTAGGTATGGGAAGATTTAATTAAACTAAGAGCTGCATTTTCACTTATTTTATTGATACAATCTCCAACAAGTATAATAGCACTACAAGATCATCAATTAATAATACATTAAATATATTTAAATTAAAACTAAAATATATTTTAATTCGTATTTTATTATAAAGTAAATCACAGTCAACTTTCAGCTGACAAATTATGTTTCAACTAAAGGAACGCAATACTAAATATTTTTCGATTTTTTCATACAAAGTGTTTCACACCTAAGTATTTGTAATATATGTTTTTTTTTTTTATAATTTTAAATCTTGATCACATTTGCAGGTTTGTAAAAAAAAATCTGAAGGAATATATGCCCACACTCATGTTATATTTAATTATACATGTAATGTCGATGCAAGATGAAGAAATGAATAGTTATTTATTATAATTATAACAGCTCAAAAGCGAACGTCATAAAGCACACTATTTTATATTTTGTCAAATCAGTTCTGTTGCCAAAAGACATGTGATTTCAATATTTCGCTACCTTTTCGAGGAAAAAGAAGCCGCACAAATATTACTGACTAGATATATAACTCCCGCTTTGCTGTAATAGACTTGCATTTTACATAGATACAAATTCAAATATATTTTGAAACGAGAGCTACTAATTTGTAAATGCTTTTGAACTGTTTTCATGTAATTTTTTTTTAAGTAGCAGTTTTTTAAATTTTATATAAATGAATTGATTCTTAATGAACTCAAATTCATAATGTTAAAAACAAATCAAGTTAATCAGGCCAATACAGATCAAGTCAATACAGAGAAACACGACCTCGATAATATAATATGTAAAATTCGTAGTAATTATCTCTTTCTTCTAAAACAATCGTCTGCACAGTAAGTAACAGTGCAATTTACTATTATAACTTTGACACTTACAAACTACACAAAGTGGAACAATACATAAAAATTACCTATTTTATGTTTGCACTACCGATAAGGAAATTAAGAGATCTAATGGTACCCCGGAAACCAAATAATGAAAGCCTCTTCGCGCCTACTAGCGAATGAAAAAATAGGTATCTATCATTATATTGGTGTATTAATAAAAAAAATACCTGTCTTAATATTTAATTTTATTAAAAGGCATTTCATTAATTTCCATCTTAATTTTTTTATTCATTTTAGACATTAGTAAAATATGATGATAATGGTTGAAAAGGAATATGTAATGAAAACCGTATTATCATTGACTAATGTCAAATGGGTTAATTGATGGAAGAAATAATTCGTACCTAATGCAAACAATAACTTTCAAAAAGAATATGTATCCTGGAGTAGAAAAGAATAACTGAAATTTTTCGCAATCTTTCGATTTTTCCTTATAATCAAAAAAAGAAAAGAAATTACCAGAAAATAAAATCCTGGGTTAGAAATTTGCTTAAAAAATAGCTGCAACGAAATGGGCAATTTAATTAACTGGTCAAAATGCAATAAAAACGTCACATCGTGTTATTTATTGCATAATACATCGAAACTTGCGCAAATCGTATTTACGAATGCTTCGCGTGCTAATACTTCGCGATAGCCCCCGTGCAAAACACTACTTAACCGTACCGCGACGTGGCACCAGCAAGCCTAACTTTCATTACTAATATAGTATGAAAATTATTTCATAGCGTTCTTCAACAATTTCACTTGTAAACATTCACACAACAGTTTATTCATATAATCAACCATGATCAAGCATCAAACGTCGTTCTTATCGGTTTTGCAGCCTCTATTTCCAACCATCTGCCATCTGCCAACAATAATCTGCCATCGATTTTACAATGTGAAATCAGTACATGTAATAAAACTTGCCGTGTGATTGTTGACGAAATTAATATCACGAAACTACTTTCACACAACAAATTTCGTTATGAAAGTTAGGCGTTAGCGACATATCTAGTTGAGATGGAAGCCCCGCTCGTTGGTGGCGGCCAGCAGTCGCTCGCGCAGCACGTCTTTGCAGGAGTACTCCGGCAGCTTCAGGTAATGTACGCACGTGTTCACTGAGGGGTACGACCCGTCGCCCGCGTCCACCTGCATTTCGTAAAAGTAAATACATATTAGACATCATAAAACCGATTAAATAACTCACTTTTTTCCTCGCGTGTACTTAATTTTATTCGGGACTGTGACGAAGGTATGTCTAATATTTTACAATCTTGCCTGATAACAACCCTATATGCAAATGTCTATAAGATTGGACCGACCCAGTTCATGTCCTTTGCTTGTACACTGGACTGTCTAAGAAAGCTATTATCTTCAGTTGAGGTGGAGATGGTATTTATTACTGAAGCATAAGCCTTTTGCATTTTACTCTGTTTATCTTTCCTATTGCTAGTACTATTTATTATATGAGGCAGTCCGGCATGATGATCAATAAGGTCACAAAGGTCCTAAAAGTACTAAAGTCCCAATTTTTTTTAAGTATCCTATGTTTGAAACGGGGTCTAAATGCATATCATCAAAATTTGTCCAGCGGTTTATTGCAGACTGCATCGCATTTATAATATTAGCATACCTTCCGGACGACAGTGAGCCGCGGATGCAGGTTGGCGAGGCCGCCGGGCGGCAGGCTGCTGCAGCCGGTCGCGAACTGCAGGAACGCCTTGCGCTCGCGCATGCTCATCTCCACCAGCACCTCCACCAGCCGCAGGAACCCGGGGCTGCGACGATACATACTTTATTAGAGCTATATTTATTTTTCAAAATTAATTTTAAAAAAGGTGATAGTTGATTGCTTCATATACTGTTAATATGTTGACTGCTGTATAATTAAAATATTTTTTTAAATGTGATGATGGCGCTAGAGTGCGATTTGGTCTTAAAAAAGTAAAGGTTGACTATAGTCTGAAAGTAAATAACGGCGCTGTGTACTGTTAGCTCGCAACACTGGGTGCTCATCAACCAATCGTAATCATTATATTTCGTATTGCAATGTCTTCATTTCCTTGACCGACTACGACAAGTGTCGTGTACCACGTGATGAATATATTACCTGTCACGCGTGTAGCCCAGCTTGGGCTCGGTGTAGGCCAGCAGATGGTCCCTGGTCCAGTCGGGCCCGCGCTCGCCGCACAGCAGCAGCCGCAGCTCGGCGGGGCTGAAGGCGCGCAGCCGGCGCGGCGGGAACACGAGCGCGAAGCCGCGTCGGAACGCCGCAGTCTGCCGCCGCACGCCGCCGCGCACCGCCCACCGCATGCTGCGCTCCGCGTACGCGCGCGCGTTGTGCCCGCTCACCTGCGTTCGTACACGTTTGTGTTACTTTATTCAGAGTTCAAACATTCCCGACGACTTCCTAAAATTGCAAGTTACTAAAATCCATACTTCAATACTAATATGACACACTACTAATCCGACAGATTGACAGACAACTTCAACGATTCCATACTAATATTATAAATCTAAAAGTATATTTTATTTATCATTTATTCACGTCAAAACGGAGCAATCACTTAAAATAATTTTGTTTAGTTAAACTATGGATTGAGTTACATAGGCTACTTTGGATAGAGCCGCAATAAACAATTTTTACCAATTTAGTAACAATATCATTTAGTAACAATATGCTGTGATACCTGCAGTAATTGTAGTCTTTGATGAGTGCTCGTTTCGATAATAATATTGTAGTTACACACCATATACTAACATATTCTTAACATAAGTACCTCTTCTTCATCACACTTCAGCTGAAAAGACACGGCGAGGTCGGTCTTAGCGACGAAAACGCAGTGCCCTCTACCATGATATTATCAGGAGACAACTCTCAAGTTATAACGTTACCTCGATATGCTCCCCGCCATCGCACAGCGGCTGCATAGACACAGCGGGGTCGGCGTCGGCCGCCACGTACGTCATGTTGAGCGCCAGCGACGCGAACGAAGCGCCCTCTACCGTTATGTTATCAACGCGTTGTGATACTTCTTCTGGAGAAAGACTGTGATCGCGAACCACTGCGTCGTACTCGTCCGCAGCAACGAGAACACTTTGTAGGAACCTACAACAGAAAAGATTCATTTATTCGCATGACTTGACATAGAATTTTTAGGAAATGAGAATCAACTTGCTTATTTTCTGGAGAGTAAAATATGTCTTATGTTTTTACTAAATTTAGATGTTAGATAATGATAAAACTCGATAGTGAAGCAATCAATAATTAAATGCTAACCTATGTCGGATTGGATCTATTTCCTCTAAATGCTCTGGTCGTAGCTCTTCCCCGCACATGATGCGCAGGAAAGGCTCCGATAGTGGTAAATCTACGAGGCGGCCATCTTGTAGCACCTAAAATTGGAATAATCGATTAGTTTACATATCATACATTTAAAAAAACGTGAAATCATATGATTATTTTTTTTTATATGTTTTAAAACAGATAAAAAGTATAATAATAGGCGCGATCCACGTCGATAATTCCAGGTGCAAAATAGATGAGCGAGAGCTTCGGAGTGGAGAAAAAGGAATAGATAGTGCGAACGCAGTGGAAGAATATAATTAAAGCCCCGTCTTACCTTAGCTAAAAATACTCCTAAGAACCAGAAATATTTGCAAACTTTATCACAGATAGGCGAGTCTTGTGGCAGCGGCGCCGGGAATAGACCTCCCGCTCGCGTCACGTAGTAGCCCGGGGGCTTTTCTGTTAACACAAATTGTATTATACATTAATTTTATGTATATTGTATTACAGTTAATAGAATGTACCCTCGCTAAAGCATCGGTCTTCCTTTTGTATAGTATCTAACGGCGATTTTATGTTGTGGCCGTAACGAGTAAAAATACAGCCGGGACCAAAGGCATGAGCTCCACGGTTATTATATAGTAAAAAATCCAATACTGGCCTCAATTTTCATTTTCTGTGAAAATGGAAAAATAAAAAATCAAAGAGCGTCGCTCAGCCACATGCAGAGGTTCGTCCGCTGCAGCTCCCCGGCCACCAGCGCGTAGATCCGTCAATATAGCCCTAATATGAGACACCTTAGACTACCAGATACATACCTTCAGCCAGCACGAGATGCTGCAGCAGGTCGCTGTGCGAGCGCTCGGAGTCGCTGAGCCACATGCCGAGGTCGGCGCGCTGCAGCTCCCCGGCCACCAGCGCGTAGAACTCCAGCGTCGGCCCCAAGCCCGTCCCCTCTTCACCCGCAAACTCCACTTCTAGTACAGATTTTCTGCCCGCGTGAACTCGCATCACCTATTCAATTGTATATCTTAATTCCTCAATGTCAACAGTCTCTGTCTCTGTAACTCATCTAAACATTTTCCCGGTACATCCTCAGCAGTAAGGCGTCGGTTTACTACTTTATCTGATCCACTATACACGCTTTTCAGAATCCCTATTTGTCAGACCACTGACGCGCTTATCACATAACATATACCTATGTTAGTAAAATCAATTAAAAATATCGGTACATAAACCAAAGACAAACCTGTCTTTGGTATAAAAGTAACGTCATAAACCAGTATTGTAACAGAGTGGTGTCTGTTGTATATTACCTGCATAGCGGACCGCAATAGGTTGGGCTGCCTCGGGATGCGCACGCGCTCGTGCCGCAGCCGCCCCATGCGGAACTCGGTCGCCTCGAGCTCTGCGCGGCGAGGCGACACTGTATTCCCCGCTCTGGAATTCGTCAAATAAGTCAAACTGTGAAATAACATATTCATTTTTTTATTTTATTTTAGGCAACCTACATTTTTAAGACCATGACGGACGAACTTTACGAGCTAGATAAGAGAAAAATATGTTGTTTTTTATTTTCTTAACATTTGTGGATTTCAAGTTCATTTGAGGCATTTTGTAATTTTTTTTCCTTACTCACCTTTGCCTGTCGAGCGCACGATCGCGCTGCGCTTGTAACCACACTATTGTCCGCGAGGTGCCAAATGCCGTACAAGCGAAGAACATCTGACGAGTCTCCAACGGGAATAGGAATGGACACCAATCGTTCAGCTGTTGACACCTGAACCAAACAAGTACTAATTAGAATAACAAAACATTAATCATATCAAAATAAAATTGAAATTGTAAATTGAATTACAAACACAAGTTTCAGGTGATCGTGATGAACGCTATGATCACAGTACTCGATATACACGAAAACAATCCACTACAAATTGAAAACAGGACAATCAGGATAGACTTTAGTAAAAGCAAATGACATTAATTTTGCGACTACCGCCTTCTAGTCTGTCGCTAAATGTAGATTTTCACACATATTTTTTCTTCCCAAAAAACCAGTGGTGGCTTATGAAATTCTCACCATATATTTATTTGTTCACACAGAGGGTTATATTATAACACGTTACTTGAGATTCAGGTTTCATACATACCAGGGTGGGGTTGCAGCCGCCGCTAGAGTGAGCGGTTCCTGCAGCTGCTGATGCAGCTTGTTGGTCAGCTTGGTGGACACGAATGCTAGAGCAGGCAACGACGGCGCTGCGGCCCGCAGCCGACGCAGCACTCGCACGCAGCACGTCACTTGAGACCCTTCCGGACCTTCAGTGCCACACACGCCGCGCTCTATAATAATGTTAAGATTTGAGACTGTGCGAGTATGTATATTATATTCGAAAACAGATTGATTCTGGAAAATTTTTCAAACTTCACCGCAATGAAATAGAATGGTACTGACAACTTTATGAAAACATAGAACATAAATAGAATCCTACTGGCTTTTTAAACGTTGCGCCATATCGATATGAGATTTTCTAGTAATACCTAAAATGTAGATGTTTCTCTGATATAGTATATAAATTGTAGCAATTTATTATATTCAGAGAGCAATTATGTACATGATATCAAGATTGCAATGTACCTGGGTCGGAAGGCTCGTCATCTTCACTGTCACTAGAGGCCGCAAACGTCTCCATGCCTTCAATCTCCTTGTATGTTAACCTGAAACAAAACAGTGAGAATAAAATATAATAAATTATCAAAGTTTAAAACCTTCAAAAAGGCTTCTTAACGCAAGAACAAAACTGCATAAAATTAATGTAAGTTCCGAATTCCTCACATAACGTGTTCAATATACTTTGAACAAAAATGAGATTCCATAATTAAATCGTGAGAACAGCGATCACGTCATCCGCTGCGCGCTACAGAAGCGGCACATGTGCTGACCACACAGCGCTGTGTTCGCTGGATCTCAGAACAACAGCAACAACTCACGTGTAGGTGGTGTCCCTGGGCGAGTCCCTCATCCTAGCGTTGAGCGCCAGCACAGCGCGGTATAACGTCCACGACGGCCGCTGCAGCGCTACAGAAGCGCCGCCCGCGCTCAGCACCAGTCGCAAAGCCGGCAGCCGGCCGCTGTTTGCGGCTGGAGTTGTAGCGCTGCCTTCGCTCGGTACGCGCTCTGGCTCCGCTTGGTCTTCCGCGTCCGATTCCTCGTTAAGAGGTATATCCAAATCTGGTAACAAAATTTTTCGGTTGTAATAAATTGGCTATCTTAAATTCTTTGCAAACTCTTTTATTGCTACTTTATTAAAACTTTTTTCAGTTTCCAAGACCGAATACTACTGCCATATGAGTTTATATAGCAATCTGACTCATGTATAGTAACGGATAGTTGTATGTACTGACCGACAGTCTGGTTGAGGTTGGTGCGCCCGGGGCGGGGGTCGAAGGCGGGAATGAGCGCGGAGAACTGCCTCTTGAGCACGAAGTCGTCGTCCCACGGCCGCCGCGACCGCGACCCGCTCACCCCGCTCACACCGCGCACTGCTTCCAGCGCTTCCTCCTCCATCAGTGACAGGAGATTGCGGGACACCTGCCGGAATATTACTCAGTTTACATATACATTTCTTTTAGCTATTCCCACTGTTGGGTCTACTGCTCCTACCACGCAACCCTCCGGGTTATATAAAATTATAGAAATAATACCAAGTAGACCTTTCGACGAATGACTAATGATGTGGGCTGTAACACCCACGGAAGAAGGGTTGACGTCTGCAGACGGCAGTAATATAACAACCAAGTTTATTTTTTAAGATTCTTGGCGTCAAAACATCACATCGCCGAATGATACCACGGAAGCACGACAAGATGTGAGTGATATTTCTAATATCTAGCGTTAGGAGCTGGTTGTTAAAATGCTGTTTGTATGCTGTTCGTCTATCTAAATATCTCACGTCTAGATAGCACTCAGCGACAATTATCAAGAACTCTGTCATACTCAAAGTATTCAGAAATTAGACCTTTACTGGCACTTTTCCACGGAAAATATGTACATATATAGTATTTCTCATAGCAACAAATTCGGAACTAGCATTTCAGAACGACCAGTGCTAGGAAACAATGCGAAAATAAACTCATTTAAACAGTTTATTAACTGTTGGACTGACATAACTAAATGTATATTTCCTTATTATTTAAGAATTACGCTTTTGTTGGTTGTTGGTCTTAAAAATAAATGTAGCCCACAAGACTCACCACTTCCTGGTACGTGGGTTCGTTTTCCTTGTCGCTATCGAGAGCGTCTTCGGCATCGTCGTCGTCCTCCAACTCTGTGAGGAGAGCGGGCGCGCGGCAGGACTCTAGGAAATCTTCCAGCGATACCTGAACGCATAAATATTTATTTTTTTAAATAGATATAATATTAATTCACCATCACATAATTTTGTTCATACCATATAAACAAATTAGCAGCGCCCCGAGATTTCGCTCCCGTGGAAATTGCACATAATTAATTCGTATTAATTATGTGCAAAAATAGAGCCCTATTGCCATTTCTATAATAAAAGTTGTGTGATGGTGGATGATAAGTTTTAGTTAGCCGCCTTTTAAAAAATATGTATTTTTACCTGTTCGCTCTCGCTGGAAGTGGAAGTGAGTGATAAGGTGAGAGCATTCTGAGCATTCGGAGCTAATGATGGGTAGCTTTGAGCCGCCGACAGCAGTCCGCCGGGGAAATTGCTCGAAAGCGCCAGCCGAACCAGGCTGAATATAAAAATTAAACGATATAAATAACATTAATCTATCCTTAAAGTGGATATTTTATTTATATATAATTACGTCTCTTATTGTATTTCACATGTTGTATTTTGTGCAATAAAGTTTAAATATTTCCCGGTAACTTAGAATTCAGATAATTTGACACTAAGCAACGTCGGTTAAAAGAAAAAAATTAATAAAATCGACATATAAGTTATGTATGACATTTAATTGTAGGGCGTCACATATTGTTAGTATTATAAAAACAAAGAAGATTCTCACCTTGGGAAAAGACTATTGGTATGGTTGGTGCGGTTGGCCCTCTGCGCACTGTTGCCACGCTGTGCACTTCCCGTGTTGGTTCTACCCACACCCAAAGACTCTAACAACCTCGCAGCGCCCTGCGGAACATCATTATTTTATAGAAACATCAAAAAATAATAATTTGTTGTACAAACAAAAATCAAAGACATCAAGAAAAACAAATTACCTCCTTTTTACCAACCGACAAGTCCACCTCCAAACTAGACACTTGTCTGGATCTCAGAGGTAGCTTGCCACAAGGATGGAAAGGAAGCTTTCGGCATTATTTTTGTTTTCCCTCAGTGTTAACGCTGAAAGTAGCACCACTTATATTTCGCACAACATTTTTGTAAACATGAAATTATAAATTTATACCTGTTGTGTTAGATCAGGTTCGCTGGCACTCATCGTACCAGAGCCGGTTCCCGATTGACCATCTTTCTTGTGCTCTGTGAACTGCGCTTCGCCACTCTCGCTGTCTTCGCACTAAAATAAAAATATTATTCGCTTCAGAATAAAATTTACTATCAAACTAGTAAATGCAACTCGTTCCGTAATACAGATTTTTTGCTCTGTCAAATTGAATTTTGGACTTGATTTCGATCAATTAACGTCTACATTCTAGTACGGTGTGTTTTTACACAACAAGCTACAAGTGCACAAGTCTACAAGTGTGTTGTACAAGCTACGAAAATATCACGAAATGTACAAACAACCATAAAAGTACTGAAGCAACGGGACTTGTGCTAATAGATGAAACGGGAACAGGAAGAGTTTTCGCGTTCTTGCTACGCCCAGGATTAATTTGGCTCTATGATACAAATACAGTATGTATTTAAAGAATAGAAAATGAATTTTTAACTGCATTTTTAGCTATTGCGATACCAAATAGAATGGTCAAGATTGTTTCATAAACACCCAGTGTTGCCAGCCAAGAGGACACAGCGCCCCTTATTTTCAATTATATATAACAGACTGAACAACAAAACATTATTACCTGTATATGTAAGCGGTTGACGTTGTTCCTCAAGGTGTGAAGCAACGAAGCCGGTAGACCCAACAGGTCAGTGGAGAGCAAAGCATTCGCGCTATTTCGCACCGCGTCCCCTTCGTGCGCCGAACTTTCCTGATTGTTATATAAATTTGTCTATAACACTGTTTGGGGATTTACTATCTTCTAATGCAATCCAATTCAGAATCTAAATCGATCTGCATCGTATTTACGATATTATACTATCAAGTTATTTTTTTATACTAATGCGTATCATTTCAGGTCCTAAACAGAGTTGCATATTAATCGTTCCGTAAGTAGGTCTAACTACAACAGTGACGGCATTACGAAGGCGACATGTGACCGAAAACATAAAACCTCTTAAATAAATTTTAATCAGCACTGTAATTGTACTTATATCTAGGCGGACCGCAATCAAGTGTTCAGGATTACCACTATTTTCCTAAAAACAAAATAAAAGAAGTCTTCACAGAAAAATACAATAAAACATTTTCCGGTAATTTACCTCCTGTGAGTTGGCCTCTGGCACAGGTTCCTTGGCGGGGTACGGCTTCGTGATGTCAGTGATACTTGTAGGGCCCATCTCCATGTTGGTAAATGACGTGTTTCCTAAATCCGACATGCAGTTGTTGCCTTCAGCCCCTAAAGTTAGCGACTCCACGATCGTGGCAAGATCTGAAAAGAAAATTGTTAAATTCATTTTAATAACCACGCAAAGATACACTTTGGGGTCACTGAGCCAGAGGAATATGTAACATGTGGGAAGTAGAAACATTTTAATATAGTTCTTATTATTTAGATTATTGTTTCGTTGTCATTTTGTAATCTCTGTTAACTTCCATTTCGGAACAATTTCACGAGGTTTTAACACCTACAGATTTCCTAGCCCCAGTTCGTGTAGTTTTGATTATTAAACTTTTTACAGTGTACCTGTGTTGATGTGGTGCGTGGAGTTGTTGATGGCGGCCAGGTCGGCGGCGTGCGTGCGCACGCGCGTCATGTTACTGGCCAACTCCTCACTGGAGATATTGTCGGCTGACGAAGCCTGCTCCGTCGAAGCGACGGATATCTTCAAAAATAAAATATAACTATTAATATAAGAATTCAGATAATTTGACACTAAGCAATGTCTGTTAAAAGAGAAACTTTTAATAAAATCGACATATAAGGTATGTACGACCTTTAATTGTAGGGCGTCACATATTGTTAGTATTATAAAAACAAAGATTTTTACCTTGAGAAAAGATTATTGGTATGGTTGGTGCGGTTAGCCCTCTAAGTAAACAGGAATAATTTACACTACATCTAGGTTCACTATAAAAACAAACTAATTCTTTATATACTAACCTGTTGTTCCACGCTGGTAGCGTCAGGCAGACTAGGAGTAGAATGACTCTTCCTTCCCGTTCTCGCAGAGTCCGGCGTCACTCCCCCCACCACCCCCACACCGCTCACCACTTTTAGGTCGTATTTTCCCTCCGCGCCCATACGGTATGAGTTTCGACCACCATGGTCCCACCTGGAATTAATTTAGTTATAATCTATTACACTACTACATTCAATTAGATGAAGATATATTTTTTCAGATCTTCAAGTCCCGTAAGTCTTCATAATCTCCAAGTTTCCATTGCAAAGGTTCAAAAAATGGAGGTTTCATATCACCAGAGAATAACGGGAATATAGTTTTATATAGTTTGTCTATTACTACCGCCATTTGGCAACTTTCCAGATTCATGCTCGTTCGATAACCTAATTTATATACTACAAGCATAGAAATCTCTATACATATTGTACAAAGTGAAAACGTATTTTAACTTTGCAGTCATTTTGTGTTATATAAACAATTAAAACCAACATCCACGTACACACTAAAAATCATTATAAAAATTATCGGTTGAAATACAAGCGAGTACTGACTTGACATCGACCCATCCGTTGTGCAGCTCGGAGGTGACAGTGCCGACGGCGGGCTGCGGCCCGTCCTGGTCGCGCCACTTCCAGTCCGCGCCGCGCACCACGCGCGCGCCCGCGCACAGCCCGCGCGCGCCCCGCGACCAGCGCCGCGCGCGCCCGCCACCGCCACCGCCCGACCCCGCCCCCGTCCCCGCCCCAGCTACGCCACTCACGTGGTTCGTGGCTCCGCACTGCTTAGGAGCGGTTTCCACTACTCCCACCACCTTTAAGTAAATTTGAAATTCGAATTTCGCCAAAATTTATAGTTTTTTTGTAACGAATTTCAACAAATAGTTTAAGCAGTTTAACTGTGAAAACATAACAAACAAACAGATTTTCGCATTTATAATATCGTAATGGAAGTGTAGGTCTTGCCCACAATGAAATGGGCATTTTTTCATTCGTCTCAGTCCGGGACAACAGTCAATTTATTTATATGTTCGTGTACACAAAATATGACACAAGATGGAGTATTTGTAAATAAGTACTGCTTATCTCTTCCAACAGACCCGAGAGACGAAATTGGTAATGTACTAAAAGACTTTTTTAAAATTTGTTGTATGAGAACCCAAGAAGGAACGTGTCGAATATATCTTACGGACTTTCACACTTCAGTTCACTCACCTTGCCATAAATCTCGACGCCAGACAAGGACAGATAGTGGTTCTGTCCACTGGCGTTCTTGCCGTTCTGCTGGATCCGCAGGTAGCGGTACGGAGTGTCGGCCCGCAGCCGCCAAGTGGCGGTGCTGCCTGGCTCCTGTAAGGCTTGTTCGTCGTTGTGAGACAATAATGTGCTCCATGTTACGCCGTCCATTGACATCTACAAATAAAATACATTATTATTATATCATACAATATAATTTGCCCATAAAAATGACAAAAATACAAAATAACACAATGGTCGTTCGTACAAAATGTTGGACAAGAGGGTGTGGGTCAACTTGCAAGATTTGAAATTAAATGAAATTACTTATTGCATAAAATATGGTACATATGTTAATTATCCATCATGTGTACCACATTTTATGCAATAAATTGTTAAAGATTGTTCCCCACATTGTGTTTGATTACCGACCCCAGGAAATAATTAAAAATACTAATTGAAATGTCCCCGAGATAAAAAACATACCTGGAACAGCCAATTCCTAAGCGCCGAGCGACCATATCCACGAGCGTGACGCAGCGTATAAGCTGTTGGTACAATATGGACGCCAAGATCTATCGCTATGAAAGCACGTCTGTCATCATTCGTATGAACGTTGAGGGGCTCCGGCGACCGTGATAGGACATCTTCCACGCGGCCGTAAGGTAACTGCTTGCCGTCCGAAGACCACACGCAAACGAGGTTGTGTGCGCCTGGGTTAACCCACTCACAGGTACCGCCGTTTGTGCCGATGAAATATATAAGACCGTTTTCGTCGAAATCGTGCTGCGAAAAAATAATAAATTGCATGATAGTTTTTCTTCATATCCAAAGATGTAACATACTGTTTCTTTATTGAATAGCGATAACCTTATCATGAAAAGTTCTTCCTATCTTACAAAACAAATAAGTTAGAAAACTTCACAAGTAAGCTAAGAAATTGTCATAAAATAATTATTATAACTTTTCGTGTTCATTAAACACAACAAAACACAAAACTCACATCATAATTGAAGCTGATGGGCGCTTCAGCCTTGATCTTCTGTGTGAAGTTAAACGTCGCTCGGTCCATATCGTACCACTGTCTCGCCACAGACTTGGCTAGAAATCTCTCCAGCTGTCGCACGGTCGTCAACGCTTCTACTTTCAAGTTGCGGCCTGCGTTGTTACCATTGTTTGAGAGTTCTTCGCTGCCTTCTTCGTTTGCTCGCTCCACGCGGAGCCTAAAATTGAATGGTTATAACTTCAGCTATAGAGGCTATAATGAATAAAAAATAAATGGGCTGTTCATAATCCAATCATAACCATTCTGTTTGGAATTGAAATGACAAAAAAATTTATTTGGTTCATTAAAAATCTGTTTTCTACTCTATATAGACTTACTTACTGTACTCTTACTTCTTAAAATAATATATACTTATAGATATAAATACAGGTGCTATAGATGTTTCAATATAATACATTGAAAAATCTATAAGTACGCAAAGGTGGTCATATGTTTTTTCAGTTAATACTTAACATTTATAACATTATTTTTAAAGAGATTTGCACCAATGACATTGCAGCCTGACTTTTCCATCATCTTTTTTCTGAGATTAATCTGACTTATTACACAGTACATAATATTGTATCAGTGTACCGACCGTATTCGCTTGGCCAGATGGTGCAGAGAGGCGGCGGGTGTGACGGGCGCGTCGCCGGCGGGCGCCAGCACCGGCAGCCGCTCCACGCTCTCCAGCACGCCCACCAGCCGCTGCGCCAGCGCCGCGCCCGCCTCGCCGTCACGCGACACCCACTCGCGGACCACGCGCTCGCGCTCCAGCGCTTGTCCCGGGGTATCTATGGATAACTTGTATACATCAACAAAAGAACCCGCATAAAACTTTGAGAATCTTGTATTCTTTCTGCCAATGTTTGTGGGGTTGCCCCCAATACTTGTTTGTAATGCATGCTTCTTTTGATTTACACGCACATTATGGAGAAAATAATATATAAAAACTTTAAAATGTGACTACGACATATGCCATCTCGCTATGTGTGATATTCCAGCAGTACTTATATATGGTAATTCTCGTTACAATAATAATAGTTAATGATACCTAAAAAATATGACGCCTCCGTACTATAAAACTTTAAACATTCGACTGTGATTTTACAACTTGCCGCCTGACAGACGTCAACTCACTTTGAAAGTACTATAATATCTAGTAGTTATCAAGGTCTTTTATTTTTTAGTTGCCTCATACAACATCTAAGAAGGCCACACGCCACAAACTCCTCTGGTCATTGTACTGACACACAATGACGTCACACTCCTTACCATTGGGCTGCGCACACAGCACCTGCAGCAGCGAGGGCGCCAGACCGGACGACTGCAGCTCGTAAGCGGACAACAATTCATCGCCGCACAGCAACTCTGTCAGCTGTTCTAATGATTCACGTAGCTCCTCTTGCCAGTCTTCTGTTGGCACAAAGATTATATGGTCTTGCCATGATTTTCAGAAATATAGAACCCAGAACAGAGAGGTGTGGTCTCGTAATAAGAGGATTGTGATCATTAGCTAATACTTTGCGCGTTGATCATGTATAGAAAATACTTACTATTCAGGCCTTTCAGGCGAGATTCAAGGCAAGAGTGAATAGAAGTTTTTAGCATTCGAGCTTCACCTTACACCTAATTTCAGCTTCCCATCACATTAGATTGAGAACAAACGCACTCAAATATTAATTTTAAAAAATATCATTGATAGTCAACTAACTGAGAGACAAGAAGTAGAAATAGATCAATACTTCATCCTAACAGAATGAAAAAAAAAAACACTAGACAACTTACTGGAGGGCTGCGTGGCGAGACGCTGCATGCGCGCGAGCAGCACGCGCAGACGCGCCACGGGCGGGCGCGGCTGGCGCGTGGCCGCGTGCGACAGGTGACGCGAGAACAGGGCGCGCGCGCGCTCGCTCACCTGACGTACATATATTTGAATCATATGAAAGCAAACACAGACTCTAGACATTTGACATTATCCGTTTTACTCAATACTAGATGTAGCCCGGGGCTTCGCTCCCGTGGAAATTTTGAGATAAAATATAGCTAATCTTGGATAATGCACCTTTCTAATGGTGAAATAATTTTTGAAATCGATTCAGTAGTTTCGGAGATTACCCGCATCAAACATACAAACTCACAAACGCTTACCTCTTTATAATAATAGTATAGATTACTTTAATATTTTTATGAATCCTTAAATCAGTGCATAAAGATTATATTTGATGTATGTATATGTCTCACAAATAAAAATTAAATTCAACATTCAATGCAAATTATACTATAATAAATATATTGGATGCAAATCTATATCACCCAAATCTTACACAATAGGGGAATAAGATTTGGGCGATAAATAAAAACATAGTCATTTCAAACGACGAACTAGTGTAAAAAATGAGATAGATTTCCATACAACTTCCGGGTCCAATCCGACTAATCTCATACAAAGTGACAGATTGAGCCGAGCATGTGACGAGGGACAAAGTTCGCTTTCTGTCTCGTTACTTCTCTATTAATTCTTTCTCATGTATTTCACATCCCTTTCTATGTATGGGCAAAATGGAAGATATGACTGAGCTTTATATGTCTAAGACTAGAACACTGGCCTTCTTTAGAGATGGATAATGAGTATAATAGGGCACCCACCACGCAGTCCCTAATTTCCACATGTCAAAAAACATATAATTAGATTACAAATTAATTAATATACCTGAGCTTTCAGCGCTTCAGCTTTAGCAGATGAGCGAGTTCTATTTTGGCTTGTAGTCGCACTATCTGAAGCCACTGGGCGCCGGCTCGTCCAACCGCTAGCTAGTTCTGGACCTAAACATTCAACGTATAATTATTTTTACAGTTTTCCAAGCTAATTTATAAAAAAATCTTTTACAAAAATGTAATTTTTGAGACATTGATTTATTATCGTCAGAGAAATCTAATTACAGTCAACGCGTGGCAATAAAGCATTAAAAACGCTGGGTGCACCCATGTCAAGCACCTCATGATGCATTATCATCCAATTAGTACCTACTATACAAAAATCCCTCAATTGAAGTGTAGCGGGAGCTAGGTGATTATGCTCGACCGCCACACAGGGAAGATCTTCCCGCCAGGCTAAGTGTTGCGCCTGGGGAACCACACGGCTCCGACGGTGTCATGTCGGAGGTTGTATTTATGCTTCCAATCGAAAACGCATTGCCTGCGCGGTCTAGGCTTGTTAGCTTCTAGTAGTAAGTCGACCGTAGTGCTATCTGTCCGTAGAGTCGTGGAACACTTGTGTGGCTTGTTATTCGTTGCGTTTGGTCGGCTTTTTACATCTGCGCCGTTGTGCATGTGGCGTGGTAGATGTCGCCACAGAAGATTCAATCATTCATCAACCGTCACTTGTAATCGCAAAGGAACACGACCGCACCCACGGCGCCAGATTACGTTCGCACGTTCGTTTCATAGCCAAAACACAGATTGGGTGATAACAGGTGACATTTGCGAGTCGCTTTGCTGACGAGTACCATTTTATAATACGAGCTGTTTCACCGATAGGTAAAACAGCTCGTCATATAAATACGTAAAATACTTACACAAAAATGTTTCAGCCGTAAATGTATGTTTGGTCCCACGATTTGATTCGAATATAAATCCTGACAAATCTTCCCTCAATATTGTTGTTTGTTGCTGCCCGTCTGTATTGTGTATTTGCAATTCTTTCTCCCTGAAAAATAAAATTTATATATCTGGAATATCACACGTAATTTGCGTGCGGGAATTCAAGAAGCATGTATTTGTAATATTATAAAAATTTTGCTTCAGTTCAGGTTTTTTTATCAATTTATTATATATTAAGGTAACTAATATTGATCCATACATACACTTGATACACTTAATGTTAACAAATAGGGTACTTAATCACATAATTCCCATGGGAGGCCAATGCCAAGGAATAGCTAGTGACAAGATGATATATTATAGATAGATCTTACTTCTTGGATGACAAAGCCCAATTTCCAAGGATCAGTCGGGTCGTACCGGGCTTAGATAGTATGGGCTGTGGCACTACATTTTTCACTGAAGCTCTTGCTCTCTGTAGTTTGTCGATAAATTCTCCGCGATTTTCTGAAAATAAACATTTACATTTTATTTTAAATACATTAGTAAAAAGTAGCCTATGACACTCCCCAGCTCTCCAATTATCTCCACACCAAACATCAGTACCTTGCTCCGTTTTGACGTGAAAGACGGACAAACACACTTTCACATTTATAATATTAGTATGGATTTTGGGCTTTATACTAGAACTATTTCATTGATTAACCATTGAAAGTCGATTTCTATACGCCACTCACAGTAATCCACCTAAAAGTCCATATTTTCTTCTTGTCTGTTGTGCTTTCATGTCTAAACCAATGGACGATTTCGATTAGATTTAGTATGGATAGAGCTGAGGTAAAACTTAGTAAATAAACCTGTGTTGTCTGTCTGGTGTTCGGGGCTGCCGCTGGAGTACATAGTGGCCAGCTTGCCGTCCAACAGGAAACGGAACCAGCCATTACTTCCGGTGCTCAGTTCTAGCGCGGCAGTGTCGCTCCAAACGTATAACGCGTCCCGACCGCGACACAGAGACCACTCCCCCCAGGAATAGGCCACGCCGTGGGACAGGCATGTTGCGTCTTCGCTGCTTCCTGTTTCAATACATAACTTATATTTTACTTCGTGTCACTGATTAATAAATACAAATAATTTTGGTATTAATTACAATCACTTTTATTGAGAAGAAATATACACAGAACAAAATTAAGTAGGTAACTTTGACATGACCTGACGACCTCGGTGGCGCAGTGGTAAAGTGCTTGCCTCTGAACCGAGAGGTCCCGGGTTCGATCCTCGGTCGGGTCATGATGGAAAATGATCTTTTTCTGATTGGCCCGGGTCGTGGATGTTTATCTATATATGTATTTGTTATAAAATATAGTATCGTTGAGTTAGTATCCCATAACACAAGTCTCGAACTTACTTTGGGGCTAGCTCAATCTGTGTGATTTGTCCTAATATATTTATTTATTTATTTATTTGACATCTTATCAACAAGCACATTCTGAAGGAACTAACACATCATCAATATAAAACTAGATTACCTATGACCACGAACTAAATTGAATCGGGTTAGGTATTTTATTTTCAAATACAAATCCAACACTTTATTGTATTATTTTCATAAAAATACAAGATATGGAAATTTACCCGCTATACTGGTTTCTCCATCGGAAGATATTTGCGACGCGGGTTCAGACGCCAAGGCTTCTACCTTGCTGAAGACGCCGAGTCTCGCAAACTGCTCTAGATATAACTCAGCTGCCTTCACCATCAGTTCTTCAGCGATGCCCAGCACGATCAGATGACCGTCATCGTCATCCTGAAGCACATTACACTTAATAGACCGCTTTTAAATGGACATAGGAAGCTAACGACTTCTGGCTGTGGACCACTACAGTGCAATTTAGCATCTTTCGGGGAGAGTTGGGCATGGTAATATGGACTTTATCTACAGAGATGACATACTTTGATTATTCACAAAATATGTCATCACACACCCCTCACCTAAAGACGTGTAAACAATACTAATTCTAATCGGGAAACTATAACAGAATATTTAAGACCTTATTGTAACATAAAAGGTCAAAAATTCCATCAACATTTATCTGTGTATGTGTTATCTGTACCTGTTCATTCGCAAATAAAAAATAAAACCAAAAGTATTTATTCAAAAGTAAAACAAAACAAATGAAAATTAATGACAATATTAAAAAACATAAAACACAAGACAGGACGATTGATGCAAGTAATTTTCGATGGTGTGATGTCTTTACAATAATGTTGATGTATTTTAAGGCAAATGACAAGGTAAATTAAGAGAAATAAAAAATAACGGCAGTCATACGGCAAGTTAGTATCAAAATGTGACTACAATAACTCATAACGTTTAGCTATGTAAGCCGGGCAAACGTCGGCGTCTCCGTACGGATGACAAATGTACGTCTATATATAATTTTAGCATACACTCTATGCTAAATTTTTAGTTTTAGACGTATTCTTAATTTTTTTCCATATAAAATGCGTCCAATTTTTATTCAGATGTAGCAAAAAATCCGTACGACTTCGTCTCTTCCGGCCCTGCGGCTCTAACTAAAAAAACAAATTATTATACCCGTCAATAGTGTACAAAAAGACGTGATGAAATCGATGCAGGCGTGTCTGTCATCCTATTATCGATCACAACCTCTAAAAATTCAAAATTAAACATGTATCGATGTCGTGTCGATTGATTATAACCACCATCAATTACTCAAATAATAATTGTGCCATCACTTTCATACATATTTCGCTTCTTAAGAGCATAGTGAATCGCAGTGATCTACCCCGTAAAGAATAAAGACATGACACTGGAGTAAATAATAATTGGCCATGCATGCGCGAATGTGGTTTGTGCCCGATTCTTGAGAGCTGAAACCCACATACTAGAGCTACCATCACATTTCATCTATTAGCGAAAAAGTAACGCTACACTAGACAAAGGTTTTTTAGAAAGTATTACAGTTTTCCATTGGACAAAGCTGCCACAATTTACAAAACCGCAAACAGTGGCCACCAAATCCGTTTAATGGAAAACTATAATATTTTCTGATTATCCTTTATCTAGTCATTAGACTAAATTAATCTCTACAGATTACTGAATAATATAAAAAAGTAACCCATCAAAGTCATGGTGGCGCTAGTCACGTGCAAAAGCAACACGTAATTATTACTATCGAATATACTAAAGTTCGTTAGAGCCGCAGAGTGTAACGCAGTGAACACACTGATAGGAATCATCACACCATCGGAACATTACCGCTGGAGGGCGGATATAGCGGCTGCGCAGGTACCGCGGGGGGGCCCGCCGCACTCCGGTCTCGCCCTGATCACATTACAACATCAACTTTACTACCAATAGAGAATGTTACGCTTAGCTCAGCGCAGATGGCAGCACAAATGACCCACAAATTAAGAATAAGTTACATGAACATAATAATGATAAGCCTTGTAGCATGAGTGTCTTTCAGCATTTTTTCTCAGCAGTGGTCGTTCCGAAATGATAGTAGTTTGTAGTTTTAAGCAATACTATTTAATTTAGAACATACTTGTAAAAAAGGGCCTGTGAAGGTCTAATTTCTGAATGCCTTTAGTTTTGAACTTGACATCGTCATTTCGTTCATACAAAAGAAACGCGTGTTAGAAATACACAAGAAACAGGACAGAGCACTGATATAATGTTGTCCCTTATCATGGGCCGGATTTTACAAGGGCTTTTTTCATATATGGCTACGCTACACTAACCCCATTTTTAGCCCAGTTCTTCTGGTGCATAAGTCAATAACATCTGCCATGCTTTGGAATAGTGTCATTGTCATCTTAGTTTAGTGCTGCGCTCTGGCGTGATAAAATCGCAGTAATATTCCCTATCCGCTTAGTAACAATCTACGCGCAACATATGGCGGTTTCTCACTCTGTACAATTTACATGAGTGAGGAACATGATGTGCTATTTTGAATCAAAGAAAATGTTTTTTTTTTTGTAGATAAAATGATATTCGTATTTTGTGTTGCGCATCCATGTTACCGATACACGGCTATTGTCATTTCACTCATACAAATATAAATTCACTAACTACCGTTAAAATATATAATTTTGCATTAATGTGGACGAGTGGTAATAAGCGATAAAAAGTGTACAATAGTAAAAACTATACGAAAATTGGAGAAAATCTTTATCAACATTTTTATTTTAACTAACCTGACGATTCCTAAAAAATGCTTTAGTTTCATCAACTTTGGATGTTCGTGAATCACCATTGTGGCGACATCTAACGCGCCACATCCGTGATACTTTACATCTACAGGATAAAAACGACGCATAATAAAGCCACTTACCACGTTATCAAGCACGGCAGCGACCAGCTGAGTCAATAGCGCGGGAGTGGAGTGCGGCGCCCGGCGCAGTATCCGCGATGGCGCGTAATGCACCATCTTGCGCACGAGTGACAAACATGCGCGGCGCACACTAGCGCCGCCGGCGCCGAGATAGCGTGCGCAAAACAGCGGCACTAAACGCCTGGTAAAACATAACGTTATATGTCAACAATAGGAGATAAACAGCTAATAAAAAAATTGTCTACTTGAATCTTTGTTGAAGTGAAGACGAACAATAAATTTGAATTATCATTTTTTTTTCTGTGGATGTATTTTAGCACATGTTATTTGTACAATAACGATATCACAACAAGAAATATAAATTTAATAAATTTAATAACTCACTCAAGATAAACAGCGGCCATTTCTTTATCCCCAGTGTCGGGGAAATCGTCTTCGTTAGTGGAAGTCGGCGAGTCGTGATTGCCGACCACCAGCCATTCGCCGGGACACTGAAGAATGGCTGCCACTTCTCGATGTCCTGAACATAATAATACTCTATTAATATGTATGTATATTTGTAATACTAATTTTGTATTATCTCCTTTGAACTATCAGTATATTAAAAAACATTACTCTATAGAGTATCTTAATTTCTTACTAGCAGCTGCCCGCGGCGCGGTAAATGGAAAAAGGTAAAGTTACCTTGGTCGTGTCTCTCTCTGGCTTTGTCTAGCGGAGTCTTGCCGTCCTCGTCTCTCAGATCTGCGTTGGCGCCGTAGCGGAGAAGCACCTTGGCTATAGCTGGCCGACCGAAACATGCGGCATAGTGCAATGATGAACTGCGTTGTCCACGATTCACGTCCGCACCTTATAAACATTCGTGATAAATTAGGTAAATGCTGTAAACCGGATTTAGAATATAGTGATCGTCTAATCCTACTAATACTATAAATGCGAAAGTTTGTGAGGATGTGTATGTATGTTTGTTATTCTATCACGCAAAAGCTACTGGACGGATTGTTATGAAATTTGGTACACGGAAATATAACCTGAAATAACATAAAGGGTACTTTTTATCCCGAAATTCCCACAAGAGCGAAGCCCCGAGGCGCAGCTAATTAAATATAAACACAAACTTACACTTAAATAACATTAGGAATTCTATGTTTGATTTGACTATAATAGCGGAAAATGCTTGTTTTTTTTAACTAAAAGTCTTCAAACATTACACTTACACTTAAATTAAAAAATACTCACCTTTTTCACACAAAAATTCCACCATCTCCTTGGTGCCAAACGCTGCGGCCCAATTCAACAAAGTTTGTCCCACATCATCCGTGAAATTCACATCAACCGCTCCACTATTTACAGCTGATAGTAAGGCGTCAGTGTCTTTGCCGCGGATGCAGTCGATGAGCTGCCGGTGGGATTTGTCCCCGCGGGCCGATCCACCGCTGGAACCTTCGCCGCTGGCGCCGCCGCTACTAGACCCTGATGCTGAGCCACCGTTGCGATTCAATCCCCTGTGTAAACATATATATAGGTATATTTCTTCTGGGCGGAAAAAAAAAGCTGACATGATGATTATACTGGCCAGTAAAAATTATGGTTTCATTCTTTATGAACCATACCGGATTCTAAGTAGACAGAGATAAATAAAAAAATATTATTTCAGTAGACTTGTAACTTTGCTGTAATAACGATAATAAATGGAAGATCATACTGTTACTAACAACTTCAGAAAGTATTTAAGAAATGATACATATAAGTACGAGGAAAATATCGTCAAGAAATATGCATGATATGTAGGTAATTTAATATTTAAAATAGAGAAGGCAAATAACAAAGCCCTTCCATCGCCATTTGCCAGTCTTTGGGTGAATACTTTATGACAATGATTATAGCGCTATTGTCGTGTCATTGTGTGGAATGACACTTCAAAAAGGAAGAATAAATATGATATAAGTTCTCTACATACAATAAACTGGCCAAATATAGCTCGACATAAAAAAAGGTTGGCGTATGACTGTTGAAAATAAACTTACGTTTGTATAGCGTGTCGTCCTTCGCACAGCAGCACTAGTAGGAGATCAACCAGCCGCATACATTCGAGGCACCATCTCTCGTCTGCTTGTACGGCAGTCTCTATCGCCGAGCACAACTCCAATCGAACTAAATCCTGGAGAATACATAATTTATAAATAAATGGACAATACTCAACGGCCCACACTAAGCACTGAGTTTGTATTGGTCCTATGGATAAAAACACAGAAAGTGTACATTGAAAACTGTCGTATGACAAACGCGTGCTTTAATCATATAGCATCGCACCTCGTATTTAACAACCAACATTAGAATGTACCTGTACTAAATATGTATTTATATATATATTTAACATACTTTAACACTATAAAATAAACTTACATGTGTGATCTGAGAGGAACCTCGGCACAGAGTGGAGAGTAGACTAACGGTGGTGGATACAGATGGAGACAGACATTTGTCTTCCGTACTCTCTGTGCTGCCCAAGCGACGCACCAACTCTTCTATCAAACCTAGTCAAGAAATCCATACTAATATTATAATGTGACATAGAACGTGGAAACGAACGTTTACAGTTCAAGTAATTTACAATGAAACTTGACGTGCGTACATCAAATTTTTGACTAAATTAATATCGCAAAACTATTTTCGTAAAGTTTGAAAATTAGTAATGAAAATTAAGCATTAATGTACACAATGTTCAGTGTATAAATTAGTAGAATACCAGCGGCCTGTCCAGACTTCGCTCGGTTAAAAACATAATAAACACCTGAACCTTCCTCAGGAATCACACTATTTATTGGTGAAAACCGCATAAAAATCGAAGTATATCGGACGTGGCAGAGGACTTTGTGTAATGTTAAGGATACTCACCATGCTCGGCTAGCGGCGCGGGGTCGGCGTGAGCGCGCGCGAAGCGGTCGGCGAGCGAGGCGAAGCAACGCAGCGCCGCGTCCGCCACGCGCGCGTCGCTGTGGCGCAGCAGCGCGGACAGCGACGACACGGCGTCGCCCACGCGGGCGTCGCCGGGCTCCATTTTGCCACACACTCTGTTGTGAATTTACATATAATGTCAATATTTAGCTGTAAGACCTAAAAAGTAAGTACATACTTATTTATTTTTGTAAATTTTTAATTACAAAAAAAAGTATCGACATCGTAAGTATGAGATCATCATACATTTGTAGTAAATGAGAAAAGTAAAATGATATTACGAAATAGGTACTTATAAGAAAACAAAAGTTTGAAAATTATATTGCCATAATGGACTCCCTTGCAAGAAAATAAAATTATCGGAATCATATTTAATGTTTGAGTTTGAAGTATATTCATCACTCATTGGCATTTGTATAAGGTTTTTGTACCAATGTTATTAACTGAAATAAAATTATTTATAACCACAAATATAGGATTCTATCTATGTTACTTCTGAATCAAAATCATCAAAACTACTCGACCAGTATTTTTGAATTTATTCATTACAAATTAAATCAAAAATCTTCTCTCTTTATATTAGTATGGAAGTATGGATTACCTAGAAACCACAGCCATGGCAGAGTGCAACGTGTCCTTGTGTACAGAAGTTCCATGATGTGTGATGAAGTGTAGCACAGCGGGCAGGCCGCCGCCCTCCCACACCGCCCCCGCCTCTCGGGTGCACACCAACTCTAAAACCTACAATAATATATAATATTATTAAAAGAATTTATTTCTAGCAATAAAGACCTTTTCGTTTGTTAGTACTGTACATTTCTAGTAGTATGGCATTAAAAAGTAATTTAATCTACAATGTTTCCAAAATGTCTTAGTAATGAGGTGAATACAATGCTCAATATTTGCATAATATAAAAAACATAATATTTGCTTTCGTCCTTGTGTTTTTGACAGGAGTTAAAAAGCCCACTTAAATGAAAACCTCAAGTTTAGGTTTCAATTTGGATAATACACATTTCCCATCAAAAATATGAGATTCTTCTTTATGTATATGAAGTAGTGCCTGAACTGACTTACCTTTATACATTGTTCAGCTAAATCTTTACTTGTACGGTTGTTCGGATCAACTGTTAGTAGTCTGCTGCAAATAGCCTTCACAGCTCCTTCAATAGCCACAATCCGTCTTGTGCATTCAGCTGTAAAAGAAGTTTATTCTGTTACAGACAATACAACACTTAGGGATATTAATTCTACTGATATAATAAAATATGTTAACATTTAGACAGATTTCTACTACTATTTTGATGAAAATTGTCCTTAAGTATGCTTTGTGCTTAGCAAGCACAAAGCATACTTTTTACATTGAAATTGTCATGGTGGTGAGGCATTCTAAAGTCTTATAAATAGCAAGGAGAAATACATACCTGAAACATCCAAATAATATGTAATAGCTCTGGCAGTGACTTCCAAAACATTGTCTGGAGCACATTCATCTAGAAATATCTTGCAGAGAGCAGGCAAAAATGTTCTTGGGGGACAGCTGAAAATAAATCATTAAAATGTTAAATTTTTGAGAAAACAAAAAAAATCAAATAAACAACATCCTTTTTCTTCTAAAGTGTAGACGGAAAAAATATAGACTTTGTCACATATTTCATTTCACTAATTCAAAAAGAGAAAATACAAGAGAACAAATGAGATAGGTAGGCCACTAATATGTTTTGTCCCTCATAATGTGCATGTAGTTTTACAATGTCTGTCTTGCCACTTTGTGTGAGATGGTCCAGGGAAGTTGTATGGAAATGTTTTATCCCACTTGCCTATGCATATAAAACTTCCTATCTAGCTCATTAGCATTACCTTTCTGTGTCTACATTGAAAAACAAGAATGATACCAATACCTTTCAAAGCATCTATCGACATTATCCGACATGAGCAGCAACATACAGAGCTGCTCAAGGGCAATAAGTTGCATGTCCCTCTCATCACCCTGGCCTGTTAGGAGCCACTCCAGTAACGTCTCTGGGTCTACCTCCGCCATCTGAACAGTGAAATGTCAAAATATGATACTTGTGTTATTATTATTTTTAACCATGATAACACAAATACAACAAACATATGCTAAATAAAGTATGTAGCATGTGTTGACTTTAGACATAGTACAGTAAAATGTCATCATCTCATCTGGTTAGAAGAGCACATTTTGCATGCAGCCATACAGACCCACATTTAGACATCAAATCACAATTCACAGTTCTTTTGTATTTAGAAAGAAATGTAAAAATTTTAGATCTCACTACTAGTAGGTATATTCAACATAAAGTTGTTCATAATAATATTGGTTATCAAAAATAAATTTAATTCTAAATTTATTTTAGATTCTAAATTTATTTTAGTAATCAAACCACCATTATACTGAGTATCTATAGGGTGTGTGTATAATAAAAATACCACGATACAAAAGTTACAAAGTAGGTTACAAACTAGGAAATACGCAACGCAATATAATAGCACCTTTCTCTTTGACAACAGAAAAAAATTAAAGGAACATCTACAAAATAAAAACACAAAAATGTTTGGGAAATCGAATAAAGCAATTGATAAAAATATTAGATGTCCAACAAGAAATAAATATAAATAAATGCGATTGTTTGAGGACAAACGTGAAGGTTACGATACTACTTACTTTGGTAGATTAGAACACCATAATCACTAGTTAACAAGAAAATGAACTTTTTGAATACTATTCACAACTTTTATTGGAGACACCGATAAACCTCATCAAATACGAAATATATATTAACTTCAGCAAAAAATCAAAAAATCACACGACTTGAAAATTCATCGCCATTATTATTTTCACTAGTGAAGTAGGTAACTCAGTCACACGCAGAGTCTGAATAGCTATGTGACTGACAGGACATTGTGACATTAGTGATGTAAATTCCGATTCTCGTTTAATAGTGTGTGACATTAGTGTTGTTGAATTTTCTTTTTCGTAGTCGAGTATCGAAATAGTTTTCTGCATGCGACAAAGTGAGTTGCTAAGCTACATAATTTCTAAACAAAATCTATGACAGGGAGAGGTCAATTTATAATAGAATTAATAAACACACTTCCTTAAATATTTCTTTCAATATCATACAGATATAAAGAGTAGTGCAATATCATCATCATACGTTTTTTTAAATATTCATAGCCATAATGGAGAAAATGTTATCAATACCAGAAATAGCCACAGAAATGGTAGAAAAAACATTAATGGAAACAAGTGACAATAATTCTCGTACGCTGTTCGTTGTTGGCAGTAAATCATCCGTAAGTAGTCTTCCAAAAAAATATGAAATATTAAGTAAATTTTAATTTTAACCAATAGTTGCGCGACTATTTCAAGCATTAAAGGACACAGGACACATAACTTTATGTTACGGCTAAACCCTGAATTGCGGTTACACCTAGGTTTAGTCTGCTAGTTCTAGAGATGCAGGTTTTCATTGATTACGCCTAGGTGACAACACGATCTTAAAACAACTTTGTGAGATTTGATTTGTAAGATTTGATTTTACTACAATATATATTTTTTCAGGGTAAAACGTCCTTATTATATACTTTTCTTGATAAAAACGAAACACCACGTGAAACGTTGGTACTAGAATATTCTTTTGGACGGAAATCAAATCAAAAACAAGGTATCGAAAAGACTGTTTGTCATGTTTGGGAATATGGCGGCAAATTGAATTTATTAAAAAACGTATTGACCTCGATACCAATGCACGGAGTACATATTTACTGCATTATAATAGATTTAAGTAAGGTTAAATCTATCTGGAGTACATTGGAACTATGCTTGCAATCGTATTCTGAACTAGAAAAAACACCGGAAGTCATTATAATTGGTGGGAAATATGACATTTTCAAAGATTACGGTAAGTCCTTTTGAAAGTTTAATATCTTTAATATAATGTAGGTACATGTATATTCATTTTTCAATCTAATTACAAGGGTTTGTTTCGTTTCACCTGTCACGTGTATGACTCTTGTTAAATGCAATTTAAATTTCCGCTACTTACATTGGTCTAACCAATCATAAAACTGTCGCGCGTCGCTTGAATTTCCAATAATGATGCCATGATGAGCATGATCAGAAGGTGCACCTAGGATCGGCATTTAACGTTTTCTCTACTCCAAACTACTGCACGGATATGATTTTTTAATTGACAAGATCTTACTTTTTAATTTATTTTTCCTTTTTTTTCAGATAATGAAATTAAGAAATTTATATGCACAACTCTCAGAAGTGTCTCTCTTATTTATAGTGCCCATTTACTGTTTTATTCATCAAAGGATCCATACTTAGTAAAAAGAGGAAAAGAAATATTACATAACATGTGTTTTGGAAATTTCTCTTCATTCAAAGAGAAAAATACAAACTTTGGAAAGCCTTTAATGGTAGCCAAAGGTGCAGATTCGTGGGAAAATATCGGTGTCCCTAAATCTACAATAGAGGAAGTAAGTAGTTTCATGTTATAATAGCCATCTGCTGAAAAAATATATTTAATTTTAATTACACACTTATTCTACCTTCTCACAAGTTATTTTTGTTACATACATGTTACATATTACTAGTTTTCAGTGCAATTCGATGTACCTATTTAGTTTGTTGTTACATTTTAATAGATAGATCTCAATACATGTAACTTGTAAGATTAACCACAACCGACATTTCACACTTAAATTCCAACGTAATGGAACATTTACGCTTAAAAATATTATTTTTTAATTCTGTAGGTGAAAATGCGGCATTTATCTCGCATCCCATTGCAACCGGAAGTCACCGAGACGGATGTTGACTCTGGACTCAAACTTATGCGATCTCATCCAGAAACAGCGATAGATGTCAAAGTGGCTTTGAAATATGAAGAACTACGAAACCTTACATCTTTGGATATTTCGATTGATGACTATTTAGCGGGAATAAAATCGTAAATCAGTTTAAATAGTTGTGTAGTTTTGATAAAATGTTTAAATAAAAAACTTTGATAATACTTTGAATTCCGTTTATTTATATTTGCAAATAATAGGTACCTATTCTAGTATAAATAATAGGTAAAAATTTTCTGCGCTGCAAAAGTATATGCTAAAATTAACGTATATTATTTTATGGAACGTTTCTACGTTTACCAGTTGGCCATTTCATTAAGTGGTTTCCTTCACTGGTTTCCTAATGCGTACACGTGCATTTAGAGCTCGAAGCGCATTCCTTGACGCATCATGTTCTGAATTTGTAGCCAGACTCACCTTTAAACAACGACGAGCTAGCGCGATATCACCTGTTGACTAAAAATAAATAGAAGAATTATTTATAAGCGGTTTTATCTAACTGGAAACAATAAAAACAAAATTACAGTGAAAAACTTTTCAAATTTTAAATTTTTCTTCCCTAAAATTTAAGTAAATAAATAAATAGGTATATGGACGATAGAACACACAAATTGAGCCCAGAGTAAGCTTTAGCCCCTAAGTAAATTTTAGAGTGGTATAAAGATATTCAAGAACTGACCGATGTTCGGGACTGGACACGGGACGTTCGAGTGGATGAATTATTTAAGAGAAGATTGAGATGGTGAAGACTTGGTTTATTGTAAAGTCTCGGAGTTATACATGAATTTTACTTATTTATTGGGAAAACAATTATTGAGCGCGCAAGCCCATGTCGCGTCGGTTGAACGCGAGACCAGAGAGAAGTCTTGTCTTCTATTTTTTTCTTTGGCGTTGTCGTCGTAGTAATGTTCTTAACACCGGACATGGAACTACACAAAAAAGAATTATTTTTTTTTTATGCCATTAAAGCATCCTATGCTCACCGAAGTTACCTACCAGTGCAATATGAAAAATGTTGAACCAAATGTCAGAGCGTGTTTCAGCGTTCGTAGAATAGTAAAGGGCCTGCCTAAAACATGGCAATATTAAATCCCACTGATTGCAATATAAGCAACATAGACCGAGGTTGTTGAAAATCTCTGCTCCAGGTGTTGTTGTGGCCAATAACCTCCTAAAACAATATTGTAGCTATTAGATAGATATTAAATACACCATATCGAGTTTTTACATGCTTTAGAAGGCACTTCAAATCTTGCCTATGATTTCAGTTTTTGATGAAATTATGATATTACTGAATTACAAAATATTTAATCATTGTTATGGATAGAAAATAATTAAAATACCTATTGTACTATATTTTTTCGATTTACCTGTAATAGCGTAAAGCAATCTCTGGCTGGTCATTGTAAAAGTTATACATAGCTATACTAGCAATAGCTTCCATATTTGTCGGATCTTCTATTGCTACCATCCTATACTCTTTTACGGCAATGGTGGTGTTACCCATTTGATCATGGATTCTTGCTTGTTCCAAGATTAGCGGTGTATATTCATGAAAAACAGAAAGTCCTTGTTTACAAACTTCTAGTGCTGACAATGGTTGATTAAGTCCTACATACATTGCAACTAGACGAAGGTATATCGAAATATGTTTAGTTTGTTTCAGAGCTTGCCGTAAACATTCCTCCGAATTTCGGTACATTCCAAGTGCTGAATAACATCGGGCTAGTGAAAAATCCCACCACCAATCCGTGCCTTGATCTGCCTTTTTTGCTTGAAAAGCCACATCCATCGCCTGTAAGAAAAGAACAATAAAATTATCAATCATATTACATTTTTACTAAGTGGTATTTTTCGTATTGATAAGGAGAGAGCGGTCGACCAGCCTTAACTAGTTTATTACAACCAGATGGGTATTATTATTATATTAGAATATTGAGTGGAGATCGTAATGGAAAAGATATAATCTTCTTCTGGCTTTATCAAAACAATGGAGTGAGTCGAATTAAGTAAGCATTTTATAACAAATAACATACTTGGTTCGAGTCACTCCATTGATCTTCTTCTCTTATAAGCTAATGATATAAAAAAACTGAACAGGTAACAAATGTACGCAAATAAATATTTTAAAAAAAAGATATTATATCATCATCAAACCTTTCTGACATCACCTTCACAGTAATATACATATTCAAAAAGAGTTTTTGAAGCAGATAAAAAAAGATTATCTTCTTTCTTCATAAATCTGAGAGAGAGTGGGACACCAGTCGCTAACAAAGCTCCACTAGCTAACGCAGTGGCTGCTCTAGAAACTCTCGATGCAGTGTGTAAAGCCGAGCGGGCTCTTGTATGAGTAGTACTAACACCCCGGGATCGCAACGTAGCTGTAGATGTAGCCCTTTTCTACAAAATTAAAAAAAATTAATCTCTTTTTATTTAGCTTAGCTTTTAAATCCTTTATTTATACGTATAATTCGATAATTATAAGTATAATTATATAGAGAAACTTAATAAATACAATGCATCATCAACTTCGGTAGGTTGATGACACATTGTATTTATTAAGTTATTATTTTCTTATACAAATCTTTTTCTCTAAATCTTCTCTGATTTTTATGGCTTTTGTAAAAAGAAGTATAATGCCAAAAATAACATCATCACCACCATCTGCAGCCCTCCGCTGCCACTGCTGGGCTAGCTCTTCGACTACACCAATAATATCTCTATATATCAAAAATAATATAACTAGGTGTATTACTATAGATAGGAACATCAAAATTACTGTAGATATAGGTATATGAATAGGATTTGAAGAATCTCACATTTAATTGCTGAGCCGTTTTCACATCTCTTTGCAGAGAGGTGCCCACCCTTGGTGTCTTATTCACTGCTGTGGTCATCAGTTCATCTTGTTGAGGCATATATTCAACCTCTTCATATCCATTACTTGCCACTTTGGCTTGAACAGTCATTGCACGCATTTGTATAAATTCAATCATCCGATCGCTATTTCCTCGGAGTGCTACAGCGCACATTTTAAGACATTCGTCATAATTTTTTGTGGTGTAGAGATTTAAAATTCTGTATTTTAGATCCATTTTTATAGAGTCACGTGATTTAAGTTACCAAAATTCACCTTCTGCTCCAATACCAATGTTTGTTTCCCGTTGCCATTGTAACCTGTTTGTTGTTGTGGCAGTAAGCATTGAGCGTACTCTCCAACAGGTTCGATTGTAGAGACAGCATGATACATTAAAATATGTGCCTACAATCGATAACGGCGTTCCGTATGTATACTTGTGGGGTAGGTAGGTAAGTATATCATATTATTTATTTGTAACAAGTAAATAGTAGACAAACAATACGTAAGTAGGTAGTAGCTAATCAATGCTAGCTATTTAGATTAATCGTTACCTAAGTACTAGCATTAGTACCTACTTATTAAAATAATTAAATTTTATCTGTTTAGTTCAAAATACACCATTTGTTTCATAAACATCTAAGCCAGAGACATTAAAACAATAGATGGAAATTTATACCTACCCTATGCATGTATAGGTATTCTGTTTTGTTTCGATAATAGCGCACATTAAAAGTCTTTACTTCACTTTTTACTTACGCAAACTTAGAATAAGCGAAGATCTCTATTACTATTTGAGATAAAATATAGCCTACAGCAATCTCGGATTCTTGGATAATGTACCTTTCTAATGGTGAAAGAATTTTTTAAATCGGTTCGGTACTTTCGGAGATTACCCGCCTTAAACATACAAGCTCATAAAACTCTTTATATAGATTACTTATTGATTATTCTTACTTAGTATAGATTTACAAATTGTAATGACTAAATTAATCTAACGTTATCAATCATATAATTTAATTTATGTCAATTATAATTATTGTACCTACGATATAATAATAATAAAATCGTTTCTATCGTTTTATAGTTTTATTATTAAAAGGAAGAGCGGAGCGATACTACAAAATAAACTTGGCTATCTATGTTTTATTTGTGTTCTGTTTGTTCATAATGCACCATTTATTTCTTCAACGTCAAACCCTAAGCCATTAGGTTAACGAGGTGGAAATTCATCCCCTTTATATGCATATTTTGTTTTAATTTCAATGGACAGTCAGGCTTCTTGAACCTTGACTTTCTATTATAAGTATTGGTTGGCTATATGCAGGTATAGATGGCTATATTCTGCCTGGGTCAGCCCGAGTGAAAAATTTACAATTGTCAAGTGGTAAGTATTCTTACGATTTCGTCAAAATATGATCATTTTAGGTATTCCAGTAATCTTTTACGAATTTTTACTATGATTTATCATAGTAAAAAATTCTATTCAACATATCGTAGACTATTCATCATTTCGCGTGTTCATGAAGATGCTTTAAAAAGCACAAGGTTAAATAAAATGGAAGCCCTTACCTTACTTACCCTTACTGGAGTATTATGTAATATGTGCCCTTACCTAATTAAAATTGACAGTACGTAACGTCCTAAGTACTAATAAAATCAAAAGAAATGTTGATAACCTCTGCAATAAACAGCATTACGTTATGAGTAAGTATAAAAGGTTCTGTTTTCTTATTTTTATTTCATTTCTAGGGAGTGTCCTCAAATAGGACAATTTTATTTAAAAAATGCTTCTAAGGCTTCTGTTATTAATTGCGTCTGTTGGTCATATTCTTGCTGCTGAGTCGTGGAAGAAACCTGGTTGTCATCGTATTGGTATGTAACCTACCTAGGTATATATGCACAAAATTACGTAAAAGTATGGTAAATGTGTAACAAAGAAAATTTTTGTTAATTCGTAATAGGTACATCCTATGCAGAAAGCTACGCATAAATCGATAGCGAAATTTTTTTCCATTTCCAAAGCTAGTCGCACTTTGTAATTATTTACTTATTTCACTTTCTACTAAAACTATCAGTTTTAAATCTACCTATATTTTAGACTGTGGATCATATTGGTGTAATAACTGTCTACCTAATATATTTATTTTACTATTACGTCATACTAGGAACATAAGCATACCAGACTGTGTCCAGTTCAAAATAAAGACGAATGCATGCAGAGATCCTATGCAGAAAGCTACGCATAAATCGATAGCGAAATTTTTTTCCATTTCCAAAGCTAGTCGCACTTTGTAATTATTTACTTATTTCACTTTCTACTAAAACTATCAGTTTTAAATCTACCTATATTTTAGACTGTGGATCATATTGGTGTAATAACTGTCTACCTAATATATTTATTTTACTATTAGGTCATACTAGGAACATAAGCATACCAGACTGTGTCCAGTTCAAAATAAAGACGAATGCATGCAGAGGTTTCTGCGAATCATGGTCTCTCCCAAGCATCATGCTTGGCTTCAAGCGGCATCCAGTCACATCACTGGGACAGTGTTGCAATATCATGGAATCCGAGGATGTAAGTAATGTTCCAATTCAGCCCTGGATCCCCTCTATTTTCCCCATAGTTCTGGCCCTGTTCTAAATATTTTGAAAGCTATCTCAGGGGTGTTAGTACTCTGAAGTAGAAACATGTTATGTTTGTAGCTATGTACGTATCAAACAAATTGACGTCAAACGCACATACATTAATAATGTTGTTTTTTTTATTATTTCAGGTACCCGTAAAAGTACTATGTTTAGACGGCGAAAGGAATTTAATATTCAAATCGGCTGTATCCTGCGCCTGTTATCATTGTCAAAAAGAATGATGAAACCTCCACTAATAATCCCATATCTTGTATTATAAATTCCAAAATAGCAGCCAAGGACTTTATTTATTTACTTCATAGAAGAGCCCTTTTAAGTAGACTATTGATATTACATAGCTTAGATTTTTCAGTACATACCTATTCTATCTAACTTATTTACAAGTGATATAAAATGGAGTGTGACTTGCAATGAATAAATTATTCTATCGTTTTCAAAGTTTCATTTTAACGCATCAATCAATTAAAATCATATTTGTAACTACGTACTTATGTCATTTTACATGCCTGTAATAAAACATTTTCTATAAAAGTAAAAAAAAACCGTTTCGACGATCGAAATAAAATAAAGTAGAGCTACGAACAAGCCTACTTAAAATGCGAAAGTTTGTGAGGATGTATGTGTGTAGTATGATTGATGAAATTTGATACACGAATATAACCTGGAATAACACATAGGGTACTTTTTATCCTGAAATTTCCACGGGAGTGAAGTCCCGGGGCGCAGTAGTTGGATTTTTTTTTTACTCTGGTACGGGGCAGAGTGAATTAATATTAGGGAAAATAAAGTAGAGAAGGGAAAGTACAGAGCTACTCACAGAAATCTACTAGTAGAGAGAGAGAGAAAGAATATTTGACGGTGTAGCTCTGCACTAGTGATGCCGCTTTATAGTCAACTATCGACAGCGTTTCGTTAGACTATAGATCGTTTGAGAAAAAGCATGTATCGATAGCCGGTTTCGGTGCAATTAAATTGATAAAGAGAAATATTTGTAACTAATAGTACAAAACTATTATATTATAAATTAAAAGTAAGTCATTAGCAATAACCTTCCATCTTGGCAAAAGAAATCACGTGAGCGAAAGCGCGGGTAAAAGTTGGTATCTACAAATTAAAGTCGGTACCGAAAGAATCGATTGTTCTATATTAGTCAGTAATAATCAATAATACGAAGTATGAAGTCAATGGATATTGTAAAATATAATGTATTTAGAGTTCAACTATAATGCAGAACATAACTTAAAATAGTGTTATTATTTTCAGGATAATCCACTAAATCCTTCCTTTTTCCTTTAAACTCGCATCACGATTGCGTAGAAGGTATAATGGTCGTAAATCTGCAACAATATTGAAAATTGGCGCTTTTTGCCTCCATTGGTAATGTTTGTGTACCTTAGTTGTACCAGTAACGCCATCTGCGCTGAGCTTTGCGCAATATGCCCTATCTGGTAACGTTAACAAGCCTTCGTGATATTTGGCTGTTTCTCATAATTTAGATAGTTACAGATTTCTAAAAAGATAAGTAGAACATAAATATGTCATCCATGGGCCTTTGTTGTTGGTCCGGTGTATAAAAACCAAGAAAACTATATAGACGACGGTTGAGTGAAACTAAATGAGATTTCCTTACAACTTCCCGGACCGATCTCGTACGTACAAGTAGCAGATTGTGCCGCGCACGTGATGAGGGATAAAAGATGTCAGCGCTCTGTCTCGTTTCTTCTCATGTATTTCTAATACACGCACATCTATTTCTTGTCGGAAGATATAGGGGGTCTATAGCTTTCTGTGTCTACTACCAGACCCAATATCATGATATGATACAACAAAATTTCATTTCATTTCATATTAGACTTGGAGTTGATCAAAATACGATACTTCTGCTTTACTCTTGCTTATACTTATTTGCATAAGTAACAATATTTTCAATATAAAATGCGTGGTAAAATGAGTAAATATAATTTTTTAAAAGTAGGTCGGTGTTCTCTTTGGTCTGAGGTAATATACTATAAGAAGAACATTGGGTGCCATATTATTATTCTTCCCATTTTTACCTGCAGAAGTTTCAAATTGCACAAACGTGCGTAAAATAACTATTTTATGTATACTATTCAAGACCTACACCTACGTACCTACCTAGCTAAAAATAGTGTAGCGCCTCCAAGAATTTGGTTCTTGACGTCATTTCCGGAAAATACTTTACATTGCCAGACTAATTAAATTAATATTTTTTCATTAGACTAAATAAAGAATTAAGCATTTCTATATAGGAATATAGAAGTATATAAAATTATAAGTAAAACTACTTACGGTATAGTGGAAATCTGACTCATTTTCATAGCATTATAGATAATAATATATATAAAAGTCAAAATATATTGCCAGTTAAAAGAATAAAATGTAAAAAATTGGAACGCACCTTGTAAAATTGTCGATTTTCCTGTTCGCTGTTCTCCATTCGCTGATAGTGTGTTAATTTGTTATATTCCGCGATCTATTTTAATTCTTATTGTTTCATATTATAAGTTATTATTATTTTTTGTATAAGCATTTAGTGTTTTATCCATTTTCAATGAATTTGGATAATACTACATAAAACGACTAGGTGGTACTTTGCGTTTAGACGGGAGCCATCTTGCAATCTCTAATCAAAGGTCCTTGGTTCACAGTTTCGTTGTCTAGTTGAAAGTCGATATATTCCAAGATAAAATAATCAAATGGCGTTAAAACGAATTAATAGGGTACGTATTAATAGTTACAACGTTTATTTCGAAGTTTTCTGTGTTACTATATGATGTGTTACTAAAATTGAATCAAGACTTCGCAGTGAATGTTTCGTCATTGTGAATACCTATTATCGAAAATTTCTTCTGGATAATTCTGAGTGCCTAATAGTTTAGTTCATTTTGGATATAAAAAATATCTAAAATAGTTGTATGTGTCCAAATTGCTCAGTTATGAGTTAACGGTGTTTTGCTACCAGATGTAGGTGACAATTTGTGCACACGGCGTACATAAAATGTCGGAATTATGTGCCAATTTTGAGGTTTTCTTATCCAGTGTGGTGGATAATGTTTTGTGTTATCACGGCCAAAATCCTGTGAAAGCGATTCATTACGCCCTTCATGTATTTTGACAGTGGTTTTAGCCTATACGTTGGTGATCAGTTTATTTTTCGAGTGATGATGTGACATGTCTTTCGATCGTAGTATTGTGTTTCAATATTATAAGTTACAGTTGGTACTGTTTTACTGTTCAGGAATTACAAGACCTCGGCAGAGACCCACCAGCACAATGTTCTGCAGGACCACACGGCGAAGATCGTACGTATCTATTGATCTACCTACTTACTTTTTGTGACTCATTGTTTCGTATAATAATAATAGTGAGAAACATGTCATTTAGTACAATAGATAGTAGGATGTGTCTATATTTTTGTGCAGAATTGCAGCAATAGATTCAGAATAAACTGTTTTATGATTTCAATGCTAGTACTTAGTATAAATTCACTATTATTTATAGTACAATTATGTCCATTTAAATTGTACATCACATTATTATTTTATATTTTTATTAGTACTATTATGTAAATTTCCTAATTTGTTATAAAAATATTGTTATTTTTGTCACTAAACAGAAAATCAAGTGACATGTGAAGTGTGAATGACCTAATTTGAGGAAAGTACAACAACCTACTTTGCTGATTTATATGTTTTACCTTTTTTCAGTTTTTCACTGGCAGGCCACAATAATGGGTCCAGTAAGTATATTCCTTATTATTTTTAATTATATATTTATTTGGTATATTTTGCATTCAGCCACTTTAAATTAAGAAGTGGAAACTTATATGGCTGTTTTAGCCTGTAGTAGCCTGAATTTACATGGGACTGTGCTCGGGTGCCCATTATGTGTTCTGTTATTTTAATTCAATCATGTCCTATTTTAAACTCAAATGACAAAACATTTTTATAAGGAGTAGAGTAGTAGTTATAAGTAGGTACAATATCTTGTCATCTTTGGTACTTACTGTTGAATTTTTTAATTGATCATAGTGACATGACAATAGGGCAGGTATTGAATATCTCTAATGGCATGCAAGTGAAGTATTGGACTAAACTTTTCCTCAAAGAACTACCTACTTATCATATTTTAATTATTTTGTTAAACTCTATAGTATCTATTTGATCAAGCAATTAAAAATATATCAATTGGCAATTAGATCATGCTAAGCATTGTCAAATTATCCCAATCAATATTTTTCTCCTGAAAGATGAAAAAACCCAATACCTATATCAATAAGTTATTTCCAATATGATTGCCTAAACTGAACTGAACAATGACAATTCAAGTAAGAGGAAAAGAAAAATTTATTTGCTAAAAACATGAGTACAGCAGAAATGACGTTATTTGAATTGTTTCATTGGAAGAAAAATGCAAAAAAATATAACTATGAAAAAGTTGTATGTTTTAAATACACCTATTGTATAACTATGTACAGTTACAGTCTGTCAAAAAAGGAAACTGATTGACTAATTTTTTTTGTAGTTTTTATATATATGTAGAATGATCAAGATTGGTTGATAACACCCAATGTTGCCAGCCAACTGAGGACAGCAGCCTCAGTAATTACAAAGGCTTTGATATAAATTACTGATGAAAATCGTATTTTTATAACTTTAACGATCACAGAGTTGGTTTTGCTTCAGCAGCTACTTTGACTTCATCATTAAGCAGCATCATTAAGATTTTATCAAAACAAAGTTATTGAAGAATACATAAGAATATGGGTTTCTTCCTAAAATCCGTTGTTGAGTTCAATGACCTCTATAGTTTAGGTACTTACAGATTTCGATGTTAACATATTTTTGCTTTATCACTTCAACGGTTCGGAATAGATATAGCTTCGAAATAGATATATTGTGTGGTTTCACACTATTTATGTATTACATTCATAGTACATTGCTCTTTTCAGAGAGCATATGACTGCGTATTTTTCTGTGCTTTGTATATAGATGTGTTTATATGATGTGTTATTATTTTCAGGTCGACAGTCCTTATCAGGGAGGCGTATTCTTCCTCACCATACACTTTCCGACAGACTATCCTTTCAAACCACCAAAAGTAGCGTTCACGACACGCATCTATCACCCAAACATTAACAGTAATGGTTCCATTTGCCTTGATATTCTCCGCTCACAGTGGTCACCGGCACTCACCATATCCAAAGGTAAATATAATTTAATTATTTTATTTATAATAGGTAACACCATATTTCTTTCAAATCGCCTAAAGGCAATTGACATTCATTTTACGACTACCCAGCCTTAAAGGTATGGGAAAAGCCAATTCACTTGAAGCCTTTAATTCATAAAAACCACTGTTTTCATAAAAAGATACCTGAAAATTCTTTTATTTCTGATGTGAAATTTATTTAGTTCTAAATTTCTTTTGGATTTATTAAAAGATTAATTCCTATAGAGTTATTTAAAAAATACCAATATAGTATTTTATGATTAAAGTGGTTATATTTGAAAATCTTTATACTAGAGTTTGCTTCTGCCATCCACTGGTAAACAGTCTGCTATCCTCATGATTGTGCTATCCTCACACTGTAATCCTTCATTGGAACAAAGTGGTAATAAAATTTGACAACAATGTTAGTACTGGGTCATTTTCTTGGATGTCCAAAGTCAACAAAGAGCATTATCCAGTTGGATATGATAAGGCCCGCAGCAAATTCCATCAAACCTTAAAGCAGACACACAAGCAAATTGCCTGGAAAGCAGTAGCCACATCTACTGGTGGCCTTGACCCTCAGCCATGAGGATGATGACTTTTCGATGTTCCATTTGTATATTGTTTTTATTTTATTTATTCTATGTATGTATAGTTTAATTTCCTATTCAAAATGTGTTTTTTTTTTGTTTCAGTGTTGCTCTCAATCTGCTCACTGCTATGCGATCCAAACCCAGATGACCCATTGGTGCCAGAAATTGCTAGGATCTACAAAACTGACAGAGAAAAGTACAATGAACTAGCTCGCGAGTGGACAAGGAAGTATGCCATGTGATGAGTCAGTTGTGACGCAGCAACATACACACACACATCGCCACAGCCCAGGCTCACCCTCCCTATTTCCCAATCCTTTGAAGTCCCTATCAGTGTCCTACATTACAGGAAATTGTATAAATGTTCATGGTCATTTTAGGATCAGCTATCTGTCGTTTCTGGTATTATAAACTGCAATTTACTGCAACTAAGTAAATGATTCTCATAAATGCAAATTGTTTCTGTTTTGTCTGATAAGAAACATTTTCTATAAGAGCAAAATTACTTTCTGTTTAACTTGATGTGTCAGTAGATGTCTACACTTTAGTTGAGGATTAGTTAAATTTACATGATTTGAATTTATGTAATTCCTAAAGAATTTGTACTTTAACTAGATCTAAATTAATTGTGAAGCTGTACAATAGCCATATATTTACGTAACGGAGCGTTCAATGCTTTTATTACTGATCCACATTCACTTAGGATTTTTGTTTTCAATGAAATGTAAGTAAAGCTCAGACTTTGGGTAAATGTAAGTAAGTGGTATTGCAAAATGAGCTCATTGAAGGACTCGAGTGAGTGTTATTTTTTTTACTAGCCAACATTTTTTTAAGTTTAGTAAATGTAGCGTGCTACAGAACAGACTGACAAATGATTGAAGCGGTCAGTTTTCTTTCATCCACAATATTTTACTATGACGAAAACGCTCCTATAGTTCAGTATAAATTACAGTGTATCTCATAAGATGATAAGTTACGAATAATCTAGTTTTTTTCAATACGGCGATCTATTATATTATAATTTTATCTAATATATATTGTGGTTGTAAGGATACCTGCGTTGTGATTTCCACGGATGTCCTATCCAATTGTCCATCCTGGTTTCCTCCACTCGACAAAGTGCAAGCGAAAGAGGCGGAAGTGGCAAAATATGGTGTGTTTTACGGAGATAATACGGAAGCTTGTTCACTTGGTTTAACACTGGGAGATGAATTAGCTTTTCAAATTGTAATCATCAAACAACTTGTATTTTAGCTTCACTAAATTGTAAGGAACAATAAATTATTGTGTATGTAAATAACACGTGGAGCTTTATTTAGGTTTCCTCATACGTCAGTTTTATTTATAAATAAGCAATTAGTATTGGATAGTCTCGTGTCCTAAATTAGTTTGTAAAAATAATAATTCTCTTTAAAAATAGTAATGGTGAGATGGTCACATAAAACCCCAGTTTTAGACCACTCTGGACATATTTAGAACTTTGCATCGGAGGCGTCGATAGAAGATACGTAAATCTTTGCTTCCTCTTATTCTAAATTGAAAATTCAAATTTGCCTGTGCTTTTGTAGATAGAAGAAGTAGTCACATAGAATTTTTAAAATACGATAGGATCTCTGAACACATGTGGCTCGTCATATCCGTCGTTGGTATCGTCGGCTTCCGGTGAAGAAACTAATAATCATCAAGGCAGCAATCTTTCTGTAAAAAACATTAATGGCCGGGTGCACGAATTATCTTCATTCGAGCTATTCCTTACTAGCTAATTCACTGTGAGACTATCGATAGTTCGAAGCAATAGTATCGATAGCCAGTATAAAATAGGTGGAATACTATTGATAGTATCGAACCGTGATCGCAATTAGACTGTCGATAGTTTATGGCAATATTACTCCTCTTCACTATCGATTGCAGAGAAATATTTATAGTCTACTCGTTATCACGGTTCGATACTATTGATACTTGATAGTATGGTCTTTTGCGATTGAAACATATAAGAACATTGTTTTTACCTGAACCTATGTACATAGATAGGCACCGTTAATCAAATTGTTCGCTAATCCGTCACGCTTTTAGGTGGAGCGGCGGAGCTATAACAATGTAATAAAATCTAAGAATCTGAATTGAAACAAACAGACGTTTATATATATTATACATAATTCAAGTGTCATTTTAAAGTGACTATTGTCCTTCATGAACATTAATAAGTTCTCGTCTGAAAGTGACGCTCGTTTCGGCGTTAAAATATCCTTGCCATGGAAAAAAGGCGTTCAAAACTATAGCGCTTGAAGGTGTAAGCAGTAGCGCTAGTAGGTAAGGAGTATTATATTTAACTACCTACTTAATTTCCGGGATGAATGTCCCAACAAATTTACTTTCGCATTTTTAATATTAGTTAGAATAAACAGATTGAAGAAATAATGAATGCTGCTCCGTAACGAGTCTGGAATAATGTCTAGCCACATTTTGACGAGATTTTTTGAGATTTTTACTCTTTAAATCGTGCGCTGGGGGGCTTTCTAAATCTATGCTTTAAATATCTGTAACTCTTAGGTTTTTCTTTAGAATGAGTGACAGAATGGAAAAAGTCTTCATCATCATCGTTTTTACTCGTGTTGCTGTCTCCGTCACTTACTACACTATATTGACACTGCCGCGGTTCTTGGTTAGTAGGTAAATGATTAACGATTTAACGGACTTTGAGGAAGCTTAACGGATATATGACAAAAATAAAATCACACATTTTTTGACTTGTCCAAACGCTCCATACTAAATGACATGTAGGAGTGACGTCACAGCGTGCTAAAATATTCGTTGAAAGCTATGTTTGTTCGACAGCTACATTAAATATTACGTTTCTGGTAATGACATCATAATAAAAGTTACAATTTTTTTGTTTTTTATGATGGTTACATTTATTTTTATAATTTCAAAATGGCCTACCTAGGTTTAAATTCGGAGTACCTACTAATTCCAGGTATTATTGTCATGGACACGTACAACGATTCTGACATCTGTGTCAGAATCGTTGTACGAACGAAGTAGGTTACTAAATCCATGGTCAGAACAGAATTAATTCTTATTCAAATAGAGAATCAACGTTGACAGAACTGTTGTCAGATCTTGAAGATCTGTCAACAGTTTTATGCCATAAATTTTCAACCAAATTACAACCAATAGTACCTACCAAGCAAACTTTATATCAGTTTTTAAAGTCAAATGTTATCAAAATGTTTAAATTTGGCGGCAAGATGTCCGCCTTTAATGCTTAAACGTAAGCTGGCAGCACCTTTAAGAAATCCTGCTAGGTTAATGTCAGACTTGCTCCCTGTTCACCAGTATGATATGCCATGGCCTAAAAGACTAACGTTCTTCTATGTCATTGTGAACTATTGGGAAGTCATTCCTCTATTCTCATGTACAGCATTTTCTTTGGCTATTCTTTTTTATTCTATTTGGAATGATTGTGAAAATAAGGTAGGTACCTAAGTGTGAATTTTCTGGTTTATATTATAGCCAGTCATAGTGTAAAGTGGCGTAATAATAGGGTGACATGACAGCAAGATGCTAAGGTCGCCGTAAAAAGCCTTAGATCTCCAATATGGGATTTCTTTCGGCATTTCTCCGCAATGGTCGTTCTGGTGTGATATCCGAAAGTAACTTTATTTGTTACCTTTTCACGTTTTATCTTATCAACCAATCTTTAATTTTGCATACTTAAATGGTATATGTAGTTTGAAGTAGATACGGAGGACACATAGTTACATACCTTTCATCCCGGAAAAAAGAAAAATGTTCCCGTAGGAAATTCACGCGGATTGAGCTGCGGGCAAAAGCTAGTTTAGAATAAGACGTAATAAAGTGCTTTTGAAGGTCTACTAATGAATAAATGCATCGACTTTACGAGATTTTTGCCTCTGGTAGGTATTCGGTGTAAATAGACACCTATAAAACTTCAAAGTTCTCTTCCAGGCAGATGTAGTGTTCTCCACGCACAGTCGCTTAAATAACTCTCGGACTATGGACCTCCGAAACCCCAAAGTACTGAAGCGGTTTGTTATTAATCAACGGTACGAACCCTGGCCTGAGATGCAAGACGTTTTGGACAAGATGTACGTAGCGGAAAAGAGGGCTATAAACCGTGCATTAACTTGCGCAGTTAATTTTGAAATTTGAATTATAAATAAGTTCGTAACAAGATATAAGAATCACGTAAAAAAAACCTACTTAATTCTACCCCCTGGGGTAGGTAAGTAAAAATATTACGTGAGAAAAAATCATGTTGCGCACTTTGCTTTTAAATTGTGTGAAAATAAATTGTGACCAGTGAATTAAACAAAAATATCCATTGAAATCGTGTTTATTTTAGTACCTAGTTTGTGTAACACTGTAACCGTGCTTCCATTCTCATTGGCTTCCAAGTTCCTGGTGATGGTACAGTCGGGTACACCGCACGTAAGTTTCCATTAGACACAGAATTTAGAATTGAGTTTGGTGAGATCAGGCTAGTCGCCACTATGTTCAAGTATAAAGCCTAGGTAGGTACCGCCAAAGATCCTAAAAAAAATAAGTACCTAGGTACCGCAGAATACCGCAGCACCGTGCGGACCTTGCGGTTTTTTGACCTGGAAGAGAAGAAAAAATAATGACCTCTATGATGACCCCTTCTGAAATATTTTTTTTTAGTTTCTGACATCAAAAATCATCTGACACTAATAATTAAAATGAGCCATCATCTCACACGATAACACAGAGCACATTATACCTATTTTATACGGTTACACGATAATAGAAATGAGCCGTGGCTTTCACGAGTCTTATTACGATCACGCGTGTCGGGTGATCTCCGAACGCGATATATTGGATAGGAATATCGGAGACGTGACTTTGTTTAAGGCAATAAAGAAGAAGTGGAATGATCTGTTTTTGCTCTCATACTCCGATACCAGAGCAGGCGACTTGTACCACAGCACCCATGCCATGAGGCTGGGCCGCTCTCACCATTATCTGATGCACCGGGGAAGTATACACCCTTTAAGCAAATTTAGGTGAGGAGTGGTTGTCTTTTGGTAATATAATATTTTTTCCATAAAATTGTCAAGTCGAACTAGGAAGATACCTATAATAAGTAGGTATTGCGTTAAAATGCGTTATGAAAAATGTGGTAATAGGTATCGAATCTTGTATAGCAATCGACTATTAAGTAATTCTTGCTATTGTTTCAGGAACTTTTGGGACATGTTTATTTTGCACGTTTTCATAATGCACCAACTATTTGTTTATTTAAATACCACCCTATTGTTACGAAGTGTTCCAGTATTAACAACTTACATTGGTATGATGCTCGAAGTGTTCATGATTTTTGATATAATCATCAATTCACGGACTGGATTCATAGACAAGTTTAACAGAAGCGTCGAGCTAGATAAAAGGCTAATTTTGCGAAATTACTGCTCCAAAAAGCTTTTCTTCCACACTGCGTCCGCCATACCTCTGGTATTCATAATGTTCCTCCGATATGGAAATGAGATAGGCTGCACTCTATACAAAGCTAATTACTTCAACTGTGTGATCAGTTTCCTTACAATAATCAATCTGTTGAGAGTGTACGAATTATCATCGTACTGGGAGCGAGATAGGACGTCGTTTACATCTACAGTGATTTGCGATGTTCTACGAATCGGCGTTAACGTCACTCTTATTGCGACTCAACTGGTCCACTCTAGTGATACATTAAGCCTCATTCATGTAATGAAAACGGAGACAAAGTCGGCGGTAATTCACAACATCTCCTCCATCAACTCCTATTTCGACGAACTTTTCATGTTAATACATACGAATAATACAGGTACAAAAATTATCAATGACATGACATTCGTATATGTTCATTTTTGGAGAATCGTGACTTTTTTAGGTCGTCCCCGTTTTGGCATAATTCATGATGATGATGATGACAATGATGATGTTATTCAGTATTACGCTCTTATATATCCTCATCCTTTATTAAATTTTATAGCTTATGGCATAACGTTTTTTATTACCAGTTGGTTGATAATGAAAATATTTTATCTAATCAGTCGTGCAAGTTACTTAGATGATGAGATTCATAACAGTGAAACGTATTTACTGAATCTGGTAAAAAGACGACAGCTGCCTGAACAACTAAATTCAATGATAAAGGAGTACGTTCACTTTCCTGCAGCGAAAATTAAAATGATTGAAAATACTATCAAGAAATCTCTACCAAATAGTTTAAACGAGGAGATAGCATGGCATGGCTTTAGTCGTTTTGTGATGCGGATACCTTACTTTAGCGGGTGGCCAAGAGAGATCTTAAAGAAGATTGTTTACTTGGTTGAGGAGCTCATCTTTCTCGAAAATACTGTGGTAGTAGAGGTATCAATATATTTCTATAATTAGGTTTATTTTTATACTAGTTAAGTAGTTGAACGTGGGCTGCGGTCGCATGAATTACACTTTTTGTCAGCTAAATCTGAAAATGATGGAATTTTTTAAAACGATAATCTAATGATATATTTAGTTTCGTGCTATGCTTTAGCCTTCAACGCGCTTGCACAGTGGGATATTCGAAACTATGATCTAGTGAAAGGCTTCCTTAAACGTGTTTGTACAGTCAACAGCACGTCAAGTTACACTGCATGAAACTTAGGCACGGTAATAGGGGCGAGTTTGCAATAAATTAGTTACTGTTCTTTACTTTATCGCAATCCCAAAATTTATATCGCCATTCAGGTTTTTTATTTGTTTTTCAGTCTGGAGTGGCAAGCCAGGGTCTGATGATAGTGGATTCTGGTGTGTTGGCGGTGTACAAAATGCACAACGGGAATCATTTTGGCACAAAACCATTCTATGACGAGGTGGAGCATCTCATTGACGGCGATTACTTCGGACAACTCTCTCTTGTGACGGAAAGAGCGATCAGTACAACCACAATCGTGGCCATCACCACATGCAAGGTAGATAGTACCTACCTTTTTTTCGGAGCAGTGTGGTGGTTGAGTGGAGTGGATACAGATGGATGTAGGATTCGGACGTGGAATCTTTCGTTAAAACATGAGTCTGTATAACAGTTTAAAAAAACATGTTTTATAAAACGTTGGTTACCAAGTATAGTACCAATATGTAATGTTGAATTCAAGCGATTATTGCACGTTATATCGTATCAATGGCGTACACTTGCGTCCTTTATTGAAAGTCTTGTATAATTTTCCAAAATGACTCCTGCCTCAACTATTTCAGATTCTATTTGTGGAAAAAACACTCTTCAAACATTTGATGAGGAATAATCGAGATCTATTTTACTCTATGCAAGAAGAGGTCCAGAATGAGATAACGAAACTTACAGATGAAATTGTAGAATAGGGTGGGCATATTATTTTGTATTAACTAAGAATAATAAACGACAACTGATATGACTTCATTACTTTTTTTATAGACTTCTTACTAATTATTATAAATGTGAAAGTCTGTGAGAAGAGAAGTTTGGACGAATGTTACAAAAACTCCTAGATTTTAAAAAAATAAATTCGGTACTGCAGAAATGTTTACTGCATGGCAGCTCGTAAACTTTTGAAATCAGCAAACGACGGATTAAATATTTAAACAAGTTTCAAGCCAAACTTGCGCAGCAGACTTGGATAATTAAATAAGTACATTAAGAGCATGGCGTGACTTGATACCAATCAAAATGCAGAAAAAGGTACTCGCGATTTTTTATTCTTCAATGATTAAGTACATAATTTACAAAGGCACATACATCTAAGCTAATTACAGTTCAGTCGTCTCCATGTTTTTGGCGTTTTTCATCTGTTCCAGTTGTTGGTAAAAGTCGTATTTGGTTTGGTTACTCTGTGGTTCTGTTTCATTAGAATCTATAGAAGGGAAAGCCCCCGTGGTTATAAAATAAGGCTTTTCATTGGAAATATCCTGGTCAACTGCGTTTTCATCGAGCGAATCGCGCTCTGAATGGCTCAGTTGGTCGTCTGATTTATACCAGTCGTTCTCATAAGCGTGCAGCCATATTGGATTTGAGCCCTTTGTACTGTGTTTGTTGGTGTTTGGAACTCTCCCGCCGGAACTACGAATAGTCATGTCCGATTCTCCAGGTGTGGGTGATGCTGTAACCAAAATCAAAAGGTTAGTAGTTCATGGGTACAATACAAACCATACAATAAAAACGATAAAATTTATACTTGTGGCCATATAAAAGCATGGACATATAAAATAATACACTATACTCTACACTCTATACATCCGATCTACGTTACTCTATGCCATAGACAAACATCGTAGATCGGGTTTATAGAGTTAATACTCACAATAAGCAGTGGCGGTGGCAGCCTTTAGCCGGCGGATGTAGTCGGCGCGCTGCGTGAGACACGTCATGACCGCCAGCGCCAGCAGCACGGCCAGGAGCAGCGCGGTCCACACCAGCCAGAACACCGTCTGGTTCGAGGACAACGTCTCCGCGGTCAGCGGCTGGTATTCTGCTGGCTGCGTGTCCAGCACGTTGAACTCCTGTAAACGGTCACACAGTTGCTATTAGCATTGGGTGTGTGCTGCCGCCCTAGAATAGGACCACTGTGTATGCTCTCGTGAATGTCGTAAGAGGCGACTAAGGGACAAATAAATGCCGCTTAGTCGCCAGACTACGCCTTGCTTGTACTTTTTTTAAACAGTATATTTATTAGTACGTTATTTGTAGTCTGAAGTCGAATTTCGAAATAGGTATATTACTTGGATAAAGATGTGAATTTATGTTCATTTAAGAGACTAACACTATTCCAATAACATCTTTATCAATTATTTTATTGGAAAGATACAAAATTACCTTGAACAATCCATCCAGCTGTTCAATATTCTTGTCCACAATCTTCAACACCTGTTCCACTTCCAACACAGAATGGTCCTGGCCATTCACAAGGTGCAAATACAAGTCAGTCTTGGTGTTGTCGACGGAACCATCTTTGTTTTCGTGTACTCTCATATCATCGATGTTGACGACGGATTCCGTCACACGCGCCAGCCGGTCCCGGAACACGTGGATTCGTTCTCTGATTTCTGACGGGTGTGAGCGTAGAACGAAACGCACTCGTTGGTCTTCGCGGAGGAGATATATGAACACGTGCGCTTCGTCTTGTAAGCCGCCAGAGTCGTTCGCTAATACCTGGAATACGAAATGTAAATAGTCGAATTGGATATTCTATAGAAGGATGTAACATTTTTACGAATTAACATTGAAAGATACTTAAGATAATTGATAAATACCTTGAAATCAAAATATCCTTTCATTCCTTTCTGGGGGTCGAAGTTAAGAGCGACAGCGCCAGTGTTCACATCGACCAGGAAGGGGGCCACTGCCAGGTTTTCTAGCCCTTCAGTAAGGGTTTCTTTCACGTCGCCCATTAGGTAATAACCGATTTTGGCGTTGTCACCTTCGTCCAAATCTTCCGCCTGTCGTAAGAGATAGTAAACAATTTGTAACGAAACATCGTCCAGCCAGATTTAGGAAGAATACAGTACAGTGAGATTCAGGTTTTCAGAAAGAGGTTTTTACTTACTTTGACAGACATGAACTCGATACCAAAATCAGCTTCCGTGGTAACTCCCCCAGTGAATATCTTGCGTGTGAATTTTGGCGGATTATCGTTGACATCTGTCACTGTCACGTTGACAGATAAAGTGCTGATTGCATCAGTTTCCGGTCGGTATTGAGGCACAGACACGCAATCTTCAGACGCGAGAATAGTTAGCGAGTATTCTGATTTTTGCTCGCGGTCTAAGGGCTTTAGCGTCGACAATCTGAAATTTTGTTTTAGTGTTACAAATCGCTGACAACAACAACGTGGTCGATCTGTTGACGATAAGCATACTTTAAACTAAAATAAGTTTTGTCACTATTACACTTTATAATATTTGCCATTGACAGAAAGAGACAAAACATACTTTAGCTTAAGGTATGATTTAATTTTTTTATGAATTAATGTTGCTACAACTGCTATAATTTCACAATATTTAGGACCTGATTGATAAAGTATCTGATGGTCTAAAAGTATTAGATAAGCACTAACTGGCCAGTCACTTCAGGCAGATTTATCTCGAAGTCAATAGATGTTTAAAAAAAGAATTAATACTTACAAATGCGTGCTCCTATGAAGTTCAAAGGCCACATCTTCATTTCCTTTGACAATATAATAGCAGACTGGCAACACTGGCTCATCTCCCCTATCGATCTCATCTCTCTCCACCACACTCGGCAAATAAACTGAGAACTCTAGTGCATTCTCTGTCACGTTCAGTCGTAAATGGCGATCGGGGAACCGCGGCCGGTAGCTGTCAACGTTCTGGACGTATACCGTTAGGTCCAGGTCTGAACTGAGAGGCGTGGGAAGGCCGAGATCGTAAGCCTCGATTCTTAGCTGTGTGCAAATTAAAATAGGGAATATTATTATGACGTTATCACGTTAGAGTGCTTCATCAATGGTCTAAAGCGTATTTTGGCATTACCAATAAGGAAACAAATCGTAAACTAATAAATACAACTATTCTACCGAATATAGATCGAAAAGTACTCGTCTGAAAGATTTCGGTAAATATTCCAAATAGTTGTATGCGAACGCTAAAAATAAGGAGAAGGTTTTTTAGTGTTCTCGCTTTTTGACCCTAACATGTCATTAAACGTGGACGAAAGTGACGGACACCCCTGGGGATCAGGCATCCATAGGTTGCGGTGACCACTTCCCATTATAAAAAATATCCCTCGACCAACTTCATGCAACTCTTAGTTTTGTGATAAGCTATGTGTGCATACCGGGAAAGTAGACCATTTGTACAAATAGACTGACTGTTGCGGAGGAAAAGAGCACTTAAAGATTTTAATACATGGCAAAATGGCCCCTATCACAGTGACATAAGACCCTTTTCCTACCTGATACGTGGTTTGCAGATCCCGGTCCAGCGCTCTGGTGGTCCGCAAGGCGCCGCTGGTCGCGTGCACAGAGAAGGTTCTCCAAGAGCCACCGGCGTCTTGTTTCACGCGATATCTCACGGCGCCGTTGCCGCCTATATCCGCGTCGATCGCGTGCACTGTTACTACTAGAGTTCCAATTGTTGCGTTCTGCGGATGTTTTTTTTTTCATTATTTTTTAATTGGCAAGAAAAAAGATATATAGATCTCTCTATTGCATCATTTACAGAAATAACATATGTTAGAATTGGGTATTCAGACAAATTAGCAAAAGATACTTTAAACAATTAGGCTTTTATGTTTTAAGGCTTAACTTTAGGGCTCTATATAAAAGAAGGAATAACAAAATTAGGTTATGGGTCTGTAAGAATGTCTTTTCGAAAGATTTTTAAAATAAAGCCCAAATCCTAAAAGCATTTCTTTTTTAAACAAAAAAAAAAAAAGTGATGTGCGAAAACGCATTGGGACTCTTTTCTCTATTATGCGCATTGGATGTCGCTAATAGTAAATTTTTGACTGAGAATAAGTGATGTGAATCATCCTAAGTTGAATGAAGAATTTTGAACTTTACTCACCTCAGGCACTTTAATGGTGACGTTTTGCGGCGGATGCACGAACACGGGCGCGTGGTCGTTGTAATCCGACACACACAGACGGAGGTCCGCGCGCGCGACGAGCGGCGGACGGGCGAGGTCGCGCGCCTCCAGCGCCAGCGAGTAGTTCCCGAAGCGGTCCCGCAGCGACTGCTTCGCGAACAACCGAGCCGTGTTCGCTTCGCCCCCCACTTGCTCGAAGCGGAATAGCTCTGTGTATATACGTGTCATATTAAAAACACTATTCCATTTCTCATGCGCGTAAAGTTAACACAAATTAGACTTTAACTGTAGCCAGAGCATAAAATAAAAACTTCGTATATGAATTTCTTTCTACTCAAGATCGTTCCAGAAGAAAAAATAAAATCTTCTAATTAAATTATTAGTGGCCAGTAACTGTTGATTAGTCAAGCAAGAAAAACAATCGTTTACATCCAAAATTAGAATGCTTATTAATCTGCTCGAAATCGAAAAAAGTTTACATAACTTGATCGTAAGTCGATATTTCACAATCTGCATAGGTACACTGTTAACTATCCATATACAATAATCAAGCATTGCGGAAAACGCTCAGATTTACGACCTTGATAAATGATCTACTATTTATTTAATGTATTGAGTCTGTTGTATGTTTATACCGTGGCCCTTGCCGCCGACTAAGTGGAACTGCACCCTTCCATTAGGCAATGCAGGGTCATCAGCGTCGGTGGCCGACACGGATATTATCGGTTCGCGGGGATTGTGGAACTCTGTAATACTGCTGCATTCTTCTGGTAACTGCAATTTTGGTGCGTTGTCGTTCACGTCCTCTATGTGCACGCTGGGAAAAAAATTACAATAAAACAAAGTCAAATCTTCTTAAATTTTTCGAGCGTTTTATTGTCAATTTCTCGGCCTATCTCATACAAAGCGGCAGATTGTGCCTTGTAAATCTGAGTACACGGTGAGTTACAAAGGATTCTCTGTCCCGTTTCTTCTCTTGTATTTCTAATATACATTTATCTTTTTTGCATGAGCGAAACGAAATATATGACGAGGGCTAAAGTTTTCTGTCTACGATAAAAATATTATTTTATACGAAAAATGCTTAATTTAATTTTAATCTCTTTATCGATTGCTTGATCTGATATTATTGTTGATAATACAACAGTTTAAAAATATACAATGCCGCAAATTGATTTGGAGTATCGGACGTAGATAAGATTGATTTTACTAATCATTTATCTAATTCATTACTTTTAATCAATTCCACCTTTAATCAATATATCAATTTTAGATCACGTAAGCAAGTTGTTTGGATATTAACATGAGTATAATGATATCTTATAGATAAAAGCTTACTCTTCTGTATGAATAAGAACCTTAAACTATTGGCAATAAGAGCTACTGTTGCTTACACAATCTGTTTGAAAGCGTTCCGGCTCTCTCCGCTAAGGAAGCCGAACTGATAGTTGTCCCAGGCCTCCACCACCAGATTGTAAACTGATTGAGTCTCCCGGTCTAAATATTCGGCTACTGTCAGCGCCCCAGTATCTGGATTTATGAGGAATTTACCCTGGAAAAAAAGTAGTTTATGGAGCAGTCATGAAAGAACATAATATATGATAAATGGGGCTGTCGTTTTTCGTTTACAAGTTGGCACCACTGGTCGATTCTATGGCAGGCATTAATATCGGATTGTTTTCGTTTTGTCTATAGCAATTTCGACACCAGCCCCGTATATTTAAGGACCTTTTTTCTTCGCAGCAACAAATAAAACACTTTAATTAATTTAGTGTTTTTTGTTATCAATATAGTATAATTAAAACTCTTTGACTCTTACATTTACGACGCCCGCTTGTCCCCCTACTATAAAAGCTCTATATATTTTTTATTATTTTGACCCATAGAAAAATTATTAAATGTGATAGTTTACCTGTGTAGACATTCTGTCCAGCAAATATGTTATTTTCCCAAACTCGCCGGAGTCCGCGTCTCTGGCCGCTATGTTGGCGACCACAGCGCCCGGCGGCTCGTCCTCGCGCACGGTATAGTCGAACGACGACGTTTCGAATATCGGATTGTTGTCGTTCTCGTCTATCACCTAAATGAATAAAATGTTTCTTTTTCCTTTCTTATGGAGTGTGGTGGTGTCACTGGTGTCAGATTTTATTTATTAACTTACGTACAAACCTAACGTAGGCTCTACATTGTCGCCGAACTCAGTCAGATGCCGCAAATGCGCGACCATTGCGTAGTCAGTAAGAGCGCTTTTGTTTTCCGCTATGAAATGCATGACGAATCCATCAAAATTTGACGAACTGGTCCGCTACAGTGTGGAGCCGACATAACATTAGGCATCCGACCTGATTTTTTTAACTACCGCCGTCACTAGATGTCTCTAGACAGAACAATTCGATCTAAAAAACCGTGTCGTCGTGTCGAATTAACTCATTTTTAATGAACCGTGTAGACTTAGCTAATATAGCTAGTAATGTGAACGTGCGCTCAGATGTTGATTACAAACTTTGTACTATTTATTTGTTATTGAATAAAACAAATTGAATAAATGGGGTGCTAATGCCAAATATCCGAACGCAAACGTCAAAATGTTTGAAAACTAACCTTTCACAACACTAGCGCACTTGTACTTATTTTAATTAGCAAATAAATAAAAAATATACCTGTATAAATAAATCGGCGACAGAGTACCTCGGGGGTACTCCACTGTCAATCGCTTTCACAGTTAAGTTTATCCACGGATACAGTTCGTGGTCTATTCTATTGGCGACCACCAACTCGCCTGTCGTGGCTTCCATGTGAACCATGCCTAATAGCTCTTGGGGACCTGAAAACGATAACAATGATAAATTTATAATTGCAGTTATGCAGACGTAGTCTAGTGGAATTTGAGAAAGTGAAAGATTCCGCAAGAAACTGGATTATTCTATAAAGTATGGTTACTCGAAAGGCAACAACAAATTAAAAAGTCACATTCTAAATATTCTTGATTTAGAAACATTATATGGTAGTGGAAATACCCTCTGCCTATTAACATGGGAATCGTAGGGCGAAGTGCGGGTTTGCATTTCACTTCTCACCATCGAATTGATTCGAAGTGAGACGCAGCGTACCAATCACTTTGCGATGTGTTGTCGTTGCGTCACAATAACGCACTGTGATTGGTCTGCTGTGTCTCACTTGTATCTATATTTATTTTTCGCTCCCGAACCAGCATTGAAAAAAATTTAGTTAAGTATAAAAATAGAGAGTAAAGTTATACAAAAACAGACCTTACCTTCAACAAAATAAGTCATAGTTCTATTTTTATCAGCGTCGTCGGCTATCACGGTCGCTATGTGGGCGCCGTTCTTAGAATTCTCCGTCACAGAGGTCCTATAGTAGGGCTTCCTGAATTTAGGGTTGTTATCATTTTCGTCTTCTACAATGATAGTCAATATGGTAGTGGCGGTTTGTGGCGGACCGCCATCGATTGCCGCCATATCTTCTACTGTTATTATTAGCTTGATAGTCTCGATTTTCTCCCGGTCTAGTAATCTGTAAATATTGGATCAAATAATAGTAGATAAGAGTACTAGATATCAATGTACTAATATAGTAAACCTAATTGCGGCTATTCTCAAACTAACCAAGTCAGATACTTTTTACTAATGTCAAAAACAAAATTTTATATGGACCTGACAGTAATGTATGGCGACGTCACAGATTTTGAAGTCAAAAATAATTTATATTATACTTCAATGAGACTGAAAAAATAGTTATAATACGATATAACTGAATATCGTAATTAATAAACCATCACTTAAAATGACATTTAATTTTGATTGTTTAAATACCGATACATTTTGTTTTTTACCCAGTCGAATAGCCAATTGACATATAATTCAAACAAATATATACATTATTATTTAAAGCAAAACTAAATATTGCCACTAGACGCCACTATACAGACGTTTTTTCTTGACGCACTTACCTTATGATCCTCAGAGTGCCATCGACCGGATTAAGATCCCACAACGCCAAAAAATCATATTCAGTGATAGGAACTATTATTCCGTCTTCATTTCTGGCGATACTTCCCGCGCGGTCTATGGAATACCTCAATACTGGCTGTTCGTCGGGATCGTAGGCTTCTGCACGATAGATTATTGTGCCTACCTAAGATTAAAAAATACACCTTAATAAATAACACATGAAAAATACACCTTAATAAATCACATCAAAACTCACGTTGTAATCACTTCACTTTCTTACTTTTTTGTAAATCGCCAGTTTGCGTAAAAAAATAACCTAAGTTTATCCTACTTCTTACTAATATTATAAACGCGAAAGCTTTTATGAAAGCGAAAGATTTCGTATGTTTGCTACTCTTTCACGCAAAATCTACTAGACCGATTGTTATGAAATTTGGTATAATATGTGGGTTTCTACCCGTTATAAGGTACTTTTTATTCCGAAATTCCTTCAAGGCGCAGCTTGACTTATAGGCTATGATTTTACAATCGGCTGCCTGCCTGACGTCAACCATTTTAGAGAAAAGCCCATCAAAGAGAAGAAATAAATATCATGCCGGCTCCACACCATCGCGTAACAGTTCGTCGAACTTTGATGGAATCGGCATACATTGCTAGTTTTTCATTGCGCTAAATATAAGCTCTCATACAAACTACGCAATGTTCATGCATACGCGTTCGGCGATAGTGTGGAGCCTACATAATAATATATACCTCAGTATTTTCCTTAACCGCGACAGTCCCTGGTTCTATTAAAACCGGTGGTTTGTTGTTCACGTCAACAATAGTGATGTTCACCAGTACTGCTGCGCTCAGTTGCTGGTCGCCTATACCGCCATCTATAGCAACCTAGGTTAACAATTTCATGATGTTAGAAATATTATATGATAAAATTTCTATAAAATAAATAAAAAGTGCTAATGTTGCCATCTAAACCCGTGGATCGCCTCATGCTTATTAAAATGCTTCTCTCAATAGATCGTTAAAAAAAGAAGAAAAAACAGTCCGTTTTCTAGAAAAAATATGAAAATGATAATAAGAATATTCATAGAGGCATTTTCTACATTGATTACAAAAAATACTACAAAACTGTTTATACATAGCTGCTTTTCAAAATCTACTAAACACAAAAAAAACTCATAGAAAAACAAAATGTCGAATGTTTCTAGCCTTGTGTAAAAATTGTACACATAGGACAAAGGTCAATAAAAGAATTCGATACGAGATCGCTTTTAATGGTGAGTTCCTATAACGCGAGAGTAAGCACAAATAAAGGAATTTCAGACATATCATTCCTATGAATCCGTCATCGTGGCTATGTACTTACCACAGTGAGGGTGTATCTATTGCTCTTGGGATTAGTCTTGTCCGGGTCCAGAGAGGAGCCATTGGCCACAGACACAACTCCAGTGCTAGAGTCTATAACAAACTTGTCACTGGCCCCTCTTTGGATGCGATACACAACGCGGTTATTGGGGGAAGAACCGTCAGCATCTCGAGCCTTAACCTGGAGATTAAAATATAATAGCTTTATTACATACACACACCCAACAAGCATTTTACTATAACAAACTTAACACAAAACTCGAGTGTGCCTGCCTTAGATGCATTAGATGAAGGCTCAGTGTTACGCTGAAAAATGCCCTGCGCTGATTTTCAGCCTACACCTTCTTTGACGACACAAACAAAACTCATTATGTAAGACAAAATGACAATCCTAACTAAAATTAAATCATTCATACAGAAACTAGATCTTCACAGGCACTTTTCCATATGATATTCCAAATTAAATAATATTTACCAAAGATACAAACTACTAGCCTACACATGATAAGTTTAATAATCTTGAAAAACGAAAAGGTTGCGTCTCTTTAAATACCGGGGTGAGTACACTAGTTGCACGTTAATAACGTCAGACACCTCTAAGACGCTGGCGCCCCCGGGCAGGTCCTCGGGTATGGAGCGGCGATACAGCATCTGCTGGAACAGCGGCGCGTGGTCGTTCACGTCCTGCACGTACACTGTCACGGGCGCGGCCGACGACAGCGGCGGCGTGCCGAAGTCGCGGGCACGGACCTGATCCAGATATAAATACCATTCATTAATTCAGAGTGTTATTGTTAACAGTGGTGTCAGTTTTTATATATATCTGATATGTCTGTTACGACTACCTACCGCTGTCTAGTGACAAGCATAACTTATCACTTCGTATATATATAGGTACGTATTTTGTATATATATGAAACATCTTCAGCGACTTCCCTTTACCTTTTCTCATGGAATGTCACATATAATATGGACAAATTACAAAATTTTTTTGAATATTATTTCACGTATTGCAGATAATCACGAACTAACATAAATTCGATCGATTATTATATTACATAAATCGATTATCATATTTTATTATCATACGATCGCACCACACGGCGTCAGAGCTAAGACTGAATACTTTAAAAGCTCGCATGGTCGTTTTATAGCTAGCCACAGACCATTTAACTTTAAGACCGCGCATCACCGGCATATCCATTCGCCAAGCTTATGTCGTGACACTACATAAGATCGGGCCCCGCCCCTTTTTCTTGGTTATACCGCCGGCGAGCATCGAAGCAAAGGCTGTGCCAGTTTGCTCGTAAATAAAAACAATGATGCCGTATTGTGCTGTGAAATGCTGTGGAAAGTGTAGCTCAACGTCCAGTCTAACAAAAGGTGGAATCACGTTTAACCAACAAGTCTTTATTTTTTTGTTATAATTTAATATGATAATTTTCCAAGCCATGTTGTTTTGGAAACAATATTATAAGAACAAAATATATCTAGTTCTTTCTTTCGCACTTAAATCAATATGGCACAAACATATAATTATCTCGCTCTGCCTTGGCACGTGTAAGGTAGCGACGGGACACATAAGATACGATAATCGATCGATGAACTGATGGTAATCGATGATGATGGCGCTAGTGTGCGGGAATGTAACGCCTTATGTTTATATATTTTTTTAATTTCTTGACCTTGGATAATAGCCTATTGAGAAAGACTTGTTTGCTTGTGATTATGTTTGTTACTTATTTACGACTTCACGTTCAAACGGGTGGGATTTTTTTTAAGAAAGTTGGTTTTGTTGAGGTAGCTGATACCTTGTATTTTTATCTTTTATAGAGTACTTTTATCCCGAAAAGTTTGCGATACTTGTAGGATTTGGTCAAAAAGTCTGATAGTCAATGACGCTTTATAAAGTATGAGCCATGGTTTTCCCTAGAGACTATGCGGTTATTCAAAAAGGACGTGAAAAGATTTACTCGGAGTCATAGTGAAACGTAGACGAAACCTTGGTGAAATATGAAAAAGTATAATTCATCAAAAATTACTGCCTACTTTTAGTTAAAATATGTTTTGTCTCTTTCTGTCAATGTCAAATATTGTAAAGTGCTATAGGGACAAAACATAATTGGAACTCGAAATAAGCAATACTTTTTTATGAATAATAAACGCTTAAATTTTGAAGATTCGATTCTTTTTATGACTGGCGACGGCCTAACGTCAATCCTTTTTGAGAATGTCTGTTAACAAAACAAATTGTCATATCATTTATCACAACAATAATTGTCATATCATTTATCACAACAATACTATAGTAATAAAGATCAAATAAATAATATATTGTCTTTTCTTTATATTATTTTACAGATATATATTTTTCGAGACCTCCCGTACTCTGTTCGAGACAAGAATTTTTTTCTCACTAATGTGGGACATGTGCGTCTGGCCTTAGAAATTCTCGATTGAAGTCATTGTGTTGCCCAACACTAGTAAGTTATCAAAACCTTATTATAACCTACGTATTTTTGAACGCTCCAATGAGAGCTAAGCTACCTTCCTCCGCACTCCACCACAATTAAGCGATTGCGTTGTCATACTAAAATGTATGCAAACGTGGTCTTAAGGTTAAATGGTCTGTGTAGCTAGCACACATGTGGGTTGACAACGAGTGACATTTGTAAGTCACTATGCCCACGAATAACATTTTGTAATCCGAGCTGTTTTATCGACAATACGGTAGTTAACACTCTCCGTCATATATAAACTTGTAACTTACAGTCAAGTGTATAGGCCTAATATTAGTGTTGTCGCCAGGTATCTGTTCGAAATCCAGCCCTCCGACTGGGCTGATGATGCCCAGGTTAGGATCGATTGTGAAGTTGTTCTTGTATTCTCCGCTCACGATCGAGTACTCTATGTGACTGTTTTTGGTTCCTGAAATAAATATTAGCATTGGGATTGGATATTTATCGTAACGATTAATTGAATAAATATTTACACAATACCTCTTAAATAGGAACATAAGATCTAAATGATTGCAAAAATCCCTTACCATTCAAATCGATATCTCTAGCTTCCAGCACCAGAGGGTTTTCAAACTGCGCCTCATTCTCCAATAACCTTGCCTCGTATTTATTGGCTAGGAACATCGGCGCGTTATCGTTCACATCTTCAATATTAACAACCAATTGGGCTGTGTTTCTGTTGCCTCGGCCGAGGTCGTCTCGCGCCTCGACTGTGAGGTAGTGTTGGGAAATCAATTCTCGATCGAAACTGTTTCCGCCGGCTTCTTTGACGGTTATTACACCTGATACCGGATTGAGGTACAATCTGAAATTATTCCAAATTTAATCGTTATTCAAATAGCCGGTGCACATAAGCTGAATGTGGCATGCGATGTAACATACAAGACAGTTAAACTTGTATTTAGAGCAATATATTGAAGCGACAATTCACTTTTCGATGGTGAAAGTCATGCATGTTGCTGACGGTACTTAGCTTGAGAACTATTGTTCATTTGGATGAGCATAAAACTAAAGAAGCTTTAAGTAATGCATCAGATTAAATATTATGAAGAATACAACTTCTTAAAGTAGACATTATTACAAAATATTTGTCATAGCATAGTGCCCAAATGTGCAAGTGTTGCGAGATGGTAAGCAGGCACTACAGTCCATGGACACTAGTCTGTAATCCGTATGTAATTTCTATATGAAAATAAAAACTTATGAACATGAAAATAAAAAGAACCTGTTTTGTACATAAATTATAAATTAGAATAAAAAAATATGTACTCACAAGTTAGCAATACTCCCACTAAGACTTGTGTATCTAATTCCCCTCGTGCCGTAATTATCAGAGTCCTGATCCAAGGCCTGGACCCACGCGACTGTGGTGCCCACACCGCAATTCTCAGGAATGGACACAGTGTACAAAGATTCCGTGAACTCTGGAAAATTGTCGTTTTCGTCCTTTATGTGGACCATTATTGGGACTACACTGAAAAAATAGAAAAAAAAATTGCTCAATATTTTGGCCTTAGCCCAGCAGTGGGACAAAACATCCACAGGCTAGATAAAAATATGAAATAAAAAGTAACAGTTCACAAATAGTATCTTAGTTAAGGTCTAATAAATGCCTATGTAAGTTTTTTGCTTGTAGTGTAATTTGTGTTTGGGTGGTTCTCAGAGCGTATCGACCGCTGCGGCCGTGCTGTCTTGTGGAAGTCTTGAGGAAGGAATCATGGCCGCAGCGGTCGAAACACTCAGAGAACCACCCGTTTAAATGTTATTGTAAGAAAAATACGATGTGTTAAAAACTCAAAATAATATACTTATATACCTACAAAAAAAATTTTTTTAGTATATATACAATTTTTATAGCCAGATAGTACAATAGAATAGATCAATATATTTACTTACCTCATTTTGGGATCTTTGGCAACCATTTCTTTGGCGACTAGACTAAAATTCATTACAGTGACCTTCTCATAGTCTAAAAACGTGGGGTCATTGACCCTTATGAGGAAGGACGCCTCATTGATTCCTTTGAATGGTGTCACGTCGAAGACACCATTGTCCCCGCTCAAAAACAGCTCAAATGTACCATTTGTGCCCTTAAAAATATTTTATTTCATAAGAGAAAAGAAAAGTCAACATTTTTAGCTGATATTAGAATAAAAACACACAAACCCACTAACATTATAAAGGTAAAAATGTGGATATGTTTTTACTCAATATAACTTTGAATTTCCTATTTGCTTCTCTAAGTACATAAAAATAAACAAAATGATTTTATACTTGTATTAATTTTGATTAATGTACTTATTTAAAGTTATTACAAACAAATTTTTAGTTTCAATGCCAACAAGCCTACCTGGTCATAATCAAAGACTTCTGGGATTGCATCCTTCATGAATGTTATGGGAGTATTTTGTTGTGCATTTTCTAGCACTTCCCCTACATAACGGTCACTGCGAAATGTGGGTGTTTCATCATTCACATCTGTTACGATTACTGTTACTTCAGTTGTAGCACTTGGCAGAGGTGAGACACTCCGGGACTCTTCTGTAGCCTGAAAAAGTTATGATTTCACATATAAAAAATGTGACAAGTAAATTGACATCGAGACATCTAAGTCACAATAAAATAAATAGGGCTTTCCCTCTGGGCCCCACTCTTGTCAGGATTTTTGTGTTGGATGCAGGACCATTGGGCCTTGCCTATAATTAAGCATTGTTACTGGAGCCAAAACAAATAGCAAATTTTGGTAAAGATAAAAGTCCTAACATGATCCTCCATTATAACCTCATAGCTGAGGTTTGTGATCCTTATGTAACACCTTCCTATACTAACATGATAACAAGTTAAAACTAAGCAAGGTTAATATTTAAATATATATTTCATAGAACAAATCAACAAGCTTACCAATATTTCCAAGATATAAGCTCCATTGCTGTTGTTCGGATCTTCCCTGTCCAGGGAATTAATTGTGTAAACAATGCCCGAGCTGCTGTCGATGTCGAATTGCTCTTCACCACCCGATATGATGCTGTATGAGATGCGGTTGTTGATGCCTCTGTCACCATCAATGGCACGTACTGCAGGTAAAATAATTAAATGTAAGTAATATTAAATTGATTTGATTGCACTATGCACTATTTGAGAAAACTAAAATCCGCATAGCACCTTCAGTCAAGAGTTTTAAGAATAAATTATATAAAATCAATCTTCAAGAGACACATGTATCAGCTTACTTAATTAGTTGCTAGTGTCTTATGATATAAAATAAATGGTTTGTTATTTGACGAAATAAATTGGTCCCATGATTTATCAACTAACGCTATTGATATGTATTTAAAATAATAAAAATTTACATCATTCTGAAGTGGCTACCTTGCAAAACCGAAGTCCCGATTGGCGCATCCTCACTAATTCTAGTAACAGGACTGGCCACCACAAACTCTGGGGGCTGATCTTCCACATCTTGCACCTTCACAAGTATAGCGGCAGTGCCTGTGTTTACTCGGCCCTGGTTAGCTCGATCCACAGCTAACACTCTCAGTTGATAAAGCGATTTTCGCTCGTAATCTAATCGGTTAGTTAGCCGTATCACTCCTTTTCCATTAATTGTTTGTACTGAGAAACTGTCCAAGTCTCCGTCTAGCTCTTGAAGGCCATACAAAACCTAGTAAAAATAAGATTTAATCAGGAATTCAGGTCAGGACTTAAATTCAACTAATTTTTAATTCGGTCCGATTCGACACCGCAGGCAGGCTTTTTTTTGTGTTGTTTGTTTGCTTGCAATGCAATGCAATGCAACTTGTAAAGTCAGTGTCGTTTAAATGTCACCTTTGGCAGAAAGTTGGCTATTGCTATTGGTGGATGTGCGGAACGGACACGGAAGCCTTGCGGCCGAGCTTTCGGCAACATTATAAAAAACATGGCGGGAAATAAAAAAATGCAAGAAATGAATAACAAATAGGGTAGGTACTTATAGATCGAATGTATTAACAAATTATCTTTTATATATTGTTTTTTGTATGGGTTTGTTTATATGCGCTTTACTAGAATTAGGTAGGTACTGGTGTGAAAGTATAGCCTATTTAACATCAAGAATTCCTAACATCTAGAATTCCTAAATTCTCATTGGAGCCAAGCTGCGGGGCAACTAACTCTAGTTTAAATACAAAACCACAGATTAGAGATGAGATGAATGTAAAATATTGAAAACTTACTTGACCGTAAGCTCCTTCGTCAAGGTCCGTTGCTTCCACTGTAGCTATAATACCTGGCGGTGCGTCTTCTTTTACGGTGATTGCTGATGGATATGGCTTAAAAATTGGTTCGTTGTCATTCACATCTTCTACTAACAGTAAAAAGCTTTGGGTAATAAAATTTCCTTCTCCTAAATATCCATCCGTCAATGTGAGGACAAAAGAATATTCATCTCGCGTCTGAAATGTTAAATTTATTGAAATTCCAATACGTTATTAAAAATACCTATGTATAAAGCAAAGTATATTTACGAACGGAAGTACTTATTAAATCCATGTATTTTGGTACTAAATATGTACTTATGTACTTTTGTTATCATGACTGATATAGGTCTTCTCTTTTATGTAATTCCTGAAATATTATGGAGCAAGAACGCATTCATTAGTGATTTGCTTACCTCTCTATCTAATTCCTTAACTAAATAAATATTAGCTTCGTTGGACGAAATGGTTTCTAATCTTAAGATATCACTCCCCAGTTGGTCTTTTATGCCGAACTTCAAGGGATCTCCATCAGGATCGACACCCCTCAATCGATATATTAGACTGCCTGAAATGAAACAAATATTGGTACATACTTAAGTTTTTTTAAAATTCTTGATAGTACATATATGATTTTAGTACATATATGATTTTTTAGTCTACTACTAACATAAGTAATTATAAATGGCTATGATCATGTCTGGTGAAGGAGTATTGTCGAGGAAATTGCAAACTCGCAGTTTTTACTTAATACAAATTACGTTGCCTATAAATTTAAAATGTTTGAAACGGAAATTAATAGATTACAATCCCCATTTCAACCTATTAATTCCCGCACGTCCCGATCTGACGCGATTCTATTGTTGTTAAATTATTTTTATTATCTCAAGGATCGAAGGGAATGTCACGCTTGCATGCCAGCAACTTACACGTGTCTCTGCACAGATATAAAAACATAACATTGAAGTGTCTCTTGTAACTTACTCATGCAAGTGACTGGCATGTAGCACACTCTCTACTGGTATGCTATCACAACTAATCACAAGCAAGTAAAATGATCAAGCGCCTGTTTTATTGTATTTCTATCATAACTTTTCCTTCTGGGAGGATTATGTGTTTAGCATGTCTTTAGATATCGTTTTGTACTTAGATGCAGGTAGAAAAAACGATGTTTATGATACCCATCTAGTTCTGCAATACTTATCAAGTAACCCTTTACAGACACTTTAATTAGTTAATAAATTTTTCTACCTTATTTGGGATTCGGTCCACGTTTGCCGTTCGTTGCAATAATCTAATCTAATCTAAGTATTTATACCTATCTTTTAGTGAAAATAGCGCTATTAAAGAAACCTTATAAACGAGCTAATCCGATGACGTCATGCAGTTATGTAGTCCTTACTAATAGACAACTGTACACATGTTCGCTTTAAGTGAGAGGTCAAAGATACTTCAGTAATCCAATTACATGACGAGGTGGAATGAAAACCCAGCAGTTTTGCATAAGGTTACACCTAGTACGTACGTACATACGTATATATAGAGTGAACATAGATGAAAATGCAATTGATAAGGGTACGAACATATTATTATTTATTGATTTGTTGCATTGAAATGAATTTGAATTTATTAAAATATATTAAACAGCTTGTAAGATAACAAGATATGTTTTTTGACCAAAATAAATTATCTGTACGTCATCCTTAACTTTACATTATTAGTCTTCTTCTTTTCTTGTGTTATGGCTCCATCGTTTGCCAAAACGATGATTTTCAATACTAATTTTGTAATGATCTTGGTGGAAGGTGGTAATAAATACCTATCTATAGCATGGCTTCTCTGTTGTCGCCCTGTCACCTTGGAAACCCCTCAGTTCGGTTAGTTCCCCTACTTTTAAATTGGATCGGTAATTTCCGGCCGTCGGAAATGCACCCATTGTTTCCATTTGAGTAAGTTTGAGGTAAAACAAGTGTAATGCGCGTGTGTAGGTAACGTACAGTATAGCACGTTATTAACAGGTTCAAAAGGTACATTCATGAACCTGTACTATAAGTAGGGAAATTAAGGTCAACGAATTTATACTTCAACTGATTAATCCCCATATTTATAGGTAGCCAGAAAAAAATATTTCCAGGAAATATCATGATAAACAGGAGAAACATGAGAAAATTGAAACAACTGGGGGTTTCTATACTTAATTATTCCAAATTATTTATGATTATAAATGGTCGGAATAGAGGTTATTTACCTCGTTTAATTTATTACCTATAACTTCATGAAGTTATAATAACGAAGTTACTAAGAACAACTTACAACTTTACTTAAGGACAACTTACCCACAGGGGTTTCAACACCTTCCTTCAATCTCACAACGATCTCCGACTGGCCATCTATGAGGAAACGTGGCGGTCTGTTCGCTACGGCAATCTGGATCAGTAGCAGCCAGACCAATCCGGATAAAACTGGTTTGAGGCGGACCCGCGCTCGGCATGGCACCCTCGGGCGCATGATGGTTCACCTGACGCATCGAGCCCAATTTTCTCTATACATTTTCTTAGTTTCCCCGGGTTTGCCGTGGGAACATTCCACGCTTCGGGTTGGTGAAAGTGTCAACTCTTGATCCAGTGTCAACTACGTGCCGATGAGTTCACGCCTGCAAAGAGACAGGTGCTATATTGTTTTGTAGGTTTTGAAAAGTTGTTTGGTCGGTATAAGAGAGCGACAATAATCACAAGTTTGTGCTAGGCCGATTCGGATACAAGCTTCCATATTCCTTACTTACGAAGTATAATTATATAAATAAGTCATATTATATTTTAGGATCTAATCTTAAATGCAAAAGTAGAAATTAGATGGCTGGCTGCCAAATTTACAAGCTAAGCCAGCTAAACACAAGATCGAATGGTAATAGCTAATTATAGTTAATTAAACATTGAACATATAACAATCTTATCTTGGCTACGAACACTGTTACGAAAATCGATTCATCCGTTACATACACATACTTACTTAAAATATTATACAAGATACACTACACCTCAAAGATAGTAAAACGCCGCCCTTTGTTTGCATCTGAGGTTATAAAAACAATTCAACATCTAAACTTGTACATGGGAAAATCCCATGTAAAAAATAGTATGAAAGCGATACAAATGTTCATTAGATGAACCTTTAAATAAGTAGACATCTCATAAGTGGATTATTACAATGACTGTGAATTAGCGCGTGTCTGAAAGAGGTTGCTAGTTAAATGGCCGGGCCTCCTAACAAGCCATCCACTATTTTCAAAGAATATGTTGACAAATTTTAAAAAAGTATATGGGTACTTATGGCTACTAAGAAAGTATATGGGACTAAGATAGTTATTATGGGATCCGGCGCCGATCCAGCTCTCAAAAAAGGTAGACATAAAACTTATTCAAGTTATAACATTTAGTAAAAATTGCAAATTTATTGATGTAGGCATGATGTAGGTCTGTAATCTCCAAGTATCTAGATTTGTTCATCTAGAAGCTGCTATTAGGATGATCTTTTCCTTGAAATAAAATTACGGACGGATAACACATTTGGATCTGACTAAGTATAAATTATTGTTAAATTATGTTTATGATATACAAATTGCATTAAGGTTGTGGAGATGCCCATCGTGTCGGCAACGTTAGATCCGCCCCTGGTGTTGTGGTAATTTTTTTAAACTGCGACGTTGCGTTTACATTCCTAGATTGCGCAAACGGATTGATTTGATTTTCACTATAATTTAGATAATTACTTCTTGGTGGTGTATTGGTATAATTTCTGTGTCTATAATACACACATTGGAGAAGCAGCGTAGGTACTGAACCTACGCAATTATATATTTCCGTTTGAAATACGTTCTATGTATCAATGCAGTTAGTTATGAGAAATATACATAGTTAACAAATATAGAATTGATTGTTTTGTAAACTGCTTACATTTTGCCTACATTTCTTAGTTTTTATTCACACAGTACTTACTGTTCTCTTTAAATAAACAGTTTAATACTCGCGTAAACGGGATCGAATAACTATTCGCATAAAAATCTAAGGTGCATATATACTACTAAATATATATACTACTAAATATATATACAGTAAAAAGTAGTGGCAAAAATCTGAGACGATGATTCACCCTGTGTGCGAGTTCGGTTTCGGAGCGTCACAGCCTAGAATGCCACTAGGAGAGAGACAGAGTAACTTAACGTCACTTTTGCGATGACATTGCCCAATCAAGAGCCGCAGTTAAAGCTCATAATTATTTGATTATTATATAACTTTAAACTCCCATCTTAACAAATTGGGCAATAAATTACATTTTATGGAGTTCACAGAGATCACGACACACATAGATGTTACATCAAACAGTAAATGATTTATTTAACTAGGTTCATTCGCACGACTTGCGAAACAATGACAATTATATAAAAAACAATTATAAAATGACCTCCCGTGATTTGGCGGATGTGTAACACCAAATACAGGGCTGTTCATTTCTTTATTATAATAAATCCCATGGTAATAAATAGAAATTTTGACTAATTTGGAGAACATATATTCATATTCTTTGTTTTGTTTGACGTGAGAATTATACGGTGAAAAAGGTTAAAATATAAAAGCTATTTTTTAATTTGTTGAAAATTATAATGAATTCTAGAAAATAATCAAATACATGTGAGATTCACAGAGATCGGATTTTTTTTGTGATATACTTATTTAAAGAAGAATTGTTAACTGTTTTTGCAAGTATGTTTTGTATTAAGTATAACTGTTATTGAAATGACTAATAAAAATTAAAATATTATTTATTTAGATATTTGAAGTCATGTTAGTATATTTTTTTTGTTTGTATCTGCGTGTTGTCTTCGACTACAGACGACCTGGCGACACGCTTGCTTATCCTGAAAGACCGTAAATCTATACAATCTATGCTTTCTTAAACAGCAGATTTTCTTTGAAGAAAAGAGTTCATGCTCATCTTTTGGACTCCTTTTCTTCCGGACTCTTTTCTGTTTCGCTTTTATCTGTATTTTCTTGGACATCATTTTTATTATTTTGGTTTGTATGTATTTATATATTTATATATATGTGGTCTTATGTATATATGCTTTGCTATTTATTTTAGTATGTGGTAGTACTTATTTGTGTTTAAGTTATTTTTTAACTTTTCTCTGTTTCTCCTAATGGTTAGCTGGGAGAGAATGCTTATAGAATTAAGTTCGCCATTTGTTTATAAGTATGTTTTTACTTGGAACAATAAAGTTTTATAAATAAAAATAAATAAAATAAGAGCAGATTCTTGTGATGTTACGAAATTGTTTCCAAAGTTATAAAAGTAACATCTTTTTTATGTTTTCCATCGAGAAATAAGTATAGTTCAAGGTTTAATTCAAAATGATTAATCAGACTTAGTATGAAATGTAGTCGAGATTTTTTGTTTTTTTATCACTGTAAATTCTTTTTCAATTTGTTGTATATCATGTACTGATCAACTTTGCATAGTGAATAATTTAACCTTATACTAAATTTTCTGTGATCAAAAAACCCTTTAGGTAGGTGACATAATCCCAGCCCCCAAACCACAAATGTCATTGACGTAATGACGCATTTTGGCAGTAGTTACATTACAACTGTCCGTATCACTGAAACAAAGGACGCAGCCAGCGCATCGGGTGCGAAGGCCAGCTATTGTAACCAGCCCATTCCAGTTATCGGAATCTGACAGGCGACTGACCTTTGCTTTTCATCAACGAGGGCTTTCCTTTCTATCATTTATGTTTTTCAATATTGCTGTGTTATTGATGGTCTATTATACTGGCCATTGTTCTTTTGCACGCGTGAATTCTCTTAATTTATTCAGGAATAGACAAAGCTTCGGCGTAATTGAAATCATATTTAATTTTTAACGACTATATTTATACTTAATTATTGAAAATATGTCAATTTTCCTTTATGACTTTCTCAATTTACGTTTTTTCCTTTGTTCTTTTGCTTAACGTCAATTTTTTTATTAGATTTATATGTAAGTGATAGTGAAGTGAGTCCCATTTTTTTAACCAGGGGTCAGTGGTACTAGTACCTAGTATTATTATTACATAGTATAATAATTATAACAGAGCGAGTTATGTAAACTATATTTCTAATAGGGAAATATTACAGCTATGTTATTACAAAAGAGGACAGCATAATAAAGCAAGCTTGACAATTTTATTAAAGAAATTGGAATATCTTCTACATCTATCGCAATGGGCGGTACACGACTCATCGACTCCATTAAAGTTGTAAAGTGTGTAACAAAAAAATCTACTATTCAGTAGTATTTTTTGGTTAAAGATTGAATGAGAAGACTTTCAGTCACTTTTCAGTAAATAAAATTTTGTTGTCTAAGTATGACTTAAACTTCGATAATTTAATGCATTGTAAAATGATGTACAAAAATGTTGTATCTAAGAGGCTATTTTCTTTTGTATGCATCAATCTATTTAAAATTCTATTCGGAGCCTGACTTAGGTAGACAGCGCTCATCTGAAATCATTGGGTGTTGAAAGCTAAAATTAAGTATATAGGATTTAGTGTTAAGAGAATTTTCAAAAACATTTGTTGCAATTTGCGACTGGAGAAAGCTTCCACCCTTCGTTACACACGTGAATTACAAAAGTAGCTCGGGACTCCATTCAAAATTTTCTTGAGGATTTTCTATTTGATTTATTTTATTAGATTGTTTTGTTATATTCTACTACTGGTATCATTGATTTGGTGAGAGAGTAGCAAACTATAAAGTTATATTATAGTTTGCTACTCTCATATATTATTACATAGCTATAAATATAAAATATTATTTTTTCTTTCAATTTAATCTCTTCAAATAAATTGAAGTCAGCACAAAATTATTAGGAAAAAAAAACCGATAAAAAGCAATTTGTTAGCAGGAAATATTGTAGGTAAAAAAATCCTAATATCTAAATTGTAACTGACCTCAATGAGCAAGTGACTTGACAAATAACTGTAATGGAGCGTATTCAAGACCGTTATATTACGACTATTTGGTACTTTTATTGTGGACATTAAACTTTGTTAATTGTGGCAGTTACAGCATGCACTGATTTTGAAATAGTTATGTTTTGGAGGATACAACATCATCCATACGGGCCCTGAGCTCCGGCTTACACTTAAAAACTTCTGAGTCTGGGGCTCAATGTTTATTTCGATTGCAGTGATGTATATACCTATATCTATATATCTTTATTGGGAAAGAAAAGTGTGTAAAGTATTAGTGTTTCTTTCTTGACGGGTTTCCCGCAATCGGTCATCACTCTTTATTGTGGAACCCAAACAATGTATCCAATTAAAACATACATCGCACTAATCAACAACCACGTTACTATAACAATACATTTCGTTTCGGAACATTTTTGTTACGGAAACCAATTCTCACAATTACAGTTTCAACAAAATTCTTTGAGAAACCGACAGATTAATGTGATAGCCACTTTAAATGGTCGTTTTCTTCAATTTTCAAATTTTTGCCGGTTATAATAAGATTCAATTTGACGATCGAGTATTGCAATCGATTTGTTAACAGTCTTAAGTAAATGCTAGTGGTTATTATCTTTATTATTGTCTAATTAATTTCAGTTAGTGTAAAAATATAAAAATAATTATATTTTATGACATGCTTTGCAGACACGCAAGGCACATGATGTATATAAAAAATTAATGACTGTAAACACCATCACTGATGCAGCTTTTTCTAATTGAACGCTAATAATATGTTACAAGGCGTGGAACTTGCATTGCTATCTTGCTGTGGCGTAGTCCATTGATCACCTAGCGACGTAGTCCTGTATAGAGTAAGAACATACCTAATTAATTTCCAAAATTTTCTGAGAAAGCCTGTTAGTTAAATTTCTCGCGACTCTTACAAAATTTTGAAAAGATACAGATGTGATAGTTGTACAAACGTTTCGGTAAGTTCAATAAAAAATAATATCGATTATTTGATTTATTTTCGATCGATATGTAAAAACACGAAATTAAGTTTTTGCTACGTTATTTCATTATTTCATGTTAGTAGAATCGCGTGTTAGAAATTATGATCAATCAAAGGTCCAATTTAAACTCGACTACCACAAATAAAGGTTTGGTGCACACGTGTCGTTTTAAGTATAAGTATGTTAACTATGTCTTTCTCCGGGAGCCACAAATTTCTTTTTAATGATAGCTGTACGCCATATTTATTATATGTAATTTTCTACTAGCACATCAAAACATATGTTTACGTGCTAATTTTCTGTTTTATTTTGGTAGAGCGTTGAGATCAAATCGTATATTATATTTATATGTTATCTGGGGTTTCTTAGATGATAAAACATTTGTGCTTCTAAATTTTTAAGTGACATGTCGAAACGTCTATTTGTGTTTGTACGCTCTTTAAGACCCTAAATTTAATGAATTTAAATATTACCTACCTACCATCAAAATTGCTCAGAGAGTAGCTCAACTCTTCATCTAAGGGTATTTCTCTAAAATGTATACAATGCAAATATAATTCATGATAAAAAATCGTCATAATGTTCGAAATTCGTTACCAATTGAAGATTTATTGGAAGTGGAAGAAATCTACGCGTTTAACTTTAGTAAGTTATATTAGAAAAAAAAATCTGTTTATAGCGCCAGTATGCGGTCTCTCATATTTCCCCAGTTCCCAGCACTCAATGTCGGCAGTCGTCACTAATGCGGAGGTCCGAATCAGGTGAACGAGTTTTTCTGCGAAAGTATCTCGTACAGCAACTGTTTATATGAGTAGACGTTTTGTTACGCTTTAATTTCTGATTCATAGGCGTTAAAACACTTTCAAATTTAAGTCGGAATAAATTTCTTTAATTGAAAGAATGGATGTTTCCGAACATTTAATTTTGGTTGACGGGAAGAATGACGGGTAATCATGTAGACAAGCGAAATAAGTCAAGATTAATTAAACCATGGAATTAGTAGGTACTCCGGAGTACCTGCTAATTACATGAGTAAGACCAACTGAAAGTCTAAAAACCTTGTTGCGGGCTACGTTGTAATTAGACAAAAAAAATCAAGTGAAAAATTGATTATTTACAGACAAGAAAGACTGATGAAACCATGGAATTAGTACTTAGGTACTCCGTATAGCGTAGTACCTACTAATTCCATGGATGAAACTTACTTAAGTAGAGCTACGAGTATAAGTTTTTATTGAAAATTAACGAAATAAATTTTCAATGTAATTTACAACATATTATATTAATAGGAAATATTATAGTTTCTAACTTGGTAGGTATTTAAAAATAATTCTTGTAAATGTTAATAAGACTACATGACAAAAATTAATTTGTCCAATTAGCTTATAGAATGTATCCCAGTTAACTGTCCACCTGTGCGTGATTATGAAAATATGCAATTTGAAACACGTAACAATAATGTTAACATCAAACACATGTAAGTAAATAAGTACGAACCTACCTACCTGTATAAGTACTAAAAAGGTTAAAAATCTTGGTTTGTTGTTTGTATTAAAATATTTTCAAATCTTTGTCTTTATATTATTTTATTGAAAAAAATGTTAGGCTTAGTTTATTTTTAAGTTTAGTCTAAGATTTATTTCATATTGTGTGATCCTAGATTAACAAAATTAAAAATATATACGTAAATACAAATTGAAAAAACATTTTTAATAGCTAAACACATTTGGAACAAAAACTACTACTACTACTACTAAACAAAACTAGTAGACTTTGACTCATTGTCTTGACAATGAGTCAAAGTCTACTAGTTTTAACTAATTTCAACATACGTTATAGAAGAAACTGAAAAAAAATAGTATTGTACTTGTTCTTTGATTGTTCATAGTACCGTGACGAGTACATTCCCCCTTCAAAAACAGGTGACAGAGTGGAATCTCGTGAATTGTAAAGAGAATGTAAAAAGTTACGAAAATTGTACTTTATACTATAGTAATTACTTTTATACAATAAGAATAATAAACCATACGTTTAAATGAGTACCTAACTGAAATATGTTTTCAGTTATTTAATTCAATTTTCTTTCTCTCAAAAAATATTACAATATTCATAAATGACGTCTCATATTTACGGTCTATGCGGTGGTTACAATTTGTGCTTTTTATGTATAACATTCTCAAATAGGAGGTAAAACATATTAGTTAAAAAAGGGAATGTAAAAAGACTTCGAGTGAGACTTGTACTCCACTGACACAGATAATATTTCTTCTTTTCTTTGCTCTAAATATTAATTTTAATTGTATGGTACGTACTTACATGTATTTTCACCTTTCTACTTTTTATTTTGTCGGAGCAAGAGGCGTGTGCACCCAGCGTGTCGGTCCGCCCAACCTTGACCAAGGGAACAGGCCAGATGTCCCATAAAATTGTTTTATTTTTTCACTATCCTTCTATCAACTCAATGAAAAAACGTATCCAGCCAGATGCTTAGCAATTCGTAGCGCACGTCGAAAAGTTTTTTATTTATTAAGGAAAAGTATATAACTAAATTTTCTTTTCAATTTCCTTCTCTGGTTCTAAATAGTAGTTATTTATTATCTCAAATTCGATTTCGTTACGATTATGCAATCTTAGCAACTCTTCCAGTTTTTCTTTTGTTTTTTTGCTGGTCGTTGATCCGCTGTCACAGATTTTACACTGTACCAAGTTTTTGCTCTTATTTACATTTTAAAATGAATTGTTTTCTAACCGCTTTTTGTGTCGACTACGTGCATAACAATATTATATCATTGTCATAAGTCACTACAGTGCAGATTTTTGATATGGTGAAAGGTAAAAAATATTTTTCAAATATTTTAATTTATTAATATTTTAATTATTTGTAAAAAATATTTTTCAAATATTTTTTAATTTTATGAAGTATTTAAAACATATATTTCTAAACAGTTTTACGTTGTGCACTTAATTTTATTTTACTTTTAAAATACCAAAAAGTATCTTTATATTTTTCAGTATTTGGCACAAAATTACGCAAAATATATGAAATTTTGTAATTTCCAATCGTCTGATCGTGACATCTTCGATATAGTATTGTGCACGTGTAAACCTCCCACGATTTCCAACTGGTGAGAATCGATTTCCACTGAGATGTGATCCGATTCTGAGAACTCGATACGTATTTGAATATCCCATATTGTTATTGTTTATATATCTAATTCTGATCAAGAACAATAAAATGTGTTGCCATTGTTACTATCATATTTTGTTTACAACTTTTATTGTCTTGGGTCGATGTAGGTTAACAAAAGATTGTGCCAAACAATTGATCTCTTGTAATTAAACACGGAGAAAAATTAGTTTTCAATCTATTGTTACTAAATATTTGGAGACGCGGGTATTGAAAACTGTAAATTTTTCACCATCAGAACGTTGTTCTTGACAGTGGAGCAGCATCTATTTAGATCTATCCTCTGCCATCGATGCCTGCTTTCTCCATCAACTGATCCATGAATTCTTAACTAATTGTAAATCTAAACTAAAACAGTGCATTACTATGGATGTAACTGAGTTCATAGTTTGATGCATGCGTGCAGTTTGCAAAAGATAAAGTGAAATTAAATGAACAATTTATTGTTATTATATTAAATCTATGATCGCAATAAAATAACAAATAAAGTGCACTTTCTTCGTTTATAATATTTTGTGTCTAAAAGTAAAATTTGACCTATAAATTGCAATCTGTGCCGCTCTACTTAACTCTGTAATTTATTTGTACGTAGCTAAATCCACGTCTAAATCCATGTAAACAGATTGAACCTTAACGTGATGTAGTTAGTGGCAATTTTGACTAAATTCATCTTTAGACGTAAATTGATCTCAAAATCAGATTTTACATTACGATACAGAAGTAGCGTGAATCTTTGACCCCTTGATAAATTTCTGTGGATATTGGAATCAATTTTGACGCATATAGATAAAAACGAACATTACGATTACGATAAATAAGAACTACATATAATATAGTGTATAGAAAAATATTCGTTAGTTATTTAATCGTTAGTGATCTGTGACTACTTAACTTTTAATACCTAACTATTTCATCATTAGAAAGCTATGTTAACTAGAAGTTAGTTACTAGTAAGCTATAATTTAAGCAGGGGAGACCACGAGATAAAGGCTAGTTATTATATCAACTTTCATAGACATCCTAAGTAGTTGTAAAAGCGGATATAAAATATTTTTACTATTGTCTGCAAAAGTTGCCCCTGGATTTTTAGTCTATGTCGTTCATAGAAAAATTGTGTAGAAACAATATATATTCAAATTACCTATATGAATAACAAACTTATTATTTTTTTAATCAAACAAAAGCATAAATGAATTAACGTTTTATTAATGCTGATAAAACAAAAATGTATAACTTACAATTTTAAAATTCCTTGAAGGGGCACGCACAGTTTTTGTGGTAAAAACAACAAAATAATTCGAAATTCGAACAATATCGAACGTCAGCCACTGCACTTCCTATTTCCGGCGCGTTTACGTGGGACGGCAGGTGCGGTGAGGGCCGCGAGCGAAGCGACACTGTACCAACTCTTTAGATGTCCATTCCATTGCACAATTACAGACCCCATATACGATAGTGCAAATGGTGTGAAACCCGCAGGGGCAGTATGTTGTTTTGTGAATTATGATTTAGATTTACAAACAGTTTATGTAGGTACACAGAGGTATAATAAAGAGATACTTACGTAGTAAAAAGTAAGTGCAAAGGTGCTGCTTATTTAAAATGATTTTTTTCCCAGCAGATCATACTAAGAGGAGTGTTGAAAAGAAAGGCAGACATGTTGTACGATGCATATATGAATTAACAAATTAACACCAAATAGTGTATTCTAGACACGTAATGAAAGAAAACCAACTGTAAATTTATAAATTTTTTAAACACTACTAGCTTATGTCCGTGGTTGCGTACGCATTTTTTCCCAAGGGGACAGTGTACCTACAGTACTTTTTTCAATATATGTCTTCACTCTGTTAACTGTTTCCCGCTTATTTTCAAGAAGATTAGTTGACATCCCAGACCATAAATGGTCTGTGGTTTGCATATAATTTTCCCCTTAACTTGTCAACTTGGCAAAATACATGAGGACGCCAATACAACGCCACCGAACTGCACTATCTTTGACTAGTCCTTCAGTCAGTGTAAAATATAAAGTTCGGTTGGGACTAGTTTTTCCCTGTGGCTTCGGCCGCGTTATTTCTCACTAGACTCTTTCATTCCCTGACCAGCTTGGAAGACTCATATATTTTAAAACATCTTCTGTGTCCCGACCTGGATTAGTAATATAATAGACATTATATTTATCCATGCTTGTTATTACGAGAATTTTCTTAAATATTTCATACAGCCCAGTTGTTGCTCATCGAGCCATAGAGAATTAAGGTAAAAGACCTCACTCCACAAAAAGTATAGGTTACAGACCCATAGTGTAACGATCTTTACGAATAACATTATCTTTAGATATTATTACCGCTAAGTTCATACTTTAGGATAAAGTGAGAGTAATATTGAAGCGTTATTATTTTATTGAAATGTTATAATGGACGATTTATTTGAAAGACTCCAGTAAGCGTATTTCCCAAAAGGCACGCTTTCTAAATTTATCTTCTCCAATCCGGTGGGTGGTCTTCGGCATCCATAATTTTCAGACCATTAGCAAGCATTATAATTATCATCCTTGACAACATCAAACCAGAAATTAGGTTTACCCCGGACTCGTGCGCGAGGCCCTTCCTAAATCTATGATTTCACCCTTCTGTCAGGTTCAGGTGGAAGCGGCATAGACAAACTGTTGCTCCCGTACCTGCTTCCTTATCAGCTGCCAATCGTTGTATTGTACGAGGCGAGGCGAGGGGTGTTGTCCACGGGAGTGGTCCAATTCAACGGCGGGAACCACACGCCTCATAATTTTTTGCATGTGTTGATAACATTACATGCTAACCCCTCGGAGTATGCCTGCTGGCCGACGCTCGGCGAAGCGCGACGGGATATGACCGTAACCGGCCACATCCAAGCCTTCATTTAAATGTAACTGTTACAGAAGAAAGTAGCGAAAATTACTTTCTTTGCACGTTTTTATTTCAATTTCGAGTTGGAACTTCGACCCTTCCAAAAACTTCTCCCTATCACACTTGATCTTACCATTAACCATTACTATGCCATTATTATAGTTAATGTACGACACATTCAAAACATATCAAATCGTGTAATAAACAACACTGGTGATATATTTAATTATCGATATTGATTAAAATATATTTTACAAATATCATTTATTTTTACAAATAGCCAATTCACTGAACTTAATAAATTCACTGATGTTGACCTGAAGATAATTTTTAGTTATTCATACAATTTACGTATAAGTACTTAAAAATGGTCTCGGATGGCCAGTGGCGATGATGCACCGTTTTGTTGGACACGCTCATCGGGCGCACGTCAGTTATTGCATGTGCAAGTTGCATTTTATGATACAACTTGAATAATACGATCGGCTCTGTTGTGACTATTAAACTTAGGTGAATACGGGCAATACGGGACACTTTTTTACAAGTCACGTACTGCAGTTTTAAACTGGTTAGGTACCATGAAGCTATAGGTACATAAGACTGGTATTTAATCCTAAGTACATGTACCTATTGCTATTCCTTTTATCGGTAGGTAGTTCTCCTCATCTTGCGCACTGAAAGGCATAACTATATGTGGCCGTCCAAATCATAAGGACCTTATGGCGGCTGGCACTTAAGTCTTTATTGCCGTTGTTCGAATAAAAAACAACAATAATGGCGTAAGTGCCGGGCGCCACAAGGTCCCTTTTGATTTGGACGGCCACCTACTTCGTAAAAAGAGAGGTCGGGCTATGATGAGAGAGATAGCGATATATGTACTTTGTCACAAAAAGTTCGTGGGAGTATTTGCTCCAGTATTACATAATCCCATAGATAAAAGAATAATATATCAAATAATCATTTATCCTTTACATATTATAATAAAAACAAAGACCTTTGGCACGTCTGTCTGTTCGCGATAAGCTCAAAAACTACAGCAAGGAAGGTTTACGTGTAGGTAAGTATAATTTATTTTAAGTTACAAGCGGCAGATCCCGGCTTCGTTCGGGTTAAAACTTTTAACCCGAACGAAGCCGGGACCAACACTTGTCAGATTGTAAATTATAAATATTGAACAAAGTAGATTAGTCATACTTAGAGAACAATGTAATGAATGTTATATTGTGATCATGTTGATAAACATTTTTGAAACTAAATAAAGTTTTTAATTACTATGCTGTTGTTACCCTTGTATGAATAAGTTTTGGATATAATGTTGCTAAATATTATTTTATAATTAAAATATAAAATATGTAAATATTCCGTATAAACCCAATTTCCCTATGATTAATGAAATTAAACCACCAGTATAAATATTGTTATCATTTTATTCAATTATATTAATATCGTACATCCCGTTACATTATGACTGTGACACACTATAGGTTTTCACTAAATCAATCGAAGCCACTAAGGCCCTTTCTCCACTAAGGCAAGACTAGCAAGCAGTGTGCATATGACCTAACAACAAATTGAGCACCATGAAATAAATTAACAAGACAGATCGACAGGTGACTATTTATGTTAACAAATATTTTCAAAATACAATAATGCCATAAAAGTAACAAAAAATCGTTATTTTATGCTATGCCACCATCTATTGCGAAACATACGTTGCGTTGGTTTCTTGTAACATCAAAATCAGATTGAAAATACGTATTTATTATCCCCTTTTTGTCCGTAATTAAAAACGAGTAATTCTCTATATTTTCAAGTTAGATTTTGTAATAAACTGGACACAATACTGAGATCGGATCAAGAAAAGTATCGTTATATCCACCGACATTCACACGTTTCCCGTAACAAAGTTAGCTACTCACTACATATTATCATGTCCATTTTCAGCACTCTTCTAACCATCATCTACAAATAGGGTCCAGTATACAAAGATGAACTGTCACATTATAGTCCAATTGTATAATTTTCACGAATTTAGGAAGTTAATAATCTACATGCCATACGATCGCACTAATCTATAACGCCATCGATACGCAAAGAAGAATATTTGCGTGTCTATGGCGGTTCTAAACGAATATGATCTATGGGAATCATATCTTAAAAAAATTTATGGCTTAAAAGCCAGTGAAAATGAAGTAGTTGTTTATTATCTGTATTTGGAGTTATATAGTACAGAACCCTTTGTATACTGGATCCCGTAACTAGTTTTTAACTTTATCAATATTTCATATTAATATTATTACCTACATTGTATCTAAATTTTACATTGTAACTCTAACACAAAATCCATCACATTTTATTTTAGAATATGAGTTTGATTCGTTGTGGGACCTTACTCTGAATGTAATATAATAAATATTATCGTCAGTAGATGTCCCTTTTCTTTTGGGTCATTCTTTAACAAAAAAGTAAAACGCAACGCTTGACTTGAGATCAAAGTTCCCAGTAGACTTATCAGGAAGTCTATTGGCAAGGATATTTCCCTGCTAGTTTCTACTTACTACTATTTACTAACAGTAACAGTAAGACTACTGGGGACGGGCGATAGCGTAACTACATCAGACTTTACTTACACATTCAGAGTAAGACCCCAAGTCATTTAGTGTGCAAGGTCCTTTGTTTCTACACGTAATTCACCTAATTTTGTACCTTATTATAATTTATTAAAATAGATTCACTAGTTTCGATTTGTCAATAAAATCTTTGAGTATGATAACAGTTATTAAAAAACCACAGATTTATGCAATTGGTATTAATATTAATATTTATTTTACAACTTTATAATACAATTGCAACACTATACTTTGAAAGTACTAATTTCTTTTTATTAAAATTTGAATTTGACTAGAGTCCATATTAAGTGCTTATAATAAGAATACAGGTATTTAAATATAATATGTACTTAAGTATGCTTTAACATTTTTTTACATGTGACTGGAAAAAAATTGAATATATCATGACATGACACACAGAGCTGTGCGGTTCAAAATCTGGTATAATATCGTAAAATTATCTGTTGTCCGCGGCTTCACCCTTGTCTAAAAATTATCCTTGGACATCGGGTTATGCAAATAATATTTCACAAAAATAAAAAAGTGAAACCCTTGAAAGTGTGACAAATAGACAGACTTTTGAGTTTATAATAATTAGAAGCTATGTGTCTGTAGTGCAGTTGAATATTTTAATAAAAAGTACTTACAATAATTGTGCTAATTTGACGTGTTATTTAAAAGGAGATTGTCTGGTAGGAGCCGTATATGTATATTACAATTATGTACACCTTAACATTATTATAGGCCACACAATATCCACAATTCATTCGCATATCAACCTCGCGTTCTAGGAACCAATTAAGTAAAATTTCTCATATTTTGATTTGTCTTATAGCTATATGTAAGTAAATAGTGCATTTTCGTTATTGCATGATATTAAACTTACTAAATTAGCACATAACTTAGTAAAATTAAGGCAAATTCGTCGATAAAAACAATTTGCCTTGGAAAATACTTTCCTTATTTTTATTACTTATATGATTCGCTAAACATGAGCAAAGTTTTTAAATATTTACATTATAATATAATAGTAAATTGTTTTCAGTGTTCACTACGAATTTAAATTATTTTACTAGAATCAGATCAATAATTGTCAATTTTCCTTCTTTTTTATGTACAAGGCCCAAACTTGCAATGCTAAACACATTGTTCATCCGAGACGTGACGTTACAAGAATTACCTGCGTTTTCTATATTTACGCCTTGTAAGGGGAGGACATAGTTTTAAAAGGGAAATGGTTTTAGCTAGGTGAACCAAAGAGATTTGAACAGACTCAAAATATTAGGTTATCAGGTACCTATATTCTATTTATTTATAAAATAAGGCATGAAACATTTTAGCTGTTACTTTCGCGATACGAAAATTCATAGACAATTTTCAATGTAAATAACTTTTATATAATCTTACTTTAATATGTTGCCTGCAGAATGTGTATTGTAATTTTGTAGTGAAAATAGTTTTCGTTGTGTGAATTGGTCGTATAACAGAACTATCATAAAATACCTACATGTCTTTGATTTATATTAATTTCAAAAATTATTTAATTATTTCTTAACAGTATATTTTTTCAAATCTGAGCGTCGAGATTATCTCGCCAGATCTACGTCATTCGCTTGTCATAATTAGTATATTTTTAAATATAATTGGTAAGTTTTTTATAAGTATTTATAGGAACTTTAACGAAATGTTTACTTGGCAATAAAATTCATAAAATTCTTCTCACGCCATTTCAAATATTATAATGAAAAAAAAAGACGTAAGTTTTCCAAATGATGTGGGTTTTGTATTTATAAATCTAGTTTTAAAATATTCATCCCAACTTTCTATGAATTCATACTGGGGCATAGTTTATTTGAGATAGTTTAGAATAATGTTCAAATAGACAAGGTTACTGTAATTTGAATTTAGATGCTGTCATGTACAACTTCAGCTGAGCGTTCAACGAACTCTTGACGCCTACTGTTGGACAGTACCAATAGTTGTGCGGGTTGTTGACATTCATTTTGGATTTGGTGGTCTGAGCACTGTAATGCAGATGGAACCACGAAGAATACGGAGCAAGTCTATCACTTCAGGTGTTTTCATCGACGTCACGTTCTCATCATTCACCTGGAAAGATGATCAAATAATATTTTTTTCAAATCTCCACTAGATTTTGAAATTAGTAGGTTAGGTTTGTAATATCACCTAATGATAGCTACTGTAAAACTACATACGTGTGAAATATTAACTATATTTGACATATAATTTTGCACATATTTGGTATGATTTTTTTTTCCTATCGAAAAGTTTACCTGTAAGAAATCGCTTACATAAAGGCATATATTATATGTATGAAACATTTTTGTATGCATAATCATGTGCAATATAAAAATTGTATTGTATGCTATCGCTGAAGCTGAGCGGCCAGTTGTAATGTATGAGTGTACCTGCAGTATGACATCACCGCGCCGCAGCCGGCCGTCGCGCGCGGCCACGCTGTCGCTGTACACGGCCGAGATGTAGCTCTGGCCGGACTCCGGGTGGCTCTGCACGCTGAAGCCGAGCCGGCTGTTCCACCCGCGGTTCAGCTCCACTGTCACGATCTGAAAATGATAAGTGAATTGCATAAGATTAATGAAAAATGTAAATGTGTGAAGCTAATACGCAATTCATACACGAAAGATTGAGCGTGATAGAGCAACTCAAGCCTTCGATGCTAGTGCTTGTTACAAATGTTGAAGTTGTGGGCACTATACACACATACCATAATACCAATCAAGGAAGAAAAAAAAACCATTCATGGATGTACCACTATTTAGCGTGTCGTAAAATTAACGTGTTAAAACAATACAGTCGATTTTGAGATGTCAAGTCTTTACAAAATCTTGGAAATTAAAACCACTAATTAATATGTATCTAATTAGTAGATATTTTTAAATATTACCGTAGGCTCTGTACTAGTATTGTCCTTTGGTTCCTCTGGTTTTATGTTTTCTTTTTGGACGGCTTCAGTTATTTTGAGGATTGGTTGCGGAGGAGGCGGCACGTCCATTGTTACCACCTTGCGCTCGTTCTCCGGTGATAGAGCAACGCCTTTCCATTTCTTTAATCCATTGTCTGTGAAAAATAAGTAAGTTACAAATTCATCAAAGTTAAAACTTTGTTTTTAGAAGGCCACGGGCCCTTGTTTATTTAATGCTGATAAAACCTAACAATCTACATTAGGCCCGCCCTCATCAACCATAAATTGGGTTAGCTAGTGCTCTAGTAGGGAGGACAAAATTTGCTGCTATATATAATGAATTTTGAAAATCTTACTGTTCAGCATGCAGGTCCTTTAGGCTAGTATAAATCTTCCACTTTTGTGAATATATTTTGTCATAATTTATTTAGTTAATCTCAAATTGCAACATAAACTTACTGTCATCTTTATATCCATCCGAAGCACTATCGCTGGAAGTATGGAGCACTGCGCTCTGGTACGCAGGGCTGGAATGCTTGAACCTTTCGTCGCTCGACAGCTCTGCTGGCATCGAGACTGGCTCGTCAGAATCCACGGAGAATACTGGCTCAGTGAACCGCTGTCGACTTATGTCCTCCTGATACACGTTTGGCGCGTCCAAAGCGGCGTTATCTAGGTTGTTCAGCTCGTAGCCATGTGGAGGTACTGTTAAAAATAAATAATTTTTGCCAAGGTAATTCCAGGGATTCCATTGTAGTATTGGCTGACTAGGCATGATGGTTTACTTATGCAGTTCTACATCATGAGACTTTTTGTGCATAAGTAAACAAAACAATTAAAATAATGACTCGTTGCTCACTTGTTTATGTTGTTAGCACTTTAGAAAAATACACCATTATTTTAAAATAATTAATAGTAACGGGCTGGAATACAATAAGTGATCCAGTGTAATGAAATGTAAGTGCAAGAAATACTGGTTTAGCGCATGCTATAAATATCAGGTTTGTGAATCACTGTAAAATAGATTCGAAATATAAGTAGTAAATCCTGGAAGTGAAAATATATGAGAAGATAGATATTGTAAACGAAAAAAGGGCAGATATTTCTACAGCGCGTTCGCACCCTAAATGCTGAAAGGAAGGACTCAAGCGTTGCAATTTCTATCTACGAGTATAGTTTGTTCATCCGACAGTCTGTGTGTTTTGGATAACCAAATGACCGACAGCTCACCTGTCAGGCTTAGTTTTTGTTGTCTACTATGTGGTAGTTTTGGGCTGCTAGCGTGGGTCACAGTGACTGTGTGTGCTCGTTGAGTCCCGGCCTCTTGGGGTGCAGATTCTACTGTATTGGTCGGTTGATCTGCGCGAAACACGTCGCTTAGTGTGATGTGTAGACCCATAGATTTATATAACCGCAGTCATGCACGGCAAAGAAATAGGAACCTCCCGGCCATTTTAAAACGTAAAAAAAATATCGCATGCCTTTTTGCGATTTTTGAAATTCGAACAAGTGGCGTGCTGAATAATTTATGCAAAGAATAAATTTTCTTGAAAATAATTAAAGTGGGACGAGGTCCATAAAAATAGCAGATTGTGATAAGAGGTCAAACTGTGTTAAAGTCGATACTATGGTCGTAGAACTCGTAGTCTATGTTTATTAATATTCATAGTAGTAGATCATTTTGAGCAGGATTAGTATTTATTCTTTCTTTACAACGCCGAAATGAATTTACATACAATTTAGAACTGATATTATTGACGGCATCGGCATTAAACTAATTGGACGAGTTTGATGTGTGTTGTCTGTACTGTAACAGTGGGTATAAGCAGTGCTTGGTGTGTTATAAATTTAAAATGTAGATTATCTTAAAAGCATACACACGGCTTACATAGCCCATAATTTGCATAGCTTCCGCCTGAAGAGTGCTTACGAGTGAGAAAAAATACATACCGTTGGGCTGTTCATAATGGTTGTTATCCTTGGTGAGTTTCCTGAATTTCCTGGGTGATAGACATGGGGACCTGGAGCCGTCTGCGGCGTCGGGAGTCAGGCGACGAGCTGCCAGATCACACAGCATGGAAACTGCCTCCGCTCTGTCAGAAATGACAGTTGAATTTTTAAAATAATAAAGAATGTCCCAGTAAGGAAAGGGGCGTTTGTTCAGTTCCCGTTGGAGTCAGACAGAATTAATCAAGCAAGGATATTTACACCGCTGTAATAGGGGCAAGTTTGCAGTGAATTTACATAGGTTGATGATCTGATTGGCTAACGTATGTACCTAGCAATGTGCGATACATAGAAACATACAATGATTACCCACGGAACATTTTCATTCCGGTTTGCGTGTGTACAATAAATATTAACTTAAACACGTTGCAAATGCGTATTGTTTGTCGCAGATAAAATCTTTTATTCACGGGATGAAATGTTAACTGTCAAATTAGACTACCTGAGCGGTGGTTTCGTCTTATTCAAGGGCCCGTCAGAGTCGATAGGGCCTTCTTCTTTAGGCGACATGGGCGATAATGGCGTGGCAGCGTGGTCCCGGTACAGCCGCAGTCTTACTTCGGATCCACATGCTCGCAGGAAAGCCACGGCCTCTGCGTGCGACATGTTCGACATGGGCGTGTCATTAACCTGTAATATTATTATAATTAATAATGTAGAAAAAAATCATTTAGAAAAAAATATGTTTCAGAAAAGGGATACTAGAATTTAACTTATTATAATTATATTAACTGTTTGTTTTTATTAAAAGCTTTGATTTATCTTGCAATGTATGTATAAAGAATGTCATTTGCGTAAGCACCTATAAGTATTTTACACAATTAAATAAACCTCGCGACTAGCATTTATGGTCATATAAATAGTGTATAATGAGGTTATAAGTTGATAGTTAAAATTTTAAAGGAAAATTTTATTTTCTTTTTGGAGCATTTCAATAAAAGCTTTTTTAAAGTTTTTTCTTTTACTTTTTTAAATGTGTATGTTAGCGAGCCAAATAAAAAAAAACAATTTAATGGAATCGAGTGAGGAGCATGCTATAGGTTCAGTAACATGTATGTAGTACAGTATCTATAGTAGTTTCAAAATCATTGGAGTTTTTTATCAACTCGATAAGAATGTGTTGATTTTCATTTATACTTATGTGATTAAGCTTTTGAAAATAAATAAGTTAAACCTCATCTCAGTAATCGAATAATAATAAAGTAATAAGCGGCAATGACCTTATTTCTCCTTCGAAGCGAGGCGATGAAGCAATAAATGAGGTAATTTATGTATGTTTTGTATTAAATTGTGTGGTGCGGCTGACATATCCAGAGCAAAGAAAAAACAAATGAAGTGTGATTAGTTTTTATTTTTCTTGATGCGTTCTTTTTTCGCTTCGGCGATGGGGCAGCTACCGAATGTGGTAACCGAATTATTTGAATTCACAAAAAATGCGCGCAAGCAGGTCTAATAAACTGATGATTCAGAGCACCAAGTCACAATATACACTTAGTTCTGAATAAATAAAAAATAAAAAAATGTCTTTACCGGTGAATATCGGTATAACACCGGCTATGTGAAAACCGTTGCAAAATTGGTACCTCATGGATTATCCACATATAAGTACTTTATGGTATATCTCGAGAGCGTGTCAACGAGTTAAGAGGAACATCTATTGGCCAAACATATAGAGAAAACATTTTTCTACTAACAATATTATTAAGTCGTATTAGACTTCGAGGCGAAAGGCCATTGAAAATTTGAATGTAAATGACTATTTTATCAGAAAATTGTATTGACTATGCTTTTGTCTAAAATTCCTCCATATTAGATATATGCTATATACTAATTTCACAAAAATTGGATCGCTAGATTGTAGTCTTAAAACTCATACAGAGGAATTTTTACATTGTCAAATCAAGTGAGTTTCACCACGCCCCGCGATCACTTGTAGTGCTAGTGGATCTATCAAAAGACACATTAAAAAATAATGTGTCTTACAGAATCGCACTGCTGTACCCTGGTTGTGTCCTACCATCGCTCAGCGCCGGCTCTCCCATCAGGACACGCACTTAATCTGGGTGTACAGTGGTCCTCATTGCATAACGCAAAGTCTAAAGAGTAAGACAGAATACTGACCGCTACAATTCTGTCCCCCGGCTGTATCCTGCCATCGCTCAGCGCCGGCTCCCGCACCAGTGCACGCACGTAATGCCCGAGTGCACTGTGGTCCTCCTTCCGTAACGTGAAGCCGAGAGAGCCATTCACTTTGCTCATCACTATGTCGAATTCCTGGAAATTTAGGTAATGCGTAAAGTGATAATATTAAGTAGTTAGTCACTAAATCTATGAAGAATAATAACGAAGTCGTGGCTTATATTTTCAAGTAAATAAAACTGTATTTAATTATTAAGTTGAATTGTAATAAAAACTTTGTGCAATTATCCAAATTAGCAATATTAACATAAAAATTGTTTTAAAAATAATATATTTATTGCTTTCGACTAATTGAATATTATTTACATTTCATCTAAAGAACTTTGAAAAAATAGTAGAACTATATAATCTTTAAAAATGGTAATATAAGGTTTTATATTGTTTTGGTATTTTGCCCAAAAACACATAATGTTTGATGGGTTAAAAAGTAGATTTTCAGTTTATCCAGTTGGAATTTAATCGTTCTTTACATGTTTGAAATTGTATAGGAGTAGGTACAGTACATCCATTTGAATAATTACTTACCACCGATCCGTCATCCTGGGAAAGCGTGGGAAAATACTTTTAATTTAATCTCACTAATGGCACGCATTAATCAGTACACAAATACATGACTAAAATTATTAATATCTTTTGCAATTAAAAAATCATGATTCAATGCTAGCCTATCAAAGTTAGCAGCGTAGTTTCTGTGAAAATATCAGGATAGCTTCATAGCATGCCGCATAAATATGAGTACCTTCATCTATAACAAAACTTGATTGAAAGCGCTATTGTCTGGAATTACAAGTTTGAAACATTGTTTTGGTGTAAGTATTTATAAAAAAAAGTTTCCTGAATTTACAACAGGAGCGTAGCGTTATATGTATCTATATTAAAAGAATTTACCCCATATTGAACATCGTAAACTGGCATAGGTCGGTCAAGGTCAGGAAGACGGAGGTCTTCACGGTTGACCTCGGGGCTCGCCTCGCGTCTACCTCGACCTTCGGATGAAGAGGTGGTTGCGCTACTTGTCGTCTGAGATAATCTGGAAGGTAGAACGTATTTCCGATTCAACACAATTTGACAAAATTTCTTATCTTCGTTCTTCTCCAATTACTGAATTTCAATGCCTAGGGTGGATAGAAAAAAATAAATATTTTTCCTGGAAACTGGTTAAGTTATGGATTGATTAAGAAAAACAGTGATTCCCTTAAGTAATTCGTTGACTATTTAACAATAGTCAGATAGACCACATTATCTTTTGTGGTTTACATCGCAACAGTTCTGATCAAGTTTCCAACAATCGATGCGAAATATAGGTATTTTTCAAACAGACATTGATCATTGTGCAAATCATGTTTAAATACCTGGCATGCATCGGATGGCAGTTGAGTGGGTCCATCGGTGGTAGATGCGGATGCGGGGTGCGGGCGGGGGGCGTCGGAGGGTCAGGGGGCGTAACGCTCTCCAGCGCCCCGGGCGGAGGCCTACAGATCCTCAGCTCCACCCGCGCCGCAGCCGTGCGGAGTACTTCCAGGGCTTCCTGCAGGGGTCATTTACATTAGGGTAATTGATCGTGTGTGACGGTACACATTATTGAAAATGCAATGTACGTCGAAAAAACAGCGATTATGTCCGATGTGTAGAAGAGGCATAACAGTTTCATGGTCGTATGACTATATTATTTTTATCAAGATAGTTATCACTAATCAAATTTTTGATAACAAGTAATATAACGAAAGTAAAGTCTATATTTAGTCGTGATTTTGAAGGCAAGGCAGGCTTTTTGAAGTGTACCTAACCGCTATTTATGTCAACCAAATTGGTTATATTTGTAATTTGGGTCTTTATATCAATTATCAATCCTCATCTAACGATAGTACTTATTAATTTCATGATCCTCATAAATGAAGGTTAAGGTTCAGTCAACCGCACATCATATTATCTACCTTAATCTATTGAACTGATATATTAAGGATAAAGAATACGAAATTTAAAAACAATCCTTTTTCAGACAGCAACAATTTTATTTTGCTTAACACTCACCTGTCCGTTCGTCCTAATCACGAATAAATTCTTATCTCTATTCAAAGCGTCTCTGGGCCTCATAACCGCAAATTGTGTTTTTACCGTGTCACGCCATTTTGTGGGACATTTCACAGTTTATTACCTTTTGACCCCGTCGGGTAGTGACAGTGTTTTCATAAAACTTTTTATGTTTCAGGAAGTGCGAAGCGAATGGAATATTTAAAAACGAATGTTTGCCGTTCTGTAATTTTTTTATTATTTGAATTTAATACACAGTACATAAAAATGATCTCATATGGGTAATAAGGTAAAGTTTTCGTTATGACTGTATTATAAATGGCGGATTTTCAATTTCATTATTTCTAGGCCTATTTATTTGTCAACTAGCGTCCCGATTCCCGTCCTGGCTTCGCTCGGAAAATCCGTAAAAAAATTAGCCTATGTGACATCTGAAGGTTTCGTCTATCTCTGTGCGAAATTAAATTAAAATTAGTAAATTAGTCTAGTCGTTTTTGAGTTTATTCAATACAAACAAAAATAAAAATCTTTTCTCTTTAATATTAGTATAAGTGGATAAAATTATTTACATGAAATGTAGTTCACACTACTTATATATTCAAATAATAAAACGCCAACTCTGTTGATTTTATAGTCTAAGTAGAGTTAAAACAAAACGGCATTTCTAACACGACAATGTTTTTTGAACACGGACATTGTAACGTTTATTAGCGTGCAGATATTACAAAGAAAATGGTTTTCCCTAACATACGATTTACATAGCAAGTCATGTTGGTTTGGATATGAAGAATGTACATAGGCATAATATTTATTGGAAAATTCTAGAAGATACGCCTATAGGTTAAGAAAGGAGGGAACTTTATAGAGAGGCGGAATCTAGGCTCCAACGCCCTATGGCTGTGGAAGAAACCCGCACAACTCTCAGATGACAGAGGTGACCATAGAATTAAAGAGATCGCGGCACTCGTCTTGAAAAAAAAAACTGAAACTATAGTCTACTTTTTCGTCGATAACACAGATCAGTACCCCTTATTTTTAATAACAAACGAAAAAATATTGAGAAATACAGCCAGTATTACTAGCGCCCCGACCCGATATCGCTCGGGTAAATACCTAATAATCAATTATTCACCTAAAACTTCCGCTTGAATCACTATTAAAAATACCGCATCAAAATCAGTTGCTATAGTGTACCTAGTAGACTTTGTTTGACGACCTCGGTGGCGCAGTGGTAAAGTGCTTGCCTCTGAACCGTGAGATCCCGGGTTCGATCCCCGGTCGAGTCATAACACAAGTCTCGAAATTACTTTGGAGCTAACTCAATCTGTGTGATTTGTCCTTATTTATATTTATTTAATTTAGTGATGTAAGGAATACTCACATAGGTACTCAGCCCAGCAAGCGGGACTCCGTTGGCTGAGAGCAGCAGATCCCGGGGCGCCAGACGTCCGGTCCGCCACGCGGGTTGCGGGGGGTACAGCCGGCGGATCTTCACCAGCCCCCCGCCCCCGCAGACCGACATGCCCAGCCCACGACCGTCCTTCTCCACCACCACGGTGAAGGTGTTCTCTGTTGACAAATTTACAATTTTTTTATAAAGAGTTTGTTAATGCAATCAAAAAGATTTCGTTTCATTCTAGGCGTGACAAAAAAATATGTCCGTGCTATAAATCGTTAAGGAGTTCCCTCATTGGGAGCCGATCCTGGGTGCACCGTCAGATTTTGGAGACTTTTTTTTAATACTTATGTACGAGTACATCTGGAACTATTTCAAATTTTTAACATCTGCATGCCAATAACAACTCAATTTCTTTGCAATATTGAGGAATATAGTCTAGTCGCGCTGGCTTGTCTCTCGTATTGACAATAAATGCATTGCGGACGTGATCTGGGTTCTCACGAGGAAACTTACATCTATTTTCATATTGTTCGATTAAAGGATTTATGTAACTACCGATTCTAAATAACCTAATGTAAAAAAATAGTATTGTGAAATACAAAATTCATATTCCTTCCTTCATAATGTGCTATAGGCGCACATTATATTTAGGTCATAATAAACTGACACGTTACGGACACACTGAGACTACCGGCTCATCATCAAAAAGCCCAAATTTGAAAGATAAATGTTTTATCTTTAACATTTTGGTATTTGATGTATAAAAAGTTTTGTACCTAGATATTTTATGTAGAATAGATGTTGTTGAAGTTAGGGCCGTAAAAATCTTTGTTTACAAATAAACAGTTCATTCCTCTTCATCATAGTTGATCATATATAGGGAAAGTACGGTTAACCAAAGTCAAAGAACGGTTGTCAAGTTACGTTGCATGGTCTAGGCTCTATATATATGTAATAACGGCGAATTTACAATTATTTTTGGTGGACTGATGATTGTACAAGATTACTTACAACCAAGGACCAAACGTAAGATCGGTATTCGAAAAGTAATAAACTCGAATTTCGGCCTGGGTCGAGCTGTAAATGTTTTTATTGCTTATTTACGCTGAGAAGACGGAGAAGGCATCAGGTTTTATTACACGACATATTAAAAGTAGCCCAAGGCTGAGTTGGACTTAAATACTATTTATAAGTCATTAATCATAATTTGGGGTGCCTGCTCCGATACAAGCTGGGTCAGGGAAGGTAGAACCGCGCCCCGACAGAGACTAAGAAAATATATACCTAGGTGTTTAGTTTTTAACAATTCTGGATCGCACAAATGTTATAAAATGTGAAAATACAAAACACTAGTCAGTAATAGAAGAAACTCGAGGTGAGGAAGAAACTTCTATTGCAGCCTTTTGTTTTCACGAGCAGCTGTGCCATGTAAAGATGGCGACCATGCCAAAAAAAAAAGGAAAACGCTTCTTACTAGTTCTGACTTTTACTGACTGTTACATGCTTATATAATGTACTTACCTTACTATTACACTATTTCACTCTTCCTAAAACACAAAATCCTAGAGGTTTGATAACAAAACAGTGTACTTTTAAAAGGGACGTCTGTAATGATGTTTATTTAAACACATCGCCCCAGTCTGTACAACATTATCACGTTGAAGGGCGGCTATTTTAAGACAATACAGAGCCTGTGTAGGTGTGTGTTCATTGAGGACAATATGAAATGACAGGCGAGATTGTATATTGTTCTGCGCGTTGATAATTTTGTGCAACACAAGCAATATTCGTTTTCAATAAGTGAAAACAAATGAAGGTGCTGTGTCCTCTTGCCTGGCAACACTGGGTGGTTATCAACCAATCAGGACTATTCTATCAGTCATGATTGGTTGATAGTTTAGTAGTCCGTAAAATCCGTTTTATATTCTTTATGTATGTACAGACTATACAACAATACATCTGAATTTACTTTGACATAGTAGAAATTGAAATTTTGAAATGAGTGTATGAGAAGTATTGATATATCTCTCGGGCACAGATCAATTTACGTTACCCCAATTTTCTTTTGAGCCGAATTTTGAAGTAAGAAATTATCTACAGCTAGCAACATTGGTTGAACAGTGTGCAGGTGTTGAGGATTAAGGAGAAAGACAAATAAGTTCTCCATTGTTTGAGGAGAGACGCCGAACTCGCAAAGTTTTGCAAACTGTGTAAGGTACAAATTTCCACCTGGCTATGCTGTCTTTACATCGGTTGTAATATAACATACTCCTCTTCGCATATCAGTCTATCCTATTAATTCTTATACATACTTATAAGGATACATTTAAGAAATGTAATAATATTTGTGCTAATCATTGGATATTTCTTTGTTACTCTACCACGATAAAACTAGCAGAATTTCAAATCCTATATTAATTTCAATAACTAGTAGTTGCTACAGAAATCTTCAGTCTCAAATACCAGGGATCAAAGCATTACAAATTATTATCGGTTAGAGTATCGCAAATGGAATTAGGCCGGCTATTCACGGTCACTTAAAGCCCTTTTATCCAGTAACGGACGATGGCGGCGGATATGAATTATACATGAGGGATTTACAGCAACAATCCCCAGCTGTATTACACGTAACGAGTAACAGAATACTTGATGCGGTAGTTTTGGGGATAGATTAAGTGATAGATAGCGAAGTTGGATGGTAAGATGGATGGTTTTTCCACATGGTTGTTCCACTTTGTGTTTGTCTCGAACTACTTGACGACTTGACTATTTTTGTGTTGAACTTGAAAGTGACAGTGTTGAACGATGACAAAATAAAAAAAAACTTTTCATGAGTAACTGGTGAAACAGGCCCATGGGATTAGTAGGTATTATCTTACTAATTCCATGCAAAGGCCTTTATTTAATTGCTAATCTGTTGTACTAATTAAGTCTACGTTTTTTTGTTATTTAGCCCTTTACTAGTTTTGGTAGGTTTCAGAACATAGCAAAAGAAAACAGTTTTGCAAAGCGCTGCGTAAATAAATAAAAAATCACAGTATTTTTGCGTGACTCACGAAATAGCGTGTTGAATAGTAGCGATTCTCAGACTTCATTAAAATATTCAACAAAGCCATTTTGTAAATTTAGTATGTAACTAAGTCTATTTATTGTACCTTTATCTGCATAAATTGATCCGTGCACAGTTACAAATCAGTAACAAGGTTGTAAATGCGCCTGAAATGTAAGTTGTCGTATACAATTACAATATACCTACAGCATAAACTCCATATTACTACTAATTAAAGCCGATGACACGTAAATGAATCTGCAAAAAAAATTAAAGACAAAGCAGTATAGAAAATTATTTTGTAATTCGTATCTACCTGTTAAGGTTAAGTACATCTGTTTGTATGTATTTAGTGAACCGGAATAACCAACTGCTATTAGCTAGAACAATATGAGTTGACACAAAGCACTTTGCCCCTATTGTGCCAGTTTTAGTTTCCAACCAACAGCTGAATGCACTAGTTTCAATATTGGACAAGTTCCGACACGGAGGGACTATTTGATTGTGGTGAAACTTCTTACAGGATTGGAACTTCGTGTATATTCGAAGTGGGTTTTGCTTGCGTGGATCTCTCGGACATTACTTCTCGGAGGATAACGTGTTGACAAAATTTATTTGATACAAGGTGTCATACTTTTATCCCATACTAGATGTTGCCCGGGGCTTCGCTCCCGTTGGAATTTTGAGATAAAATATAGCCTATAGCAATCTTGGATAATGTTTGTAACCTTTCTAATGGTGAAAGAATTTTTGAAATCGGTTCGCTAGTTTCGGAGATTACCCACCTCGAACATACACATACTCACAAACGCGTACCTCTTTATTATATTAGTAGTTCTATAATGGGTAGGTACGCTTACCTCTTTATTATATTAGTAGTTCTATAATGGGTAGGTACGCTTACCTCTTTATTATATTAGTAGTTCTATAAATACAAACAAATAAGTCAAAGTAAAATCCAAACAATTATAAATGCAGAGCATCGAAAGCTGACCCACTGGGAGCAATGACTGCGACCTCGAGATTTGACCTGTGGCTATTGTTCACCCGGATCTGCCTTCTTACTGCATTGGTGTGTCTGAGTTGTTAGCCAACTTTCTGGCTCAGTGGGGACGGACTGATAGCCCATAGGATAGAAGGCTTGTATTACTAAAGAACTGAAATAAACAATCTCTCTGAAGTTTTTAAGCGTTTTCTTGGTTCTTCTGCCTTAATAAAGCTTCAGTCCATTGTCCATTTTACTAAATTTTTCTCATACACTTTGCATGGAATTCTAGGATCTATAATTTTTGCCATTCAACGTAATATCATGAAGGGCTATCACGAAACATACAATAACGTCCACATCGTGTCTCTTTTTCCCGTATCGCATATGCATCGTGTAAAAAAAAGAGCGATCGACGGAATGACGCACTACAAGTCTTATATTTCATGGTAGTCCCCCTTTACTTTTTTCACTACGTTGTTCACTACGTGTCGTCATAGTATATAGTAGGCTATTAATAACATTTTTTGTTATACATATATGAGAGCTCATAGTTAAATGAAATAAAATGGAAGGTTTCTATATAAACCTACTTAAAAAATATACATAAATCTGTATACAGCTTTTCCACATCAGAACGCAATGTTCATTCGAGCATCGCGTGTTTTGGATCACCGATCGCGATACGAGCAGATAAATTCTGCAACGCCTTATCAATTCACCCCTTATTTGTACAATCAACAGCACAATCCTATATAAATATATTACAGTTATGACAGTATTTATTTTTGAGATGATTTCATTATTTGCTGTTTAGGCGCTCGGGGCTTTTGTTTATAGGTACAAATCAAAGGTTTTTATTTTGCTAGTAGATGTTGACATGTTACTTCCGTATCAAATTCTTACTCCTTAAATAAAACTACGAATCAGTTGCAATTCAAGATTCTTCAATTAAATTTAAAGGTGTCGAAAGAAAATGAATGGAAAAACCTTTCAACTCGCAATATGAAGTGGGTTTAAATAATAACTACGTCATTCATCCATATACTCACTTCTAGAAAGACATACATTTTTTTTTATTAATTGAGTGGGATTTGACTGATTTCGATTCGATTCTTCATTGTGAAGCGTTTAAGTAGGTACTTATAATTAAATGTAAGAAAACAGTTTTGAGTGAGTTCCAATTTAGGGTAAGTAGTACATTTCAATTTATTATCGAATCGCACCTGAAAAATCTACCTGGTTAATTACATGAATACCAATGAATTATAGAGGTTCAAAGAACGCCCTTTTCTCTATTATAAACTTCACTGCTATGAACTGAACCTACTAAGCTAGAACAGGAAATAGCAAGCCAAGCTATTGTTTGAGAGGTAGTTGGTCAATGCCCTATTTACTGCGGAGGGCATAGGACATCCAGCGTCGCCCATTGTTCGCGTTTTTCTCCAATACTCAATTATCCATGATGAATGTGAACCGGGGACGAGGCAGTTTTTATAGAGGCATTGTGTGAAGCTGCCGATTTGCGACAATAATATTAATTGCTGTGAATGATCTTTTCTCGAAAGTAAACCCGGGTCAATTAACTGACAACTCTCCGTGCACATCTTTAAGGCTGTTTAAAATGTTGTCAAGATCATCATGGATTTAGTGAGTACTTCGTCGTAGTACCTACTAATTCCATAAGGTTGAGGAGAATTGATGTCAATTAGATCATTTTTGACTCGAAGTTGATTTCCACTCAAGCTGTCAACTCCAATAGAGAAAAAATATAGGCATGGTAGTCATGTCAATTAGAATAAATTACTACATGATATAACTCCGCCGAATGGAGTATACGAATATAACTACTAATAGTATTCGGAACTTTCGCGTCTTTCTTGATTCTTCTTCTTTCGGTGCCATCTTGATTGAAAGTCGCCAATCATCAAAGCGATCGGTATCTTTGTTTCTCATCAATGTATCTGTAACGGCTACTCGGAAGAAAGATCGCGTACTTTTGTTGTACCATTGGCGTAGGTTTTTCAGCCACGAAATTATTTTTCGTCCAGGCCTCCTTGGGTCTTGCTTTGTATGATAAGTTGAAGGAACTCATGTTTGTTGTTCACATTTTTCTTGCGTTAGTTATAATTTATGTATCTCTTTTCATACATAAAAGTTGTTTTTATAAATAAAAGAACAATTAAACTAATGATCTAAACTGAAATTATCGTTGGTTGATTGGAAAAGATCCCTTCATGGTATAAATCCGCCATTATATATTTACTTTTTTTGTTGAATATTTACTAGAAAATAACATGTGTTCTTTCTACAAGAAAGTTATGACGAACAAACAATTTTTTTGTTGTTTCATAAGTGTTACAAGTCGATTACATTTTTTTGGATACTGAAAATTCCCATGAAGTGAATAATGTACATACAAATGACGACACAGACTTGCGGAATCCCCAGTAGCAATCAACAAACCCATTTAGGGTATTAGCAAGGATCATTTTTAAAACCCTGGTATAATAGAAAATGGGACGACGCGTATTACATAATTTATTTTTGCATAAAATTATCATAGTTGAAATTTCGTCGCAGTAGCCTAATTTTAAATGTGACAGACACTTTTGAAATACGTAATAGATAGTGTTGAGAGCGTGGAAGTTTGAATGCATCTTTGTAGAGGCACAACGTTTAATTACTAATATTCACACACTACATTAAGTAGATACTCTATTTTTTTGTCAAGAACAACTCAGTAATATTATAACTAGCTTTTAAAAAAAAATCTATAAGAAAACTTGACGCAGTCCTGAGCATGGATGGAACTACAACTTCAGCAGAATGAATTATTGTATATAATGATATTTAATAAATTAAAACTATTGCTCTTAGTATTGTTATAGTGAGAGATGGAAAAAGGATTTTCCATAGGTTAATTATTTTTAAAATTATTGTGAAGATTTAATTAGGTATTTATGACATGTTTGTTTAGTCATTCTTCCTTCATGCTCGATGACTCGATGATGAATTAAATCCATAATTACATTTTTTTTCGATATAAATATTCCAACAAGCAAAAATAGGAACAGAGTGGGAGGTAGTTATGTGATGGTATTATATGTATAGTTTGCATACATAGGTGTAACCGATACTTATATGTGATGGCGTAGGATTTGTTGGCGTTGACAGCGTGTCGTTTTAATTAGAAATGGCGCGTAGAACACCGGGGTCAATAGCACCTGGCCTATGCTTCGAACAGCACCTAGCGGTCACAGGTGCTGTTCAGGGCATACATTTTTTTTATACTCCGGTGGTCTACGCGGGATTTATCGTTTTAATGGGTCCGAGTTTCATATATCCGTCTTTCTGCCCGTGGCTGGATGGATGAGACGAGTGTTTTTCCACACGGAAAAAAAGGATTTGATAGTACGATTTCGTATTTTAAAGACTATCAGAAGAAAGTTATTATCCGTGGCTATATGGCTATAATATACGCGGAGGACCGCGTGTATTATAGCCTATTTTATATGTCCTTCTCCATACTCCTTGATTGTATAGATTTAATTTGAATAGAATTAATGAATTTCTTTATTGCAATAAGTTACAAACAAATATCTTTCGCCTTTATATTACTAGAAGTTTTTTTTATTGAAAAAATAAACAGTGAAACAATAGCCTTGTCGGTACCTCTTACACTTAATACTCTCTTTTTGCTTTTGTGATTATGAAATTCACAAAATGGGTATTATATGTATTACAAGTTTTTGTTTTATTTAGGTTGCAAATATAAATAAAGTGATATAAAATTGCGTGTTCAGCTCTTCACAGAGAATCAAATTTACACATAAAATGTTTTCCTCCCCATAAAATTAAGTAAAAACCCGGTTAACGGAACGATCTGGAAAATATCCTGTTAATCTAATATCGGGTGTTATGATGTTGATTTTACTGGTAACATCATTCCCAAATGGAATTGAATTGGCACGCTTAAAAAAATGATTTTTTCTCTAGTGTGTTATCGCTAACGCTGGTGTCAGATTTTATTCAAGTCGCCTAAAGGCATCTGACATGACATACTACTACCCAGCGCCATCTAGTGGAAAGTAATCAAATACACACGAGTGAACTAAACTGTCAAGCAGTTTGCAGCAAGTCACGATGTTTTCTTTCAACAGAAGCAAATGGTGGTCTATGAAAACTAATACATGAGTCATATTGGTATAAAAACTCATTTGGCACAAAAAAAACGTATAAACACTCTTTACAAATTTGATTTTTGTCGTATATTTTTAAGTATGTATTTTGCATTTATTCATAGTAAAAATAACATCCCGATTTTCATTTATCCCCTGTGAATACAAAACCGTATATTCCGATATTTACACCTATAATACGTATAGATCTAGTCATGTTCAATCAGTTATCGTTAAGCGCATGTCAAATATTTGATATATCGGGACAAGGGAGTATGTGTGTCTGACATACCTAATAGGATAATTTAAATGTATTATTTATTCCGTTTTGTTCTGTATTTTGTTGGGTGGAAATCAGCGGCAAACAATATCATGTAAAATTCTCTTATTTTGTTCAATATTACATATAATTTTATCAATTGAATGCATAGCAATTGTAATAAATTACAACTTGTAACATATTGCAATCTATACTATTATTATAAAGACGAAAGCATTTGTGAGTTTGAATGATTGAGACGGGTAATCTCCAAAACTACCCAACCGATTTCAAAATTTCTTTCATCATTAGAAAGGTACATTAGCCAAGATTGCTATAGGCTATATTTTATCTCAAAATTCCCACGGGAGCGAAGCCTCAGGCAACATCTAGTTAATTTGTAAACTTAGTTTGGCATTATACGAGTATAACTGCTGTGTTAGCACATCGATTGATAAAACTCTGTTTTGATACATTGTCAATTACTTCCAATTTTTTTGTGAAGATGTTATATATGTTGTTTCATATTGGTACAAAATTCTCTTTGACCTAAAGGTTGACTGTTGACTAACGTTTGTATTCCTTATCTTTACTACATATATTTTGTAAAATAAAGGTTAATATGCTTGTGTACTAAACTAAATTTATATATCAATAGCTGAGCCTCGGGGCGTCGTTCCAGTAACATGTTACCGGTGTAGAAATTTCATCAAAATTTATCTGTCTGTCTCTGACGGTTTCACGGGAAAACCCTTGGGCCGATTATGATGATAGTTGGAATAGATAACATAGGCACCCGCAGGCAGAGCTGCGGGCGACAGCTAGTAATATTATAAGTAAGACTATTCAATAAAAGTATTTTTGCAATGGTTGAATATTTTTGTTACGTAAGTTTTTCTCAAAGTTTATATGTCAATGTAACTTTATTTCACTAAATGAATGCAAGAAATAAATTTATGAAGAAAATATTAGAATCTCCCGCCGCCATTTAATGTATTTTTTTTAAATATTCACGTATAAAAAAGTCAAAGAATCCTTACAGTTTGTGCCATCGATTATTAGAAGTTTTTATTTTTAATTTCTTACTAATTTTTTTTCTTAACATGGCCTTTCTTTATGGTTGTAAAAAAAAGGAAACAAAGCAAATAAAATAAATTTGTGGCTGCAGTTGCCAATTTGTCGCGTTTGGGTTAGACGAAGATTTTACGCCTAGCATGAAATCGAATTTTAAGTCCTACATACTAGTAAAATTTAAGCTTTATTAGAGTATATTTCGAGCAAGAGAAGTGAAAAACTGTTTATTACAGAAAAGCAGCGACAAAAAATATAAAAGTTTTAGCAGAACCAATTGAGATACGTATAATCCTTGACTGCTCTGAGCCCATTTAAGTAGCAGATTAAAAACTTCATCTTTTAAGTTTGTTAATATATCTACTGCCATTTATTGGAGATGTACCTATTATATAAGGTATTAGGAGGTGACTACATTTCCAAGGTTCTTGTAAAGTTGGTAGGAGACTACGCTAATATTTTTTCGTCATCAACTAAATAACGACATTTTGTAATAAAAGTAAAATAATTAAAAATAAAATGCCACAGGATACATAACCATAAAACCATGTGCCATAGTGAAAATTGACAGTAGGTCATCTACGAGTAGTGCATTACTCAAAGAGCTGCAGGGTATTTGTTTAGATACTATCTGAGGCACACGGGATTGAGCGGACAACGAATACATGCATGTAAAAATAAATGTAAGATTTAAATTAAAAAAGGAATGAAGTGTTTGTACTCACCATCGTTGATGAAAGGGTAAACGGTCCGGAGTTCGGCCTCGTAGGCTTCGAGAGAGATGGGCGGCACGATGGGCGGCACGTAGTCTTCTTCTGGAGACCTTTCCGAGCCGTAGCCCTGGTCGAAGCCGGGGTCTTGGAGTTTCCACACTGGCTCCGCGTTGGACCCTAAAACATGCAGTTATTGTTGATTCTCCCAAAAAACAGCAAACATTTTATCTATGTTTTTTGGAAGACAACCTTTTATATTTTCTTGTTTCAAAATGTTTATGTCCAAAATGTTAAATGGTTAAATCAGTCAATTAAGTGGAAGGCTAGCCCGTTCATTATACCTGAATGGCTGAAGAGCAACTAGCCAAGTTTATTGAAAGAAATGTTCAACGGCTTCGATTAATGTCATTTAGCAGACTTGTTAAATGGCTGGACATTTATATTTTCGTAACTAAGCGTTAAATAATTTGTGACAGGTGATATAGATACACAGACATACTACTTCCCTCCTTCTGTCGTTGAGGGTTAAAAACAAATTAATATATTTCCGAAGAAAAATCCCTAATGGTACATAGAAGTATAACAACTTGTATTCGGAAACACTTAAAATTACTTATAATGCACGTTGCTTGGTAAAATATCGGCTCGCGTGTCCCGGTCTACGTTTCCCTAGAAAAGGTATGGTTTAACAGCATGCACGCACACTGACCTGGCCAAATTAATTGCAAATTGGCCCCTGTTACCGCGGCATAGAGTCCGTGCAGAGTAACTTAATATGCAGTCGACTGTGGCTTTGTTTTACATCGGTTGTTCCGTGCTATTGATTCGGTCAAGTACGGTCGACTTGTGCTGAATTGAAAAAAAAATGAACTATAGATTGAAACAATGGACTAAAACGTAAGTTGAGGTCGATGGAACTTGAAATAAAATACTGATTTATGTTTGATCAGAAAAAGCCGGAGAACTATAGAATTATATATGGACTAACTAACTAAATGCTAAATGCTAGTATTAGAACTGCTGAGTTTTATAGATAATAGTATAATGTAAATGTCCTTTTTTTTAGGTAAAAATTCCGATTCGCTTTGCCTTTCTGTGGCGGGTACAACAGAATAGGTATGTGGGGCTAGAATAGAACCCACTAAAAACACTTCAGTGTCCCTTTTGCGCTATATATCCAGGATTGCAGGCACCACAGGGAATAAAAAGCTCTGTCATTCTCCTTTAGGATAATGTAAATACCTACTAGACCCGAGTTTTTTTCATTATATCTTGGTAATTTGAATTAAATAGTTCATAAAAAGCACTGCTTTTATATGCTTTATAGGGTAAATTAACATTTTGCGAACGTTGCTCCTAATATTCTCGTCTGAAAATTGTACTGAAAATTTCCTTGCAAGGAAATAAACATTTTGTTGGTTATGAGAACTGCGAGATGATTTACTACGTTTTAAATAACTGGCCAAATGCGTGTCGGGTTACTTGCATTTGCATATGATTTCTGAAAACCATACCTATATTTTAAAATATTAAAGTGTGTTTGGTTGTTATTCTTTCACGTCAAAACTAAGCTAGCCTTTTTATGCGCGTGTTAAAGTTAACGTGAAAGTTGACGGTGCAACCCACCTTTAGCATCAAAACCGCCTCTAGTACTTTTACATATTCTATTTTTTTACAAAAAAGTTTACGTAAATAAATATACCTAAGAATTTTACCACCGGACAAATTTAAGTTTAAAAAAACCCGTGTTCTTGTGTCATTTTATCTTTATAAAATTGTCATGTCGTAATTTAATTTTGTTGTTGTTAATTTACTTGCTACAAATAAATTGATTTCTATTTCATAATCAAAGTCTGATTACATTTGAAATTAATAATATTATACACACACACAACAACTTGTGAAGGCACATGAGATTAATTTATCAAAGTATTTGTTGGCTCATTAGACTCCTAACAATATGTAGGTAACTCAATTAATTTACACGACAAGGCATAACGTTGTAAGTAGCTATATTACACGTAATTATTACCATTTGTGATACAAATACTAGCACTTCAGGGATATTATGGGGGTGTTTGTAACTTTGTATATTATCTGCCTTAATTGGAACATTGTTATACTTTTTTATAGTATAACTAGTTTTTATCCACGGCTTTGCCCGCGTTAATTTCCTACAGAAACAGTTATTTTTCCGGGATGAAACGTGTCTGAAACCATATGTCCTTCTTCATACATCAAACTACATGTATGCAAAATTTCAAGAAGATTGGTTAAGTAGATAGAGCGTGAAGAGGTAACAAACAAACAAACTTACTTTCGGATTTATAATATCAGTTAGCTCTAGTTAGGATACGTGAACATGCAGGATGACTGATGGTTAGCAAACACTGCAGTCCTACAATCTCAGCTAATTGAGAGTTACTGATTTACTTGGCCTGATATTTTTTACCATAGTTTTAATGCAAATACCTTTAGAGCCAAGCACCTTTTAATTACGCTCAAAATGTTCAATTCAAACCGGAGAAAATAATTGAATGTGCTGCATTTATTTGTGGTGTTTACCGTTGAAATTGATGAGATTGAGGTGCAGACGACCATTGAACGAAGGTCTACATGCGGTACGTCATCGTTAATTTGAATATACAATTGTTACATATAAAATGTTAACTTTCGGCTGGATCTGGACCGAACAAATATTGATTCTGTCAGTAGCAGGCGAACATTCAATTTCGATGAGACAAAGTCACAATGAGATATTTTTAGCAGATCGGTTAAAAATTCTCATAAACGCGTATTTTTTGTACGTTAAGTACGTTAATTTTAGCATAGTTTTATTTTTGTAGTCTTTATATTTTCATAATTTTTGTTGGTATAAAAAACAACAAGTAGGTAATTATAATGATGTATTTCCATGTTCAGAAAAAGATTATTAAAATAAAATCGTATACAATTTCAGTCAACCCCAAGCGAAGATTTTAAAATTTCAAGGAAGAGCGTGAAGAATTTAATCAATGCGGAGTAAAAGACGCGTCTGGCACTCTCAAAGGCCTAGATTACACTGAAGGTGTTATGAAAAGACTGCAAAGCGGCTCGCCTCTTGAGCTCTATTGGATTCTACAGGAGCGCGCTGAAATGCGGCGAGAATTTTCTTGGCTCCGAATATTTAAAATTCTGATTTATACTCTTTGAACAAAAAAATATGTAAAACCCTTTTTGTGCCGAACTGTGAACTGTGACTGCTTTTTCAATGCAGCTACTAATATTGTTTGCGAAATAATCCTCATTTTTCACATTGTCACGAGAATAAAAGGCGAATATTATTTGATTTTAGGTTTTTTTTTTGTAATTAAAATTAGGTACATATCCAAATTCATGAATCTAAAGTATTCTTAAATTGCTGTTTGCAAAGGAATAGGTATTATACGAATCTAACAAGACATTTAGGCTAACTGTGGCACTCGTGATGAATCGATTATCCTCAATTGGAATTCCTAGAACCAGAGGGCTTCGGGGCTACTTCGCTGGAAATTGATCAATCAAAACATGACATTCCTCTCAGAGTCGCGGGCGATGGGTGCCATTGGAGCTCATCGGACGCAATGGCAATAATTTCATGATGGATATACCTAATAAATATGAAAAAAAAACCTCCCGTATTTCTTATATTCCTTCACCGCACTCGGGCTTAACAACTTGTTACTTGAAACGGTATCTATAGTTATTATCTCAAGTAGCAATTAGCACAACTTAAATAACATTAAAATTTTTCTCAACAGTTTCGTAAACATGCTTGTCTACTTTTCCCTTTTTTTACGAGTATATTGAGTATATTATCATATTTTTTTTATTTCGATTTTGAAAGAGACGAATGAATGAAAATATATGAAATGGAGTACCTATGAAAGAAAACAGTTCAGCAAAAATCAGTAGAATCAGTAGAGACGATGGTCTTCCAATAGGTTGGAGAAGATTCACTCTGGAGAGACGATCGATTTGGAACATGGGAAGTGGAGTATGCTAAAGCCCTGACCAAATACGAGTACATGGTACTTATAATAATTTAAATTGTATTATTGTCATTATCATTCAATGGTTACAGCAAAAATGTTAAATGCTATTTTTTTATAAAACATATAAAAAAAAAACATATCAATATTTAATCCATGATAGATAAGAAACTATTTTAAAAAATCCCGTACCAAAATCTCAAGTCTCGTCACATAGGTACCCCGATTCGACTCTTATATCCGTTTACACACTGAATAAATTTACTTGCAACAGAATGCTAGTTCACAGTTTAATTAATTATTTTTGAAGTCAACTAGTTGTTGATCATAAACCTTTTACTATAAAGTTATCGTGAAATATTCAATCGTTATTACAGCACAAGTTGTACAGTCAACAGCACATAAATTGCAAATTTGCCGATATTATCGAAGCATCGATCCATGCATTACTTCATACAAGTCATGAAGTGTTGTTGTCATGTGATGAAGTTATGACGCATGTAATGCAAAAATTCGCATTAAAATTCACCGCAGCCTTTTCTTCAAATATATACAATATTAATTCAGTTGATTATTTTACGAGATTTAATTGTTGGCTACTGTATCCATGTTAGTATGTACTGCGGCATAGTAATCCATATACGCCAATCCGTAGTTCCGAGTGTCGATCACACCGCCTCCTTTCCCCGCAATTACGAGACGGTGTGATAAATGAGTCCATTGAGTATCGTAGCACATTCCGATGGCCTTAATTCTTGCAATATAGGTAGGTATTTCTCTACTCAGGTTTATTTATATACGCTCTATTTTTAATTTTAGTCGCTACAAAAGAAATAGTTGTTAAGACGTAAGAAAAGCAACGGCAATTGTATTAATTGTGAATTTAAGACAAATTACCTATTCGAATAGGCAATTTGTTCTAAATAAAAAAATATATATATATCCATATATTAAGATATATATTTAAATAGTAAGACACGAAACATAAGTTAATGCCATTTTAATTGATCATTTTTATTAATTAAGATTTATTTTTTCGGTCTCATTAAAGTATATCAGAAATACTTTTTGACTCCAAAATCCGCGACGTCACAATACATCATACAAGCTCCATATAAAATGTTGTTTTTGACATAAGTTAAAAGTATCTGATTTGACTAGTTGGAACAATCAACTATGAGTAGAATAATATTTTGACATGAAACTTGTGAAACTGTCAGTAATAATAATTCATATACTTTTATTTTTTATTTAAACTTTGTTGCACGACAATACAATTTGTAATTAATACAAGTACAATTTATAAGTTAAAGTGCAAGAATTTTGCTAGAATCTGTTTGAAATACAAAATAAATTTCTTCTAAAGTTTAACGTCCTAGTATGGGTTACGTTATTTACTTCATTGTTTTCCATTGGAGCTAAATTAAGAGTAGTCACGCTATGTTATGAGAAAAACCATCGTATCAATGTCTACATTGCGTACATAATGTATATAACTAGCAAATGCAGTCATGTGCAAAGTGCATTGAGCGTAACTCTGAAAGTGAACTAGTGTAATATGGCAAACGTTATTAGGTACTACCATATTTCTACAATTAAGATTTATAAAATAATAAGACAAATTCTAGTTCCTAGCTGATGCTCTCGGCAAAAAGTAGCCTACGTAAACCGTCTCCACATCAAAAATCGTCTGACGTGAAAGAAGAACAAACAAACACACTTTCACATTTATTATATTAGTATAGATTGAAACAGGGCTCGTTGGTTAAAATAAAAAAGTACGCGAAGACGAGGAGTACGAATCAGACAAGATTTTTTAGATTTTTTGCTCGTTATAGGCTACGCTTCAACTGTGATGAAGTAGACTCTAAATAGTAGATGTTCAGAGCAGATTTGATTTCTTATCGATAAGGTAGGCGTTTAAGTTGAGGTATGGCTTAAACAAGTAAAACTATGTCTATAGAATAGGATCACTCCATATCCTACCGTGGATTGTATGGACTAGAACACAAGCCTTAGCAGTTAACAACAATATCATTTCTAACAGAGAGTCAACTTCAGGTTGGTGGGCTTATTTTACGCTGTCCCCGGGCTTCGTGGCCTCTTAGCACCGAATGTAACCGGGAACACAGGATGGGAAAGGCTGCTGTTATTTAATTCTGCTGTTTTTCGTTTTATACTGAATGTCAACACGATATTTGGAATATATTAATGGTCATAACGCAGCACTGCCAGAGGCAATTTCATGTCACATTCAATTTCCAGTGAATGTGTGCTAAAATTGAAAAGGGTCTAAATTGGTTGAATGCATTCCGAATTCCATTATATACCTATATTGGCGATCGGTGGCCTAAATTTTTGCTAAGAATGTTGCGGAGTTGTTTTTCTTTCACCTTTTAAAATACCATTTTGGTTATAATTCGTGATAATTTCGAGAACATGTTAAATAATAAAGTGTTTTAGTTTTATTATTGTTTTAGTTATAGTTATTTATATTGTAAAAATAAATAATCAACCTATTTTTGTGCCCATTTATTTCACTAGTTACATAAAATAACACCAATATCGAATTAAGATTGACTTCGCTTTGTTCAAAGCTCATTTCAGAGACAAGAAAAAAAACTGCCTATTAATATTGTAATAACGTGTGAGTGCTACGATACCCTTCCTTCTACACTCAATGAATATGAAGGGTGCCCTAGAGCCTCATAGGCTCTGGTGGTTACGCCAAATACGTGTCGAGCAGACCGCATTTTCATTTTAGGTAAAAGTGATTTATTAATCGTATTGAAATCGTTCAATATTTTATATAAAACCTGGGTGTAGCGTGTTCAGATGTATTAAAAATAGTAATCTGTGATCACGAGTTTAGTTTTAGTTTTTTCGTTGTGTGGTAAATTAGACATGTCAAGATAATAACGACGAATTAGCAATAAATTTTGGCAGGTTGATGTGCTGTCGACTGTACCGAACTAAGGAAAAACTCACCAGATTTTGTGACCCTGTACCGCAGTCCTCTTCCTCCTTTTGGATGAGATCGATATGTGGTAAAATCACCATAATTATTATTAACTCTGCTATAATCAGCTAGGTGGCGGTTGCCGTCCAGGTGATTGGGCAGCGATCTATTCCATCCCATAACATCTCCGACGACTGACCCACAAACGGAGGATTCCGTTTGGCTTTTGGAGTCGCCATTGCAGAGGTCTCCACTGGAGCGGGCGCGGCGGCCCTTCAGACCCTTGTTGGAATGTTGGCTGATGTTGGAGCCCATATCTTGGCGGGACCCTACGTAGGCCCCGCCGGACGCATCGCGCCGCCCGTCTTCGGTGCTCTGTCCGTTATCTGGGCAGTTTCGTTTTGCTGTAAAAAAAAATAATGGTAAAAAGATGCTTTTATAGCAATGGGGAATAAAAAGAATGCAGAAAGGAAATCTACTTTCCTCTCTAAGGGTTTATTTATATTCCTTTGATAACGACCGCCCATCAAAAACATGGTATATCTTAATTGACCTACGAAAAATGATCTTACTTATGTAATCTCGAAGGACCAACGAGTAACAAATTAATTAAAACCCAATGCGAATTGGACTCTCCCGTAAGGTAAAAAAAATATTTTATCATACTGTTTGTTTATAAGACAAAATAATGTATGCAGTTTTGGAAAATGAGGTATCTAGAAAAGTACTGACAGTACGTCGTTCAAACTAAATTCCTTTGGATGTATTTATTTGTTGAGATTTAAAGCATAATACACATCGACAAAATAAATATACATAATAAAGAAAATAAACTTTTATAAAAAAGAAAAGTAAAAAAATCTCAATAAGTTTCAAAATAGCTTCAGAATCGCTGTGACACCAAACATCTATTTACAAAGTTCCATAAATTGGGCACATTCGGGCATAGTAGGTAAAGGAGGTATTATTGGTTTCTTTATATTGATTGCCGCTCAAAGGACGGGCCATTTGAAGGATGAGGCATCAATGTGACGATGTACGGCGAAGGTTGGGCGACATCGCAAGATCAATACAGATCGGCGCCAATCTGTCGAAAACACACTTGTGAGTGGACATGTTTAGTCTATTTTAAACTTTTGCTGGACACGTTTACAGACGTTTAACAATATTTGTGTCTCGTTTAGTATCCGTGAATGGGTAAGACATGTTTAACTTTATGAAAAAAAAAAAATTATTGGTGCATACAACAATATAATCTATACTTCCATACGAATATAAATTAATAAAGAAAATAGTTGTATTTTGTATGTAATGAATAAACTCAAAAACTACTGGACCGATTTTGTTAAAATTTGGCACAGAGGCAGACGAAACTTTCAGTAGTAACCAGCCTGGGTTACTACTGAAGGTTTTTGGTTGACTTGAAAAACGCGTTAAAAACGCGTGACGGGCTGCTAGTTACAGATAAGGCAACCTACATCATTTATGTCAGTAGGACTACGGAACACAAAAAAAATATTTTTATTTTCTAACTCGTGTGTGGTACAATCGACATAACAAAACAAATTCACAGATTATTTTCTCATCTAAGAAATCATTCATAAATTCCCATTAAGAAGAAGTTAAGTACAAAATTCTGTATTTATCGTTAATGAAGAGGTTTGCACCAAAACTCATTAACTTCCTAACGGGTCACTGCATAACTCGTTAATTTTACGAAAGCTAATTATACCGCATTAATAATAATGGTATATCATAGATAAATGAAGGTTGAAGGATGAATGCTTTAGATTGAGCTCACCTTTGAAATTATTTTGCCGTCGTAAGCTACTTATTTCTGAAAATAGCTCGCATGTAATTTAAACTTGACTGTATAACAATGGGATTATTTCCTTGTAAAGATTTACAAAAATTTACGGATATTTGAATGCCATAAAAGATAAAAATAAGTGAGAAAAGCCTTATAAAGAACTAGTGGCCCGCCCCGACATCCCTCAAGTAAAAGCATAAAAAAGTAGCCTAATATAATTTTTAAATTTATTTATTACAAACAAAAATAGTTTTTTAAAATATTAGATGGAGTACATATTATGGCTAAATGAAGTTCAAAATAAATTAATTATTTAAAAATATGTGAACGAGAATCTTTAATACATCAAGCAATCACAACTTAAACGATAATGCAATTATTTTCTATATTTATTTAGAACCTAGGGAGACGTCCTTTGTGTGCCAAATGGATATCTTCCCATCCTCTGTCGCACCCACAGGTCGCACCCATCTGCCAGTTACCGTGATTTCCTGACGTAAGACAGATAGTTCATAGTGAATACTTAAGTATTATTGTCGCTGTATAGTTCCTTCCGTCCGAATTTCAACAAAAAAATAGTAATCCCTTACGTTTTATGTATCGTTAGGCTAGAAGAAGAAATAATAAATAATATATAAAGATTTATAACGAGTAATTATGTTTTTACCTAAATCTATCGTCTGAAAATTCCCATATATAGAATAGATATAGAATCGAAAATTCCCATGGCAAAGAAACCGCGAGAAAAATATATTAATAGGCTAATGGTTATTATACTTTTTACATTTTTGAATAACATTAGAAGGGTGAGGTTATTAAGATGACGGATACGGTTGGGATTAAAAGCATTCCGCGGGATTCGTCGGTAGATTCATGCGTTTGGCATTATCTCTTTTCAACCACTCGATACGTGCCTGTCTTTTACTACGAGTATAATACGTATACTACAATAAATACATGTAATTTTACAAAGATTTTACAATGTGTTTATTTATAATTCGCCCTGTAAAATCTTTGAAGGATGAAAAATGAGCTTTGCATTGAAATAATAGAAACAGCTATTATTTTCCATGAAATAATCTATCCATAAACATAATAATGAAGTCATATTTTTCTGAAAAAATAATCCGATTTAATGAACCTTTAACTTTGTGACAAGATAAATAGTTACTATAAGGCATCCAATCTTATTATCCAAAATGACACAAACCAGGACCTCAGCAACTGGTAGGTAGTAATTCAGTGAACCCTCATTTTCCCTCATAAGGAAGATGCCAGAGCTCCAACGGGTATCAATCTGCAAATACATTCCCCCATTTAATGGGAATCGTAAATCCAGAGAGCCAATGGGAATATATGTCGGCGAAGTGTTGGCTGCCAGATTGGATTTTTATTATTTCTTTCTCCAATCAAAGCTGGAGTTATTGGAAGTTGTAATATTTTTTGCTTTCGTAAGTATTGTCACTAGTCAGGAAATTAAAATTACAATTTTAGACGGCTTATTTTGTTTTATGCGGCGCATTCGAAATTTAGCATTTAAGTGGTTGCCCGGTAATGTTCCGCTTCAATCGATTTTAATATATAAAACACAGCCTATGTTTTTTTTTGCATTTTTGATCAACATCTAAAATACTAAAATGGTATGATATAGTATATATATAATACATATTATAAAAAAATAAATTACACATTTCTTAAAAAATAATCATTTATCTGTTGCGGGAAACAGGACAGGACGCGGGTTTCGGCACGGGAGAGTTAGACAACATGGATCAACAATTTAAATAAACTTTGCCAGTCCTGAAATGTCCAGAATACAGTAAAAGATTGGCTAAATATATTTTTATATGCAGCTTGGAACACAATATTCTTGTCAAGGGAAATTCTCGCGAGCGAAGCAGCAGACAGGTACAAGCTAATCTATAAGTAAGATATTGTTGATGCAGCAGTCTAGTGCCTACGTACCTATATAGCTATTTTCGAACGCGTCCAATCTCGTGCCGCCGCATTTAGTTATAAATAACTTGATTAGAGAGTCAAAGCTCAATGGAGAGTGAAATTAAATGTTTTGAATGTATATACGAAGCTCCGCTCATGAGATACTTTGAAATAAAATAATATCCTGTTTACTACAAGCTGCTCTAGCTAGAAATTCTATTAGGTAAGTTTCAGGTTCAATATAAAAAGCACTATCGTTTCAGCTATGGAGAAATTTGCTCTCACAGGAACTTTTGTAAAAAATAAGTACCCCATGTTGTATTCCAGGTTTAATTCTATTCTTATATCAAATTTCATCGAAATCTGTTGAGTAGTTTTAGTATGAAAGAGAAAATATATATTATTCAGTAAGGAAAAGTTTTGTAGCACGTTCATTGATTTCTAGCTATGTTCTTTGATCGCCTGGGTTTATAAATATTGCGCAGTGTTCATTTATACAATATTATGCTAAGTATATTACTTTAAACTTCTGATCAGTTGGGTAATCTCAATTAATTTTGAGGTTAGGTTTGCCATTTTTAATTTTGTCGCACAACCGCAACCGCAGTCAGATATGCAGTAGGTAGTTGTGTATTTAATTAGTGAGTTTAATATGATACAGCTATCATGATTGATGTATCAGTTTCGCAACCACTGACACCAGTATTGTGTAATATGTAATCTTATATACCTATAGTTAATAAGTATAAATTCGGAAGTTTGCGTGAAGAAATACAAATAATACCTATTAAGTAATAACTGTCTTGAATTTACACTTTTTCGAATCAAAATTTTGATAATTTGTAAAGATTTAACTTTTAACGCCACAAACTATATACTAGCATCACGGAACAATGCAAATTGGAATGATGACTTAATCTTTTGTTTCGCGCCTTCTCTCTAACTTGGTAGCATAATTGTTAAAATTACCAGGTAAATACAATAATTAGCACTTTGTTTCGGGGAAACGAACGCAGAGACGGTAATTTAGACGAGGGTTTAGATCAGTGGTTGTCACACTTTTATGACTGAGGGCCACACGGGACAGGACTATAATGATATATATGTTTGAGTATCTTCTTTTTTAGATTTCGTAAAATGCAAAATAAAGTCTTTTTTTTTGATTTAAGGAGATCTAAAAATGTTATAAAATTTATAGAAATAAGAAAATTTTTATGACACGTTTTATACTATTAATATCTAGCTGCGCCCCGAGGCTTCGCTCCCGTGGAAATTTCGGGATGTACATCCTCACAAACATTCGCATTTATAATAATATTAGTAAGATTTAAAAATTATGTTGTTGAACTTTTTATTATATTTGTTATGTATATATTTTTGGTATTTTTCATATATCGGCATCTTAGGGATTTTGTTTCCTCAATTCCATTTACATCTGTAAGTCGAAATTTGTTTACTGTGGTAGTCGGGTAGGATTGATTTCAGCTTAGAGGACTTTTGTCTTTTTTGATTTTGATTATATTAATATAAACCTTTAACTATTTCCCTTACTATTTAGTTGTAATAAGGCAAAATAACGGGTTAGTGCCGGGCGGGTTCTGGTACCGTCTGGTACCTTGGTACTCCATGGCACCATGTAAATCGGTTGGGTATTCTGATCCCTCAAGTTAATACCAACACGAAACCAATCCGAAGTATTTCTATTGAAAATAGCCATTGCTAATATTCTATCGTAAGAAATATTACTATCGAATAATGGTCGTGATCTTAAGGATGTAAGTAAGTATTCCTAAATATGACTTCTAAATATAAATTAGAAACTAATAAAATAAGATAGAAAGTAATAGACTGCATTTGTAATAGACTGCATCTCATATTGAGGTTAAAAACTGTACTGTCAACATTAGACTTTATTTATAAGCAGCAATAAGCCTCTAAAGCTCACAGTAAGCTACTGTGAGTACTCTGATTTGTCTCCACACTTTTCCCGCCGAAACGGCGATGAAGGTCGGAATCCACCGATTCCATCTCCAAAATAAATGCCGCTTCGACAACGTTGTGTTGTGTTGTAAATACAAAACGAACGCCGCACATAGTTTTTTAAAGGTTTTGTTGAAGATTTTCCGATAATACATATTTTCCAATATTTAAAAAAACGATTTAAAAAATGAAATTGTAATTTTTTTAACGAAGTGTTTTAGGGAAATTTATTTCAACGAGATTAATAATGACGTGATCATTAAATGAATCGCATTGACATATCTCATTGAGATACATACAGTCAAACGCATGTCAAGTTGCCTAGGTCTTTTTTGTTATTTATCTATGATTATACCTACTAGAGTTAAAACCCACTTTTATTACTATATATATATGGGACACAATTATTACTATATATATGGGAACCAATAAGAGATTCTTTTTCAGATTTATTTTTAGTTTAATTAGAAAAGTAATTAATTTAGTAGGTAATCCTTTCATACGAAAAATCAAAGTATCGATTCATCCATTTGACATACTGAATGAAAGTATCGATATATACATATTTTTTTGCAATTTTAAAACATTTTAGTTTTTAAGCAAAACAAGTATGTAGATTACGTACCTATCCTCTTATTGTATTTAAGTAATACTGCTTAGCACATAGTGAGACTTTTAAAATAAAATAGATGAAGGGAAAGTTGCGTACGAACAATAACCTTATTTCTCACTATTATAATAGTTATCAGTTTTCACAAGCTACGTTTATTTGGGTGAAATGACTATAGCTATATATATATATATATATATATATATATATATATATATAATTTTAATATATATATTTTTATTATTATAATATATAATTTTAATATATATATATATATAAATTATATATTAAAAATACTAATAAATAATAAATACAACTTAAATAAAGAAATTAAGAAACCCCCAAATACAATGTTTCTGTCTAGAAAAGAGCTGACTATTTCCAAATGTTGAACGTAATTTTTTTAAACATAGGTTTACACATTCTGGATTATTTTTTATTTAAAATAAAAAAGACGAGGTCAATTCTGTTTAGCCGTTTGGGTGCTACGATTGATTGGGCACAGATACGCAGACACGTTAAACTTAAAACTTCCCTCCTTGTGTCGTCGGGGTTTAAAAAGTCATAATTATGGATCAATAAAGAAATAATCAAAAAGTCAAAATTGGTTCTTTCTTTTGAGACTGTAGATTCCACAGACAGACAACCTACCCACATTTACATAAAGATACAGATAGAACTTATAACACCCGTATTTCGGCAACTGGGGTTAAATATAGAAATTTCCACTAACCTCCGTTTGTCAGCCCATTTAGCCTGAGGGAAATTGTTAAAGATGAAACAACAGTTTTAATGGAATGTAAATGACAGTGGAATCTTAGTTAAAGCGGTTTATTGTCATTATAATATAAAAATGGTTTTAGCGGTTAGTTAGTGATGTAAATTAAATAAAAATTAATGTTTGAGATGTTTTCTTTATTTCTGAGAAAATTACAATACTCCGATGTACTACAATCTACAGAGAAGAATGAACTGACTAAAACGGAAACGGATACTGTGGAAATGGATACACTATTAACACATCATACTATCTAATAAAAAATACATTGTCCACAGACTAACAACACTTTACAGTTAGGTTTGACTGTTGCCCAATTTTTGCGAAATATTTTGTGTCATGTAGGTACCTAGGTACCTAGTTTCATGTAGGTTTTGAATCGATGTGTAACCTACACTATAATAAACAAATTTAACACTGTTCATCAAATGCTATTTTCACAAAGTTGATCAAAAAATGTGGTAAGTAATAGTTTTTGCAATAAGCCAATTTTGATAATTTACTATAGGCACACACGAATTCTTTTTTCAAATACAAAAATATAGGTTACAGTGGTTACTACTAAACTTATATTTCGAACATTGCGTGTGGCGAGAAATAATTTCTAACTTTCTTATTTGTCTTAAATACCTATTAAGTTGGATTTGAATATCATCATAGGTACCCTTATTTTCTATAAGGTAGGCAGGTAGGTATATGTACCTAAGCACATACTTATAGTACTCATGGGACACCCCTTTGACCTCGGCACCTAGTATTAACTTAACCGCTAAGTAACGTAGGAAACAGCTAAAATATGTGTCATACTCAGTGGTTGAATTTAATTTTTGGTTTAAGTGTGTGATTCATGGAGTGTTTTATTTTCTTTTCTTTTTATTAATCACTTAGCTATATTACCAATCTATTCTTACGTGGAAATATCAGATAGCTACTGTACTTACAAGGACTAGACTACTTGCTTAAGTATGTATAGTGTACACTATTTATTTTCAGATGTTACAAAATAAAAAAATATTATATTTGGTATCAGTAGTTGCAGATATTACTATGCTTAAACAAATAAAAATTAAAAAAACGTTAAATTATTCTGTCTGACTACTTTTGTATACTTACAACACAACAACAAAATACGTACCTACATATGAAATATATAAAAAAAACACTGAAAATTGTTTTTGAATGCAGAAAAATAAAAACTTAAGTACAAAAATTAGAAATCCACATTTGAAATGAAAACTGAAGTTCTCATCAAACTAAGTACAGCAAAGTCATCGGAATTTCTTTCGGACGCGCAATGTTATTAATCTAAACATTTATACAACACTTACTGCTGCTGGTCCGTCTTAAACTCGTCCGAAAATCTTGTGCACAACGGTCTAAAATGCGAAACGAAACAAATATATAACACAATGCGGTTCTTACGCGTACAATACTTTCAGTTTCCACAGATCACTAAACTTAGTAAAACACAGCTTATTATGTTGAATCGAAAACACGATACCGAAGTTCAGGGGTTAGTCAAGTTTGCATCGTGTAGGTTAAAATGGGAATTGTCCTATAAGCACGTGAGTCAGGAATGTGGCCGGGTGAAACCAGTCGACGCCGACGTGCACCGCGTACTGTCAAACACTTCGCCAGCTGGTTTGAGTTCCGTGGCCCTCTGGTGGGTTAAGTTGGAAACTAAAGACGCAACGTAAACAGTTGCAACTTAGATTGATAGTTTTTTTTTTCAAAATATTTTATAACATTATTGTTTTTATTTTTTTTTATTACTTGTAGTTTAGTTTAGTATTAAGTAAAGTTCGTTATAAGTACCATATCATTTACATAATCTTTAATATTTATTTAATTCAATATGGTATTATTTCCAAATTTCGTTAGGGAATCAAATTATAACAATTACCACAAATAAAACCATATGTGGCGGAAATACATTGCAACTATAGGGCTGGTAATAAAAATGCTATAAATGGAGTTACCTCGGTTGGTGTTGTGCCGGAGGAGTCGCGTCATGGCGGCGCGCCCGGGTGGGAGGATATTGACTTGCGCCGACACCGCGCATGCACAGAATCGGTGTTTCTGTTTTTAAGCCACGGATTCCAAGTCAACAAAGAACTAAAATCTTTTAAAACAACAAATCTCTGTCACACTTTCATTGCCACACCAATATATTCTCTGTATGTATAGCATTCTCTGTCGTAGCATCTGTATGACCCAAAAATTGACTGAGATAATGCAAGCATTCAGTCCGCCTATCGTGCTTTTACAAATTGTATTTCTGGTATATGCATATGTATAATGGATAAATAAATAAATAAATAAATATTAAATTAATAGCTACGTCATTACCAACGTTTGGCTAGTTAGTCGAAGTGGATCACTTTTGTCGGACATAATTTTCGATGCAAGTATTAAAATATATTAATGAAAATATTTATATATGTAGGTAAGGTAGGTAACTCAATTTTGTTAATTTAATACCTACTTAACAATTACAATCATTTATGAAACATAAGTTTGATTTATAATTTATGAAAACGGAAAACAGGGAAAACACAATCAGAAAACAAAACTAGCGGAATGGAAATGAATTTGCGTATTATTTTAGTACAGTCAATTTGCACAGGGCACAAACACAAATAGAGCCTTTATTTCGCTCAGCCTTGACCCCAAAGCCATTATAGCAAATATGGCTGTGGCGTTAAATTTAAACTTTGATAAATACTGGAACGTTTCAGCTCAATTTATTTCAGTTTCCGTGTCATTTACATAGTTTTATATACCTATTTGTTTTAACATTATAAAGAGTAAATATTTCTGTATTAGTTTATAATGAGTAAAGTCAAAATAAAATGGACCGATGTTGATGAAATTTGGCACAGTGATAGGCTAGACCTTCAGGAGTAACTTGTTATTAGTTATTAATATTTAGTTTTTTTTTTGCAGATTGAAATTATCAGTATCTATATATGTTATTAGTGTAGTAATTACTCGTATATTTCCTGTTATGGACATTACCGGTTAGAAATTTTCAATAATCTTACATTTATCCGACTGCAAGGAAAAGGTTATTTGTTTCGCGCGTATCTTTTTATTATTCCTAATTATACACTCACTTTCAGCTTAAAATTACTTGTAACTTTATCTATTCCTGTTTCCACTGTTCCAATATTACGTAAACAGTTAGAACAATTTTTTTAAACAATTATTACTATGAGGCAAATAAGTTCTCCATGACATTATGAAAATAAATTCAATATTCAAGATCATAGGACAAAATGTATTCTAGTGTCTCATAACAATTTAAAATTAATAAGAACCTAGCTTTTGCCTGTGGCTTCACTCGCATGAATTTGCCACGATAGTATTGCTCTTCTTCGTACACCTATGTATGTAAGTAATATTACAAGAAAATAGACAGAGTACGTGAAGCGTGAAGACAACAAATTTTATCATTTATAATTAGTAGAAATGGACATTTTTAGCATAACAGATTTTAAGAATATGTAATTTCTGTGCTGTGTACAGATCGGTTGTTACTTGCAGATGTCCTGGCTCGCCGCCAACCCTCGGGCCTAGCACCGCGGTTCCGTGGTCGAATCCACAAACCTTGACAGTGAAGCTGTTGACGGAACACTTCATTGATTAAGACTGTTTTTATTGTGTCCCCAACGTCCAACATTTTGGTGGAAATATAATGAACTTGATTTCAAGCATACTCTTTCCTAAATGAGAATATAAGTCATCTGTCGACGATGTTATGACGTCATGCTTCACATCACAATCGCCACAAAGCGGTATACCTACCAAAATGTATGTAAATAAAGATGGAAATAAAAGTTTTCCTTGTAAGATGAATTGTTGGAATATAACGGATTTATCTACATACCTACTACATAAAAAGTGACATTGATTTTTTCTAAGCTTAGACAGATAGCCCCATAGCCCTTCGTGTCAGAAATAGCCTAGCTATTTTTGGGATTCAAATGGCGGCTCCACACTGTCGTCGAACAGTTTGCCAAACTTTATACATTACTAGTTTTTCATTGCAGTAAATAAAAACACTCAGTCAATAAAAAAACTCACAAACCTACGCAATGTTCACGCATTCGCGTCGGCATGTGTCTGAGTTCGACAACATATGTGTATTAGCCGGCATAAAATAGTTAGTTGATGTTTTTGTTAAGGAACTATTTAACAAAGCTACTAACTCCAACTCGGTTCAGAACAATATAAACAGAGAGCGCTGATTTCCCACTGACGCAAGTTAAGTTACTAACTTCGTTGTTACGCGATGCCAGATTCCACCACAGATGGCGTGGAAGAATGTTACAAAGCGGACTTGAGACTGGTGGATATTTACTGAGCCGAATATACTCATAGAGCATGGCCCCATTGTTCAGTTGTGCTCCGTTGTTTTGACAACTCAGAAAAAGTCTGATGTACGACACCGCTCGTTAATGTCAAAACACAATAAGTAAAATAACAATGCAGCACAACGGAGCCGCAACGTTTTGCGTCGTCGCAAAGTAGCAGTGGGGCATTGCTCATACAGTTTATAAAAAAAAAAAATAGTGTTGAGTGTAAACAAGCTACGTGCATAAACAAACAATAAAAAATGGTGCTAACATAACTTCGGCATAACAACAAGTTGTTGTTGCCAAATTATCTGTCTGGAATTAATATTTCAAGTCCATCATTATGTCTATATTCATACTAAGATATGTATGTAGATATATATTGACATATAGTTTATGAAAATATACATTTTAGAAATAAATATTTTTCCAAGGCACATATACGAATTCCGATTTGAACTAGAAAAGAAGAATCAACTTTTTATATTCAGAATTTATTGCTGAAATATACTAAATTAAGCTTATTTATATATTTAGGCAATAAACAATATATAATCATTCGACATACGTATATACACCTCTCATTCTAATTTGGAAGTACACAATTTCTCCAATAAAAACAGCAAAACAAATTAGTATCAGAATTATGTACGAGACAAAAATTATCAACAGCGACTTTATTTTCAAGGGTTTCGCTTCTTCTGCTGCACTTATAGTTTTTTGTTTCTTCCATTTTGGTCTCTCATACACCTTTTCTACTAATCCAGCTTCGACTATACTTCGAATAATAGTATCAAATCTTTTTGCTCCTGGCCAACCAGGCCGCACGTAGAAACACGCGCTTGACGCGGTTACCTTTTCTACAATATCTATATCCTTAACTATTTGATAGAGACTTGTAACATCTACGATCATTATGAATTTCTTGCCGTTGACTATACCATGAATGTAAGATCCTGCATCTTTCAAAGGTACAAGTTGATAATTTTTTTCTAATGGCGTATCGAACACGAATCTTTGGTATGAAATGATTCCTCCATAGTCACGTATAAATTCATTCGCTTTTGCAAAATTTTCAAAACCTTTGTGATCTATTTCGGTCTGCAGGCCGCTCGTGAGATCACTTTCATATACTAAGCGAACAATGGCGCTACACCATATCCACATTATAAACATACTATTAAGTAATGATGACCCAGTTACAAATGGTGTCTGTTGTCCCAAAAAGATTTGGTAAGAGTCTAAAAGTATATTATTATATGATCCAACTTCTTTTCTTTTTAAAATTTGGATAACTTTTGCTACAATGACAAATATAACAAAACAAATACCAAGCAATGGAGTAACTTTATTAAACAATGGATCTAAAATTCTTCCTATAGGATACTCCAAGGATAGTTTGGGAGAGATCCAGCCAATGTCGCCAAATTTAAATATTGTAGACATCTGCACTACTGCATATATATAGCTGTTTATTGATAGGGATGGCAAAAAAATATCAGATTTGCGGCTTAATAAATCACGAAAGGCGCTGAGAGCTTTTGGAATATCTTGTTTCAAAATTGAAGTTATTTCCATTGAGGCATTCAAAGAATCGAATATAGTTTTTATGATAGATGTATCTACACCTGTGATATTTGTAACAGTTCCATTAACTTCCTTAAACATTAATGTCATAAAATTATTATACATAGTTACTTTTATCGGACATTTGTTATAATTACGATTTTTCTTTATCAACCAGGTATCTATACTTTCTATGTCGTTTAAAGGTATGGGCGAAAAATCATTACAATTTTCATGTTTGAATGGAAAGTATGTATTCACAGAAATTTCTGATCCATTGCTGCACAGAAAAACTGCATCGCCAATATCATGATCCCAAGCAATTTTTGCTAGTAGCGTTATATTTAGTTCTTCAGTATATACAACAATTGCTTTAGTAGCTTTATGCTTATTTTTATTTATATATACTTTCTGTAAGCTTGTTTCAAATTGTATAGCTGTGTCTATGAAATAAACAATTTGTGTGTACTTAAGACTTTTTTGTTTGGCGTATTGTGCATCATCTGCTGTTATTTCCGTTGTAGCTATAAGTCCGTTGTATTTGTCAAGGAACCTTGTCACTTCTTCATAATTTGATTGACTCCAAATCGCAAGGGTGACATCAATTTGATGGAATAAAGAATTCGCGAGAGCCACCGCTGTATCGCTAATATTTGATTTAGTTTGAACTATGGTAACACTTTTTAAAAGAAATAAAATATAGAAGAAACTCATTTTTATGAACTTAACAATGTTATTACCGCGTGCTGGCTACCGTCAGTCAATGATAAGATTAACAGAATAATGTCTAAAATTGTCTTGGAATATAATATCGACAAGCACTCAGACTGAATCAACAGAACCCGCATTTTTATTTTAATATAGTCACATATAATTAGGCTGACGAATGTTCGTTTTGTCTGAAAATGTCAAGAAAATGTTTTATTTATCTTATAATCAAAACTGACATTTTGATTATAATAACATTCACATTGTTTATTTGTTTTATTATATTATATACTAGCTGCACCTCGGGGCATTGCTTGGACTACATATTTAAATGAGTCTTTACGTAGACAACAGTGAATGCAATGAAAATAAATATAATGTGTTATTTGCATAAAATTCACCCCTCGATCCTGGACCTGGAGATAATAACAACAATTGAACAACAATAGAATCGGGTCAGATCGGTCCGCGCGGGAATTGATAGGTTAAATTTAATATATTTTCCATCCATACTAATATTATTAATGCGAAAAGTCTGTCAGTCTTGAACCACTGGACCGAGTTTGATAAAATTTGGTGTGCATGTAGTTAATTTTTTAAAATCAACCTTCAAAGGCTTAAAAGGGGGGGGGGGGTGTGAAAGTTTGTATGCTAGTAGCTACACACAAAAATTGGTCCTAGAAATGAGTAATCTGGCATGGGTCACATTAATCAAAAAATATGTCATTATACTGTCAGAAGTAACTAATCTACGTTGTAGGTCGCTGGTAAACAGCAAGACTACTTATATTTCTAAAAATGAAATAACATTTGGCTCAGGTTTATGTTTTGATTTATAGACAAATGCGAGATAAATAAATGTCGGGTAAAGAAAATGACATAATTAAATAACTTTTTCAAATAAAAACGCAAATTCTCGCTATTTTCAAGTTATAGGTCTTGTCTTATTTGTTTACAAGTAGTTTGTTTATGGGAATTAATATTGTACCGGATAGATCACATAAATGCTTAATTATGTTATGAGTAACTTTTCTTTCAATAAAAAATAAGTAACGAAAAAACAAAAAAAAAAGAACTTTTTTTATATAATGACTATAAGCTTATAAGCCATTTAGAAACATCCAAAGTTACAGAACATAAACTAACATCTAGGTCATTACGCTTCTATCTTTAAAAACCTTTATAAATATATTTTATGAGGATAATTAAAAATTAATGCCTCTTACCTAATTGGAATTTTTCGCCAAGGCACCGTCTTTTTTCTCTCATCTTGTTCTTTAGAATCCTCCTTTTAAGCCGGTTGAGTACCACATCAGCCTCGTCCAAGCTTTCAGACGACGAACTGTTGACGATCTTGACTGAACCACTCACAGAATGGCTCCGTTTTTTTGCAAATACATTTAAAACTCTCTGTCTCGTCTCGATTTCCGATAAACCACGTCTATACATTTTTAGGCGTTTTTCTATCTCACAATTTGCCGCTATATCCGTTGGAATATTAATAAATTCATTGTCGGACGTGCTATCGCCTTTTTTAAAGCGGCGCCGCGCTGTTTCCGAAGGGAATTTAGGCAATTCCCTACACTTCACCGGCGCTAGGGAATTTTGAGGGGATTTTATCGAGAGACGGTGTAAAGTAAACCAATCCGGATTACTGTTCATTCTAGCTGGTAAGCTTTTTAAGTAAGTGTTCAGGAATGATACCTTGTTGTGCGGTGGATGATACACTATCCCGGATTTAGAACGCTGTATTTCATCTTTCGCGAATTCATTTGTACTCTCTCGTAGTGCGGTGTCATTCAATGATTTTGATTTATGTAACCCTGTTACAACTCCGTTCTCATCACGTAATGATATTTCGATTGATTGATCGATTTCACTCAGAGATGAGACGGATGAGTTTTTAGAACTCGGAACATAAAGATCATTCATTGGAAAAATTAATTTACTCAGTGCACTATTTTTGAATGTTTGTTTACCATTTTCACAAGTTTCGTTGTCGGAACTTTTGTAACTGCTTATATCACTCACACTTTCAGACTGGAAGGAGGTAGTCTCTAGACTATTTACTTGCAAATGGGGAAAGTTGTTGTTTAATGTGAGATTGTCTGGAATATTTATAATACTGCTGCCGTCATTTATAATATAACCAATTCCTCTATTATTGTTTTCTACTGGTCTTCTATAGACACGTGTAAATACTTTGTCCCCTGAAATAGTATTGTGTTTTCTGATACCATTTTTGTTAATGTAATGCTTGTAATCCTTTAGTCCTTTTAAAGATTGACTGCTTTTCAAAGGGCTATTATCGAAATCAGAACTCTTTATAGATATATTATCGTCATTTGTTTCGACGAGAAGGTTTCCGTCGCAATCAAAAAGTTGTATCGTCGGGAATGTATTCCCCGACGACAAATTTCGCGTTCGGAGTTCCCATTTCCTTTGACATGGTTTTCGCAATTGAATTCTTATTATGTTGTCATCTACTATGGGTCCATCACTATCAGTCGACTCTTCTTTCCCCGCCATTACTTCCACTTTATTTTTATTACACACTCGACACATTTGTGCGAGTATGTAAAGAATGTGGTAAGTACATACGTACTAAATTGTTTGTTTACAGTCAGCTGTTCGTATGAATTTTGGCACTTCGCCATACACTCCGGCATCCATTTTAAATAGCACCAATGTCAATTTTGTTTTTCGCAAACAACAAAACACATGTAACAAATTAAGTGATGCACAGCCGGTCACTAGCACTGTAAATTTTTACTGAACATCATTTTGTAACGACTATAATGATGTTGAAAACCGTTGCATAAGTGCGCAGATTGCTCGCAATTGCCCTGTTTAATGAGTTTGCTTCATAATTGTATGCACTAGTTCTAGTTCTACTTAATTGTGTCACAAGCCGGGAGATTGAAATGTTATACGTTTTCCCGCTCGCGGGCGGTTTTTTTTCGCGCCGCCTTTTGAGAGGGTCGAGGTGGAATCTGGACGTGCGCGCCTCCGGACATTTCTACACTGAGAAACGAACTTCTGAATAGATGCTAGAAGCTATTAATAGAGAAGGAACGAGACGGCGATCTTGCGGCTCCCCTTGAGCACGCCTTGAACCTAGGTACGTTTGCGGCTAAACGTGACGTATATGAAACAACTGGTCACACTGACACAGTTTTCCATTCGACCATGTCCGCGATGCGACCATATGCACGCGCAGATGTTTGTTTACATCAAATCAACAGTATTGTAATTCAAATTTACAATATCGAGGACCTTAATAGTTGTGTTAATTTGACAACTAGAAGCGAAGTTAGATCGGGTAGGGTACCATTTATTTCTTGGAATATGTCTTGGATGCTATATACTTACGTGTGTGGGTTCAACTAATGTAGAAATCACCTCCACAACTTGGACACGAAACCTCGATAAGAGCCGAAGAAACAAAACCAAACACATCTAAGTCGACATATATGTATAACATGAGGCGCGCTTACATTTGGTGCTGGACAAAATTTCTTCTGTCCGTCTTACGGAGACGGACGGACGGATTATTTATGAGATCACATAAAATACCTATTGTACAAATTGTAATTGTGATTCTAGAAGTTATATTTAAAATTAATTATATGTAAAATCTACACTCTATATACAGGTATCTATCTACTAGTTCCTTAATATTATAAATGTTAAAGTTTCATATACACATCCAATTTTGAGAAATGTCACATGGACATGTTTAGGAGTACGGGGAATTCAGTCCAGAAAATCATAACAATTCCGTAATATGACAAGGTTGTACAAAATAGATTTGCAACAATTATTAAATTCATGTTGCAGTCTGGCCACATATATTACTTTATGTAGTAACTATTTCAGGACAACCCCGTTATGTCACTCTTAGTTTGGCCATTCCGACAATTCAGGTTATGCCCGGCTATTCTGGGAAGCCTTGAATGTTCGTTGTAACAAGCTTTATTAATAGGCTGAAGATCCCGCGTCATAAGTGGCGGTGTAAGGGTTGGGTGTGGTTGACCGACCATCCTGGATGATGGATACAAGAGGACACCTCAAATAAACATTTTCCAAAGAGACAGCCTCTTTGGAAAATACTAATGTTTTGTGTCGGTTGTGCCGGTTGTGAAATCACAGACTCAAAAAAAAAAAAAAGATTTTTTAAAGATTATTTTTTAAATGGATCCTTGGCTTCAGGCGTTGATAAAACCGGGAACACGCTCAGATGAGAGAGAGATTTTGAATATGAGATTGTTTAGCTTTAGTACTAGCGTCCTGTAATTTCTGATGGGGGCGCCGTACATATTTCGCCCGGGGTACATAAATAGTCTTAAAACCGGCACGCTGGTCATTATCATTAGGGTCCGCATGTACTTGGATTGAATTAATCTGCCCAGTAACCGACTGTCAACGGAGTGTTATTTGATTAAATACACTTGTAAATGTGTCAGTAATATATCTGTGTCGCGGTATATTGTAATAATAACGTTATTTTATTTCGTGATTTTTTTTCTTAACGCAACATGATTACGAGTCTAATTTTAAACAATAATTTATTAGCAACTAATATTATTTGTTGAAAGCCGTCATAAAACCATTGTCAAAGAATTTATTGTATGCCAAATGGCTGCGTTGCAATGCCGTACATTATTTTTAGCAAACAGGAATGCTTCTTTGATAGAACGGTCTAATTATGAAGATAAATTGTTCATCATTACAACACGCTATTGTCAGATTTTTCTGAGTATTCCGACCTATAAATAGGGCTGCCAGACTTTCCTAAATACATACATCCCGTACAAACGGGACTGTCACGTATTTATTTATTTAATCAAATAATACCTTTATTGCACATAAAGCAAAACAAACAGAAACTGGAAAATTTAATTGCACATAAGGCGGCCTAATAGCTGAGAGCAATTTCTACCTACCTGATTTTTTATAATTCCCTAAAGGGAATTATAAAAAAATCCTAGGTTTGTGGGTTGGTCTAAGAAACAAGTGGGTTGTCTCGTATATAAAAAAAAAGAAAAAGAAAAATCTACCTTTTTAATAATAATTACAGAAGACTAGTTGTAGTAAAGTAAATTATGCATCCAAACCTTCCACTAGGATTGATTGTATGATTACACAATCAATAGTAGCATATAAATCTGTGCAATTGATTTTTTTTTAAGTTTATCGCTAATAGACAGACAGATGCAGCATAAGACTTTGTGTAAGGATAAGGATTAACTTCGTTATGGAAACATCAAAACTTTCTGGCCTTCGAGAGAAGATACGTCCGTGCCGATTATCGATTAATCAAAGATGACATTGTCGACAAAATTATTGCTGAATCGTCGCGAATTTGAGTGCGACGATTCAGTTGATTCAATGGTCACATTAAAAGTAAGGAATTTACGTTTCTCGTCATATTCTAGGGCGGGACCACACGCCAATAGCGACACTAGATAGTAGACGGACACTATAGTTTAGTTACTTGTTGTGCAAAGTTGTGGTAAACTAAATAGCGAACTTGTCCTCTCTTAGATGCGCATTAATTTACATAACACCTTCTTGCTTCTCGACCGCAGGCGAGTTTCTGTTTTCACAAACTTGGGTTCGTTAATCCGGGGTCCTAGGTAAGCGTCGTAATGCTGCATGTGCACGAGTGCCTCATGGAAAGCACAAGTGAATAAAAAAATAAAGAAAATTCGTTTATTTGATTATGATTATTGAGTTGGATGGAACATTTATTTAATCACTAACTTAACTACCAATGGGATTAGTCCAGGGTTAATGATGTAATTATCAGCTACTGGCCATTTGTACTAGACAAATAAGTTAGACATTATGTTCTAATTTCAAATATTGTATATTGTTCTAATATTTATAAATATCAAGGTGAATGGTCCAATCACAGGAGCGAAGTGTCATAGAGCACAACTGGCACAACATATGTGAATGTTGACGACTCGATATAACATGCTAAATGATACGTTTCAGAGTTATATATCATGGCAGGCGGCATGCCCACAGCACAAAATTGCAATACTGCACTCGCTGCTGTTTGTTTACGTTATTTCCAGATTGCATTCCGTGTAGGTCAACATATTGGAATTTTACTATATTCTAATTTCTTTTTGTTCGTATTTTTTAAGGTTAACGCTATTATGCACACATATTTTGTGGATTATAATTTTATTTTGATTGTGTACTATTTAATTATTAACAAAATTTTTAAAAAATCTTAATTTTTGTCAGTTGAGATATTACATTTTCGTCTTCAGTCGTTGATTCGCGTCGCATTTGTTTTTATGTTTTTTTTGCCTGTTTTTATGTTTTAAAGCTATACGAGGCGACTTTGATAGCTGATAGGAAAATACAGTATTCTCAAACAGTCATCAGGAAGGTATAAAATAATAACCGATCCGATCGTAAAAAAACAACAGAACTTTAAAAAACTTAAACTTTGTTTCGACGGAAAGACTCGCACTGCTAATGCAACCGTTCCCGGTTCACGAATTTGGGAGAGAGTGAGCTTTGTGGCTTTACTTTTTCAAGCATCGACTTTTCTTGCATAAGGTGACCACCAAACATGTTTACTTGCCTTTTTTATTTGGGGAGCCGTCAATATATAGGAGTTTGAATTTTCAGGTTTTTTTTATATTGATATCGATACTACTTTATTTAATCTTTAACCATGCCATATATCACGGATCTTTGTAAAATTTGTATTCATGTAAAGTATTTAGTTTTATTAGTTTCGTGTGTACATAAATAAAGAAAAACAGCAATTCATATAATACTTAGTTAATATGCATATCTGAAGTAGATTTAAAATAGTCTGCTCGATGCTCTCGGAGCATGGTTCGCTCGAGCGAGTCCCGACTATACCTACTCGGCTTAATGTAATTCCTTTGCCGGCGGCAACTTTCAATACCAAAAGCGTTTTAGATGAGATCTTGGCAGAATTACAGTTTTTGATTGTTATTTTCATTTCATCGACTCGACTATGATGTCATAAAATCCAATGGTGATTTTTCATTTGGACCAATCCCTGTGAAACGAAAAATCTCACCTTGAATCCTACTTGCGCCATTTGAGTTTGTATAGGTACCAATTTGACTATCAGTTTTCATCGATCACAACTTGCTTCTGGTGAAGGAAAACATCGCGAGAAAATGAAGAAGCCATGACAAACCACTCAAATTTCAAATTAAAAATTAGGATGATATACACCACTTAACATTGTTAAGAAAGTCGTGTGTGTGTTTAATTCCACTTAACCATTCTGAGAAATACGACTGTAAGGAAGGAAGAAGGTTATCAAAAGTTAGATACTGCTTTGCCAAACTGTACATATTACATAAAATTACACATCAAACTATGCATATGTGTCATTATTTTTACAAATGTTATATGTTTGATAAAAAAAATAAGCCACAACTTACTTAAGTTAACTCTTCGAGAGTACACAATACACTGTTTGCAGTTGAAGCTTTCTCTTATAGTTTATTTTCAAAGGAATAAATTTTTGGTCGATCCGTATGCGTGAAAGATAACTTATAAAATAACTATTTGATATAATTATTTACTATTTGACTGATAAATAATTTTATATTGTTGAACATTGTAATATAAATCCATAATTGTTTTGCTAGCGGCGGTAGCGCAGTATAATAATAGAATGCAGATTTAGCCCACCTGCGACTGAAGCTGGAAAATTCTTTATGGCTCCCATTCATCAATTTGAAATGTTTATGAATGAGGAATTTTAAAAGCCTTCTACCAGCGTGCAAGATTTGACAGCATTACATTTAAAATAGATATATTTAATTTGAATTCGTTTGGGATAGTTATGACGATACTATTTCCAGGTACTTGCGAGTTCGTAGGTATTATATAAATCAGTTTAGTTCGACTAAGCTTCTTTCTTTTTGTTAAAAGACCATTAACCACGTTTCTCGGTTCTCTATTTTAAGATTCAAGTAAGTCCAAGGGTTTTTAGTTTATGTGATGCTCTTAGATTTCTTAGTTAAGAAAAAAATGTAGCCTTACGGCATGATAGAGACCAACAGTGAGTTTCTTTTGGTATTTCTTCTCAGTAGTAGTCGTTCCAAAATGCCAGTAAGTAGCTTTTTGAGAAATGATCTTCATTTAACATTTATTTACAAAACAAGATACATGTCAAGATATATATACCTATATATAATAAAACTGTAAGTGGGCTATGTCTACACATAGGCGACATGAAAAAAAATATAATGGTTCTATATAAATGACAAAACAAATTTTTTGAATCTTTGTCTGTTTGTCTGTATGTTTGTTCGCGCATCACGCAAAAACTACTGCGGTTGGATGGAATGTTGCGGATGGAATTTGATGCGGTTTACAGTTGTATAGCGGAAGGTCTTATTTAAAATCTGGTATAGCTTTCATCGCGATACTTTCCTTAGATCCCGAGATATCGATAATAATGATTTATGAACTGACGTACGAAATAAACACAGAAAACGAAGCAGTGAACAACAGCTAGTAAGTAATATATTTATATTTAAAAAATCAACACGACAACTTGTTTGCTTTTTATTATTTTCTCTGTTTCCTTATTATGTTTCAATGGTGCTTGCTGTCGAGTTAAATCGAATATTAAAATAAGGATTGCATTAACTCGAAGCCTTATAGAATTCAGTGCAAAAGAATTTCTGTTTCCTTTCATTATTAGGGATATAATACAGATCGGTGCCATCGCCTTTTTTCAACACCCTATTTTTGACGACTTCTTCAGAAGTCACTTTTAGGTCATACGCCCATCCGATTTTTGCCATAAACTCAATGAATAAAGCTGAAAGGTTATATTTGATGTCTCCAAACTCTGAGGACCTGTAGTCGTAAGGGAAAGAGTGATGGTAGTTGTGGAATCCTTCTCCAACTGTTATCGAAGCTAGGAATTGTGTTTGCGTTCCAACTGCGGTCCTGTCGATTGGTTTGTACCCGATTAGGTGAGCGACACTGTTGATTGAGCATATTAGTTGTAAACATATGTGCATACGGAACGTATTTATCATATAAGACACGAACAGCGATTCACCCCATAAAGTTGGAATGTATGTTGGGATGACGAAGGCTATCAATAGCACCAGAGGTAAGAAGTAACTGAAAAAGAGAAAGCGAAGGTTAATAAATATGTTCTCATCATATCCGTATATATAATGGTTACAATAGCACTACCAACGAGTGTTGATATCGCGCAGAAGTCCGATCATAAAATCAGGGCCGAATCTTCTGAATTAAAAGGTTAACTTTTTAGGCGTACTTCGATGTTCAAGAGGAGTAGAGAGATATGTAACAGAGTTGGTGAGAATAATAATAAAAACTTCCAAAATATACTTACTCCTGTTGAAATTTAACAATTTTGTTATTCATCAGATCTGAAATATCTACGTATTTCTCTCGTTTCGTTACTTCTGGGTGCGGTTCAACCATCATCCATCCAATATGGGAGAAGAACAGACCTCTAGTAGCATTGTGAGGATCACCATCTGTATCCGAACACTGGTGATGAAGACGGTGTCTTTTGGCCCATGTGACTATAGAGCGTTGGCTGTTAAGCAAGAATAGTATTGTGATCAATATTTCGAGTTGGGGCTTGCATTTGAAGGACCGATGTGACCAGAGGCGGTGTGCGCCAGCTCCCACGCCCAACATAGATAGGACCGTGACGATGATTGCTAGAATAAAAAATAAAACATCTTAAATGAAAATACTGGTCACACATACCTACGTGTGATGATCAAAGGAAAAGTCGATTATATAGAATCGGTCCGCGCCGCGTCCATATTATCATTGTGTACCGTTGTGATTTACAACATTTTTTTTAATCAAATAAAAATCGAGTAGAACTCGCTCGACGCGCGCAGCCTCGCAAGATCTTACTAAGCATTACTAAGTAAAATAGCAAATTACTAAGTAAAATAGTTTTATTCAAAATGATGCAGTATTTTTGCGCCTCTGCCCCACGAACCTGAAGGACTGACGCCAAAAGTCTCGTTTTCGTATTGGGCGACAAGACAACTATATTGATGGGTTTTTAATCGTTCCCGGGTATCTGCCGTCATTCCCGCCTGTCTGCTCGTTGCAGGGACGTTGGACGCCGCCATATTCGCACAAGTGGCGTCCCAAACTACGTCCCATTCTCCATGGAAACTAACTAGCTAACTTACACATCAAAATGTCCGACTTACTGAAAATAATAGTGGCGGGTTTTGCGGAGGTGAAGAAGAGATATCCCCCATATAAGCTTACGAAGAAGTAAACTACAGTGAGAGAAAACTCTAGGGGATACAATTTGAATTTCCATGAATCTGCAGAAGGCGCCACCAGTTTTTCGAATCGTGGTGGCTCCTCAGCCAATTTCTGTACGTTTTCCACATGAGGAGGCATGTTCTGAAAAGTATAAAAATGTAATTCGGTACTGAGATTTAAAATAATTGACTTTCCCAAAGGTTATATAATAAATTTATCTAGCAGCTAGCTTTTGCCCGTGGCTTCGCCCGCGTGTAAATTCTCGCCCCTTCGATGAGAAGAATTGAAATAAAATTTTAGTCATATTAACGCGTTATTCTGTTGGTCGGGTAAAATTTATTATATTTAAATTCTTATCGTCCCCCATATCTAGCTCAAATTCCCGTTCTCAAAAGAAGTTGTCTTACTTAGTTATTAATGATTTTGAGTGTCATGGAAGCCGGTTAATTTTTTTTGGAAATAAATTTGTGCAACAACAAATAGGTACCTGCGGTTTGTTTGTTGTATTAAAATTGGGTAGAGTAAATGTAAGTAGCCACAACAATGTCCTCTACATTATAATATATACAATACATACTTTAGCAGATAACATCAAAACGAATACGTCAAAGGGATTCCAAAAACCCAGTAAAGATACTTTACAAAGTACTTAATCTACACCTGACTACAACGTTACCGACTGGTAAACTTGTAGTAGTTTAAGTGGTAAATTGGATACCTAACTACTTATCTGCTGCTAATAGACAAATCGTTTGACTTTTGACTTTTGTATTTACGGAAAATAAAAAACAACGATTTAAATTGTTTGTTGCTATAATGTATATCGCTTTTATTTATTTGCTAAAAATATAAAAAAAAACTCGTTTGCTACAATAAAATAAAACAGACAAGAGCGAGCTAGATTCGCACACCGAGGGTTCCGTTCAAATTTGTACATTACAAAATCTGCAGGGATGAAACATGACTTTTACAAGTACAAAGTAGTACTTATACTTTATATTCTGTGTCTAGACGCACCATACTTAGGGCATTTAATCGGTGCCCTAATAAAATTAATATATTTTAAATAAATATTTATCTAATAAAATAGGATTTGAAAAATAAAATCCAATTAAAATGTATCTATCCTATAAATTATGATGTTCAGAAATATCACATCAATTTACAAATAATCGTAATAATAAGCTCATGTGAATGTTTTGCTTGTGGTCCGGGAATAATGAAAATGTATTTTCTCTGAGAATAATTAATAATTACACATATAGCACAAGAAAATACCATTAGGCACCATTCGAATTGGTGCGCTGTGAGCGTAGTGCGTACTTTGCTATTTCTCGTCTTCGTTTTACCATCGAGTCGATTCGCAGTGAGATGCAGTAACTATTTACAGTGCACCATTGTGACGTAATGACCACAACACCGCAATATTTCGATGATTGGTTCGCTGCGTCTCACTTCGAATCGACTCGATTCTGAACGGAATATTCCAAAAAAAAAAACATACATTTTCGACTTTTCTTACTAGGTCACTATACGCTAAATGGTTTGTGGTCACTACATATTAAAACTCCAAATTGTATAGAGAGATAAAATTATCTTAGTTTTTTTTTTATTATACAAAAAACCCGTAGAACGTGACCCGTGAAAGTGAAATGTGTTAGGTACACCTACCTTCTTTTCCGAAATAGTGAAAGTTAAATTTTGGATGACAACTAAATACACTTACTTGAAAATCCCAACTGTATACACTAAACACTTTTACCATTTATAAATACTCTGTTAATTGGTATTCAAAATAAGTTATTTTTGTTTCGAATAGGTAGGTATACTTTAAAAATATGTATTACCACTTACATCGAGGTATATAGGGTGTTTTTAAAAATTATGGTTTTCGAATATATGAAGATGCTTAAAATGTTTAAAGTCTTTATGCAAATAAAGCAATGAGTGTTCTTTAAGTTAAGCCAATGTGCAGCGACAAGAAAAGCCTTTTTACGTTATGGTTTTAGATGCCACAGTTTGTGTGTAGTTGCATCATTGTCAGCCATTTTAATGTCAGGGTCTTCTATACAGGTCTAATACAGTCTAATTTATATTAAAAAAAAATGGTAAATATAAATCACCCTATGCTGGTAATAGATGATGTGAGAATCTTTCCACATTTATATATGCAAAACATAAATAGAAATTTTTGCTCGCACATTCACATGACGACCTCGGTGGCGCAGTGGCAAGGTTCTTGCCACTGAACCGAGAGGTCCCGGGTTCGATCCCCGGTCGGGTCATGATGGAAAATGATCTTTTTCTGTTTGGCATCCCATAACACAAGTCTCGAACTTACTTTGGGGCTAGCTCAATCTGTGTGATTTGTCCTAATATAAAAAAAAAAGTATTCAAGGTGCTTTTGCCTGCGGCTTCGCCCGCGTGAATTTCATAGTAAAATCTCGGTCATTCTTTGAGAAAAATTATGAAGACGTATGTTTTCCAATTTTCAGCTTTTTATCTTAAAAAAAATATTAAGTCCCATACAATCTTTGACCCCTCTTTTAAAAGGGTTGAGGGTTAAGTTACAGAAAAATCTGAAACACTTATTCATTAATAGGTGGTTACATAATTTAAAATATTTTCTCTGCTATTAAAATCTAAGTGACTGCTCCCCTGCGTTACCGGTTGCCGTGTCACAAAGATAAACTGGAAAGGAAATAAGTAACCACTCAAAATAACATAAGCCCGAAGGCATATTCTATACATAAATGGGAGTTTTATCCAGTTCAGGCAAGTTTTCAACGAATACCTTCCGTCGTCATCGAAACTTAGCCCAAACTGTTACTCTAACTCTTAACTGTTACTCCCAGCTCATGTTATAATAGTATAGGGTAAATATAAGATTAACTTTATTACAGAACTTCCGTTCCAGAAATGTTCGAAATCTTCTATTTTAATACGGCAACGGTTACTGCTCCTCAAGCTGAACAATTTCTGCTAAGACTTCACCTAACAGAAAATGCTTATCAGGCTGATCAATTTTTGTTAAGGCGCTTTGTCATACCTGTTATAGTGTAGCGGGTCTGTTGGAGTTCAGATCGATTACAAAAGTGAAGTATCCCCAGTTAAATGCCCTTTCCCTTGATTGACTTTAACAATCTGCGAGAAGCAGCTGGTTTATTCTGTTTTGTATATAACGTTATATGTATAGAACAATATTACAACATTTATATTACAAAGTTGAAGAGTGTGTTTTTGTAGAAATGTCCTATTATTTGAAACTACACGCTATACCTATAAGGCACAGGTTAGGAAATGAGATCTGTTGATCACAAGTCATAAAAATAAATATTAGTATTTAGGATAACCTATCTTTTTCCTATACCACTTCACTGTATGTACATAGTATATAATGAAGGCTTCCTTTGTCTATCTGTCGCTATGTATATGCTGAAATCTTTAAAACTACGGATTTTGATGCGGATTTTTAATAGACCAGAACATAGAAGGTGTATTATTGTTTTACCGAGCGTAGTCGTTTGTACTTTATTATAATTTGTGTTAGTTAAGGAGTAAGTAAAGTGTAGCTAGGATACTAAACGTAAAACAGTGGTTTTTGTAATATTTGGTATATTTACCCCATAAGAATCCGAAATTCAATTTATTCATGACCCTTTGGGTTGAGAGCTTCCTGAAGATTCAACAGTCCTCAAGGGTTATCCCATCGAAGCCGACTTGCGGAGAACAAAAGTCAGTAGATAATTTATTTATAAAGCAGGTACCTCAAAAAGCAAATACTCCATCTACAAGAGCATACTAGCTCATAAAAAAGATGTTATAGAACAATAAAAGAACAGATACAATATCAAATAATGAATAAAAGGCGAACCATTTAGCAATATCGAAAATGTTCCGTCGAATCATTTGCTCATTTTCCACGCGTGTTTGCTCTGCTCGCCATATTGACAATACCATTGAATTTTCGTTGCAATTTACTTTAGAATATCATTTCTATAGATCTATGCTACTTATGAAAGGCAAGGCAAACAGAGAAATTTAATGGTCCACTCAATAATGTGCTCAAAATCAATAGTACTTGGATGATAGTTTATTTTTGAAAGAAATAAAATATATGTTTATCGTCGATTTCTGCCTCTTTCATTTGAGTGTTTTCTCGTTTTATTTTTAGTTGTAGTGCCCCTTTGCCCGAGGTCTACTTAAATACGAAGACGAGTCTCAATTTTGTTCCAAAGGTCAATCAAACCTCTGGGATCAACGAAAGGACTTCACGCATATATTTGTCTGCGACATACGAACGGACAGATGTTTTAATACGATTGTTTTTGTTTTTAGCTTGGAGCTCTAAAATCGTGACAAGTTATTAAAAGCAACAATCAACTGACTGACAGTAAAGCGACAACGAACCGACATCAATATGGATGAACAGGAAATAATTGTAACATAATTGCGAGGGACTTTTCGAATTATGGCTGGAAATTTTCCGGCCAAAAAAGGACTGACAGAACTAAAGTGGAATGGACAGTAATGCAATTATAAAGCGTATGATGGGAGGAAAAATAGCTTTGGACCAATATATGTACGTACTTTTCTCGATTGAAAGTCTACGCCTACCCTGGTACGACCACGTCTTGCAAATTACGTAGGGAACAAATGTCCGGCAAATTACGTAGGGAACAAATGTCTGTCTATGCCGCTCCCGCGCAGAAGGGGCAAACCCAATGAATGCTGGCCTTACCTCGTCAAGGATGATACGAGTATGCGTGCCAATTTTTGACAACTAAAGACGCCGACGACCGTGCGAAGTGGAGAAGAAAAACTAAGAAAGCGGACCCTAAGCTCCCACGCTCAACGGCTGAGGGACAACGCTCAGATGAGAGAGAGATCGGATTGAGTGTCATCATCTCGCTCATTCAAGTTATGTAAATCACCCGCAGTTTGCCAGCGTTCTTGAGCCATTTCTGAAATGTTTGCACTCCGTTGCCATGGCAGCATTGCAATCGGTATCCTAGATTCTCGACTTGATTACGTAATTGCTTTAATTTTATTTGGCTACCTAGTCTTAAAGTAGGTTACATAAATGTAAAACGAGATTAGGTATATATTTACAGCATATTTTTAGAACACTTTCCAATGTTTTCTTTGACTCAATTCGTATTTGAATTCGCAAAATGGATAGTAATTACCGATTTATCCGTACTTCCATACTAATGTTATATCTTGTCTTTCTGTCACAATTTTGATAAAATGTAGAACTGATATAATTAATGACCCGAAGTTAAACATAGGCTACCGCGGTGGGAGCTGCGCGTAACAGCTAGTGGTAGAGCTCCACTAACTTTACCACCAGCTACTACTACCCCACTAGAACGGTTCAAATGAAATGAATGAATTAAATTCAGGAGCAAACGCTCCTGAATCTTAAGAAATATCAGCAAAAAAGCTATTTTGAGAATGATATTTATAAAGGGATATTAGAAAGTCAATCTAATGGATTTGCGTAATTTATTCAGAGTTAATTTCGGCCGATAACCACGCTTGAAGTAATTGATTCATCCAATTTCCAATTTAATTGGACGCACAATTAATTCGTGTTTTGGTACATAAGTGAGTATTCTTTATATAAATGTAAGTACAATGTAGGGATTAGGGACAGAAACTTTTATACTATTATCTTCTATATATATATAACTTTTATTATATATATATATATAGAAGATAATAGATATATAGATATGTAATAATTTAGTCGCAAAATCATCAAGTTTTGAGGTAAGCAAACTTTGTGAGTGCGGTAACGCAGTTATTTCAAGTCTTTGCTCAGCAATTTATCCCACCGAGGTTAGGGTGTAGATGATTTCACATGTTTTGTTAAAGATTTTCCTGCGGTTCCCAAACTATTCTCACCTTCATCTGAAGCATACGATATTCATGTTATCCCTATCTACTATTCTCACGTGTTCACGTCTAACGTTAATCCCGGTGTACATGTAAATCAAAAACCAATAAAATTTTAAGGTTTCCAATCTAACGTCAACATTTTACTGATCTCTGCCTATCCTACCTGTCAAGGCAAATTTATATCTCAGTACGAAATCCACGGGATTACGGAGTGGTATCATGGGGCGGGAACCACACGCTAATAGTAATAATATAATTATTATATTTCTTTCAGTCCTGTGTTTTCTTATATTTGCTTGGTGAAATAGTCAAAATATTCATTACCTTATACGTTATTATCGTATGTTATAGATGTTCAGTAGAGTTAGCACGAGTTTTTGCCTATACTTTTTGCTGATTGACAACGTAAAAATGTATGTGGTGACTAAGTTAAGAACATGTATATAACGGTAAATTAATAGTTCCTTTTTGCGTATGAAAGAGGCGTAGTAACACAGTTTGGGGCCCTGGTTCGTGTAAATATTTACTGACGGATCTTAAATCTTACGGTCCGTATTTTGAATGCTATAAATTTATTAAGGCCCAGCGTCCGTACATGGAAATTTATTATCCAGAATTGTACCAGTGTCAGATGACTATTAACAAAATTTATGCTACTGCTCTCCTGGTTGCATTTACGGCTGTGGTCCCCCGAAGCGGAGCTTAGAGAATAAACATTAAAATTATCATATTGTCCTCGGGAGGATATGTGGTACTATTCTAGGACGAGAAAAATATGTACACAATATATTGAATATTACTTATTATGAAAATATAGATATCCTTTGCAATGCGAAATTCATCTACTGATCGCTGGAAATTTGAAACCAAAATCGTTTTAAATAAGACATCGGCATTACAAAATATATGTAGGTTTGAAAATATTCTTTGATGCTACAATACTTTAAGAAGACGTATAAGATCATATAAAAAACCCGTTGGGAAATCAGGAACTTATAAATAGTTTGACTTACCGCAATCTATGAACAAAAATGAAAACATGTTTTTTATTTGTGTGAAAACGTATTTTACTGCACATGTTTTTTTCGTCACAAAGCGATCTTGGTATAGAACAGAAAATCATATCCATATTTAATTCTAGGATAAATCAGGCCATGCTTAGGTATTGCGGCATGGATAAATTACCTGTATCAGTTTTTTTTACGACAATATTATGAATTGTCAAGTTCAATAAACTAATCTATAGCCAACTTCCGACATTTCATTGCCATTACCTTGGAATGCATTGCAATTCATGAAATATATTTTTCATACTCATTTGGCAGTTTTTCCAGTTACTGGATCCGCTTTTCTACTTTCTCTTCTACACTTTGTAAGGTCTTCGGCATTCTTAGTTAGGCCCCGACTGAGCACGACTGAATAATGGCTCAATCGTGTTCCGTTGTTGTGATGTCCGTCGATGGACAACGCGGAAATCATGGATTTAGAAAGGGCCCCGTGCGCGGGTCCTTTGGAAATTGTATGGAGATTTAACGCACGACAGTGTCAAAATGGAGCGGCACTTTTTAGACCAATTGCAAGCAACCTACATCAAAGTTAACGCGTAATATTTCTCTTCTACCTGGATGATTTTATACTTTGAAGTAAAATATATAAAGCGGCAAGTTTTAATCAAATGATATAGTTAGATGACATTCACCACATCATTATCTCATACATTGGGTTTGTCTGTCCAACATTATATATATTATAATGTTGGTCGTTATAGACAACGCTTTTGGGAATTTCTCAGTACAAAGAGCTCGACTGTTGCGCTGCTCTGTAGAATTGAAATCACATTGAGATTACTCTAGGGATACAAAAATAAAATTGATTTACCTCAAAGAACTGAAGTTATTATAAGATTTAGACTTTTATAGTATGAGTTAAATATTTAAACGAACTTTGTAAGCAATCACAATTTGAATTAACTTGAAGTTACGATAGCTATAGAAAAAATAACACTTTCACTTCACATTCACTGTTTGTTACGTCTGCGTTATATTCCCGAATATAAAAGTTTCATGAAAATATTCTTAGAGTGCCCTCTTTTTATCTCTACATGACTGTGGAAAAGAAGAAATGTTACTAAAACTAAGTTTTTATTTATTTCTCAAAATGTACATATTATACCTACATATACATATCATACTGAGAACTTTAGGCAGGTACAAAATTATTTTATTAATTATTTGACACTATTGGACATTACATAACTCAATATGCACGTACATACTATTATTATATTATTATGATGAAATTATTAAAATTAATATAGTTTTGACTGACGTTGTTAACAACGCTGTGGACAAACCTGTGGTTTTATCAGTAATATACCTACTGTCACAATTTGTATACAGATTGTCAAATAATTAATATAATAATTTTATACTTGCCTAAAATTCTCAGTATGATTCAAAGGAACTTCCCTTCCCATTCACATATCCAATTGTATATTGGTTTACGACTTGTATTTCGTACATAATAATGTATAATTTGAAACAAATATTGTTTAGTTTAATTTTAGTGTATATTCAATATATGAGTAAAATTTCTTAGAAAGTAAAAATATAATGCATGAAATAAATAATAATTACAATAAAATAAATTACGTTGGTAACAAAGGGAATCAACGATCAGCGCACTTTCAAAATTGAAGTTTTATCTAACAAGCAGAATCGCCGGGAGAAAGGGGATTGTCGTGTCGGTTGCAATTTTGAGCTCCATAAAAGAAAATTAAAGAATTGCTCAACTTTTAGTGCCTACAGTTGTAATATCTTTACAAGTTCTTTAGGGTAATATTTTATGTTTCTCTGTCTTTTATTTTTCGCTCGTCTGAGCGTTTTCCTTGTAAACACCAAAAATGTTATAGTTGTTTCAGAAAAGCTAATTAGATACATAGTCAAAATAAAACATGATGTGTGTAATTTTTACTCTGCGAATTTTGAAATGCATTTTTGTTTGGATTTTTGAGAGTATCGCGAAAAATAAACGCAATAAAGTGTGGTGTTGGCTATTCTGGGTTCGATTGCAAAGTCTGTCTGTTTATTTAGGCCGTGTTGGTGTTTTCCGAAACATTTTTGCAAATGTTTTCAGTTTTGATAAACAATCATACGTACCTATAACTTCAAATTCTTTAACTTTTCTATACGTTTTGTGTCAAACATGGAAAAAATATTAATATATTTTTTGTTTACCACGTGGAAAAGTATCCGAATTAACTTGATGGCAACTACCCTATTGTGCAGTGAATAAAAGCATGCTCTATAGATTATGTTTACCATTTTTCTTTTATATATTGTGTTTAGTAATTATTAAGAGCACAGATTATATAATACTTACCTCCAGTAGATAGAGGTACAGTATATTTTTTCTTTGTTAACTTATATGAAGTTTTAATCAACAAGGGCGAGGTTAGTCGTGGCAACATATATGGATCTTTATAAATATGTCTGCATCAAGGTACACAAGTCCATTTTCAAACAGACTTTGCTAATTGCACATAGTAATTTTATCAATAAATAAAAATGTATTAATGATTAGCTGCGTTTCCTAGGCTTCGGTTATGTAGGAACATCGGGATAAAATGTATTATTTACTTGTGCTGTTCTAGGTTATATTCTACTCGTGCACCAAATATCAAATGAGTAGGTTACCTATTAAAGAGTAATAATATATTCTCAGTTACATTCGGAGCTGTGACGCCCGGCGTATGAAGCACGGCGAAAAAATCAGTCATGATATTTTGAAGTTTTGGCTATGCTTTTACAACCGGCTACCTAATGTCAGCTCACTTTAGAAATATATGCCTTAGTCGTCGTACGACATCCGTGGGAAGATTTAGATTGGTCTTATACTAGGGCGGGACCACACACCTCAAGGGTTATAAACATATTATCAAACGTAAATCGGTTTACGCCCAATTGGGAAGATACTGGCAAAATTTTGGGCGTAAACCGATTTACGTTTGATAATATGTTTATAACCCTTGAGGTGTGTGGTCCCGCCTGAGGAACGCGCTTGGAGAGATAGTGGAGTATCTGGAGTTGCAGACGTGGTGACCACTTCCCATCAGGTGGGCCGCATTCATCTTTATTCGGTCAGTTATATAAAAAAACAGTTCGTTCAAATCTATCTACTACTTAGTTGGGTTTGCGTCTGTACAAGTACGCTAAACACATCCATTATCGTAATTTACACAGTTTAGTAAAAGATATTATTTAATTTATATATAAAACCTCAGTCTGGTGGTAGGTTTACCATATAATATACTTAACTTATTTTCTGTTCTGTAATTTCCGAGTATGTGAAACTATAAATCGAGTTTATTCAAGGCATTTGTTTGAGTTCGGTCACAAGTTTATGTTTGCGATTCTGACTGTTTCGCGTAACTGGGTTTCGGGTCCATAAATAATTTTGTTTGAGTAAGTAATTTGTGTAATTTTGCTTATCTAAATCATTTTAAACTTCCTTCCTAATTGGAATATTTTGACCTCAAAATGGTGAAGTATATTAGATGTTGTCTCTCTCATCTCCGCGTGTTCCTGGTTGCCGTCGGGGCTGTAAAGCCTAGGGTACAAGCCTTAAAAATACTTTAAAATTTTAAAGGTTTAGCATTTTACATCCGGCCGTTTATCAAAAACCCTCCATGCGAATGCACTGCTTTACTAACTACACGTTATAATGTTTTACTAACTGCGCCCCGTGGCTTCTTGATCCTACTTGAAACCTATACCATATTTTAATTTGTGAAAACCTCATCCAATTCTATCCAATGGTGTTTGCGTGATGCGCGAACAAACACACAGACAGACAGAATTTTTTTTTGCTCCTAATAGAACTAGTCCCATAAAGACCCCCATAAGTTTTCCTTAATTTCTGATATGTACAGTCAACAGCAGATCAACCAAGTTCATTGCAACCTCGCCGCTATTACCGCGCCATAGAGTTTCATCGAGGGTAACTTGATGTGCTGTTGACTATAGGCATAGCCCACTTATGGTTTTATTATATGTATAGATAGAGGTATATTCATTTTAATGTCAAATCCAGTTCGTGTTATTTATATATATGTATATGTTCGAAAAGCCTCTTTCAAATTGCCTAGTGCATCAATATTCAAATTGGCATCAATAATTTCAGTAGTAGACAAACATTTTATTGCAATTAATAATGTCGTGTATTGGTCAACGAATATAATGGCACGTAAATATTTTCATGGCACTAGTGGCTCAATAGTAGGTTCACAATGAAAGTTATGCTTTAATGTGGGCGTGCTTATACAAGATATTAATTAAATGTAATGTGATAGGCCCTGCACGTCAGCAGCAAACGACACAAGATGGATTGCTGTCAGTCTTAATGTTCAGTGGAAAATCCAGCCCAATGTGGGCGAACGTTACCCGGTTTTCAGGATTTTAAGTTCATTAGCTTTTACATGCATTAATGAGTTCACTTGACGAAAATTTACATTATTTAATTTATTACGTGTTTCTATCTTTAAGTTGAAGTGATAGGGACAAATTCACAAGTATCTCATCAACGTCTCCTAATTTTTGACACTGTTGAAAAATCATCATTTTAAAAAGCAATCCTACTAATATTATAAATGCGTAATTTTGTGAGGATGTATGTGTGTGTGTATGTATGTGTGTATCTTTAACGCAAAATCTGCTGGACGTATTGTTATAAAATTTGGAACACGGTAAAAACGACTTAGGAAATAGAGTACTTTTTATCGCGAAATTCCCACAGGAGTGAAGCCCCGAGGCGCAGCTAGTAATTAGAAATTTGTTTTTCATTTAGCCGGCAGTCAAGTGATAATAAAGCACGCCCCAATGCCTCAAATAAGAGCCAACAAAAGAAATGTCAAACCAAAACAATGCAAATGGAAAGCGGTGTAGACAACCGACAAAAAAAAAAACAAATTACACGTTAGTCTATCCCCCAACGTTTAAAAAACAGCGAATGATTTTTACGTTTTATGTTTACGCGCTAAATTGCGGTACAACACGTGGAAATTTAAAATCTAGACGTGTTCAAATGTTTTAATTAGATAAAAAATTTCCCTTTATGTAAATTAAAAATAGATATTTAATGTAATTATTGAAAAAATCCCTACGTTTTTATGCACTGTTGCGACATTTACTTTGTAAAGCACCACCACTGATTATCAGACTTTTTGACTGAATCCCACTGGAATCACGTACTTTTGGTATAAAGATTACCCTATGTGTTAATTTAAGCTAAGGTATCAGCTACCTCAATTCAAAATTTCATAAAAATTGGGTCATCTGTTTTAGTAAATAGTAAGAAACATTCCACCAATCCAAACCAGATATACAAGAATAGAAGAATAAGAAAGTTTAGAGTAGTTTAGTTAATACGGGCAGTAGTTACCCGTGTACAACTAGCTCTACTATACTAGCACTATTAGTAGTACAGCTTGTTCGGGTAGTGTCCTATCCAGCGCTGTAAATAGATTCAAATCTTTGTGGCTTGCCGCACAATATGCGACCCATTTCATGAATCGGGATCCTGTGTGGAGTTCGTTTTAACTTGACTCGTTGATCTTTAGTAGTATCATACAAGTCTCGTGTCAGATTACAATGGACGATAGTTGTATTGAATTATGGGAGGTGTTTGTGACAGTTGGCATTATGGTACTTGGGTATTTCACGGTAGGAAATTTGTTTACAGATTGGGCCATCACTACGAGAACATAGTATATTATTTGTTAGATAAATTAAAAAGAACCCGACTTTCAATATTCATCTCACTACAACTTTTAAACGGCTGCACCGACTTTGATCAAACATATCTAAGAACCACCGCATAAAAAATAGCTATCAAATAAAAAAACCGCATCGAACTCGGTTCACCCGTTGATTTAGCTCATCTACGGGTGAACCGATTGCGATGCGTGTCACTTATACAGACAGACACAATTAGCGGTCAAATTTATAACAACCCTATTTTTGCGTCGGAGGTTAAAAACAAAGCGTGCTCCGCGTCTGTCTGTTCCTAAGCTTTTTTCTTTTAAACGGAAAAAAATTAATGCAGTAATCACTGTTAGTTATACATACATAATTGATCCCGTTAGAAGATCCCGGGCCAGGCTTATGGTTATCTAAAATTTATTTCAGTTTGAAAACTAGGATACTTTGCGTTCTAGATAGTCTTATAGACTGAATAGTTTTCCGGATATACCTACTAATTTTGGATGTATACCAATAATTGCATACAGTTTGTGTCTCATCTCCGGCTAGTTGCTTGGTGATTGGATTCTTGGTTGGGATTCTAAGATATAAATATGATTATCATTACTATCAAAGCTCTTTGAAGATAGGTAAATATACTTGTTAATGCGTAAATAAAATATAATATTTATTTTGAAAACGAAATGAATAAAGGAAGTCGAGATTATGATCTACCTTTAAACGACAAGAAGCATCTTTACAATACCTACACGAGATTGAATGCCTTCATCGGATGTCTATTTGTGTAGTACCGGATATCGCGTGAACACTGAACATACTTCGCGACGTGTTTGCTCTGTATTCAGATAACAAGGTCTTTGGAGGATATGGTCGTACTTGACGATTGAATATAGAAGCTTGGAAATGCGTATTTATTATGAGGAAGTGTTTCCTTTCGAGATTTCCTACAAGTAAAAATTGAAGGAAAAGTCGGATAAAAGGGTAGTCTGTCTGTCTGTGATGAAGATAAATAGAACTAGGTACTCAATTTGAAAAAAGTCAAAAAGCTTTTATTTATGTTAAAAAGTATTATTTTGAATCGCACAATTTTTTTTTGCATTGTTTTAAGAATACTTATTATTATCTTTGATGAAATACAATTTTTATATCATTAAAATAATAGTTTAAAATAAATTAATAGTTTCTAAGGTTTATTCCGGGTATACTTACACCCGGGTGATATGACCTAGATGACCAAAACCCACAAGTAATTTATAATATTTATTTGCTACAGTAATTTGTCACCTTTGTACAAAAAATACAGTAATACCTAATAGCACAATTCTATGTATGTACATAGAACACGTCATGTAATTGTTAAGCAATATACATGGAGTGGGTTGCGCCAGTCAACTTTGACGTTGGCTTTAACCTGCGCAGGAAAACGCAAAGTACCTACGCCATTTTGTTGAAAAGATGGCAGCGGGCAGGTTAAAGTTGACTGGTGCACCTCACCCTTAGTTTTGAATACATTTTGGTAAAAGCAAATAGCAATAAAAAGAATCAATATTTTCCTAATTTACATCCTTTCATAAGATGGTAAAAATTGTTAGGTGAATACTGACATATAGGTATTTTCTTTTTTCTTTCACAAATTGACGATAACGGATTTTTTTGGTATAACTTATAAGATATTCTTCCTTCTTTCGTCTTCCCGGGTTCCCGTTTACATTCGGCTTTGACGCTCCAAAGCCTAGGGTTAGCGTAAAAAAATTGCCATTAAATTTGGCAGATTTGTCTATGATTTTCAACCGGCTGACGTCAAATCTTTCATGTCTATGTTCTGTTATTTGGTTTCATTTTGAGGCCTAACAAAATCTTCACATTTTTTCATTAAGGTAAAAAAAAGTGAACATAGAAAAATGCATGATTAAAAACGTTTTTCGGACTGAAAATATCGTATAGAGTCAAACAACCGAAATAATTTGTTATTCTTTTTACAATAAAAGTAATATGTAGCATTAAAGTACATTTTACATAGAATAAGTAGGTAATTAACAACTTTTTGTTCGGGGTTAAAAAAATTAAAACGATCTAAACACTAACCCTGAGTGTAACGTTGTTAGTTCACCTAACCTCCCTGCAGTTAACGGTTTATAGAATCGGGAAGCCATCCCAGCCGGCAAATTAAAGGTCCCTAACGAACTTATACCTAGTAGGGTTACCATAGGTCTCGCTTATTGAGACTGTCGCTGTATCAATTTTGCCCCTTCATGTGGTATTTGGGCCTGCCCTAAAATAGGACCACTCCATAGTATTTTTCTGAAATCTGTCCTATACAGAAATTTACATCATACTAATATTTCACTTAATGCTATAATCTTCTTGCATTTCAGAACGACCATTGCTGAGAAGAAATGCCGACAGAATTGTGGCCTGAAAATGAGTTTTAAAGGCTATTTCACCCGAATATCCCGCATTTGTTACTAGAAATTATGGCAACCCTACTTATAGACAATTTACCTTAAAGGTCGCCTTTCTAATCCGGGATTTCTCGACTAATTTACTGCCAACTTTTGAGATTCCCGTGCTTTTGTTAACAATGAAAATGAGGAATTATAATAAGTATTTTTCGGTGCCAGCTTAAACTTAGATTTAGCAGAAGGGATAGAAGGGTGATTCTCTATTTAAATGGAAAACCCTACAATCTCCTGAGCGAGCAAGAATTATTAAATTATTATCTGAAACTGTAGTAAGCTTAAAATTGTTATTAAGTAAATTTGTTTCAACTCAAGTACATATATCAATTTCAATACACACTCACATTTACTGAAAAACCTTTTCCCCGAAACCTCATCTGGCATTTTATTAGTTCCCTTACACGAGCGAGCACCTACAAGACTTTATGTTTATTGGAACTTTTATTGGCTAACGGAAGGGTTATTTTGAATTTGTGCGGAGATTTTTGTTAACATCTCGAATTATTACTATAACGAAAATTTGTGGGAAATGTTAGTATTTTAATTACACATCCTTTCACCTATGACGAACGTGTAATTAAAACACATTACCCACAAATTGTCGTTTATTTTGGTGTGGAAAATATATTAGTCATTCGCCCACGCACGGGATGCTCGGCGTATATATATATACGTGGTTTCAATATAATTACTGCATTTCTAACTAGTGTAATAATATTGGGAATTCGATTTAATTAATGTTAATGTAATAAATTTTGAGGTGTTACAATAAAACTACTAGTCGGTTGTAGGTTCGATGATAGACCCAAATACTGAATTACTTCCCTTCAATACTCTCCCTTATAAGTAGTTATAAACACGAGTTAGACAAAGATCTAGAATCTAGATAAACACTAGTTAAAATAGTATAGATCTAGCAAATATCTGTCACTCATATTAGTAGCCTACAACTCCATAGATACTGAACAATACAACATCACAGATGATGATAATCCTTGTTGTTTGTACATATATGTATATATTATACACAAACAATTCTCTCTCGTTTTCCCAGGTTCTTCTTGAGTCGTTAAGCGTCGGAGCCCAGGGTCCGCTTTCCTCGATTTTCACTTCGCACAGTCGTCGGCATCATAATTGTCAGACCATTGGCACGCATATCATTTTTGACGATATAAGATTAAATAATATTAGTTAATATTAGTTATTAGTCAAAAATAACAATTCAGATGAACATGACTTCTCATACAAAAGTTCACACGTACAATCCTTGCGCAGTTATTATGATATAAAAAGAATTATCTGTCACGGAGTTTGCTTAGGTAGATCCATGGAATATCCATGTCACTTTTGTTGACACTTATACTCGTATCGCCCTCGCTGGGAAAGTGTTTTGTTTACAAATGATAGAGTATTTTCCAGATTAACCTTACCCTTGTCAATTTCACGCCCTCTCGTTTGTTACTCAAAAAGGTATGTGTTTATTGAAAACGTTCGGTGCGAGCATCCGCCGTGTTAGAGCTATGCCCTATTGTTACGTTGCATCGACATATATACAGCGTTGTTTTCCATAGGTTTTGACAGTGACTTGGGTTTTCGTTCGTCGAATCTCCATACAATTTCTGCATTATCCGTCAACGGACGTCAAATACCTATAATGTCCCTATTACTGGAACACTGGACTATAATTTATAAATTACGTAGGGAACAAATGTTTGGATATAAGGAAACCAGGAAAACACTTAGATAGAGAGACTGGACTATAATCACACAACAAGAGAATTCCGAAGAACTATTCGAAATAAACATAAATTATTTTTTTATCATCACGAAGCATTACTGCAGAATAATAGTTATTAGGCATGGTATTACATATGACAATTCATGTTATAATCTAAACTATTATTATAGAGTCGTTATCCGAAATTGCTATAAGTATGCTATATTTTATCTAAAAATTCCGGGCAACATCTAGTTAAATATAAACCAGTCGAGTATTCGAATATTGAATTTAAGTCTGTACACGCCTTTATGCCATTGCGGTGCGCTCATTGATCCAATTCATTTAGTGCCAGTTCTGTTGGTAGGTTTGTGGTTTCGCGTATCACGGTTGGTGTTAATGTGATATTAAGCGTACAAAGTGAAGTCCTGCGTTATATTGTACGTATGTGATGGATTTTAGTACTCGATATTCAAGCCCCATTTTATCAATAAGAGCATTCATGATTAAGTATCAAAACATTGATTGATATTCTAACTTTGACTTCCTACAAAATTCAACTCAAATTCTCAAATTCAACTCAAAATCTAGAATTATACCCAAATATAATTACGGAGAACATAAATGGAGTTTATACACTCGGTAAATGAGTACAGAATTAGTAGTAAGTACGTAATTAATAGTTTCAATGTTTTACAAAACTTAGCGAAAACAATTTTTCCTTAAAAGTTGTTTCAAAATTTTAGTTTTTTTATGATGATTGAGTTTATTTTTATAATTTTATTATTATTTTTTAAAAGGACTTCGCAACCAACTTTAAATCTCCGTATATTAATTCAACGGCATGTTCCTGTCTATGTCTATAATTTTCTTTTTATTTCATTTATTAAAATTCTCTGACCGATTCTTAAGTTCCTTAAAGGTATATTAGCATAATAGTAACTTAGTTATACAATTATTATACAGTTAATTTACGATTGCCATAATAGTTGCCAAATTGCCATAATAGTTACTTGCCAAATCTACTAAATCTTTGATAACGGTTATCTCTCGTTTACCTGATTAATCTGGTAGTTCTCAAGTAGTTAAACGATTAAGGTTTACTAAGCCCTTCTAACAACGAAACTGACCTAACCTTAAAGTTTTGGAAACAGAAATTGAACCACTGATAACTGTAGTTTAAGTTTGTTGAATAAGTACTCGAATAAAGGGAAAAGTTTCTGTTACTCTAGTCATGGAGCCGATTTATAGCCAAAAAGCAAATTCATAGAATTCAATAGCTTTGTAATAATATTATTCGGCGTCCAAATAGTTATGGTTGTTTGGTACAAGGCTATTATATAGTGGACTCTGACTCCGACGCTCAACGGCTGAGAAAGTATTCGGGAAATCGCTCAGATGAGACAGAGAGAGTTTAGTGAAAGGCTGTTGTACCATATTCTACTAAAAATTTAAATTCGTTTGCAATTATTGTTTCACACAAAGTCTTACTGATAATGTTAATCGTGTACATAAAATGGATGGAAGAGAACCGTCTAAATAAAATGTCAATGATTTTCAGTACCAAATAATACTCATTACATTTTAGAGTACTTTACATATTTTGTTTCACTACTGAATAATTACTCATTGAAATAATGATACAAAACATAGTTTGACTTGAAATGTTCAACCTATTTGGTGACAAACAATTAGCCAAAGTTTATATCACCTAATATACTTATTCAAATCATAACTCCTTTTTCGAGAGTGAAATCACCAATACATGCGTGTGACTACTATTCATTACTAGATTAAGTATACTTATTATATATTTATTACATAAATATTTTTATACATACTTCCTACTATCTACTTTTTGTTATATTATAAATAAAATGTCTTAAATATATCATAGAAAACGTGGATATGAAAAGAGATGAAATTAAATATGTAAGTAACAATTTGGCACCAGAACCAGAACTGAAAGATAATTTAATATCAACAGTTTCCACTTGAGAGGGCGATTTGTTCAGTAGACAGTATTCTATGAATGTCCTAGCTGACTTTATGTTTAATCGAATAAGAAATAAGCATGGAATTAGTAGGTAATCCGTAGTACCTTTTAATTTTATGGAAATAAGTTTTTTTTACAAAAATGACATTTATGACGCCTGTCGTCAGAGAGATCATATTACATTCAACACGTGACAAAAACATTGTACCCAAACTCAATTCATTCAATAAGTATCACACAATTATACATAATTTCAGCTTAATTTGTTGAAGATATATGTTTTATGCAAGTTGCAAGATTCTACCAGAATGTACCTATTTGACATTCCTAAAAGCGTAACAATTAAGTGTCTTTCAATAACAAAATGTTGAATACAAAATATATATTAAATTGTGTTCAAATTATATTCTATAATCAATTACACATAAAAAAAATTCAGCTATGTACTTCACTAAAATTAACCAACGAAGCTGTCAGCCTTCTGGCCATGTCACCACATACCTGGTTTATATCTTATCGGGATTGTAATTTTCAATTTTTGTTTATACATTGGATTTATTTTTCATACATTTGATTATAAAGTTTATATTTAAATAACAATCCGTTGAAAAATAAAAAAAACAGGAAAATATACTCCTGTCCTTTTTCAGCTGTAAATATATTATATTTACTCTTTGTTGTACATTATTGACATTAATTTAATACTGACTTAATAAACGTAATTAAGTCTACATCATTAATTTCAAAATTGGTTGTTTGATTGTATGAAAATTAATTTGATTCTAAATTCAGAATACAATGATTTAATATAAATATGAACAAATTATTCGGTAGAGTAATTAAATTTTTTGCTAAATTTAGAATAACTATTTTTGAATAAATATTCCTCACCTATTAAGGCCAAGGGTAGTCCAGGCAAAGAATTGTGCCACTGTATATCCTCATATTTCCCTATATCTCATCCTAATAAGAGACACATAGTCTTGGTAGCTCATGGGCAACGATAGCATTCCTAAGGAGGGTTGACGCCAGACTGGCTACCCGAATCTACAAAACTTACGTAAATTTTTACCCTGATCCCGGGTTTCGAGGCGTTACAGCTCCGGATGCAATCGGTAACAAGTAGGGTGAGAGAGAGTTCCTATTGAATTATAACGAAGAATAGGGTCCGGATTTCCCGATTTTCCACTCGAGTAAAACTTCGGACAAAAGTTTTGTTGAAGCAAGGGTTTATAATAATTCAGGAAGCAGTCCTGAATTATTATAAACCCTTACTTCAACAAAGTAACTATTTATCGAAATCCTATATGGTTACTATAGTACGAGTATATTACAAAGTCGCATCCCGCTGTTTTGCTTGTTTGTCCCTATGTATCATAGATCTTTAAAGCTACGTAACAGACTTCGATGCGTGTTTTTTTAATAGATAGCGGGGTAGGTTTTGGTGTATATAATTATTATAGTTTTACCTCAGCGAAGCCGGGCCAGGCCGCTAGTATTGCATAAGTAACTGATATTATTGTTTATTTTATTCCATATTAAACCCAAAGAAACTAATTTCAATATTGACGTCTCCTTTTATTTATTATATCAGAAGTGATAATAAGTATATTAATAATCTTTAGACGAGATAAATAAACTAGTGTAAGTTGTCTATTTCTGAAATTCATGCGAACAAACTAGCAGGAACAGTTAATATCTTATAATAGAAAGCGAAAAATACAAGAAAATTAAAAAAAAAGTAAAGAACAATTGTTTTTCAACCTATTAATATAAGTCGAGTCGGGAAAATAAACCAAGTACAAAATACGGAGAGTTTAAAAGTAGCACAAGTAAAATCTTGAATATTTCTAAAGTTCATGGTGTTCATTGAGCGATTCCCATTCCCATTCTAAAAGTAAATCATAAGGGTTTTAGGATTTAAAATTGTTAGTTTTCGAAATGCATTGTGAGAAGAGTATAGAAAAAGGTTACATTTTTATCAATAAATCGCTTTTCTTTGTTAAAAAATTCTATTAAGTACCGGGACTATAACTTATTTGCCACAATTCGACGTATCTACACCATTTAAAGTAAATTGAATGTTATCACCTTGTCTTGCCATGCTAACAGCAATTGCCTTGTTCATTTGGTCTCATTCAATCTGTTTAGAGCTCTCCAAACTGGCTAGGGGAGATCACCATCTGATGGAAACTTCTTGATGCAGGTTTTACTGGTCTTAATTAATATAACTTGTCTGCTATTTCGATTCGAAAATAAGAGGAACGCTGCTGTCAAATTTACTATCACTCCAATTATGGCCAATGATACCTCTGCTTTTTCGTTATTTTGTGCCAATATTGTGGTGGACATGGGCCGGGAACAATAGCTCTCTGTCAGCCCGAGACAAATAGTCCACAAGGCGGGAATACTGATCCCAATGAATTTCTTTTTAAAACCTAGCTGTAAAATGGCAAGTGCGGTTCCCCGTACTTGGGCTTACGTTAGAGAATACTCGAGTTCTTTTTAATATGAACATTGAACATATGGATGTGCGCTAAAACCTAGGTTTTTTGCAACTTTATATAGCTGAATATTGTAATGTGCTTTGTAAAATGAATAAATTATTAATAATTAGCTTTTGGGTTCAAATCTTAACGTACCCATTGGAACCTATCAATCAGACCTAGTAATCAACAAGAAAGGGATAGAAAAATGTTGTGATTTCAGTTCTTTTTATATTTCACCAAGATGTTTTCCTTATTTTCTTTTACGCTTATGTGTTAGTAAAGATTAATTTTCCTGTTAATGTGAGCTGTAACATTCAGGCCAACTTCATAAAATGTGCGAAGTTTCAGGAGCAAACACATAAACTTGTGCTACGATATGTTGCCTCATTAGTGCATTCTTATATATTTAATTAACTAGCGTTTGTCCGCAGCTTCGCCCGCGTTCACCCTCTTAAGGATGGAATTTCCAAAGATCCCTTCTTATCAGACGTTTCTTAGTCACAATCTATCTTCCTTCTAAGTTTCATCTTAATCTACTAGTTTTCGAGATTTTGTGATAAGTGACAGTGTGTTTTACGCTTTTTAAATACAGTATACTAAAAAACTAAATACAGTATACATACTTTTTAAATACAGATCTATTCTTCTACTAGCGGCCAGTAAAATATAATAAATTATACACCTAAACCTTCCCCAGGAATCACACTATTGGTGATAACCGTATGAATATATGTGCAGTTATTGTTTAAGTTTATCGCGAATAGACAGACCCAAAAAGTTTACAAACAACAAATACAATTATGACAAATACAATTATGCCAAATATTATCATTAGGTAGCAAGAAAACTATTATAACAAGATATAAATTGAATAATTTATTTTGATGGCACACCTAACGTCTAAAGCTTATTTTAATTCGTCATCATTTTCAGCTTATATATAACATCTAGCATAGTGCTACACAAAACGGGCTTACCTTTGACGACCGGCCTGTCATAAAATTACAAAGGCATCTTACAAAATTTAAAGAATCTATGTTTTAAAATGGACAACGTTAATACCTAAAAATATTGTTTCACCAGTCTACACTTATTTGAACACCAAGTAACATACCTACAATAAAAAATACACAGGGTTAATGCTACCAGCCTTCTTGGACGTAAAAAAATACTTTACTTTTTTTAAATCGGTTAAAAAAAATGTATTCAATGGGTTATCGCCCAAAATGTGCACATGACATATAACTTTTAAATGGAATTTTGTCCTGTGAGACGGAATTTATTATTGCCCTTGATGAAACCGAAATATGTGTGAAATGGTGTTGTTTTATACAAAAAAAATAAAATAAAATTCTATATGTATAAACATATGCATTGAGATATTCAGTTTAGAAGGTGTTATACGCTATTCGTAAATTATCGTAATAAAAACAATAGTAAATTAAAAAAAACACTATCTATACGAATATGTATCAAATATAAAATGTTGTATAATTTTTTTGATGATATCAAATAAATCATTTTTCTTTCTTTCAGATACGCTTTGAAATCCGATAAATTCCACCGGCGAAGTAACTTGTTGTTACTGCCGAGTATTTTTCAGCGACCTGTGATAAACAAACAGACGCACAGAAGTAGGCCGCTTATCAGATTACTTATTTTTATTACATTGCAATGTATAAGATACAAAATCTTTTTATGGTTAAAAAAAATTCAAGGAATCGTTTCATGAACATTCAGGTCACATTGATATATAGGAAAGAAAGAAAGAAAACATTTATTTGCCAAAAAATGAGTACAAATAGACAAATTGATGTCAAAATGAATTAGACCTACACGTTTTACCGAATATAGGTATGCAAATATAAATAAATAAAGAGTAGCATGCTATCCACTACAAATCCAAAACAAAAAAAGAATTACAATGTATACTAGCCCTAAATTCAATCCGAGTCTATCATTAAAGAAATCATTTAAAGTATAATAACATTTACCAGTTAATAAAGACTTGAGGTGCAGCGGTAGGTAGGTAAATAGGTAATTTATTTTTATGTGTGCATGTCATAGTGCACATGCGCAACCTCCTCCTTCGCAAAAATAGGCAGAAAGATTTATATATAAGAATTTCAAAGGTTTTTTTTTTTTATTTGTTTCTCGATTTATGTTTTTGCTGCTAAATTAGTAACATACTGGTATGAGTAAAAGCTTACATTTAAACCTGTTGCATATTGCATGAGCGTACCCCGCTTAAAGTCGGATAAAGTCGATAATATAGCAGATGTTGAAGTAGTTTCTGGCAGCCTGAAGTCAAATAGCGCGTAAGGGTATTTTCTCGTCTCTAGTTCTTTTAAAATAAATGTATCGTGATCAGAAATTGACATTTATATGGCCATGGTATCGTACATCTTTATGGTACTAAAAGGAAGGATATACAATGCCAGTATCTTAGAACAAATCAGTATATTTGTACCGAGATACGTATGGCGTCGTCGCCGGCCGCAGCTGCTAGCTATGCCGCAAGGGAGAACCAACCTGGTGAAAGAGGCGCCGCTGACGCGGGCATTGCGCACAATTAATATCGTGGCTAATGATCTGGACCTATTTTGTTGCTCTTTGAATGATTTCAGAAGAATTGGACTATATGTGATTTGCTACAGATTACAATAGGCTCATTCTAACGCATTAGGTAATAACCTGTAATGTTAGATGTAAGAAATGTTAATAAATAAATAAATAAATTTACAGTGTTCGTTAAATTTTATAAAAAAAAGTCAGTTTAGAGCATATTAGAGTGTGTGGTTCCACCATGACATGTGGTTCCGCCCTATAATTGAACCACTCTAAATCCTTACGTGGATGTCATGTCTTAAAGGCCGACTAGAGAACACATAGCCTTGGCAGTTGATAAACAATAATAGCACATCCAGGAGGGTCGACGTCAGACAGTTGGCCGGCCGTAAAATCACCGTTGAACCTTCAAAATTTAAGGTTCGTTTCTTGCGCTCTCATCCCCAAAGGCAACCAGGCTTATACGTAGATAAGAGAGAGCTGTATACTCCATATTTTACCACCTCTGTCGAGTTTCAACTTTTCGAGTTTTAGAAGTCGTTCAAATTAATTATTGAAGTTATCGAGTCTGATGGTAGCTCCCGGGTATTTCGCTACAAATGTACCTAATCTGTCGAGTGTAGTTTGAGACAGGGTTGAAAATTTAAATGAATTCGAGTTTTTTGACGAATTCGTGAATCAAAAGTTTTTCGGAGGAGAAAAGTTACCTAAGAGAAGTTAAGATTTGAAAAAGAAAGAAAAAAGTAACGGATTCAAGTTAAATTGTTTATTTGTACATGATATAAACTTAACTAATTCGTTCGCGAGATAAACAAGAGTAATTTTTATTTTGACATTTATTTTGGAGTTTCGTGTCATGTGATATCATTTTGAACAATTAAATTTTTCAAATTTTATAAGAAAAAAATTAGAATTTCCACGTGCATAGATTGAAAAATGTACTCACGTAGAAGGTAATGCCTAACAGCAATTAGCAATCTACTACTAATCTACACATATACACGCAAACATCAAAACATACATTTCTCGAAATTTCATTTAAGGGTGGTAATTAATGGGAGCTCATTGATGTAAATGATAAAAAGCCGTGGGCCCGATAGACTGCCCTGTGGCACATCGAAAGTTACAAAGTGAGGATTGTGTTTATCCAGTGTGAAAAGATCCGAAAATTATAAACTGTTCGTACAAACATAAATATATATACACCATATATACTGCGAGCCTGTTAAACTTTAACATAAGTAGGACACGAAAATTCAAAGATTGTGTGTTGGCATTTTGTATTTATTTCAATCTATTTTCGTATTTTTTTCAAGTAAATAACAAATTGAAAATAGATTTGTAGGAATATTAAATTGTTAAGTAGGTACCTGATTTCTTAAGATAGATTTCGAAGAATGTGTAAGTTCTAAATTTGCTAATATCGTCTATATTATCAGTCTATCGCTAGTTTGAGTAGCGTGATTGTTGAGAAACTGCATCCACCAACACACTTCACAGTCTAACTACTCTCTAGACTGCAAGGCAGTTGAAACGTAAACTACATTAAATAAAGAGTGCTAATAAAATTAGATGGTAAAAGTGAGTATTTTCTATTTTACCTAAAATGTTTTATTAAATTAATGGAATTTCTACTGATCAACAACTCAACTGAATAAGACCAATGTCAGCAGTAATCGCATTTACAAATCAAACAATTAATTTCCAACTTGATTAAATTATTATATTTGAAAGTGTCAGTAAGTGGAATAAGAAAACTGGACTGGTGTAATCGTAGGTTCAGTCATTATCATGAATATTAAGCTCGAAATTTAATAATTTATTTGTAAACTAGGTTCTAAAATATCAGCAACCTTGCAGGATTACATCAAGGTGTGCGCATGGTCGATTGACTATCCAACCAAACCAAACGATTTTAAAAGTAATAAGATGAAAGAATTTTGGTATCGAGCGCGAATCATAAGAACCACTGAGCTACTGATTTCAGATATTTTTCATCGCATTATTATATTATGTGCGACATATTTTAAAAACCATGAAAAATATTATTTCACCGTGGTCTGGTTGACGGGGCCACGGGCACAAAGAGGAAATTTTCCAATATTTTTTATAGACAATTTTTCCGCATTTGTGATTTTACCATGAAAAAGAAAAGCGTATTTTTACCATGATATCTTACTTGAATGTTTTTTACGAATTAAAAAAATAAAGGGATTTAAAAAATTAACGTAATTTTTTCTTGCCCTCGCTAACTGTAACCGAACTTTCAAAAACAACTTACTCATTATGCAAAGTAAATAAAACTATTGTTCAGTTATGAAATGCCAGCCGATCCCACGCTACCAAAACAAATAGTTTACTTATTTTAACCCTTTTCTACCCTTTCTCGATCAATATATACCAGTCATCGTGATGAAGCGGATAATGCAACGTCCAGATATTATACTGTAATTTATCACTCCACCCCAGAGGTAAATGTTATAGAAGTGACAAATGATGCTCAGTTCAGTTAATTACTTAAAAAAACAAAAATAGTACTTAGTAATATATAATTGTAGTTTTTCTTTTCTTTTGAAAACATAGTTTGCGTGTGGTTCAGTCCTAGAATAGAACTAGAACTCTAGAGCCTACTGTGCGATCATTCTTCACTAGATCACTTGTCCAGATCCATAAAGGATCTGCATATTACAAGTTTATTTCTCACACGCATCTCGGGTTTCGAGCGTGGCATACAGTCGTAAATAAGGCCTGGTACACGCAAGGTTGATAGAGAGGGATATTAAATAACAAATGGGAGTTTCATTTTGTCATGAACAAGTAAAGTCATCATGTCCATTCTTTTCATAAGACTCAATGTTGCGGCACGCAGTTCGTGAAATGTCATTATTCATTTTCAGCTTTGAAAGCCGTAAAAGTCCAATTATCTACCTGTTTTATACAATTTGCATTACCGTTTTAAAGTTTGGGATCTAAAAAGAAAATTTATTTTAACAGTTATAAAATAAAGAGCTTATTAATTGTATTACTTACTATCATTTCAATTTAAAGTAACAAAATAAAATAAAATAATTATGCCTAGCAAATATTTTTTGTTTGAGTAGGTCTATTTTGTTAAGCAGTAATTTTCTGATCGTTGACATATGGCTGCTAATATTTAATGTGACCGATCACCAAGTTTGTCCGTGATTGATAAATGTATTCCAATCCAATCGGACGAAGAATCTCAAACACAGGGAGTGCCACTTCATCATCGGGAAACTTTCTTTCAGATTTTAGTATGTATCCAATATATTTCTAGTAGCTAAGATATATGATCACATCATTTCGGCATAAAAACATTTTTTTTATCATAGACTTGAGAACATTTTTTTTATCATATCTATTGCTCTACAGTAGCCTATGAAAAACATTTCAGCAAAAGATTTTTCTAATAACGTTTGCTATTCATGTAAAAGAGTTTTTATTTTAGCTAAGTTTAATTTACTTTGTATAGTTTATAGTCAGTATAGCGTAATATTTATGTATGGCATAATAACTTTACAAAAAGAGTTGTAAAAGAGTTGTACAACGAATTTTTTTTTGTAAGTTCAGCCCAGAATTCTTCTTTTCATATTGTATTCTTTCCATTCGGAACACAGATCGTCTCCGAATTAGATGGGAGTCTCGGAGACCAGAAAGGTCATCATATTTAACACAACAGTAATTAGGTATTATGACACATTGTCTTATTAGCCGTTTAAATTGTCAAAATCAAGTATACCCAAAGTAGTGATTAATGTATTAATTTTGGGTAATCAATCATTCGTTCACAATTGTAGTGTAGCTATATTTCTTTATTAAATAAAACAACTTGTAGCTGAAATATATTGTATAATAGAAAGTATACAATACATATTTCCTCACAGATTATATAATACTTCTAGGAACTTCTTGAAGCAATAAAAAACTTCAAGAACTTCCATGTCAGTTTAAAGACTTAATAAAAAAATCGTACCTGAGCCTCACCAGGAGCAGTAGGTAATTTCTCTTTTAGCTGGACGCATTCTCAGTTGCTGCCTTTTCTTCTCCACTTTGAAAGGTCTTCGGCGTCTTTCACTACCTGAACATACACGTATACTTGATATCATTAAGCCAGCACATTTTGTGTTTGCCTTTTATGTTAGTGTCAGATGGTAGATTTGGTCCAAAACAGCCATTTGTTTATCACATAACGATATATTTACTACATTACACTTATTACACCTAGTTAGGTAAAGACTAATCAGGCATTATCAGATAAATTATCCTCAATTTACGCTGAATGTGAAAGAAATTGTTGTACACAATCTCTCATAATAAGCTTGATAAATTGGTGTTATTTAGAAGAGCGTCTTATATTTCCCTGTCTTATAATATTAGCTAGTAAAATAAATTCAGCGTCTCAATATTGTGATTTCAATTTTTTAGAGTTGTCTTCTTCGTATACACATTTTAAATTTAATAGTTATTTGTCATTCCTACACAATCCTTCATATTAGAGCCTTGTTCCACTAGCTCTTCCTTGCGTCGACGCAGCACGTTTTAGCTCTGTCGTTTTCTATTGACACTGACGTGCATTGACGTCAACACTTCATACAATTTTTGCGTAGTCAGTCGACGCACGTCAAAACGAGCGCGCAATGGGGCATGGCCTTTATTTCACTAAACAGAGTAAATTATATTTTCTTTCATATGGATTTATTTATTATCTCTCTGTTGCGGGTTGAGTAAAGAACATAATTTTTTTGCCGTGGTTCCGCCCTGGAATGGACCACTCCATATACTTCTGTGGATATCGTACGAGGCCACACACAGCCGTACACACAGCCGATAGGCAACAATAGCATTCTCAAATAGGGTTGACGTCAACCAAGTGGTCGGTTGTTAAATCACGGCCGAATCTTCAAAATATGAAGGTTTTTTTTTTACGCTGACTCCGGGCTTTGCGGCTTCACAACCCCGAATGAAACCGGGTCATGCAGAGATGAGAAAGAGACAGCACTAATTTACATACCTATTCAAACAATTATCTTCATATTACGGTTTCAAAGATAGTGATATACGGATGAACGAACACAGATTGGTGTCTTAGTAATAGGGTTCCTTTGGCCTTCTTTGAGTAAAGAACCCTTACCCTATAAACGGAAACTTCGCTATGACCAGATCAAATTAACTCGGTGCTTTGTAGTTCTGCTCATACATTTAGTCTACTTATCTACTTATGTATCTACTAGGTATGTCAAGTGCAAAAAAGAAAGAGCAATATAATATATAAGAAAGCGAAAATGTAGGAAAGCGGAATCGGGTCTCCGACAGCTGGGGAAAGAACCGGGAAACCGCTCAGATGAGAGAGAAAGAGATTTAGGCTTATAGGTAAGTTTCAAGTCACGTGCAATGATATAATAAAAGCAAGCAAAGCAGTAGTCAAATTGATATAAGACGGTATTTTTATTGTCCATGTCCATAAAGTTCACTTTCTTACACGAGTACATGTAACCAATCTTCACAGTACCTACTTACTGTTGAAAATAAATTAAATGTTATTTCAAATCTTTATATTCTAAAATTAAGTAATTTATTACCCACAAAAAGAATTTACCTAAAAAAGTAAATATTAATTTATATAGGCATAAAATCATAAAAAGAAATTAGCATGCATAAAATGAACTATACACATAACATATACATATACACATAACATATATACATTCTTTGAGTTTTCATCGCGCCATCATGGAAGAAAACCAAAATTGAGGTATAAATAAACTTGAATATTACACTTATTTTGCGACCCCGATCAGCACAGTAGGGCTGACATTTTATGATAGTCGATTTACAGTAGATACTAACGTTAATAGCCACTTTCTTGTTATTGACGCCTCCTGCAAAGTACAATTTTTATGGTAGCCATTAAATACTTTATCGTTGGATGGATGAAGTTTTGTTTTTGAATATGTATGATTTTGGACGCCATTAATTTGTTGCTGAAAAGATCGGCCATAAGAGAAGCGAGTGCGAGCATTTGCATGAAGTGAATATAAATTAGAACAAAGTGCACGGCACCTAACTTTGATTTCCGCAAAGTTAGCAGTTTTGAACGTATCAAATACGTATAAAATAGAACCACGGGTACAACGCGGTTAAATAACCTTTGAAAGAGATAAGATTAAAACTTGTAATATAATTAGTAAGTTTTTTATTATGCTGTTTAATCATCAATTAATTTTCAGCTATTATATTATTTATTTCAGTTTAATTACCTACATAGTATAATTAAATGAGATCATTTGTTATAGAATTCTCAATAAGTACTCTCAGCATCAATATTTATATTCATATTTCCCTTGTTTAAGGTAGCCTGGAAGATATTACACTAGTTACAAGGCCGATAATCTTTCTAGTATTGTTCAAAATTATATCTTGTTTTTTATGCAATAAAGTGTTTTTTATTTATTTACATCTTTTTAGCCACAATAAGTCCACTGTTAGCCATATGTCTCCCAAAGCCTACCACAAGTTGGCTGTACAAGTCACGTCAGATGGTTGTAAGTTTATAATGAAATCTGACACCAGGGTCTATTGCTGACACACTCGATAAAGAAAGCCTTCCACAATCTACATAGACCGATTGAAACCAGCTTGTGTATTGCAATTTTTTAGATTTTGGTACTCATAAAAGCTAGAATAGTGCATTTAAGAAAGATCTACCATAATACAGAAAAAGATATGGAAAAAGCAGAAGTGATAACAAAAGCCATAAGATATGAACAATCCGCGGGCGTTATGCCAAATAGGATCTAGCCGAATTGCAAATGGCGGAATGCAACCGACGCGTCGGCCCGCACAATGCTCACCGAAACACGTACCTATTGTACGGTCACAATGGAGAGGCATTACATCAAAAAGATTATAGGAATTCCGTATTACTAACCTGATATTACTTCCACGATATAGGAATTTGTGTAGATTTTCATCAAAAGTTTGTCCAAATCGTTTTGTACAAACGTTGCCTAATAAATGTTGATTAGCGTAATTCAAATTTTAGCTTTGTAAAATTACGAGCTAAGTCAAGAGAACAAACACAAGAGACCAAACATTTTACGAAACTTTAGGTAACATATCCAAACTAGTAAACACTGCACCGTAATGAACCAATACCAAGGCAACGATTTTTTAAATTTCTTTGGGTAGGTATATTTTTTAATTTGCAAGATGTACCATAATAAATTCTTGTGTGACGTCACGTTAATTCTATAAATTCCTTAGATATTTTAACTATGTTATACCGTATGTGTTGTTATAAATAAACTGTAAAAAACTTTGCTACCTCAAATAATAAGTCTAAATTAAATTAAACATTAAAAATATTTAATTGAGACTGCATGTAAAATAATTTCCAAAAGAAATATTTTTTGTATATGGCAATTTTCACAAAAACGTCAACACCAAGCTAGTCTTTCTATATGTGAAGATTTACATAAATTTAATATACATAATTATACCTAGTTGGAAATGGATGTAATTTAAAAAAGAATGTAATTATGTAGAACAATGTATTTGTTTTAGGTATCATGGCGTTTTTTTTATGCCGTCACCTGCATGAAACATTCAAGACGTGATATGAATGCAAATATTTTAAATGTAAGCGATATTTTTATGCTATATGGTTTATAACAGTTCAAATAGAAGTGTATTTTTTTATTTCATTACTAGCGGCCCGCCCCGTCTTCGTTCGGGTATAACCATAATAAATAGTAGTAGCCTTACCTACACCTGAAGGTTTCGTCTATATGTGCCACATTTTATCAAAATCGGTCGATGGACAGGATTCACCAAAGTTGTCCTCTGCCCATACAGAGAAGAGGAAGAAACAAATAAAACAATTTCCAATGCAATTGTAATTATAAAATCCAAATATAATTTTAAAGACGTCTCACTTATTTCTCATTCTAGCTTGTTAACTGAACGGAACGGAGGTTCATCAGGCAGGAAAAGAAAAATATTGTTTTATTCCATTAATTTTCACCCTTTTCGCCAACAATTCAGTTTTAATTGCGGACAAAGGGATCACGTTTTCTCGTCCATTGCGGGGCGGGTATCGGAAATGTAGCGATGTAAAAATCCAGTGCTGGCCCGCTGTGTGAAGTGACGCGTTTAATGCCCTGCTCTGCATGGACAGATATGACGATCAAAAAAACGTTGCCTGTTAACGTTTTTGTGTACACCAGCTGTGAATTGCAAAAAGAAATTTAAGTCAAGTGATTTTTCCGTAATGAAAAATCATTTTTCACGTGTTCGTAGCAAATAGGTCCCAAGTCCAGGTCGCCTGTGGATCGAAAGGTCCCAGGTTCGAATCCTGCTCGGGACACATGAGTTTGTATAAACTCATGTGTCACGGGTAGGACTCTTCTTAACCAGTACACCACCACCGCTAACAATGTATTTCTGTGGACCTATAAATCTACTATTTCTATGACAGAAAACTTTAGAATGTGTATTTTATTAACAGCACGAACTTTCAATACCGTTGAAACAACTTCGGCAATTTGATAGTATACTAAAGTCAATCAGTTTGTGACGACCTTGGTGGCGCAGTGGTAAAGTTCTTGCCTCTGAACCGAGAGTTCCCGGGTTCGAACCCCGGTCGGGACATGGTGGAAAATGATCTTTTTCTGATTGGCCCGGGCCTTGGATGTTTATCTATATATGTACTTGTTATAAAATATAGTATCGTTGAGTTAGTATCCCATGACTCAAGTTTAGAACTTACTTTGGGGCTAGCACAATCTGTGTGATTTGTCCTAAATATTTATTTATTTTATTTATTTAGTTCAAGAGTATAAATTTTCACTTAGGACCGACTTTATTAAAAAATATAAAAATATAAACAAATGACGTACCTCACTCCATCAAATACAAATTGATATATACCTACGGCATTAGTGCCAGCGGCATATTGATGTAAAGGTATTTCTTATAGAAAAGTGCTTTACAATCAAATGCCAATAATCAAATTCGTACGGATCAATAAGTAAACGAAAATAAAATCCGTGGAATTCCGCAGGGAGGGATGGTATACGCTGGAGCGGAGAATGGAACTCGTTATTAAAAAGTTAACCCCTTCTCCCCAACATAATAACATTATATTACATTATTTATGCTACTTGTGGAGTTCTTTCATACAATTTCTTGTTTTTAATGAAATTTTAAATGTAATTGATCATCAAAATGTTGGAAAAGAGGTCACAAATGCAGTAAACACAAACACGTTATGTGGATCATAATCGAGGCCTAATAATGCAAGTCTATAAAATCTCTATTATTCATTGGTACCAATTAGACTCAAAAAGATTACCTCAAAGTCCACATCAAAGTCTGGAAATAATTTCAATAATTTAAATAGGAAATTCTACATAAATTATTGAAACAAACCGAGCTCCAAGCAGTACCAGGAGATTTTATGGGGGAATTTACCGCAGATGCCAATATTTTGGCAATATTTCAGGTGCCTCGTCTCTAGCCATATTTCGTTATCGATTGAAAACTTTCGCCGCAGGTGGCGTGTCCGTCACTCGAAATTTATCTCGACTTTGTAATTGCAATTTATTCTAAATTAAGTGTATCGAGAATTCTATTTTTAGCTAGGTACTTTGCATTGTTCACATTGAAAGTTTTGTTTGAACGATATATTTTTTTTCTTGGAGAGAACAAAGGTGTGCTGCGATCATAGAATTGTTTATTTAGAAATGTGATTCGTGATTCTCTTTTTTTGTAATCGATTTATAAAATCAATAAAGATGAGTTTTAATAAATTTCTACAAAATATTTTGATTTGACTCATACTTTGAGCGTGGTTTTCCGTGCAGAAAAAACAAAGAATCAAAATCAATTCACGTCATCACATCATGGTTCGTGAATCATTCATTTCATTTGATCCCGTTTAGTACCCTTAGCGTTGTCCTATACTTTGAACGTTGCCGCAGGACCATGGAAAAATGTCTGACCGAGTTCATCAACAGCAGTTCGGCATCTTTCTTGCGAAGTTTGGCACCTGTAGGTATAAATAAACTAAATGATTCTTGTGTAGGAGGAAAGTCAATGAAACTACACGTTCCTTACAACACTCTTTTAGTGTTTATTTATTAAATAAAGCGTCTTCCGTATAACAAAAAACTAAAAAAGAATTTTCTCTATAATAAGTACACTGAGAAAGTGCTTTTTATATGCATCTAGCTGAGTCGATTTTCTTGCGTATTCCGGGTAAACTAGTAAATAGCCTTGTTTTCTTTACGAATTCCAAAATCCAGGACATTACTGGTAAAGAATTGAACAGATTAGACATAGTTTAGTTTATCAGAATCTTAATAATTATGTGAGTGCGGTACTTGAAATTCTACGAACATGTTTGGGATTTAGTAAACATTCCAAAACAATTGTGAACGTTGGATATATCTCCTTATCTGGTTACACGACCAACAAGAGTCTCTAAATTTGATCGTAATTCGAAAATTCCAAATATATGATTCCCCTGTTGTTGATTGTCTACATAACAACATTGTATAATTAATTTGTCAGGTAGAATGTAGGTACTTAACAAGGTCGTGTGAGAAAATAGGGTGGGATTTGGGAGTAATACAACGGTGTCCGGTATCCTTACAAAATATTCATAGTTATAATATTAATAGGTAGGTAATATTAGATAGATGGTTTCACTAAATTACTGGGCGTCTAATATGTGGATATCGAAACGATTGTACAAAAGTATTTTGTAGCGTTGAAATGTCTGTTCCGATTTTCAGTGACGTGAACTCAATTTGTATTTGACAGTACAAGAAATTCTAACTTAAAAATGAGAGACAAGTATAAAATAAAAGTAAGGTGAAATATAGAGGCTAATAATATTAAAAATCTTCTTCCGAAAAGAACATTTCCTTCTTACGAAACATTCGATTTATTTTTCGATTAGAATTGACACATCTTACTAAAATGTTGCTACTTTTTTGTCAGCGCATTAGTGCACATTATGTAAACAAAAATGTGATAATTTAAAATTTGCAACAATAACGAAAATGTCTAATGAAATAATATCTTAAAAGTATCGATATGAGAAACTTTTATTACATGTATTGTCTTTTTGTTATTATAATATGCCTTAAGTCTAATACACATTTACTTCTATTGATACGTGTTATCATTACCATTGACAATAATTTGATTATGAGTGTTACAATTACGTAAAATTTATTTTCAACAACCCAAAAGAAATTGCACCAGATGTCCATAATCAACTTATTAAGTTTATAAACAAAGATAAATCTACTACAAAAAATCTATAACATTTTATTTAACCTCTGATCAAGTACCCATTAGACCTTCAAAATTCGACCCCATAACAATAATTACGAAGCCCGTTAGATCTCTCTGAAATACTTTTAATATGTCCATCGAATGTTCGTATTTTAATTAGCCAGGTAATTGGACCTCCAAGATTAAACCAGAGTAGGATAACACTAAGATGCATTTTTGAAGATTCATGTTTTGGATGGGCGGAGTAATGGGAGCGCAATGCACGATAAAGAGATGGGATCGAATTCTGGAAGTCCACTTAGTACGTACTAGACCTAACGACCTAACCTTTTCACTACTGGTAAAATATAATTGGTGTATCGTTCTGATAATTAAGTTACTTACTAATTTAAAATATAACTTCTAATTTTATTTTATAATTTTACAAATTTAGTTCAGTACAGTCAAAGTGGTCGGTAAATTAGTTTCAGAATGTTGGTACAAATAGCTGCCCACAAAATCCACTTGAAGAATGCAGTACGTTAATACTTATATAAATGAGTTCCTATTCTATCGTGGTTAAAGTTAAACTCGGTTACGGTTGTAATTAAAATCAATTTGTAAAAGCGCAATTTAATAAATGTATGTAATAAAAAAATTAATATATGACTGCACCATATACTCGTATATCTAAAGTGTACAGAAATAATAAAAGAACGAACTGTAATTCGGGGTGAAAACCAAATTTTTTTATACTATCTATATTTTATAAATTATAGAAAGATAATAACTAATAAGCACCGATCAATTTAATAATAAAATTAAAGGCATATTTATGTTTCTAAACAAATACACTTAAGTAAAACATGAGTAATATTTGTAAACTCGTTTTCAGCTTAGAAAATAATTCTAAATATATAATAATAAAAAATTGCTTCTTATACCTGAAATGTAAGTTATAACAATTATATCGTCATACATTGTTATCATTAGAGCCATTAGATTAGATGTTTACTTATGCTTGTGCTACAAGCACAATTGTCGTAACTTAATGTGAGTTCGCAAGCAAATACAAATAATTACGTACTATATTATCTATACTATCTATGAATCAGTCGCATTCATCTTAACAAGCATTTATAAATATTTGATGCGAATTTTGAACACTTTAATATAAAGGTGCACACTGATTAGTCAATATTCGGTCTAAGGCCGTTCTAGTATAGTTGATCGCAATCCACACCAATTTTATTAGATTGATACATCTATATTGCAGAATAGAGGAGAAAATAAAAGTTTTTCTTAGCGATAATAGCATATATACAGGATGGATCTTTAAACACCACCCAAATCACAATATCTGCAGAAGACGCCTTATAACAAATTAAAAAAATTAAAGCAGAATTTTGAAGTTGAGTTATTAATTACTCAATGAGGATCAATAATGAGGACGCTGGCTTCCTCTTGGCTGACAATAATGGGCATTTACCAGCAAATCTTGACCATTGCAATGGTTCTATACCAAAAAGAATGGTCAAGTTTTCCTTTTTCCGTTGGTCCGTTTTGTACTTTTTATAGACAGACTGTCGACAATATTGTCGACTTTCCATACTAAGTCCAGTGTACGAAGGGCAAATAAGACAGTTTTACCTATAGTTTTATTTGAATACCTGCTGTATATCGTCATCCAAAGTTGCTGCAATTATTTGTTTAGTGTTTAAAGCTACCCTGTAAATACTACTCCTATATACATACATGTTTCTGAGATGGAAATGTATAAATTATTATAAATTAAATTTAAATCATCAAAAACTGTCACGAATTATAAGTTTTCTACTCAACGGCGTTTACACGCACTCGTCTTCAGTATTTTTTTATAACAGTGCATGCTATAAAAAACTGTCAGTTTTGTTACAAAAGATGAATACTGACAGTAAGTTCGCAACATAACAGAGTATGTCTAATTTGTATATAGTACCAAATACCTATGTATTGTAAACAGTAGTACAACATTAACTTCTACGGCTCACATTCCAACATTATTAAATTTTGGATCCCTACTTTTGTAACATGTTAAAATATCGTGTCTTCGTCGACGTTAAAACGCGTACTTCTAAAGTAATGTTTTTATGATGCCTTTCAACTTGACATCTACAGCCCAATTCTATATGTACCTCACACTTGCGTCCCTTATTTCCACCAAAGGTAGTCTTTACAAGAAATTTATTTATAATCGCCTAATTGGTAAAAAAGACTACTTTTTAATTTTCGACACCTACTTTCTCATAAGGCTCCTTCGTTATAAACTCCTACGTTGATCTGCAATAAACGAGACATTTTATTAATCATACAATGATATTTCGGTTATTGTATTGTGATTTAGTTTTTAAATTCAAAATCCTTTCTAAAGAAGTATTTTTTTATATTATTAATAAGGCGAAAGAACGAGATCAAAGAAACATTATACATTTTGCATTTTAACCGAATTCTGAGGGTTTCATTCAGTATCTAAAAATACCAAATGATTTTCTTTCTTACAATGCGGTTCGAATTTATGTATTGGAATGGAATTTAGACAATAACTAGGCTATTAACGACGTTTAACATGTTCTTTTCAGGAATAAAGGAAATTATTCTTTAAAATTTTACCACACAAGAAAATATGTCAATTTTGTTTTATTTTATCCGCGATTTTAAACGTACTATTAGTGTTTTAATTACTATTCAAATTTCAAATATACTTACATATATCAGTGCTTCACCTACACCACATGTATAGGACACCCCTTTTTAGCTTTATCATTATTTATTGGGGGAGGTATAGTGACGTACGTATCTCGACTGGTCGAAGCAACAGCATCGTCAAACAATGGCGGCGGCGGGATCACATTATCATCTATATCTTCATCAGTGACCTCTTGTCTCTTCTTCTTCGGCATGTAGCTCAGCACGCATATCACCGCGATTAGAAAGAGAAAGAATATGAATACTACGTCGAACATTATTAAAAAGTTCAGCGTTAACAATTGCATCACGCTACTTCTCGATCCTCTGCTCGCATTCTGTGCTTGGGTGCAGTGTCTCGGCGCGATGTGTGAACATTTTAATACATTTTCACGTCTAGACTTCGGTTCTGTAACAAAGAAATATGTAAAAACTAAATATGTAAGTACTCGTAATTATCGAAAACAACAATTGTGACTTTCTACAGGTATGATACCTTATTATCGAAAACAACATTTGTGACTGGTATGGTACCTTAAGGGAGACGTTTCGCTTGTTTTTATTATAAACCAGCAGCCTGGATTCGCTCGGGTAAAGCCATAATAAATTATACACCTAAACTTTCTTCTTGAATCACTCATTTGAATCTACTAAGAATCACGCATCAAAATCCGTAGCGTAGTTTTGAAGATACATAGGGGCAGAGAGACAGCGGGAAGACACTTTATACTGTCTAGTGATGTGCACAATTCGTCGTACGTGATGTCCTCCATCAGGTAACTTTTCTCGCAACAAAATATTTCGGCCAATCATAGCGTACCAAAGCCGTCCACTATTGGTTGCTCTGTACCTACCTACTTCAAATGGCAATAAGGTGGTTATTCGATTTAAGTTTTGAGGTTAAACGAGATTGTAGACCGTACCATGTTACAAAATTGTCTATGTGTAGTATGGCGTGAGGATTCAATCATTATGTATGAATATATATGGTGAATCGAAGTCATTTGTAAATACCTAGTTTTATAGGTAAATAGTTTAAAAGTAGCATCGGCTTGGTAACTCTAAGGATGTTGTGATTAATGGCAAAAAAAAAATCAATCCATACTACTTATATGGGAATAAGTTTCTACAAAAATGGTCGCCTCTGGAGCCTTTCCTGGGTGCACTGCCAGGTCATGCTTATCATGATAATGCAATGTCATCCACACTACCTAAATGTATGTACAAAATTCCAGCTCAATTGGTTGAAGATATCTGCTTCAAACTTGAGTTGCAAAATTCCACCCGAGACATAGGGTCATAGGGCACTGGCAAAAATCCTTGGAAAAGTATTCAATGTGTGAATGAATGTACCTTAACTTTATTTCGATCAAAGGCAAAGAAATAGTAATATCCCGATTTAAAGTTAAAGTATAAATTAAATTATTACAAATGGGATAAAAAAATCTATTTTGATGGACTCTCTAAAAATAACTAAGCCGTAAACACTCTCTAAAACAATTTGAAGTGAGTCAAGTGTAAGTACTTATTGGTAGAATGTCTATCTGATGGAATGAATGTCTCATTCGTTTCATCGTCAAAAATAACATCGCCTCGCCCCGGTCCGGGGTTAATATCCGTCAGAGTCTCATTTAAGTGGATGTGCTTCGAAATCCCAGAGAATTTATTTCGACCGAGCCATGTCCTCAAATGTTCCGCGGTTATCTTTAGAGTATTACATCTAAAACGGCTGGACTGATTTATACAAACTTTTAAAAACATCATCATCATATCGAGTGTGTTATTGCTAACTCTGGTGTCAGATTTTATTCAAGTCGACTAAAGGTATCTGACATGACTTTTACGACAACCTACCGCCACCTAGCGGCAGGCAGTCGCATACACACTAGTGAAATGAACTGTCCACTAATGTGCAGGTTTCCTCACAATGTTTTTTAATATTATAAATACGAAATAAAGTTTGTTACCTCTTAACGCTCTATCTACTTAATCACACGTTTTGAAATTTTGCATACATGTATTTTGAAGTATGTAGAAAGGTATAAATAACGCGGGCGAAGCCGCGGGCAAACACTAGTGAAAACATAAAGAAAAAATTAGAATGTATACTTTTAGAAGTAATAAGTTTCGTACATTTAACCAATATCGGCGTGCTACTAAAATGTGACGTCTCACGAGGAATGGTACATTGTGGAGGGAAGTCGTTTAAGACGTTTCACTTGCAAATTTTTATTAAAGTTCATAAAACGTCACAATCATCGTCATAAATACAGATAAAATGTAGAACGGACGACCTCGGTGGCGAAGTGGTAAAGTGCTCTGAACCGAGAGGTCCCGGGTTCGATCCCCGGTCGGGTCATGATGGAAAATGATCTTTTTCTGATTGGCCCGGGTCTTGGATGTTTATCTATATATGTATTTGTTATAAAATATAGTATCGTTGAGTTAGTATCCCGTAACACAAGTCTCGAACTTACTTTGGGGCTAGCTCAATCGGTGTGATTTGTCCTAATAGATTTATTTATTTATTTAATTGTGAGATTATTCTCGGTAATTTTTAAGCATCAACATGTGAGAAGTAAGTTTAACTTATGAAATATGCGAAGAAAGAATATTCCAATGTTGTTTCCCGGTACGTGTTAAAATATGCATGGGCAAATGAATGTTTTCCTTGACAGCGTACAATAATGTTTGTAACACAACCCTACATCGCTTTTTCTTGACATTTTCTCAACTTTGACACAAAATATTGTGAATTCCCATGATACAAAGAGGCGTGTCTTATTTTTAGAAAATTATGCCATTGTGTAATATATATATATATATATATATATATATATATATATATATATATATATATATATATATATATATATATATTTGTCGTAATCAAATAAAATTTTGGATTGTTTAGTAATTGTCTTTTTGTAACATTATAATAAGATGTTGACGTGCGATTTGCAGAAGAAAAAGTAGAAAAGCGGCTTCTAAGCTCTGTAATGAAGAAACTGGAAAAGTCGCGACACCGCGGTCGTCAATGTGTTCTGGCTATCGCCAGCAGGAGCTGCACATAATCGTATTTACAATTGATTGCAGCGCTCCTGGCCGCAAAACATTTAAGGACAAGAAGGTAACCGTATCTCATTCATATATGTATTTGCTTTAAAATTAAGTTCGAATTTTTTTAATTTTATTCCACCCGAATAAACTTACATATTTAAATAAGCTTGTAAAAATAAATACTAACGCTAAATCACTACATAGAATAAACAAAGTAGGTAAGTTCCCGCTATCTATACTTGCTTATATAATATATTAAAAAATACACAACGGATTTTGATACGGGTTTTATACATAGATGTTTTTTGATGATGTTTGTGGAAGGTTTAGATTTATAATAATATTATTTAATATTATTTAATATAATAGAAAAACTTTATGATAAATATAATAGGCGATTATTAGTCATAGGTGACTTTAACTTGTACTCTGCTTCTGTGAATACTAATAATTACTTTGAGTATTTTCTAACATATTGTGAATTCACCCAGATAAACAAAATAGATAATAGCATGAATCGTCGGTTAGATTTAGTGTTAACTCCAGCGGGAGAAGAGTTGGTGAGCGTGCGTGCTGCTCCCGAGCCGTTTGTTCGCATTGACCGGCTACATCCCCCGCTTGAGATATCAGTGACTTTGTCGGCTTGCGCGACGGCGGCGGCGGACCAGCGACTGCACTGGGACCGCGATAGGAATGATGCCAATGTGAGTGCAGAAAACCCTCAGTGGAATTTCGCCAAGGCTGATTATCCCCTGCTGTACGGTAAGTTAACATGCATAGACTGGTCACCTCTCTGGGATTTGGATAGCGTGGAAGCGAGTGTGTCGTACTTTTATAATATTTTGAATATGGTTTTTAGTGAATGCGTCCCATTAAAAAAAAGACACCATTATTTTTCAAGGTTAAATTACCCTGAATGGTACGATAGTGAAATTATACGAGAAATAAAATTAAAATCTAAGTATCACAGGCGTTATAAGCTAACTAAATCGCGGGAGGATTACGACTCTTTTGCTAAGTGTAGGGCGCGTCTAAAAACAATGATAAGGAAAGCTCATAAAGACCATCAGGACCGCGTCCAAAACCACCTAATAGAAGATCCAAAGTCTTTTTGGAAATATTTAAAATCATTAAATAAAAATTCAAGTGGGTCCAAAATTTACAAAGACGGGGTAGAAGTAGAGGGACATCAGTGTGCTGCGGAATTCGCTGAGTTTTTCCAATCGGTGTACAGTGCTGCTAGGCCGAAGCTTGACGTGGACGCAGCAATAATGGAAGCGGGTGCTAGAAATGGAGCTGCGCGGGTGCATATCGACCAGCTTCAACTGAGCGATGTGCTCCTGGCCCTCACAAAGCTGAAGCCAAAGCGTTCTGCTGGCCCTGATGGTATTCCAGCTTTTGTCTTTCGCGATTGTCGCATGGTATTGGCTGAACCATTGCTACACATTTACAACCTGTGCTTGGCGGAAGAGGCATTTCCAGATATATGGAAGACAACTCGAGTGGTTCCAGTACCAAAAGGTGGTGCTGCTCATAGCGTGGATGGGTTCAGACCAGTAGCAGTGCTTTCAACACCAGCTAAAGCATTTGATAGCGCATTGCAAACAGCCATATATGATCAGGTAAAGGCGCAGCTGACGGACGCACAGCATGGTTTCCGGCCGGGTCGCAGTACTACCAGTAACTTGCTTTGCTACATGAGGCAACTTACGCTGGTAGTAGATGGTGGGGGGCAGGTGGACGTGGCTTACTTTGATTTTCGGAAGGCGTTCGACACGGTTGATAACGACGTTCTCCTAAAGAAGCTGGCTGGTGTCGGCTGTACTCCACATCTGCTGAAATTTCTAGCCAGTTATTTGAGCGACAGGCAGCAATATGTGGAGTGCGCTGGATTCAGGTCGGACTCGTATTATGTCAGATCAGGAGTAAGCCAAGGCAGCAATCTTGGGCCCTTGGAATTTATCATAATGGTCAACGACCTGCCGGAAGTGCTAGGGGACTCGTCTTGCCTGCTCTTCGCAGACGATCTGAAAATGTATCGATCCATCACGGATGTTAACGATTGTGAGCGTTTCCAGGATGATATAGATAATGTGCTTTCATGGAGCGAAGCCAACAAGCTGAACTTTAATTTATCCAAATGCGTTACCATCACTTTTACTCGAGTTCGTCAACCAATTTATCACGACTATAAAATTGGTGACATGAGTTTAAAGAGGGTCACAGAAGTAAAAGATTTGGGAGTTAAATTCACGGCAGATTTACAGTTTCGGGATCACATTGTTAGCGTCTGTAAGAAAGCTTACAGAAATCTTGGATTTATACTTCGTAGGTCCTACGGGTTCAATAACATAAAAGCAATCATCGCTTTGTATAATGCGTTGGTCAGGAGTAACCTCGAATGCAATGCAGTTATATGGGCACCGCATGAAGCAAAATATAGCCTTATGCTGGAGCGCATTCAAAATAAATTTGTTAGATACCTATATTTCAAGAAATATGCGGTGTATCCCTTCTATCCGCTAATGTACCCTACATTATTTATACTGGGTATGGTAGGATATAACGAGTTGCGAGTTCGTAGAGAGTTGCACCTGGTATCCTATATTTTTAAGCTGCTGAGAGGTAGGCTAACAAATAGCCAGGTCTTAGAGTGCGTTTGCTTTTTTGTCCCAAACAGGTACGTGTGGCGTCGCCGTCGCCCGCGTCTGCTGGCCGTGCCGCGCGGGCGCACTAACTTGTTCAACAAGGGGCCGCTTGCACAAGCACTGCTCACACTTAACCAAGTAGCTGACCGAATAGATTTATTTTCCTGTTCACTGGGTGAATTCACTAGAATTGCACTTTTTGTTATTAGTTATACTTAGGACTCAAATGATTTTTAAGTACCTATTTAATTAATGTAATTAAGTTAGTTACGCTATTATAGGCTAATGCTGTAAAAATAGCTGTAAGGGTGGTGAATAAATAAATAAATAAATAAATAAATAAATAATTTATGATGTTTTTCTCCGAGCGAAGTCGGGACGGGCCGCTAGTATAATAATATATGAAGATCTAATATCATTATCGCAGAGAAATGATTTGCAAAATAGATCAAAAGGGTCTATTCTAACAAGGATCTGATTGTAGACCCCGGAGACGCAGATCACTTTTTACTTCACCTTGGAAATTACGTGATAAGAATATACTTTTTTTTATCTTATCTATTTTATTTATTCAAATATAGTTTTTGAAAAATAATAATTAATTTAGACGTTGATTGTTGTCCATTTATTATTATTATTATAATAAAATTAGCTGTTCCCCTCTCCTCCTATCGCGCAATCCATATTTACATACATGTGAAAGTCTATTTATTTGTGTGTCTGTTGTGCAAATTTTTATGAAATTTGGAAAAATATAGTGACAAAAATTAGGCTACCGTGAGTGGAGCAGCGGGCAACAGCTAGTATTGTATCATCCTAAATAGGTTTCTGCCCACATACGTTTTTAAAGAAATAACACTCATTCCAGTTGCTCTGTGGTAATAATACAAAAGACTTTAGTCACGCGACAACCATTAAAATATCTTTCCTTTTTTGCGATCCTAAATTTTACCATTTAATGTTATCATAAACCTAAGAAGTTTTTCTATTATTTCACAATGTTTTGTTTTAATGGGATTGTACTAGTCTTCACCAATGTAGCTGGGTTACACGCTAACAATTATAAAATAAGATTTTACTTATTATATTCTTCTTGACAAGCGGTCCGGAGGTTCGTTCCCGAGGCGATAATGTCGAACATAAAAGTCCTGTCACTCAGCAATAATGTAGGCTTTCTATTGGTGAATTATTTTGTAAGGCGGTTTAGTAGTTCTTGAGATTACCCCCTATGTAGGGCGTGAACTCACAAACACTTTCCTTACATCCTTCCACAAGCTTATCGAATAATCTCGTAATAAGCTGAGATTTATGTTTTCCGTAACGGCGTAAAAAGCCGATCAAAATCGAATTACAAGGGTAAAAAGTGCACAAAACATTACTACAAAATATCTTGTAACATTAATATGAATGATACCTATTCGGACTTTCATCATATAAAGTATACGTTTGGACAGATTTTTGCGTTTCCAACGATGTTGCCGAGTCATGGACCCCAGAAATTGAGATAAATTGCTCTATCGATAAGCTGAGCCATTAACTGATGTATTCAGGTTGATACGTTGCATATACTCGTATGTACATGTGATATAACTTTTGGGTAGGATAATATAAATTGAAATACTGGCCTGATCCCAGCTTATGAGAGTTTATAATTAATCGGTATAGATAGGGTAGATTGATGTCATTTTAATTTGAGTAAGTGTGTTGTGGAGATAAATCGAAATTATATATTTTAGACAAGAAAAAGTCGCACAATTTTAGCTTGAGCAGTGTGGTTCCCGCCTTAAAATTAGATCCAATACCTCCTTGTGTCCATTATATCAAAGTCCATCCCGACTTTATGACTTCGAACCAAAATCCTTATAAATTTTATGTGACATAAATAAATGCACTGTAAATCTCTTGTGACATGCAACAACAAGATTTCTCGCGCTGCTGTACAGGTAAAATCAAACATGTTAAATAACTACGTATGGTCTAGGACTCTATGCCGTGGTAATACCGGCGAATTTGCAATAAATGTGGAAAGGTTTGTATGCAGTCAACTGCATTCTTGGAAAATGGAAATTCTAATCAGCGACAAAGAAACATCCCGCCTGACAATGAATGTCGACAACTGGGGATTCGAGGCTTGTAAATAATGAATGAACAATCACTAGTTTTCACTATTATATAGATATTAAATTTGGCATAAAATAAATTGTATTTTCAACTACACATACAATGTTTTACAATGAAATAACAATAAAATTAATAATAATAATAAAAAAGAAATTCATAAATAATGTTATTAATATCTAAACGATTTGTGTTAACATGGATGGTTTAGCAATAATATATATATAAATATATATATATATAATAATAATCGATTGTTATTTTGAAATAAGACGCTCTTTTCTTAGTCAGTTTATAGTTTATTGAAATAATAAAAAAAGTATACTTTAAGTACCTAAACGTTAACTTAAAAAGAGATCGGTACTTTAAAAAATACAGTATAATTAACATGGAATCCTTAGTTTTTTTTCACAATGGTACTATTTCTGTAGAATGAATGGCAAAGAAAGCTCAGTATCGAGAGTTTTTCGATATAATGAGTCATTTCGTTTTCTCATGCCTTTTATTCTTAACCAAGATTCATAACTCGACGTTTATGAACTCCTAGCTTTAATAAATTATAACTGTATGAAAAAATGACGTTTTGAGAAAAGAAAAATATTTTAGAAGTTAGTTCTTGTTGTAGGAAAAAAAGACTCCAGAATAAAAATTGTTTCCTGAAAATACAAATCTGTGTTTATATTAGAGAATCGACATCCATACTAGTCCATATCCATCCATACATCATAGATTAGCACAGATACTAATGATTATAAGGAGAAAATATTTGTTTTTTTATTTACTTTTTGTTCGTAATTAACAAACTCAAAATCTTCTAGGCAGATTTTGATGAAATTTGGTACAGAGAAAAACCTACTGGCAAGAGTAACATTGGCTAATTTTTGTAGTTTTGAGCGAAGCCGGGACGGTCAGGTAGATTTATATAAAGTGCGAATCTCCTGTTCTTGGGTAGTCGTTTAAAAATGTATACTAAATTATGATTTCTATAATAAATAACAATGTTTAAAATGTAAATTTATATCTATGTTGTTCATATTTATTATCTACTCACGTATATCTTAAGGCAGTATGATGATGGAGAATAGTAGAAAAATACACGCACATTTCCCACGTTATACCTTGCCAAATAGCTTAGCAGTAATGCTATAAATTGTATATTGAACGGCCCGCGCCAGCCTGCGACGTCCCCATACAAATACGTAGATAACAACCCCAAGCTCAATTTCTATCACTTGATCCAATTTTATAACACAATAGCTATTTGGGAGTCGGTAAACGAAAATGTAATGACGCTATGGTTTTTTTTTTTCTTTTTGAAAATAAATGCAATCATTTATCAAATTTGGAACACTTTTCGGGATTTTTAATTTATGCGTTCTTATTTTAAATTCAGTAATTGCTTGAATATTCTCAAGCACTAATTGGATACGTAAAATAAAAGATGATCACACTACCTGTCCTCTTCTTACAGTCGTATTCCTCATGGCTGAGGGTCGTGGTCAAATGGAATGAAAAACACACAACGACTCTCTTGGAAATTTTAATGGAGTGGTTTACAATTGTCTTCTCCACTTCACTACAGTACAGGTTTCCTCACGATATCTTCCTTCATCGGAACCGCTTCAAATACTAGGTACCTATAAAGTATACCTACCTACTTACTTTTATATATAACCGCCGCGCTAACTCGATAAGTGCATATTGAATTGAGGTGCGCTTTGAAGTAGTTTCAGCGGTGGTGGTCCAGTAATCAGGACGTCTTTGATTCTAAGATCAAAAGAAATACAACAGATTCAGATCGTACTCACGCCATAAGTTTGTGTACCAATGTGACTCATTAATAGTTTTCACAGACCGCCACATCCTTCCCGTGATAAAAATATTGAGTCTTCTTCTTACTGGTTGAACTGTGCGAGTTCTTACTGGTCAAACTATAAGTTTTATATAGGAAACATACCTCGCAGTCACATAAGTCAATCTATATTGAATTCTGTGCTCACAGCAATTAAAAAACTTTTGCCAAAAACACGTTTGTTAATAAGACAAATCATTCACATGACTGTAATGTTATTTGTGGCCAAACGCATCACTATTTGTATATATAACATGGCATTTATGATTTACCTAACTTATTTTACTGTGTATGGATTTCAAGCAGTCTATTCATCAATAATGGAATTTGGAAGTTTCAGAAACAGATATGGATCCAATTAACCCGAATCTGATATTCATGATCTAACCGTAAGTTATACCAAATATTGTTTACCTTCACTATTAATTCATTATGCCCTTGAATTAGACACTAATCTACTAGTTAAATTTCTTCCTGATTAAATTAACAAAAAATGCCTAAAAATTATGGCTAGAGTTCATGGCACCTTTTAACCACAATCTAAAACCTGAGTTAAAAAAATACTATTGCTTTTTGATATGATAAAGGCCAGCCAATTTTACTTCTAAAAATCTAGTGTCTAATTTTATCTAAATCGCTCCAGTATATAGTATTTTAGTTTATTCTTTACAAACGTACAGAAAATATAACGTAATTCAACATTTTCCATTTTCTTCACTTTTCACGTTTCACGTTTGGAAACTAGATAATTTGAGTGTCTTTTTGTTGAGGCATTTCATTTTATGTTACACACATTATTTCTATATTTGTAAAAAAATCAAGCTTTTAAATAAACATGTTAAAAATATTATGTCTTATACTATTTATGTCTCAAATTTTGCAATTTCACAGAGAAATCAAAACCATTAAATAATAGTCAGATTATACAATTACAAACATAGGAAAAACACGAAATATGTTATTATTTAAGCAGATCCAAAAATAAAACAAATTTTACGGAACCCCTAGTGCGCGAGCAGACTCACAGTTGACTGGTTTTTATAAGCTTTTATTTAGTTTCACCTATCGATGTTTGTCTGCAATTCAAGTTGAATTTCACCTGCTTCCACTAGATCTGCAGAGTTGAAAATTTACACTTCCACGTATGGCCTGATAGCGTACCAACGATCGTATAGATAGCTTGAGGTAAAAATGACATTTTGGTAATAAGGACTTGTTTCTATAAATAATTTAATTTAGCAATTTAGACAAAGTTTTGTGACATCGAGATGAGTAGTGTTATTTAAATGTAACGCTAGACAAAAAATATTATTGGACAGAATCAATTTTCGAATTGTAATATTATCTCATCTGGTTTGATGATTGCCATCTAGCGATAGTAGCAAAAAACGGCTGCAGAAATATTTCAACCGGCACCGACCAATCCTTGTCCCGCCACGCCCTTTGGTTGCTTAACATATATTACTGCTGTGAACACTTTACTATTACACTCTCTAATTCCTTTTCAAATTGGAAGAAATTTATCGAGTAACATAAAATTTAATTTTTTTCAATAGAAAAGCAAATAATACCTCTAGTCTTAAATTATCACACTGGCATCCAACACAGTAAGTTCCCTTGAAGTTTGGTCTGTTACCGGTAGGTCCGGCTGCACACGACACAAGATTTTCGCGGAAGCGAGGAAGCACGCGACGCGTGCGCGTCGGCCGCCGGTTCTCGGCAGACTGAAGGCACTGGAGGACTCCAACCCCAATCCTCCCAACCCTCCCCTATTTTGGTATACAAAACACTGGTGCTTTTCCGGCACTCTATGATGCCATGAACTTTACTGAAAATTGATTTCGTTCATAAGGTAAAGAAAGTTTTTGTATATCCCGTTTTATGTAGGACAAAATGAGCTCAATGTGCAAATATTGTTTCATCAAAGTAAGTGCTGTTTCGTTGTGCCAATACATTAGTTTATAGATATTATGTGGTATCTTCGTTATCAATTAATTGCGTTCCGGTTGAGATACACATATAATATCTATAGACTACAAACATGTAAAAAACATGTTATACACATTTTTATTTAAACTAATAAAAATACTCATTTGTATGTCACTATTTATATGTCTCAATTGTCTCAATATTAAAAGTACTACGTTAAAATAAGTACTAAGTTAAAATATTGTAATAGTACTAAGTTAAAATATTGTAAGTACTAAGTTAAAATATTGTAATGATTGCTTGTGTTAAACAAAGATACAAAATCATCTTTTTCAGATTGCCATGGCATTTTTCTGTAATATGATAATAGGTATTGATAGAAATAAGTATCATTGAGTATTACCATGTAGATAATTATGGGATAAAAAGTTGGGCATCCAACCATTTGGGTCATATTTAGTATGGCCCGCGTCACAGATTATACAATACTTCCTGTGCCGCGTGGAGACAATATCCGGTGCCGAGCGCACGGTAACTCATGTCAAGGCGTTTTCGTTGGCACCTGACTTTCGAACCTAAAATTACTAAAAATAAAATAATAAAAATGTACAGCTGAAGCAATTATGCTGGTCTGGGAGCAAAATAAAAATAGGATATTAAACAAGCTGCTATTCCCCCGCACAAATTGTAAAAGTAAATCAAGGGAAAGGCTATAATCTGGATATTATACTCAGAGAAAGATATGATAATGTATCTGTATGACCACATTTGATTTAATATGTGTGGCTCTGATCGGAAAGTCCCAGGATTGAATCCTCCTCATGCCACATGAGATTGTATACCAAATTTGACTTTCATTTAGTAGTTTCTAGAGACCAAATATTCGGTGCAATGGAATGGACTGCAATTAGCGGCTGCAATGATGGGAATTGAAACCAAACTGTTTGAACTAATGTTAAGTTGTAATCTTGTTACATTGGTTTTAAAATAGTATAGCAGTTCTTGTATAAGCCTTTGAAAAAAGATAAAATGACGCCTTTTCCCAGCAGTGCAACTGAGCTACTACACCTATAGGCTAGATAAAATTAATAATTATATACTGTTAAAATTACCTTGATTGACTTAGTGTTATTAGATAAATGAAATTTAAAAAACCAAGACGGCGGCTTTGAAATGTTTGAAGGTTTTTTTTAGATAAGTAATTCGGAATAGGCCAAATTAAAGGTGAATTATGAGAATCTTGATTCAGTCGACATGCAGGCATTATTTTAAATATTTTACTTATTATTACAATAGTATTTCAAATTAACGCTTGTTGAAGAACCACCACCAGACTAATAGTTCCAACAGGAACATAACACCATAAATGGGTCGTACAACGAGTCAACTTGACGAGTTTGCTTTCTTTCCAATTTTCATTCCACAACCTAGGCTTCGGCGATGATAAATTTTTGTGTGAAATCGCTTTTCATATTTTCAGAATATTATTACAAATCACGCGTCTACTACCGTGGAAAACAAGAATGGCTTTTGCAATATTTACGCATTTGCGCTGATTTCTATACCTTTTTACGTTTCTTCTGTACCTAAATAGCGCATATAAAGAATTTAGATTCTATCTGTTTAATCTTATAATTATTACAAATGCGAAAGTCTGTCCATGTGTATGTCTGTTCCTCAATTTTACATGGTTGCCTTAGCCGTATTAGAATGAAATTTAGAATAGATTACCTGCCAAATATAGGCTACCGTAAGCTGAGCTACAAAAATAGTTTGATGCATCCGTTCTTTTTGGTAAAAATTATCGGAAATCAAATTTTCCTATTTATATGCTGTTTCTTGGATTGTCTAAAATTAATTTTTAACTTTGCTATTGAACCAACTTTGAACAATATTTGAATATAGATGAACTTATACACGACTGAGTTCGCGAAAGAGTTTCTTAATAAGAGTATCATAACTTACAAATATTTGCACGACGTTCCCATTTCCTTGACGTAGGTCGTTCCGGGGAAAACATGAGATAACGTCAGCAAAAAAAACCGTTCGATGGTCGCCCTCTTCCCAGTTGTCACTTGTTGCTCTGTCCTTACCCTCGCCCATTCTTATTTTTTTGGGTCCTCCTCACGTACATATTACGAGGAATCGAGTTTCTCATTCGGCAATTTCGCGAATGTTGGCTTGCTGACACATTTGTGATATCACGTTTTTTTGGTTGGAAATCTATATTTTTTTATTGAGTTCATGCTATGCATGCTATTTCATGATAGTCTATTTTATTTCGTTGAACTGTATTCATTATGCATTTATTATAATATGATACTAGCATAGCTTTTGCCCGCGGCTTCACCCGCGTTTATTTTGTGCGTCTGCTTATAAATTATTATTATCAATATCTCGAGTTCTAAGCAACGTATCGCGATGAAACCTATACAAGATTTTGAGTTAGACCATACTGTAAAAACCAAATACAATATATAGGACAGACAGACAGACAGCCAACATTTTTAAAAAGAAAATTTTTTGGCTTCTTTTAGTCTCATGAAGACAAATTAAAAAATATTTTTCTGTTATATCTCCTATGTACAGACATAGCTCATTAGCATTTTTATTATATGTATGTATAGATTAGTAGGATTATATAGTGTTGAAATTATTTTCGTTTAATTTTACGCTGACGCAAAGCACTAATATTTTATTGCGTTTATCATTTCACAACAATCATATATTTTAGTCATGTCACACTAATTAATGTATCCATTAATTTTATTCCATTTGATATGTAAACCATAATGAGTTCTCACAAAGACCACAATTAATTATATCAGGGGGTTGCCATGTTCCATGTCATCTATTGTTTACCAAATAATTAAACGAAGGACCCAACCCTAACCTAAACCTTTATTTTATCTAAAAGGGTCGTTTCAATCGGAAAATCATCAACTCATGATTTATCTTATTACATCCAAAGTCATACAAAATCTCAGTATTTATTTCCAGTCTCTGAGGGTAGAAAATTGAAAAAAAAGAACTCAACAAACTTTATCTACATGCACATTAAATTCTATCAAAATCTTCTGAAACTGAACCACAGACGGACATTCACATTGATAGTATTGGTTTAAATTCCTGTCAGTGCAGGCAGCATTGTAAATTAAACGTGTTTGATGTTTAAATTCTATTGGAAGCCTATTGGAGTTCTATTTTGAAGGTGATCAATAGTAACGAGTAAATATCAGAGTAAATTTTATTCAAATGCTAGAAGTGGTACCACTGAAATATATTAAAGGAATAGAATGGTAATAACATAGTTGTCATTTTAGTATCGGGAAGCATTTTGCATTCTTTGATCAACAATTAAGTACATATTGTTGAGTTTATTCAAATAATACCCCGTTTAAAAACTAAATGAGAACAATCATAATTTTTCATTTGGTTTATAAACATACTTTGAACTTGCAGGAGTACTTGTATCGGATTTTTTTTTGTTGATCTGTGACTAGTTCCTCCGCGAGGATGCTAGAATCAAGCCCCTTCTAACTTTTAAAATTCCAATTTCTATGTGCGATACCGCTTGGAATTCTCTCATTTGTGTTCGCCGCGAAATCGCGAACGATTTACTGAGTAGGGTCGGTCGTAACAGGATTGTTATTTGATTACAGTATACTTACATGTATAGTGTTATGTGTACGCGATTGTACCTAAAATGTTTCGGTATATATACGCATAACTCATATGTATACCGTAGCATTGTTGGTACATATTGCGTAATAAGAAAAGCGAATCTACTTGATGTTCTGCTCTCCTGATTTACGGTAAATTAGGAAGAATTATGGTAATTGATACAAAGCCCGATACTATACTACGATAGATAGCGAAAAAAGGACCCTGGAAGTCCAGGGTCAGAAGAGCGGTAAAACGCTCAGAAGAGAAAGAGAGACAAAGCACGATACGATTTTGATACCGCTGGAGCCACATCGTAGAGACTGATCTGCGTGAATTGGAGGCTGTCAACTGGCTAACCCTAGCGGAGTCGAGTATCGAGTAGATTTGAAGTGAAACGCAGCGAACCAATCACATTGTGGTGTGGTTGTCGTTGCGTCACAATGGCGCACTATGATTGGTTAGTTGCAACTTACTGGGAAGGAAGAGATGGCGGGATGAGTTCAACAAAATACAAAGCATGCTCTTAACAGGGGTTTCGTAAGGGGTAGATAATAAAGTTTATTAAAAAAGCACAAAAGACAAGTTTTAACTTTAGTAAAAAAAATTAAATAAAAAGTAAATAAAAAAAGTTGCCTTGAAGAAATGGTAGGAAAAGTAAAGCCTTTGCCCATCATAGAGATACCAATATCTGCAGACTAATGATAAAAAATTAACTAAGTATATAAAAGGCTGAGAACAAACTATGTATTTTAATTTCATTTCTCCATGAAGAACAGACGTTTATTTGGACAGAAATGGGATGGAAGTTAGGTCTTTGCTCAACGCAACAATACCTGCAGGCTAATTAAAAAACAATACGAGTAGTGTATAAAGCGGAGATCAAACCTATTTTAATTTCAATTCTCCATATTAAACGTCCACTCCTTCGGGACGTGCCGCCCGCTTGTTCCAGAAATTAGGTCAGCCCTCCACGCCACTGACAAAGGGCTTTCATATCGACGTGGCATTTTTCGTCGCCATTACGTACACAAAAGAAACTTTCTCCGTGATGAATTTAATTTATGTTGTAAATAATTTTAGAATTTTCATGGTCATTTTAGATGAATAATAGATGTCGCTATTTTTTTTCTTTTTGTTGATCTTTGATGTCGCTCGGTTATCGCGGTTTTAACCAACAAGTTTCAGAATGCCGGCTATATATCAGCGGTGCAGTTTGCTGAACTTCGAGAATTCTCATAGGTATATATACTTTAGATAACTTCACCTAAATATAATTGCAGAAACTTCACACGTGTCCATACATACCTACAGATAAGAAGAGCGTTGATTGCATAAACAAGTACGAAATTTGAAAACCTCATTATTGTGCAAAATCTAAAGATCTTTTATGAAAGAAGGGGATGATAAATGAGCAGGGTTGGTACGTTTTCTTTTGACATTTGAACTCGGCGGCAGGATCCCGCCAGGTAAACACGTAGCTTTGAGTAACAAGGAGGGTTATTCACTACATTACGTGCGGCGCTTACCACACTTGTAGTCAGATATTTAAACTTGTAAAAATGTTTTTCGCCATTTACAGTTCAACCACACCACTATTTATTTATATAATAGCCAAAAGATGGAACGTGAATGTTTTAAAAAAAACATTTTTGAAACTACGCCTAATAGAATCAGTCCATATCTTCGAATGGATATCGTTAAAGGCGACTAAGGGACATATAGCCTGGGTAGCTGATAGCATTTCCTATACTAGGAGAAATGATAAAATTTTAAGGTTTTTTTAAGGTAATACAGCCTCGAATATAATCTGATATACGTGAAGATGGCAGTGAGATAAATGTTAAATTAAATTAACATGGCTATCGTGTTTGAGATTTATGTCATTATTATAAGTAGGTATTAAAAGTAACTACTATTACTAAGTATAATACACAAAAAGTGAATGCAAAATAAACTTCATATTTATACATTTCACCATATTTGTGGTCAAATCCGTGTGGTTTCATTGTGAATAACCCAACAAGGAGTGCTTTTAGTGTGATTATGCCGTATCGTCCTAGGACACATTGTCACAAGTACTCTCATTATTAGGAATTGCTTGATTCAGATTGATGTGGCTTGATTACTTTGCTACAATGTGATTAATAAAATTTAAATTATTATTAAGTTTATTTGTGATAGCTTGTTTTAACGTTAACGGAAAAAGATAGACAAAATCTTTTTTCCGTTTACGTTAAATCTTCTATTTTATTCACACATATATACACATGAAACAAGACAGAGTGCTGAAATATATTTGTTTCTCATTACATGCCCGTCTCAATCTGCCACTTTGTATGAGATTAGCCAGAAAGAGTCGGGAAATTTTATACAAATCTTCTGTCTCATTTGGTTACACTAGTCCGGTCTTTGAGCCGGTTGGGCTGTCGTTTTATACATTAAAATACCCCTATATGTAGTATGTAGAGTTCACGCGAAATGACAGTCGTGAAGAGAGAAATTATAACGTAATATGGTTTTGAATAGTTGCTACAAATTTGGCGAAAACTTACCTATTAGTTCATATACGAGCTACATTCAACGTTTTCCCAGACACGAACAAGAATTCCTTCATTAAACGCATACTTTCTAAACGGCGTGGTAATAAACGCTCTCAAAATTTAAATGAAAATATTCGGCGGAATTTATGACGACGTTGATTAAGAAAACCACATTAAGAACGTTGCTCGACGTCGAACTTCCACGGTTAGGTTTGGATGTACTGGAACACTTTTTTATACTGTGACTGGATACTGAAATATTTCGAAGGAACTAATATTCCACTTCAAAATGTCTATTTGACAACTTGTGTGCATAAGCGCCTGCGGCGGTCCCGACCTTGTCCCGGTCATGTCAGAAAAATAAGTGGTACTCAGAGCCAAATAATCCCAAGTCGCAAAACCCAAAGGCCACGTTTAGCTATCATCATCATAATTTTCAGCCTACATCAACCCACTGCAGGGTATGAGTCTCTTTTTTCTAGCGTCAGCTTCTAGGTACAGTTTTATGACAGTCTCATCCATCGCATTCTCGTAACCTAAACGATATCATCGCGTTCGAATTGAAAGTGAACGGTTTAGTAAATGTGGAATGGTTATTACCTATACGAAAAATCTCTAGTTTATAGCCCTTTACCTTATATATTTCGAAACATTGCTTACAAGGTCACTGAATTTGAATGGAATAGCATAATTTACAATATAAATAAAAATAAACTCGAATACAGTCAAAGCGCCCAATTTCTTTTGTAAATACTGTGCACTGGAACTTTTCCCGAGCCAGGTAACACAACAACGTCGTTGCTCTCACAAAAAGTGTAGGCGCTTGTAATTTTTCTAAACAATTGTTTTTAGCATGAAACAATTTATAATGTGTATATTCTAAGTGTAACGGGAATTTCGATCCGTCATCATTCTTACAATATAATTTAGCTTACAGTAGGTACATAGGTACGCTACGAAAAATGTATGTAAGCATACTACGTTTTATTTTTCATTTTATATATTACTCGTGAATTCTTGTCCATATCTTAAAATCAAATTTTCATATCTGAGCGATTTCCGTATATGGTTTACCGTTTCCCCAGCTGTTTCCTTAGCCATAGTGCGTGGGAGTCCAGAGTCAGCTTCCTTATGTTAATAGTAAATACCACATAAGTTCAGAAGGTACAGCCTGAAAACAATATTAGGTGAGTACTTTTTAAATAACGGAAATTACACTTTAGGTACTCTTATTCATAGAAAAGTTAATATCTATTAAAATATTTTTGTCCCTGTCTAACTATACAAAATTTGTCATTGACAAATAGAGACACACATTGTAATGTTTTGTTTTAGTTACCTCTAACATAGATTTTTAAGTATAAAAGGGAAGGTTATTAAATTTTTTGATAACATTTGTAATCTCTCCGTTGTTCCCCCACCGCACCCTAATTAGTACACGTGCTACCTACGGACATTAAATTCTCAGAAACAGCACGGATTATTTCCCGTGCATTAATTAAACAGTAGCCAAACGATTCGAGTGCAATCAGCACAAATCGCCGAACGCCGCGTAATGGCGCTAAAGATACGGATCTAAGGCTGTGTACACACCGTTTAAATTTAATACTCATTTCCTTTAAAACTCATATATTCAAATTTTTATAAAAACCTATTGCCCGCGGCTCCCCCTGTGGTGAAAAGTAGCCTACCTACGTCACTATCCATCTCTCCAAGTATCTCGTCTTCATCATAATTTGTGTTCATAATACTTAATAAAAAGTTAAGTTTTCTTTATTTATCACTTTTGTATTTTGTAAAGAAGAATTAGTTTTTTTTTTCTCTAAATCATAGGAAGTTCATATTGAGTATCTTATTTTACGTAACATACAAAAATTTCACAAAATAACTATAAAAGCAGGTTCAGAACCAAACCTACCTTTAACATACAATTGTTTTTTAAGTATTTCCTTTTTTATGTTTTGACTTTATTGGAAAATAACATACCTGAAATTATCGAGTGTACATTAGGTTTTAAACGACATCGGAGAGTAACCGCTGCCGCGCGCCGACCTCTGTTTCGATCATGCTATGCGGTGACGACACAACTACGAATTTAGAGCTTGCTACTTCATTTTGTCGATACTAAAAATATGAAATATATTTTTCAGTATTATATTCATAAAGTCTTTCACGCAACTCCTTGTGAAATGGAAACGAAAAAGTAGGAAAGCGAACTGTCTGGTCTCAGAAACTCAAAGGCTGAAGAAGAAATCAGGAAAATGCTCAGATGAATCTCTTTTGATGGAACAATGAAATACTACAACATGGAATGGTTTTGTCAACCACCCAAAAATAATATTTTTTCTACCTTCGTCGGTTTGGAGAGTAAACATTCATTATAGTACTTATGTATAAAGCAATAAAGGTGCTTATATAAAGTTTTAACTGTTATACAACATATTTGACAACAGTACATGAGAAATAAATATTACAGAAATAGCAGTAAATAAATTTAACATAAGGTTACGATTGTATTTTGACCTCAAATAGGAATTTTGTTTGGCAGAAGGTGCGTGAAGTCGCTTCTACTTTTAGTCTGTCAAAAGTATCGATATCTAAAACTAATATACATTGGTTACATCTCTATAATCGTGACCAATTCGTACACAAGCCAGTGGCGGACAGTTGTTCGATATACAAAATTAGGTGTATGGTCGAAACCAGCTGTGTTTGAGTGAAATCAATGGATAGCTTGAGACCCATGTCATTGATTTGCTGAATTAACTCCAGATTTCTAGACCAAGAGCCTGTGATGCGATGGTCAAACCATCAGTGTCTGGTGGTTCTCGAAGCGTTTCGACTGCGGCCGCGCTGTCATACGATCCATCAATTTTCTTGACGATAGAATAATTTCCAAAATCATTCTTAAAATTGACATTACCCCATTACAGATTAACTGTTTTAAGTCATAAAAGTAAATACTTCTTGTTTTTGTTAAAATTAAAAAATAATAATAAAATGACAGCGCGGCTGCAGCGGTCGCCATCTTTACTATCAACAAAGTATGTAATCTATCAACATGGTAATGATCTTTTCAGTTTGACATGGGACATATTCTAGTACATAGTCTTGTTTTTGTTAAAATTAAAAAATAATAATAAAATGACAGCGCGGCTGCAGCGGTCGCCATCTTTACTATCAACAAAGTATGTAATCTATCAACATGGTAATGATCTTTTCAGTTTGACATGGGACATATTCTAGTACTGACTCAGCCATAAAGCGTCGGAGTTATTTTCTATTATCAAAATAAGTACATATTAATTTAAAATTTAGCATAACAGCATAAAATTTATTTATAAGGAATACAGTATTTTTTATATAATTTGCCTAGAATTTCCAATATCTATTGGAGATCATTGGGTAAGTTATAAAGGGATATTAGCTGCACGATGACCTAGGGTTCGACCAGTGCATGCTAGACCAAAACATTCCACTGCCCTGTCTGAGCAATAAAGCTGCGTAATTACGAAATAACTCTGTACTACAGGGACTATTTATTTAATCACTTTGACGGGAAAATAATAGAGGTTCACACTTAGATGTAAATTACAAGAACTGACTTGGTAATGAGTATGTTTTTAACAAGATTTTTCCTACAATGATAAATTCTAGCAGTTTACACAATTCGGTAGAAATATGTAATCTGTTAGAATTTACAAAAGAAAGTAGTCTCTATGTTTTTATTTCTGAATAAAGGTTAACTTTTTAGATCTCTTCACGACACGACGAAAATAACCTTTCGATCAAAATATGTGAAAGCGTAGAAAAAAACTAAAATACTCTTATTTGGATTAGGATTCAGATTCAAACTTTTTATCAACTATTACCCGAGTGTAAAATACGACTGCAGACTATGTTTTCATCGTAACAATCAAATAACTACGTCTTTTACAAAAAATATTAAAAATTATTGTTACCTACGTCTTGACGTGGGGTCAGGTTCACTGATTTGAACTCTGTGATGACTATATTTACGTCAACTCGTCAAAAAGTGCTAACTAGCTAATTTATTACAATTTAACTATTTTCTTAAACATGCACAATATCAAAGTATTTTTTTACATTGCAAAAATTTGATGAGCAGATTTAAATAATGAAACTGACTAGGTTTAAAAAATACTATGTGTGAATGACGAATTGTTTTGTATTCCCTTAAAAATGGCTGATTAGCATGATACATGTTGATGTATTAATCACACAATGTTTATGCTGATATTATATTGATATTAGCTCATGGAAAGTCAACATTTTATGTTGTATTTTGACTACACTTAAATTTCATTTATAAGTTGTTGTTTTCCATAACATGTGTATTGTAAAAATATCTTTTCCTAATTCTTTAAAATTGTTTTTTTCTGTTTTTTCTTCACAACTAGGAACTTTGTTTACAAAATGATAAAAAACCTGTTACGAAACGTAAATAACACATAAAAATGATTGCACAATAAGCGTTGAAAAAATAAGAAAAAATCAACGTCGAACCTGTATGTAATGACTTAGAAATACATTTTAACCAACTTCAATGGTTAATTTGGTCTGCTCTATTCCCTTTTTACTCAATGGTTGGCCGGCTCTCATCAAAATTGTTTGAAGCCGATCTATCGCATATCGTGTCCGCGTGATGAAACTCCCGTACGCTATTGTATGCGGGTTAGCAATTTCCGTACTGCTTATAGTACGGTATAGTATGGGAATGGAACATACATTCCCGTTGACCCTCACCCCATGTCCCTTATATAAAATAATTTTGATTCAGATAACAATAAATCCACTTAAGAAAAAAAAACTTAATTACATGTTAGTAAAAATTAACGTGAGTCACTCCACCCACCAGTACACCCACTAGTTAACCACCAACAAACACCGCGAAAAAATATTCCAATGTCCTTTAATGAGACGACAATTATCTGAAATTGTGTCTCGTTTTTTAGTATCCCTCAGTAAAGGAGTTATTATCCTACTAATGTTATAAATGCGAAAGTTTGTGAGGATGTGTGAAGAATTTCTAATATTTCGTTAATATTTAACATATTCTATTAATTTAAAGAAATATTTTTTGTTTTTTATATATTTATATTTGGGAATAGATGGAATATGCTAAAATCGTATCTGTATATCAGTGTTCCATAAAGTTCCATAAAGTTCCATATGTAGTTCATATTAGCCCTACAAGTTTAAGTCCAATATGCAACATTTTCCCCAATTTTCTTAACCGTGGAGCAAAAGGCAAGGAACAGGGGAAATAAACTAAACAAAGAAGCGGAGATGTATTTTGAGCGATTAACATCGTAATTATAATGTATGCTCTAATTAAGACCTTATTCTATCGAAGGTTGTTTAAACATATTTTTAAAATGGAAATTATATAATAATGAATGTTAGTATGAAATATTTTAACTACAGATAATAATATAGTCTGTCTGTCGCGTATTCACTTCTTTATTAAAAAATATATAACTGGAGTATTTGCACGATATTTTCATAGAAATAGAAAATTCTTACGTCAGGATACAACGTAGGTACTTGGTTCATAGCGTATACCAAAAAATCACGCGAGTCTCCTTTCTTGCTGCTACAAGTATTCACGAGTAGTTGTACCTACGTGCTTACATAGATGTATAAATTTTTTAATGAAACAAAACATAAACTCGTCTATGTAAAAATCAAGACATGAATAGAAACATCATTTTTTTTACGTAATTGAAAGAAACCGTGATACACGTACGATTTTTTAAATTGTTAACAGAATTAGGTATACTACTATGTTTTCTAAATTTATTTGAAGGGACGAATAATTTAAGGCTGGAACAAATATCTGGCCATACAGTTTCCATAGGCAAAACTCAAAAAAATATGGCTTAATATCAATGTCAATGGTGATATAGTTCATTGGGAATCGGACGTTACCAGTTTTTTTTATCTAAGCCAGGTTTAATTCTTGACAGTGTCATTACAAAACTTTAAATTTTGAAGATTCGACGACCAGTCACCTTTCTTACCTCTACCCCCTTTGAGAAAGCTATTGTTTTTGCCTATAAACAGTCCAAATTGCTAATCCCTTAGCCTTGTATGACAACTATGGGATGATATGAAGTGTTCCTATTTTAGCGCAACGACAACACGCCATACATATAGAAGTTAAAATATTTTTAAAGTTTGATCTTTCCATGCATAGATTGTGTGCGACGCACGACGACGACTGATTTGAGATTGCGACTAAAAAAGTCGCTATTGCTTCATTATTCCAAATAAAGTAGCAGGTTTGCTTTTGCACGAGTCAAGATACTCGTGAAATGCGTTTTTTGTCATTTACAACCAAGTTTCTATGTGTGAAGTATGTATATTTTGTGCATCAATATATTCGGAATAAACTTTTGAGTTACAGATCATTTTATATGTGAAAGTTGAATAGATATAAGGATTCAAAAGGTATGTTTCTATATTTTTATTAGATATTATTCTTTTAATATATACATAATTCTAGTAAATGTTTATTTGCCGTTCTATGTTTTAGTATAATGGTTTCCGGCGTGTATACTTTCAATTTAAGTACAGATTTTATATTTAAAATTTTATTTGAAACGCACTTCGACATGTTCATTTTATTCTTAATTCTAATAGAAAAAAACAGGAGTTCACTTAATAATTTTAAAACTTGTTAGCATATTTTTATATGTATGATACTTAACTGCTCAATTACTGTATGGTTTTCTACTTTATTCGTAATATTGTTTTCGTAAGTACTTGAAGAAAAATGGTAATGTTGATTTGTTTTTGTTGGTGGTTATAACACCATCCTATGATTGAACGATCCTAGGTTGAAATCCCACTTGAGTTTATGTACCAATCTGAGTCATGTATGTTTTCATCGACCACCACTTGCTTTTGGTAAAGATAACATCGTGAAACTGCAACTAGAAGGCATTATCCGTGTAAGTCATGTCAGATGCCTTTTAACGACTGAAATACAATCTACACAGCTGTACTCATTATAAGTGAATTAGTGTATTAATTAATTAAGTCAATATAGTTTTTGAAACCTAACATGTTCAATACATAGACATATATTTACAGAACAGCTGTGATCTTCAGGAGGGCGAGATTGAAAGTCTTTGAACCAATTTTAATTTAATTCAAATTAATATAATTATTTCAATTGTATCATAAGATATTGTATGGACTAAAGTGTGATATAAATGATTTATTATATTATATTTTAAATTATTAATTAATTAATTATTATATTCAGTTACAGGTACAGTCAGTTACAAAAATGTTAATAATGTTAAAAAATTTGCAACGTCGGACACACGGTACTAAGCCAAATATTCAGGAACGAATATTAATAGAAGCTGAAAAATCTAGACCAAATTGTTTAGAAGGTATGTTTTTTTTAAATAATTATTTACAACTTTATTTATTAAACGACCTGCACACGATGTTACCCGTGGTTTACAATTCGTTGTAATTATTAATTATATAAGAAGTCACAAACTTTCGCCCTTATAATATTAGTGGGATATTAAAACATGGTAGAAAAGGCGGACTTAATGCTAAAAACATATCTACCAGTCAATCTAATATAACCTAATATATTTTTTGCATATTCTAAAGCATTCAATGGGAATATGATTGAGTTTAAATCCTATTTACTTTTAAAGTTTGTAAGTAAATCAATACTTAGTGCAAGTTAATGCACTGATTATGTTTGTTTATTTTCAGGACGACTGAAATTAGCATATCTTGTATTTTTTAACGTCGTTCAGAGTTTTGGATTTCTTTATGTACTTTACTTAACGGCTGTACATTACAGTATACTGGGATATGCTTCGTTTGCCTTCACATATGACCATTTAGGATTTATCGTGAAGTTGTTACACATCATGCAAATACTGGAGATTGTGCATCCTATCATTGGTCTTACCAAGGTTAGTACCTACATTGAAATTAAAATCATGGATTTTAAGAAAACACACGAATTGTAAATCGTGCTTTCTTTGGAGTTATAGTGCTTTATATGACACCTGCCTACGACTATAATTAAAAAAAATTATAAAAGAATACAATTCCTAATGCATAATTACAACAACGTCCAACAAATATTCATATTTGCAGTAGTTCGTATTTAAAAAACAAAATAGAATCTGTTTTCTGCCAGTCTGCATTAAAAATACGTCTTTTATAAAAATAATAACGCATTGTTATTATTAAATATTGATGCAACAGGACGGAATTGTGTTTGGGTCTGTCTAAATGACGTTTGTATCCAGCGAGGTTGATATTTATTTCTACCGAGTTATAATCTATATCACTCTCAAGAGAACAATGGATTTTCATACAATTTTTCAAGTCAAGGTTTTTATTTTAGTACTTTAATTACGTACTTTCACATAAAATTTCATAAAAACATGTAATATGTTCATAAAAAGGCATTCATTATAATATATTTTTTTTATGATATTCATTAGCTTTTCAATTATGATTATATAAAAAGTGATTCATCTCTCTTTCTCTTTCTCTCATCTCTGCATGTTCACGGTTGCGTTCGGGAATGTGAAGCCACTAAGCCGGGAGTTGGCGTAGACAATAACCTTAAAATAAATACGTACATGATTTTACAACCGGCCACCTGCCTGTTGTCAATCCTCTTTGGGAATGCAGTTCTAGCCTATCAACTGCCTAGACTGTCTCACATACCATATCCAAGGGAAGATGACTGGTTCTATTTTAGGGCGGAACTAAATGCCACAGCTTTTCAATTACATAGGTATCAAAAATTCGAAATATCTGTCTTTCTGTAATTGGAAAATATTTTTCTATGATACCACAAAAAAATAGTATTTGAATTAAAAAAGTCAATGTGGCGAAAAAAAATATCCTATTATATATATTTCATATAAAGTATAGTATTCGATTTAGGTACTTCTCACCATCGCATCGATTCAGTGATTGTCGTTACGTACTTCGAATCGATTCGATTCTAACTATATATATTATACTAACCCCTCTGAGCAAATTACTTTTTGATTTGATTATACCAAAATATAATTTACTTTTCAGGGTGCTCCAACTGTGGCGTTTTTCCAGCTCTTAGGCAGATTGTTTATACTGTTCATAATGATTGATCCCGAACCGAGGATGCAGACGAAAGCTATTGTGCCCTACCTGTACGTGGTTTGGAGTACCATTGAGGTTATAAGGTGAGTTATGCAGTCTGCCTTACTTTATCCGATTGTCTGGTGTCGGCGCAATATGTTTGTTCTTTCCACAATTCCTTATTTCTATTGGTACTTACATCCACCTCCAGCTCCCAACATCCTCATATCCTCTCTGACACAATCCATCCGAGCCGCCATACAGTCGCCTGAAAATCGACTTTCATTGACATGGAACTGTAAATTTTGAAGTTTCATAATGTTGAATATGGTATTTATAATGTTAACTATACTATACAATCTAAATTAAGATATAACGAAAGATGAGTATGACAAAATGGAAAAAATCGCTTAGCGTGTCAGTAAATTTTTTTGAGATTTTAATTCACACACTAAAAATGAACTTCTATATTTTTATGATTAAAATCTCCTCTGGGGTTGAGGCGAAACATTATTAACTTTTTTTTTATTCACAGTAAGATCGTGTTATTATTATAAAAAATTTTAAATGTAAATTATTTTCAGACACATATACTACATTTCCCAGTTGGCGGAGAAGGAAATATCTCTTCTGACGTGGCTCCGATATTCAGCCTGGATCATCCTCTACCCCATGGGAATATTTGGAGAAGCGACTGTCATGGTCAAAAACATCCCATACTTCCGCGAAACGATGATGTTTTCCATAACTTTGCCTAACACCTGGAACTTTTCAGTTGACATGATATTAATTTTGAGACTACAGATTTTCTTTTTAGTGTGCCCTGTTATGTACATGTTGACCAATCATATGTATAAAATGAGGGTTAAGAAAATGGCTCAATTCAGATTTAAGCCATTTTTAGTTAGTAAAACATTAACATCATGACCGAAGCATTGGTTAGGTGACAAGATTCAAATTCACTTGTAAAATGTCCTAAAAAAAATTATTCAAACTTTAAAAAACACAAATACAAAAATTCAGTTTTATAAATAAAAATAATCTTCCAACGCGCCACAGGGAGGAAATGTGCCCAGTATACTGGCAGCGATGCGCCGTTGTATCGCGAGACTTACACGCTGAGTAAAAAAGCTGCCAGCTCTCGAGTCTCTTGTTGCCTCCACGTGGCGCGTCGTGACGCCTTGTGAAATAGGTATACACTTTTGATGTTTGATGTTAAAAAATGATACAAATGTGTACAATGTAATTCAATATGGACGGTACAATAGATTTTTATGAAAATATTGTTAAAATCATTATCTTTTTTGAACTGCTGTTCTATGTTGCGTTCTTTATAATCAAGAGCTGTGCTCGTATTTAAAACGATACAAGTATATTTTACAATTAATTTGATACATGAAGTATATTCGTAGGTACTTATATATTTCTACACATAGAAAAATATTTCAAAATAAAGATAATTTTGAAAATTTCGATGTTATTCATTTCTATTTCTTCTAATCATAATAATTACCTACCATGAAACTTTAATACGCAAGTGAGTATAAGAGTACCTACCTACTTGTAAAAAAAATTGGTTGTGAAACATTTAATTTATAATTTTAATATTATACAAAAAAATAATCAGAAAAAGATCATGACCCGACCGTGTAAAACAATGCTTTTGTCATAAACTTTCCGTTTATTTTCTTTCTCTTAAAAATGCTTTACCAAATAATACATTAAAGATGTACTGGTTATTTTACTAAATAAATTTAAATAGTAAACTTATCAGGTGATAAGGTTATACAAACCGTGTTGTTATAATTAAACCATTTAAGATAGTGCTTTGTTATTTGGCACAGTCTATAAGAGATCACAGATAAGATTTATTAGTATTTTAAACCAAATGTGAAGTGGAAAATTGCATCGCGTATTTTAAACAATTTTCTGAAACCATACACATTCGCTAATCAAAAGAAACCTTATATTTACTGTAAAGTATTTTTATGAGCAATATACGAAGAAGGAAGTGAAATTTTATTTATAAAATGTAACTATATATGTGAAATGTTAATTACGATCGAGATTCTAAGGGCGTCTACATAACTAATATTAGATAATATTACTATATTTTTTTGAAGTAAAAATATTTTTTTATGTAATAGATCATCATGAACGAGGTGTTTATGCTTTTGAGCAAACAAGAAGTTCTATTTATTCGATTTTATTTTATGTTTAACGGCTTACCATCCAATCATAATGTCAATTTTTACGAGCATGTTAACTAAAAAAATATATTTAAAAATAAATCAATGAAATTTATTGGTAGCGTGTACACTTTGTATCGCGAGACGGATTTACAAAGTTCCAACATCCATATATAAGTTTATTACATCTTAAGTTGCTTCACATTTTATGTATGAACAATTCAAAATTACCAAAGTCCTGTACAAATAATGACGAATACACAAACACAAATGAAACGAATGTACGTACATACAATGCCCAAGTTTTTGCTGACATGGCGAAACTATAAAGCCCCCTGGCTACGGACCTTGTAATATGTAAAATAAGCTAAAACGTATTGTAGATAGAATTTGCCCTTCTCGTTTACAAAATTTTGTTAAAAAATGTCTGTTGAAGTTACAAGTTTAAAAACAATACTGATGCCATGTTTTTTACTGAAGAACACAATATCAACTTATGTTTATTTTTGGTAACAATACTTACGTAGAGGCTTGAATTTAAAAATAGAGTAACTATAGTTTTTTTTTTATTAGTTACCTATCATGGACCACCACTTGTTTCCGGTGAAGGAAAACCTCGTGTGGAAACCTGCATTATATATAGTTGGTAATTGATTATCTAGTATGTGAAATAGAGAAGGCAAATTTGCTATTAATGCCATTGTATGTGCTTCATTCCACTTAATGTCGACGATCCTTGCTCATGAGGAATACGACTAAGGAAGTAAGGAAGGTGCCACAAACATTGTGTCTGTTTTGTGTTTGTCTTATTATTATTTAACTTATTTTCCACAACACAATATATTCCCCTGCACCACCTGCACCTGCACCTGCACCTGGTCTTGGATGTTTGTATATTTAATGAAATAAATCCCCATATTCCAGAAGGTACCTTGAGGTGCGGTCGGCTGTTCTTCCTTCGTAATACACAAATACAGAAAAACAATATTATCATCAAGTGTTTTATTCCTTTTTGCTATTGGCGTTACTAAGAGAATTGCACCAGTCACTTTGACGTTAACTTTAACTTGTGTAGAAAAACGGAAAGTAGGTACGTCATTTGATCAAACCGCTGTAGAACTGTGAAAACCGCATCAAAATTCATCCATTAGTGCGTTGCATGACAACAGACAAGAATAAAAAAAAAATGGTTTGGGCTTCTAATAAAGGCCAACCATAATTATTTTTCTTTAATTATTTTATTACATCCTATATTGTACGACATGGCTCATTTACAGTTTTATTATATGTATGGAAGACTTTCTACCCGTGTACCAAATTTCATAACCATCGGTTCAGTAGATAATGCTCTTCGCGCAATATCTACTGGACTGATTGTTATGAAACAACAAACAAACAAACTTACTTTCGCATTTATAATAAAAGATTTCGCGTCAAAGTGGACTGGTGCAACCTACTCTGCGTAGGCGTCTACAAATAAGTAACTTCTACAGTAAGTACATAAACACACGAAGTTCAGAGGTCGATGTGATAAAAATACTAAAATAGCCACCTGTGTGTGGGTGTGAAGTGAAATTAATTTTGATTAGCTTGTCTGAAAAACAACGCAAAGAACTTCATTATTGTGGTCGATGGAATTTTTTCTTGTTGAGTGTTACTAACACTGGTGTCAGATTTTATTCAAGTAGCCCAAAGGAATCTGACATGATTTTACGACTACCTAGGCAAAATTACTACTATACTTGTATGCATAGAGGATTGGATTCTTTACGATGTTTTCATGGATCGGAAACCAGTGGTGGCCTATAAAAACTATTATGCATGAGTCAGATTGGTATACAAACTGTATGGTACGTGAATTCTGGAGTTCAAATCAAATATATATTTTTTACAGAAGTGCAATACACCTGTGCTTTTTTCAGCATGTAAAAATATCTATAAATAAAAACAAATTGTATTAAACTAGCTGCGCCCCGGGTCTTCGCTCCCTTGGGAATTACGGGATAAAAGTACCCTATTCCAGGTTATATTCCACCCGTGTACCAAATTTTATAACAATCGGTCCAGTAGATTTTGCGTGAAAGAGTAACAAACATACACATATGGGTGAGTTTCACGAGCGATTTGAACACCGCCGTGGGCTGTCATTAGTGTTTATTAAATTTTACCATACACAGTAATCATTTTAATTATACTATTTTATAAATAAGTAAAGTACTGGTACTGTCAATTTTATAAATATTTAATTAAAAAAATATATTCTTTATTAAAAAAAAAAAAAAGTGCGACACTAATGAAACGCTACACGCCGCGTTCAAACAGTCGTGAAATTCACCCATATATACATACACATCCTCACAAACTTTCGCATTTATAATATTAGTAGGATATACCATAATGTTAAGTCAAGTTTGTCAAGCTGCTGTCGAGTCTAATCACGTGACACCACACACCCAGCGCATCATTGTCATCGTTGTAATTCTCATGCATTGGACAGTGATTAAATAATATCATGTCATAAACTGAACGGGCGTCACTCTAAATAAAAGACTATATTTTTTACCGCCGACGCGTAAAGAGGGGTGTTATAAGTTTGACTGCTAAAGTGTGTCTGTCTGTGTACGTAGCACCGTAGCTCATCAACGGGTGGACCGATTTGGATTCGTTTTTTTTATTTGATAGCTAATTTCTATGCGGTGGTTCTTAGATATGTTCGATCAAAATCGGTTCAGCTGTTCAAAAGTTGTAGCGTAATGAATATTGAAAGTTGGGTTTTTTTTAATTTGTCTAACAAATAAACTTGTTGTATTATCGTAGTCGCGGTTTCGTCGTCCGTCTAGATCCGCGTCTTGTCCAGCACTTAGTCCCTAGTCGATAGTCCTTTTTTTCTCTCCAGTCTGTCACTTTATTTATAAAAAAAACATAGAATCAGTCAAGTCTATAGAGAGGTTGAACGCCATTACATAAACTTACTAACATTTGTAGCAGTACAAATTGTTCTCGTATTTATGTCCTATTTGAAATAGAATTTACGCTCTTTTCGGAGATCTCGTAGATTACATTCCTTTTGCATTTGTATTCGGCACGTATTTCAAATTAAGACTGATTTACTGTTTCTGATATAATATTCTGTGGCACGTGCGGAGTTTTTGGCATAGATAAATGTAATTATAACTACTGTGTTAGTTTATACGTGTGGTTTCGCCTATAGGCCTACTCTATAACCTCACGCGGAGGTCGTACGAGGCGACTAAGGAATTAGCTTAGGCAGGTGATGGTTAACAACAGCAACTCCAGGCGGCGTATTGTAAAATCATAGCCGAATTTTTCACCGGTCTTCGCGGCATCATATTTTATCTCCGTCATCATATTCCCGATTGGCGGGAATATGAATATAAAATATAAAATGTCTCTAAGTAAGTCTCTAGACAATTTTTTCAGTTTTTTTTTTTACTTTTGAATGGTAAATAAGTGTATTACATTGTTTCATCTAAAGAAAGCATCATTGTGCACTGTGTTATAATTACTTACTTTCAGAAAAAAAATCAACATTCTTTTCTCTTCACAAACTCAATATTGAAGTTGTGTAGCAAAAAAATTTCCCGTAGTTTTAAGTGTCTAAAATCGACTTTTGTACATAACAAAACCGCATTTTATCTTGATTAAAATCAGTGCTATCTAACAGCGGGCAAGTTTTGCCGGTCAGGAAATATCTGTCCAAATAAGTTCGAGACATCGCGGTCGACCCGTATCGAGTATTGTAACACGGTGTCTTAAGTAAGCGAAAAATGCAGGAAGACAGCGTTGTGTGGCAAAGTACATTATATTATTTACCACTAGCAAGCTTAAATTGTCTCGGTGAACACTCGTATAGCCATGCACGATTGTTCCGTATTCATCCTAATATAGCGTTTTAGGTATTTTTCCGAAACGTCACACTATGACATTTCATTTTATTGTCACGTCTTTTAAATTTGATTTACTTATCCAATACCAAAATGTTCCCAAATGAAAGTTTAGCAAAAACCGTTTTATATGAAAGGGGATGAATATAGAATTTAAAATGAAATTTCTGTTGAGGGTTGAGTATGGACTGAAAATAGGTTGAGTAAGGAAAAAATGAGCAGGATGAATTATCATCAGATGCATATGAAATTACAGAACAACCGACTGGTACACACACAGGAACACCAGCACCCCATTACGACGTGCAGCGTTTCGCCGTTCTCCTAGGACGAGTAACAGTTGTCATACTTTACAGCTGTCAGGTGATGATGGTTCAGAGATATCGCAAGCGTGACCACACGATCAGGTAGCTGTTACCACACGCATTACGCGGCGAAAAACTTTTACTTTATTTAATCCAACAATGATCTAAAAACGATAAGTATAGGATGAAAAAAAGGGACACGGGCGGAAATTAGACCCAGTCGTCTACCTAACCGAGATAAGGATCATTTATAAAAATACTGTTATTATGAATACATACAATCACATACATTTCATATTTGGGAACCAAATAATATAATAAAATATTTTTTTGATTGTTGTAGGTATATCCAGCAATTAAAATAGCTGATGATTATGACCTGTAACAGCGGTGTAGTTAAGGGATTATACTTGGCCTGTCATGGATTTGCTCGGGTAAATCGTAATGATATATTAGGTGTATATTAACCTTATACTCGAATCATTCCTATATATTAAAAAAACCTGCATTAAAATCTGATGCGTAGTTTTAATGATATAAGCAAATATAGGGACAGACAGATAGCGGTAAGTGACTTTATTTTATACAATGTAATGCTAATACTAATATCTATTAAATGTCCTATTAGGCATATAAACAAAATACTTAAGAGCAGGCTCTTGCATGTGATTTATTGCAATCAATGAGCTAAATAAAACAAACATAATGTTATCAGGTTAACGAGAGACTGTTACAGCTTTAAATTGCTCTCTAATACGTCTGAATATTACATAACACCCAGCGCTTCTTAAACTATTTTATGGATAGCGTTCTCGTCTTTCTCTATTACAGACATTTTGTAGCAATTTCTTGCCAAGCAAACTTTACTTTTGAAAAGGAAATAATTGAGTTAAGACCATTGAACGTTGAACGTTGAACTTGTTCATCCTATTTATGTTACTAATTTGCTCATGTTCCTTGGAATAAATTGACTACGGAATATGAATCGGTTGAGTAAGGAAAAATAATACGATGGACGAAACGTCACAGGATGAATTCGGAATAACCATAATTGTTACGGTCGGATTGGGTGGAGTAAGAAACATGATGAATGAAAATATGATGTTATAGCATGACTACGGACAATACTTTGATTGTACTATTTGTTGTTAAACCTGCGAAGGCGTGGTCAATGGGTTGAGTAAGGAAATAATAACAATATGGATGAGACGTCACAGGATGAATGCGGAACAACCCATAATAATTGTTATAGGTTGTATAAAGTACAGGTTGAGAAATAACGAGGTGAATGTGACGTCTTAGGATGACTTTGAACAACGCTTTGAGATTCACTGTCTGCTATTAGATCCGCGAAGGCGTGGCCAATGCGTGCTCGCAACGACAGCGAAAGTAATGCGATCACGATTAATGTACCACCGATATAATTGTTGAGTATTAAAGGTTCTCTCTAACCAGGATCGTGGCTGGTTCCGTATCCGTTTTAACGTATTTATAACAATTGCCGATAAATAAGACAAGTCAATACTAATTCCAACAAATGTTATAAATACGAAAGTAACTTTATTTGTTTGTTATGGTCAGTCAAATGACGTATTATCTTAACAATGTTCCCTAAACTTTTAATATATATATGTACGTATCAGTAAGAAGGACATAGTGTATGTGGAAAATGCACGTAGACGAGGCCGCTGGCAAAATATAGCTTATAAGTCTTCGTAACTGTGGCGTTGAAATATGAATCCATACAAAACTGACAACAATTTACTCTATTACGAAAACTACGCATATGAATTTCGAAAATATTAATTATTATTTGTCAATTTATATCGGAATCAGAAGAACCAGTAGATAAAGTCGACTGCAAGTAAAGTGGGGTGGGGGTAGGGGTGAGTTTACAATGATTTTGGGTAACTTCATATGCTGCTCACTGTACCTGTGATCGTAGTAACGTCACCTAACACACTTTTATGTCACAGTAGTAATGTTTTCATATACGAACATAAGTAGAGAACGATTTTGTTAAATATATAAATAATTCCGTTTGTTTTTGAGAATAGCGAGCCCTTTTTATTATATTTTACGAGTAACTATTATTTTATAAGTGCACGCAGTCTGCACATGACTTTATGAGACTTAATGAAAGGTTACAGTAAGTATCGATAAAATTTAGTTTCGTCGACTCGAACGTGACTCGTGTCTACTTTTATGAGGTAGATCGTAAATTACGTGTAAATTTATATTTCATTTAGAAATTGTGACGTAATTTTAGATAATTTCACTTAGAAAACGATCGTAAAATAAAAAAATAAATGAAAGTAGGTACTTCAGATTTCTCTTCAGATTTAATTTTATATTTATAGCTTCATTTGATATCAAAATGTTAAAATTGGGTTGAACTTTAACCTCCGCAGAAAAACCTACTTTGGGTGTCGCTAGCGCGCAGGTTAAACTTAACGTCAAAGTTATCAGTCAATGCTGACGGTAACTTTACTAGGTTGACTTTAACCTGCGTGTCACTATGTTTAGACATAATGGCGTACTTTGCATTTTTAAGCGCAGGTTAAAGTTAACGGTGCAACCCACTCTATATTTTGTAATTGACATATGACTGAATACTATATACAAAAATTTCAAGTCAACTAATTATTTTTGCTGCTTTCAGTGTAATATATCACCCTGAACCAAAAATAAAACAGAACATCAGACAAAAAACAACAATGTGAAGAAAAACTTTTAAATCTATTAAGTATGTTCTAGATACGTGCATACACAAAATTAGGTTGTTTTCTGACCAATGAGCTCAGTTCTAAATAGAGACCGCAAAATAGAAACAACCAGATATCACTTTAAATATATTGATACATTTATGAAATCTAAATTCTCTAATTTTTGAATCTTTCCGAATAAAATCATATTCGGCTGAAAAAATATTGAAAAAAAAATCATAAGTTGTGTTTTTTTATTTATTTTTAAGAACACAAAACGCATAAATATTTCAATTTCAAACAAATGAAAAGAATTTTCGGTCATTTACTTGTTAAATAATGTTAAATGTCTAATTGGTTAGAAGCTCTTTTCATTGTACAACCGGACATTCAAAAAGGGTGTCTAGACTGTCGACTTTGTATGAGGAATTATTTTTATAAATTGCTGATGTAATCTTGGTCATAGAAATGCCTAAAATTCTTTGCTTTTGTAGACTACATATTATTTTTTTTTGTTTGTCCTATAAATATTATTTGAGATTTTTTTTCCTGATGAGTGAATGTCGTGTGAACGACTAACGGATAAGCTCTAGCCGGAAGTGGTAGTACTGTATGCTAGTACTTGTATTATTCTGGGGTAGAATTAATTACGATTACTATCTGTTTCTTCATGGAAAACACGCTATCGATAACAAACTATCAAGACTATTCAATCCAACTCAAAATTCGTTTACCCATTCGGCTAGTGTTGTCACCCAAACAGCAATGGCTGAACGACTCTCACAGTTTTTGTCGAGTTTTTTGACATTGTCCGATTGAATTCGATTCGAGTTACTGTCAAGTCACAAAAGATCCCGGTCATGGTCGTCAGACTAGATCGGTGTAGACAATCCAGTAACAACCTCCCATGTAAATTAGGCGACGACAAAAAACAGGCTTCCTTCGTCCGGGATCATCAGCGTCCTGACAGCTAGGGTTGGCAATTATAAGATTTATCACGTCTTTAGCCGACAAATGGATTTAGTTTTTGCCCGAAAAGGCTCAGTATTCATAACATACTTTTGGTCACTTAACAGTCAGTCCCTTGTATTTATCATGTTATAGAAACCGAGTTTGAGTTTTTGCATTTGAAGGGTTTAATACCCATTTTAGACAACTTGACAGGATACGGAATAAAGAAAATGTTTGTTTGCACGCATGCATTTTTAGAAAACATTAATATGAGGCGAAAAAATAACAGCGATACCTATCTCGTTTAAAATCGAATCGAATACGATTGACTTCTAATTTGCTAGCAAAAAATCGAAATCATTGTTTAGTATGTACTTGTTAGGATGCGTATGAAATTAAGCTTCTAGTTTGATAAAAACAAAATTGTTTTTATCAAACTAGGATCTAAATAGGAGTTGCATTAATTGTTTTTCTTGCATTATTTATTTAACTGTAGATAGTTTAAATGGCTTCTGTTTCATACTTTCATTTTTGTATATTTTTTCAATATAAGTCTTCTGAAATAGTAATAAATAATTTGACTGTTTCTTTTGAACTTTAAACATTTCCCTCTGACCACATTGGCAACTGAGATTCACAAACTGTTGCCAAAGACATGACGCCGCTTCCTTTTTCGTATCTGCCTCGCAGTTGACAGTACAAGAGAAACAAACATAAATCATCATTTCAGCCCTTTTTCCTTCCACTGCTGAGTATTAGCTCTCTCATCGCGTATACACCGCTCTCCTCTGTCATGTAATAAACATATTTTTTTTTTTGGAAACCAAATGTATACCTCAACCTTTGAGCGTCGCGCGTCGCTGCTTTTGAATAATCAGAAAATATTATTTGACAAGAATTTTGAAAGAATTAAATTTTGGTTCCAAGATCAATTACCTATCTTTGTCATTCTGTAGTACAAATTGCTATTATTTTATTGCACCGGCAGCACAGCCTACATTATGCTATCAAAAAGTATTAATAGATGTATACTAACAGACCATGATGGAATTAGTAACATGCTACCTATCAGTGTGAAAGTGAAAGCGTGTGTACCACAGGAATTACCATTGGCACTAACTATGTAATCTTCTAGTTAATTCGCAGGTTGTAACTATTAGAGCAGTGAGAGCAGGACGTTAGATTTTCAGTTATTAGAAACTACATGTTGACCATGGGTTTACTAGTTATCACATACTTTAATTGTTAACTAGCGGCCCGTCCCGGCTTCGTTTGGGTAAAACATTAAAAATATGCACCTAAACCGTCCTCAGGAACCACACTATCTATTGGTGAAAACAGCATGGAAATCCGTGCAATAGCTTTTGAGTTTATCGCGAACAGACAGGTAGATGGGACAGAGAACTTTGTTTTATAATGTGTAAGGAAGGATACTACCTACTGAGCAAGCAAACAGGCATACGGCCTACCTCATAGCGCGTGGTCACCGCAGCCTAATGCCGCCAGATGCCTGCAATACCAGTGGTGTCAGACGCATTGTCGGCCCTGAATTAATCGTTGCACGCCCTTTTTGAAGAACTTCATCTTGTCTCTAAAGACAATCATGACATATTCATTCATGATAACCTCAGAGTAAATTGTGGAAAAATAAAAATTTGTGTTATTGAAATGGCTCCAATACCAAAATTGTAGGACAAACTTATCACTGCGGTATTCCTTAATAAGTTTGATATTTGATGAGCTTCCAAGAAAAAAATTTAATTTAATGTTGCTACGAACTACTAGCATTTTGGAACCACTGCTGAGAAGAATTATCTAAAGAAACTTATCTCATCAACTTTTAAACAAAGTTGATGAGACGAGAAGTATGCGCCAAAAGTATATATATAAACAAGTGGAGTCGTAGTGACCCTCACAAATTTAGCCGCGACGACACGATACGAAGAAGAAGCTAACGAAGAACCTTCCTAACAATCAAACCTTTAACAAAAAGACACACAAGATAGTACCCTTAATTATAATAAAAAAAAAGTCAAATAAAAACTGCAAAACAGTAGAATTGTAGGAAGGGGCCTATTTCAAATCCGACTTTCGTTTGTGCTAAGTGTAGATAATAAGGATTGCGTGAACAGACCTGGGAACGAACCCGGGGCAATAAGGAAACGAACTGGCACGATCTACACCTATGATGCTAGACTGGAAGCTCTAATTGTGTTTAGGTTAACACTAAGAATTTATGGAGTGGGAGATAGAAGTTGTGATTATAATAAATTTTAGTAGCAAATTAATTCCAGTCTTTGTAGAAAGTAGTTAATTTGTTATTTGTTTGTGGGCTGTATTCAGAGAAGCAATTTGCATGAGCTTGTGTCTGTTTGGCGATTTGCCACGTATTACAAACTGCTAGCATTTTGGATAAATGAGAAGAAATGGCGTGAAATCTCATTAGAGCAAGAAGGGATTTCTCCCTCTCGTCCTTGTGTGATGGATAATGAGAGCAAGAGAGATAGATTTTATTTAGAGTTGTACTGTGATATGAATGCCGCGAAATAAATTGAAGTAACCTGTAATGAAAACTCTGAATAAACTAACGCAACACAGGTGATAGGATAGGATAAATGTAGCTTACATGTTTACAACGCACGTATATAGATGTATTTTCATATAGAAATTCAAATATAATGTAGGTAATATAAAGAACACAAAGTCGATTTAACACATGGAAATTCACGGCTCAACTAGTCACCTGTATACCTTCTAAGGGTGAGTTGCACCTTTATTTATTGCGCAGATTAAAGATAACGTCAATGTTGACTGGTGCTACCCACTCTAAAGTATTTTCTTATCGTCGCTAACTTTTTGCTCACAGCACC